>NW_027507791.1:177570083-179037583 GCF_037356315.1 Lithobates pipiens
CGCTTGATCTCGTCTGATCTTGGATGCTAAGCAGTGTCGGGCCTGGTTAGTACCTGGATGGGAGACCGCCTGGGAATACCAGGTGCCGTAGGCTTTTTTCCATTATGTTGTTGGCTTTGGCGACCTGCTGTATTTTTCTTCTCTATTGCCCGAGGTGACCACCTTGGCTTTTGTCAAGAGAGTTGTAAGTAGGGTGCAAGGTCGCCTACGGACACATCACCCTGAATGCGCTTGATCTCGTCTGATCTCGGATGCTAAGCAGGGTCGGGCCTGGTTAGTACCCGGATGGGAGACCGCCTGGGAATACCAGGTGCCGTAGGCTTTTTTCCATTATGTTGTTGGCTTTGGCGACCTGCTGTATTTTTCCTCTCGATTGCCCGAGGTGACCACCTTGGCTTTTGTCAAGAGAGTTGTAAGTAGGGTGCAAGATCGCCTACGGTCACATCACCCTGAATGTGCTCGATCTCGTCTGATCTCGGATGCTAAGCAGGGTCGGGCCTGGTTAGTACCTGGATGGGAGACCGCCTGGGAATACCAGGTGCTGTAGCCTTTTTTCCATTATGTTGTCGGCTTTGGCGACCTGCTGTATTTTTCCTCTCGATTGCCCGAGGTGACCACCTTGGCTTTTGTCAAGAGAGTTGTAAGTAGGGTGCAAGCTCGCCTACGGCCACATCACCCTGAATGCACTCGATCTCTTCTGATCTCGGATGCCAAGCAGGATCGGGCCTGGTTAGTACCTGGATGGGAGACCGCCTGGGAATACCAGGTGCCGTAGGCTTTTTTCCATTATGTTGTTGGCTTTGGCGACCTGCTGTATTTTTCCTCTCGATTGCCCGAGGTGACCACCTTGGCTTTTGTCAAGAGAGTTGTAAGTAGGGTGCAAGAACGCCTACGGCCACATCACCCTGAATGCGCTCGATCTCGTCTGATCTCGGATGCTAAGCAGGGTCGTGCCTGGTTAGTACCTGGATGGGAGACCGCCTGGGAATACCAGGTGCCGTAGTCTTTTTTCCATTATGTTGTTGGCTTTGGCGACCTGCTGTATTTTTCCTCTCGATTGCCCGAGGTGACCGCCTTGGCTTTTGTCAAGAGAGTTGTAAGTAGGGTGCAAGATCGCCTACAGCCACATCACCCTGAATGCACTCGATCTCGTCTGATCTCGGATGCAAAGCAGGGTCGGGCCTGGTTAGTACCTGGATGGGAGATTGCCTGGGAATACCAGGTGCCGTAGGCTTTTTTCCATTATGTTGTTGGCTTTGGCGACCTGCTGTATTTTTCCTCTCGATTGCCCGAGGTGACCACCTTGGCTTTTGTCAAGAGAGTTGTAAGTAGGGTGTAATAACGCCTACGGCCACATCACCCTGAATGCGCTCGATCTCGTCTGATCTCGGATGCTAAGCAGGGTCAGGCCTGGTGAGTACCCGGATGGGAGACCGCCTGGGAATACCAGGTGCCGTAGGCTTTTTTCCATTATGTTGTTGGCTTTGGTGACCTGCTGTATTTTTCCTCTCGATTGGCCGAGGTGACCACCTTGGCTTTTGTCAAGAGAGTTGTAAGTAGGGTGCAAGATTTCCTACGGCCACATCACCCTGAATGGGCTCGATCTCGTCTGATCTCGGATGCTAAGCAGCGTCGGGCCTGGTTAGTACCTGGATGGGAGACCGCCTGGGAATACCAGGTGCCGTAGGCTTTTTTCCATTATGTTGTTGGCTTTGGCGACCTGCTGTATTTTTCCTCTCTATTGCCCGAGGTGACCACCTTGGCTTTTGTCAAGAGAGTTGTAAGTAGGGTGCAAGATCACCTATGGCCACATCACCCTGAATGCGCTCGATCTCGTCTGATCTCGTGATGCTAAGCAGGATCGCGCCTGGTTAGTACCTGGATGGGAGACCGCCTGGGAATACCAGGTGCCGTAGGCTTTTTTCCATTATGTTGTTGGGTTTGGCGACCTGCTGTATTTTTCCTCTCTATTGCCCGAGGTGACCACCTTGGCTTTTGTCAAGAGAGTTGTAAGTAGAGCGCAAGATCGCCTATGGCCACATCACCCTGAATGTGCTCGATCTCGTCTGATCTCGGATGCTAAGCAGGGTCGGGCCTGGTTAGTACCCGGATGGGAGACCGCCTGGGAATACCAGGTGCCGTAGGCTTTTTTCCATTATGTTGTTGGCTTTGGCGACCTGCTGTATTTTTCCTCTCGATTGCCCGAGGTGACCACCTTGGCTTTTGTCAAAAGAGTTGTAAGTAGGGTGCAAGATCGCCTACGGTCACATCACCCTGAATGCGCTCGATCTCGTCTGATCTCGGATGCTAAGCAGGGTTGGGCCTGGTTAGTACCCGGATGGGAGACCGCCTGGGAATACCAGGTGCTGTAGGCTTTTTTCCATTATGTTGTTGGCTTTGGCGACCTGCTGTATTTTTCCTCTCTATTGCCCGAGGTGACCACCTTGGCTTTTGTCAAGAGAGTTGTAAGTAGGGTGCAAGATCGCCTATGGCCACATCACCCTGAATGCGCTCGATCTCGTCTGATCTCGGATGCTAAGCAGGATCGGGCCTGGTTAGTACCTGGATAGGAGATCGCCTGGGAATACCAGGTGCCGTAGGCTTTTTTCCATTATGTTGTTGGGTTTGGCGACCTGCTGTATTTTTCCTCTCTATTGCCCGAGGTGACCACCTTGGCTTTTGTCAAGAGAGTTGTAAGTAGGGTGCAAGATCGCCTATGGCCACATCACCCTGAATGTGCTCGATCTCGTCTGATCTCGGATGCTAAGCAGGGTCGGGCCTGGTTAGTACCCGGATGGGAGACCGCCTGGGAATACCAGGTGCCGTAGGCTTTTTTCCATTATGTTGTTGGCTTTGGCGACCTGCTGTATTTTTCCTCTCTATTGCCCGAGGTGACCACCTTGGCTTTTGTCAAGAGAGTTGTAAGTAGGGTGCAAGATCGCCTACGGCCACATCACCCTGAATGCGCTCGATCTCGTCTGATCTCGGATGCTAAGCAGGGTCTGGCCTGGTTAGTACCTGCATGGGAGACCGCCTGGGAATACCAGGTGCCGTAGGCTTTTTTCCATTATGTTGTTGGCTTTGGCGACCTGCTGTATTTTTCCTATCGATTGCCTGAGGTGACCACCTTGGCTTTTGTCAAGAGAGTTGTAAGTAGGGTGCAAGATCGCCTACGGCCACATCACCCTGAATGCGCTCGATCTCGTCTGATCTCGGATGCTAAGCAGGGTCGGGCCTGGTTAGTACCTGGATGGGAGACCGCCTGGGAATACCAGGTGCCGTAGGCTTTTTTCCATTATGTTGTTGGCTTTGGCGACCTGCTGTATTTTTCCTCTCGATTGCCTGAGGTGACCACCTTGGCTTTTGTCAAGAGAGTTGTAAGTAGGGTGCAAAATCGCCTACGGCCACATCACCCTGAATGCGCTGGATCTCGTCTGATCTCGGATGGGAAGCAGGGTCGGGCCTGGTTAGTACCTGGATGGGAGACCGCCTGGGAATACCAGGTGCCGTAGGCTTTTTTCCATTATGTTGTTGGCTTTGGCGACCTGCTGTATTTTTCCTCTCGATTGCCCGAGGTGACCACCTTGGCTTTAGTCAAGAGAGTTGTAAGTAGGGTGCAAGATCGCCTACGGCCACATCACCCTGAATGTGCTCGATCTCGTCTGATCTCGGATGCTAAGCAGGGTCGGGCCTGGTTAGTACCTGGATGGGAGACCGCCTGGGAATACCAGGTGCCGTAGGCTTTTTTCCATTATGTTGTTGGCTTTGGCGACCTGCTGTATTTTTCCTATCGTTTGCCTGAGGTGACCACCTTGGCTTTTGTCAAGAGAGTTGTAAGTAGGGTGCAAGATCGCCTACGGCCACATCACCCTGAATGCGCTCGATCTCGTCTGATCTCGGATGCTAAGCAGGGTCGGGCCTGGTTAGTACCTGGATGGGAGAACGCCTGGGAATACTAGGTGCCGTAGTCTTTTTTCCATTATGTTGTTGGCTTTGGCGACCTGCTGTATTTTTCCTCTCGATTGCCCGAGGTGACCACCTTGGCTTTTGTCAAGAGAGTTGTAAGTAGGGTGCAAGATCACCTACGGCCACATCACCCTGAATGCGCTTGATCTCGGATGCTAAGCAGGGTCAGGCCTGGTTAGTACCTGGATGGGAGACCGCCTGGGAATACCAGGTGCCGTAGGCTTTTTTCCATTATGTTGTTGGCTTTGGCGACCTGCTGTATTTTTCCTCTCGATTGCCTGAGGTGACCACCTTGGCTTTTGTCAAGAGAGTTGTAAGTAGGGTGCAAAATCGCCTACGGCCACATCACCCTGAATGCGCTCGATCGCGTCTGATCTCGGATGGGAAGCAGGGTCGGGCCTGGTTAGTACCTGGATGGGAGACCGCCTGGGAATACCAGGTGCCGTAGGCTTTTTTCCATTATGTTGTTGGCTTTGGCGACCTGCTGTATTTTTCCTCTCGATTCCCCGAGGTGACCACCTTGGCTTTTGTCAAGAGAGTTGTAAGTAGGGTGCAAGATTGCCTACGGCCACATCACCCTGAATGCGCTCGATCTCGTCTGATCTCGGATGCTAAGCAGGGTCGGCCTGGTTAGTACCTGGATGGGAGACCGCCTGGGAATACCAGGTGCCGTAGGCTTTTTTCCATTATGTTGTTGGCTTTGGCGACCTGCTGTATTTTTCGCCTCGATTGCCCGAGGTGACCACCTTGGCTTTTGTCAAGAGAGTTGTAAGTAGGGTGCAAAGATTGCCTACGGCCACATCACCCTGAATGCGCTCGATCTCATCTGATCTTGGATGCTAAGCAGGGTCGGGCCTGGTTAGTACCTGGATGGGAGACCGCCTGGGAATACCAGGTGCCGTAGGCTTTTTTCCATTATGTTGTTGGCTTTGGCGACCTGCTGTATTTTTCCTCTCGATTGCCCGAGGTGACCACTTTGGCTTTTGTCAAGAGAGTTGTAAGTAGGGTGCAAAGATCGCCTACGGCTACATCACCCTGAATGCGCTCGATCTCGTCTGATCTCGGATGCTAAGCAGGGTCAGGCCTGGTTAGTACCTGGATGGGAGACCGCCTGGGAATGTCAGGTGCCGTAGGCTTTTTTCCATTATGTTGTTGGCTTTGGCGACCTGCTGTATTTTTCCTCTCGATTGCCCGAGGTGACCACCTTGGCTTTTGTCAAGAGAGTTGTAAGTAAGATGCAAGATCGCCTACGGCCACATCACCCTGAATGCGCTCGATCTCGTCTGATCTTGGATGCTAAGCAGGGTCGGGCCTGGTTAGTACCTGGATGGGAGACCGCCTTGGAATACCAGATTCCGTAGGCTTTTTTCCATTATGTTGTTGCCTTTGGCGACCTGCTGTATTTTTCCTCTCGTTTGCCCGAGGTGACCACCTTGGCTTTTGTCAAAAGAGTTGTAAGTAGGGTGCAAGATCGCCTACGGCCACATCACCCTGAATGCGCTCGATCTCACCTGATCTCGCATGCTAAGCAGGATCTGGCCTGGTTAGTACCTGGATGTGAGACCGCCTGGGAATACCAGGTGCCGTCGGCTTTTTTCCATTATGTTGTTGGCTTTGGAGACCTGCTGTATTTTTCCTCTCGATTGCCCGAGGTGACCACCTTGGCTTTTGTCAAGAGAGTTGTAAGTAGGGAACAAGATCGCTTACGGCCACATCACCCTGAATGCGCTCGATCTCGTCTGATCTCGGATGCTAAGCAGGGTCGGGCCTGGTTAGTACCTGGATGGGAGAACGCCTGGGAATTCCAGGTGCCGTAGTCTTTTTTCCATTATGTTGTTGGCTTTGGCGACCTGCTGTATTTTTCCTCTCGATTTCCCGAGGTGACCACCTTGGCTTTTGTCAAGAGAGTTGTAAGTAGGGTGCAAGATTGCCTACGGCCACATCACCCTGAATGCGCTCGATCTCGTCTGATCTCGCATGCTAAGCAGGGTCGGGCCTGGTTAGTACCTGGATGGGAGACCACCTGGGAATACCAGGTGCCGTAGGCTTTTTTCCATTATGTTGTTGGCTTTGGCGACCTGCTGTATTTTTCCTCTCGATTGCCCGAGGTGACCACCTTGGCTTTTGTCAAGAGAGTTGTAAGTAGGGTGCAAGATCGCCTATGGCCACATCACCCTGAATGCGCTCGATCTTGTCTGATCTCGGATGCTAAGCAGGGTCGGGCCTGGTTAGTACCTGGATGGGAGACCACCTGGGAATACCTGGTGCCGCAGGCTGTTTTCCATTATGTTGTTGGCTTTGGCGACCTGGTGTATTTTTCCTCTCGATTGCCCGAGGTGACCACCTTGGCTTTTGTCAAGAGAGTTGTAAGTAGGGTGCAAGATCGCCTACGGCCACATCACCTTGAATGCGCTCGATCTCGTCTGATCTCGCATGCTAAGCAGCGTCGGGCCTGGTTAGTACCTGGATGGGAGACCGCCTGGGAATACCAGGTGCCGTAGGCTTTTTTCCATTATGTTGTTGGCTTTGGCGAACTGCTGTATTTTTCCTTTCGATTGCCCGAGGTGACCACCTTGGCTTTTGTCAAGAGAGTTGTAAGTAGGGTGCAAGATCACCTACGGCCACATCACCCTGAATGCGCTCGATCTCGTCTGATCTCGGATGCTAAGCAGGGTCGGGCCTGGTTAGTACCTGGATGGGAGACCGCCTGGGAATACCAGGTGCCGTAGGCTTTTTTCCATTATGTTGTTGGCTTTGGCGACCTGCTGTATTTTTCCTCTCGATTGTCCGAGGTGACCACCTTGGCTTTTGTCAAGAGAGTTGTAAGTAGGGTGCTAGATCGCCTACGGCCACATCACCCTGAGTGCGCTCGATCTCGTCTGATCTCGGATGCTAAGCAGGGTCGGGCCTGGATGGGAGACCGCCTGGGAATACCAGGTGCCGTAGGCTTTTTTCCATTATGTTGTTGGCTTTGGCGACCTGCTGTATTTTTCCTCTCGATTGCCCGAGGTGACCACCTTGGCTTTTGTCAAGAGAGTTGTAAGTAGGGTGCAAGCTCGCCTATGGCCACATCACCCTGAATGCGCTCGATCTCATCTGATCTCGGATGCTAAGCAAGGTCGGGCCTGGTTAGTACCTGGATGGGAGACCGCCTGGGAATACCAGGTGCCGTCGGCTTTTTTCCATTATGTTGTTGGCTTTGGCGACCTGCTGTATTTTTCCTCTCGATTGCCCGAGGTGACCACCTTGGCTTTTGTTAAGAGAGTTGTAAGTAGGGTGCAAGATCGCCTACGGCCACATCACCCTGAATGCGCTCAATCTCGTCTGATCTCGGATGCTAAGCAGGGTCGGGCCTGGTTAGTACCTGGATGGGAGACCGCCTGGGAATACCAGGTGCCGTAGGCTTTTTTCCATTATGTTGTTGGCTTTGGCGACCTGCTGTATTTTTCCTCTCCATTGCCCGAGGTGACCACCTTGGCTTTTGTCAAGAGAGTTGTAAGTAGGGTGCAAGCTCGCCTATGGCCACATCACCCTGAATGCGCTCGATCTCGTCTGATCTCGGATGCTAAGCAGGGTCGGGCCTGGTTAGTACCTGGATGGGAGACCGCCTGGGAATACCAGGTGCCGTCGGCTTTTTTCCATTATGTTGTTGGCTTTGGCGACCTGCTGTATTTTTCCTCTCGATTGCCCGAGGTGACCACCTTGGCTTTTGTCAAGAGAGTTGTAAGTAGGGTGCAAGATTGCCTACGGCCACATCACCCTGAATGCGCTCGATCTCGTCTGATCTCGGATGCTAAGCAGGGTCGTGCCTGGTTAGTACCTGGATGGGAGACCGCCTGGGAATACCAGGTGCCGTAGGCTTTTTTCCATTATGTTGTTGGCTTTGGCGACCTGCTGTATTTTTCCTCTCGATTGCCCGAGGTGACCACCTTGGCTTTTGTTAAGAGAGTTGTAAGTAGGGTGCAAGATCGCCTACGGCCACATCACCCTGAATGCGCTCGATCTCGTCTGATCTCGGATGCTAAGCAGGGTCGGGCCTGGTTAGTACCTGGATGGGAGACCGCCTGGGAATACCAGGTGCTGTAGGCTTTTTTCCATTATGTTGTTGGCTTTGGCGACCTGCTGTATTTTTCCTCTCGATTGCCCGAGGTGACCACCTTGGCTTTTGTCAAGAGAGTTGTAAGTAGGGTGCAAGATCGCCTACGGCCACATCACCCTGAATGCGCTCTATCTCGTCTGATCTCGGATGCTAAGCAGGGTCGGGCCTGGTTAGTACCTGGATGGGAGACCGCCTGGGAATACCAGGTGCCGTAGGCTTTTTTCCATTATGTTGTTGGCTTTGGCGACCTGCTGTATTTTTCCTCTCGTTTGCCCGAGGTGACCACCTTGGCTTTTGTCAAGAGAGTTGTAAGTAGGATGCAAGATCGCCTACGGCCACATCACCCTGAATGCGCTCGATCTCGTCTGATCTCGGATGCTAAGCAGGGTCAGGCCTGGTTAGTACCTGGATGGGAGATCGCCTGGGAATACCAGGTGCCGTAGGCTTTTTTCCATTATGTTGTTGGCTTTGGCGACCTGCTGTATTTTTCCTCTCGATTGCCCGAGGTGACCACCTTGGCTTTTGTGAAGAGAGTTGTAATTAGGGTGCAACATTGCCTACGGCCACATCACCCTGAATGCGCTCGATCTCGTCTGATATCGGATTCTAAGCAGGGTCGGGCCTGGTTAGTACCTGGATGGGAGACCGCCTGGGAATACCAGGTGCCGTAGGTTTTTTTCCATTATGTTTTTGGCTTTGGCGACCTGCTGTATTTTTCCTCTCGATTGCCCGAGGTGACCACCTTGGCTTTTGTCAAGAGAGTTGTAAGTAGGGTGCAAGATCGCCTACGGCCACATCACCCTGAATGCGCTTGATCTCGTCTGATCTCGGATGCTAAGCAGGGTCGAGCCTGGTTAGTACCTGCATGGAAGACCGCCTGGGAATACCAGGTGCTGTATGCTTTTTTCCATTATGTTGTTGGCTTTGGTGACCTGCTGTATTTTTCCTCTCGATTGCCTGAGGTGACCACCTTGGCTTTTGTCAAGAGAGTTGTAAGTAGGATGCAAGATCGCCTACGGCCACATCACCCTGAATGCGCTCGATCTCGGATGCTAAGCAGGGTCGGGCCTGGTTAGTACCTGGATGGGAGACCACCTGGGAATACCAGGTGCCGTAGGCTTTTTTCCATTATGTTGTTGGCTTTGGCGACCTGCTGTATTTTTCCTCTCGATTGCCCGAGGTGACCACCTTGGCTTTTGTCAAGAGAGTTGTAAGTAAGGAGTAAGATTGCCTACGGCCACATCACCCTGAATGCGCTCGATCTCGTCTTATCTCGGACGCTAAGCAGGGTCGGGCCTGGTTAGTACCTGGATGGGAGACCACCTGGGAATGCCAGGTGCCGTAGGCTTTTTTCCATTATGTTGTTGGCTTTGGCGACCTGCTGTATTTTTCCTCTCGATTGCCCGAGGTGACCACCTTGGCTTTTGTCAAGAGAGTTGTAAGTAGGGTGCAAGATCGCCTACAGCCACATCACCCTGAATGCACTCGATCTCGTCTGATCTCGGATGCTAAGCAGGGTCGGGCCTGGTTAGTAACTGGATGGGAGACCGCCTGGGAATACCAGGTGCCGTAGGCTTTTTTCCATTATGTTGTTGGCTTTGGCGACCTGCTGTATTTTTCCTCTCGATTGCCCGAGGTGACCACCTTGGCTTTTGTCAAGAGAGTTGTAAGTAGGATGCAGGATCGCCTACGGCCACATCACCCTGAATGCGCTCGATCTCGTCTGATCTCGGATGCTAAGCAGGGTCGGGCCTGGTTAGTACCTGGATGGGAGACCACCTGGGAATACCAGGTGCCGTAGGCTTTTTTCCATTATGTTGTTGGCTTTGGCGACCTGCTGTATTTTTCCTCTCGATTGCCCGAGGTGACCACCTTGGCTTTTGTCAAGAGAGTTGTAAGTAAGGTGTAAGATTGCCTACGGCCACATCACCCTGAATGCGCTCGATCTCATATGATCTCGGATTCTAAGCAGGGTCGGGCCTGGTTAGTACCTGGATGGGAGACCGCCTGGGAATACCAGGTGCCGTAGGCTTTTTTCCATTATGTTTTTGGCTTTGGCGACCTGCTGTATTTTTCCTCTCGATTGCCCGAGGTGACCACCTTGGCTTTTGTCAAGAGAGTTGTAAGTAGGGTGCAAGATCGCCTACGGCCACATCACCCTGAATGCGCTTGATCTCGTCTGATCTCGGATGCTAAGCAGGGTCGAGCCTGGTTAGTACCTGCATGGAAGACCGCCTGGGAATACCAGGTGCTGTATGCTTTTTTCCATTATGTTGTTGGCTTTGGTGACCTGCTGTATTTTTCCTCTCGATTGCCTGAGGTGACCACCTTGGCTTTTGTCAAGAGAGTTGTAAGTAGGATGCAAGATCGCCTACGGCCACATCACCCTGAATGCGCTCGATCTCGGATGCTAAGCAGGGTCGGGCCTGGTTAGTACCTGGATGGGAGACCACCTGGGAATACCAGGTGCCGTAGGCTTTTTTCCATTATGTTTTTGGCTTTGGCGACCTGCTGTATTTTTCCTCTCGATTGCCCGAGGTGACCACCTTGGCTTTTGTCAAGAGAGTTGTAAGTAAGGAGTAAGATTGCCTACGGCCACATCACCCTGAATGCGCTCGATCTCGTCTTATCTCGGACGCTAAGCAGGGTCGGGCCTGGTTAGTACCTGGATGGGAGACCACCTGGGAATGCCAGGTGCCGTAGGCTTTTTTCCATTATGTTGTTGGCTTTGGCGACCTGCTGTATTTTTCCTCTCGATTGCCCGAGGTGACCACCTTGGCTTTTGTCAAGAGAGTTGTAAGTAGGGTGCAAGATCGCCTACAGCCACATCACCCTGAATGCACTCGATCTCGTCTGATCTCGGATGCTAAGCAGGGTCGGGCCTGGTTAGTAACTGGATGGGAGACCGCCTGGGAATACCAGGTGCCGTAGGCTTTTTTCCATTATGTTGTTGGCTTTGGCGACCTGCTGTATTTTTCCTCTCGATTGCCCGAGGTGACCACCTTGGCTTTTGTCAAGAGAGTTGTAAGTAGGATGCAGGATCGCCTACGGCCACATCACCCTGAATGCGCTCGATCTCGTCTGATCTCGGATGCTAAGCAGGGTCGGGCCTGGTTAGTACCTGGATGGGAGACCACCTGGGAATACCAGGTGCCGTAGGCTTTTTTCCATTATGTTGTTGGCTTTGGCGACCTGCTGTATTTTTCCTCTCGATTTCCCGAGGTGACCACCTTGGCTTTTGTCAAGAGAGTTGTAAGTAAGGTGTAAGATTGCCTACGGCCACATCACCCTGAATGCGCTCGATCTCATCTGATCTCGGATTCTAAGCAGGGTCGGGCCTGGTTAGTACCTGGATGGGAGACCGCCTGGGAATACCAGGTGCCGTAGGCTTTTTTCCATTATGTTTTTGGCTTTGGCGACCTGCTGTATTTTTCCTCTCGATTGCCCGAGGTGACCACCTTGGCTTTTGTCAAGAGAGTTGTAAGTAGGGTGCAAGATCGCCTACGGCCACATCACCCTGAATGCGCTTGATCTCGTCTGATCTCGGATGCTAAGCAGGGTCGAGCCTGGTTAGTACCTGCATGGAAGACCGCCTGGGAATACCAGGTGCTGTATGCTTTTTTCCATTATGTTGTTGGCTTTGGTGACCTGCTGTATTTTTCCTCTCGATTGCCTGAGGTGACCACCTTTGCTTTTGTCAAGAGAGTTGTAAGTAAGGTGTAAGATTGCCTACGGCCACATCACCCTGAATGCGCTCGATCTCGTCTGATCTTGGATTCTAAGCAGGGTCGGGCCTGGTTAGTACCTGGATGGGAGACCGCCTGGGAACACCAGGTGCCGTAGGCTTTTTTCCATTATGTTGTTGGTTTTGGCGACCTGCTGTATTTTTCCTCTCGATTGCCCGAGGTGACCACCTTGGCTTTTGTCAAGAGAGTTGTAAGTAGGGTGCAAGATCGCCTACGGCCACATTACCCTGAATGCACTCGATCTCGTCTGATCTCGGATGCTAAGCAGGGTCGAGCCTGGTTAGTACCTGCATGGAAGACCGCCTGGGAATACCAGGTGCTGTATGCTTTTTTCCATTATGTTGTTGGCTTTGGTGACCTGCTGTATTTTTCCTCTCAATTTCCTGAGGTGACCACCTTGGCTTTTGTCAAGAGAGTTGTAAGTAGGGTGCACGATTGCCTACGGCCACATCACCCTGAATGCGCTCGATCTCGTCTGAACTCGGATGCTAAGCAGGGTCGGGCCTGGTTAGTACCTGGATGGGGGACCGCCTGGGAATACCAGGTGCCGTAGGCTTTTTTCCATTATGTTGTTGGCTTTGGCGACCTGCTGTATTTTTCCTCTCGATTGCCCGAGGTGACCACCTTGGCTTTTGTCAAGAGAGTTGTAAGTAAGGTGCAAAATCGCCTACGGCCACATCACCCTGAATGCGCTCGATCTCGTCTGATCTCGGATGCTAAGCAGGGTCGGGCCTGGTTAGTACCTGGATGGGAGACCGCCTGGGAATACCAGGTGCCGTAGGCTTTTTTCCATTATGTTGTTGGCTTTGGCGACCTGCTGTATTTTTCCTCTCGATTGCCTGAGGTGACCACCTTGGCTTTTGTCAAGAGAGTTGTAAATAGGATGCAACATCTCCTACGGCCACATCTCCCTGAATGCGCTCGATCTCGGTTGCTAAGCTGGGTCGGGCCTGGTTAGTACCTGGATGGGAGACCGCCTGGGAATACCAGGTGCCGTAGGCTTTTTTCCATTATGTTGTTGGCTTTGGCGACCTGCTGTATTTTTCCTCTCGATTGCCCGAGGTGACCACCTTGGCTTTTGTCAAGAGAGTTGTAAGTAGGATGCAAGATCGTCTATGGCCACATCACCCTGAAAGCGCTCGATCTCGTCTGATCTCAGATGCTAAGCAGGGTCAGGCCTGGTTATTACCTGGATGGGAGACCGCCTGGGAATTCCAGGTGCCGTAGGCTTTTTTCCATTATGTTGTTGGCTTTGGCGACCTTCTGTATTTTTCGTCTCGATTGCCCGAGGTGACCACCTTGGCTTTTGTCAAGAGAGTTGTAAGTAGGGTGCAAGATCGCCTACGGCCACATCACCCTGAATGCGCTCGATCTCGTCTGATCTCGGATGCTAAGCAGGGTCGGGCCTGGTTAGTACCTGGATGGCAGACCGCCTGGGAATACCAGGTGCCATAGGCTTTTTTCCATTATGTTGTTGGCTTTGGCGACCTGCTGTATTTTTCCTCTCGATTGCCCGAGGTGACCACCTTCGCTTTTGTCAAGAGAGTTGTAAGTAGGGTGCAAGATCGCCTACGACCACATCACCCTGAATGCGCTCGATCTCGTCTGATCTCGGATGCTAAGCAGGGTCGGGCCTGGTTAGTACCTGGATGGCAGACCGCCTGGGAATACCAGGTGCCATAGGCTTTTTTCCATTATGTTGTTGGCTTTGGCGACCTGCTGTATTTTTCCTCTCGATTGCCCGAGGTGACCACCTTGTCTTTTGTCAAGAGAGTTGTAAGTAGGGTGCAAGATCGCCTACGGCCACATCACCCTGAATGCGCTCGCTCTCGTCTGATCTCAGATGCTAAGCAGAGTCGGGCCTGGTTAGTACCTGGATGGGAGACCGCCTGGGAATATCAGGTGCCGTAGGCTTTTTTCCATTATGTTGTTGGCTTTGGCGACCTGCTGTATTTTTCCTCTCGATTGCCCGAGGTGACCACCTTGTCTTTTGTCAAGAGAGTTGTAAGTAGGGTGCAAGATCGCCTACGGCCACATCACCCTGAATGCGCTCGCTCTCGTCTGATCTCAGATGCTAAGCAGAGTCGGGCCTGGTTAGTACCTGGATGGGAGACCGCCTGGGAATACCAGGTGCCGTAGGCTTTTTTCCATTATGTTGTTGGCTTTGGCGACCTGCTGTATTTTTCCTCTCGATTGCCCGAGGTGACCACCTTGGCTTTTGTCAAGAGAGTTGTAAGTAGGATGCAAGATCGTCTACGGCCACATCACCCTGAAAGCGCTCGATCTCGTCTGATCTCAGATGCTAAGCAGGGTCAGGCCTGGTTATTACCTGGATGGGAGACCGCCTGGGAATTCCAGGTGCCGTAGGCTTTTTTCCATTATGTTGTTGGCTTTGGCGACCTGCTGTATTTTTCGTCTTGATTGCCCGAGGTGACCACCTTGGCTTTTGTCAAGAGAGTTGTAAGTAGGGTGCAAGATCGCCTACTACCACATCACCCTGAATGCGCTCGATCTCGTCTGATCTCGGATGCTAAGCAGGGTCGGGCCTGGTTAGTACCTGGATGGCAGACCGCCTGGTAATACCAGGTGCCATAGGCTTTTTTCCATTATGTTGTTGGCTTTGGCGACCTGCTGTATTTTTCCTCTCGATTGCCCGAGGTGACCACCTTCGCTTTTGTCAAGAGAGTTGTAAGTAGGGTGCAAGATCGCCTACGACCACATCACCCTGAATGCGCTCGATCTTGTCTGATCTCGGATGCTAAGCAGGGTCGGGCCTGGTTAGTACCTGGATGGCAGACCGCCTGGGAATACCAGGTGCCATAGGCTTTTTTCCATTATGTTGTTGGCTTTGGCGACCTGCTGTATTTTTCCTTTCGATTGCCCAAGGTGACCACCTTGGCTTTTGTCAAGAGAGTTGTAAGTAGGGTGCAAGATCGCCTACGGCCACATCACCCTGAATGCGCTTGATCTCGTCTGATTCTCGGATGCTAAGCAGGGTCGGGCCTGGTTAGTACCTGGATGGGAGACTGCCTGGGAATACCAGGTGCCGTAGGCTTTTTTCCATTATGTTGTTGGCTTTGGCGACCTGCTGTATTTTTCCTCTCGATTGCCCGAGGTGACCACCTTGGCTTTTGTCAAGAGAGTTGTAAGTAGGGTGCAAGATCGCCTACGGCCACATCACCCTGAATGCGCTCGATCTCGTCTGGTCTCGGATGCTAAGCAGGGTTGGGCCTGGTTAGTACCTGGATGGGAGACCGCCTTGGAATACCAGGTGCCGTAGGCTTTTTTCCATTATGTTGTTGGCTTTGGCGACCTGCTGTATTTTTCCACTCGATTGCCCGAGGTGACCACCTCGGCTTTTGTCAAGAGAGTTGTAAGTAGGGTGCAAGATCGCCTACGGCCACATCACCCTGAATGCGCTTGATCTCGTCTGATCTCGGATGCTAAGCAGGGTCGAGCCTGGTTAGTACCTGCATGGAAGACCGCCTGGGAATACCAGGTGCTGTATGCTTTTTTCCATTATGTTGTTGGCTTTGGTGACCTGCTGTATTTTTCCTCTCGATTGCCTGAGGTGACCACCTTGGCTTTTGTCAAGAGATCAGACGAGATCGAGTGCATTCAGGGTAATGTGGCCGTAGGCGATCTTGCACCCTACTTACAACTCTCTTGACAAAAGCCAAGGTGGTCACCTCGGGCAATCGAGAGGAAAAATACAGCAGGTCGCCAAAGCCAACAACATAATGGAAAAAAGCCTACGGCACCTGGTGTTCCCAGGCGGTCTCCCATCCAGGTACTAACCAGGCCCGACCCTGCTTAGTATCCGAGATCAGACGAGATCGAGCGCATTCAGGGTGATGTGGCCGTAGGCGATCTTGCACCCTACTTACAACTCTCTTGACAAAAGCCAAGGTGGTCACCTCGGGCAATCGAGACGAAAAATACAGAAGGTCGCCAAAGCCAACAACATAATGGAAAAAAGCCTACGGCACCTGGAATTCCCAGGCGGTCTCCCATCCAGGTAATAACCAGGCCTGACCCTGCTTAGCATCTGAGATCAGACGAGATCGAGCGCTTTCAGGGTGATGTGGCCATAGACGATCTTGCATCCTACTTACAACTCTCTTGACAAAAGCCAAGGTGGTCACCTCGGGCAATCGAGAGGAAAAATACAGCAGGTCGCCAAAGCCAACAACATAATGGAAAAAAGCCTACGGCACCTGGTATTCCCAGGCGGTCCCCCATCCAGGTACTAACCAGGCCCGACCCTGCTTAGCATCCGAGTTCAGACGAGATCGAGCGCATTCAGGGTGATGTGGCCGTAGGCAATCGTGCACCCTACTTACAACTCTCTTGACAAAAGTCAAGGTGGTCACCTCAGGCAATCGAGAGGAAAAATACAGCAGGTCACCAAAGCCAACAACATAATGGAAAAAAGCATACAGCACCTGGTACCTGGTAAGATCGTCTACGGCCACATCACCCTGAAAGCGCTCGATCTCGTCTGATCTCAGATGCTAAGCAGGGTCAGGCCTGGTTATTACCTGGATGGGAGACCGCCTGGGAATTCCAGGTGCCGTAGGCTTTTTTCCATTATGTTGTTGGCTTTGGCGACCTGCTGTATTTTTCGTCTTGATTGCCCGAGGTGACCACCTTGGCTTTTGTCAAGAGAGTTGTAAGTAGGGTGCAAGATCGCCTACGGCCACATCACCCTGAATGCGCTCGATCTCGTCTGATCTCGGATGCTAAGCAGGGTCGGGCCTGGTTAGTACCTGGATGGCAGACCGCCTGGGAATACCAGGTGCCATAGGCTTTTTTCCATTATGTTGTTGGCTTTGGCGACCTGCTGTATTTTTCCTCTCGATTGCCCAAGGTGACCACCTTCGCTTTTGTCAAGAGAGTTGTAAGTAGGGTGCAAGATCGCCTACGACCACATCACCCTGAATGCGCTCGATCTTGTCTGATCTCGGATGCTAAGCAGGGTCGGGCCTGGTTAGTACCTGGATGGCAGACCGCCTGGGAATACCAGGTGCCATAGGCTTTTTTCCATTATGTTGTTGGCTTTGGCGACCTGCTGTATTTTTCCTTTCGATTGCCCAAGGTGACCACCTTGGCTTTTGTCAAGAGAGTTGTAAGTAGGGTGCAAGATCGCCTACGGCCACATCACCCTGAGTGCGCTCGATCTCGTCTGATCTCGGATGCTAAGCAGGTTCGGGCCTGGTTAGTACCTGGATGGGAGACCGCCTGGGAATACCAGGTGCCGTAGGCTTTTTTCCATTATGTTGTTGGCTTTGGCGACCTGCTGTATTTTTCCTCTCGATTGCCCGAGGTGACCACCTTGGCTTTTGTCAAGAGAGTTGTAAGTAGGGTGCAAGACCGCCTATTGCCACATCACCCTGAATGCACTCGATCTCGTCTGATCTCGGATGTTAAGCAGGGTCGGGCCTGGTTAGTACCTGGATGGGAGACCGCCTGGGAATACCAGGTGCCGTAGGCTTTTTTCCATTATGTTGTTGGCTTTGGCGACCTGCTGTTTTTTTCCTCTAGATTGCCCGAGGTGACCACCTTGGCTTTTGTCAAGAGAGTTGTAAGTAGGGTACAAGATCGCCTACGGCCACATCACCCTGAATGCGCTCGATCTCGTCTGATCTCGGATGCTAAGCAGGGTCGGGCCTGGTTAGTACCCGGATGGGAGACCGCCTGGGAATACCAGGTGCCGTAGGCTTTTTTCCATTATGTTGTTGGCTTTGGCGACCTGCTGTATTTTTCCTCTCAATTGCCCGAGGTGACCACCTTGGCTTTTGTCAAGAGAGTTGTAAGTAGGGTGCAAGACCGCCTACGGACACATCACCCTGAATGCGCTCGATCTCGTCTGATCTCGGATGCTAAGCAGGGTCGGGCCTGGTTAGTACCCGGATGGGAGACCGCCTGGGAATACCAGGTGCCGTAGGCTTTTTTCCGTTATGTTGTTGGCTTTGGCGACCTGCTGTATTTTTCCTCTCAATTGCCCGAGGTGATCACCTTGGCTTTTGTCAAGAGAGTTGTAAGTAGGGTGCAAGATCGCCTAAGGCCACATCACCCTGAATGCGTTCGATCTCGTCTGATCTCGGATGCTAAGCAGGTTCCGGCCTGGTTGGTACCTGGATGGGAGACCGCCTGGGAATACCAGGTGCCGTAGGCTTTTTTCCATTATGTTGTTGGCTTTGGCGACCTGCTGTATTTTTCCTCTCGGTTGCCCGAGGTGACCACCTTGGCTTTTGTCAAGAGAGTTGTAAGTAGGATGCAAGATCGCCTACTGCCACGTCACCCTGAAAGCACTCGATCTTGTCTGATCTCGGATGTTAAGCAGGGTCGGGCCTGGTTAGTACCTGGATGGGAGACCGCCTGGGAATACCAAGTGCCGTAGGCTTTTTTCCATTATGTTGTTGGCTTTGGCGACCTGCTGTATTTTTCCTCTCGATAGCCCGACGTTACCACCTTGGCTTTTGTCAAGAGAGTTGTAAGTAGGGTGGAAGATCGCCTACGGACACATCACCCTGAATGCGCTCGATCTCGTCTGATCTCAGATGCTAAGCAGGGTCGGGCCTGGTTAGTACCTGGTTTGGAGACTGCCTGGGAATACCAGGTGCCGTAGGCTTTTTTCCATTATGTTGTTGGCTTTGGCGACCTGCTGTATTTTTCCTCTCGATTGCCCGAGGTGACCACCTTGGCTTTTGTCAAGAGAGTTGTAAGTAGGGTGCAAGATCGCCTACGGCCACATCACCCTGAATGCGCTCGATCTCGGATGCTAAGCAGGGTCGGGCCTGGTTAGTACCTGGATGGGAGACCGCCTGGGAATACCAGGTGCCGCAGGCTTTTTTCCATTATGTTGTTGGCTTTGGCGACCTGCTGTATTTTTCCTCTTGATTGCCCGAGGTGACCACCTTGGCTTTTGTCAAGAGAGTTGTAAGTAGGGTGCAAGATCGCCTACGGCCACATCACCCTGAATGCGTTCGATCTCGTCTGATCTCGGATGCTAAGCAGGGTCGGGCCTGGTTAGTACCTGGATGGGAGACCACCTGGGAATGCCAGGTGCCGTAGGCTTTTTTCCATTATGTTGTTGGCTTTGGCGACCTGCTGTATTTTTCCTCTCGATAGCCCGAGGTGACCAATTTGGCTTTTGTCAAGAGAGTTGTAAGTAGGGTGCAAGATCGCCTGTAGCCACATCACCCTGAATGCGCTCGATCTCGTCTGATCTCAGATGCTAAGCAGGGTCAGGCCTGGTTATTACCTGGATGGGAGACCGCCTGGGAATACCAGGTGCCGTAAGCTTTTTTCCATTATGTTGTTGGCTTTGGCGACCTGCTGTATTTTTCCGCTCGATTGCCCGAGGTGACCACCTTGGCTTTTGTCAAGAGAGTTGTAAGTAGGGTGCAAGATCGCCTACGGCCACATCACCCTGAATGCGCTCGATCTCGTCTGATCTCGGATGCTAAGCAGGGTCGGGCCTGGTTAGTACCTGGATTGCAGACCGCCTGGGAATACCAGGTGCCATAGGCTTTTTTCCATTATGTTGTTGGCTTTGGCGACCTGCTGTATTTTTCCTCTCGATTGCCCGAGGTGACCACCTTGGCTTTTGTCAAGAGAGTTGTAAGTAGAGGGCAAGATCGCCTACGACCACATCACCCTGAATGCGCTCGATCTTGTCTGATCTCGGATGCTAAGCAGGGTCGGGCCTGGTTAGTACCTGGATGGCAGACCGCCTGGGAATACCAGGTGCCATAGGCTTTTTTCCATTATGTTGTTGGCTTTGGCGACCTGCTGTATTTTTCTTCTCGATTGCCCAAGGTGACCACCTTGGCTTTTGTCAAGAGAGTTGTAAGTAGGGTGCAAGATCGCCTAGGGCCACATCACCCTGAATGCGCTTGATCTCGTCTGATCTCGGATGCTAAGCAGGGTCGGGCCTGGTTAGTACCTGGATGGGAGACTGCCTGGGAATACCAGGTGCCGTAGGCTTTTTTCCATTATGTTGTTGGCTTTGGCGACCTGCTGTATTTTTCCTCTCTATTGCCCGAGGTGACCACCTTGGCTTTTGTCAAGAGAGTTGTAAGTAGGGTGCAAGATTGCCTACGGCCACATCACCCTGAATGCGCTCGATCTCGTCTGATCTCGGATGCTAAGCAGGGTTGGGCCTGGTTAGTACCTGGATGGGAGACCGCCTGGGAATACCATGTGCCGTAGGCTTTTTTCCATTATGTTGTTGGCTTTGGCGACCTGCTCTATTTTTCCACTCGATTGCCCGAGGTGACCACCTTGGCTTTTGTCAAGAGAGTTGTAAGTAGAGTGCAAGATCGCCTATGGCCACATCACCCTGAGTGCGCTCGATCTCGTCTGATCTCGGATGCTAAGCAGGGTCGGGCCTGGTTAGTACCTGGATGGGAGACCGCCTGGGAATACCAGGTGCCGTAGGCTTTTTTCCATTATGTTGTTGGCTTTGGCGACCTGCTGTATTTTTCCTCTCGATTGCCCGAGGTGACCACCTTGGCTTTCGTCAAGAGAGTTGTAAGTAGGGTGCAAGATCGCCTACGGCCACATCACCCTGAATGCGCTCGATCTCGTCTGATCGCGGATGCTAAGCAGGGTTTGGCCTGGTTAGTACCTGGATGGGAGACCGCCTGGGAATATCAGGTGCCGTAGGCCTTTTTCCATTATTTTGTTGGCTTTGGCGACCTGCTTTATTTTTCCTCTCGATTGCCCGAGGTGACCACCTTGGCTTTTGTCAAGAGAGTTGTAAGTAGTGTGCAAGATCGCCTACGGCCACATCACCCTGAATGCGCTCGATCTTGTCTGATCTCAGATGCTAAGCAGGGTCGGGCCTGGTTAGTACCTGGATGGGAGACCTTCTGGGAATACCAGGTGCCGTAGGCTTTTTTCCATTATGTTGTTGGCTTTGGCGACCTGCTGTATTTTTCCTCTCGATTGCCCGAGGTGACCACCTTGGCTTTTGTCAAGAGAGTTGTAAGTAGGGTGCAAGATCGCCTACGGCCACATCACCCTGAATGCGCTCAATCTCGTCTGATCTCGGATGCTAAGCAGGGTCGGGCCTGGTTAGTACCTGGTTGGGAGACCGCCTGGGAATACCAGGTGCCGTAGGCTTTTTTCCATTATGTTGTTGGCTTTGGCGACCTGCTGTATTTTTCCTCTCGATTGCCCGAGGTGACCACCTTGGCTTTTGTCAAGAGAGTTGTAAGTAGGGTGCAAGATTGCCTACGGCCACATCCCCCTGAATGCGCTCGATCTCTGTCTGATCTTGGATGCTAAGTAGGGTCGGGCCTGGTTAGTACCTGGATGGCAGACCGCCTGGGAATACCAGGTGCCGTAGGCTTTCTTCCATTATGTTGTTGGCTTTGGCGACCTGCTGTATTTTTCCTCTCGATTGCCCGAGGTGACCACCTTGGCTTTTGTCAAGAGAGTTGTAAGTAGGGTGCAAGATCGCCTACGGCCACATCACCCTGAATGCGCTCGATCTCGGATGCTAAGCAGGGTCGGGCCTGGTTAGTACCTGGATGGGAGACCGCCTGGGAATACCAGGTGCCGCAGGCTTTTTTCCATTATGTTGTTGGCTTTGGCGACCTGCTGTATTTTTCCTCTTGATTGCCCGAGGTGACCACCTTGGCTTTTGTCAAGAGAGTTGTAAGTAGGGTGCAAGATCGCCTACGGCCACATCACCCTGAATGCGTTCGATCTCGTCTGATCTCGGATGCTAAGCAGGGTCGGGCCTGGTTAGTACCTGGATGGGAGACCACCTGGGAATGCCAGGTGCCGTAGGCTTTTTTCCATTATGTTGTTGGCTTTGGCGACCTGCTGTATTTTTCCTCTCGATAGCCCGAGGTGACCAATTTGGCTTTTGTCAAGAGAGTTGTAAGTAGGGTGCAAGATCGCCTGCAGCCACATCACCCTGAATGCGCTCGATCTCGTCTGATCTCAGATGCTAAGCAGGGTCAGGCCTGGTTATTACCTGGATAGGAGACCGCCTGGGAATACCAGGTGCCGTAGGCTTTTTTCCATTATGTTGTTGGCTTTGGCGACCTGCTGTATTTTTCCTCTCGATTGCCCGAGGTGACCACCTTGGCTTTTGTCAAGAGAGTTGTAAGTAGGGTGCAAGATCGCCTACGGCCACATCACCCTGAATGCGCTCGATCTCGTCTGATCTCGGATGCTAAGCAGGGTCGGGCCTGGTTAGTACCTGGATTGCAGACCGCCTGGGAATACCAGGTGCCATAGGCTTTTTTCCATTATGTTGTTGGCTTTGGCGACCTGCTGTATTTTTCCTCTCGATTGCCCGAGGTGACCACCTTGGCTTTTGTCAAGAGAGTTGTAAGTAGGATGCAAGATCGCCTACTGCCACATCACCCTGAATGCGCTCGATCTTGTCTGATCTCGGATGCTAAGCAGGGTCGGGCCTGGTTAGTACCTGGATGGCAGACCGCCTGGGAATACCAGGTGCCATAGGCTTTTTTCCATTATGTTGTTGGCTTTGGCGACCTGCTGTATTTTTCTTCTCGATTGCCCAAGGTGACCACCTTGGCTTTTGTCAAGAGAGTTGTAAGTAGGGTGCAAGATCGCCTAGGGCCACATCACCCTGAATGCGCTTGATCTCGTCTGATCTCGGATGCTAAGCAGGGTCGGGCCTGGTTAGTACCTGGATGGGAGACTGCCTGGGAATACCAGGTGCCGTAGGCTTTTTTCCATTATGTTGTTGGCTTTGGCGACCTGCTGTATTTTTCCTCTCTATTGCCCGAGGTGACCACCTTGGCTTTTGTCAAGAGAGTTGTAAGTAGGGTGCAAGATTGCCTACGGCCACATCACCCTGAATGCGCTCGATCTCGTCTGATCTCGGATGCTAAGCAGGGTTGGGCCTGGTTAGTACCTGGATGGGAGACCGCCTGGGAATACCATGTGCCGTAGGCTTTTTTCCATTATGTTGTTGGCTTTGGCGACCTGCTCTATTTTTCCACTCGATTGCCCGAGGTGACCACCTTGGCTTTTGTCAAGAGAGTTGTAAGTAGAGTGCAAGATCGCCTATGGCCACATCACCCTGAGTGCGCTCGATCTCGTCTGATCTCGGATGCTAAGCAGGTTCGGGCCTGGTTAGTACCTGGATGGGAGATCGCCTGGGAATACCAGGTGCCGTAGGCTTTTTTCCATTATGTTGTTGGCTTTGTTGACCTGCTGTATTTTTCCTCTTGATTGCCCGAGGTGACCACCTTGGCTTTTGTCAAGAGAGTTGTAAGTAGGGTGCAAGATCGCCTACGGCCACATCACTCTGAATGCGCTCGATCTCGTCTGATCTCGGATGCTAAGCAGGGTCGGGCCTGGTTAGTACCTGGATGGGAGACCGCCTGGGAATACCAGGTGCCGTAGGCTTTTTTTTATTATGTTGTTGGCTTTGGCGACCTGCTGTATTTTTCCTCTCGATTGCCCGAGGTGACCACCTTGGCTTTCGTCAAGAGAGTTGTAAGTAGGGTGCAAGATCGCCTACAGCCACATCACCCTGAATGCGCTCGATCTGGTCTGATCGCGGATGCTAAGCAGGGTTTGGCCTGGTTAGTACCTGGATGGGAGACCGCCTGGGAATATCAGGTGCCGTAGGCCTTTTTCCATTATTTTGTTGGCTTTGGCGACCTGCTTTATTTTTCCTCTCGATTGCCCGAGGTGACCACCTTGGCTTTTGTCAAGAGAGTTGTAAGTAGTGTGCAAGATCGCCTACGGCCACATCACCCTGAATGCGCTCGATCTTGTCTGATCTCAGATGCTAAGCAGGGTCGGGCCTGGTTAGTACCTGGATGGGAGACCTTCTGGGAATACCAGGTGCCGTAGGCTTTTTTCCATTATGTTGTTGGCTTTGGCGACCTGCTGTATTTTTCCTCTCGATTGCCCGAGGTGACCACCTTGGCTTTTGTCAAGAGAGTTGTAAGTAGGGTGCAAGATCGCCTACGGCCACATCACCCTGAATGCGCTCAATCTCGTCTGATCTCGGATGCTAAGCAGGGTCGGGCCTGGTTAGTACCTGGTTGGGAGACCGCCTGGGAATACCAGGTGCCGTAGGCTTTTTTCCATTATGTTGTTGGCTTTGGCGACCTGCTGTATTTTTCCTCTCGGTTGCCCGAGGTGACCACCTTGGCTTTTGTCAAGAGAGTTGTAAGTAGGGTGCAAGATTGCCTACGGCCACATCACCCTGAATGCGCTCGATCTCTGTCTGATCTTGGATGCTAAGTAGGGTCGGGCCTGGTTAGTACCTGGATGGCAGACCGCCTGGGAATACCAGGTGCCGTAGGCTTTTTTCCATTATGTTGTTGGCTTTGGCGACCTGCTGTATTTTTCCTCTCGATTGCCCGAGGTGACCACCTTGGCTTTTGTCAAGAGAGTTGTAAGTAGGGTGCAAGATCGCCTACGGCCACATCACCCTGAATGCGTTCGATCTCGTCTGATCTCGGATGCTAAGCAGGGTCGGGCCTGGTTAGTACCTGGATGGGAGACCGCCTGGGAATACCAGGTGCCGTAGGCTTTTTTCCATTATGTTGTTGGCTTTGGCGACCTGCTGTATTTTTCCTCTCGATTGCCCGAGGTGACCACCTTGGCTTTTGTCAAGAGAGTTGTAAGTAGGATGCAAGATGGCCTACAGCCACATCACCCTGAATGCGCTCAATCTCGTCTGATCTCGGATGCTAAGCAGGGTTTTGCCTGGTTAGTACCTGGATGGGAGACCGCCTGGGAATAGCAGGTGCCGTAGGCTTTTTTCCATTATGTTGTTGGCTTTGGCGAACTGCTGTATTTTTCCTCTCCATTGCCAGAGGTGACCACCTTGGCTTTTGTCAAGAGAGTTGTACGTAGGGTGCAAGTTGGCCTACGGCCACATCACCCTGAATGCGCTCGATCTCATCTGATCTCAGATGCTAAGCAGGGTCGGGCCTGGTTAGTACCTGGATGGGAGACCGCCTGGGAATACCAGGTGCCGTAGGCTTTTTTCCATTATGTTGTTGGCTTTGGCGACCTGCTGTATTTTTCCTCTCGATTGCCCGAGGTGACCACCTTGGCTTTTGTCAAGAGAGTTGTAAGTAGGGTGCAAGATCGCCTACGGCCACATCACCCTGAATGCGCTCGATCTCGTCTGATCTCGGATGCTAAGCAGGGTTTGGCCTGGTTAGTACCTGGATGGGAGACCGCCTGGGAATACCAGGTGCCGTAGGCTTTTTTCCATTATGTTGTTGGCTTTGGCGAACTGCTGTATTTTTCCTCTCGATTGCCAGAGGTGACCACCTTGGCTTTCGTCAAGAGAGTTGTAAGTAGGGTGCAAGATCGCCTACGGCCACATCACCCTGAATGCGCTCGATCTCGTCTGATCGCGGATGCTAAGCAGGGTTTGGCCTGGTTAGTACCTGGATTGGAGACCGCCTGGGAATATCAGGTGCCGTAGGCCTTTTTCCATTATTTTGTTGGCTTTGGCGACCTGCTTTATTTTTCCTCTCGATTGCCCGAGGTGACCACCTTGGCTTTTGTCAAGAGAGTTGTAAGTAGTGTGCAAGATCGCCTACGGCCACATCACCCTGAATGCGCTCGATCTTGTCTGATCTCAGATGCTAAGCAGGGTCGGGCCTGGTTAGTACCTGGATGGGAGACCTTCTGGGAATACCAGGTGCCGTAGGCTTTTTTCCATTATGTTGTTGGCTTTGGCGACCTGCTGTATTTTTCCTCTCGATTGCCCGAGGTGACCACCTTGGCTTTTGTCAAGAGAGTTGTAAGTAGGGTGCAAGATCGCCTACGGCCACATCACCCTGAATGCGCTCAATCTCGTCTGATCTCGGATGCTAAGCAGGGTCGGGCCTGGTTAGTACCTGGTTGGGAGACCGCCTGGGAATACCAGGTGCCGTAGGCTTTTTTCCATTATGTTGTTGGCTTTGGCGACCTGCTGTATTTTTCCTCTCGGTTGCCCGAGGTGACCACCTTGGCTTTTGTCAAGAGAGTTGTAAGTAGGGTGCAAGATTGCCTACGGCCACATCACCCTGAATGCGCTCGATCTCTGTCTGATCTTGGATGCTAAGTAGGGTCGGGCCTGGTTAGTACCTGGATGGCAGACCGCCTGGGAATACCAGGTGCCGTAGGCTTTTTTCCATTATGTTGTTGGCTTTGGCGACCTGCTGTATTTTTCCTCTCGATTGCCCGAGGTGACCACCTTGGCTTTTGTCAAGAGAGTTGTAAGTAGGGTGCAAGATCGCCTACGGCCACATCACCCTGAATGCGTTCGATCTCGTCTGATCTCGGATGCTAAGCAGGGTCGGGCCTGGTTAGTACCTGGATGGGAGACCGCCTGGGAATACCAGGTGCCGTAGGCTTTTTTCCATTATGTTGTTGGCTTTGGCGACCTGCTGTATTTTTCCTCTCGATTGCCCGAGGTGACCACCTTGGCTTTTGTCAAGAGAGTTGTAAGTAGGATGCAAGATGGCCTACAGCCACATCACCCTGAATGTGCTCAATCTCGTCTGATCTCGGATGCTAAGCAGGGTTTTGCCTGGTTAGTACCTGGATGGGAGACCGCCTGGGAATAGCAGGTGCCGTAGGCTTTTTTCCATTATGTTGTTGGCTTTGGCGAACTGCTGTATTTTTCCTCTCCATTGCCAGAGGTGACCACCTTGGCTTTTGTCAAGAGAGTTGTACGTAGGGTGCAAGATGGCCTACGGCCACATCACCCTGAATGCGCTCGATCTCATCTGATCTCAGATGCTAAGCAGGGTCGGGCCTGGTTAGTACCTGGATGGGAGACCGCCTGGGAATACCAGGTGCCGTAGGCTTTTTTCCATTATGTTGTTGGCTTTGGCGACCTGCTGTATTTTTCCTCTCGATTGCCCGAGGTGACCACCTTGGCTTTTGTCAAGAGAGTTGTAAGTAGGGTGCAAGATCGCCTACGGCCACATCACCCTGAATGCGCTCGATCTCGTCTGATCTCGGATGCTAAGCAGGGTTTGGCCTGGTTAGTACCTGGATGGGAGACCGCCTGGGAATACCAGGTGCCGTAGGCTTTTTTCCATTATGTTGTTGGCTTTGGCGAACTGCTGTATTTTTCCTCTCGATTGCCAGAGGTGACCACCTTGGCTTTTGTCAAGAGAGTTGTAAGTAGGGTGCAAGGTGGCCTACAGCCACATCACCCTGAATGCGCTCAATCTCATCTGATCTCAGATGCTAAGCAGGGTCGGGCCTGGTTAGTACCTGGATGGGAGACCGCCTGGGAATACCAGGTGCCGTAGGCTTTTTTCCATTATGTTGTTGGCTTTGGCGACCTGCTGTATTTTTCCTCTCTATTGCCCGAGGTGACCACCTTGGCTTTTGTCAAGAGAGTTGTAAGTAGGGTGCAAGATCACCTACGGCCACATCACCCTGAATGCGCTCGATTTCATCTGATCTCGGATGCTAAGCTGGGTCGGGCCTGGTTAGTACCTGGATGGGACAAAGCCTGGGAATACCAGGTGCCGTAGGCTTTTTTCCATTATGTTTTTGGCTTTGGCGACCTGCTGTATTTTTCCTCTCGATTGCCCGAGGTGACCACCTTGGCTTTTGTCAAGAGAGTTGTAAGTAGGGTGCAAGATTGCCTACGGCCACATCACCCTGAATGCGCTCGATCTCGTCTGATCTCGGATGCTCAGCAGGGTCGGGCCTGGTTAGTACCTGGATGGGAAACCGCCTGGGAATACCAGGTGCCGTAGGCTTTTTTCCATTATGTTGTTGGCTTTGGCGATCTGCTGTATTTTTCCTCTCGTTTGCCCGAGGTGACCACCTTGGCTTTTGTCAGGAGAGTTGTAAGTAGGGTGCAAGATCGCCTACGGCCACATCACCCTGAATGCGCTCAATCTCGTCTGATCTTGGATACTAAGCAGGGTCGGGCCTGGTTAGTACCTGGATGGGAGACCGCCCGGTAATACCAGGTGCCGTAGGCTTTTTTCCATTATGTTGTTGGCTTTGGCGACCTGCTGTATTTTTCCTCTCGATTGCCCGAGGTAACCACCTTGGCTTTTGTAAAGAGAGTTGTAAGTAGGAAGCAAGATCGCCTACGGCCACATCACCCTGAATGCGCTCGATCTCGTCTGATCTCGGATGCTAAGCAGGGTCGGGCCTGGTTAGTACCTGGATGGGAGACTACCTGGTGCCGTAGGCTTTTTTCCATTATGTTGTTTGCTTTGGCGACCTGCTGTATTTTTCCTCTCGATTGCCCGAGGTGACCACCTTGGCTTTTGTCAAGAGAGTTGTAAGTAGGGTGCAAGATCGCCTATGGCCACATCACCCTGAATGCGCTCGATCTCGTCTGATCTTGGATGCTAAGCAGGGTCGGGCCTGGTTAGTACCTGGATGGGAGACCGCCTGGGAATACCAGGTGCCGTAGGCTTTTTTCCATTATGTTGTTGGCTTTGGTGACCTGCTGTATTTTTCCTCTCGATTGCCCGAGGTGACCACCTTGGCTTTTGTCAAGAGAGTTGTAAGTAGGGTGCAAGATCGCCTATGGCCACATCACCCTGAATGCGCTCGATCTTGTCTGATCTTGGATGCTAAGCAGGGTCGGGCCTGGTTAGTACCTGGATAGGAGACAGCCTGGGAATACCAGGTGCCGTAGGCTTTTTTCCATTATGTTTTTGGCTTTGGCGACCCCCTGTATTTTTCCTCTCAATTGCCCGAGGTGACCACCTTGGCTTTTGTCAAGAGAGTTGTAAGTAGGGTGCAAGATCGCCTATGGCCACATCACCCTGAATGCGCTCGATCTCGTCTGATCTTGGATGCTAAGCAGGGTCGGGCCTGGTTAGTACCTGGATGGGAGACTACCTGGTGCCGTAGGCTTTTTTCCATTATGTTGTTTGCTTTGGCGACCTGCTGTATTTTTCCTCTCGATTGCCCGAGGTGACCACCTTGGCTTTTGTCAAGAGAGTTGTAAGTAGGGTGCAAGATCGCCTGCGGCCACATCACCCTGAATGCGCTCGATTTCGTCTGACCTCGGATGCTAAGCAGGGTCGGGCCTGGTTAGTACCTGGATGGGAGACCGCCTGGGAATACCAGGTGCCGTAGGCTTTTTTCCATTATGTTGTTGGCTTTGGTGACCTGCTGTATTTTTCCTCTCGATTGCCCGAGGTGACCACCTTGGCTTTTGTCAAGAGAGTTGTAAGTAGGGTGCAAGATCGTCTACGGCCACATCACTCTGAATGCGCTCGATCTCGTCTGATCTTGGATGCTAAGCAGGGTCGGGCCTGGTTAGTACCTGGATGGGAGACAGCCTGGAATTACCAGGTGCCGTAGGCTTTTTTTTATTATGTTGTTGGCTTTGGCGACCTGCTGTATTTTTCCTCTCGATTGCCCGAGGTGACCACCTTGGCTTTTGTCAAGAGAGTTGTAAGTAGGGTGCAAGATCGCCTACGGCCACATCACTCTGAATGTGCTCGATCTCGTCTGATATCGGATGCTAAGCAGGGTCAGGCCTGGTTAGTACCTGGATGGGAGACAGCCTGGGATTACCAGGTGCCGTAGGCTTTTTTTCATTATGTTGTTGGCTTTGGCAACCTGCTGTATTTTTCCTCTCGATTGCCCGAGGTGACCACCTTGGCTTTTGTCAAGAGAGCTGTAAGTAGGGTGTGAGATCGCCTACGGCCACATCACCCTGAATGTGCTCGATCTCGTCTGATCTCGGATGCTAAGCAGGGTCGGTTAGTACCTGGATGGGAGACCGCCTGGGAATACCTGGTGCCGTAGGCTTTTTTCCATTATGTTGTTGGCTTTGGCGACCTGCTGTATTTTTCCTCTCGATTGCCCGAGGTGACCACCTTGGCTTTTGTCAAGAGAGTTGTAAGTAGGGTGCAAGATCGCCTACGGCCACATCACCCTGAATGCGCTCGATCTCGTCTGATCTCGGATGCTAAGCAGGGTCGGGCCTGGTTTGTACCTGGATGGGAGACCGCCTGGGAATATCAGGTGCCGTAGGCTTTTTTCCATTATGTTGTTGGCTTTGGCGACCTCCTGTATTTTTCCTCTCGATTGCCCGAGGTGACCACCTTGGCTTTTGTCAAGAGAGTTGTAAGTAGGCCGCAAAGTCGCCTACAGCCACATCACCCTGAATGCGCTCGATTTCGTCTGATCTCGGATGCTAAGCAGGGTCGGGCCTGGTTAGTACCTGGATGGGAGACCACCTGGGATTACCAGGTGCCGTAGGCTTTTTTCCATTATGTTGTTGGCTTTGGCGACCTGCTGTATTTTTCCTCTTGATTGCCCGAGGTGACCACCTTGGCTTTTGTCAAGAGAGTTGTAAGTAGGGTGCAAGATCGCCTACGGCCACATCACCCTGAATGCGCTCGATTTCATCTGATCTCGGATGCTAAGCAGGGTCGGGCCTGGTTAGTACCTGGATGGGAGAAAGCCTGGGAATACCAGGTGCCGTAGGCTTTTTTCCATTATCTTGTTGGCTTTGGCGACCTGCTGTATTTTTCCTCTCGATTGCCCGAGGTGACCACCTTGGCTTTTGTCAAGAGAGTTGTAAGTAGGGTGCAAGATCGCCTACGGCCACATCACCCTGAATGCGCTCGATCTCATCTGATCTCGGATGCTAAGCTGGGTCGGGCCTGGTTAGTACCTGGATGGGAGACCGCCTGGGAATACCAGGTGCCGTAGGCTTTTTTCCATTATGTTGTTGGCTTTGGCGATCTGCTGTATTTTTCCTCTCGTTTGCCCGAGGTGACCACCTTGGCTTTTGTCAGGAGAGTTGTAAGTAGGGTGCAAGATCGCCTACGGCCACATCACCCTGAATGCGCTCAATCTCGTCTGATCTTGGATACTAAGCAGGGTCGGGCCTGGTTAGTACCTGGATGGGAGACCGCCTGGTAATACCAGGTGCCGTAGGCTTTTTTCCATTATGTTTTTGGCTTTGGCGACCCCCTGTATTTTTCCTCTCAATTGCCCGAGGTGACCACCTTGGCTTTTGTCAAGAGAGTTGTAAGTAGGGTGCAAGATCGCCTATGGTCACATCACCCTGAATGCGCTCGATCTCGTCTGATCTCGGATGCTAAGCAGGGTCGGGCCTGGTTAGTACCTGGATGGGAGACTACCTGGTGCCGTAGGCTTTTTTCCATTATGTTGTTTGCTTTGGCGACCTGCTGTATTTTTCCTCTCGATTGCCCGAGGTGACCACCTTGGCTTTTGTCAAGAGAGTTGTAAGTAGGGTGCAAGATCGCCTGCGGCCACATCACCCTGAATGCGCTCGATCTCGTCTGACCTCGGATGCTAAGCAGGGTCGGGCCTGGTTAGTACCTGGATGGGAGACCGCCTGGGAATACCAGGTGCCGTAGGCTTTTTTCCATTATGTTGTTGGCTTTGGTGCCCTGCTGTATTTTTCCTCTCGATTGCCCGAGGTGACCACCTTGGCTTTTGTCAAGAGAGTTGTAAGTAGGGTGCAAGATCACCTACGGCCACATCACTCTGAATGCGCTCGATCTCGTCTGATCTTGGATACTAAGCAGGGTCGGGCCTGGTTAGTACCTGGATGGGAGACAGCCTGGGATTACCAGGTGCCGTAGGCTTTTTTTCATTATGTTGTTGGCTTTGGCGACCTGCTGTATTTTTCCTCTCGATTGCCCGAGGTGACCACCTTGGCTTTTGTCAAGAGAGCTGTAAGTAGGGTGTGAGATCGCCTACGGCCACATCACCCTGAATGCGCTCGATCTCGTCTGATCTCGGATGCTAAGCAGGGTCGGTTAGTACCTGGATGGGAGACCGCCTGGGAATACCTGGTGCCGTAGGCTTTTTTCCATTATGTTGTTGGCTTTGGCGACCTGCTGTATTTTTCCTCTCGATTGCCCGAGGTGACCACCTTGGCTTTTGTCAAGAGAGTTGTAAGTAGGGTGCAAGATCGCTTACGGCCACATCACCCTGAATGCGCTCGGTCTCGTCTGATCTCGGATGCTAAGCAGGGACGGGCCTGGTTAGTACCTGGATGGGAGACCGCCTGGGAATATCAGGTGCCGTAGGCTTTTTTCCATTATGTTGTTGGCTTTGGCGACCTCCTGTATTTTTCCTCTCGATTGCCCGAGGTGACCACCTTGGCTTTTGTCAAGAGAGTTGTAAGTAGGCCGCAAGGTCGCCTACAGCCACATCACCCTGAATGCGCTCGATTTCGTCTGATCTCGGATGCTAAGCAGGGTCGGGCCTGGTTAGTGCCTGGATGGGAGACCGCCTGGGAATATCAGGTGCCGTAGGCATTTTTCCATTATGTTGTTGGCTTTGGCGACCTCCTGTATTTTTCCTCTCGATTGCCCGAGGTGACCACCTTGGCTTTTGTCAAGAGAGTTGTAAGTAGGGTGCAAAATCGCCTACAGCCACATCACCCTGAATGCGCTCGATTTTGTCTGATCTCGGATGCTAAGCAGGGTCGGGCCTGGTTAGTGCCTGGATGGGAGACCGCCTGGGAATACCAGGTGCCGTAGGCTTTTTTCCATTATGTTGTTGGCTTTGGCGACCTGCTGTATTTTTCCTCTCGATTGCCCGAGGTGACCACCTTGGCTTTTGTCAAGAGAGTTGTAAGTAGAGTGCAAGATCGCCTACGCCCACATCACCCTGAATGCGCTCGATCTCGTCTGATCTCGGATGCTAAGCAGGGTCGGGCCTGGTTAGTACCTGGATGGGAGACCGCCTGGGAATACCAGGTGCCGTAGGCTTTTTTTCCATTATGTTGTTGGCTTTGGCGACCTGCTGTATTTTTCCTCTCGATTGCCCGAGGTGACCACCTTGGCTTTTGTCAAGAGAGTTGTAAGTACGGTACAAGATCGCCTACAGCCACATCACCCTGAATGCGCTGGATCTCGTCTGATCTCGGATGCTAAGCAGGGTCGGGCCTGGTTAGTACATGGATGGGAGACCGCCTGGGAATACCAGGTGCCGTAGGATTTTTTCCATTATGTTGTTGGCTTTGGCGACCTGCTGTATTTTTCCTCTCGATTGCCCGAGGTGACCACCTTGGCTTTTGTCAAGAGAGTTGTAAGTAGGGTGCAAGATCGCCTGCGGCCACATCACCCTGAATGCGCTCGATCTCATCTGATCTCGAATGCTAAGCAGGGTCGGGCCTGGTTAGTACCTGGATGGGAGACCGCCTGGGAATACCAGGTGCCGTAGGCTTTTTTCCATTATGTTGTTGGCTTTGGCGACCTGCTGTATTTTTTCTCTCGATTGCCCGAGGTGACCACCTTGGCTTTTGTCAAGAGAGTTGTAAGTAGGGTGCAAGATTGCCTACGGCCACATCACCCTGAATGCGCTCGATCTCATCTGATCTCGGATGCTAAGCAGGGTCGGGCCTGGTTAGTACCTGGATGGGAGACCGCCTGGGAATACCAGGTGCCGTAGGCTTTTTTCCATTATGTTGTTGGCTTTGGCGACCTGCTGTATTTTTCCTCTCGATTGCCCGAGGTGACCACCTTGGCTTTTGTCAAGAGAGTTGTAAGTAGGGTGCAAGATTGCCTACGGCCACATCACCCTGAATGCGCTCGATCTCATCTGATCTCGGATGCTAAGCAGGGTCGGGCCTGGTTAGTACCTGGATGGGAGACCGCCTGGGAATACCAGGTGCTGTAGGCTTTTTTCCATTATGTTGTTGGCTTTGGCGACCTGCTGTATTTTTCCTCTCGATTGCCCGAGGTGACCACCTTGGCTTTTGTCAAGAGAGTTGTAAGTAGGGTGCAAGATCGCGTACAGCCACATCACCCTGAATGCGCTCGATCTCGTCTGATCTCGGATGCTAAGTAGGGTCGGGCCTGGTTAGTACCTGGATGGGAGACCGCCTGGGAATACCAGGTGCCGTAGGCTTTTTTCCATTATGTTGTTGGCTTTGGCGACCTGCTGTATTTTTCCTCTCGATTGCCCGAGGTGACCACCTTGGCTTTTGTCAAGAGAGTTGTAAGTAGGGTGCAAGATCGCGTACAGCCACATCACCCTGAATGCGCTCGATCTCGTCTGATCTCGGATGCTAAGTAGGGTCGGGCCTGGTTAGTACCTGGATGGGAGACCGCCTGGGAATACCAGGTGCCGTAGGCTTTTTTCCATTATGTTGTTGGCTTTGGCGACCTGCTGTATTTTTCCTCTCGATTGCCCGAGGTGACCACCTTGGCTTTTGTCAAGAGAGTTGTAAGTAGAGTGCAAGATCGCCTACGCCCACATCACCCTGAATGCGCTCGATCTCGTCTGATCTCGGATGCTAAGCAGGGTCGGGCCTGGTTAGTACCTGGATGGGAGATCGCCTGGGAATACCAGGTGCCGTAGGCTTTTTTTCCATTATGTTGTTGGCTTTGGCGACCTGCTGTATTTTTCCTCTCGATTGCCCGAGGTGACCACCTTGGCTTTTGTCAAGAGAGTTGTAAGTACGGTACAAGATCGCCTACAGCCACATCACCCTGAATGCGCTCGATCTCGTCTGATCTCGGATGCTAAGCAGGGTCGGGCCTGGTTAGTACATGGATGGGAGACCGCCTGGGAATACCAGGTGCCGTAGGGTTTTTTTCCATTATGTTGTTGGCTTTGGCGACCTGCTGTATTTTTCCTCTCGATTGCCCGAGGTGACCACCTTGGCTTTTGTCAAGAGAGTTGTAAGTAGGGTGTAAGATCGCCTGCGGCCACATCACCCTGAATGCGCTCGATTTCATCTGATCTCGAATGCTAAGCAGGGTCGGGCCTGGTTAGTACCTGGATGGGAGACCGCCTGGGAATACCAGGTGCCGTAGGCTTTTTTCCATTATGTTGTTGGCTTTGGCGACCTGCTGTATTTTTTCTCTCGATTGCCCGAGGTGACCACCTTGGCTTTTGTCAAGAGAGTTGTAAGTAGGGTGCAAGATTGCCTACGGCCACATCACCCTGAATGCGCTCGATCTCATCTGATCTCGGATGCTAAGCAGGGTCGGGCCTGGTTAGTACCTGGATGGGAGACCGCCTGGGAATACCAGGTGCCGTAGGCTTTTTTCCATTATGTTGTTGGCTTTGGCGACCTGCTGTATTTTTCCTCTCGATTGCCCGAGGTGACCACCTTGGCTTTTGTCAAGAGAGTTGTAAGTAGGTAGCAAGATTGCCTACAGCCACATCACCCTGAATGCGCTCGATCTCATCTGATCTCGGATGCTAAGCAGGGTCGGGCCTGGTTAGTACCTGGATGGGAGACCGCCTGGGAATACCAGGTGCTGTAGGCTTTTTTCCATTATGTTGTTGGCTTTGGCGACCTGCTGTATTTTTCCTCTCGATTGCCCGAGGTGACCACTTTGGCTTTTGTCAAGAGAGTTGTAAGTAAGGAGTAAGATAGCCTACGGCCACATCACCCTTAATGCGCTCGATCTCGTCTGATCTCGGATGCTAAGCAGGGTCGGGCCTGGTTAGTACCTGGATGGGAGACCGCCTGGGAATACCAGGTGCTGTAGGCTTTTTTCCATTATGTTGTTGGCTTTGGCGACCTGCTGTATTTTTCCTCTTGATTCCCCGAGGTGACCACCTTGGCTTTTGTCAAGAGAGTTGTAAGTAGGGTGCAAGATCGCCTACGGCCACATCACCCTTAATGCGCTCGATCTCGTCTGATCTTGGATGCTAAGCAGGGTCGGGCCTGGTTAGTACCTGGATGGGAGACCGCCTGGGAATACCAGGTGCCGTAGGCTTTTTTCCATTATGTTGTTGGCTTTGGCGACCTGCTGTATTTTTCCTCTCGATTGCCCGAGGTGACCACCTTGGCTTTTGTCAAGAGAGTTGTAAGTAGGGCACAAGATCGCCTACGGCCACATCACCCTGAATGCTCTCAATCTCGTCTGATCTCGGATGCTAAGCAGGGTCGGGCCTGGTTAGTACCAGGATGGGAGACCGCCTGGGAATACCAGGTGCCGTAGGCTTTTTTCCATTATGTTGTTGGCTTTGGCGACCTGCTGTATTTTTCCTCTCGATTGCCCGAGGTGACCACCTTGGCTTTTGTCAAGAGAGTTTTAAGTAGGCTGCAAAATTGCCCACGGCCACATCACCCTGAATGCGCTCGATCTCGGAAGCTAAGCAGGGTCAGGCCTGGTTAGTACCTGGATGGGAGACCGCCCGGGAATACCAGATGCCGTAGTCTTTTTTCCATTATGTTGTTGGCTTTGGCGACCTGCTGTATTTTTCCTCTCAATTGCCCGAGGTGACCACCTTGGCTTTTGTCAAGAGAGTTGTAAGTAGGGTGCAAGATCGCCTACGGCCACTTCACCCTGAATGCGCTCGATCTCGTCTGATCTTGGATGCTAAGCAGGGTCGGGCCTGGTTAGTACCTGCATGGCATTCCGCCTGGGAATACCAGGTGCCGTAGGCTTTTTTCCATTATGTTGTTGGCTTTGGCGACCTGCTGTATTTTTCCTCTCGATTGCCCGAGGTGACCACCTTGGCTTTTGTCAAGAGAGTTGTAAGTAGGGTGCAAGATCGCCTACGGCCACATCACCCTGAATGCGCTCGATCTCGTCTGATCTCGGATGCTAAGCAGGGTCGTGCCTGGTTAGTACCTGGATGGGAGACCGCCTGGGAATACCAGGTGCCGTAGGCTTTTTTCCATTATGTTGTTGGCTTTGGCGACCTGCTGTATTTTTCCTCTCGATTGCCCGAGGTGACCACCTTGGCTTTTGTCAAGAGAGTTGTAAGTCGGGTGCAAGCTCGCCTACGGCCACATCACCCTGAATGCGCTCGATCTCGTCTGATCTCGGATGCTAAGCAGGGTCGTGCCTGGTTAGTACCTGGATGGGAGACCGCCTGGGAATACCAGGTGCCGTAGGCTTTTTTCCATTATGTTGTTGGCTTTGGCGACCTGCTGTATTTTTCCTCTCGATTGCCCGAGGTGACCACCTTGGCTTTTGTCAAGAGAGTTGTAAGTAGGGTACAAAGATTGCCTACGGCCACATCACCCTGAATGCGCTCGATCTCATCTGATCTCGGATGCTAAGATGGGTCGGGCCTGGTTAGTACCTGGATGGGAGACCGCCTGGGAATTCCAGGTGCCGTAGGCTTTTTTCCATTATGTTGTTGGCTTTGGCGACCTGCTGTATTTTTCCTCTCGATTGCCCGAGGTGACCACCTTGGTTTTTGTCAAGAGAGTTGTAAGTAGGGTGCAAGATCGCCTACGGCCACATCACCCTAAATGCGCTCGATCTCGTCTGATCTCGGATGCTAAGCAGGGTCGTTCCTGGTTAGTACCTGGATGGGAGACCGCCTGGGAATACCAGGTGCCGTAAGCTTTTTTCCATTATGTTGTTGGCTTTGGCGACCTGCTGTATTTTTCCTCTCGTTTGCCCGAGGTGACCACCTTGGCTTTTGTCAAGAGAGTTGTAAGTAGGGTGCAAGATCGCCTACGGCTACATCACCCTGAATGCGCTCAATCTCGTCTGATCTCGGATGCCAAGCAGGGTCGGGCCTGGTTAGTACCTGGATGGGAGACCGCCTGGGAATACCAGGTGCCGTAGGCTTTTTTCCATTATGTTGTTGGCTTTGGCGACCTGCTGTATTTTTCCTCTCGATTGCCCGAGGTGACCACCTTGGCTTTTGTCAAGAGAGTTGTAAGTAGGGTGCAAAGATTGCCTACGGCCACATCACCCTTGATGCGCTCGATCTCGTCTGATCTCGGATGCTAAGCAGGGTCGGGCCTGGTTAGTACCTGGATGGGAGACCGCCTGGGAATATCAGGTGCCGTAGGCTTTTTTCCATTATGTTGTTGGCTTTGGCGACCTGCTGTATTTTTCCTCTTGATTGCCCGAGGTGACCACCTTGGCTTTTGTCAAGAGAGTTGTAAGTAGGGTGCAAGATCGCCTACGGCCACATCACCCTAAATGCGCTCGATCTCGTCTGATCTCGGATGCTAAGCAGGGTCGTTCCTGGTTAGTACCTGGATGGGAGACCGCCTGGGAATACCAGGTGCCGTAAGCTTTTTTCCATTATGTTGTTGGCTTTGGCGACCTGCTGTATTTTTCCTCTCGTTTGCCCGAGGTGACCACCTTGGCTTTTGTCAAGAGAGTTGTAAGTAGGGTGCAAGATCGCCTACGGCTACATCACCCTGAATGCGCTCAATCTCGTCTGATCTCGGATGCCAAGCAGGGTCGGGCCTGGTTAGTACCTGGATGGGAGACCGCCTGGGAATACCAGGTGCCGTAGGCTTTTTTCCATTATGTTGTTGGCTTTGGCGACCTGCTGTATTTTTCCTCTCGATTGCCCGAGGTGACCACCTTGGCTTTTGTCAAGAGAGTTGTAAGTAGGGTGCAAAGATTGCCTACGGCCACATCACCCTTGATGCGCTCGATCTCGTCTGATCTCGGATGCTAAGCAGGGTCGGGCCTGGTTAGTACCTGGATGGGAGACCGCCTGGGAATATCAGGTGCCGTAGGCTTTTTTCCATTATGTTGTTGGCTTTGGCGACCTGCTGTATTTTTCCTCTTGATTGCCCGAGGTGACCACCTTGGCTTTTGTCAAGAGAGTTGTAAGTAGGGTGCAAGATCATCTACAGCCACATCACCCTGAATGCGCTCGACCTCGTCTGATCTCAGATGCTAAGCAGGGTCGGGCCTGGTTAGTACCTGGATTGGAGACCGCCTGGGAATACCAGGTGCCGTAGGCTTTTTTCCATTATGTTGTTGGCTTTGGCGACCTGCTGTATTTTTCCTCTCGATTGCCCGAGGTGACCACCTTGGCTTTTGTCAAGAGAGTTGTAAGTAGGGTGCAAGATCGCCTACGGCCACATCACCCTGAATGCGCTCTAACTCATCTGATCTCGGATGCTAAGCAGGGTGTCGGGCCTGGTTAGTACCTGGATGGGAGACCGCCTGGGAATACCAGGTGCCGTAGGCTTTTTTCCATTATGTTGTTGGCTTTGGCGACCTGCTGTATTTTTCCTCTCGATTGCCCGAGGTGACCACCTTGGTTTTTGTCAAGAGAGTTGTAAGTAGGGTGCAAGATCGCCTACGGCCACATCACCCTGAATGCGCTCGATCTCGTCTGATCTCGGATGCTAAGCAGGGTCGTTCCTGGTTAGTACCTGGATGGGAGACCGCCTGGGAATACCAGGTGCCGTAAGCTTTTTTCCATTATGTTGTTGGCTTTGGCGACCTGCTGTATTTTTCCTCTCGTTTGCCCGAGGTGACCACCTTGGCTTTTGTCAAGAGAGTTGTAAGTAGGGTGCAAGATCGCCTACGGCTACATCACCCTGAATGCGCTCAATCTCGTCTGATCTCGGATGCCAAGCAGGGTCGGGCCTGGTTAGTACCTGGATGGGAGACCGCCTGGGAATACCAGGTGCCGTAGGCTTTTTTCCATTATGTTGTTGGCTTTGGCGACCTGCTGTATTTTTCCTCTCGATTGCCCGAGGTGACCACCTTGGCTTTTGTCAAGAGAGTTGTAAGTAGGGTGCAAAGATTGCCTACGGCCACATCACCCTGGATGCGCTCGATCTCGTCTGATCTCGGATGCTAAGCAGGGTCGGGCCTGGTTAGTACCTGGATGGGAGACCGCCTGGGAATACCAGGTGCTGTAGGCTTTTTTCCATTATGTTGTTGGCTTTGGCGACCTGCTGTATTTTTCCTCTTGATTGCCCGAGGTGACCACCTTGGCTTTTGTCAAGAGAGTTGTAAGTAGGGTGCAAGGTCGCCTACGGCCCCATCACCCTGAATGCGCTTGATCTCGTCTGATCTCGGATGCTAAGCAGGGTCGGGCCTGGTTAGTACCTGGATGGGAGACCGCCTGGGAATACCAGGTGCCGTAGGCTTTTTTCCATTATGTTGTTGGCTTTGGCGACCTGCTGTATTTTTCCTCTCGATTGCCCGAGGTGACCACCTTGGCTTTTGTCAAGAGAGTTGTAAGTAGGGTGCAAGATCATCTACAGCCACATCACCCTGAATGCGCTCGATCTCGTCTGATCTCAGATGCTAAGCAGGGTCGGGCCTGGTTAGTACCTGGATTGGAGACCGCCTGGGAATACCAGGTGCCGTAGGCTTTTTTCCATTATGTTGTTGGCTTTGGCGACCTGCTGTATTTTTCCTCTCGATTGCCCGAGGTGACCACCTTGGCTTTTGTCAAGAGAGTTGTAAGTAGGGTGCAAGATCACCTACGGCCACATCACCCTGAATGCGCTCTAACTCATCTGATCTCGGATGCTAAGCAGGGTGTCGGGCCTGGTTAGTACCTGGATGGGAGACCGCCTGGGAATACCAGGTGCCGTAGGCTTTTTTCCATTATGTTGTTGGCTTTGGCGACCTGCTGTATTTTTCCTCTCGATTGCCCGAGGTGACCACCTTGGCTTTTGTCAAGAGAGTTGTAAGTAGGGTGCAAGATTGCCTATGGCCACATCACCCTGAATGCGCTCGATCTTGTCTGATCTCGGATGCTAAGCAGGGTCGGGCCTGGTTAGTACCTGGATGGCAGACCGCCTGGGAATACCAGGTGCCATAGGCTTTTTTCCATTATGTTGTTGGCTTTGGCGACCTGCTGTATTTTATCTCTCGATTGCCCGAGGTGACCACCTTGGCTTTTGTCAAGAGAGTTGTAAGTAGGGTGCAAGATCACCTACAGCCACATCACCCTGAATGCGCTCGATCTCGTCTGATCTCGGATGCTAATCATGGTCGGGCCTGGTTAGTACCTGGATGGGAGACCGCCTGGGAATTCCAGGTGCCGTAGGCTTTTTTCCATTATGTTGTTGGCTTTGGCGACCTGCTGTATTTTTCCTCTCGATTGCCCGAGGTGACCACCTTGGCCTTTGTCAAGAGAGTTGTAAGTAGGGTGCAAGATCGCCTACGGCCACATCACCCTGAATGCGCTCGATCTTGTCTGATCTCGGATGCTAAGCAGGGTCGGGCCTGGTTAGTACCTGGATGGCAGACCGCCTGGGAATACCAGGTGCCATAGGCTTTTTTCCATTATGTTGTTGGCTTTGGCGACCTGCTGTATTTTTCCTCTCGATTGCCCGAGGTGACCACCTTGGCTTTTGTCAAGAGAGTTGTAAGTAGGGTGCAAGATCGCCTACGGCCACATAACCCTGAGTGCGCTCGATCTCGTTTGATCTCGGATGCTAAGCAGGTTCGGGCCTGGTTAGTACCTGGATGGGAGAACGCCTGGGAATACCAGGTGCCGTACGCTTTTTTTCCATTATGTTGTTGGCTTTGGCGACCTGCTGTATTTTTCCTCTCGATTGCCCGAGGTGACCACCTTGGCTTTTGTCAAGAGAGTTGTAAGTAGGATGCAAGATCGCCTACGGCCACATCACCCTGAGTGCGCTCAATCTCGTCTGATCTCGGATGCTAAGCAGGTTCGGGCCTGGTTCGTACCTCGATGGGAGACCGCCTGGGAATACCAGGTGCCGTAGGCTTTTTTCCATTATGTTGTTGGCTTTGGCGACCTGCTGTATTTTTCCTCTCGATTGCCCGAGGTGACCACCTTGGCTTTTGTCAAGAGAGTTGTAAGTAGGGTGCAAGATCGCCTACGGTCACATCACCCTGAATGCACTCGATCTCGTCTGATCTCGGATGTTAAGCAGGGTCGGGCCTGGTTAGTACCTGGATGGGAGACCGCCTGGGAATACCAGGTGCCGTAGGCTTTTTTCCATTATGTTGTTGGCTTTGGCGACCTGCTGTATTTTTCCTCTCGATTGCCCGAGGTGACCACCTTGGCTTTTGTCAAGAGAGTTGTAAGTAGGGTGCAAGATCGCCTACGGCCACATCACCCTGAATGCGCTCGATCTTGTCTGATCTCGGATGCTAAGCAGGTTCGGGCCTGGTTAGTACCTCGATGGGAGACCGCCTGGGAATACCAGGTGCCGTAGGCTTTTTTCCATTATGTTGTTGGCTTTGGGGACCTGCTGTATTTTTCCTCTCGATTGCCCGAGGTGACCACCTTGGCTTTTGTCAAGAGAGTTGTAAGTAGGGTGCAAGATCGCCTACGGCCACATCACCCTGATTGCGCTCGATCTCATCTGATCTCGGATGCTAAGCAGGGTCGGACCTGGGTAGTACCTGGTTGGGAGACCGCCTGGGAATACCAGGTGCCGTAGGCTTCTTTCCATTATGTCGTTGGCTTTGGCGACCTGCTGTATTTTTCCTCTCGATTGCCCGAGGTGACCACCTTGGCTTTTGTCAAGAGAGTTGCAAGTAGGGTGCAAGATTGCCTACGGCCACATCACCCTTAATGCGCTCGATCTCATCTGATCTCGGATGCTAAGCAGGGTCGTGCCTGGTTAGTACCTGGATGGGAGACCGCCTGGGAATACCAGGTGCCGTAGGCTTTTTTCCATTATGTTGTTGGCTTTGGCGACCTGCTGTATTTTTCCTCTCGATTGCCCGAGGTGACCACCTTGGCTTTTGTTAAGAGAGTTGTAAGTAGGGTGCAAGATCGCCTACGGCCACATCACCCTGAATGCGCTCAATCTCGTCTGACCTCGGATGCCAATCAGGGTCGGGCCTGGTTAGTACCTGGATTGGAGACCGCCTGGGAATACCAGGTGCCGTAGGCTTTTTTCCATTATGTTGTTGGCTTTGGCGACCTGCTGTATTTTTCCTCTCGATTGCCCGAGGTGACCACCTTGGCTTTTGTCAAGAGAGTTGTAAGTAGGGTGCAAAGATTGCCTACGGCCACATCACCCTGAATGCGCTCGATCTCGTCTGATCTCGGATGCTAAGCAGGGTCGGGCCTGGTTAGTACCTGGATGGGAGACCGCCTGGGAATACCAGGTGCCGTAGGCTTTTTTCCATTATGTTGTTGGCTTTGGCGACCTGCTGCATTTTTCCTCTCGGTTGCCCGAGGTGACCACCTTGGCTTTTGTCAAGAGAGTTGTAAGTAGGGAGCAAGATCGCCTACGACCACATCACCCTGAATGCGATCAATCTCGTCTGATCTCAGATGCTAAGCAGGGTCGGGCCTGGTTAGTACCTGGTTGGGAGACCGCCTGGGAATACCAGGTGCCGTAGGCTTTTTTCCATTATGTTGTTGGCTTTGGTGACCTGCTGTATTTTTCCTCTCGATTGCCCGAGGTGACCACCTTGGCTTTTGTCAAGAGAGTTGTAAGTAGGGTCTAAGATCGCCTAAGGCCACATCACCCTGAATGCGCTCGATCTCGTCTGATCTCAGATGCTAAGCAGGGTCGGGCCTGGTTAGTACCTGGATGGGAGACCGCCTGGGAATACCAGGTGCCGTAAGCTTTTTTCCACTATGTTGTTGGCTTTGGCGACCTGCTGTATTTTTCCTCTCTCGATTGCCCGAGGTGACCACCTTGGCTTTTGTCAAGAGAGTTGTAAGTAGGGTGCAAGATCGCCTACAGCCACATCACCCTGAATGCGCTCGATCTCGTCTGATCTTGGATGCTAAGCAGGGTCGGGCCTGGTTAGTACCTGGATGGGAGACCGCCTGGGAATACCAGTTGTCGTAGGCTTTTTTCCATTATGTTGTTGGCTTTGGCGACCTGCTGTATTTTTCCTCTTGTTTGCCCGAGGTGACCACCTTGGCTTTTGTCAAGAGAGTTGTAAGTAGGGCTTAAGATTGCCTACGGCCACATCACCCTGAATGCGCTTGATCTCGTCTGATCTCGGATGCTAAGCAGGGTCGCGCCTGGTTAGTACGTGGATGGGAGACCGCTTGGGAATACCAGGTGCCGTAGGCTTATTTCCATTATGTTGTTGGCTTTGGCGACCTGTTGTATTTTTCCTCTTGATTGCCCGAGGTGACCACCTTGGCTTTTGTCAAGAGAGTTGTAAGTAGGGTGCAAGATTGCCTACGGCCACATCACCCTGAATGCGCTCGATCTCGTCTGATCTCGGATGCTAAGCAGGGTCATGCCTGGTTAGTACCTGGATGGGAGACCGCCTGGGAATTCCAGGTGTCGTAGGCTTTTTTCCATTATGTTGTTGGCTTTGGCGACCTGCTGTATTTTTCCTCTCGATTGCCCGAGGTGACCACCTTGGCTTTTGTCAAGAGAGTTGTAAGTAGGGTGCAAAATTGCCTCCGGCCACATCACCCTTAATGCGCTCGATCTCGTCTGATCTTGGATGTCTAAGCAGGGTCGGGCCTGGTTAGTACCTGGATTGGAGACCGCCTGGGAATACCAGGTGCCGTAGGCTTTTTTCCATTATGTTGTTGGCTTTGGCGAACTGCTGTATTTTTATTTATTTTTTTCATTCAAGAAAGTTTTATTAGCAAATAAAAGCACATATTACAAGAGTATGCAAAAAGACACTGCAAAAAACAATTATGCTTAACAAGATTGAATTTGTGTCAATAACATTTCTAGTTGGCTATAATAGGGGTACCATCAAAACATCAGATCCTTCCATTGCGAGCCCTACCGGACTTAGAAGGGTGATTCATTATCCAACCCCAGATTCCCTCAGGAACCCATCAAGCTCAATGTACATCTAGAGAACATATCAAAAGAACTATTAATTTAGTAAAGAAGTCAAGTATAGAAATATATAAGGTTAGAAATAGAGAGTAAAGACAAACGGGGAGAAAGGGAGGAGAAATTCGCCTTGTTCCGGATGCTCTAGCTCATGGTCAAGAGCTGTGTTTGTATGGTATAAATTAGTGATTGACTAGTTGTCTGGACCCCACCACTCTTCAGGCCATCAGGCCGCTGCCCATGATGTCCCCAAAGGATTTGGAGTATTTAAAGGCAAACCACGGAGACCATGTTCTGTGATAACCCTCTACACGCTCATTCGATTGGGCTGCCGTGTCTTCCATCTCACAGATAGAAGCAATTTTAAGCAGCCATTCTCTTATGGTAGGTGTAGTTTTGGATTTCCAGTATAGTGGAATTAGAGAGTTGGCTGCATTTATCGTATGTCTGGTGAGCGACTTTTTATATCTTTTGAATGAGGTGTTGGCAATGTGGAGCAAACAACTTGCCGCGTCCAACCTCAGACTGGTCTCCATGATCTGCCCAATCAGCTCCTTCACCCCCGACCAATAACGCTGTAATTGGTCGCATTGCCACCAAATGTGGAATAGGGTGCCCTCCTCCCGTTCACACCTCCAGCATCTATCCGAAGAGTGAGGATACCATTTGTGAATTCTTTCTGGGGTAGCATACCAATGGGTCAACAGTTTGTAGGACGTTTCTTGCATTTTCGTGCTTAGGGAGCATTTGTGTGATAGAATACATGCCCTATCCCACTGATCGTCAGAGATCGGGGAACCCAAAGCCCGAACCCACTTCTCCCTGAGCCCGTGATCCTCTCGTGAACCTAGTGATCTCAACCATGCATATGTAAGCGAAGTAGTTTTTGGGGTGGGTTCACCTTTCAAGCAAACTGATTCTAGATCCGTCACTGCTCGCGTCAAGTGTGGTCTACGTGTTACATCATTACAGTAGCTCCTCAGTTGAAAATATGTCCAGAGTGGTAGTCTTGGTAAATCATTGTCTACTTTAAAGTCAGTGAAGTCTTTCATCAAGCTACCGTTAAAACAGTCTAGTGCTAAGAGCGGTCTTTTCGGTCTCTGTATTTTAAGTAGTGGGTTCTGTAAGCCCGGCACAAAGTCCGGGTTATCTCGAATAGGGGTTAAAGGGCTCAGAGAGGTGGAGAACTCAGAGTGTTTGGTCAGTGTATGAAAAATGTGAAGAGTAGTGCCTACAGTGGGGTGCGAAAGCATGGATCTGGGGTATCTAAGCCTTGGGATCCAGGGAGAGAACTGGAGGTTAATCACACTTGCTTCCTCCTCCAACAAGACCCAATCTTTAATCTGGGAGTGACAGTGCCAATCTATGATACGTGCAACATGCGCAGCATAATAGTAAAGTTTGTAGTCGGGTATACCCAAGCCACCCCTTTCTTTGGGTTTGGTTAAGAGAGACTTTTTCAACCTAGGGGGTCTGCGGGCCCAAATAAAACTTGTCTGAAGGGAGTGTAGCGCTTTAAAAAAGCTCATGGGTATCTTGATGGGCAAGGTTCGGAGCAAGTAAAGTACCTTTGGCAGTACAGTCATCTTACAGATGGCCGCCCTGCCAAACCATGAGAAATAGCCCGATCCCCATCTCAGAAGGTCCTGTGTAATGCTTTTAAGTAGGGGGGGAAAATTCCGCGCGTACGTCAGTGCAAGTCTGGGGGTCAGCCAAACTCCTAAGTATTTAATAGCTGAGGCTGTCCATGTGAAGGGGGTACCGACTCTGGCCACCGACAATCGGGCCTCGGGAAGAGACACATTCATGGCCATCGATTTAGAATAGTTTATTTTGAAATTGGAGATATATCCAAATTTTGTGAATTCCTTCAAAAGCGAAGGAATAGAAGTGTGTGGTTCTGTTAAATAGAACAGCAAATCATCGGCGTAAGCCGCAATTTTAAAAGTTCTCTCTTTAAGTTGGAATCCCCTAATCGATGGGTTCATGATGGTGTGTCTTATGAATGGCTCTAGAGCAATAATGAAAAGCAGGGGTGACAAAGGGCACCCCTGCCTTGTGCCATTCTTGATAAGCACTGTCTCTGAGAGGGAACCATTCACTTTAAGCCTAGCTGAAGGGTTCCAATATAGTGCCGAAATCCAGGCCATCATGCCGGGGCCCAAGCCAGCACGCCTGCACGCCTCGAACATATAATCCCAAGCTACTCGATCGAAGGCCTTCTCCGCGTCAGTTGACAGGAGAAAGCCCTCGATCTTTCGCTGGTGTGCCACATGAATCAGGTTCAGGGACTTCGTCACATTGTCTTTTGCCTCCCTGCCTGGCATGAATCCGGCCTGTTCGGGTCCAATCAATTCATGGAGTAGGGGTTTCAGCCTGTTGGCTAAGATCTTTGCTACCAGTTTCACGTCTGTATTTAGAAGAGATATGGGCCTGTAGCTGGAGCAGTTAAGTGGATCCTTCCCTTCCTTGGGGAGAACAGTGATAAAGGCTGATAGGAAGTCATTTGAGTTTGGTCTCTGGCTTGTCAAGGAATTCATTGCTTTTCTAAAAGGGTTGAGTATAACCTCTGTAAATGTCTTATAATAAATGGCACCAAACCCATCTGGCCCCGGACTCTTGCCCGTCTTCAAATCTCTTATGGCTGTCTTAATTTCGGAATCGTCAAAGGGTCTGTCCAACTGGTTACTGTCCTCTTAATTAAGTCTGGGTAGATTAACTGCGTCTAAGTAATGCTGTATCGCCTGGGTCCTGTCACCCCCCAGATCCGGCGGTCTCTGCTGATTCGGGAGGTTGTATAAATTTGTGTAGTAGTTTTGAAAGTGTTGGGCAATCTTCTCAGTTTCTAAATCTGTCTTCCCATCCTTGCCATTGATACCCCTGATGTGGTTGTGTGTTATACGGGTGTTCAGGGCCCTCGCCAGGACCTTACCTGTTTTGTCCCCATGTTCATAGTAAACTTTCCGTCTAAAAAATAAGAACCTCCTGGTAGTGTTGTCTAAGAGCTGTTTAAGAGCTTTCCGTGTCTCAAGTAGAGATTCTGCTGAGTGTACTGTGAGGGAGCGTTTATGCTGTGATTCAAGGGATCTTATTTTCGCGGTCAACTCATTGATCATTTTATCTCTCTCCCGTTTTTTACGTGTACCCATGCGTATCAGCTCGCCCCTAATAAAACATTTGTGGGCTTCCCAGATCGCCAGGGGGTTCATCCCAGGGGTGTCATTTAGCTTGAAAAATTCAGTCAAAGAGGAAGTCAAGTCTGGTAGTAGTGCTGGGTCAGTTAGTAATGACGAGTTCAGTCTCCATGTAGTGGGTCTGGCCCGGGTATTTGTCCAATCTAATGTCACGGATATGGGAGCATGGTCGGAGATTGATTGTATCCCAATGTGGGCAGCACTCAGCTGCGACAAATCTCTCTGAGAAACGAAGATATAGTCTATTCGTGAGTGGCGGTTATGAGGGATAGAAAAAAAGGAGAAGTCCCTGCCCTCAGGGTTCAGGTGACGCCATGAGTCTACCAGATTCAGAGAATGCAGGAGCTTCTTAATATTCTTAAGAGCCCTATAAGGGATGGCGGTTTTGCCATTGGAAGTGTCTTCAGTCGGTATAAGGGGTACGTTGAAGTCTCCACCCAAAATAAGTCTGCCCGAAGTGAAGCATTTCAGTTCATCAATCAGTTTCCGACAAAAAGTGAGTTGAGCCGAGTTGGGGAAGTATACGTTTGCCAGAGTCAGGGGAGTCCCTCTGCAGGTCCCCTTGAGTAAAAGGAACCTCCCTTCAGGGTCGACCAGCTTGCCTGTAACCTCTAAGTCAGCATCCCTACTCACCAGTATCGAGACCCCTTTTGATTTCGTCCCAGGACTGGTGGCATGGTAAGCTTCTACAAAGTATCTACAAAGTCAGTCAGTCTTGGTGTATGTCCGGTCTTAAAGTGAGTCTCCTGTAAAAATACAAAGTGGGGCCTACCTTTTTTGAGTTCTCTTAGTAAAGTGGTTCGTTTTTCGGGGATGTTAAGCCCTTTGACATTATGAGAGACTACCGTTGGGTTACGTCCCAAATCAGAATACGCCATGGTTCGGGCTCAGGGAGGTGCGGGATCCGACACCTGTAGGAACAATCTCAACAAGATAGCAAAAAGTTATGATGTATACAATAGTCAGTAATATACAGTATATATAAACACTGTCGTTTGTGTCGTGGCAAGGCGAAATAAAGAGAAAGAAAGCAGTGAAGAGAAAGGAGAAGATGAAGTGAGATGAGGACGGAGTCGTAGGTCACACCCCCTTAAGAGTAAATAACCGTCTCAAGGAGGTCAAAATTAGTACGTGAGACAGGCCCCAAAGTGACCTGCCTGATGCACTATTGTGGGGTTCGGGAAGGCCCTCCCCGGAGATAACAACCTTCACCGTGCAGGGCACCTCAGGCCAATTAGCCCAGTGTCCGCCCTGAGAAGGTATGTATTTGAAGGCACCGGACCGTTGTCTATCACGGTGGTAATTCAACTATAAGTGCAAGGAACCGTCGTGAGCGGCCCCATAAAGCGTATGAAAGGTGCTAATTGGTCTGTCACAGCAGCAAACATACATATAATGCAAACTGGTATCTGATTAATAAAACGGAAAAGCAATAAACATAAACCAGAATCAAAATAAAACAAAAGCGAGAATAGAACAAGAATAGAACAAGCAGGCCTAGCAAATGGCAATTAATGAGAAATTAAGGTACCTCCTACCCTCCAATGAACCGTACCCCTCCCGCCACCCGCTCATTACAATCTGGGGGGGCTATTATTGCCCTGGATAGGCATCTTCGCCCCTTGAACACGGATCCTCCATCACTATCGCCCTGCCAGTGCTGCGTTATTCAGAAAGTCAGCCGTTGTCCTGCAGCCTTTATACCCTATAAATGCAAATGTGTAATACTGACGTGGTATTTCCGAAGAAACACCTAAGAAACAGGATGGAATCGAACGGATCGTGGTTTCACAGGGAGTCGTTTCTACGATATTGAAGCATGTAATTAGAAATGATCTACTGTTGGCGCTGGCGGAGCATGGAATCCCCGATGGCTAGGCGGTGGTCAGGTGGTAAAAGAGCGACGTTGTAGCGTCTGGAAGGTAGGTAGGTACGAACGCTTCATAAATCTTAAGCTTCCATCAGATTCCTGGAGGAGTGTGGGCGACTTCGTGGGGTACCCCTTGGTGAGAAATCTCCTCGTCCTGGCCTCTGTCGTTTGGAGAGGTGTTTTTCCGGTGAGGCGAACGGTGAAGCTGGTGGACTTCTGTCCTTAGTTGGCATGGAGAACTCCTGATACCAGTCGGGCAGAACGATCGGATCAAGCTGGAGAGCTGCGCAAAATTCCGGGAGGTCCGCAGGCGTTCGTAGGATATGTTGCTTGCCTCCGTGTGTAACCAGCAGAGCGAAGGGAAAGCGCCACGAGTAACGCATATCTTTTTCCCTCAACTTTTCAAGCAGAGGACGTAGAGCCCTTCGGTTTCTCAAAGTTATTTGGGACAAGTCCTGGAAAAGTTTTATATTCTCCCCGTTGAACACTATTTGGTCGTTCCTACGGGCCTTGGTCATTACATCCTCCTTAAGTGTAAAGCTCTGTAAGCAACAAATGATATCGCGTGGGGGTAGGGTATCAGGGCCCCTCGCTCTGAGTGCTCTGTGCGCTCTAACGAAGTCAATAACCGAGTCCTCCGGACGTTCGAGTAGAGTATTGAAAACCCTTTGTAAGACTGAGGTGATTTGGTCGGGCGCAACGGACTCCGGTATGCCGCGTACCCTGATATTATTTCGTCTCCCCCTGTTATCCAGATCCTCCAAATGTCTGTTCATTTCTATGAAATGTAGGGAGTGGGCCGTGACAACCTCGTCAAGTCTATGTATGGATCTGTCTCTCATCTTACCCGCCGTCTCTGCAGCCGCCATTTTTTCCTGCATGACCAGGAAACTGGTCTTTAAGTCCGTGATCGCTGCGGAGAACGAGGCCTTAATATCTGCTGCGAAGCCGGACATGTCCTCGTAGGTAAGTGGGTGTGTGGAACGGTAGCCATGCCTGCCATTGTCCTCGGTAGCCGATTGCGAGTCCTCGCTGTATTCCTCGGCCGCATGGACCGGCACCATCTTGTCCTCCCCCGGGGCCTGTAATGCTGAGGCCTGATTTTTTTTTTTTTTTTTTTCCAAAAAATTTTTTATTTCAGTATAACAAGATACAGAGAATTACACCTTCAATACATGAATGCTTCATAAGGGGAAAAGGAAGGTGGATAAACAGCATATTATGTCTCAAATAACCAAAACATCAGATGTAACATAGGACATAAAACTGAACACTTGGAAAATGGAAGTCTTCTGATACAAAGTAAAGAACCTGCAAGATTAAGTTTACTACCCGCAAATGAATCTAACGAAGACCAAGTCTTAAGTATTTGAAACCTGAATGGTGCTGTCAGCATCTCAAATTACTGAGGCGGGTATAGGCCAAGTGAAATAAAGCTGTGTGGTGGTTATGGGAGGGGGAGAAGCCACAAAAAGATAAAGAGATTGGGATAGAAGGTAGGAAAGGGGTATAAAGAGATGATCCATCACTCGTCTCACATTAGTGGTCAGTAGGTCCTGCCAGTAAGGATATCATCTAGTTAAATCCTGAAACGTATCAGAGGTTATGAATATCTGCCACGGGGTCCACTTCGAACCAAATTTAGTCGGCGTATCTTTAGTGATGTGGATCAGTTTTTCCATGTTAGCAATTTTGTCAACTCTGTGTAACCATTCTTTAATGGAGGGTATATTGGGGGACTTCCAGTAGATCGGGATGCACTGTTTGGCTGCGCTAATCAGATGGAGTGTCAGAGATTTTCGATAAGAGGACTTCAGGGAGGTATTATGGTGTAGAAGATATTGGGCCGGAGTAAAGGGGACAATCACATCCGTTATCTTGCAGATTATCTCGTGAATTTGTGTCCAAAAGGGTTGTATAGCTGGGCATGCCCACCACAGATGTAGGAGTGTGCCCCGATGGTTATTACATCTCCAACAGGTATCTGGAATATGTGGGTCCCAGGTGTGAAGTAGAGTAGGAGTACGGTACCAACGACTCAGGATTTTGAACCCGTTTTCTTGGGTGGAGACATTTAGCGTGCCTTTATGAATGTTAAGCAAAATGTTTTCCCAGTCCTCACAGGAGAGGGGAGTGTCCAAATCTCTTTCCCAGGCTTTACAAGCTAAAGAAACTGTTGGGTCTTGGCCTTCAAACAAAAGAGAGTGAGTTAGAGAGATAAGATGTGTCATAGGCGTCGTGGAGGAGCAAAGTCGTTCAAATGGAGTCAGGGACCTAGAGTACTCTAAATGTCGTGGGGAATGTGTCAGGAAATGCTGAATTTGCTGGAATGTCCAGAAAGGTATAGGTGGTGAACGCATATCTAGAGCAACTTGTCTGGCTGAGAGCATTCGACCATTTTTATAGAAAGATTTAGCCAATATCGGTTCTTGTGTCCAGTGCTGAATGAGGAAGGACTTGTGCATACCTGGAGTAAAATTTGGATTCATTTTCAACGGGGTAAGAGGGCTAGAAGGGGACGAGATGTTATTTTGTGTGCAGGTAGTGTGGAAGCATTGGATAGTAGGAGCAATGAGTGGGTGAGATTTGACCGTGGCCATCCTAGTAGAGTGAGCAATCCAAGGTAAGTGCTGCAGAGGGGCAGCTATGAATGAAGCTTCTAGGGCAACCCAGTCTTTAAAAGGTGAATGAATGTTCCAATCTATTATCCTAGTTAGATGAGTAGCTTTATAGTAATTGCTGATATCTGGAAGGCCTATTCCACCTTTGTTTTTAGGAAGGGAGAGTTGGAAGAAACTAATTCTGGGTTGTCGCCCGTTCCATAGAAAATTGGTGCAAATTTGCTTATATGATTTAAAGAAAGCCAGAGGAATTTTGATAGGCATAGCTTGTAGAAGATAAAGAAGACGGGGCAATATGTTCATCTTCAAAATAGAGGCTCTACCGAACCAAGAGAAGATCGGTTTATTCAATTTTTTCAGGTCAGATATAATTCTATTAAGTATGGGAATATAATTTTTGGCGTACAGATCCTCCAGGTTTTTTGTGATTTGGACCCCCAAGTATGTGATGTTTTCATCAGTCCATTGAAAAGGGAAATTATGTTTACAGTGTTCTACTTCCGTGGGAGATAATGAAATGTTTAGGGCATAAGATTTCTTGAAGTTTATTTTAAGGTTGGAGAGGGAATGAAATAGGTTAAATTCTTTTAACAGGGAGGGGATCGTTATGTGAGGGTTAGTAAGGAACATTAAGATGTCGTCCGCGTAAGCGGCAATTTTATATTCTTTCACTGTGGAACGGACCCCCGTGATGTCTGTATTTGCCCGTAGGCTGTTCAGGAAGGGTTCCAGCGTAAGGATGTATAAAATCGGGGACAGAGGGCATCCCTGCCTGGTTCCGTTGTGTATGGAGAAGGCATCCGACAGGGTGTTATTGACTCTGATCTTCGCTTTCGGGTATGCATACAATGAATCAACAAATCTACGTATCTGGGGTCCCAAACCAATGGTCTGAAGGACCCCCTGCATGTAATCCCATGCTACCCTGTCGAATGCCTTCTCCGCGTCCAGTGAGAGGAAAAAACCCCTCTGGGCAGTCGACGTTATCAGGTGATGGATGTTGAGGGCTTTAAGCGTGTTGTCCCTTGCCTCTCGGCCTGGGACAAAACCAACTTGGTCAGTAGAAACTAATTTGGGGATAAGTGGGAGAAGTCTGTTAGCGATAATTTTGGAGAAAATTTTTAGATCAGTGTTTAGAAGGGAAATAGGCCTATAATTTTCAGTCTGGGTCGGGTCTTTGTCGCCTTTCGGTATCACTACAATATGGGCTTCGAGCATGTCCTGATGAAGAGGCATAGTGTCAGATACGGAGTTGAAGGCTCTCCTAAATGGTTCTTGAAGGACCTCCGAGAAGGTCTTATAATAGACCGCTGGCAGGCCATCAGGGCCAGGGCTCTTGCCACTCTTGGTTTGCTTGAGGGCGGTCGCCCATTCTGTTTGCGAGATGGGGTTGTCCAGGTCTGACACTATGTCTGCGTTGTTAATTTTGGGACAGAATTTTTCCAGGAAGTCAATGATTTTATTTTTTCTGAGAGGGTTATTTGCAAGGGGTGTATCCGATTGGTCAATATTATACAAAGCGGAGTAGAAACATTCAAATTCCTTGGCGATGTCTTTATTGGAAGTGAGTTTTGTACCTGTGGGGGTATGTATGGTATGTACGGTATTTTTAGCTCGTTTAGTCTTCAGAGCTTGGGCTAGAAGGTGGCCGCTCTTATTGCCGAATTCGTAGAATTGTCGCTGGGCAAGTATATATTTCTTGTGAATTGCTTTTCCTAGTTCCTCTCTAATGGAGGTACGAATTAGTTGTAAATCATGCAAAGTTTGGGCGGCTAATGTCCGTTTGTGCGTTGTTTCCAGTACTTTAAGTTTTTCATATAAGCCCGATAAGTGTTGTTTCCTATCTTTTTTTAGTTTGGCCGTGATAGATATGAGATTCCCCCTTATCACACTTTTATGGGCAGCCCACTGTGTGATGAAGGAGGTATCTGGAGTATTATTGTTTATGAAGTAGTCCTGAAGGCTTTGTTGTATTTGGGAAGTCAGTGCAGTGTCAGTCAGTATTGTGGGGTCCAATTTCCATGTATGTGTGCGGTCTTGTATTGCGGGCAACTGCAAAGTGATTGAAATGGGATGGTGGTCTGATAAAACCATGGGTTCTATCGTAGCTCGCTGAAGGTATGGGAGATCAGATTGGGTCAATAGTAAATAGTCTATTCTAGAGTATCGGTCGTGCGGGTTGGAGTAGAATGTATAGTCCTTTTCAGTCGGATGTAGGGTCCTCCAAGTGTCGTGGAGTAGAAGTTGTTGAAAAGATAGTTTGATCTGTTTTAGGGCCCTATACGGGAGAAGAGAGGTACCAGTCGATGTATCTACCAGAGGGTCTAGGGGGAGATTAAAGTCACCCCCTAATATTAGAATACCTGATTGAAAGGCAGCTAGGTGATCGGTGATTGACCTAAAAAAGGGGACTTGCGAAGAGTTAGGACTATAAATATTAGCTAATGTAATGGGTTTGTTGTGTAGAACACCCTTGAGGAAAACAAACCTTCCCTGATCATCTATAGCGGAATCAATTAGTTGGAACGGAGTATTTTTGGCAACCAATATAGAAACACCCTTCGTCTTGGAGTGCGGAGTAGTGGAATGATAACCGTGTGGGAAGTGGTAATTGGCGAGTTTAGGAGTGGCTTGAGAGCTAAAATGGGTCTCTTGAACGAAAACCACATCGGCTTTCAGGGATTTCATATGCGCTAAAAAGCTAGAACGTTTCTCTGGGACGTTCAATCCTTTAGCGTTCATAGACACTATCTTAAGTGAGTTAGCGGTTGGCATCCTGGTGTGCGTTCTGGCGTATGAGGTGGGAGAGAAAAATGTAATAGCACAAAGGAATGTGAGACGAGTGATGGAGCTCTAAACAAAATTGAAGGGGGGTGTGAGAGGGGGGGGGGGAGTCTTGAAGGAGGAGCAGTGGTAGAGGTTAGACAAAGGTATGATTGGGTAGGCACAGTAGTGAGAAGAAGATCCAGTAAAAAAGAGAAAGAAAAAGAAAAAAAAAAAAAAACCGTGTGAAGTGGAAGTTCACTGGAGTCGGAAAGTACCGAAAGGTATTCCCAACAAAATATAAAAACCAGTATGGGTCAGGAGAATCTCACAGAGATTTCCGATGTGGAGAGTGATTGGTGACCAAAACAAGATGAGTCGTTCTCGTGTTTCCTAGAGGTCAGAGAAGTGGAAATATGGGATATCAAATATAAGGAATGGTTGCATTGCTAGGGGAGGGGAGTAGAATGTGTCTGTTCGGAGAATGTAGCATAGAAAGGAGCAAACTGGACCTAAAGAGTGATTCGCCGTGTAATGCCAGTGACAGTTAACAGGTTACTCGTTACAGGTATGTAAATCTAGATGCAGTGTGAGAGGCATAAAAGCACAAATAAAGAGAAAGAACAATAGATGTCACCCAATATCCAGTTAATCTTAATCGAGCAACATAGGAGACAAAATATTAATGACGGAGAGGAGAAACATAATCTATAAATCTTAGCGTAACAAAACGGTCCAACGATGTCATAGACAAGCTACATGTCATATCTGTGACCACAATACCGACCTGTAAGGAGGGTGCGACCAGAGAACGACTGTAAACTGCACAGAGCCCTCGTGAGGGAAACTTAGTGGAAAAGGGAACATAAAATAAACACACAAAAACAAAATAAAGAACATATATCCCGTCACAGGAGCTGCTGAGGAACAGATGAGAACAAATAATAACCTGAGTATGCATAGTGTATGCACACAGAGAAAGGGAAATGTGAATGGATCGTGGAGAAACTTCCCTCTCCTCTGTGTCCATAGTATCAAACCAGAGTAGTACGTTTGGTAAAATAACTGAAAAACTGAAAAACAGCTAGAAATCAGGCATGAGCTAGCAAACTATTAGACCACACAAGCAATGAGGTAAAGCGGTATAGGAGCAAGAGGGATAATATCATTGCGCTGCAGCATCAGTGGTAGGAGAATCATCCGAATCCTTCCCCTCAAGGGTTAGCAGGAGAGGGAGAAATGTAGTTACCGGGGGAGGGGAGGCAGCTCTGAAGAGGGCAGCGATGATTCGACATGACAACACAGGGGAATGAGCAAAACAGGACGAAACGAAAATAGCGAAGGGGAGATAAAAAGGAAAAAAAAACGTAAAGTCCCTTCGTTGGAGAAATGTTGCCTGTCAAAGCGCAGCAGTGAACCAGTGCTGTGTCCCTTCGTTGTGGCAGAAGATGAATGGCCGAAACTAATGGATCCCATACCGCTGAGTCTCAGCAAATAGGCAGAGTAACAGGTCATGACGGAAGAGTATTCTCAGAGGCAGTGTAAAGCTCAGAATGTAAGGAGGGGGGAGAACCGCTGATGAATATCTCACAAACCAGAATGGGTTAGTGTTGGAAAGCGGAGACTAGTAGGTAGATAGCTGTGTGTTCACAAGCAGTGCAGAGCACAACGTGTAAAGCGGAGAGGAGAGGGAGTGCACAGCCGAACTGATCTCAGTCCAGAACAATATATTGGTAGAGGATATGGGTATGCAGACAGTAAGCAGGGAAAAGGTGAACATACCGCTCCATGGTGGAAAAAGTTAAGATCGTCGAGGTTTCCTGTGATCAGGCGAGGCAGTGGGGCTGTGATTCCTGTAGTTGCCTCGGGCGTTGGGAGAGGGAGGCGGGGGATGAGCTCTCCTGCGTCTGTTGATGCTGTAGTTCCCAGCCTCTGATATGCCATCCATGGAATCGGCTCTCTGTAAGGTAGGCAAACGGAAATCGCTGTACCAGTCAGGCACTTCCACATGAGGTAGGTTAAGCGAGCTACAAAAGTGATCCAAGTCTTCCGGCACCCTGAGATTAACGGTGTGACCATTGTAGGAAACGGAGAGACATAGAGGAAACTTCCATCTGTATGGGATGGCACGAGCTCGTAGCACATCTAGTACAGGCCTCAGCTCCCTTCTCCTTTGCAAAGTGATGGCTGAAAGATCCTGGAAAAGTTTTATGTCAGAACCCTGATAGTGAATCCTTTCCCCGTTCCTCGCCTTACGCATAATCTCTTCTTTTAATAGAAAGTCAGCAATACAGCAGATGACATCCCTGGGGGGATCTGCCTCTCTGCCTCTGGGTCTCAGGGCCCTGTGAATTCTCTCTAGGATGATGGGCGTATCAGGTGGTCTTTCTAGGAGGCCATTGAATATGGCCGTAACAGAACGGGATAGTTGGGAAGCTTCGATAGACTCGGGCAATCCTCTCACCCGAATGTTGTGTCTCCGTCCGCGGTTATCAAGATCTTCTAAGTGGCGATTCATATCACGGAGGTGGATTGCGTGGGATTCAGATACTTGTTGAACTCTGCAAAGGGTGACATCATGGCGGGCTTGCGTCTCCTCAACTTCTTCAACTCTCAGGACCATAGATTGAAAGTCTGCTCTGAGCTCCGATACAGCCGCCGAAAGTGCCCCTTTTATGTCCGCAGTCATAGCCTTTAAATCCGCCAGGCTAAGCGCTTGAGGCGATGTAACATCAGGCGATGCAGCTTGCGGGCTTCTGCTACGAGATCTGGCGGTTCTCCTGCCATGAGGGGATGCCTCGTGTGGGGCTGCCTGGTTGTCTGCCGCCTGTCCTCTAGGCCGTGCTCGGAAAATCTCCGGGATCTGCTAAGAATTAAGGGTATCCTGGCTCCTGGAAGAGCGGGAGGGTAACCCCGAAGGGTTCTGCGTTGTGCTCCCCATTTTAGATGGTTAGGTGGTATCCGATTGTACAGTAGCAGGACCTCAGGGAGTGAGAGCTCAGCAACTAGCGACCATCTTCCTCGGACCTCAAGCCACGCCCCCCCTGATTTTTAAAGATATCGGAGATATCCCGGCCGGGATTAACTGCTGTTGAGCGGCGAGGACGGGTCTGATGCTGGAGCCTGGCCTGCTTGCTCATTATTGTGCCGTTTGCCACTGTAACAGACGTGCTGGAGCCGCTTTCCGACGGAGCTCTCCTTCTAGGCTGCCATCTCCGTTGCGCGCCAAGCCACACCCCGACCTGCTGTATTTTTCCTCTCGATTGCCCGAGGTGACCATCTTGGCTTTTGTCAAGAGAGTTGTAAGTAGGGTGCAATATTGCCTATGGCCACATCACCCTGAATGCGCTCGATCTCGTCTGATCTCGGATGCTAAGCAGGGTCGGGCCTGGTTAGTACCTGGATGGGAGACCACCTGGGAATACCAGGTGCCGTAGGCTTTTTTCCATTATGTTGTTGGCTTTGGCGACCTGCTGTATTTTTCCTCTCGATTGCCCGAGGTGACCACCTTGGCTTTTGTCAAGAGAGTTGTAAGTAGGCTGCAAGATCGCATACGGCCACATCACCCTGAATGCGCTCGATCTCGTCTGATCTCGGATGCTAAGCAGGGTCGGGCCTGGTTAGTACCTGGATGGGAGACCGCCTGGGAATACCAGGTGCCGTAGGCTTTTTTCCATTATGTTGTTGGCTTTGGCGACCTGCTGTATTTTTCCTCTCGATTGCCCGAGGTGACCACCTTGGCTTTTGTCAAGAGAGTTGTAAGTAGGGTGCAAGATTGCCTACGGCCACATCACCCTGAATGCGCTCGATCTCGTCTGATCTCGGATGCTAAGCAGGGTCGGGCCTGGTTAGTACCTGGATGGGAGACCGCCTGGGAATTCCAGGTGCCGTAGGCTTTTTTCCATTATGTTGTTGGCTTTGGCGACCTACTGTATTTTTCCTCTCGATTGCCCGAGGTGACCACCTTGGCTTTTGTCAAGAGAGTTGTAAGTAGGGTGCAAGATCGCCTACGGCCACATCACCCTGAATGCGCTCGATCTCGTCTGATCTCGGATGCTAAGCAGGGTCGGGCCTGCTTAGTACCTGGATGGGAGACCGCCTGGGAATACCAGGTGCCGTAGGCTTTTTTCCATTATGTTGTTGGCTTTGGCGACCTGCTGTATTTTTCCTCTTGATTGCCCGAGGTGACCACCTTGGCTTTTGTCAAGAGAGTTGTAAGTAGGGTGCAAGATTGCCTACGGCCACATCACCCTGAATGCGCTCGATCTCGTCTGATCTCGGATGCTAAGCAGGGTCGGGCCTGGTCAGTACCTGGATGGGAGACCGCCTGGGAATTCCAGGTGCCGTAGGCTTTTTTCCATTATGTTGTTGGCTTTGGCGACCTACTGTATTTTTCCTCTCGATTGCCCGAGGTGACCACCTTGCTTTTGTCAAGAGAGTTGTAAGTAGGGTGCAAGTTCGCCTATGGCCACATCACCCTGAATGTGCTCGATCTCGGATGCTAAGCAGGGTCGGGCCTGGTTAGTACCTGGATGGGAGACTGCCTGGGAATACCAGGTGCCGTAGGCTTTTTTCCATTATGTTGTTGGCTTTGGCGACCTGCTGTATTTTTCCTCTCGATTGCCCGAGGTGACCACCTTGGCTTTTGTTAAGAGAGTTGTAAGTAGGGTGCAATGTCGCTTACGGCCACGTCACCCTGAATGCGCTCGATCTCGTCTTATCTCGTATGCTAAGCAGGGTCGGGCCTGGTTAGTACCTGGATGGGAGACCGCCTGGGAATACCAGGTGCCGTAGGCTTTTTTCCATTATGTTGTTGGCTTTGGCGACATGCTGTATTTTTGCTCTCGATTGCCCGAGGTGACCACCTTGGCTTTTGTCAAGAGAGTTGTAAGTAGGATGCAAGATTGCCTACGGCCACATCACCCTGAATCCGCTCGATCTCGTCTGATTTCGGATGCTAAGCAGGGTCGGGCCTGCTTAGTACCTGGATGGGAGACCGCCTGGGAATACCAGGTGCCGTAGGCTTTTTTCCATTATGTTGTTGGCTTTAGCGACCAGCTGTATTTTTCCTCTCGATTGCCCGAGGTGACCACCTTGGCTTTTGTCAAGAGAGTTGTAAGTAGGGTGCAAGATCGCCTACGGCCACATCACCCTGAATGCGCTCGATCTCATCTGATCTCGGATGCTAAGCAGGGTCGGGCCTGGTTAGTACCTGGATGGGAGACCGCCTGGGAATACCAGGTGCCGTAGGCTTTTTTCCATTATGTTGTTGGCTTTGGCGACCTGCTGTATTTTTCCTCTCGATTGCCCGAGGTGACCACCTTGGCTTTTGTTAAGAGAGTTGTAAGTAGGGTGCAATGTTGCCTAAAGCCACGTCACCCTGAATGCGCTCGATCTCGTCTTATCTCGTATGCTAAGCAGGGTCGGGCCTGGTTAGTACCTGGATGGGAGACCGCCTGGGAATACCAGGTGCCGTAGGCTCTTTTCCATTATGTTGTTGGCTTTGGCGACATGCTGTATTTTTCCTCTCGATTGCCCGAGGTGACCACCTTGGCTTTTGTCAAGAGAGTTGTAAGTAGGATGCACGATTGCCTACGGCCACATCACCCTGAATCCGCTCGATCTCGTCTGATTTCGGATGCTAAGCAGCGTCGGGCCTGCTTAGTACCTGGATGGGAGACCGCCTGGGAATACCAGGTGCCGTAGGCTTTTTTCCATTATGTTGTTGGCTTTAGCGACCAGCTGTATTTTTCCTCTCCATTGCCCGAGGTGACCACCTTGGCTTTTGTCAAGAGAGTTGTAAGTAGGGTGCAAGATCGCCTATGGCCACATCACCCTGAATGCGCTCGATCTCATCTGATCTCGGATGCTAAGCAGGGTCGGGCCTGGTTAGTACCTGGATGGGAGACCGCCTGGGAATACCAGGTGCCGTAGGCTTTTTTCCATTATGTTGTTGGCTTTGGCGACCTGCTATATTTTTCATCTCGATTGCCCGAGGTGACCACCTTGGCTTTTGTCAAGAGAGTTGTAAGTAGGGTGCAAGATTGCCTACGGCCACATCACCCTTAATGCGCTCGATCTCGTCTGATCTCGGATGCTAAGCAGGGTTGGGCCTGGTTAGTACCTGGATGCGAGACTGCCTGGGAATACCAGGTGCTGTAGGCTTTTTTCCATTATGTTGTTGGCTTTGGCGACCTGCTGTATTTTTCCTCTCGATTGCCCGAGGTGACCACCTTGGCTTTTGTCAAGAGAGTTGTAAGTAGGGAGCAAGATTGCCTATGGCTACATCACCTTGAATGCACTCGATCTCGTCTGATCTCGGATGCTAAGCAGGGTCGGGCTAGTTAGTACCTGGATGGGAGACCGCCTGGGAATACCAGGTGCCGTAGGCTTTTTTCCATTATGTTGTTGGCTTTGGCGACCTGCTGTATTTTTCCTCTCGATTGCCCGAGGTGACCACCTTGGCTTTTGTCAAGAGAGTTGTAAGTAGGATGCAAGATCGCCTACAGCCACATCACCCTGAATGCGCTCGATCTCGTTTGATCTCGGATGCTAAGCAGGGTCGGGCCTGGTTAGTACCTGGATGGGAGACCGCCTGGGAATACCAGGTGCCGTAGGCTTTTTTCCATTATGTTGTTGGCTTTGGCGACCTGCTGTATTTTTCCTCTCGATTGCCCGAGGTAACTATAAGGATTAACAAGTCTCCATTTTGTTATACTGTCATCCATTTTAAAACTTTGTATGACCAAGCTAGAATTCTAACTACTTTTGACATAGATGCTTGCTATTTGGAAAACATGCTGTTTTCTTTGAATGCCTTTGGCCGCGAGAGTTTGTACAGAGAAAGCCAAGATATGCAACTATCTTATATCGTCTATGACCTAGAACGTCTGGACCACAGACTATTAGCACAATATTGTTGAATATTGTTAAATATCGTAGTCTTATTCTTATCTCGCGTGAAGGTTAATGACGTGCTTTGCCGTGAAGACAATTTCTGCTTATTTTGCTTGTTCTGTCAATAAACCTGTTACTAGGAAAAGCTTGGTGTATAGCTACGAGCGCATCCCTGATTGGCTACTCCACAGGGCGCCACCCCAACTGTTTCAGCATATAACCTGTTGTATTCAAAACATTAAATTGTAATCATTATTCGCATACATCTCGTGTATGAGTTTTCTCACCGGTGAATGGGACTCCCAAGTACATCCAGACCACGGCCTAGGAAAGATAGGAAGAGGGAAATCGAGCACCTAACAGAGCAAGGACCTACCTTTACAGCTGGTACCAGGAAGTGGGGTCATCGATTCGGCAGGTGAGTGACTACTGATTTATTTACCTTATTGGTGAGGATCTTTTGGTGTCACTCATACTGCCGCGGTGACCGCCACGTGCGGGACCTGTATTGCTGCTGTGCCTCCGCGGTGGGCTAGGCTGGCCCATCGGGAGAAGTAGAGGGCTCGTACCTAAAAAAAGAGAGTCCGGCTAGGTTGGCCTGACTTAAAACTATTAAGTAAAATAGATTAAAAGAGAGTCCGGCTAGGTTGGCCTGACTTAAAACTATTAAGTAAAATAGATTAAAGAGGAACATTACAGGGAAGGGAAGCAATAGATTGCGCCCTCCCCAAATAAGGTTGGATGTTCAAGGGACGCCCGAAGGGTAATTTGATCAAATCAAACACAGTGCACATTTTATCTAGTCATGTAAAACGATTGCATGTGATTTAGTTGTTCATATTTTTCATTTTATCTGGTCATGTAAAACGATTGTATGTGATTTAGTTGTTCATGTTTTTCTTTCCAGGTTACGTAAGTATTTCAAACTTGCCTTTTCAATAGTTTTTTTTGTATTTTGCTGTTCTTTCAATGTCTTTACCTTGTGATCCAGATTGCTGTGAAATTGTTAACCCTTGCCCTCACTGTACTGTTGGTTTATTGTTTCTTAAACAAATTGATATCCTGATATTGATAGCCACTCGCCCAGGGGGATATTCCACTAGACTAGGAGAACGCCCCGTGTACCCCCAGGACGAAACATCTCCCGTTGTCACGCTAGTCAGAATAAACCTGCATAGCCCAGTCAGTGAACCCCACCTCCTTGCTTTACATTCCCTGGAAGAAGTTCAACAACAGGTGATTCGTGCCACTGGCTGCTATCACCTCTGCCCCCTTACCAAGCATCTCATAACACCCCCCCATAATGGGGAATATTGTAGGCAAAGACGGGACCCCTTATGAACAACCTACTCCCTATGAGTATGTGCAGACTATAGTGCCCGGTCCCTATGTAGAACCATTTTGGAGTCAGGTTAGGGAAAGGTGCCAGCAATTAGGGATCCATGATATAGGTCCCGCGGGCCCCTGCAACACAGAAGATTGGCATGTAGTAAAAAAGATTTGTCAGTTACATAAGCACTCATACCCCCCCGGGAAGTGGGATGTAGATTACATGAAAAAATCTTGCAAGATATGGGAAGCCCCTCTAAAAATTTATTTAAAAAAACATGCCAAAAATCATGCCCTCACAGAAGGAAAACCAATACCCTCGGCCCCTATAACTACACCCCTGAATGCCCCAGAAATACCCCCTCCTTATGTCCTTGTCAAAACTGACGAGGGCGAGGTTGCCCAGGCCTTGGCCATCTACCCCAGTCTTGGGGTAGACATGGCTGCCATATCCGCTGCACTGTACAACGCCTCCACCCCGCACCAAAGACAACTCTGGGACAGGGAATCCCAAGCCAAAAGAGACAGGGAGGGTCAGGAGTACCAGGACCAAGTGGAAGCTGACGAGAGGGCGAGGGAGACCCCTGAGCAAAAAGACTTTAGGGAAGAGAAGGAACGGTTTGCCCTTGAAGTAGAGACAGCCAGAGCTAAAATAGAACGGGGACATAGAATTCTGAGGGAAGCCCGAGCCGCCCTAGCACAAACAAAACGAGAAACAGAGGGAGACCCGGATCAGAGCCCGGGAACCTCCCAAAGCAGTGATCCCACTGAGGGAGAGGCTATAGTCCTGAGTCCCGAAGACAATCAGGCCATGGAAAAACTCTCTAAGATGGGGGTGGTCACCAGGAGTAAGGTCAAAATCAAGTTGGCTACAGAGAAACCACTACCCGTACCCATACCAGCGCCAGGACCCATTATCTCACCTATGACCACCCCCGTAGTTACTGACGAGGATGATGAGGACACCCCCGATATTAAGGCCCCCCTTATGACCATAGGTAACACAGAAATTCACCTACCCCTGCCCCTAGGCACACTGACAAAACTCAAAGAACTCTGTCCATCCCCCAGAAAACATCCTAGGGAAGCTGCCACTTTCCTGTTGCGCCAGTGCGCCGGGTCAAATCTGGACCCGATTGATCTTGAGAGTATAATACATATTCTAGACCCCGACTGCCCCGACCCCCCAAAGGTAAAAGACCTGTTTAATGCCCATGTCCAGGGAAAAGGGGGCTGGCCAGATTTCTGGAAAACCCTAGGACAACATTGGAGCACCCTTTACAAAGGGGTCACAGCTCTGCAAGATCTGGTCCAAACAAAACAAGCCCCGAAGGAAAAATTCTATGATTTTTGCACCCGAGTATACAACCTCTGGAAAGCGGTAGATGGGGCGGATGGGTCCCTTTTTACCATTACTGTAATGGCCGGAGGGGAGCCAAAAGTAGTACAGCTGCTAAAATTAATTAACCCCAAATGGGCTACCCAACCCCCAGAGGATTTCATGTCAGACACCCGCTCCAGGGAAACTTCCGGGGTTTTTGAACAAAAAGGGGGGTTATTTTATAACACATTTGAACCCCCAACCCCTTTAATGGCACTCCAACCATATGCCCCCACTCGAAGACCAGAATATGCCCGCCAACCACCAGACCAGGGTTGTTTCAACTGTGGTCAAATGGGACATTGGAAGTCCAATTGTCCCTACCGTAGGGGCCAAACGGGACCTTGGGGGAAGGGAAATGGACGAAGGCGTTACCCTAACGCCTTTCCTTCAACTCCACAACATCAACGTCCCCCAACTTACCAAGGACCAGTGTCAGGCCCCAGATATCACCAGCCCTATCAAGGACCCCGAGGACCCCCTCCACCTAACAACGCCGCCCTTCGTGTTCCACCACCCCCACCAGCCCCTATTCCCATGCAATGGCCTGCCACCCAACCCTCAAGCAGGACATAGGGCTGCCTGGAGTATGTCCCTTCCCTCAGCCTGGTATGTTACAATGTGTCCTGGAGGAGCCTACCCCAGGTGATCCTGGGTGTAGATGGAAAACGCATTTGTTTTCTCATTGACACTGGTGCCACCTCCAGCTCCATCAATGATGTGACCTTTGACACGCCACAATGTTCTGAGGGAAGCTCCATAGGTATTAATGGGACTCCTGTTACCCACCCTATCACCCCACCCTTATCAGTAACCACCCCGGAGGGGGTGCTACTTTGCCAACAACGGTTTGCCATCCTGCCCCAATGCCCAGTCTCCCTGATGGGAAGGGACTTAATGTCCAAACTGGGAGTGGTGATCAAATTTGATCCACAGGGAGCAGTAACTGCCAGCTCCGCACTCTGCGACTTACAAGGCCCAAAGAGACAATCCAAAAAAGGGTATTTTGTACTCTTACCTGCCTCCCTGGAAACCCATGCTATTTGGGCAGAGAATAACGCGAGTGTAGGTTTCATCCCATGTACCCCTTACACCCCCCAAATGCGCCCAGACTCAGTACCTGTTTTTCAAAAACAATATGCACTACATTCTGACAAAATTGAGGGGATTACACCCCTCATCAATAGGTATGTAGCCATGGGCATCCTGACACCCATCATCAGCTCATGGAACACCCCCATATACCCAGTGAGAAAGGCAAGCGGGGAATGGCGCTTGGTACAGGACCTCAGGGCAGTCAACAAAATGGTGATTCCCCTCCCCCCTCTGGTCTCAGACATTGCCTTTATTTTTTCTTGCATACCGGCAAACTCTGTGGCCTACACAGTAATTGACTTAGCTAACGCTTTTTTTTAGCATCCCTGTGGATCCACTGGCCCAGCCCATGTTTGCTTTTTCTTGGGGGGGGGGGGGAGGGGGCAACTGACCTGGACCCGCCTACCGCAGGGCTATGTGGACAGCCCGGCAGCCTTCTCTATGGTATTGAATGAGACAGTCAAATCCTGGCAATCGAGCGCCGGGTCGGTACTCATCCAATATGTGGATGACCTCCTTCTCTGCAGCCCCACCCCAGAAGCTTGTGAAGAAGACTCAAAGAACTTGCTGGATCACCTAGCCAAGGCAGGTCACTTGGCCTCACGGAAAAAGATACAGTGGGTGACCCTTACTGTAGAGTACTTGGGGTGCATCCTCAACAAGGGAGAGAGAAGTGTTTCCCCCCACCGTGCCGCAGCCCTTAACGCTCTGCAGCCACCCAGGGACAAGGCCGCCCTCTTGTCTTTCCTGGGAGCAATCGTCTATTGCCGGCAATGGATCCCTGACTGCTCATTTCATGACTCCATTCTGAGGAGGGCCACGCTCTCCACTGCGCCAAAAGTGGTGGAATGGACGGAGGAAATGTTACACTCATTTAACACCCTCCTCTCCTCCCTTGCCTCCGCCCCGGCCTTAGGACTAGTGGACTACAGGAAAACTTTTTATCTATATTGTGTAGTTAATGGATCTGCCTTTGCAGCAGTTCTTGCCCAAGAGCACGGTAATTCTTACCGACCGATGGCTTTCCTTTCAAAGAAACTCCCACTCCAGGTCCAGGGCATGCCTGCTTGCCTCCAGAACATGGCCGCATGTGCCATGGCCATTCAAGAAGCCAACAAGTTAGTTCTGGGACACCCCCTAACTGTATACACTACCCACTCAGTAACCCACCTTATACAAAACCTCAATACACAACATATGACCACCCAAAGAGCCAGCGGGTATGAAATCATTCTTCTAAACACCTCCAATCTGACCATCAAACACACCTCTGACACCTCCCCCATCCTCAGGCTATTACATTCTCTGCTCAAACTCATGAATTATGGTGAACCATCCAAAATGCATGACTGCACAAAAGTGTTGGACCAAGTCACCTCCCCACGTAGGGACTTAACAGACGTACCTCTGGCCGGTGCAGAGGAAGTTTTTGTGGACGGCAGTTGCTCGCGCCCTTCGGATTCCACTTTTCTGACAGGATACGCGGTAGTACAACTCCCAGATCTGGTTCTGGAGGCTAAGCCACTTCCGCCTTCCTCGGCACAGGTCGCGGAACTGGTAGCCCTCACCAGAGCATGCATCCTGTTCACAAATAGGGATGTCAATATTTACACTGACAGTCGATACGCCTTCGGCGTGGTTCACGATTTCGGGGTGATCTGGGCTAACAGGGGGTTTAGAACGGCTGACAACAAAATTATAGCCAACAAGGAGCATATCCTGGCCCTTCTCCAGGCTATATTACTGCCCAAACATTTGGCGATTATTAAAGTCAAGGCTCACACCACCACTGGTAGCTACATTGCCCGAGGCAACGCCCTTGCGGATAGATGCGCTCGAGCGGCGGCAAATTCCTCCACACATCCACCCGCCCCTACCACGATATTTTTCCAACAAGATTTTTCAGCGCCAGATTTCCCCTCAGTTGCAGCCCAAATCCAATCCATGGCCACAGACGCTGATGTCCTTTTCTGGGTCCAGCAAGGATTGTCCAAAGACCAAAGAGGCCTTTGGACAAATGGAGGGGTCATTGGGATCCCTGAAGCCAGCTCGGCCCTCATCCTTTCCTACCTGCATGGTCCCGGACATATAGGGTCCCAACCCTTGCAACAGCTGTATGAAAAAACTTTCTGCACAGTTAATCTAAAGAACCATGCAAACACCCTAACAAAGTCATGCCTCACATGCGCTCAAAACAACACGCAGGGTAAACGACATGGTATACACGGCCAGTTGCCCCCACCCCTAGGCCCACTACAGGACCTACAAATAGACTTTACCCACATGCCCAAACAAAAGGGAAGCATCAAATGCCTGTGCGTTATCGTTGACAAATGGTCAGGATGGGTGGAGGCGGCCCCCTGCACTGGGGAAACAGCTAAAATAGCGGCAAGGGCTCTCCTTAATCATTGGGTATGTAGGTTTGGCATACCAGCCACCATTTGGTCAGACCAGGGCCCGGCTTTTACTTCAGATATGACACGAGAATTGGCAAGATGCCTGGGAATACAGTGGAAACTTCACATTCCCTATCATCCCCAAAGTGCAGGAGTGGTAGAAAGAATGAACAGGAATATAAAGGACAAACTAAAAAAGGCCACAGGAGGAACGTTAAAAAACTGGATAGATTTCCTTCCAGGAATATTGTTCCAAATCAGAACCACCCCCCACTCTAGGACACGTTTGTCACCATTCGAAATCCTAATGGGTGTCCCAGCACAAACCCAACTAAAAGCATTAGATGCACAGACTGACATTAACATATATTCTTTACAGGAAGAGTACGTGAAACATCTGGTAAGTACAATAGAAGAACATAATGAACAAGTTGCTGTCACCTTTTCTCCTCTTCCAACAGAACCTACTCACCCATTCATCCCGGGGGATAAAGTGTTGATCAAGCAGCTTGCCCAACGGAAGCACGTGGGGCCCATCTACTCCGGTCCATGGAACGTGGAGAAGGTCTCCAGGACTGCTGTCCTCACAGACTACACCCCTCAGTGGATCCATGCCAGCAGACTAAAAAAATGCCCCGAACCTCCACCGACTCCAGAACACCCCCAGAGGACACTTGCCCAAGACCAACAGGAGGACGCCACCACCAAGGGGACCCCAGAGACGAACCTACAGACCCTCCAGGAACAGTTTGTCAGAATCTCCCTGGACTTTTCTCCTCCTCCCACCAGCTCGGACTGAAGTCTTTGCAAAAAGAAAGAGACAGGGGCTTAGAAGATCAGTATGTACTACACACCATTTTGCTCTGGTCGATAGTATTGACTTTTGTGGTTTTTTCTATAGTCATGATGACATGTATCATGACAGGGTCGTGTGGGTTTACAAGAAGCCCAAAAGGTACTGAGAACCGATCACTAGACAGAAGAGCATTAGTTCCAAGGCCCAGTAATAATAATAATAATAATAATAATAATAACAACAAAGGTTTAGGAGTAATGGTAGCACGGAACGAACTACCCCCCCAGGACAGTAAAACGTTTTCTTTAGCCCCAACAATACCACATCATTTTTTATGGCAATACGCGTTTGGTCAAGTAATGGGAAAAGGGGCACCCTGTTGGGTGTGCTCCCACATGGGAACGGGTAGGAATCAAATTCCAGTAGTGGGAATCCCCCTCCCAGTAGAGGACCTGTTTAACGAGACGACACAAGACCATATGGCCAATATAACGACCAGACCCTCCCCCCTTATTTTCTCTGGTTTCACACAACCCCCATCCTTCTGTTTCCTAAATGGAGCTTGGAAAGAAAACGGGGAAATCCCCAATGGCCAATTCTGTAGAAACACACTAGTAAATCTTACCCTTAGAGACTTAGGGAAGTTTCTGCGGGATGGGACGTTTGACATCCAGGGGTTGAATACTTCCACCATTGGAGATAGTGACGAAAGGATAGGGAACATGTCTTTATATAACATAATGGACTGTGTACTACCATCAGAAACATTTGACGATACTGACCTAAAAGACTGGTTAGAGTCCTACCACATGAATGATACTTTACTAGAGTACAGTAGCACCGCGAGTTTAGGAGATTGGTTATGCCTAGTTGGACTCCGGTCAGGCATATCCCAACCCCCTGATATAATACCAGCACCTCATCTGCCTCATGGATGGATGGTGTGTTGCGGTCTAATATGTCACACCACCATACCTTACCCTCTAGATTCCTCTACAGGTGGTTGGTGCAACATTGCCAGGATGGTACCATATATGGGTATAGCCTCTGACAATCAGTACATCAAAATGACCCCTGCCCATGGGCATTTAGAGTTCGGGAGGGCTAAGAGACAAGTAACATCATGGTGGGAAAAATTAGCCGCCTCCATTGGAAGCCCGGGAATGTGGAATGCCCTAGATAAAATAGATCTTTTTGCTGAAATAATCTCTGGGGTAGTGAACTCTACTTCCAGAGATGTTTCTCTGCTAAACGAAGAAACTCGGAAGATCCGAACTGTGCAGGAACTGATAAAAATGAGGCAGGAACAACTTTTGGCCGCCATCACTGGGATTTGTAACCTCATGGCCAATTCGGAGATGTGTTGCACCTTCATACACAACTTCACCGTTCCTGTGGAAAGTCTGTCGGTACCCGATTATTACGATATTATCAAAAGCCATTCAGCCCAAAGACAGACCCTCCTACAGAAAGCAAAAAACTTGGGAGATGATTGGAACCTTTTCTCGGGTACAGGAGGGTGGTTTGGAGGTATTTGGGGGGGCATACTGGGATTTTTCAAGAAAATATTTCTCGTATTAGTGATGATAGTGTTGTTGATAGTAATGTTCTATGTGATCGCCAAATGCTGCTGCATAGCAGCCTCCAAGGATTCCCATCCAACAATAGCAACCAAGCCCAATGACGAAGAGAAAGCACTTATGGCTTTTTCCAAGAATGTCTGGTATAGAGGATGATCGATAACTTCGTGCCAAAGTTATGATCACAGGAGGGATTATAAGGATTAACAAGTCTCCATTTTGTTATACTGTCATCCATTTTAAAACTTTGTATGACCAAGCTAGAATTCTAACTACTTTTGACATAGATGCTTGCTATTTGGAAAACATGCTGTTTTCTTTGAATGCCCTTGGCCGCGAGAGTTTGTACAGAGAAAGCCAAGATATGCAACTATCTTATATCGTCTATGACCTAGAACGTCTGGACCACAGACTATTAGCACAATATTGTTGAATATTGTTAAATATCGTAGTCTTATTCTTATCTCGCGTGAAGGTTAATGACGTGCTTTGCCGTGAAGACAATTTCTGCTTATTTTGCTTGTTCTGTCAATAAACCTGTTACTAGGAAAAGCTTGGTGTATAGCTACGAGCGCATCCCTGATTGGCTACTCCACAGGGCGCCACCCCAACTGTTTCAGCATATAACCTGTTGTATTCAAAACATTAAATTGTAATCATTATTCGCATACATCTCGTGTATGAGTTTTCTCACCGGTGAATGGGACTCCCAAGTACATCCAGACCACGGCCTAGGAAAGATAGGAAGAGGGAAATCGAGCACCTAACAGAGCAAGGACCTACCTTTACAGCTGGTACCAGGAAGTGGGGTCATCGATTCGGCAGGTGAGTGACTACTGATTTATTTACCTTATTGGTGAGGATCTTTTGGTGTCACTCATACTGCCGCGGTGACCGCCACGTGCGGGACCTGTATTGCTGCTGTGCCTCCGCGGTGGGCTAGGCTGGCCCATCGGGAGAAGTAGAGGGCTCGTACCTAAAAAAAGAGAGTCCGGCTAGGTTGGCCTGACTTAAAACTATTAAGTAAAATAGATTAAAAGAGAGTCCGGCTAGGTTGGCCTGACTTAAAACTATTAAGTAAAATAGATTAAAGAGGAACATTACAGGGAAGGGAAGCAATAGATTGCGCCCTCCCCAAATAAGGTTGGATGTTCAAGGGACGCCCGAAGGGTAATTTGATCAAATCAAACACAGTGCACATTTTATCTAGTCATGTAAAACGATTGCATGTGATTTAGTTGTTCATATTTTTCATTTTATCTGGTCATGTAAAACGATTGTATGTGATTTAGTTGTTCATGTTTTTCTTTCCAGGTTACGTAAGTATTTCAAACTTGCCTTTTCAATAGTTTTTTTTGTATTTTGCTGTTCTTTCAATGTCTTTACCTTGTGATCCAGATTGCTGTGAAATTGTTAACCCTTGCCCTCACTGTACTGTTGGTTTATTGTTTCTTAAACAAATTGATATCCTGATATTGATAGCCACTCGCCCAGGGGGATATTCCACTAGACTAGGAGAACGCCCCGTGTACCCCCAGGACGAAACATCTCCCGTTGTCACGCTAGTCAGAATAAACCTGCATAGCCCAGTCAGTGAACCCCACCTCCTTGCTTTACATTCCCTGGAAGAAGTTCAACAACAGGTGATTCGTGCCACTGGCTGCTATCACCTCTGCCCCCTTACCAAGCATCTCATAACACCCCCCCATAATGGGGAATATTGTAGGCAAAGACGGGACCCCTTATGAACAACCTACTCCCTATGAGTATGTGCAGACTATAGTGCCCGGTCCCTATGTAGAACCATTTTGGAGTCAGGTTAGGGAAAGGTGCCAGCAATTAGGGATCCATGATATAGGTCCCGCGGGCCCCTGCAACACAGAAGATTGGCATGTAGTAAAAAAGATTTGTCAGTTACATAAGCACTCATACCCCCCCGGGAAGTGGGATGTAGATTACATGAAAAAATCTTGCAAGATATGGGAAGCCCCTCTAAAAATTTATTTAAAAAAACATGCCAAAAATCATGCCCTCACAGAAGGAAAACCAATACCCTCGGCCCCTATAACTACACCCCTGAATGCCCCAGAAATACCCCCTCCTTATGTCCTTGTCAAAACTGACGAGGGCGAGGTTGCCCAGGCCTTGGCCATCTACCCCAGTCTTGGGGTAGACATGGCTGCCATATCCGCTGCACTGTACAACGCCTCCACCCCGCACCAAAGACAACTCTGGGACAGGGAATCCCAAGCCAAAAGAGACAGGGAGGGTCAGGAGTACCAGGACCAAGTGGAAGCTGACGAGAGGGCGAGGGAGACCCCTGAGCAAAAAGACTTTAGGGAAGAGAAGGAACGGTTTGCCCTTGAAGTAGAGACAGCCAGAGCTAAAATAGAACGGGGACATAGAATTCTGAGGGAAGCCCGAGCCGCCCTAGCACAAACAAAACGAGAAACAGAGGGAGACCCGGATCAGAGCCCGGGAACCTCCCAAAGCAGTGATCCCACTGAGGGAGAGGCTATAGTCCTGAGTCCCGAAGACAATCAGGCCATGGAAAAACTCTCTAAGATGGGGGTGGTCACCAGGAGTAAGGTCAAAATCAAGTTGGCTACAGAGAAACCACTACCCGTACCCATACCAGCGCCAGGACCCATTATCTCACCTATGACCACCCCCGTAGTTACTGACGAGGATGATGAGGACACCCCCGATATTAAGGCCCCCCTTATGACCATAGGTAACACAGAAATTCACCTACCCCTGCCCCTAGGCACACTGACAAAACTCAAAGAACTCTGTCCATCCCCCAGAAAACATCCTAGGGAAGCTGCCACTTTCCTGTTGCGCCAGTGCGCCGGGTCAAATCTGGACCCGATTGATCTTGAGAGTATAATACATATTCTAGACCCCGACTGCCCCGACCCCCCAAAGGTAAAAGACCTGTTTAATGCCCATGTCCAGGGAAAAGGGGGCTGGCCAGATTTCTGGAAAACCCTAGGACAACATTGGAGCACCCTTTACAAAGGGGTCACAGCTCTGCAAGATCTGGTCCAAACAAAACAAGCCCCGAAGGAAAAATTCTATGATTTTTGCACCCGAGTATACAACCTCTGGAAAGCGGTAGATGGGGCGGATGGGTCCCTTTTTACCATTACTGTAATGGCCGGAGGGGAGCCAAAAGTAGTACAGCTGCTAAAATTAATTAACCCCAAATGGGCTACCCAACCCCCAGAGGATTTCATGTCAGACACCCGCTCCAGGGAAACTTCCGGGGTTTTTGAACAAAAAGGGGGGTTATTTTATAACACATTTGAACCCCCAACCCCTTTAATGGCACTCCAACCATATGCCCCCACTCGAAGACCAGAATATGCCCGCCAACCACCAGACCAGGGTTGTTTCAACTGTGGTCAAATGGGACATTGGAAGTCCAATTGTCCCTACCGTAGGGGCCAAACGGGACCTTGGGGGAAGGGAAATGGACGAAGGCGTTACCCTAACGCCTTTCCTTCAACTCCACAACATCAACGTCCCCCAACTTACCAAGGACCAGTGTCAGGCCCCAGATATCACCAGCCCTATCAAGGACCCCGAGGACCCCCTCCACCTAACAACGCCGCCCTTCGTGTTCCACCACCCCCACCAGCCCCTATTCCCATGCAATGGCCTGCCACCCAACCCTCAAGCAGGACATAGGGCTGCCTGGAGTATGTCCCTTCCCTCAGCCTGGTATGTTACAATGTGTCCTGGAGGAGCCTACCCCAGGTGATCCTGGGTGTAGATGGAAAACGCATTTGTTTTCTCATTGACACTGGTGCCACCTCCAGCTCCATCAATGATGTGACCTTTGACACGCCACAATGTTCTGAGGGAAGCTCCATAGGTATTAATGGGACTCCTGTTACCCACCCTATCACCCCACCCTTATCAGTAACCACCCCGGAGGGGGTGCTACTTTGCCAACAACGGTTTGCCATCCTGCCCCAATGCCCAGTCTCCCTGATGGGAAGGGACTTAATGTCCAAACTGGGAGTGGTGATCAAATTTGATCCACAGGGAGCAGTAACTGCCAGCTCCGCACTCTGCGACTTACAAGGCCCAAAGAGACAATCCAAAAAAGGGTATTTTGTACTCTTACCTGCCTCCCTGGAAACCCATGCTATTTGGGCAGAGAATAACGCGAGTGTAGGTTTCATCCCATGTACCCCTTACACCCCCCAAATGCGCCCAGACTCAGTACCTGTTTTTCAAAAACAATATGCACTACATTCTGACAAAATTGAGGGGATTACACCCCTCATCAATAGGTATGTAGCCATGGGCATCCTGACACCCATCATCAGCTCATGGAACACCCCCATATACCCAGTGAGAAAGGCAAGCGGGGAATGGCGCTTGGTACAGGACCTCAGGGCAGTCAACAAAATGGTGATTCCCCTCCCCCCTCTGGTCTCAGACATTGCCTTTATTTTTTCTTGCATACCGGCAAACTCTGTGGCCTACACAGTAATTGACTTAGCTAACGCTTTTTTTTAGCATCCCTGTGGATCCACTGGCCCAGCCCATGTTTGCTTTTTCTTGGGGGGGGGGGGGGAGGGGGCAACTGACCTGGACCCGCCTACCGCAGGGCTATGTGGACAGCCCGGCAGCCTTCTCTATGGTATTGAATGAGACAGTCAAATCCTGGCAATCGAGCGCCGGGTCGGTACTCATCCAATATGTGGATGACCTCCTTCTCTGCAGCCCCACCCCAGAAGCTTGTGAAGAAGACTCAAAGAACTTGCTGGATCACCTAGCCAAGGCAGGTCACTTGGCCTCACGGAAAAAGATACAGTGGGTGACCCTTACTGTAGAGTACTTGGGGTGCATCCTCAACAAGGGAGAGAGAAGTGTTTCCCCCCACCGTGCCGCAGCCCTTAACGCTCTGCAGCCACCCAGGGACAAGGCCGCCCTCTTGTCTTTCCTGGGAGCAATCGTCTATTGCCGGCAATGGATCCCTGACTGCTCATTTCATGACTCCATTCTGAGGAGGGCCACGCTCTCCACTGCGCCAAAAGTGGTGGAATGGACGGAGGAAATGTTACACTCATTTAACACCCTCCTCTCCTCCCTTGCCTCCGCCCCGGCCTTAGGACTAGTGGACTACAGGAAAACTTTTTATCTATATTGTGTAGTTAATGGATCTGCCTTTGCAGCAGTTCTTGCCCAAGAGCACGGTAATTCTTACCGACCGATGGCTTTCCTTTCAAAGAAACTCCCACTCCAGGTCCAGGGCATGCCTGCTTGCCTCCAGAACATGGCCGCATGTGCCATGGCCATTCAAGAAGCCAACAAGTTAGTTCTGGGACACCCCCTAACTGTATACACTACCCACTCAGTAACCCACCTTATACAAAACCTCAATACACAACATATGACCACCCAAAGAGCCAGCGGGTATGAAATCATTCTTCTAAACACCTCCAATCTGACCATCAAACACACCTCTGACACCTCCCCCATCCTCAGGCTATTACATTCTCTGCTCAAACTCATGAATTATGGTGAACCATCCAAAATGCATGACTGCACAAAAGTGTTGGACCAAGTCACCTCCCCACGTAGGGACTTAACAGACGTACCTCTGGCCGGTGCAGAGGAAGTTTTTGTGGACGGCAGTTGCTCGCGCCCTTCGGATTCCACTTTTCTGACAGGATACGCGGTAGTACAACTCCCAGATCTGGTTCTGGAGGCTAAGCCACTTCCGCCTTCCTCGGCACAGGTCGCGGAACTGGTAGCCCTCACCAGAGCATGCATCCTGTTCACAAATAGGGATGTCAATATTTACACTGACAGTCGATACGCCTTCGGCGTGGTTCACGATTTCGGGGTGATCTGGGCTAACAGGGGGTTTAGAACGGCTGACAACAAAATTATAGCCAACAAGGAGCATATCCTGGCCCTTCTCCAGGCTATATTACTGCCCAAACATTTGGCGATTATTAAAGTCAAGGCTCACACCACCACTGGTAGCTACATTGCCCGAGGCAACGCCCTTGCGGATAGATGCGCTCGAGCGGCGGCAAATTCCTCCACACATCCACCCGCCCCTACCACGATATTTTTCCAACAAGATTTTTCAGCGCCAGATTTCCCCTCAGTTGCAGCCCAAATCCAATCCATGGCCACAGACGCTGATGTCCTTTTCTGGGTCCAGCAAGGATTGTCCAAAGACCAAAGAGGCCTTTGGACAAATGGAGGGGTCATTGGGATCCCTGAAGCCAGCTCGGCCCTCATCCTTTCCTACCTGCATGGTCCCGGACATATAGGGTCCCAACCCTTGCAACAGCTGTATGAAAAAACTTTCTGCACAGTTAATCTAAAGAACCATGCAAACACCCTAACAAAGTCATGCCTCACATGCGCTCAAAACAACACGCAGGGTAAACGACATGGTATACACGGCCAGTTGCCCCCACCCCTAGGCCCACTACAGGACCTACAAATAGACTTTACCCACATGCCCAAACAAAAGGGAAGCATCAAATGCCTGTGCGTTATCGTTGACAAATGGTCAGGATGGGTGGAGGCGGCCCCCTGCACTGGGGAAACAGCTAAAATAGCGGCAAGGGCTCTCCTTAATCATTGGGTATGTAGGTTTGGCATACCAGCCACCATTTGGTCAGACCAGGGCCCGGCTTTTACTTCAGATATGACACGAGAATTGGCAAGATGCCTGGGAATACAGTGGAAACTTCACATTCCCTATCATCCCCAAAGTGCAGGAGTGGTAGAAAGAATGAACAGGAATATAAAGGACAAACTAAAAAAGGCCACAGGAGGAACGTTAAAAAACTGGATAGATTTCCTTCCAGGAATATTGTTCCAAATCAGAACCACCCCCCACTCTAGGACACGTTTGTCACCATTCGAAATCCTAATGGGTGTCCCAGCACAAACCCAACTAAAAGCATTAGATGCACAGACTGACATTAACATATATTCTTTACAGGAAGAGTACGTGAAACATCTGGTAAGTACAATAGAAGAACATAATGAACAAGTTGCTGTCACCTTTTCTCCTCTTCCAACAGAACCTACTCACCCATTCATCCCGGGGGATAAAGTGTTGATCAAGCAGCTTGCCCAACGGAAGCACGTGGGGCCCATCTACTCCGGTCCATGGAACGTGGAGAAGGTCTCCAGGACTGCTGTCCTCACAGACTACACCCCTCAGTGGATCCATGCCAGCAGACTAAAAAAATGCCCCGAACCTCCACCGACTCCAGAACACCCCCAGAGGACACTTGCCCAAGACCAACAGGAGGACGCCACCACCAAGGGGACCCCAGAGACGAACCTACAGACCCTCCAGGAACAGTTTGTCAGAATCTCCCTGGACTTTTCTCCTCCTCCCACCAGCTCGGACTGAAGTCTTTGCAAAAAGAAAGAGACAGGGGCTTAGAAGATCAGTATGTACTACACACCATTTTGCTCTGGTCGATAGTATTGACTTTTGTGGTTTTTTCTATAGTCATGATGACATGTATCATGACAGGGTCGTGTGGGTTTACAAGAAGCCCAAAAGGTACTGAGAACCGATCACTAGACAGAAGAGCATTAGTTCCAAGGCCCAGTAATAATAATAATAATAATAATAATAATAATAACAACAAAGGTTTAGGAGTAATGGTAGCACGGAACGAACTACCCCCCCAGGACAGTAAAACGTTTTCTTTAGCCCCAACAATACCACATCATTTTTTATGGCAATACGAGTTTGGTCAAGTAATGGGAAAAGGGGCACCCTGTTGGGTGTGCTCCCACATGGGAACGGGTAGCAATCAAATTCCAGTAGTGGGAATCCCACTCCCAGTAGAGGACCTGTTTAACGAGACGACACAAGACCATATGGCCAATATAACGACCAGACCCTCCCCCCTTATTTTCTCTGGTTTCACACAACCCCCATCCTTCTGTTTCCTAAATGGAGCTTGGAAAGAAAACGGGGAAATCCCCAATGGCCAATTCTGTAGAAACACACTAGTAAATCTTACCCTTAGAGACTTAGGGAAGTTTCTGCGGGATGGGACGTTTGACATCCAGGGGTTGAATACTTCCACCATTGGAGATAGTGACGAAAGGATAGGGAACATGTCTTTATATAACATAATGGACTGTGTACTACCATCAGAAACATTTGACGATACTGACCTAAAAGACTGGTTAGAGTCCTACCACATGAATGATACTTTACTAGAGTACAGTAGCACCGCGAGTTTAGGAGATTGGTTATGCCTAGTTGGACTCCGGTCAGGCATATCCCAACCCCCTGATATAATACCAGCACCTCATCTGCCTCATGGATGGATGGTGTGTTGCGGTCTAATATGTCACACCACCATACCTTACCCTCTAGATTCCTCTACAGGTGGTTGGTGCAACATTGCCAGGATGGTACCATATATGGGTATAGCCTCTGACAATCAGTACATCAAAATGACCCCTGCCCATGGGCATTTAGAGTTCGGGAGGGCTAAGAGACAAGTAACATCATGGTGGGAAAAATTAGCCGCCTCCATTGGAAGCCCGGGAATGTGGAATGCCCTAGATAAAATAGATCTTTTTGCTGAAATAATCTCTGGGGTAGTGAACTCTACTTCCAGAGATGTTTCTCTGCTAAACGAAGAAACTCGGAAGATCCGAACTGTGCAGGAACTGATAAAAATGAGGCAGGAACAACTTTTGGCCGCCATCACTGGGATTTGTAACCTCATGGCCAATTCGGAGATGTGTTGCACCTTCATACACAACTTCACCGTTCCTGTGGAAAGTCTGTCGGTACCCGATTATTACGATATTATCAAAAGCCATTCAGCCCAAAGACAGACCCTCCTACAGAAAGCAAAAAACTTGGGAGATGATTGGAACCTTTTCTCGGGTACAGGAGGGTGGTTTGGAGGTATTTGGGGGGGCATACTGGGATTTTTCAAGAAAATATTTCTCGTATTAGTGATGATAGTGTTGTTGATAGTAATGTTCTATGTGATCGCCAAATGCTGCTGCATAGCAGCCTCCAAGGATTCCCATCCAACAATAGCAACCAAGCCCAATGACGAAGAGAAAGCACTTATGGCTTTTTCCAAGAATGTCTGGTATAGAGGATGATCGATAACTTCGTGCCAAAGTTATGATCACAGGAGGGATTATAAGGATTAACAAGTCTCCATTTTGTTATACTGTCATCCATTTTAAAACTTTGTATGACCAAGCTAGAATTCTAACTACTTTTGACATAGATGCTTGCTATTTGGAAAACATGCTGTTTTCTTTGAATGCCCTTGGCCGCGAGAGTTTGTACAGAGAAAGCCAAGATATGCAACTATCTTATATCGTCTATGACCTAGAACGTCTGGACCACAGACTATTAGCACAATATTGTTGAATATTGTTAAATATCGTAGTCTTATTCTTATCTCGCGTGAAGGTTAATGACGTGCTTTGCCGTGAAGACAATTTCTGCTTATTTTGCTTGTTCTGTCAATAAACCTGTTACTAGGAAAAGCTTGGTGTATAGCTACGAGCGCATCCCTGATTGGCTACTCCACAGGGCGCCACCCCAACTGTTTCAGCATATAACCTGTTGTATTCAAAACATTAAATCGTAATCATTATTCGCATACATCTCGTGTATGAGTTTTGGTTATCTCACCGGTGAATGGGACTCCCAAGTACATCCAGACCACGGCCTAGGAAAGATAGGAAGAGGGAAATCGAGCACCTAACAGAGCAAGGACCTACCTTTACAGTAACCACCTTGGCTTTTGTCAAGAGAGTTGTAAGTAGGGTGCAAGTTTGCCTACGGCCACATCACCCTGAATGCGCTCGATCTCATCTGATCTCAGATGCTAAGCAGGGTCGGGCCTGGTTAGTACCTGGATGGGAGACCGCCTGGGAATACCAGGTGCCGTAGGCTTTTTTCCATTATGTTGTTGGCTTTGGCGACCTGCTGTATTTTTCCTCTCGATTGCTGGAGATGACCACCTTGGCTTTTGTCAAGAGAGTTGTAAGTAGGGTGCAAGATTGCCTACGGCCACATTACCCTGAATGCGCTCGATCTCGTCTGATCTCGGATGCTAAGCAGGGTCGGGCATGGTTATTACCTGGATGGGAGACCGCCTGGGAATACCAGGTGCCGTAGGCTTTTTTCCATTATGTTGTTGGCTTTGGCGACCTGCTGTATTTTTCCTCTCGATTGCCCGAGGTGACCACCTTGGCTTTTGTCAAGAGAGTTGTAAGTAGGTTGCAAGATCGCCTACGGCCACATCACCCTGAAAGCGCTCGATCTCGTCTGATCTTGGATGCTAAGCAGGGTCGGGCCTGGTTAGTACCTGGATGGGAGACCGCCTGGGAATACCAGGTGCCGTAGGCTTTTTTCCGTTATGTTGTTGGCTTTGGCGACCTGCTGTATTTTTCCTCTCTATAGCCCGAGGTGACCACCTTGGCTTTTGCCAAGAGAGTTGTAAGTAGGGTGGAAGATCGCCTACAGCCACATCACCCTGAATGCGCTCGATCTCGTCTGATCTCGGATGCTAAGCAGGGTCGGGCCTGGTTAGTACCTGGATAGGAGACCACCTGGAAATACCAGGTGCCGTAGGCTTTTTTCCATTATGTTGTTGGCTTTGGCGACCTGCTGTATTTTTCCTCTCGATTGCCCGAGGTGACCACCTTGGCTTTTGTCAAGAGAGTTGTAAGTAGGATGCAAGATTGCCTACGGCCACATCACCCTGAATGCGCTCGATCTCGTCTGATCTCGGATGCTAAGCAGGGTCGGGCCTGGTTAGTACCTGGATAGGAGACCACCTGGAAATACCAGGTGCCGTAGGCTTTTTTCCATTATGTTGTTGGCTTTGGCGACCTGCTGTATTTTTCCTCTCGATTGCCCGAGGTGATCACCTTGGCTTTTGTCAAGAGAGTTGTAAGTAGGGTGCAAGATCGCCTGCGGCCGCATCACCCTGGATGCGCTCGATCTCGTCTGATCTCAGATGCTAAGCAGGGTCGGGCCTGGTTAGTACCTGGATGGGAGACCGCCTGGGAATACCACGTGCCATAGGCTTTTTTCCATTATATTGTTGGCTTTGGCGACCTGCAGTATTTTTCCTCTCGATTGCCCGAGGTGACTACCTTGGCTTTTGTCAAGAAAGTTGTAAGTAGGGTGCAAGATCGCCTACGGCCACATCACCCTGAATGCGCTCGATCTCGTCTGATCTCGGATGCTATGCAGGGTCGGGCCTGGTTAGTATCTGGATGGGAGACAGCCTGGGAATACCAGGTGCCGTAGGCTTTTTTCCATTATGTTGTTGGCTTTGGCGACCTGCTGTATTTTTCCTCTCGATTGCCCGAGGCGACCACCTTGGCTTTTGTCAAGAGAGTTGTAAGTAAGGTGCAAGATTGCCTACGGCCACATCACCCTGAATGCGCTCGATCTCGTCTGATCTCGGATGCTAAGTAGGGTCGGGCCTGGTTAGTACCTGGATGGGAGACCGCCTGGGAATACCAGGTGCCGTAGGCTTTTTTCCATTATGTTGTTGGCTTTGGCGACCTGCTGTATTTTTCCTCTCGATTGCCCGAGGTGACCACCTTGGATTTTGTCAAGAGAGTTGTAAGTAGGGCGCAAGATCGCCTACGGCCACATCACCCTGAATGCGCTCGATCTCGTCTGATCTTGGATGCTAAGCAGGGTCGGGCCTGGTTAGTACCTGGATGGGAGACAGCCTGGGAATACCAGGTGCCGTCGGCTTTTTTCCATTATGTTGTTGGCTTTGGCGACCTGCTGTATTTTTCCTCTCGATTGCCCGAGGTGACCACCTTGGCTTTTGTCAAGAGAGTTGTAAGTAGGGTGCAAGATCGCCTACGGCCACATCACCCTGAATGCGCTCGATCTTGTCTGATCTCGGATGCTAAGCGGGGTCGGGCCTGGTTAGTACCTAGATGGGAGACCGCCTGGGAATACCAGGTGCCGTCGGCTTTTTTCCATTATGTTGTTGGCTTTGGCGACCTGCTGTATTTTTCCTCTCGATTGCCCGAGGTGACCACCTTGGCTTTTGTCACGAGAGTTGTAAGTAGGGTGCAAGATCGCCTACGGCCACATCACCCTGAATGGGCTCGTTCTCGTCTGATCTCGGATGCTAAGCAGGGTCGGGCCTGGTTAGTACCTGGATGGGAGACCGCCTGGGAATACCAGGTGCCGTAGGCTTTTTTCCATTATGTTGTTGGCTTTGGCGACCTGCTGTATTTTTCCTCTCGATTGCCCGAGGTGACCACCTTGGCTTTTGTCAAGAGAGTTGTAAGTAGGGTGCAAGATCGCCTACGGCCACATCACCCTGAATGCGCTCGATCTTGTCTGATCTCGGATGCTAAGCGGGGTCGGGCCTGGTTAGTACCTAGATGGGAGACCGCCTGGGAATACCAGGTGCCGTCGGCTTTTTTCCATTATGTTGTTGGCTTTGGCGACCTGCTGTATTTTTCCTCTCGATTGCCCGAGGTGACCACCTTGGCTTTTGTCACGAGAGTTGTAAGTAGGGTGCAAGATCGCCTACGGCCACATCACCCTGAATGGGCTCGTTCTCGTCTGATCTCGGATGCTAAGCAGGGTCGGGCCTGGTTAGTACCTGGATGGGAGACCGCCTGGGAATACCAGGTGCCGTAGGCTTTTTTCCATTATGTTGTTGGCTTTGGCGACCTGCTGTATTTTTCCTCTCGATTGCCCGAGGTGACCACCTTGACTTTTGTCAAGAGAGTTGTAAGCAGGGTGCAAGATCGCCTATGGTCACATCACCCTGAATGCGCTCGATCTTGATTGATCTCGGATGCTAAGCAGGGTCGGGCCTGGTTAGTACCTGGATGGGAGACCGCCTGGGAATACCAGGTGCTGTAGGCTTTTTTCCATTATGTTGTTGGCTTTGGCGACCTGCTGTATTTTTCCTCTCGATTGCCCGAGGTGACCACCTTGGATTTTGTCAAGAGAGTTGTAAGTAGGGTGCAAGATCGAATACGGCCACATCACCCTGAATGCGCTTGACCTCGTCTGATCTCGGATGCTAAGCAGGGTCGGGCCTGGTTAGTACCTGGATGGGAGACCGCCTGGGAATACCAGGTGCCGTAGGCTTTTTTCCATTATGTTGTTGGCTTTGGCGACCTGCTGTATTTTTCCTCTCGATTGCCCGAGGTGACCACCTTGACTTTTGTCAAGAGAGTTGTAAGCAGGGTGCAAGATCGCCTACGGTCACATCACCCTGAATGCGCTCGATCTCGTCTGATCTCGGATGATAAGCAGGGTCGGGCCTGGTTAGTACCTGGATGGGAGACCGCCTGGGAATACCAGGTGCTGTAGGCTTTTTTCCATTATGTTGTTGGCTTTGGCGACCTGCTGTATTTTTCCTCTCGATTGCCCGAGGTGACCACCTTGGCTTTTGTCAAGAGAGTTGTAAGTAGGGTGCAAGACCGCCTACGGCCACATCACCCTGAATGCGCTCGATCTCGTCTGATCTCGGATGCTAAGCAGGGTCGCGCCTGGTTAGTACCTGGATGGGAGACCGCCTGGGAATACCAGGTGCCGTAGGCTTTTTTCCATTATGTTGTTGGCTTTGGCGACCTGCTGTATTTTTCCTCTCGATTGCCCGAGGTGACCACCTTGGATTTTGTCAAGAGAGTTGTAAGTAGGGTGCAAGATCGACTACGGCCACATCACCCTGAATGCGCTTGATCTCGTCTGATCTCGGATGCTAAGCAGGGTCGGGCTTGGTTAGTACCTGGATGGGAGACCGCCTGAGAATACCAGGTGCCGTAGGCTTTTTTCCATTATGTTGTTGGCTTTGGCGACCTGCTGTATTTTTCCTCTCGATTGCCCGAGGTGACCACCTTGGCTTTTGTCAAGAGAGTTGTAAGTAAGGTGCAATATCGCCTACGGCCACATCACCCTGAATGCGATCGATCTCGTCTGATCTCGGATGCTAAGTAGGGTCGGTCCTGGTTAGTACCTGGATGGGAGACCGCCTGGGAATACCAGGTGCCGTAGGCTTTTTTCCATTATGTTGTTGGCTTTGGCGACCTGCTGTATTTTTCCTCTCGATTGCCCGAGGTGACCACCTTGGATTTTGTCAAGAGAGTTGTAAGTAGGGTGCAAGATCGCCTACGGCCACATCACCCTGAATGCGCTCGATCTTGTCTGATCTCGGATGTTATGCAGGGTCGGGCCTGGTTAGTACCTGGATGGGAGACAGCCTGGGAATACCAGGTGCCGTAGGCTTTTTTCCATTATGTTGTTGGCTTTGGCGACCTGCTGTATTTTTCCTCTCGATTGCAAGAGGTGGCCACCTTGGCTTTTGTCAAGAGAGTTGTAAGTAGGGTGCAAGATCGCCTACGACCACATCACCCTGAATGCACTCGATCTCGTCTGATCTCGGATGCTAAGCAGGGTCGGGCCTGGTTAGTACCTGGATGGGAGACCGCCTGGGAATACCAGGTGCCGTAGGCTTTTTTCCATTATGTTGTTGGCTTTGGCGACCTGCTGTATTTTTCCTCTCGATTGCCCGAGGTGACCACCTTGGCTTTTGTCAAGAGAGTTGTAAGTAAGGTGCAAGATCGCCTACGGCCACATCACCCTGAATGCGCTCGATCTCGTCTGATATCGGATGCTAAGCTGGGTCGGGCCTGGTTAGTACTTGGATGGGAGACCGTCTGGGAATACCAGGTGCCGTAGGCTTTTTTCCATTATGTTGTTGGCTTTGGCGACCTGCTGTATTTTTCCTCTCGATTGCCCGAGGTGACCACCTTGGCTTTTGTCAAGAGAGTTGTAAGTAGGGTGCAAGATCGCCTACGGCCACATCACCCTGAATGCGCTCGATCTTGTCTGATCTCGGATGCTAAGCGGGGTCGGGCCTGGTTAGTACCTAGATGGGAGACCGCCTGGGAATACCAGGTGCCGTCGGCTTTTTTCCATTATGTTGTTGGCTTTGGCGACCTGCTGTATTTTTCCTCTCGATTGCCCGAGGTGACCACCTTGGCTTTTGTCACGAGAGTTGTAAGTAGGGTGCAAGATCGCCTACGGCCACATCACCCTGAATGGGCTCGTTCTCGTCTGATCTCGGATGCTAAGCAGGGTCGGGCCTGGTTAGTACCTGGATGGGAGACCGCCTGGGAATACCAGGTGCCGTAGGCTTTTTTCCATTATGTTGTTGGCTTTGGCGACCTGCTGTATTTTTCCTCTCGATTGCCCGAGGTGACCACCTTGGATTTTGTCAAGAGAGTTGTAAGTAGGGTGCAAGATCGACTACGGCCACATCACCCTGAATGCGCTTGATCTCGTCTGATCTCGGATGCTAAGCAGGGTCGGGCCTGGTTAGTACCTGGATGGGAGACCGCTTGGGAATACCAGGTGCCATAGGCTTTTTTCCATTATGTTGTTGGCTTTGGCGACCTGCTGTATTTTTCCTCTCGATTGCCCGAGGTGACCACCTTGGCTTTTGTCAAGAGAGTTGTAAGTAGGGTGCAAGATCGCCTATGGCCACATCACCCTGAATGCGCTCGATCTCGTCTGATCTCGGATCCTAAGCAGGGTCGGGCCTGGTTAGTACATGGATGGGAGACCGCCTGGGAATACCAGGTGTCGTAGGCTTTTTTCCATTATGTTTTTGGCTTTGGCGACCTGCTGTATTTTTCCTCTCGATTGCCCGAGGTGACCACCTTGGCTTTTGTCAAGAGAGTTGTAAGTAGGGTGCAAGGTCGCCTACGGCCACATCACCCTGAATGCACTCGATCTCGTCTGATCTCGGATGCTAAGCAGGGTCGGGCCTGGTTAGTACCTGGATAGGAGACCGCCTGGGAATACCAGGTGCCGTAGGCTTTTTTCCATTATGTTTTTGGCTTTGGCGACCTGCTGTATTTTTCCTCTCAATTGCCCGAGGTGACCACCTTGGCTTTTGTCAAGAGAGTTGTAAGTAGGTTGCAAGGTCGCCTACGGCCACATCACCCTGAATGCGCTTGACCTCGTCTGATCTCGGATGCCAAGCAGGGTCGGGCCTGGTTAGTACCTGGATGGGAGACCGCCTGGGAATACCAGGTGCCGTAGGCTTTTTTCCATTATGTTGTTGGCTTTGGCGACCTGCTGTATTTTTCCTCTCGATTGCCCGAGGTGACCACCTTGGCTTTTGTCGAGAGAGTTGTAAGTAGGGTGCAAGGTCGCCTACGGCCACATCACCCTGAATGCGCTCGATCTCATCTGATCTCGGATGCTAAGCAGGGTCGGGCCTGGTTAGTACCTGGATGGGAGACCGCCTGGGAATACCAGGTGCCGTAGGCTTTTTTCCATTATGTTGTTGGCTTTGGCGACCTGCTGTATTTTTCCTCTTGATTGCCCGAGGTGACCACCTTGGCTTTTGTCAAGAGAGTTGTAAGTAGGGTGCAAGATCGCCTACGGCCACATCACCCTGAATGCGCTCGATCTCGTCTGATCTCGGATGCTAAGCAGGGTCGTGCCTGGTTAGTACCTGGATGGGAGACCGCCTGGGAATACCAGGTGCCGTAGGCTTTTTTCCATTATGTTGTTGGCTTTGGCGACCTGCTGTATTTTTCCTCTCGATTGCCCGAGGTGACCACCTTGGCTTTTGTCAAGAGAGTTGTAAGTAGGGTGTAAGATCGCCTTTGGCCACATAACCCTGAATGCGCTTGATCTCGTCTGATCTCGGATGCTAAGCAGGGTCGGGCCTGGCTAGTACCTGGATGGGAGACCGCCTGGGAATACCAGGTGCCGTAGGCTTTTTTCCATTATGTTGTTGGCTTTGGCGACCTGCTGTATTTTTCCTCTCGATTGCCCGAGGTGACCACCTTGGCTTTTGTCAAGAGAGTTGAAAGTAGGGTTCAAGATCGCCTACAGCCACATCACCCTGAATGCGCTCGATCTCGTCTGATCTCGGATGCTAAGCAGGGTCGACCCAGGTTAGTACCTGAATGGGAGACCGTCTGGGAAGACCAGGTGCCGTAGGCTTTTTTCCATTATGTTGTTGGCTTTGGCGACCTGCTGTATTTTTCCTCTCTATTGCCCGAGGTGACCACCTTGGCTTTTGTCAAGAGAGTTGTAAGTAAGGTGCAAGATCGCCTGCGGCCGCATCACCCTTAATGCGCTCGATCTCGTCTGATCTTGGATGCTAAGCAGGGTCGGGCCTGGTTAATACCTGGATGGGAGACCACCTGGGAATACCACGTGCCGTAGGCTTTTTTCCATTATATTGTTGGCTTTGGCGACCTGCAGTATTTTTCCTCTCGATTGCCCGAGGTGACCACCTTGGCTTTTGTCAAGAAAGTTGTAAGTAGGGTGCAAGATCGCCTACGGCCACATCACCCTGAATGCGCTCGATCTCGTCTGATCTCGGATGCTAAGCAGGGTCGGGCCTGGTTAGTACCTGGATGGGAGACCGCCTGGGAATACCAGGTGCCGTAGGCTTTTTTCCATTATGTTGTTGGCTTTGGCGACCTGCTGTATTTTTCCTCTCGATTGCCCGAGGTGACCACCTTGGCTTTTGTCAAGAGAGTTGTAAGTAGGGTGCAAGGTCGCCTACGGCCACATCACCCTGAATGCGCTCGATCTCAACTGATCTCGGATGCTAAGCAGGGTCGGGCCTGGTTAGTACCTGGATGGGAGACCGCCTGGGAATACCAGGTGCCGTAGGCTTTTTTCCATTATGTTGTTGGCTTTGGCGACCTGCTGTATTTTTCCTCTTGATTGCCCGAGGTGACCACCTTGGCTTTTGTCAAAAGAGTTGTAAGTAGGGAGCAAGATCGCCTACGGCCACATCACCCTGAATGCACTCGATCTCGTCTGATCTTGGATGCTAAGCAGGGTTGGGCCTGGTTAGTACCTGGGTGGGAGACCGCCTGGGAATACCAGGTGCCGTAGGCTTTTTTCCATTATGTTGTTGGCTTTGGCGACCTGCTGTATTTTTCCTCTCGATTGCCCGAGGTGATCACCTTGGCTTTTGTCAAGAGAGTTGTAAGTAGGGTGCAAGATCGCCTGCGGCCGCATCACCCTGGATGCGCTCGATCTCGTCTGATCTCAGATGCTAAGCAGGGTCGGGCCTGGTTAGTACCTGGATGGGAGACCGCCTGGGAATACCACGTGCCATAGGCTTTTTTCCATTATATTGTTGGCTTTGGCGACCTGCAGTATTTTTCCTCTCGATTGCCCGAGGTGACTACCTTGGCTTTTGTCAAGAAAGTTGTAAGTAGGGTGCAAGATCGCCTACGGCCACATCACCCTGAATGTGCTCGATCTCGTCTGATCTCGGATGCTAAGCAGGGTCGGGCCTGGTTAGTACCTGGATGGGAGACCGCCTGGGAATACCAGGTGCCGTAGGCTTTTTTCCATTATGTTGTTGGCTTTGGCGACCTGCTGTATTTTTCCTCTCGATTGCCCGAGGTGACCACCTTGGCTTTTGTCAAGAGAGTTGTAAGTAGGGTGCAAGGTCGCCTACGGCCACATCACCCTGAATGCACTCGATCTCGTCTGATCTCGGATGCTAAGCAGGGTCGGGCCTGGTTAGTACCTGGATAGGAGACCGCCTGGGAATACCAGGTGCCGTAGGCTTTTTTCCATTATGTTTTTGGCTTTGGCGACCTGCTGTATTTTTCCTCTCAATTGCCCGAGGTGACCACCTTGGCTTTTGTCAAGAGAGTTGTAAGTAGGTTGCAAGGTTGCCTACGGCCACATCACCCTGAATGCGCTTTACCTCGTCTGATCTCGGATGCCAAGCAGGGTCGGGCCTGGTTAGTACCTGGATGGGAGACCGCCTGGGAATACCAGGTGCCGTAGGCTTTTTTCCATTATGTTGTTGGCTTTGGCGACCTGCTGTATTTTTCCTCTCGATTGCCCGAGGTGACCACCTTGGATTTTGTCAAGAGAGTTGTAAGTAGGGTGCAAGATTGACTACGGCCACATCACCCTGAATGCGCTTGATCTCGTCTGATCTCGGATGCTAAGCAGGGTCGGGCCTGGTTAGTACCTGGATGGGAGACCGCCTGGGAATACCAGGTGCCGTAGGCTTTTTTCCATTATGTTGTTGGCTTTGGCGACCTGCTGTATTTTTCCTCTCGATTGCCCGAGGTGACCACCTTGGCTTTTGTCAAGAGAGTTGTAAGTAGGGTGCAAGATCGCCTAAGGCCACATCACCCTGAATGGGCTCGTTCTCGTCTGATCTCGGATGCTAAGCAGGGTCGGGCCTGGTTAGTACCTGGATGGGAGACCGCCTGGGAATACCAGGTGCCGTAGGCTTTTTTCCATTATGTTGTTGGCTTTGGCGACCTGCTGTATTTTTCCTCTCGATTGCCCGAGGTGACCACCTTGACTTTTGTCAAGAGAGTTGTAAGCAGGGTGCAAGATCGCCTACGGTCACATCACCCTGAATGCGCTCGATCTCGTCTGATCTCGGATGCTAAGCAGGGTCGGGCCTGGTTAGTACCTGGATGGGAGACCGCCTGGGAATACCAGGTGCTGTAGGCTTTTTTCCATTATGTTGTTGGCTTTGGCGACCTGCTGTATTTTTCCTCTCGATTGCCCGAGGTGACCACCTTGGCTTTTGTCAAGAGAGTTGTAAGTAGGGTGCAAGACCGCCAACGGCAACATCACCCTGAATGCGCTCGATCTCGTCTGATCTCGGATGCTAAGCAGGGTCGCGCCTGGTTAGTACCTGGATGGGAGACCGCCTGGGAATACCAGGTGCCGTAGGCTTTTTTCCATTATGTTGTTGGCTTTGGCGACCTGCTGTATTTTTCCTCTCGATTGCCCGAGGTGACCACCTTGGATTTTGTCAAGAGAGTTGTAAGTAGGGTGCAAGATTGACTACGGCCACATCACCCTGAATGCGCTTGATCTCGTCTGATCTCGGATGCTAAGCAGGGTCGGGCCTGGTTAGTACCTGGATGGGAGACCGCCTGGGAATACCAGGTGCCGTAGGCTTTTTTCCATTATGTTGTTGGCTTTGGCGACCTGCTGTATTTTTCCTCTCGATTGCCCGAGGTGACCACCTTGGCTTTTGTCAAGAGAGTTGTAAGTAACGTGCAAGATCGCCTACGGCCACATCACCCTGAATGCGCTCGATCTCGTCTGATCTCGGATGCTAAGTAGGGTCGGGCCTGGTTAGTACCTGGATGGGAGACCGCCTGGGAATACCAGGTGCCGTAGGCTTTTTTCCATTATGTTGTTGGCTTTGGCGACCTGCTGTATTTTTCCTCTCGATTGCCCGAGGTGACCACCTTGGATTTTGTCAAGAGAGTTGTAAGTAGGGTGCAAGATCGCCTACGGCCACATCACCCTGAATGCGCTCGATCTTGTCTGATCTCGGATGCTAAGCAGGGTCGGGCCTGGTTAGTACCTGGATGGGAGACAGCCTGGGAATACCAGGTGCCGTCGGCTTTTTTCCATTATGTTGTTGGCTTTGGCGACCTGCTGTATTTTTCCTCTCGATTGCCCGAGGTGACCACCTTGGCTTTTGTCAAGAGAGTTGTAAGTAGGGTGCAAGATCGCCTACGGCCACATCACCCTGAATGCGCTCGATCTCGTCTGATCTCGGATCCTAAGCAGGGTCGGGCCTGGTTAGTACATGGATGGGAGACCGCCTGGGAATACCAGGTGTCGTAGGCTTTTTTCCATTATGTTTTTGGCTTTGGCGACCTGCTGTATTTTTCCTCTCGATTGCCCGAGGTGACCACCTTGGCTTTTGTCAAGAGAGTTGTAAGTAGGGTGCAAGGTCGCCTACGGCCACATCACCCTGAATGCACTCGATCTCGTCTGATCTCGGATGCTAAGCAGGGTCGGGCCTGGTTAGTACCTGGATAGGAGACCGCCTGGGAATACCAGGTGCCGTAGGCTTTTTTCCATTATGTTTTTGGCTTTGGCGACCTGCTGTATTTTTCCTCTCAATTGCCCGAGGTGACCACCTTGGCTTTTGTCAAGAGAGTTGTAAGTAGGTTGCAAGGTCGCCTACGGCCACATCACCCTGAATGCGCTTGACCTCGTCTGATCTCGGATGCCAAGCAGGGTCGGGCCTGGTTAGTACCTGGATGGGAGACCGCCTGGGAATACCAGGTGCCGTAGGCTTTTTTCCATTATGTTGTTGGCTTTGGCGACCTGCTGTATTTTTCCTCTCGATTGCCCGAGGTGACCACCTTGGCTTTTGTCGAGAGAGTTGTAAGTAGGGTGCAAGGTCGCCTACGGCCACATCACCCTGAATGCGCTCGATCTCATCTGATCTCGGATGCTAAGCAGGGTCGGGCCTGGTTAGTACCTGGATGGGAGACCGCCTGGGAATACCAGGTGCCGTAGGCTTTTTTCCATTATGTTGTTGGCTTTGGCGACCTGCTGTATTTTTCCTCTTGATTGCCCGAGGTGACCACCTTGGCTTTTGTCAAGAGAGTTGTAAGTAGGGTGCAAGATCGCCTACGGCCACATCACCCTGAATGCGCTCGATCTCGTCTGATCTCGGATGCTAAGCAGGGTCGTGCCTGGTTAGTACCTGGATGGGAGACCGCCTGGGAATACCAGGTGCCGTAGGCTTTTTTCCATTATGTTGTTGGCTTTGGCGACCTGCTGTATTTTTCCTCTCGATTGCCCGAGGTGACCACCTTGGCTTTTGTCAAGAGAGTTGTAAGTAGGGTGTAAGATCGCCTTTGGCCACATAACCCTGAATGCGCTTGATCTCGTCTGATCTCGGATGCTAAGCAGGGTCGGGCCTGGCTAGTACCTGGATGGGAGACCGCCTGGGAATACCAGGTGCCGTAGGCTTTTTTCCATTATGTTGTTGGCTTTGGCGACCTGCTGTATTTTTCCTCTCGATTGCCCGAGGTGACCACCTTGGCTTTTGTCAAGAGAGTTGTAAGTAAGGTGCAAGATCGCCTGCGGCCGCATCACCCTGAATGCGCTCGATCTCGTCTGATCTTGGATGCTAAGCAGGGTCGGGCCTGGTTAATACCTGGATGGGAGACCACCTGGGAATACCACGTACCGTAGGCTTTTTTCCATTATATTGTTGGCTTTGGCGACCTGCAGTATTTTTCCTCTCGATTGCCCGAGGTGACCACCTTGGCTTTTGTCAAGAAAGTTGTAAGTAGGGTGCAAGATCGCCTACGGCCACATCACCCTGAATGCGCTCGATCTCGTCTGATCTCGGATGCTAAGCAGGGTCGGGCCTGGTTAGTACCGGGATGGGAGACCGCCTGGGAATACCAGGTGCCGTAGGCTTTTTTCCATTATGTTGTTGGCTTTGGCGACCTGCTGTATTTTTCCTCTCGATTGCCCGAGGTGACCACCTTGGATTTTGTCAAGAGAGTTGTAAGTAGGGTGCAAGATCGCCTACGGCCACATCACCCTGAATGCGCTCGATCTCGTCTGATCTCGGATCCTAAGCAGGGTCGGGCCTGGTTAGTACATGGATGGGAGACCGCCTGGGAATACCAGGTGTCGTAGGCTTTTTTCCATTATGTTTTTGGCTTTGGCGACCTGCTGTATTTTTCCTCTCGATTGCCCGAGGTGACCACCTTGGCTTTTGTCAAGAGAGTTGTAAGTAGGGTGCAAGGTTGCCTACGGCCACATCACCCTGAATGCACTCGATCTCGTCTGATCTCGGATGCTAAGCAGGGTCGGGCCTGGTTAGTACCTGGATAGGAGACCGCCTGGGAATACCAGGTGCCGTAGGCTTTTTTCCATTATGTTTTTGGCTTTGGCGACCTGCTGTATTTTTCCTCTCAATTGCCCGAGGTGACCACCTTGGCTTTTGTCAAGAGAGTTGTAAGTAGGTTGCAAGGTCGCCTACGGCCACATCACCCTGAATGCGCTTGACCTCGTCTGATCTCGGATGCCAAGCAGGGTCGGGCCTGGTTAGTACCTGGATGGGAGACCGCCTGGGAATACCAGGTGCCGTAGGCTTTTTTCCATTATGTTGTTGGCTTTGGCGACCTGCTGTATTTTTCCTCTCGATTGCCCGAGGTGACCACCTTGGATTTTGTCAAGAGAGTTGTAAGTAGGGTGCAAGATTGACTACGGCCACATCACCCTGAATGCGCTTTATCTCGTCTGATCTCGGATGCTAAGCAGGGTCGGGCCTGGTTAGTACCTGGATGGGAGACCGCCTGGGAATACCAGGTGCCGTAGGCTTTTTTCCATTATGTTGTTGGCTTTGGCGACCTGCTGTATTTTTCCTCTCGATTGCCCGAGGTGACCACCTTGGCTTTTGTCAAGAGAGTTGTAAGTAGGGTGCAAGATCGCCTAAGGCCACATCACCCTGAATGGGCTCGTTCTCGTCTGATCTCGGATGCTAAGCAGGGTCGGGCCTGGTTAGTACCTGGATGGGAGACCGCCTGGGAATACCAGGTGCCGTAGGCTTTTTTCCATTATGTTGTTGGCTTTGGCGACCTGCTGTATTTTTCCTCTCGATTGCCCGAGGTGACCACCTTGACTTTTGTCAAGAGAGTTGTAAGCAGGGTGCAAGATCGCCTACGGTCACATCACCCTGAATGCGCTCGATCTCGTCTGATCTCGGATGCTAAGCAGGGTCGGGCCTGGTTAGTACCTGGATGGGAGACCGCCTGGGAATACCAGGTGCTGTAGGCTTTTTTCCATTATGTTGTTGGCTTTGGCGACCTGCTGTATTTTTCCTCTCGATTGCCCGAGGTGACCACCTTGGCTTTTGTCAAGAGAGTTGTAAGTAGGGTGCAAGACCGCCAACGGCCACATCACCCTGAATGCGCTCGATCTCGTCTGATCTCGGATGCTAAGCAGGGTCGCGCCTGGTTAGTACCTGGATGGGAGACCGCCTGGGAATACCAGGTGCCGTAGGCTTTTTTCCATTATGTTGTTGGCTTTGGCGACCTGCTGTATTTTTCCTCTCGATTGCCCGAGGTTACCACCTTGGATTTTGTCAAGAGAGTTGTAAGTAGGGTGCAAGATTGACTACGGCCACATCACCCTGAATGCGCTTGATCTCGTCTGATCTCGGATGCTAAGCAGGGTCGGGCCTGGTTAGTACCTGGATGGGAGACCGCCTGGGAATACCAGGTGCCGTAGGCTTTTTTCCATTATGTTGTTGGCTTTGGCGACCTGCTGTATTTTTCCTCTCGATTGCCCGAGGTGACCACCTTGGCTTTTGTCAAGAGAGTTGTAAGTAAGGTGCAAGATCGCCTACGGCCACATCACCCTGAATGCGCTCGATCTCGTCTGATCTCGGATGCTAAGTAGGGTCGGGCCTGGTTAATACCTGGATGGGAGACCGCCTGGGAATACCAGGTGCCGTAGGCTTTTTTCCATTATGTTGTTGGCTTTGGCGACCTGCTGTATTTTTCCTCTCGATTGCCCGAGGTGACCACCTTGGATTTTGTCAAGAGAGTTGTAAGTAGGGTGCAAGATCGCCTACGGCCACATCACCCTGAATGCGCTCGATCTTGTCTGATCTCGGATGCTAAGCAGGGTCGGGCCTGGTTAGTACCTGGATGGGAGACAGCCTGGGAATACCAGGTGCCGTCGGCTTTTTTCCATTATGTTGTTGGCTTTGGCGACCTGCTGTATTTTTCCTCTCGATTGCCCGAGGTGACCACCTTGGCTTTTGTCAAGAGAGTTGTAAGTAAGGTGCAAGATCGCCTACGGCTACATCACCCTGAATGCGCTCGATCTCGTCTGATCTCGGATGCTAAGTAGGGTCGGGCCTGGTTAATACCTGGATGGGAGACCGCCTGGGAATACCAGGTGCCGTAGGCTTTTTTCCATTATGTTGTTGGCTTTGGCGACCTGCTGTATTTTTCCTCTCGATTGCCCGAGGTGACCACCTTGGATTTTGTCAAGAGAGTTGTAAGTAGGGTGCAAGATCGCCTACGGCCACATCACCCTGAATGCGCTCGATCTTGTCTGATCTCGGATGCTAAGCAGGGTCGGGCCTGGTTAGTACCTGGATGGGAGACAGCCTGGGAATACCAGGTGCCGTCGGCTTTTTTCCATTATGTTGTTGGCTTTGGCGACCTGCTGTATTTTTCCTCTCGATTGCCCGAGGTGACCACCTTGGCTTTTGTCAAGAGAGTTGTAAGTAGGGTGCAAGATCGCCTACGGCCACATCACCCTGAATGCGCTTGATCTCGTCTGATCTCGGATGCTAAGCAGGGTCGGGCCTGGTTAGTACCTGGATGGGAGACCGCTTGGGAATACCAGGTGCCATAGGCTTTTTTCCATTATGTTGTTGGCTTTGGCGACCTGCTGTATTTTTCCTCTCGATTGCCCGAGGTGACCACCTTGGCTTTTGTCAAGAGAGTTGTAAGTAGGGTGCAAGATCGCCTATGGCCACATCACCCTGAATGCGCTCGATCTCGTCTGATCTCGGATCCTAAGCAGGGTCGGGCCTGCTTAGTACATGGATGGGAGACCGCCTGGGAATACCAGGTGTCGTAGGCTTTTTTCCATTATGTTTTTGGCTTTGGCGACCTGCTGTATTTTTCCTCTCGATTGCCCGAGGTGACCACCTTGGCTTTTGTCAAGAGAGTTGTAAGTAGGGTGCAAGGTCGCCTACGGCCACATCACCCTGAATGCACTCGATCTCGTCTGATCTCGGATGCTAAGCAGGGTCGGGCCTGGTTAGTACCTGGATAGGAGACCGCCTGGGAATACCAGGTGCCGTAGGCTTTTTTCCATTATGTTGTTGGCTTTGGCGACCTGCTGTATTTTTCCTCTCAATTGCCCGAGGTGACCACCTTGGCTTTTGTCAAGAGAGTTGTAAGTAGGTTGCAAGGTCGCCTACGGCCACATCACCCTGAATGCGCTTGACCTCGTCTGATCTCGGATGCCAAGCAGGGTCGGGCCTGGTTAGTACCTGGATGGGAGACCGCCTGGGAATACCAGGTGCCGTAGGCTTTTTTCCATTATGTTGTTGGCTTTGGCGACCTGCTGTATTTTTCCTCTCGATTGCCCGAGGTGACCACCTTGGCTTTTGTCGAGAGAGTTGTAAGTAGGGTGCAAGGTCGCCTACGGCCACATCACCCTGAATGCGCTCGATCTCATCTGATCTCGGATGCTAAGCAGGGTCGGGCCTGGTTAGTACCTGGATGGGAGACCGCCTGGGAATACCAGGTGCCGTAGGCTTTTTTCCATTATGTTGTTGGCTTTGGCGACCTGCTGTATTTTTCCTCTTGATTGCCCGAGGTGACCACCTTGGCTTTTGTCAAGAGAGTTGTAAGTAGGGTGCAAGATCGCCTACGGCCACATCACCCTGAATGCGCTCGATCTCGTCTGATCTCGGATGCTAAGCAGGGTCGTGCCTGGTTAGTACCTGGATGGGAGACCGCCTGGGAATACCAGGTGCCGTAGGCTTTTTTCCATTATGTTGTTGGCTTTGGCGACCTGCTGTATTTTTCCTCTCGATTGCCCGAGGTGACCACCTTGGCTTTTGTCAAGAGAGTTGTAAGTAGGGTGTAAGATCGCCTTTGGCCACATAACCCTGAATGCGCTTGATCTCGTCTGATCTCGGATGCTAAGCAGGGTCGGGCCTGGCTAGTACCTGGATGGGAGACCGCCTGGGAATACCAGGTGCCGTAGGCTTTTTTCCATTATGTTGTTGGCTTTGGCGACCTGCTGTATTTTTCCTCTCGATTGCCCGAGGTGACCACCTTGGCTTTTGTCAAGAGAGTTGAAAGTAGGGTTCAAGATCGCCTACAGCCACATCACCCTGAATGCGCTCGATCTCGTCTGATCTCGGATGCTAAGCAGGGTCGACCCAGGTTAGTACCTGAATGGGAGACCGTCTGGGAAGACCAGGTGCCGTAGGCTTTTTTCCATTATGTTGTTGGCTTTGGCGACCTGCTGTATTTTTCCTCTCTATTGCCCGAGGTGACCACCTTGGCTTTTGTCAAGAGAGTTGTAAGTAAGGTGCAAGATCGCCTGCGGCCGCATCACCCTGAATGCGCTCGATCTCGTCTGATCTTGGATGCTAAGCAGGGTCGGGCCTGGTTAATACCTGGATGGGAGACCACCTGGGAATACCACGTGCCGTAGGCTTTTTTCCATTATATTGTTGGCTTTGGCGACCTGCAGTATTTTTCCTCTCGATTGCCCGAGGTGACCACCTTGGCTTTTGTCAAGAAAGTTGTAAGTAGGGTGCAAGATCGCCTACGGCCACATCACCCTGAATGCGCTCGATCTCGTCTGATCTCGGATGCTAAGCAGGGTTGGGCCTGGTTAGTACCTGGATGGGAGACCGCCTGGGAATACCAGGTGCCGTAGGCTTTTTTCCATTATGTTGTTGGCTTTGGCGACCTGCTGTATTTTTCCTCTCGATTGCCCGAGGTGACCACCTTGGCTTTTGTCAAGAGAGTTGTAAGTAGGGTGCAAGGTCGCCTACGGCCACATCACCCTGAATGCGCTCGATCTCAACTGATCTCGGATGCTAAGCAGGGTCGGGCCTGGTTAGTACCTGGATGGGAGACCGCCTGGGAATACCAGGTGCCGTAGGCTTTTTTCCATTATGTTGTTGGCTTTGGCGACCTGCTGTATTTTTCCTCTTGATTGCCCGAGGTGACCACCTTGGCTTTTGTCAAAAGAGTTGTAAGTAGGGAGCAAGATCGCCTACGGCCACATCACCCTGAATGCACTCGATCTCGTCTGATCTCGGATGCTAAGCAGGGTTGGGCCTGGTTTGTACCTGGGTGGGAGACCGCCTGGGAATACCAGGTGCCGTAGGCTTTTTTCCATTATGTTGTTGGCTTTGGCGACCTGCTGTATTTTTCCTCTCGATTGCCCGAGGTGATCACCTTGGCTTTTGTCAAGAGAGTTGTAAGTAGGGTGCAAGATCGCCTGCGGCCGCATCACCCTGGATGCGCTCGATCTCGTCTGATCTCAGATGCTAAGCAGGGTCGGGCCTGGTTAGTACCTGGATGGGAGACCGCCTGGGAATACCACGTGCCATAGGCTTTTTTCCATTATATTGTTGGCTTTGGCGACCTGCAGTATTTTTCCTCTCGATTGCCCGAGGTGACTACCTTGGCTTTTGTCAAGAAAGTTGTAAGTAGGGTGCAAGATCGCCTACGGCCACATCACCCTGAATGTGCTCGATCTCGTCTGATCTCGGATGCTAAGCAGGGTCGGGCCTGGTTAGTACCTGGATGGGAGACCGCCTGGGAATACCAGGTGCCGTAGGCTTTTTTCCATTATGTTGTTGGCTTTGGCGACCTGCTGTATTTTTCCTCTCGATTGCCCGAGGTGACCACCTTGGCTTTTGTCAAGAGAGTTGTAAGTAGGGTGCAAGGTCGCCTACGGCCACATCACCCTGAATGCACTCGATCTCGTCTGATCTCGGATGCTAAGCAGGGTCGGGCCTGGTTAGTACCTGGATAGGAGACCGCCTGGGAATACCAGGTGCCGTAGGCTTTTTTCCATTATGTTGTTGGCTTTGGCGACCTGCTGTATTTTTCCTCTCGATTGCCCGAGGTGACCACCTTGGCTTTTGTCAAGAGAGTTGTAAGTAGGGTGCAAGGTCGCCTACGGCCACATCACCCTGAATGCACTCGATCTCGTCTGATCTCGGATGCTAAGCAGGGTCGGGCCTGGTTAGTACCTGGATAGGAGACCGCCTGGGAATACCAGGTGCCGTAGGCTTTTTTCCATTATGTTTTTGGCTTTGGCGACCTGCTGTATTTTTCCTCTCAATTGCCCGAGGTGACCACCTTGGCTTTTGTCAAGAGAGTTGTAAGTAGGTTGCAAGGTTGCCTACGGCCACATCACCCTGAATGCGCTTGACCTCGTCTGATCTCGGATGCCAAGCAGGGTCGGGCCTGGTTAGTACCTGGATGGGAGACCGCCTGGGAATACCAGGTGCCGTAGGCTTTTTTCCATTATGTTGTTGGCTTTGGCGACCTGCTGTATTTTTCCTCTTGATTGCCCGAGGTGACCACCTTGGATTTTGTCAAGAGAGTTGTAAGTAGGGTGCAAAATTGACTACGGCCACATCACCCTGAATGCGCTTGATCTCGTCTGATCTCGGATGCTAAGCAGGGTCGGGCCTGGTTAGTCCCTGGATGGGAGACCGCCTGGGAATACCAGGTGCCGTAGGCTTTTTTCCATTATGTTGTTGGCTTTGGCGACCTGCTGTATTTTTCCTCTCGATTGCCCGAGGTGACCACCTTGGCTTTTGTCAAGAGAGTTGTAAGTAGGGTGCAAGATCGCCTAAGGCCACATCACCCTGAATGGGCTCGTTCTCGTCTGATCTCGGATGCTAAGCAGGGTCGGGCCTGGTTAGTACCTGGATGGGAGACCGCCTGGGAATACCAGGTGCCGTAGGCTTTTTTCCATTATGTTGTTGGCTTTGGCGACCTGCTGTATTTTTCCTCTCGATTGCCCGAGGTGACCACCTTGACTTTTGTCAAGAGAGTTGTAAGCAGGGTGCAAGATCGCCTACGGTCACATCACCCTGAATGCGCTCGATCTCGTCTGATCTCGGATGCTAAGCAGGGTCGGGCCTGGTTAGTACCTGGATGGGAGACCGCCTGGGAATACCAGGTGCTGTAGGCTTTTTTCCATTATGTTGTTGGCTTTGGCGACCTGCTGTATTTTTCCTCTCGATTGCCCGAGGTGACCACCTTGGCTTTTGTCAAGAGAGTTGTAAGTAGGGTGCAAGACCGCCAACGGCCACATCACCCTGAATGCGCTCGATCTCGTCTGATCTCGGATGCTAAGCAGGGTCGCGCCTGGTTAGTACCTGGATGGGAGACCGCCTGGGAATACCAGGTGCCGTAGGCTTTTTTCCATTATGTTGTTGGCTTTGGCGACCTGCTGTATTTTTCCTCTCGATTGCCCGAGGTGACCACCTTGGATTTTGTCAAGAGAGTTGTAAGTAGGGTGCAAGATTGACTACGGCCACATCACCCTGAATGCGCTTGATCTCGTCTGATCTCGGATGCTAAGCAGGGTCGGGCCTGGTTAGTACCTGGATGGGAGACCGCCTGGGAATACCAGGTGCCGTAGGCTTTTTTCCATTATGTTGTTGGCTTTGGCGACCTGCTGTATTTTTCCTCTCGATTGCCCGAGGTGACCACCTTGGCTTTTGTCAAGAGAGTTGTAAGTAAGGTGCAAGATCGCCTACGGCCACATCACCCTGAATGCGCTCGATCTCGTCTGATCTCGGATGCTAAGTAGGGTCGGGCCTGGTTAGTACCTGGATGGGAGACCGCCTGGGAATACCAGGTGCCGTAGGCTTTTTTCCATTATGTTGTTGGCTTTGGCGACCTGCTGTATTTTTCCTCTCGATTGCCCGAGGTGACCACCTTGGATTTTGTCAAGAGAGTTGTAAGTAGGGTGCAAGATCGCCTACGGCCACATCACCCTGAATGCGCTCGATCTTGTCTGATCTCGGATGCTAAGCAGGGTCGGGCCTGGTTAGTACCTGGATGGGAGACAGCCTGGGAATACCAGGTGCCGTCGGCTTTTTTCCATTATGTTGTTGGCTTTGGCGACCTGCTGTATTTTTCCTCTCGATTGCCCGAGGTGACCACCTTGGCTTTTGTCAAGAGAGTTGTAAGTAGGGTGCAAGATCGCCTACGGCCACATCACCCTGAATGCGCTCGATCTCGTCTGATCTCGGATGCTAAGCAGGGTCGGGCCTGGTTAGTACCTGGATGGGAGACCGCTTGGGAATACCAGGTGCCATAGGCTTTTTTCCATTATGTTGTTGGCTTTGGCGACCTGCTGTATTTTTCCTCTCGATTGCCCGAGGTGACCACCTTGGCTTTTGTCAAGAGAGTTGTAAGTAGGGTGCAAGATCGCCTACGGCCACATCACCCTGAATGCGCTCGATCTCGTCTGATCTCGGATCCTAAGCAGGGTCGGGCCTGGTTAGTACATGGATGGGAGACCGCCTGGGAATACCAGGTGTCGTAGGCTTTTTTCCATTATGTTTTTGGCTTTGGCGACCTGCTGTATTTTTCCTCTCGATTGCCCGAGGTGACCACCTTGGCTTTTGTCAAGAGAGTTGTAAGTAGGGTGCAAGGTCGCCTACGGCCACATCACCCTGAATGCACTCGATCTCGTCTGATCTCGGATGCTAAGCAGGGTCGGGCCTGGTTAGTACCTGGATAGGAGACCGCCTGGGAATACCAGGTGCCGTAGGCTTTTTTCCATTATGTTTTTGGCTTTGGCGACCTGCTGTATTTTTCCTCTCAATTGCCCGAGGTGACCACCTTGGCTTTTGTCAAGAGAGTTGTAAGTAGGTTGCAAGGTCGCCTACGGCCACATCACCCTGAATGCGCTTGACCTCGTCTGATCTCGGATGCCAAGCAGGGTCGGGCCTGGTTAGTACCTGGATGGGAGACCGCCTGGGAATACCAGGTGCCGTAGGCTTTTTTCCATTATGTTGTTGGCTTTGGCGACCTGCTGTATTTTTCCTCTCGATTGCCCGAGGTGACCACCTTGGCTTTTGTCGAGAGAGTTGTAAGTAGGGTGCAAGGTCGCCTACGGCCACATCACCCTGAATGCGCTCGATCTCATCTGATCTCGGATGCTAAGCAGGGTCGGGCCTGGTTAGTACCTGGATGGGAGACCGCCTGGGAATACCAGGTGCCGTAGCCTTTTTTCCATTATGTTGTTGGCTTTGGCGACCTGCTGTATTTTTCCTCTTGATTGCCCGAGGTGACCACCTTGGCTTTTGTCAAAAGAGTTGTAAGTAGGGAGCAAGATCGCCTACGGCCACATCACCCTGAATGCACTCGATCTCGTCTGATCTCGGATGCTAAGCAGGGTTGGGCCTGGTTAGTACCTGGGTGGGAGACCGCCTGGGAATACCAGGTGCCGTAGGCTTTTTTCCATTATGTTGTTGGCTTTGGCGACCTGCTGTATTTTTCCTCTCGATTGCCCGAGGTGATCACCTTGGCTTTTGTCAAGAGAGTTGTAAGTAGGGTGCAAGATCGCCTGCGGCCGCATCACCCTGAATGCGCTCGATCTCGTCTGATCTCAGATGCTAAGCAGGGTCGGGCCTGGTTAGTACCTGGATGGGAGACCGCCTGGGAATACCACGTGCCATAGGCTTTTTTCCATTATATTGTTGGCTTTGGCGACCTGCAGTATTTTTCCTCTCGATTGCCCGAGGTGACTACCTTGGCTTTTGTCAAGAAAGTTGTAAGTAGGGTGCAAGATCGCCTACGGCCACATCACCCTGAATGCGCTCGATCTCGTCTGATCTCGGATGCTAAGCAGGGTCGGGCCTGGTTAGTACCTGGATGGGAGACCGCCTGGGAATACCAGGTGCCGTAGGCTTTTTTCCATTATGTTGTTGGCTTTGGCGACCTGCTGTATTTTTCCTCTCGATTGCCCGAGGTGACCACCTTGGCTTTTGTCAAGAGAGTTGTAAGTAGGGTGCAAGATCGCCTACGACCACATCACCCTGAATGCGCTCGATCTCGTCTGATCTCGGATGCTAAGCAGGGTCGGGCCTGGTTAGTACCCGGATGGGAGACCGCCTGGGAATACCAGGTGCCGTAGGCTTTTTTCCATTATGTTGTTGGCTTTGGCGACCTGCTGTATTTTTCCTCTCAATTGCCCGAGGTGACCACCTTGGCTTTTGTCAAGAGAGTTGTAAGTAGGGTGCAAAATCGCCTACGGCCACATCACCCTGAATGCGATCGATCTCGTCTGATCTCGGATGCCAAGCAGGGTCGGGCCTGGTAAGTACCTGGATGGGAGACCGCCTGGGAATACCAGGTGCCGTAGGCTTTTTTCCATTATGTTGTTGGCTTTGGCGACCTGCTGTATTTTTCCTCTCGATTGCCCGTAGTGACCACCTTGGCTTTTGTCAAGAGAGTTGTAAGTAGGGTGCAAGATCGCCTACGGCCACATCACCCTGAATGCGCTCGATCTCGTCTGATCTCGGATGCTAAGCAGGGTCGGGCCTGGTTAGTACCTGGATGGGAGACCGCCTGGGAATACCAGGTGCCGTAGGCTTTCTTCCATTATGTTGTTGGCTTTGGCGACCTGCTGTATTTTTCCTCTTGATTGCCCGAGGTGACCACCTTGGCTTTTGTCAAGAGAGTTGTAAGTAGGGTGCAAGATCGCCTACAGCCTCATCACCCTGAATGCGCTCGATCTCGTCTGATCTCGGATGCTAAGCAGAGTCGAGCCTGGTTAGCACCTGGATGGGAGACCACCTGGGAATACCAGGTGCCGTAGGCTTTTTTCCATTATGTTGTTGGCTTTGGCGACCTGCTGTATTTTTCCTCTCGATTGCCCGAGGTGATCACCTTGGCTTTTGTCAAGAGAGTTGTAAGTAGGGTACAAAAACGCCTACGGCCACATCAACCTGAATGTGCTCGATCTCGTCTGATCTCGGATGCTAAGCAGGGTCTGGCCTGGTTAGTACCTGGATGGGAGACCGCCTGGGAATACCAGGTGCCGTAGGCTTTTTTCCATTATGTTGTTGGCTTTGGCGACCTGCAGTATTTTTCCTCTCGATTGCACGAGGTGACCACCTTGGCTTTTGTCAAGAAAGTTGTAAGTAGGGTGCAAGATCGCCTACGGCCACATCACCCTGAATGCGCTCGATCTCGCCTGATCTCGGATGCTAAGCAGGGTCGGGCCTGGTTAGTACCTGGATGGGAGACCGCCTGGGAATACCAGGTGCCGTAGGCTTTTTTCCATTATGTTGTTGGCTTTGGCGACCTGCTGTATTTTTCCTCTCGTTTGCCCGAGGTGACCACCTTGGCTTTTGTCAAGAGAGTTGTAAGTAGGGTGCAAGATCGCATACGGCCACATCACTCTGAATGTGCTCGATCTCGTCTGATCTCGGATGCTAAGCAGGGTCGGGCCTGGTTAGTACCTGGATCGGAGACCGCCTGGGAATACCAGGTGCCGTAGGCTTTCTTCCATTATGTTGTTGGCTTTGGCGACCTGCAGTATTTTTCCTCTCGATTGCCCGAGGTGACCACCTTGGCTTTTGTCAAGAGAGTTGTAAGTAGGGTGCAAGATCGCCTGCGGCCGCATCACCCTGACTGCGCTCGATCTCATCTGATCTCGGATGCTAAGCAGGGTCGGGCCTGGTTAGTACCTGGATGGGAGACCACCTGGGAATACCACATGCCATAGGCTTTTTTCCATTATATTGTTGGCTTTGGCGACCTGCAGTATTTTTCCTCTCGATTGCCCAAGGTGACCACCTTGGCTTTTGTCAAGAAAGTTGTAAGTAGGGTGCAAGATCGCCTACGGCCACATCACCCTGAATGCGCTCGATCTCGTCTGATCTCGGATGCTAAGCAGGGTCGGGCCTGGTTAGTACCTGGATGGGAGACCGCCTGGGAATACCAGGTGCCGTAGGCTTTTTTCCATTATGTTGTTGGCTTTGGCGACCTGCTGTATTTTTCCTCTCGATTGCCCGAGGTGACCACCTTGGCTTTTGTCAAGAGAGTTGTAAGTAGGGTGCAAGATCGCCTACGGCCATATCACCCTGAATGAGCTCGATCTCGTCTGATCTCGGATGATAAGCAGGGTCGGGCCTGGTTAGTACCTGGATGGGAGACCGCCTGGGAATACCAGGTGCCGTAGGCTTTTTTCCATTATGTTGTTGGCTTTGGCGACCTGCTGTATTTTTCCTCTCGATTGCCCGAGGTGACCACCTTGGCTTTTGTCAAGAGAATTGTAAGTAGGGTGCAAGATCGCCTACGGCCACATCACCCTGAATGCGATCGATCTCGTCTGATCTCGGATGCCAAGCAGGGTCGGGCCTGGTTAGTACCTGGATGGGAGACCGCCTGGGAATACCAGGTGCCGTAGGCTTTTTTCCATTATGTTGTTGGTTTTGGCGACCTGCTGTATTTTTCCTCTCGATTGCCCGTAGTGACCACCTTGGCTTTTGTCAAGAGAGTTTAAGTAGGGTGCAAGATCGCCTACGGCCACATCACCCTGAATGCGCTCGATCTCGTCTGATCTCGGATGCTAAGCAGGGTCGGGCCTGGTTAGTACCTGGATGGGAGACCGCCTGGGAATACCAGGTGCCGTAGGCTTTTTTCCATTATGTTGTTGGCTTTGGCGACCTGCTGTATTTTTCCTCTCGATTGCCCGAGGTGACCACCTTGGCTTTTGTCAAGAGAGTTGTAAGTAGGGTGCAAGATCGCCTACAGCCTCATCACCCTGAATGCGCTCGATCTCGTCTGATCTCGGATGCTAAGCAGAGTCGAGCCTGGTTAGCACCTGGATGGGAGACCGCCTGGGAATACCTGGTGCCGTAGGCTTTTTTCCATTATGTTGTTGGCTTTGGCGACCTGCTGTATTTTTCCACTCGATTGCCCGAGGTGACCACCTTGGCTTTTGTCAAGAGAGTTGTAAGTAAGGTGCAAGATCGCCTACGGCCACATCACCCTGAATGCGCTCGATCTCGTCTGATCTCGCATGCTAAGTAGGGTCGGGCCTGGTTAGTACCTGGATGGGAGACCACCTGGGAATACCAGGTGCCGTAGGCTTTTTTCCATTATGTTGTTGGCTTTGGCGACCTGCTGTATTTTTCCTCTCGATTGCCCGAGGTGACCACCTTGGCTTTTGTCAAGAGAGTTGTAAGTAAGGTGCAAGATCGCCTACGGCCACATCACCCTGAATGCGCTCGATCTCGTCTGATCTCGGATGCTAAGTAGGGTCGGGCCTGGTTAGTACCTGGATGGGAGACCGCCTGGGAATACCAGGTGCCGTAGGCTTTTTTCCATTATGTTGTTGGCTTTGGCGACCTGCTGTATTTTTCCTCTCGATTGCCCGAGGTGACCACCTTGGATTTTGTCAAGAGAGTTGTAAGTAGGGTGCAAGATCGCCTACGGCCACATCACCCTGAATGCGCTCGATCTCGTCTGATCTCGGATGCTATGCAGGGTCGGGCCTGGTTAGTACCTGAATGGGAGACAGCCTGGGAATACCAGGTGCCGTAGGCTTTTTTCCATTATGTTGTTGGCTTTGGCGACCTGCTGTATTTTTCCTCTCGATTGCCCGAGGCGACCACCTTGGCTTTTGTCAAGAGAGTTGTAAGTAAGGTGCAAGATCGCCTACGGCCACATCACCCTGAATGCGCTCGATCTCGTCTGATCTCGGATGCTAAGTAGGGTCGGGCCTGGTTAGTACCTGGATGGGAGACCGCCTGGGAATACCAGGTGCCGTAGGCTTTTTTCCATTATGTTGTTGGCTTTGGCGACCTGCTGTATTTTTCCTCTCGATTGCCCGAGGTGACCACCTTGGATTTTGTCAAGAGAGTTGTAAGTAGGGTGCAAGATCGCCTATGGCCACATCACCCTGAATGCGCTCGATCTCGTCTGATCTCGGATGCTAAGCAGGGTTGGGCCTGGTTAGTACCTGGATGGGAGACAGCCTGGGAATACCAGGTGCCGTCGGCTTTTTTCCATTATGTTGTTGGCTTTGGCGACCTGCTGTATTTTTCCTCTCGATTGCCCGAGGTGACCACCTTGGCTTTTGTCAAGAGAGTTGTAAGTAGGTTGCAAGATCGCTTACGGCCACATCACCCTGAATGCGCTCGATCTCGTCTGGTCTCGGATGCTAAGCAGGGTCGGGCCTAGTTAGTACCTGGATGGGTGACCGCTTGGGAATACCAGGTGCCGTAGGCTTTTTTCCATTATGTTGTTGGCTTTGGCGACCTGCTGTATTTTTCCTCTCGATTGCCCGAGGTGACCACCTTGGATTTTGTCAAGAGAGTTGTAAGTAGGGTGCAAGATCGCCTACGGCCACATCACCCTGAATGCGCTCGATCTCGTCTGATCTCGGATGCTATGCAGGGTCGGGCCTGGTTAGTACCTGAATGGGAGACAGCCTGGGAATACCAGGTGCCGTAGGCTTTTTTCCATTATGTTGTTGGCTTTGGCGACCTGCTGTATTTTTCCTCTCGATTGCCCGAGGCGACCACCTTGGCTTTTGTCAAGAGAGTTGTAAGTAAGGTGCAAGATCGCCTATGGCCACATCACCCTGAATGCGCTCGATCTCGTCTGATCTCGGATGCTAAGCGGGGTCGGGCCTGGTTAGTACCTGGATGGGAGACCGCCTGGGAATACCAGGAGCCGTAGGCTTTTTTTTATTATGTTGTTGGCTTTAGCGACCTGCTGTATTTTTCCTCTCGATTGCCTGAGGTGACCACCTTGGCTTTTGTCAAGAGAGTTGTAAGTAGGGTGCAAGATCGCCTACGGCCACATCACCCTGAATGCGCTCGATCTCGTCTGATCTCGGATGCTAAGCCGGGTCGGGCCTGGTTAGTACCAGGATCGGAGACCGCCTTGGAATACCAGGTGCCGTAGGCTTTTTTCCATTATGTTGTTGGCTTTGGCGACCTGCTGTATTTTTCCTCTCGATTGCCCGAGGTGACCACCTTGGCTTTTGTCAAGAGAGTTGTAAGTAGGGTGCAAGATCGCCTACGGCCACATCACCCTGAATGCGCTCGATCTCGTCTGATCTTGGGTGCTAAGCCGGGTCGGGCCTGGTTAGTACCAGGATCGGAGACCGCCTTGGAATACCAGGTGCCGTTGGCTTTTTTCCATTATGTTGTTGGCTTTGGCGACCTGCTGTATTTTTCCTCTCTATTGCCCGAGGTGACCACCTTGGCTTTTGTCAAGAGAGTTGTAAGTAGAGTGCAAGATCGCCTACGGCCACATCACGCTGAATGCACTCGATCTTGTCTGATCTCGGATGCTAAGCAGGGTTGGGCCTGGTTAGTACCTGGATGGGAGACCGAATGGGAATACCAGGTGCCGTAGGCTTTTTTCCATTATGTTGTTGGCTTTGGCGACCTGCTGTATTTTTCCTCTCGATTGCCCGAGGTGACCACCTTGGATTTTGTCAAGAGAGTTGTAAGTAGGGTGCAAGATCGCCTACGGCCACATCACCCTGAATGCGCTCGATCTCGTCTGATCTCGGATGCTATGCAGGGTCGGGCCTGGTTAGTACCTGAATGGGAGACAGCCTGGGAATACCAGGTGCCGTAGGCTTTTTTCCATTATGTTGTTGGCTTTGGCGACCTGCTGTATTTTTCCTCTCGATTGCCCGAGGCGACCACCTTGGCTTTTGTCAAGAGAGTTGTAAGTAAGGTGCAAGATCGCCTACGGCCACATCACCCTGAATGCGCTCGATCTCGTCTGATCTCGGATGCTAAGCAGGGTTGGGCCTGGTTAGTACCTGGATGGGAGACAGCCTGGGAATACCAGGTGCCGTCGGCTTTTTTCCATTATGTTGTTGGCTTTGGCGACCTGCTGTATTTTTCCTCTCGATTGCCCGAGGTGACCACCTTGGCTTTTGTCAAGAGAGTTGTAAGTAGGTTGCAAGATCGCTTACGGCCACATCACCCTGAATGCGCTCGATCTCGTCTGGTCTCGGATGCTAAGCAGGGTCGGGCCTAGTTAGTACCTGGATGGGTGACCGCTTGGGAATACCAGGTGCCGTAGGCTTTTTTCCATTATGTTGTTGGCTTTGGCGACCTGCTGTATTTTTCCTCTCGATTGCCCGAGGTGACCACCTTGGCTTTTGTCAAGAGAGTTGTAAGTAGGGTGCAAGATTGCCTACGGCCACATCACCCTGAATGCACTCGATCTCGTCTGATCTCGGATGCTAAGCGGGGTCGGGCCTGGTTAGTACCTGGATGGGAGACCGCCTGGGAATACCAGGTGCCGTAGGCTTTTTTTTATTATGTTGTTGGCTTTAGCGACCTGCTGTATTTTTCCTCTCGATTGCCTGAGGTGACCACCTTGGCTTTTGTCAAGAGAGTTGTAAGTAGGGTGCAAGATCGCCTACGGCCACATCACCCTGAATGCGCTCGATCTCGTCTGATCTCGGATGCTAAGCCGGGTCGGGCCTGGTTAGTACCAGGATCGGAGACCGCCTTGGAATACCAGGTGCCGTAGGCTTTTTTCCATTATGTTGTTGGCTTTGGCGACCTGCTGTATTTTTCCTCTCGATTGCCCGAGGTGACCACCTTGGCTTTTGTCAAGAGAGTTGTAAGTAGGGTGCAAGATCGCCTACGGCCACATCACCCTGAATGCGCTCGATCTCGTCTGATCTCGGATGCTAAGCCGGGTCGGGCCTGGTTAGTACCAGGATCGGAGACCGCCTTGGAATACCAGGTGCCGTAGGCTTTTTTCCATTATGTTGTTGGCTTTGGCGACCTGCTGTATTTTTCCTCTCTATTGCCCGAGGTGACCACCTTGGCTTTTGTCAAGAGAGTTGTAAGTAGAGTGCAAGATCGCCTACGGCCACATCACGCTGAATGCACTCGATCTTGTCTGATCTCGGATGCTAAGCAGGGTTGGGCCTGGTTAGTACCTGGATGGGAGACCGAATGGGAATACCAGGTGCCGTAGGCTTTTTTCCATCATGTTGTTGGCTTTGGCGACCTGCTGTATTTTTCCTCTCTATTGCCCGAGGTGACCACCTTGGCTTTTGTCAAGAGAGTTGTAAGTAGGGTGCAAGATCGCTTACGGCCACATCACACTGAATGCGCTCGATCTCATCTGATCTCGGATGCTAAGCAGGGTCGGGCTTGGTTAGTACCTGGATGGGAGACCGCCTGGGAATACCAGGTGCCGTAGGCTTTTTTCCATTATGTTGTTGGCTTTGGCGACCTGCTGTATTTTTCCTCTCGATTGCCCGAGGTGACCACCTTGGCTTTTGTCAAGAGAGTTGTAAGTAGGGTGCAAGATTGCCTACGGCCACATCACCCTGAATGCGCTCGATCTCGTCTGATCTCGGATGCTAAGCAGGGTCGGGCCTAGTTAGTACCTGGATGGGAGACCGCCTGGGAATTACAGGTGCCGTAGGCTTTTTTCCATTATGTTGTTGGCTTTGGCGACCTGCTGCATTTTTCCTCTCGATTGCCCGAGGTGACCACCTTGGCTTTTGTCAAGAGAGTTGTAAGTAGGGTGCAAGATCGCCTACGGCCACATCACCCTGAATGCGCTCGATCTCGTCTGATCTCGGATGCTAAGCCGGGTCGGGCCTGGTTAGTACCAGGATCGGAGACCGCCTTGGAATACCAGGTGCCGTAGGCTTTTTTCCATTATGTTGTTGGCTTTGGCGACCTGCTGTATTTTTCCTCTCTATTGCCCGAGGTGACCACCTTGGCTTTTGTCAAGAGAGTTGTAAGTAGAGTGCAAGATCGCCTACGGCCACATCACCCTGAATGCGCTCGATCTCGTCTGATCTCGGATGCTAAGCAGGGTTGGGTCTGGTTAGTACCTGGATGGGAGACTGCCTGGGAATACCGGGTGCTGTAGGCTTTTTTCCATTATGTTGTTGGTTTTGGCGACCTGCTGTATTTTTCCTCTCGATTGCCCGAGGTGACCACCTTGGCTTTTGTCAAGAGAGTTGTAAGTAGGGAGCAAGATTGCCTATGGCCACATCACCCTGAATGCGCTCAATCTCGTCTGATCTCGGATGCTAAGCAGGGTCGGGCCTGGTTAGTACCTGGATGCGAGACCACCTGGGAATACCAGGTGCCGTAGGCTTTTTTCCAATATGTTGTTGGCTTTGGCGACCTGCTGTATTTTTCCTCTCGATTGCCCGTGGTGACCACCTTGGCTTTTGTCAAGAGAGTTGTAAGTAGGGTGCAAGATCGGCTACGGCCACATCACCCTGAATGCGCTCGATCTCGTCTGATCTCGGATGCTAAGCAGGGTCGGGCCTGGTTAGTACCTGGATGGGAGACCGCCTGGGAATACCAGGTGCCGTAGGCTTTTTTCCATTATGTTGTTGGCTTTGGCGACCTGCTGTATTTTTCCTCTCGATTGCCCGAGGTGACCACCTTGGCTTTTGTCAAGAGAGTTGTAAGTAGGGTGCAAGATTGCCTACGGCCACATCACCCTGAATGCGCTCGATCTCGTCTGATCTCGGATGCTAAGCAGGGTCGGGCCTGGTTAGTACCTGGATGGGAGACCGCCTGGGAATACCAGGTGCCGTAGGCTTTTTTCCATTATGTTGTTGGCTTTGGCGACCTGCTGTATTTTTCCTCTCGATTGCCCGAGGTGACCACCTTGGCTTTTGTCAAGAGAGTTGTAAGTAGGGTGCAAGATTGCCTACGGCCACATCACCCTGAATGCGCTCGATCTCGTCTGATCTCGGATGCTAAGCAGGGTCGGGCCTGGTAAGTACCTGGATGGGAGACCGCCTGGGAATACCAGGTGCCGTAGGCTTTTTTTTATTATGTTGTTGGCTTTAGCGACCTGCTGTATTTTTCCTCTCGATTGCCCGAGGTGACCACCTTGGCTTTTGTCAAGAGAGTTGTAAGTAGGGTGCAAGATCGCCTACGGCCACATCACCCTGAATGCGCTCGATCTCGTCTGATCTCGGATGCTAAGCCGGGTCGGGCCTGGTTAGTACCTGGATCGGAGACCGCCTTGGAATTCCAGGTGCCGTAGGCTTTTTTCCATTATGTTGTTGGCTTTGGCGACCTGCTGTATTTTTCCTCTCGATTGCCCGAGGTGACCACCTTGGCTTTTGTCAAGAGAGTTGTAAGTAGGGTGCAAGATTGCCTACGGCCACATCACCCTGAATGCGCTCGATCTCGTCTGATCTCGGATGCCAAGTAGGGTCGGGCCTGGTTAGTACCTGGATGGGAGACCGCCTGGGAATACCCGGTGCCGTAGGCTTTTTTCATTTATGTTGTTGGCTTTGGCGACCTGCTGTATTTTTCCTCTCGATTGCCCGAGGTGACCACCTTGGCTTTTGTCAAGAGAGTTGTAAGTAGGTTGCAAGATCGCTTACGGCCACATCACACTGAATGCGCTCGATCTCATCTGATCTCGGATGCTAAGCAGGGTCGGGCTTGGTTAGTACCTGGATGGGAGACCGCCTGGGAATACCAGGTGCCGTAGGCTTTTTTCCATTATGTTGTTGGCTTTGGCGACCTGCTGTATTTTTCCTCTCGATTGCCCGAGGTGACCACCTTGGCTTTTGTCAAGAGAGTTGTAAGTAGGGTGCAAGATCGCCTACGGCCACATCACCCTGAATGCGCTCGATCTCGTCTGATCTCGAATGCTAAGCAGGGTCGGGCCTGGTTAGTACCTGGATGGGAGACCGCCTGGGAATACCAGGTGCCGTAGGCTTTTTTTTATTATGTTGTTGGCTTTAGCGACCTGCTGTATTTTTCCTCTCGATTGCCCGAGGTGACCACCTTGGCTTTTGTCAAGAGAGTTGTAAGTAGGGTGCAAGATCGCCTACGGCCACATCACCCTGAATGCGCTCGATCTCGTCTGATCTCGGATGCTAAGCCGGGTCGGGCCTGGTTAGTACCAGGATCGGAGACCGCCTTGGAATACCAGGTGCCGTAGGCTTTTTTCCATTATGTTGTTGGCTTTGGCGACCTGCTGTATTTTTCCTCTCGATTGCCCGAGGTGACCACCTTGGCTTTTGTCAAGAGAGTTGTAAGTAGAGTGCAAGATCGCCTATGGCCACATCACGCAGAATGCGCTCAATCTTGTCTGATCTCGGATGCTAAGCAGGGTTGGTCCTGGTTAGTACCTGGATGGGAGACCGAATGGGAATACCAGGTGCCGTAGGCTTTTTTCCATCATGTTGTTGGCTTTGGCGACCTGCTGTATTTTTCCTCTCGATTGCCCGAGGTGACCACCTTGGCTTTTGTCAAGAGAGTTGTAAGTAGGGTGCAAGATCGCTTACGGCCACATCACACTGAATGCGCTTGATCTCATCTGATCTCGGATGCTAAGCAGGGTCGGGCTTGGTTAGTACCTGGATGGGAGACCGCCTGGGAATACCAGGTGCCGTAGGCTTTTTTCCATTATGTTGTTGGCTTTGGCGACCTGCTGTATTTTTCCTCTCGATTGCCCGAGGTGACCACCTTGGCTTTTGTCAAGAGAGTTGTAAGTAGGGTGCAAGATCGCCTACGGCCACATCACCCTGAATGCGCTCGATCTCGTCTGATCTCGGATGCTAAGCCGGGTCGGGCCTGGTTAGTACCAGGATCGGAGACCGCCTTGGAATACCAGGTGCCGTAGGCTTTTTTCCATTATGTTGTTGGCTTTGGCGACCTGCTGTATTTTTCCTCTCTATTGCCCGAGGTGACCACCTTGGCTTTTGTCAAGAGAGTTGTAAGTAGATTGCAAGATCGCCTACGGCCACATCACGCTGAATGCACTCGATCTTGTCTGATCTCGGATGCTAAGCAGGGTTGGGCCTGGTTAGTACCTGGATGGGAGACCGAATGGGAATACCAGGTGCCGTAGGCTTTTTTCCATCATGTTGTTGGCTTTGGCGACCTGCTGTATTTTTCCTCTCTATTGCCCGAGGTGACCACCTTGGCTTTTGTCAAGAGAGTTGTAAGTAGGGTGCAAGATCGCTTACGGCCACATCACACTGAATGCGCTCGATCTCATCTGATCTCGGATGCTAAGCAGGGTCGGGCTTGGTTAGTACCTGGATGGGAGACCGCCTGGGAATACCAGGTCCTGTAGGCTTTTTTCCATTATGTTGTTGGCTTTGGCGACCTGCTGTATTTTTCCTCTCGATTGCCCGAGGTGACCACCTTGGCTTTTGTCAAGAGAGTTGTAAGTAGGGTGCAAGATTGTCTACGGCCACATCACCCTGAATGCGCTCGATCTCGTCTGATCTCGGATGCTAAGCAGGGTCGGGCCTGGTTAGTACCAGGATCGGAGACCGCCTTGGAATACCAGGTGCCGTAGGCTTTTTTCCATTATGTTGTTGGCTTTGGCGACCTGCTGTATTTTTCCTCTCTATTGCCCGAGGTGACCACCTTGGCTTTTGTCAAGAGAGTTGTAAGTAGAGTGCAAGATCGCCTACGGCCACATCACCCTGAATGCGCTCGATCTCGTCTGATCTCGGATGCTAAGCAGGGTTGGGTCTGGTTAGTACCTGGATGGGAGACCGAATGGGAATACCAGGTGCCGTAGGCTTTTTTCCATCATGTTGTTGGCTTTGGCAACCTGCTGTATTTTTCCTCTCGATTGCCCGAGGTGACCACCTTGGCTTTTGTCAAGAGAGTTGTAAGTAGGGTGCAAGATCGCTTACGGCCACATCACACTGAATGCGCTCGATCTCATCTGATCTCGGATGCTAAGCAGTGTCTGGCTTGGTTAGTACCTGGATGGGAGACCGCCTGGGAATACCAGGTGCCGTAGGCTTTTTTTCCATTATGTTGTTGGCTTTGGCGACCTGCTGTATTTTTCCTCTCGATTGCCCGAGGTGACCACCTTGGCTTTTGTCAAGAGAGTTGTAAGTAGGGTGCAAGATTTCCTACGGCCACATCACCCTGAATGCGCTCGATCTCGTCTGATCTCGGATGCTAAGCAGGGTCGGGCTTAGTTAGTACCTGGATGGGAGACCGCCTGGGAATTACAGGTGCCGTAGGCTTTTTTCCATTATGTTGTTGGCTTTGGCGACCTGCTTCATTTTTCCTCTCGATTGCCCGAGGTGACCACCTTGGCTTTTGTCAAGAGAGTTGTAAGTAGGGTGCAAGATCGCCTACGGCCACATCACCGTGAATGCGCTCGATCTCGTCTGATCTCGGATGCTAAGCAGGGTCGGGCCTGGTTAGTACCTGGATGGGAGACCGCCTGGGAATACCAGGTGCCGTAGGCTTTTTTCCATTATGTTGTTGGCTTTGGCGACCTGCTGTATTTTTCCTCTCGTTTGCCCGAGGTGACCACCTTGGCTTTTGTCAAGAGAGTTGTAAGTAGGGTGCAAGATCGCCTACGGCCACATCACCCTGAATGCGCTCGATCTCGTCTGATCTCGGATGCTAAGCAGGGTCGGGCCTGGTTAGTACCTGGATGCGAGACCACCTGGGAATACCAGGTGCCGTAGGCTTTTTTCCAATATGTTGTTGGCTTTGGCGACCTGCTGTATTTTTCCTCTCGATTGCCCGTGGTGACCACCTTGGCTTTTGTCAAGAGAGTTGTAAGTAGGGTGCAAGATCGGCTACGGCCACATCACCCTGAATGCGCTCGATCTCGTCTGATCTCGGATGCTAAGCAGGGTCGGGCCTGGTTAGTACCTGGATGGGAGACCGCCTGGGAATACCAGGTGCCGTAGGCTTTTTTCCATTATGTTGTTGGCTTTGGCGACCTGCTGTATTTTTCCTCTCGATTGCCCGAGGTGACCACCTTGGCTTTTGTCAAGAGAGTTGTAAGTAGGGTGCAAGATTGCCTACGGCCACATCACCCTGAATGCGCTCGATCTCGTCTAGTCTCGGATGCTAAGCAGGGTCGGGCCTGGTTAGTACCTGGATGGGAGACCGCCTGGGAATACCAGGTGCCGTAGGCTTTTTTTTATTATGTTGTTGGCTTTAGCGACCTGCTGTATTTTTCCTCTCGATTGCCCGAGGTGACCACCTTGGCTTTTGTCAAGAGAGTTGTAAGTAGGGTGCAAGATTGCCTACGGCCACATCACCCTGAATGCGCTCGATCTCGTCTGATCTCGGATGCTAAGCAGGGTCGGGCCTGGTTAGTACCTGGATGGGAGACCGCCTGGGAATACCAGGTGCCGTAGGCTTTTTTCCATTATGTTGTTGGCTTTGGCGACCTGCTGTATTTTTCCTCTCGATTGCCCGAGGTGACCACCTTGGCTTTTGTCAAGAGAGTTGTAAGTAGGGTGCAAGATTGCCTACGGCCACATCACCCTGAATGCGCTCGATCTCGTCTAGTCTCGGATGCTAAGCAGGGTCGGGCCTGGTTAGTACCTGGATGGGAGACCGCCTGGGAATACCAGGTGCCGTAGGCTTTTTTTTATTATGTTGTTGGCTTTAGCGACCTGCTGTATTTTTCCTCTCGATTGCCCGAGGTGACCACCTTGGCTTTTGTCAAGAGAGTTGTAAGTAGGGTGCAAGATCGCCTACGGCCACATCACCCTGAATGCGCTCGATCTCGTCTGATCTCGGATGCTAAGCCGGGTCGGGCCTGGTTAGTACCTGGATCGGAGACCGCCTTGGAATTCCAGGTGCCGTAGGCTTTTTTCCATTATGTTGTTGGCTTTGGCGACCTGCTGTATTTTTCCTCTCGATTGCCCGAGGTGACCACCTTGGCTTTTGTCAAGAGAGTTGTAAGTAGGGTGCAAGATTGCCTACGGCCACATCACCCTGAATGCGCTCGATCTCGTCTGATCTCGGATGCCAAGTAGGGTCGGGCCTGGTTAGTACCTGGATGGGAGACCGCCTGGGAATACCCGGTGCCGTAGGCTTTTTTCATTTATGTTGTTGGCTTTGGCGACCTGCTGTATTTTTCCTCTCGATTGCCCGAGGTGACCACCTTGGCTTTTGTCAAGAGAGTTGTAAGTAGGTTGCAAGATCGCTTACGGCCACATCACACTGAATGCGCTCGATCTCATCTGATCTCGGATGCTAAGCAGGGTCGGGCTTGGTTAGTACCTGGATGGGAGACCGCCTGGGAATACCAGGTGCCGTAGGCTTTTTTCCATTATGTTGTTGGCTTTGGCGACCTGCTGTATTTTTCCTCTCGATTGCCCGAGGTGACCACCTTGGCTTTTGTCAAGAGAGTTGTAAGTAGGGTGCAAGATCGCCTACGGCCACATCACCCTGAATGCGCTCGATCTCGTCTGATCTCGAATGCTAAGCAGGGTCGGGCCTGGTTAGTACCTGGATGGGAGACCGCCTGGGAATACCAGGTGCCGTAGGCTTTTTTTTATTATGTTGTTGGCTTTAGCGACCTGCTGTATTTTTCCTCTCGATTGCCCGAGGTGACCACCTTGGCTTTTGTCAAGAGAGTTGTAAGTAGGGTGCAAGATCGCCTACGGCCACATCACCCTGAATGCGCTCGATCTCGTCTGATCTCGGATGCTAAGCCGGGTCGGGCCTGGTTAGTACCAGGATCGGAGACCGCCTTGGAATACCAGGTGCCGTAGGCTTTTTTCCATTATGTTGTTGGCTTTGGCGACCTGCTGTATTTTTCCTCTCGATTGCCCGAGGTGACCACCTTGGCTTTTGTCAAGAGAGTTGTAAGTAGAGTGCAAGATCGCCTACGGCCACATCACGCAGAATGCGCTCAATCTTGTCTGATCTCGGATGCTAAGCAGGGTTGGTCCTGGTTAGTACCTGGATGGGAGACCGAATGGGAATACCAGGTGCCGTAGGCTTTTTTCCATCATGTTGTTGGCTTTGGCGACCTGCTGTATTTTTCCTCTCGATTGCCCGAGGTGACCACCTTGGCTTTTGTCAAGAGAGTTGTAAGTAGGGTGCAAGATCGCTTACGGCCACATCACACTGAATGCGCTTGATCTCATCTGATCTCGGATGCTAAGCAGGGTCGGGCTTGGTTAGTACCTGGATGGGAGACCGCCTGGGAATACCAGGTGCCGTAGGCTTTTTTCCATTATGTTGTTGGCTTTGGCGACCTGCTGTATTTTTCCTCTCGATTGCCCGAGGTGACCACCTTGGCTTTTGTCAAGAGAGTTGTAAGTAGGGTGCAAGATTGCCTACGGCCACATCACCCTGAATGCGCTCGATCTCGTCTGATCTCGGATGCTAAGCAGGGTCGGGCCTAGTTAGTACCTGGATGGGAGACCGCCTGGGAATACCAGGTGCCGTAGGCTTTTTTCCATTATGTTGTTGGCTTTGGCGACCTGCTGTATTTTTCCTCTCGATTGCCCGAGGTGACCACCTTGGCTTTTGTCAAGAGAGTTGTAAGTAGGGTGCAAGATCGCCTACTGCCACATCACCCTGAATGCGCTCGATCTCGTCTGATCTCGGATGCTAAGCAGGGTCGGGCCTGGTTAGTACCTGGATGGGAGACCGCCTGGGAATACCAGGTGCCGTAGGGTTTTTTCCATTATGTTGTTGGCTTTGGCGACCTGCTGTATTTTTCCTCTCGATTGCCCGAGGTGACCACCTTGGCTTTTGTCAAGAGAGTTGTAAGTAGGGTGCAAGATCGCCTACAGCCATATCGCCTTGAATGCGCTCGATCTCGTCTGATCTCGGATGCTAAGTAGGGTCGTGCCTGGTTAGTACCTGGATGGGAGACCGCCTGGGAATACCAGGTGCCGTAAGCTTTTTTCCATTATGTTGTTGGCTTTGGCGACCTGCTGTATTTTTCCTCTCTATTGCCAGAGGTGACCACCTTGGCTTTTGTCAAGAGAGTTGTAAGTAGGGTGCAAGATTGCCTACGGCCACATCACCCTGAATGCGCTCGATCTCGTCTGATCTCGGATGCTAAGCAGGGTCGGGCTTAGTTAGTACCTGGATGGGAGACCGCCTGGGAATTACAGGTGCCGTAGGCTTTTTTCCATTATGTTGTTGGCTTTGGCGACCTGCTGCATTTTTCCTCTCGATTGCCCGAGGTGACCACCTTGGCTTTTGTCAAGAGAGTTGTAAGTAGGGTGCAAGATCGCCTACGGCCACATCACCGTGAATGCGCTCGATCTCGTCTGATCTCGGATGCTAAGCAGGGTCGGGCCTGGTTAGTACCTGGATGGGAGACCGCCTGGGAATACCAGGTGCCGTAGGCTTTTTTCCATTATGTTGTTGGCTTTGGCGACCTGCTGTATTTTTCCTCTCGTTTGCCCGAGGTGACCACCTTGGCTTTTGTCAAGAGAGTTGTAAGTAGGGTGCAAGATCGCCTACGGCCACATCACCCTGAATGCGCTCGATCTCGTCTGATCTCGGATGCTAAGCAGGGTCGGGTCTGGTTAGTACCTGGATGGGAGACTGCCTGGGAATACCGGGTGCTGTAGGCTTTTTTCCATTATGTTGTTGGTTTTGGCGACCTGCTGTATTTTTCCTCTCGATTGCCCGAGGTGACCACCTTGGCTTTTGTCAAGAGAGTTGTAAGTAGGGAGCAAGATTGCCTATGGCCACATCACCCTGAATGCGCTCAATCTCGTCTGATCTCGGATGCTAAGCAGGGTCGGGCCTGGTTAGTACCTGGATGCGAGACCACCTGGGAATACCAGGTGCCGTAGGCTTTTTTCCAATATGTTGTTGGCTTTGGCGACCTGCTGTATTTTTCCTCTCGATTGCCCGTGGTGACCACCTTGGCTTTTGTCAAGAGAGTTGTAAGTAGGGTGCAAGATCGGCTACGGCCACATCACCCTGAATGCGCTCGATCTCGTCTGATCTCGGATGCTAAGCAGGGTCGGGCCTGGTTAGTACCTGGATGGGAGACCGCCTGGGAATACCAGGTGCCGTAGGCTTTTTTCCATTATGTTGTTGGCTTTGGCGACCTGCTGTATTTTTCCTCTCGATTGCCCGAGGTGACCACCTTGGCTTTTGTCAAGAGAGTTGTAAGTAGGGGCCAAGATCGCCTACGGCCACATCACCCTGAATGCGCTCGATCTCGTCTGATCTCGGATGCTAAGCAGGGTCGGGCCTGGTTAGTACCTGGATGGGAGACCGCCTGGGAATACCAGGTGCCGTAGGCTTTTTTCCATTATGTTGTTGGCTTTGGCGACCTGCTGTATTTTTCCTCTCGATTGCCCGAGGTGACCACCTTGGCTTTTGTCAAGAGAGTTGTAAGTAGGGTGCAAGATCGCCTACGGCCACATCACCCTGAATGCGCTCGATCTCGTCTGATCTCGGATGCTAAGCAGGGTCGGGTCTGGTTAGTACCTGGATGGGAGACTGCCTGGGAATACCGGGTGCTGTAGGCTTTTTTCCATTATGTTGTTGGTTTTGGCGACCTGCTGTATTTTTCCTCTCGATTGCCCGAGGTGACCACCTTGGCTTTTGTCAAGAGAGTTGTAAGTAGGGAGCAAGATTGCCTATGGCCACATCACCCTGAATGCGCTCAATCTCGTCTGATCTCGGATGCTAAGCAGGGTCGGGCCTGGTTAGTACCTGGATGCGAGACCACCTGGGAATACCAGGTGCCGTAGGCTTTTTTCCAATATGTTGTTGGCTTTGGCGACCTGCTGTATTTTTCCTCTCGATTGCCCGTGGTGACCACCTTGGCTTTTGTCAAGAGAGTTGTAAGTAGGGTGCAAGATCGGCTACGGCCACATCACCCTGAATGCGCTCGATCTCGTCTGATCTCGGATGCTAAGCAGGGTCGGGCCTGGTTAGTACCTGGATGGGAGACCGCCTGGGAATACCAGGTGCCGTAGGCTTTTTTCCATTATGTTGTTGGCTTTGGCGACCTGCTGTATTTTTCCTCTCGATTGCCCGAGGTGACCACCTTGGCTTTTGTCAAGAGAGTTGTAAGTAGGGTGCAAGATTGCCTACGGCCACATCACCCTGAATGCGCTCGATCTCGTCTAATCTCGGATGCTAAGCAGGGTCGGGCCTGGTTAGTACCTGGATGGGAGACCGCCTGGGAATACCAGGTGCCGTAGGCTTTTTTTTATTATGTTGTTGGCTTTAGCGACCTGCTGTATTTTTCCTCTCGATTGCCCGAGGTGACCACCTTGGCTTTTGTCAAGAGAGTTGTAAGTAGGGTGCAAGATCGCCTACGGCCACATCACCCTGAATGCGCTCGATCTCGTCTGATCTCGGATGCTAAGCCGGGTCGGGCCTGGTTAGTACCTGGATCGGAGACCGCCTTGGAATTCCAGGTGCCGTAGGCTTTTTTCCATTATGTTGTTGGCTTTGGCGACCTGCTGTATTTTTCCTCTCGATTGCCCGAGGTGACCACCTTGGCTTTTGTCAAGAGAGTTGTAAGTAGGGTGCAAGATTGCCTACGGCCACATCACCCTGAATGCGCTCGATCTCGTCTGATCTCGGATGCCAAGTAGGGTCGGGCCTGGTTAGTACCTGGATGGGAGACCGCCTGGGAATACCCGGTGCCGTAGGCTTTTTTCATTTATGTTGTTGGCTTTGGCGACCTGCTGTATTTTTCCTCTCGATTGCCCGAGGTGACCACCTTGGCTTTTGTCAAGAGAGTTGTAAGTAGGTTGCAAGATCGCTTACGGCCACATCACACTGAATGCGCTCGATCTCCTCTGATCTCGGATGCTAAGCAGGGTCGGGCTTGGTTAGTACCTGGATGGGAGACCGCCTGGGAATACCAGGTGCCGTAGGCTTTTTTCCATTATGTTGTTGGCTTTGGCGACCTGCTGTATTTTTCTTCTCTATTGCCCGAGGTGACCACCTTGGCTTTTGTCAAGAGAGTTGTAAGTAGGGTGCAAGGTCGCCTACGGCCACATCACCCTGAATGCGCTCGATCTCGTCTAATCTCGGATGCTAAGCAGGGTCGGGCCTGGTTAGTATCCGGATGGAAGACCGCCTGGGAATACCAGGTGCTGTAGGCTTTTTTCCATTATGTTGTTGGCTTTGGCGACCTGCTGTATTTTTCCTCTCGATTGCCCGAGGTGACCACCTTGGCTTTTGTCAAGAGAGTTGTAAGTAGGGTGCAAGAACGCCTATGGTCACATCACCCTGAATGCGCTCGATCTCGTCTGATCTCGGATGCTAAGCAGGGTCGGGCCTGGTTAGTACCTGGATGGGAGACCGCCTGGGAATACCAGGTGCCGTAGGCTTTTTTCCATTATGTTGTCGGCTTTGGCGACCTGCTGTATTTTTCCTCTCGATTGCCCGAGGTGACCACCTTGGCTTTTGTCAAGAGAGTTGTAAGTAGGGTGCAAGATCGCCTACGGCCACATCACCCTGAATGCACTCGATCTCTTCTGATCTCGGATGCCAAGCAGGATCGGGCCTGGTTAGTACCTGGATGGGAGACCGCCTGGGAATACCAGGTGCCATAGGCTATTTTCCATTATGTTGTTGGCTTTGGCGACCTGCTGTATTTTTCCTCTCGATTGCCCGAGGTGACCACCTTGGCTTTTGTCAAGAGAGTTGTAAGTAGGGTGCAAGATTGCCTACGGCCGCATCACCCTGAATGCGCTCGATCTCGTCTGATCTCGGATGCTAAGCAGGGTCGGGCCTGGTTAGTACCTGGATGGGAGACCGCCTGGGAATACCAGGTGCCGTAGGCATTTTTCCATTATGTTGTTGGCTTTGGTGACCTGCTGTATTTTTCCTCTCGATTGCCCGAGGTGACCACCTTGGCTTTTGTCAAGAGAGTTGTAAGTAGGGTGCAAGATCGCTTACAGCCACATCACCCTGAATGCACTCGATCTCGTCTGATCTCGGATGCTAAGCAGGGTCAGGCCTGGTTATGAACCTGGATGGGAGACCGCCTGGGAATACCAGGTGCCGTAGGCTTTTTTCCATTATGTTGTCGGCTTTGGCGACCTGCTGTATTTATCCTCTCGATTGCCCGAGGTGACCACCTTGGCTTTGGTCAAGAGAGTTGTAAGTAGGGTACAAGATCGCCTACGGCCACATCACCCTGAATGCGCTCAATCTCGTCTGATCTCGGATGCTAAGCAGGGTCGGGCCTGGCTAGTACCTGGATGGGAGACCGCCTGGGAATACCAGGTGCCGTAGGCTTTTTTCCATTATGTTGTTGGCTTTGGCGACCTGCTGTATTTTTCCTCTCGATTGCCCGAGATGACCACCTTGGCTTTTGTCAAGAGAGTTGTAAGTAGGGTGCAAGATCACCTGCAGCCACATCACCCTGGATGCGCTTGATCTCGTCTGATCTCGGATGCTAAGCAGGGTCGGGCCTGGTTAGTACCTGGATGGGAGACCGCCTGGGGATACCAGGTGCCGTAGGCTTTTTTCCATTATGTTGTTGGCTTTGGCGACCTGCTGTATTTTTCCTCTCGATTGCCCGAGGTGACCACCTTGGCTTTTGTCAAGAGAGTTGTAAGTAGGGTGCAAGATCGCCTACGGCCACATCACCCTGAATGCGCTCGATCTCGTCTGATCTCAGATGCTAAGCAGGGTCGGGCCTGGCTAGTACCTGGATGGGAGACCGCCTGGGAATACCAGGTGCCGTAGGCTTTTTTCCATTATGTTGTTGGCTTTGGCGACCTGCTGTATTTTTCCTCTCGATTGCCCGAGGTGACCACCTTGGCTTTTGTCAAGAGAGTTGTAAGTAGCGTGCAAGATCGCCTACAGCCACATCACCCTGAATGCGCTCGATCTCGTCTGATCTCGGATGCTAAGCAGGGTCAGGCCTGGCTAGTACCTGGATGGGAGACCGCCTGGGAATACCAGGTGCCGTAGGCTTTTCTCCATTATGTTGTTGGCTTTGGCGACCTGCTGTATTTTTCCTCTCGATTGCCCGAGGTGACCACCTTGGCTTTTGTCAAGAGAGTTGTAAGTAGGGTGCAAGATCGCCTACGGCCACATCACCCTGAATGCGCTCGATCTCGTCTGATCTCGGATGCTAAGCAGGGTCGGGCCTGGTTAGTACCCGGATGGGAGACCGCCTGGGAATACCAGGTGCCGTAGGCTTTTTTCCATTATGTTGTTGGCTTTGGCGACCTGCTGTATTTTTCCTCTCGATTGCCCGAGGTGACCACCTTGGCTTTTGTCAAGAGATTTGTAAGTAGGGTGCAAGATCGCCTACGGCCACATCACCCTGAATGCGCTCGATCTCGTCTGATCTCAGATGCTAAGCAGGGTCGGGCCTGGCTAGTACCTGGATGGGAGACCGCCTGGGAATACCAGGTGCCGTAGGCTTTTTTCCATTATGTTGTTGGCTTTGGCGACCTGCTGTATTTTTCCTCTCGATTGCCCGAGGTGACCACCTTGGCTTTTGTCAAGATAGTTGTAAGTAGGGTGCAAGATCGCCTACGGCCACATCACCCTGAAGGCGCTTGATCTCGTCTGATCTCGGATGCTAAGCAGTGTCGGGCCTGGTTAGTACCTGGATGAGAGACCGCCTGGGAATACCAGGTGCCGTAGGCTTTTTTCCATTATGTTGTTGGCTTTGGCGACCTGCTGTATTTTTCTTCTCTATTGCCCGAGGTGACCACCTTGGCTTTTGTCAAGAGAGTTGTAAGTAGGGTGCAAGGTCGCCTACGGCCACATCACCCTGAATGCGCTCGATCTCGTCTGATCTCGGATGCTAAGCAGGGTCGGGCCTGGTTAGTACCCGGATGGGAGACCGCCTGGGAATACCAGGTGCTGTAGGCTTTTTTCCATTATGTTGTTGGCTTTGGCGACCTGCTGTATTTTTCCTCTCGATTGCCCGAGGTGACCACCTTGGCTTTTGTCAAGAGAGTTGTAAGTAGCGTGCAAGATCGCCTACAGCCACATCACCCTGAATGCGCTTGATCTCGTCTGATCTCGGATGCTAAGCAGGGTCGGGCCTGGTTAGTACCTGGATGGCAGACCGCCTGGGAATACTAGGTGCCATAGGCTTTTTTCCATTATGTTGTTGGCTTTGGCGACCTGCTGTATTTTTCCTCTCGATTGCCCGAGGTGACCACCTTGGCTTTTGTCAAGATAGTTGTAAGTAGGGTGCCAGATCACCTATGGCCACATCACCCTGAATGCGCTTGATCTCGTCTGATCTCGGAGGCTAAGCAGCGTCGGGCCTGGTTAGTACCTGGATTGGAGACCGCCTGGGAATACCAGGTGCCGTAGGCTTTTTTCCATTATGTTGTTGGCTTTGGCGACCTGCTGTATTTTTCTTCTCTATTGCCCGAGGTGACCACCTTGGCTTTTGTCAAGAGAGTTGTAAGTAGGGTGCAAGGTCGCTTACGGCCACATCACCCTGAATGCGCTTGATCTCGTCTGATCTCGGATGCTAAGCAGGGTCGGGCCTGGTTAGTACCCGGATGGGAGACCGCCTGGGAATACCAGGTGCCGTAGGCTTTTTTCCATTATGTTGTTGGCTTTGGCGACCTGCTGTATTTTTCCTCTCGATTGCCCGAGGTGACCACCTTGGCTTTTGTCAAGAGAGTTGTAAGTAGGGTGCAAGATCGCCTACGGTCACATCACCCTGAATGTGCTCGATCTCGTCTGATCTCGGATGCTAAGCAGGGTCGGGCCTGGTTAGTACCTGGATGGGAGACCGCCTGGGAATACCAGGTGCTGTAGGCTTTTTTCCATTATGTTGTCGGCTTTGGCGACCTGCTGTATTTTTCCTCTCGATTGCCCGAGGTGACCACCTTGGCTTTTGTCAAGAGAGTTGTAAGTAGGGTGCAAGCTCGCCTACGGCCACATCACCCTGAATGCACTCGATCTCTTCTGATCTCGGATGCCAAGCAGGATCGGGCCTGGTTAGTACCTGGATGGGAGACCGCCTGGGAATACCAGGTGCCGTAGGCTTTTTTCCATTATGTTGTTGGCTTTGGCGACCTGCTGTATTTTTCCTCTCGATTGCCCGAGGTGACCACCTTGGCTTTTGTCAAGAGAGTTGTAAGTAGGGTGCAAGAACGCCTACGACCACATCACCCTGAATGCGCTCGATCTCGTCTGATCTCGGATGCTAAGCAGGGTCGTGCCTGGTTAGTACCTGGATGGGAGACCGCCTGGGAATACCAGGTGCCGTAGGCTTTTTTCCATTATGTTGTTGGCTTTGGCGACCTGCTGTATTTTTCCTCTCGATTGCCCGAGGTGACCGCCTTGGCTTTTGTCAAGAGAGTTGTAAGTAGGGTGCAAGATCGCCTACAGCCACATCACCCTGAATGCACTCGATCTCGTCTGATCTCGGATGCAAAGCAGGGTCGGGCCTGGTTAGTACCTGGATGGGAGACCGCCTGGGAATACCAGGTGCCGTAGGCTTTTTTCCATTATGTTGTTGGCTTTGGCGACCTGCTGTATTTTTCCTCTCGAATGCCCGAGGTGACCACCTTGGCTTTTGTCAAGAGAGTTGTAAGTAGGGTGTAATATCGCCTACGGCCACATCACCCTGAATGCGCTCGATCTCGTCTGATCTCGGATGCTAAGCAGCGTCGGGCCTGGTTAGTACCTGGATGGGAGACCGCCTGGGAATACCAGGTGCCGTAGGCTTTTTTCCATTATGTTGTTGGCTTTGGCGACCTGCTGTATTTTTCCTCTCTATTGCCCGAGGTGACCACCTTGGCTTTTGTCAAGAGAGTTGTAAGTAGGGTGCAAGATCGCCTATGGCCACATCACCCTGAATGCGCTCGATCTCGTCTGATCTCGGATGCTAAGCAGGATCGGGCCTGGTTAGTACCTGGATGGGAGACCGCCTGGGAATACCAGGTGCCGTAGGCTTTTTTCCATTATGTTGTTGGGTTTGGCGACCTGCTGTATTTTTCCTCTCTATTGCCCGAGGTGACCACCTTGGCTTTTGTCAAGAGAGTTGTAAGTAGGGTGCAAGATCGCCTATGGCCACATCACCCTGAATGTGCTCGATCTCGTCTGATCTCAGATGCTAAGCAGGGTTGGGCCTGGTTAGTACCCGGATGGGAGACCGCCTGGGAATACCAGGTGCCGTAGGCTTTTTTCCATTATGTTGTTGGCTTTGGCGACCTGCTGTATTTTTCCTCTCGATTGCCCGAGGTGACCACCTTGGCTTTTGTCAAAAGAGTTGTAAGTAGGGTGCAAGATCGCCTACGGTCACATCACCCTGAATGCGCTCGATCTCGTCTGATCTCGGATGCTAAGCAGGGTTGGGCCTGGTTAGTACCCGGATGGGAGACCGCCTGGGAATACCAGGTGCTGTAGGCTTTTTTCCATTATGTTGTTGGCTTTGGCGACCTGCTGTATTTTTCCTCTCTATTGCCCGAGGTGACCACCTTGGCTTTTGTCAAGAGAGTTGTAAGTAGGGTGCAAGATCACCTATGGCCACATCACCCTGAATGCGCTCGATCTCGTCTGATCTCGGATGCTAAGCAGGATCGGGCCTGGTTAGTACCTGGATGGGAGACCGCCTGGGAATACCAGGTGCCGTAGGCTTTTTTCCATTATGTTGTTGGGTTTGGCGACCTGCTGTATTTTTCCTCTCTATTGCCCGAGGTGACCACCTTGGCTTTTGTCAAGAGAGTTGTAAGTAGGGTGCAAGATCGCCTATGGCCACATCACCCTGAATGTGCTCGATCTCGTCTGATCTCGGATGCTAAGCAGGGTCGGGCCTGGTTAGTACCCGGATGGGAGACCGCCTGGGAATACCAGGTGCTGTAGGCTTTTTTCCATTATGTTGTTGGCTTTGGCGACCTGCTGTATTTTTCCTCTCGATTGCCCGAGGTGACCACCTTGGCTTTTGTCAAGAGAGTTGTAAGTAGGGTGCAAGATCGCCTACGGCCACATCACCCTGAATGCGCTCAATCTCGTCTGATCTCGGATGCTAAGCAGGGTCGGGCCTGGTTAGTACCCGGATGGGAGACCGCCTGGGAATACCAGGTGCTGTAGGCTTTTTTCCATTATGTTGTCGGCTTTGGCGACCTGCTGTATTTTTCGTCTCGATTGCCCGAGGTGACCACCTTGGCTTTTGTCAAGAGAGTTGTAAGTAGGGTGCAAGATCACCTACGGCCACATCACCCTGAATGCGCTCGATCTCGTCTGATCTCGGATGCTAAGCAGGGTCAGGCCTGGTTAGTACCCGGATGGGAGACTGCCTGGGAATACCAGGTGCCGTAGGCTTTTTTCCATTATGTTGTTGGCTTTGGCGACCTGCTGTATTTTTCCTCTCTATTGCCCGAGGTGACCACCTTGGCTTTTGTCAAGAGAGTTGTAAGTAGGGTGCAAGATCACCTATGGCCACATCACCCTGAATGCGCTCGATCTCGTCTGATCTCGGATGCTAAGCAGGATCGGGCCTGGTTAGTACCTGGATGGGAGACCTCCTGGGAATACCAGGTGCCGTAGGCTTTTTTCCATTATGTTGTTGGGTTTGGCGACCTGCTGTATTTTTCCTCTCTATTGCCCGAGGTGACCACCTTGGCTTTTGTCAAGAGAGTTGTAAGTAGGGTGCAAGATCGCCTATGGCCACATCACCCTGAATGTGCTCGATCTCGTCTGATCTCGGATGCTAAGCAGGGTCGGGCCTGGTTAGTACCCGGATGGGAGACCGCCTGGGAATACCAGGTGCCGTAGGCTTTTTTCCATTATGTTGTTGGCTTTGGCGACCTGCTGTATTTTTCCTCTCGATTGCCCGAGGTGACCACCTTGGCTTTTGTCAAAAGAGTTGTAAGTAGGGTGCAAGGTCGCCTACGGTCACATCACCCTGAATGCGCTCGATCTCGTCTGATCTCGGATGCTAAGCAGGGTTGGGCCTGGTTAGTACCCGGATGGGAGACCGCCTGGGAATACCAGGTGCTGTAGGCTTTTTTCCATTATGTTGTTGGCTTTGGCGACCTGCTGTATTTTTCCTCTCTATTGCCCGAGGTGACCACCTTGGCTTTTGTCAAGAGAGTTGTAAGTAGGGTGCAAGATCGTCTACGGCCACATCACCCTGCATGCGCTCGATCTCGTCTGATCTCGGATGCTAAGCAGGGTCGGGCCTGGTTAGTACCTGGATGGGAGACCGCCTGGGAATACCAGGTGCTGTAGGCTTTTTTCCATTATGTTGTTGGGTTTGGCGACCTGCTGTATTTTTCCTCTCGATTGCCCGAGGTGACCACCTTGGCTTTTGTCAAGAGAGTTGTAAGTAGGGTGCAAGATAGCCTACGGCCACATCACCCTGAATGCACTCGATCTCATCTGGTCTCGGATGCTAAGCAGGGTCGGGCCTGGTTAGTACCTGGATGGGAGACCGCCTGGGAATACCAGGTGCCGTAGGCTTTTTTCCATTATGTTGTTGGCTTTGGCGACCTGCTGTATTTTTCCTCTCGATTGCCCGAGGTGACCACCTTGGCTTTTGTCAAGAGAGTTGTAAGTAGTGTGCAAGATTGCCTACGGCCACATCACCCTGAATGTGCTCTATCTCGTCTGATCTCAGTTGCTAAGCAGGGTCGGGCCTGGTTAGTACCCGGATGGGAGACCGCCTGGGTATACCAGGTGCCGTAGGCTTTTTTCCATTATGCTGTTGGCTTTGGCGACCTGCTGTATTTTTCCTCTCGATTGCTCGAGGTGACCACCTTGGCTTTTGTCAAGAGAGTTGTAAGTAGGGGGCAAAATTGCCTACGGCCACATCACCCTGAATGTGCTCGATCTCGTCTGATCTCGGATGCTAAGCAGCGTCAGGCCTGGTTAGTACCCGGATGGGAGACCACCTGGGAATACCAGGTGCTGTAGGCTTTTTTCCATTATGTTGTTGGCTTTGGCGACCTGCTGTATTTTTCCTCTCGATTGCCCGAGGTGACCACCTTGGCTTTTGTCAAGAGAGTTGTAAGTAGGGTGCAAGATCACCTACGGCCACATCACCCTGAATGCGCTCGATCTCGTCTGATCTCGGATGCTAAGCAGGGTCAGGCCTGGTTAGTACCCGGATGGGAGACTGCCTGGGAATACCAGGTGCTGTAGGCTTTTTTCCATTATGTTGTTGGCTTTGGCGACCTGCTGTATTTTTCCTCTCGATTGCCCGAGGTGACCACCTTGGCTTTTGTCAAGAGAGTTGTAAGTAGGGTGCAATATAGCCTACGGCCACATCACCCTGAATGCACTCGATCTCGTCTGGTCTCGGATGCTAAGCAGGGTCGGGCCTGGTTAGTACCTGGATGGGAGACCGCCTGGGAATACCAGGTGCCGTAGGCTTTTTTCCATTATGTTGTTGGCTTTGGCGACCTGCTGTATTTTTCCTCTCGATTGCCCGAGGTGACCACCTTGGCTTTTGTCAAGAGAGTTGTAAGTAGTGTGCAAGATTGCCTACGGCCACATCACCCTGAATGTGCTCTATCTCGTCTGATCTCAGTTGCTAAGCAGGGTCGGGCCTGGTTAGTACCCGGATGGGAGACCGCCTGGGTATACCAGGTGCCGTAGGCTTTTTTCCATTATGCTGTTGGCTTTGGCGACCTGCTGTATTTTTCCTCTCGATTGCTCGAGGTGACCACCTTGGCTTTTGTCAAGAGAGTTGTAAGTAGGGGGCAAAATTGCCTACGGCCACATCACCCTGAATGTGCTCGATCTCGTCTGATCTCGGATGCTAAGCAGCGTCAGGCCTGGTTAGTACCCGGATGGGAGACCACCTGGGAATACCAGGTGCTGTAGGCTTTTTTCCATTATGTTGTTGGCTTTGGCGACCTGCTGTATTTTTCCTCTCGATTGCCCGAGGTGACCACCTTGGCTTTTGTCAAGAGAGTTGTAAGTAGGGTGCAAGATCGCCTACGGCCACATCACCCTGAATGCGCTCGATCTCGTCTGATCTCGGATGCTAAGCAGGGTCGGGCCTGGTTAGTACCTGGATGGGAGAACGCCTGGGAATACTAGGTGCCGTAGTCTTTTTTCCATTATGTTGTTGGCTTTGGCGACCTGCTGTATTTTTCCTCTCGATTGCCCGAGGTGACCACCTTGGCTTTTGTCAAGAGAGTTGTAAGTAGGGTGCAAGATCACCTACGGCCACATCACCCTGAATGCGCTTGATCTCGGATGCTAAGCAGGGTCAGGCCTGGTTAGTACCTGGATGGGAGACCGCCTGGGAATACCAGGTGCCGTAGGCTTTTTTCCATTATGTTGTTGGCTTTGGCGACCTGCTGTATTTTTCCTCTCGATTGCCTGAGGTGACCACCTTGGCTTTTGTCAAGAGAGTTGTAAGTAGGGTGCAAAATCGCCTACGGCCACATCACCCTGAATGCGCTCGATCTCGTCTGATCTCGGATGGGAAGCAGAGTCGGGCCTGGTTAGTACCTGGATGGGAGACCGCCTGGGAATACCAGGTGCCGTAGGCTTTTTTCCATTATGTTGTTGGCTTTGGCGACCTGCTGTATTTTTCCTCTCGATTGCCCGAGGTGACCACCTTGGCTTTAGTCAAGAGAGTTGTAAGTAGGGTGCAAGATCGCCTACGGCCACATCACCCTGAATGCGCTCGATCTCGTCTGATCTCGGATGCTAAGCAGGGTCGGGCCTGGTTAGTACCTGGATGGGAGACCGCCTGGGAATACCAGGTGCCGTAGGCTTTTTTCCATTATGTTGTTGGCTTTGGCGACCTGCTGTATTTTTCCTATCGTTTGCCTGAGGTGACCACCTTGGCTTTTGTCAAGAGAGTTGTAAGTAGGGTGCAAGATCGCCTACGGCCACATCACCCTGAATGCGCTCGATCTCGTCTGATCTCGGATGCTAAGCAGGGTCGGGCCTGGTTAGTACCTGGATGGGAGAACGCCTGGGAATACTAGGTGCCGTAGTCTTTTTTCCATTATGTTGTTGGCTTTGGCGACCTGCTGTATTTTTCCTCTCGATTGCCCGAGGTGACCACCTTGGCTTTTGTCAAGAGAGTTGTAAGTAGGGTGCAAGATCACCTACGGCCACATCACCCTGAATGCGCTTGATCTCGGATGCTAAGCAGGGTCAGGCCTGGTTAGTACCTGGATGGGAGACCGCCTGGGAATACCAGGTGCCGTAGGCTTTTTTCCATTATGTTGTTGGCTTTGGCGACCTGCTGTATTTTTCCTCTCGATTGCCCGAGGTGACCACCTTGGCTTTAGTCAAGAGAGTTGTAAGTAGGGTGCAAGATCGCCTACGGCCACATCACCCTGAATGCGCTCGATCTCGTCTGATCTCGGATGCTAAGCAGGGTCGGCCTGGTTAGTAACTGGATGGGAGACCGCCTGGGAATACCAGGTGCCGTAGGCTTTTTTCCATTATGTTGTTGGCTTTGGCGACCTGCTGTATTTTTCCTCTCGATTGCCCGAGGTGACCACTTTGGCTTTTGTCAAGAGAGTTGTAAGTAGGGTGCAAAGATCGCCTACGGCCACATCACCCTGAATGCGCTCGATCTCGTCTGATCTCGGATGCTAAGCAGGGTCAGGCCTGGTTAGTACCTGGATGGGAGACCGCCTGGGAATGTCAGGTGCCGTAGGCTTTTTTCCATTATGTTGTTGGCTTTGGCGACCTGCTGTATTTTTCCTCTCGATTGCCCGAGGTGACCACCTTGGCTTTTGTCAAGAGAGTTGTAAGTAGGGTGCAAGATAGCCTATGGCCACATCACCCTGAATGCGCTGGATCTCGTCTGATCTCGGATGCTAAGCAGGGTCGGGCCTGGTTAGTACTTGGATGGGAGACCGCCTGGGAATACCAGGTGCCGTAGGCTTTTTTCCATTATGTTGTTGGCTTTGGCGACCTGCTGTATTTTTCCTCTCGATTGCCCGAGGTGACCACCTTGGCATTTGTCAAGAGAGTTGTAAGTAGGGTGCAAGATCGCCTACAGCCACATCACCCTGAATGTGCTCGATCTCATCTGATCTCGGATGCTAAGCAGGGTTGGGCCTGGTTAGTACCTGGATGGGAGACCGCCTGGGAATACCAGGTGCCGTAGGCTTTTTTCCATTATGTTGTTGGCTTTGGCGACCTGCTGTATTTTTCCTCTCGATTGCCCGAGGTGACCACCTTGGCTTTTGTCAAGAGAGTTGTAAGTAGGGTGCCAGATCGCCTACAGCCACATCACCCTGAATGTGCTCGATCTCGTCTGATCTCGGATGCTAAGCAGGGTTGGGCCTGGTTAGTACCTGGATGGGAGACCGCCTGGGAATACCAGGTGCTGTAGGCTTTTTTCCATTTTGCTGTTGGCTTTGGCGACCTGCTGTATTTTTCGCCTCGATTGCCCGAGGTGACCACCTTGGCTTTTGTCAAGAGAGTTGTAAGTAGGGTGCAAGATCGCCTACGGCCACATCACCCTGAATGCGCTCGATCTCGTCTGATCTCGGATGCTAAGCAGGGTCGGGCCTGGTTAGTACCTGGATGGGAGACCGCCTGGGAATACCAGGTGCCGTAGGCTTTTTTCCATTATGTTGTTGGCTTTGGCGACCTGCTGTATTTTTCCTCTCGATTGCACGAGGTGACCACCTTGGCTTTTGTCAAGAGAGTTGTAAGTAGGGTGCAAGATTGCCTACGGCTACATCACCCTGAATGCGCTCAATCTCGTCTGATCTCGGATGCTAAGCAGGGTCGGCCTGGTTAGTACCTGCATGGGAGACCGCCTGGGAATACCAGGTGCCGTAGGCTTTTTTCCATTATGTTGTTGGCTTTGGCGACCTGCTGTATTTTTCTTATCGATTGCCTGAGGTGACCACCTTGGCTTTTGTCAAGAGAGTTGTAAGTAGGGTGCAAGATCGCCTACGGCCACATCACCCTGAATGCGCTCGATCTCGTCTGATCTCGGATGCTAAGCAGGGTCGGGCCTGATTAGTACCTGGATGGGAGAACGCCTGGGAATACTAGGTGCCGTAGGCTTTTTTCCATTATGTTGTTGGCTTTGGCGACCTGCTGTATTTTTCCTCCTGATTGCCCGAGGTGACCACCTTGGCTTTTGTCAAGAGAGTTGTAAGTAGGGTGCAAGATCACCTACGGCCACATCACCCTGAATGCGCGCGATCTCGTCTGATCTCGGATGCTAAGCAGGGTCAGGCCTGGTTAGTACCTGGATGGGAGACCGCCTGGGAATACCAGGTGCCGTAGGCTTTTTTCCATTATGTTGTTGGCTTTGGCGACCTGCTGTATTTTTCCTCTCGATTGCCCGAGGTGACCACCTTGGCTTTTGTCAAGAGAGTTGTAAGTAGGGTGCAAGATTGCCTACTGCCACATCACCCGGAATGCGCTCGATCTCGTCTGATCTCGGATGCTAAGCAGGGTCGGGCCTGGTTAGTACCAGGATGGGAGACCGCCTGAGAATACCAGGTGCCGTAGGCTTTTTTCCATTATGTTGTTGGCTTTGGCGACCTGCTGTATTTTTCCCCTCGATTGCCCGAGGTGACCACCTTGGCTTTTGTCAAGAGAGTTATAAGTAGGGTGCAAGATCGCCTACAGCCACATCACCGTGAATGCGCTCAATCTCATCTGATCTCGGATGCTAAGCAGGGTCGGGCCTGGTTAGTACCTGGATGGGAGACCGACTGGGAATACCAGGTGCCGTAGGCTTTTTTCCATTATGTTGTTGGCTTTGGCGACCTGCTGTATTTTTCCTCTCGATTGCCCAAGGTGACCACCTTGGCTTTTGTCAAGAGAGTTGTAAGTAGGGTACCAGATCACCTACGGCTACATCACCCTGAATGCGCTCGATCTCGTCTGATCTCGGATGCTAAGCAGGGTCGGGCCTGGTTAGTACCTGGATGGGAGACCGCCTGGTAATACCAGGTGCCGTAGGCTTTTTTCCATTATGTTGTTGCCTTTGGCGACGTGCTGTATTTTTCCTCTCGATTGCCCGAGGTGACCACCTTGGCTTTTGTCAAGAGAGTGGTAAGTAGGGGGAAAGATCTCCTACGGCCACATCACCCTGAATGCGCTCGATCTCGTCTGATCTCGGATGCTAAGCAGGGTCGTGCCTGGTTAGTACCTGGATGGGAGACCGCCTGGCAGGGGCGTAACTAGAAATCACAGGGCCCCATAGCAAAATGTTGTATGGGCCCCCCCCCCAAAAAAAAATTACTAATGCCATTGAACAACAGATTACCACACCCATGTGGCACAGTACCCAGGCAACAGCTTATATTCATTTCGAACAACAAAGTATGCAGTATACTGTATGCAGCCCCTGAAGGACACAGATTGCTGACCTCCATCAGTACAGTGCAGACCCCCCAGCAGTACAGACACCCCCTACCTCAGTGCAGAACCCCAGCAGTACAGACACCCCCTACCTCAGTGCAGAACCCCAGCAGTACAGACACCCCCCCAGTGCAGACCCTCCCAGTGCAGACACCCCCCTCAGTGCAGGACCCCCCTCACTAGTACAGACCCCCCAGCAGTGCAGACACCCCTCCCATTACAGACCCCCCCCCTCAGAGCAGGACCACCCCAGCAGTACAAATACCTCCCAGTGCAGACACCCCCCAGGCCAGACCACCCCCTCAGTGCAGACACCCACCCTCAGTGCAGACCCCCCCTCAGTAGTGCAGACTCCCCCTCAGTGAAGACCCCCCTCAGTAGTGCAGGACCCCCCAGCAGTACAGACACCCCCAGCATTGGAGACCCCCCTCTGTGCAGGACCCCCCAGCAGTGCAGACTCCCCACCTCAGTGCAGACCCCTTCAGTAGTGCAGACCCCCCTCAGTAGTGTAGACCCCCCTCAGTAGTGCAGGCTCCCCCCACAGTAGTGCAGACCCCCCCTCAGCACAGACCCTCCCCCTCAGTAGTGCAGACCCCCCCACAGTGCAGACCCCCCTAGTAGTGCAGGACCCTCACCCTCAGTAGTGCAGACCCTCCCCCTCAGTAGTGCAGACCCCCCTCCACAGAAATGTAGACTCCCCCTCAGTGCAGACCCCCCTATGTAGTGTAGACCCCCCTCAGTGCAGCAGACCCCCTCAGTGCAGCAGACCCCCCTCAGTGCAGCAGACCCCCCTCAGTGCAGCAGACCCCCCTCAGTGCAGCAGACCCCCCTCAGTGCAGCAGACCCCCCTCAGTAGTGCAGACCCCTCTCAATGCAGGTCCCCCCCTCAGTAGTGCAGACCCCCCTCAGTAGTGCAGACCCCCCTCAGTGCAGCAGACCCCCCTCAGTGCAGCAGACCCCTCTCAATGCAGACCCCCTCAGTAGTGCAGACCCCCCCTACATACCTTGCAGTCTGTGGGTTACTATGGTCGCACTCCGGTTGCCAAGGACGGGTGGTTGCTAAGCGACGCTAGGGTCCTTCCGAGTTACAGCTTGTACGCAGGTTTGATAGAGCAGAGAGCGTCCCTGCTGCTCAGCAGCGTGCGGGTGTAATTCTCAGTAATACCTGTAGATGGCAGTGTTGAGCCGATGACGTCACTGAGAATGCGTGCTTCAAGATTAAGAGAGTAACATATTATAAGTGCCGGGAGCGGTGGCGCCTCACGGTAGAAGCCGTCTCGGTGGGGCTGTTGGATTGGTCGTGTTGTCCATGAGTTCAACCCTCGTGGGGAAATATGGCCAATCCACACAGCCCGCTTTTTTTTTTTCCTTCTTTAAAAAAATAAATAATATATATATATTTTTTATAAAATAAAAAACATAAATATAATAGAAAATATTATGTTTAAGGTTTTCATTTATTATTTTATACCCCTTTATTTACATTTTTATTCTAGAGCAGCCTAAATAATAATAATAAAAATTAAAAAATATAATAATATATAAATATAAAATATAATAATAATAAATAAAAAATATAAATATAATATATATAATAGAAAATAAATAGAAAATAAAATATTATATATTGTATTTAAGGTTTTTATTATTTTATATGTCAATGTTATTTTATATGCCAATGTTATCATTGGCAATAAAAAACATAAATATAATATATATAATATAAAATAAAAATGTATATTTAAGGTTTTTATTTATTATTTTATACCCCTTTATTTACATTTTTATTCTAGAGCAGCCTAAATAATAATAAATAATAATAATAAAAATTAAAAAATTAAAAAATATAATAATATATAAATATAAAATATAATAATAATAAATAAAAAATATAAATATAATATATATAATAGAAAATAAATAGAAAATAAAATATTATATATTGTATTTAAGGTTTTTATTATTTTATATGTCAATGTTATTTTATATGCCAATGTTATCATTGGCAATAAAAAACATAAATATAATATATATAATATAAAATAAAATAAAAATGTATATTTAAGGTTTTTATTTATTATTTTATACCCCTTTATTTACATTTTTATTTCTATATTTACTAATTATTATATTTATTATTTTTATGCACTCTTATTTATATTTGTTTTTATATGTGAGTGATTGTTTTATTTACACACACACCCTTATTTTTTCTTATATTTAATCCTTTTTCTTTTTTTGTGTTTAGACACCTTTATTTATTTTTATTTTTTGAAATGTGTTTAAGTTTTTTAAATAAACACACAAAAAGAAAATGATAACATTGACAATAAACAAAAAGTTACATCACATATTCACAATCTTTTCTGCTTGATTTCATCACATTTATAGGATAATTATTTATAGTATAATTATTTATTTGCAGATTTTGTAAAAAAATTATTGCAGCATAATATATGTAAAAACATGTTGGAATAATTGTGTTGTAATAATTGCAGTTATTTATGAGGGAGAAATTCAATAATTATTTATCTCTATTTTTTTTATTATTTATTAAGTATATTTTATATTATATATATATTATATGATTTTTATTTATTATTTTATACCCTTTTATTTAAATTTTTTATTTTTATATTTATTATTATTTTAATGTGATTGTTTTATTTACAAACCCTTATTTTTTTATATTTAATCTTTTTTCTTTTTTTTGTGTCCTCCTGTTTACTTCCGCAATGCGCTCTCCCGCGAGCACGCATCGGGAAAGTTCTGTGCTGACCATGTCCAAGGCACAGATTGCTGTAAATGGCCAATCGCAGCGGCCGTTTACAGCGCGATTGGCGTGTCCAATGAGAGATAATCTCATATGTAAACATATGAGATCATCTCTCATCACCGGCTCTCCCTCCTCACACAGAGACAGCGTGTGAGGAGGGAGAGATGAACCGCTTAGTCAGAGATGCAGCGGTTAGTGGGAAAAAATTAATAATAAATATAAAAAATGAAAATAAAGTGCCCATCTGTCCCCACTGCCACCTCTCCCCACTGCCATCTGTCCCCACTACCACCTGTCAGTGCCATCTGCCCCCAGTGCCACCTGTCAGTGCCATCTGCCCCCAGTGCCGCCTGTCATCAATGCCATCTGTCCCCAGTGCCACCTGTCGTCAGTGCCATGTGTCCCCAGTTCCACCTGTCGTCAGTGGCATCTGTCCCCAGTGTCATGTATAAGTGCCATCTGTAATCAGTGCCACGTATAAGTGCCATCTGTCATCAGTGCCACGTGTCATCAGTGCCACATAGTGCCATCTGTCATCAGTGCCACATCAGTGCCACGTGTCATCAGTGCCACATAGTGCCATCTGTCATCAGTGCCACATAGTGCTATCTGTCATCAGTGCCATATCAGTGTCATGTGTCATTGGTGTCACGTATTAGTGCCATCTGTCATCAGTGCCACGTATCAGTGCCATCTGTCAGTGTCACGTGCCATCTGTTATCAGTGTCACGTGTCATCAATGCCGCGTATCAGTGTCATCTGTCATCAGTGTCACGTGTCATCAGTGCCACGTATTAGTGCCTCGTGTCATCAGTGCCACGTATAAGTGCCATCTGTCATCAGTGCCACATATTAGTGCCATCTTCATCAGTGTCATGTTTCATCAGTGGCACGTATTAGTGCCATCTGTCATCAGTGCCACGTCAGTGTCACATGTCATTGTCCTGGTGCTCCAGGGCCTTCAAAAGTGTAATAGGTAGTCAACCAGTTAGATGTGTAATTTATGCTTCTGGAACACCTGATGGTGCTCCTTGCATGTTGGACCTCTCTAAGTGGCAAGGCTGTGGAAAAGTCCCACACATGTGGTATGGTAATACTCAGGAGGAGTAGCAGAATTTATTTTGGGGCATCATTTGTGGTATACACATGCCAAGTGAGAGAAATAACCTATTACACTGACAATTTAGTGGAAAAAAATAAAAATAAATAAAAAATCTTAATATTGCAAAGAATTGTGGGAAAAATGACAACATCAAAAAGCTCAACATGCCTCTTACTAAATACCTTGGAATGTCTACTTTAAAAAAAAGGGGTCATTTGTTGGGTATTTGTACTTTCCTGGCTTGTTCGGGTCTCAAGAAATGAGATCGGCCACCAGTGCATCAGATGTAATCAATTTTGTATGATTTGCACCACAGCTTTTAGACTCTCTAACTTTCACAAAGACCAAATAATAGCCAATAATTTGGGTTAATTTTACCAAAGATATGTAGCAGTATAAATTGTGGCCAAAATGTATGAAGAAAAATTAATAATTTGCAAACTTTTATCACAGAAACAAAGAAAAAAATTTTTTTTTCAACATTTTCGGTGTTTTTTCATTTATAACGCAAAAAATAAAAAACCCAGAGGTGGTCAAATACCACCAAAAGAAAGCTCTATTTGTGGGGAAAAAAGGATAAAAAATTAATTTGGGTACAGCATTACATGACTGAGTAATTGTCATTGAAAATGTGAGAGCACCGAAAGCTGAAAATTGGTCTGGGCAGGTGGGGGGTTTAAATGCCCAGTTGTCAAGTGGTTAAGTTCTTTCCATAAACACACAAAAAGAAAATGATAATATTGGCAAAAAAAAAGGTACTGAATTTGCATAGAAAGCACATAGAGGTAGGGCAGCCAGGATGTATTTTGCTATCATCAATCGCTCGCCCTTATTTATTTTTATTCATTATTTTATACACCCTTATTTATAGTGATTTTTATATTTATTAACTATTGTAAATATTATTATTATTTTTTATGCACGCTTATTTATTATATTATATATTTATTCATGAAATTTATTCATACGTATATATATTTATATTTTATATTTATATTATATATTTTTTTTAATTATTATCATTACTTTAATTTTTTTCTACACTCTTATTTATTTCTTTTATATTACTTTATTTGTTCATATTAATTTAACCCTTTTTTTCCATCACATATTCACAAACTTTTCTGTTTGATTTCATCGCATTTATAGGATAATTATTTGTAACATTGCATTGCAGATTTTTAAAAGATTGATTGCAGCATAATATATGTAAAAACATGTTGTAATAATTGTGTTGTAATAATTGCAGTTATTTATGAGGGAGAAATTCAATAATTATTTGTATGGAGTTTTTTTTTTTCTTTGTTTTAGCTTTACTTGGTAATACTTTTAAACAATAAACTGTATGAGCAGCACTGACCCCTGCTGGTAAAAGATAGATAAAGCATCCTCAGCTCACATGTAATGCAGCATATTCACCACACGAGGTCGCTCTGCTCAGAGCTCTGAGCCTGCCTTTTGCCATCCTGAATGTGTAAAGCAGAAGGTTGATGCTGATGATCAGCTCTAGTGAAGTGTCTGTGAGTGACATTTATCAGAGGAATTACTGACAGAATAAGGAACCTAACTGGTGCCAATCAGACTGCCAAAACATTAGTGAGATGTTTTGAGTGCACAAGTGATCCCTTCCATCCCAATACTGGGCGACCTTCTGCTATAGATTTACACAATATTTGTAGATTTGTGATTAAAAAGTGAAGTTCTGCCCATATTCCTCCCCTCTCCTCTACCGCTATAGCAACTTATTTTTTGGAGTGGGTTCCTTTTTCTGACAGGTACCCACTCCCACTTCTGCTCCTCCCCCCTAGGTGAGAAAAGCCGAGGTTCTGCTTCCCCCCTCCCCCACTCCCGCAGCCTCCTGGGACAGATCGCCGCCATTACTAGTAAAAAAAATTATTAATAAAAATGCCGTAAAACTATCCCCTATTTTGTAGACGCTATAAAATTTGTGCAAACCAATCAATAAACGCTTATTTCGATTTTTTTTTTTTTTACCAAAAATATGTAGAAGAATACATATCGGCCTAAATTGAGGAAAAAAAATGTTTATATATTTTTGGGGGGTATTTATTATAGCAAAATGTAAAAAAAAAATGTTTTTTTCAAAATTGTCGCTCTTTTTTTGTTTATAGGGCAAAAAATAAAAACCGCAGGGGTGATCAAATACCACCAAAAGAAAGCTCTGTTTGTGGGAAAAAAGGACGTCAATTTTGTTTTGTAGCCACGTCGCATGACCGCGCAATTGTCAGTTAAAGCGATGCAGTGCCAAATCGCAAAAAAGGGCTTGGTCCTTTAGCTGGAAAATGATCCGGGGCTTAAGTGGTTAAAGCCAATGTACATTTATGGTTAATGTTGGAATTTGAGTTTTACAAGGTAATAGATGGCAACATCAGATCACTTATTGTATGCAAACAAAACCAGAAAGGTTTCTATTATTTTTTAGGTTTTGCTTCACATATTGCACTGAAGGTAAGAGTTCACAATTTTACAAGGTAATATCTGGCAACCACTTCTAGCAAGTTTGGGATTCTTTTTTTTAATTTAGTATAATTGAGTATATGTTTTTGTTGACACCAACCCAACTATATTTGAAATGAAATAGTTGGCTGTAGCAGGAGGACCTTTTTTCGCCAAAGGGCTGGAGAGCAGTGCAATAATGTCTGCAGGCAACAGAGAAGCATGGTGGAGGTTCCTCACAAGTTTAGAGCTGTATTTATGAAAATAGAGTTGAAGATTTGGTCAGGATCAATGGTGTCCTCAATGCTGTGAAATACAGGCAGATACATATCCATCGTGCCATACCATCAGGAAGGAGTGTGACTGGCCCCAATTTTATTCTGCAGCAGGACAACAATCCCAAACATACAGTCAATGTCATTACAAACTATCCTCAATGCAAAGAAGAACAAGGAGTCCTGGAAGTGATGGTTTGGCTCCCACAGAGCCCTGATCTCAACATTATGGAGTCTGTCTGGGATTACATGAAGAGACAAAAGGATTTGAGGAAACTTACTTCTGCAGAAGATCCGTTCTTAGTTCTCCAAGATGTTTGGAACAACCTACCTGCCAAATTCCTTCAAAAACTGTGTACAAGTGTACCTAGAAGAATTGATGCTGTTTAAAAGGGAGAGGGTGGTCAGTGCTCACACCAAAATATTGATTTGATTTGCATTTCTCTTCTGTTCATATACTTTCCATTTTGTTAATTGATAAATACAAACTATTACCAATTCTATTTCTGAAAGCATTCTTAATTTACAGCATTTTTTCACACACGCCTAAAACTTTTGCACAGTAGTGTATGTAATAATGATTAACCACTTCAGCTCCGGAAGGTTTACCCCCTTCATGATATGGCACTGCATTACTTTAACTGACAATTGCCCAGCCGTGCAATGCTGTACAAAATGGTGGTGTTTGATCACCTCTGTGGGTTTTTGTCACCAGCAAATGTGCTCTGAAGGTCCAGCTTACCATGCCAGACCTTCAGAGCCCATGACATCATTGTGGCTTCGGCCACTCATAGTGCCGGAGCCTGTTAACCCGGAGGAAACGTCGGGAAGATGTCCGCTGTTTCAGTGGTGTGTGCGGGCACTGCTGTAGAGCTTCGTTCTAAGGTAAGTATTTCACAATGAGCTAATATGTGATGCATACTAGCTCATTATGCCTTTATCTTACAGTTTTTTTTTTCCCCTCTGGGTTTACAACTTCTTTAACATCAGGGGCGATCAAAGGGCTAAATGTGTGCCTGTCATTAGAGGCTGCTCACCACCGCGGGACATCTATCGACATTCTCTGCCATGCTTTTCAGCCTCAGTGCCAGGCGATGTAAGCAGCCACTTGGCTTTGTCTGATTTTAACTATTTTTAAATACACAAGATTATACTATTTGGTTCCTTCTACATCTGTTTCATATTCCATTCACAAGCTCCTAATGGTGTGAGGAAACAAGTCCAGTCTACAGACCTCTCCATTGCAGCAAGCATTATCTTGCTAGAGCCTGTTTGACCTTTTTTTTATTAATTAGGTCTACTACATCTGGTAAGCTGACACCCATTCTTTGAGCACTTTTGGGTGACATTGAAAGGTGGAGAAGGTGGTTTACTGTTTCTTTGGATACAAGACTCGGGCACAAGATTCACTATTTTATGGACTTTTTTTTTATTTGGATACATGCCTATTGTGTGTTTTATATGACACGATTTATTGTGGGTTAATACATGTTTTATATGGCCTTCACATCATTGGAGATTGTGGTTGTCTGCACATCACTGTTATTATTACCACAGGATTTTCTAGGCACGGTATTTATCTACTAGTCAATTGGTTTACTATTTCAGTTCCAACTAGGCAGGTTGGTGTGTGTTTTTTTATGTATTATTTTTGATTACTTCACTTAAGCAATTTTTTTTTTTAGTTTATGGTATTTTACTATTAGCGCCCCCTGCTTATTCTCTTTTATTCTTCACTAGTGATTCTATCATTCAGTTTTGGAGTTAGCTGCTTATTACTATATTAATTTATACATTTATTTTAATAGGCACGGGATTTATCACTAAAAGAAAAATAATCACCGCTGTTTTAAAAATAATTTGCTAAATAAAACAAAAAAGCCTCACTTTTCTTAATTTCTCTTATAACATTTTGCAAATAAATAATATTTCTTCATTAATTTAGGCAAAAATGTATACTGCTACATGTCATATGATGTCCTCCCAGGATAATATGGCTCCTGTCCGGCCATAATATTACTATAGGCCGGATGGGAAGGGGTTAAACATTATTTCTAATCACCCCTTTTCTTTCTCAAGAAGTTTCTCTTTCGTTAAACACTGCTACATTTGTTCTACCTCTGGGCAGAAGTTCTAGAAGCTATATTGTACAATGGCAAAACATAGGATTTAGGCACCGCTTTTTGTGGTTTAAAGCAATAAACCACACGTATATTGAGAGAGATGAAGGTTGTGGTAGACATTTGGCTGTACGCAGAGCACAGTCATATTTCTTATGCTAATAAGCACCCATTTCCATCTTAATGATATAATGCATCTTACCTAAAAGCCCATTCATCCAAGTAAACAGACACGACCATCCTTAAGTTCTCAGTTCCGTCAGCATCACCGACTCACACTAGCCAGCATGGCCTTTTATTATCACAAAAGCTTTCACAAACAGGAAGTGCTGGTTTCAGCCAATCGCTTCTTACATAGGAAGTGACATCACAGGAAATGACAAACAGTAAAGGGGATGGCACTCACAGGATGGGAAAGGGGAGGGGGAGTGCACGCGCCACCTCTTAGTCAGCATGCAGCCCAGCCAATACTGTTCAAAGTAAACAGTATCTAGTAAACTCATTCTACTGGTTCTTACAAGCTTGAGACAATCTGCAGGGACATTGCTACTGGTGTTGTCAATATACGGTACGATTACACCGACAAGGCAGATACCAATGTCCTCTTATTAAAGCAGATATGTGGATAGGGATAGCTTAGCCACACAGAGATAAAATAATATGTTTCTCTCGTTATGCGGACTTCGATTCTCTAATGCGCATAGTCATTTGAAGGCAAGAAGCCCAGCACATTGCGCTTGGTACCTACAAACTGACAAACATCCAAAGACACAGAGAACACGTCTCAAATCCTATGAGAAGGTTTTCATACTGACCGTTTTTGCCACTGGTCTCGATTCAACCCAAGTGTGCTCTGCTAGAGCGCTCCTCGATTAAATCAGACACAGGGAGGCAGGTGACAAACTATAAAACACACATCCTAGAATAAAATGTCCACATAAATGTTATACAATAAAATTTCCACAACAAGGTGGGTGAAGAAATTATAATACAATGGTGAATGCAGGTTCCACGGAGCAGAAAAAAAAATCTACTGCTAAATTAATAAGCAATGTACACGAGTATGCAGGAGCTATATCTCATTTATGTATAAAATGTAATCAAATGTATACCTTTATATTAATAAAGGAGGTGATACATGCCACCAGACACATACAGATGCTTAATGCAAGCCTTCGAAATGTCTGAGATTGTTCACTAATATAGCCCTGTCCTAAAATGTGTGGCCATATAATTTCTCATGAGGAGCGAATCTTTTCTAATTATAGACCTGATCCTAGTAAATAGTCCTAACAAGGCCCTTAGTGGCTACATGTTTTCCCTAATTTAATGGGCTTAGTAATGCCTATTAAATTCATTGTTTACAGACAGAAATGCCCTAGAGACTCCTTAAAGGAAAAACAATAAGATCTAAATAAAATATGTATACTGTTATTACTGTAATAGTTTGAATCTTGTAAAACCTAAATGTTTTTTTTTTTGTAAGTTGATTTGCAGATTGGATTTCAAACAGTTAAATCACTATTAAACCCAAAAGCAAATATTTAATATATTTCAGCTTGCCAATCCTTAGATGTGATGGCTGCATTTGTTTTCATTTTTAGGCTTTTTTCTTTTTTTTCCAAGAATGTTTTATTTTGTAAAAGACATAACATTTGACAGCATAAATGCGGATACAGCCGCTGTAATAAACATACGGACAGAGAAATGCGTCCGATTAAAATAGATTACATATGACATATTGTAAATAGCATGACAATAAGTAAATGGGCACTTAGGTTATTAACCTAGTTTTCCTAGCTTCTAGTAAAAATGATGTGTATATCAACCTGGAGGCTACTGAGCTCATTAACTGCTAGGTTAATTCTCTCTGTTCTTTCAGAGACTGTTAGGTTGTAATATGTATAGTCGTTGTTATAAACGAAAATGCAGCAAGGTTATGATGTGCAGATTGGAAACGTCGGGGTAGTAAAGTATGAATGGGGATCAAAAAAGGGTGGGTGGGGATGTATAAGGAAAGGTGGAAAGGGTTATTTAAGTGTCCTTTAGTGTTATATTGAGGAAAGTGAAAGGGGGGTCCAGAATTCTACCTACCTCCCTCTCCTATCGCAACTCTCAAGGTTATTTCAAGTCATACATTGCATGTATTCATCTGTCGTAAAGAAGTGTAACCAGCAAGACAAAATTTTCCTGAATTTGGAGGGGGTATCTCTGGCTTTGTATATAAGTTCTTCCATTTCCGTGGTTTTATAGATACGGTTAAGCCAATCGGCTACAGACAGTAGTTTTGGGGAATGCCATTTAGCTGGGAGGCATATCTTTGTTGCATTTACCATATGCATGGCAAGTGAGTGAAGGTAGGCATTTTTTGTAATCGAGGAATGGGGCAGCAAAAACTGCGCTGGGGAAAATTCATGATTAAATGGTAATTTTGGTTCATAAGTCGATGAACCTCTTTGCAGAAAGGTTGTTGTTTAGGACATGTCCACCAGATGTGCAGAAGTGATCCTAATGTCGCGTACACATGATCGGACATTCCGTCGGACAATTCGATCTTGTGTGGGCTCCAGCTGACTTTTTCTTCCCCAGAGTCCGGAGGAACTAGAAATAAAACGTGTATTAAATCATTCCGCCAGACCCAGTTCCTGTTGGGAAGTCCACTCGTCTGTAAGCTGGTCCGATGGACCGACTACGACGCAACGGCAAGTACAGCACCTGCCCACGAGAATGTTTCCCTTATTAAAGGGGGCTCCCGGTTTCCAATAAGCCCCCCACCCGCAGACCCCCACAACCACCGGGCAAGGGTTGTGAGGATGAGGCCCTTCTCACCATCAACATGGGGACAAGGGGCTACCTCAAAGCACCCTCCCAATGTTGAGGGCATATGGCCTGGTATGGTTCTCCTGCGGCCTGCTAGGTTGCATGCTCAGATAAGGGTCTGGTATGAATTTTTGGGGGGACCCCGCGCCATTTTTTTTACATTTTGGTTCGGGGTTCCTCTTAATATCCATACCAGACCTGAAGGGCCTGGTATGGAATTTAGGGGGACTCCCATGCATTTTTTTTCTTAATTTTGGTTGGGGGTTCCCCTGTGGGGAAATGTTCTAAACATGGGAAACATGCATCACTTTAAAGGCATACTATAGACACCCAGGTGTCCCCCTACGCATTCACCTGGGGAAAAATAAAAAACACACTACACAGGTTTTTAAAGTATTTTATTAGGCAGCTCTGGGGGTGTTCTTCTGACTTCGGGGCTCTTCTTTCGACTTCTCCGCACTTTCTGGTTCTTCTCGCCGGGCTCCTCCGCTATCTTCTGCTCTTTTGCCGCTCTTTTGCTAGTGGCTTTCTCCTTCATCATCGCCGTCACCGTCTTCTTCTTCCTTCTTCATCGGTTCTTTCAATGTTGACATGACGCTCTCTCCCGCTGTAATGCCGTAAGTGCACGTTGACTTATATAGGCATAAGGGGCGGGGCCACCAGGTGACCCCGTCCCCTTATGACGTCACAGTTCCAGCATGCCCGGGACTGTGCCTATATAACTCGTTGCGCACCGTGTCCACTGCATTATAGCAGGAGAGGGCATTGTGTCAACATCGGAAGAACAGAAGAAGGAAGAAGAAGAAGAAGACAGTGATGGCGATGACGAAGGAGAAAGCCAGGCTCCTCCACTAGCAAGAGAGCGGTAAAAGAGCAGAAGATAGCAGAGGAGCCTGGCGAGAAGAACCGGAAAGCACAGAGAAGTGGGAGAAAGACCCCCGAAGTTGGAAGAAAACCCCTAAGTCGGAAGAAGACTCCCAGAGCTGCTTAATAAACTACTTTAAAAACCTGTGTAGTGTGTTTTTTTATTGACACTTTTTCCCCCAGGTGAATGAGTAGGGGTACCAAGTACCTGATACTCATTCACAAAGGGTGGGGGCCAGGATCTGGGGCCCCCTTATTAAAGGTGGCTCCCGGATTCCGATAAGCCCCCGGCTGACCTCGCTAACCAACGGCCAGGGTTGTCGGGAAGAGGCCCTTGTCCTCATCAACATGGGAACAAGGTGCTTTGGGGTGGGGGGCCGCAGGTGCCCCCTTCCCCAAAGCACCCACCCCCCTATGTTGAGGGCATGCGTCCTGGTACGGTTCAGGAGGGGGGCTGCTCGCTCATCCCCACACCCTTTTTCAGCATAGGGGGTTACCCTCAAAATCCATACCAGGCAATGGGGCTCGCAAGGTATCAATCTCGCAGATGAAAGCGGCGAGCTTGACTTCCTTCTCTAGTCTTGTCGTACCTGGAGTCACGTTCAAAATGAACGGACTTTAGTCTATGTGTGGGCAAGTCCGTTCATTTGGAAAGTCCGTCAGACGTCCGCCAAAAGTCCGGCGGGAAGTCCATCGGACCTAATCCGCCAGAAAGTCAGTTCATGTGTGTGCAAAGTCCAGCGGATTGTCTGCCGGACCAAGTCTGCCGGAAAGTCTGATCGTGTGTACGCGGCATTACTCCCCCTCACATCTCCAACATTGTGAGGACAGTGATGAAAATATTTTATGTAATCTAAAGGGGGTCCTGTACCATCTTGAGAATATTTTAAATGCATTCACTTGTGCATATAGGTTTACCGTCCCCTTGTGGATACATGTATAGACATTTTCCAATTCTTGATCTGATAGATCAATGGAGAGTTCTTGTTCCCATTTGCGGGAGGCCAAGTTAGTTTTGTGAAAAAATAAAATACTGCGCTAAAGAAATCTCTCAACAATCAGTCTAAATATCTAAAAGCTGCGATTGATACGATGTGATGCACACCTATAAAGCATATAAGTCAGGAATTTCAACCGCGCTCACAATTACAAAAATCTAAAAAAATATATAAAACCTAAACAGAATAATATGTATACACTATAACTAGTCAAAAATTATAATACAAAAACCCAACTAGGTGAATAATAAAAATATACTCTATAACTCATACAATAATCAAGTGTACAAAAAAATATATATATAAAGTGCTCAAAAATTATATATAAGCAACAGTTCCTCATAAAGACGTAGTCATGAGCATACAATGGTAAAGTGCACAGGATTTTTGTGAACAATCAGAAATATTATGAATAGAGTGCTCAAAAATTATATATAAGAAAACAGTTCATCAAGATGTAATCGTGGGCATAACAGTCCAATAATCATGTGTTTCTTCTCAAGAAATCCTATGCGGGTGCAAGAGAGAGAATTTCCTTCACCAACACCATGCTGATAAATGGTAAAAATGCACGCTTACCAAATCCCAGAATCAGAAAGGCATTTGATATCAGAAATCTTAGGGGTCATCACACAGGTACATCACCTTGTTTTCACGTGGTTGGACCATTCATAAAAGGCAAGCAAAGACTCCCATAGCGTAAAACCGTAAACCAAAATCTTTTATTCCATAATAAAAAACATACTCACAAACATAAAGATCAAATCAGCGTTAAGAAAAGCCGGCCGGCAAAGCGAACGCCCAAATGTCACGTGATTTGCGTCAAGACCACCCTACGTACGTTTCGCCATATGTGGCATCGTCTGGGGCATGGGTGACGCGCTGACGCATCACGTTTTATATACACAAACTAGAACCAAGCCTCATTCTGAGCTGAGGGGAGGAAACCGGAAATGATGGAAAACAGGAAGTACATCACACCAACATGGCCACCACCTGACACCACAGGCTCCATATTGGGTGAGGGCAAAAATTAATACAAAATTTTTTTTTTTATAAACTTTAAAAACAGAAACAGCAAAACTTAAAAATAAATCCTACTAGCATGGCTGCCACATGCTACCACGGGCTTGCAGCTAGATATAGGCAAAAGCAACTATTAGAAAGAGGGCGGCAAAACCGGAAGTACATCATGTCAACCTCCCGGAAACTGGAAGTGATAAAAACGACACAAACTAGAACCAAGCCTCGTTCTGAGCTGAGGGGAGGAAACCGGAAATGATGGAACACAGGAAGTACATCACACCAACATGGCCGCCACGTGACACCACAGGCTCCATATTTGATGAGGGCAAAAAACAAAACAAAAAAAACAACTTTATATAAACTTTAAAAACAGAAACATCAAAATCCTACTAGCGTGGCTGCCACATGCTACCACGGGCTCCCAGCTAGATATAGGCAACTATTAAAAAGAGGGCAGCAAAACCGGAAGTACATCATGTCAACCTCCCGGAAACCGGAAGTGATAAAAACCGGAAGTGCGTCACACCAACCTCCCGGAAACCGGAAGTGATAAAAACTGGAAGTGCGTCACGCCAACATGGCCGCCACGTGACGCCGCAGGTTCCATATTAGATGAAGGCAAAATTCATCCAATATGAAAGATTCTAAATCAAAAAGCGGCAAAACTTAAAATTGAGTCCCAGCAACATGGCTGCCACATGTCACCGCAGGCTCCATGTCAAACGAAAACTGGGGTAACCGTTAAAAAAAGGGGGACAAAAAAAATGGGAAGTGCATCATATCAACCTGGTAGTAAACCAGGCCGACTTCACAGCCGCACGTCAAAGCTCACACAGACCCGGAAGTGCACCACATCAACATGGCGGCCACGAAACACCAAAAGCCCCACATTGTCTAAGGGCAAACGTAAAAATAAAAGTAAATATGATAATGATTAAAAAAATAAAATAAAAAAATACTAAAATATCGTAATGGCCACAAAAACAATATCATTAACACCCCGGCATGGGAGCCACCGGGTGCCATTGATTTCATACCAAAAAACAAAAAGACAAAGACAACTATAATGACTAATGGTCTAATGGCCACGTAACGTTAGGGAAGGGAAGATCCTTCATCCTTCCATCAGCTCAAATCAAGTTCACATAATCTGAACTCCCAACCATTACAAATATGGACCCCGCAGACATATATACCTGCCAAAAAATAAAAATTAAAAATTATGAATTGTCTATAAATGCGTTAATGTCAACATCTACGTTTAGCCCGAACGGGGTATAGCATTTAATTTTATGGATCCAGGCCATCTCCAATCTTGATATGCCCCTGACCACAGAACCTCCTCTCCAAGGCAAATCAAATTTATCTATGCCCAAGAAAATGGTCTTAGCTGGATTTTTATCATGATGCTCTAGATAATGCCTAGATACCGAATGCTTTGGGAAGCCATTGAGGATGTTAGTGATATGTTCATTTAAACGCACGTTGAGTGCCCTTTTAGTCCTCCCAATGTACTGTAGCCCACATGGGCATTGCAACAAATAAACTACCCTTTTGGTGGTACATGTGATAAATGGTTTAATCTTATGTACCCGTAATGTACTGGATGATATAAATGACTGAGTGCGTCTATGTGTGCAACCACTCATAGAGCAAACCCGACATCTCCGACATTGGTAATATCCCATTAGTTGCTCAAAGAAACAGGGTTTTACACTAGGGGGATTGAGGACATTGGGTGCCGCCTTATTCCTCAAAGAGGGGGCGCCCTTATATATCACTCGTGGTCTGGTGGGTAGCACTTCATTTAAAGTCAAATCATTGGCTAAAATATGCCAATGCTTATTAATAATCTTTTTTATTGCCCGATGTTGAACGGAAAATGTAGTAATGAAGGGGACCTTACCCGTTTTGTCATCTAAGTCAGTCTTTGTCCTTTCTTTCAATAATGAGCTTCTTTCGGTAGCCCTAGCGGCTTGTAATGCCGTTTCAAGCATCCTATTTTTATAGCCCTTATCACTAAACCGCTCTGATAAAATCCCAGCTTGTTTCTCAAAAATATCCGGATCCATAAAATTTCTTTTGATTCTCAAAAACTGACCCTTTGGTATAGAGTTCAGCCATACTTGATGGTGATAGCTATCTATTGGAATATATGAGTTTCTGTCAGTGCTTTTAAAATAAGTAGAAGTGAAAAATTGGTCTCCAGACTTATAAATAGTTAGGTCTAGGAAATTAATGCTAACCTGACTCACTTCAAAACTCAACCTAATCCCTCTATGGTTCAGATTTAATGAGTCCATAAAGGCATCCAAATCCTCACGTCGCCCCTCCCACAGGAGGAGGATTTCATCAATGTACCGAACCCGCAGCTTAAGCTGGGGCCTCTGGTCAACATAGATTACATCCTTCTCCCACAGGGCCATAAAAAGGTTGGCCAGACTGGGGGCATACTTAGCCCCCATTGCCACACCTCTTTTTTGATTGAATAAACTTCTGGTCAAACCAGAAGTAGTTATGTGTGGCCGCAAACCTTAATAGCTCCACGATGAACATAATATGTTCATCGGCAAGCCAGAATCACGTCTCAAAAAAAGTTCAACTGCAAACAAACCCATCTCATGAGGGATAATAGAATACAGAGATGCTACGTCAGCTGTAACTAGCCACATGTCATTAGTCGGAACATAACTAGATAGTACATTAATGACCTGACGTGAGTCCTTGAGGTATGAGCGTATGTTTCGAACCAAAGGTTGTAGAAAAAAATGAATATATTTGCCCACCCGGGACGTCAGCGAATCAATACCGCTCACTATTGGTCGCCCCGGGGGGCAAGTAAGGCTCTTATGGATCTTTGGCTGGTAGTAAATTATAGGTGTGCGGGTTGCTCTTAGGATTAAAAAGTTTTTCTCTCTTTTATCCAAAATGCCTAGCTTAAACCCCTTATCCACAATACTCTGTAATTCCCCCAAATACAGAGATTTGGGGGTCACCTTTCAACACTGAATAGGTATCCTGATCGGCCAAGATATGATGCATCTCAGCCATATAATCAACCCTATCTAGAACCACAATCCCTCCCCCCTTGTCCGCGGGTCTGATCACTAGATTTTTGTTGTCACAGAGAGAATCCAATCCCGCTGTGAGTTCGGATCCCATGGAGACCCTTTTCAAGGGCATCGCCTCCAAATTCCTAAGAACAACATCCCTAAACACACGAATGGATGGTGCTAAGGCTCCAGGGGGGTTGAAGGTTGAGGCGTTACTCAACCCAGAGTGTTTATAATCAGTGGATCTTATAACCTTCTCTTTAATCGGATTAGATAGAATATATCTTTTAATATTTAACTTACGGATATATTTATGCACATCCATATAAGTCTTAAATTTATTGAGTTGGCGAGGAGGTGCGAATTTTAAACCCTTATCGAGTACAGTCTTTTCTGATTGAGTTAATTCCGCTGTACTTAAATTAAAAATACCAGTTCCTACTACGGCTTTTTTCGCTTTAGCTCGTACCCTTCTTCCTCCTCTAGTTCCTCTTTTCTGTCTATAGTTCTCTTGGTGCCTTGCCCCGGTTTGTGAAAACCCCACTGGTTAGGCTCACGGCAAAGAGGCCCTGAACCTGCGTATTCCAGTCCTCCCATACTGGAATTCGAGCTGTTATTAGGAGGGCCCATTGTAGCCGTGTTTTGTTGATCAACTCGATTGGCCTCACTCTCCGCATTTGGGCCATTTTGGATTCGCAATGGGTAAAACCTATTCTGTGTGCTAATCCCAAATTCCAAATCATCTCTATTGGAAATACTGCCCTTAATAGAGGGACCCGGAAAATGGGAGGAGCCGAAATTAGAGGGTCCACTATAATTGGGCTGTTCTCCAAAATTCGGGAATCCACCCAAATGTTCCAAACTATAGGAACCACTTGGTTGTACAAAACTTGGAAAAGGAGGGGGCTGGGTGTTTTGGTATGCACTATGGATGTATGACCCCTGCGTTTGGGGAAAGGAGACATTGTGATATAATCCATTGGTATATGACCCTGACATCTGAGACGAGGGTAAGAAATTTGGATTGAAAGGGGGAGGGGGGAAGTTCCCCCGCCCTGGACCACCTCCTCCAAAGTTAGATTTCGGAGGACGATGTGGGGGAGGGGGGAAAAGGGGGCAGAGGGTATGGAATTGGTGGAAAAGCATTCTGTGTTCTAAACTGATTTTTTTGAACTTTATAAGGGGATTGTTGATAGCCTCCCCTACCCTTAAAGGAAGGTTTAGGTCCATTATGCTGTGGGACTCTATTCCCCATAGGGGGTCCCATTGGGTGGTGGACATTGCCTCCTCCTTGAGACTGAAGGGTTACCCCATCTGTCTGCATTTCATTCTGTTCTGCCAGAATTTTTTTCTCCCATTCAAAAACAACGCCTCCCCGGTAGTCACCCAAATCCCTATTATATTTCTTTTTCTTTTTCATTTTTTGTTCACGTTCCTCTTTTTCTAAAATCTTTAAGAGAGATTGTGATTTCTCCTTATATTCAATTGAATCCATATGAGGAATCATTTTCTCTTTAATGGTCTTAATTTCTTCGTCTAACCCGGGATAATTTGGCATTTTTCCTCTCTAATAGGAACTTAATTATATATAAGCAGCAGTTCCTCATAAAGACGTAGTCATGAGCATACAGTGGTAAAGTGCACAGGATTTTTGTGAACAATCAGAAATATTATTAATAGAGTGCTCAAAAATTATATATAAGAAAACAGTTCTTCATCAAGATGTAATCGTGGGCATAACAGTCCAATAATCATAAGTGTTTCCTAAGAAATCCTATGCGGGTGCAAGAGAGAGAATTTTCTTCACCAACACCGTGCTGATAAATGGTAAAAATGCGCGCTTACCAAATCCCAGAATCAGAAAGGCATTTGATATCAGAAATCTTAGGGGTCATCACACAGGGACATCACCTCATTTTCACGTGGTTGGACCATTCATAAAAGGCAAGCAAAGACTCCCATAGCGTAAAATCGTAAACCAAAATCTTTTATTCCATAATAAAAAACATACTCACAAACCTAAAGGTCAAATCAGCATTAAGAAAAGCCGGCCGGCAAAGCGAACGCCCAAATGTCACGTGATTTGCGTCAAGCACGTCAAGACCACCCTACGTACGTTTCACCATATGTGGCATCATCTGGGGCATGGGCGACGCGCAGACGCATCACGTTTTATATACACAAACTAGAACCAAGCCTCGTTCTGAGCTGAGGGGAGGAAACCGGAAGTGATGGAAAACAGGAAGTACATCACACCAACATGGCTGCCACGTGATACCACAGGCTCCATATTGGGTGAGGGCAAAAATTAACTAATACAAAAAAAATTTTTTTTATAAACTTTAAAAACAGAAACAGCAAAACTTAAAAATAAATCCTACTAGCATGGCTGCCACATGCTACCACGGGCTCCCAGCTAGATATAGGCAAAAGCAACTATTAGAAAGAGGGCGGCAAAACCGGAAGTACATCATGTCAACCTCCCGGAAACCAGAAGTGATAAAAAACGACACAAACTAGAACCAAGCCTCGTTCTGAGCTGAGGGGAGGAAACCGGAAATGATGAAAAACAGGAAGTACATCACACCAACATGGCCGCCACGTGACACCACAGGCTCCATATTGGGTGAGGGCAAAAAAAAAAAAAAAAAACTTTATATAAACTTTAAAAACAGAAACAGCAAAACTTAAAAGTATATAAATCAATGTGATCGACCTGGGAAACCAAGACAAACACTAACAGCGCTTGTACTGCATGCTGATGGAATCATCAATTTCCTGTTTTCACCGTGCAGTTCATTTAGATTAAATGCATTACTAGTATATTAATAATCATTTAAAGAGCTTGTAACCATAAAAATAGACAAAACCATATATTAAAGGAAAACACAGTCCCATGTTAATCAGTCCAACATCAACATCCTATTATAACAGAGTCCTTCACACTCTTTTTTTGCGTAGTTGTAGTATATATCATACAATCTATCTTCCCATATGTGTGGATATCCGTGGGTGGAGTCCTACACCTTCTTTAAATTGTGGGTGGAGTTCTACACCTTCACCAAATTTTCACCTCTGTGTATGTCCACTCAGATGGCCGCTTACCAGACAATAGTATCTTTTAAGCCTATCTCTGTTGTGAAGGGTCCCGCTGTATAATCCTGTGTCCTCCGTTTGGATCTCACTCATTAGATGTGGACATGGAAGAAATGCAAGGGGTCTAATATAGCGTAGTATCTTTTATTAGTGGTAATACCCTACTTCCCCCTTACATAATGTGCTTACATTGAAAAATTACTGTTAAAAGCATATAAAACCAGGATGTCAGCTGTACCAGACAAGAGCCTCACCGTCAGGCTGGAGCCCTCATGCGTCGTAGCCTGCGTGTGGAGACCCGGGTCCTTGTCGGCTACTGTTCACCCTCACTGCTGGCGTGACCACGCCCTGACACGTTTCGTGATTATGTCTTCAGATGGCGTGGTCACACGATATACGTAGCAGTCTTTTATACCATACTGATTGTTGGCGAGGGGCGTCGTATATCGAACGACACCGCTCGTCCCTCCCATCGGACTAGACGGCTGTCTGCAAGGGAAGTCCTTGTGGCATTTCCCTCCTATCGCTCGATTTCCGGATCAGGTGTCACCGGAAGGCTAAATATACACAGCCGCATCCGATAGTAAACAATCCATCTCTCCCACAGTACTACATGTGATGTCTCTGCGGGAAAAGAGGTGCCTGGCTTCACAAGTCTTATTACATTCATAGCACATACATTACTTAAAATCTACATAATAATTTTACTTACACAATGTGCTTTAAAAACAACTCATAAAAAAACGGCAAAACGGCAATATTTCATTTATCATTACTCATTATTTGATTCTCAAAATAAATGAATAATCCATTGCGTTTTGGATTACTGGATCACAGATATTGCTATATCTTTAAAAGTACTGAATGTCATAGTATCTGTTATTGGAGGTAAAGCACTTGTTTCTATGTTTGTATCAATGATGCAATACAGGCAATGCTACACTGGATAATCCCCAAATATTCAAAAATTAAAATAATATCCATACTGACATATTAACATATTGTTACTTATATTAAATTCATCTCCCAGGACTTATTAATCACTCAAGAGACTTCCTACATTACTCCATTGTTCCAATCATTATAATAGTGACTGGACCAATGAAACTCTTCCTATTTGCTAATAAGTCTGAGAGGGGGTCTAATCTATTCTAGTAATTACTAATATAGCAATTTACATCTAATTCTATGTTGAGGCCCTTAGGACTGAGCGTGTCCGTAAGGAAAATCCACTCTGTTTCACGGCGAGAAATCTCCCTCACCATGTTGGCACCTCTCCAGTTTGGATGTAATTTATCTACCCCCCAAAACTTCAGACCCTTCGGATCTCTCTTGTGTTTATTTCTAAAGTGTAATGATACACTGTGTTCTTTATACCCTATGCTGATGTTATAGATATGTTCCGCCACTCGTGTAGAGAGCATGCGTTTCGTGTGACCTATGTACATGAGACCGCACGGGCACTCCAATGCATAAATTACATGAGTAGATCTGCAAGTATTGCATTCCTTAATTGGGAATGTTACATTATTGGCCGTAGATGTAAATTGAGTCAGTGCTCTTAAATGGGTAGTGACTTGTCTGCATGCTTTGCATCTCCTGCACGCGTGGAATCCAGTTTGTTCCCAGAACATTTTTAATCTTTTGGGGGGGGTCCAAGACTTTTTTGACTACCTGGTCCCCAAAAGTGGCATTTTTTCTATATATAAAAGGGGGCTTATCTGGTAAGGTTTTACCTATTGTTTTGTCCAACTGGAGAATGCGCCAATGTCTAGTAATAATGGCCTCTACATCTTTAAATTGTTTGTGGTAGTTGGAAATAAAACCCCATTCATAAGTAGTATTTTTTTGTTTAATTTTTGGTTGTAAATATTGATCCTGAGTCATTTGGTCTATATCCACAATTAATTTGTCCAGTGTTTCAGACTTATATCCCTTCTCTTCAAACTGTAGTTTAAGTGAATTCGCTTGCCTGATGTAATCTTCATCCATTGTGCAGTTGTGTCTTATCCTAGTGAACTGCCCTTTAGGAATATTGATCAGCCATTTGGGATGATGTCCGCTTTGTACGAGAATGAAGCTATTTCTATCGGTGCTCTTGAAATATGTTTTAGTGTGTAAATGATTGCCTTCTTTGATTACCTCAACATCCAAATACTGTATTTGTAGCTGATTCCAGCTATACTCCAGTCTGATGTTGTTCGTATTACTGTTTAGATGTTCCATAAATTGCTTTAAAGTTGTTTCTGTGCCTTCCCATACAAAGAATACATCATCTATATAACGACTGTAAAAAGTAAATTCCCTACGTGTATTAGAATAAATCCAGCTATCCTCCCATTGGCTCATGAAAAGATTCGCTATGCTGGGAGCGAATTTGGCTCCCATGGCAACTCCTGTCCTCTGACTATAGAAGTCGCCATTGTACCAGAAATAATTGTGAGTCAAACAATAATCTAGTATCATGCCTAGGAATCTTTTCTGTTCAAATGGGATGTCTTCCCTACTGCACAGAGCCCAATTGAGTGCTAACAGAGCGTCATCATGTTGTATTATAGTATACAAAGAGGACACATCTGCCGTCACCAGATATATTTCCTTATCTGTTGCAAAGTTAATTTGCTTGATTTTTTGTATAAACGATGTGGTGTCTCTCAAGTATGCCTTGGTGGTCTGGACACTGGTCTGTAAAAAGACATCTAGGTATTCGCTTAATCGTGATGTTACTGATTCAATACCATTTACTATTGGTCTGGTGGCGTCTTTATGTATTTTGGGCACTGTGTAAATTGTGGGGATCCTATTGTAGCTGGGACTAAGGTATTGTTTCTCCTTTTTAGTAATGATTTTTCTATAGTATCCGTGATCGACTAAATTGAAAAGTGTTTCACGGTACTGTTTTGTAGGATCCCCTTTAAGCCGGTTATAGGTTTCCTGATCTTCTAACATGGTCTGTAGTTGGGAATGGTAGTAAGATTTATCCAAAATGACCACCCCTCCCCCTTTGTCTGCTGGTCTAACTACTACATTCTTTCTTTTTTCTAATGCCTTGATACCCTCTTCTATATGTTTAGGGTTCACCTGTTTTTGTACCTGCAGTGTCTCTAGGTCTTTTAGTGTTAGTTGTTTGAATACTTTGACCTGAGGATTCGAAGGGTGTGGAGGGTTAAACAGTGACTTATTTGTAAGTCCACTGTTTATCCCAATGGTACCATTAACCTTATTGGCCCAAGAGGTTGTGTCATTAGATAAAACATACTTTTTAATGTTCAATTTTCTTACATACTTGTGTATGTCCATATAAACATTGAACTTATTCATTGGTTTAATTGCGGTGCATTTAAGGCCTGCATTTAGAATATTAGTCTCTTTTTGTGTAAGTGTAACACTGGACAAATTGTATATGCCACTTACTCGCGTTCTCTGGGTCTTTTTCTGCTGGATGCGATATCCTGCCCTAACGCCTCTTTGTGTACCGTTCTTATAGGGCCTGGGGTGGTGTATGGTGCTGCCGTCTGTGGGGGTTGCCACCATTGTTGCTGATAATTGTAATTTGTTGATCGTCCCCTCCAGGGGCGTGTGGCCCATGTTCTGCCCCTGTATTGTCCCCTCCTGCCCCTCCCTAAAAAAGGTTGATTGTGTTTAGGGGTTTGTATATATGTTTGGTAAGGGGGCTCTTCATATAGGAGTTCATATCGGTTCTGGGTATCTACATTATAATTATTTACCCTTGATGTTGATGGGGTAGGGTCCCTTCCTTTCCCCCTCCTATTACCCTTTGGTCTCTCTTTATGTGCACCATATGTGGGACGTATTGGGGAATTATTTGCTCTACTCGATTGTTTGTTATGTGCTAATTGTTCTAACTGCTGTGAATTTGAGGATGATGGTTGTGGTGTGGAATATATATCCATTTGATTATCTGTATTTGTCACCAACCTCATTGTGGGATCCTGCCATGAATACATTTTATTTGTCTTAAAATCTATAATATCTCTCCTAAATTTTTTTGCCTTTTTCTTTTGTACCTCTTTGTCTACTTTCTCCAGTCTTTTCTTGATGTTCTCATCAAAACTCATTAATTGTGGTGTGCCTTTGATAGCTTGTATTTTTATTTGTAATTCTGCTATTTTTACTTTTAATGTATACATTTTTTTCTTTTTGCGTTTAAGTACTAGATGTTGTAGTTTCATGCCTACTTCATTAAAACAATCTAGCCATTCAGTAGTAGAGATTGGGTCATCTAAGCCGTCCTTCGGGCTGACTTCCCATCTCATACTGGATTTATTCTAATAGATGTAGGGAATTGACTTTTTACAGTCGTTATATAGATGATGTATTCTTTGTATGGGAAGGCACAGAAACAACTTTAAAGCAATTTATGGAACATCTAAACAGTAATACGAACAACATCAGACTGGAGTATAGCTGGAATCAGCTACAAATACAGTATTTGGATGTTGAGGTAATCAAAGAAGGCAATCATTTACACACTAAAACATATTTCAAGAGCACCGATAGAAATAGCTTCATTCCCGTACAAAGCGGACATCATCCCAAATGGCTGATCAATATTCCTAAAGGGCAGTTCACTAGGATAAGACGCAACTGCACAATGGATAAGGATTACATCAGGCAAGCAAATTCACTTAAACTACAGTTTGAAGAGAAGGGATTTAAGTCTGAAACACTGGACAAATTAATTGTGGATATAGGCCAAATGACTCAGGATCAATATTTACAACCAAAAATTAAACAAAAAAATACTACTTATAAATGGGGTTTTATTTCCAACTACCACAAACAATATAAAGATGTAGAGGTCATTATTACTAGACATTGGCACATTCTCCAGTTGGACAAAAAAATAGGTAAAACCTTACCAGATAAGCCCCCTTTTATATATAGAAAAAATGCCACTTTTGGGGACCAGGTAGTCAAAAAAGTCTTGGACCCCCCCCCCAAAGGATTAAAAATGTTCTGGGAACAAACTGGATTCCAAGCGTGCAGGAGATGCAAAGCGTGCAGACAAGTCACTACCCATTTAAGAGCACTGACTCAATTTACATCTACGGCCAATAATGTAACATTCCCAATTAAGGAATGCATTACTTGCAGATCTACTCATGTAATTTATGCATTGGAGTGCCCGTGCGGCCTCATGTACATAGGTCGCACGAAACGCATGCTCTCTACACGAGTGGCGGAACATATCTATAACATCAGCATAGGGTATAAAGAACACAGTGTATCATTACACTTTAGAAATAAACACAAGAGAGATCCGAAGGGTCTGAAGTTTTGGGGGGTAGATAAATTACATCCAAACTGGAGAGGTGCCAACATGGTGAGGGAGATTTCTCGCCGTGAAACAGAGTGGATTTTCCTTACGGACACGCTCAGTCCTAAGGGCCTCAACATAGAATTAGATGTAAATTGCTATATTAGTAATTACTAGAATAGATTAAACCCCCTCTCAGACTTATTAGCAAATAGGAAGAGTTTCATTGGTCCAGTCACTATTATAATGATTGGAACAATGGAGTAATGTAGGAAGTCTCTTGAGTGATTAATAAGTCCTGGAAGATGAATTTAATGTAAGTAACAATATGTTAATATGTCAGTATGGATATTATTTTAATTTTTGAATATTTGGGTATTATCCAGTGTAGCATTGCCTGTATTGCATCATTGATACAAACATAGAAACAAGTGCTTTACCTCCAATAACAGATACTATGACATTCAGTACTTTTAAAGATATAGCAATATCTGTGATCCAGTAATCCAAAACGCAATGGATTATTCATTTATTTTGAGAATCAAATATGAGTAATGATAAATGAAATATTGACGTTTTGACGGTTTTTTATGAGTTGTTTTTAAAGCACATTGTGTAAGTAAAATTATTATGTAGATTTTAAGTAATGTATGTGCTATGAATGTAATAAGACTTGTGAAGCCAGGCACCTCTTTTCCCGCAGAGACATCACATGTAGTACTGTGGGAGAGATGGATTGTTTACCATCGGATGCGGCTGTGTATATTTAGCCTTCCGGTGACACCTGATCCGGAAATCGAGCGATAGGAGGGAAATGCCACAAGGACTTCCCTTGCAGACAGCCGTCTAGTCCGATGGGAGGGACGAGCGGTGTCGTTCGATATACGACGCCCCTCGCCAACAATCAGTATGGTATAAAAGACTGCTACGTATATCGCGTGACCACGCCCTCTGAAGACGTAATCACGAAACGCGTCAGGGCGTGGTCACGCGAGCAGTGAGGGTGAACAGTAGCCGACAAGGACCCGGGTCTCCACACGCAGGCTACGACGCATGAGGGCTCCAGCTTGACGGTGAGGCGCTTGTCTGGTACAGCTGACATCCTGGTTTTATATGCTTTTAACAGTAATTTTTCAATGTAAGCGCATTATGTAAGGGGGAAGTAGGGTATTACCACTAATAAAAGATACTACGCTATATTAGACCCCTTGCATTTCTTCCATGTCCACATCTAATGAGTGAGATCCAAACGGAGGACACAGGATTATACAGCGGGACCCTTCACAACAGAGATAGGCTTAAAAGATACTATTGTCTGGTAAGCGGCCATCTGAGTGGACATACACAGAGGTGAAAATTTGGTGAAGGGGTAGGACTCCACCCACGGATATCCACACATATGGGAAGATAGATTGTATGATATATACTACAACTACACAAAAAAAGAGTGTGAAGGGCTCTGTTATAATAGGATGTTGATGTTGGACTGATTAACATGGGACTGTGTTTTCCTTTATATATGGTTTTATCTATTTTTATGGTTACAAGCTCTTTAAATGATTATAAATATACTAGTAATGCATTTAATCTAAATGAACTGCATGGTGAAAACAGGAAATTGATGATTCCATCAGCATACAGTACAAGCGCTGTTAGTGTTTGTCTTGGTTTCCCAGGTCGATCACATTGATTTATATGGTATAGCTTTTTGAATAATAGCAGCTGAGATATTGAGATTTAACCCTGAGTGGAAACAATTTGATCACATACATGAGCGCTGCGGGCAGGGGCAAACACATCAGTTACTGAGTGGATACCCCTGCATAATATTTTTAAAAATTTAAAAGTAAATCCTACTAGCATGGCTGCCACATGCTACCACGGGCTCCCAGCTAGATATAGGCAAAGGCAACTATTAAAAAGAGGGCGGCAAAACCGGAAGTACATCATGTCAACCTCCCGGAAACCGGAAGTGATAAAAACCAGAAGTGCGTCACGCAAACCTCCCGGAAACCGGAAGTGATAAAAACCAGAAGTGCGTCTGGCCAACATGGCCGCCACGTGATAGGTTCCATATTAGATGAAGGCAAAATTCATCCAATATGAAAGATTCAAAATCAAAAAGCGGCAAAACTCAAAATTGAGTCCCACCAACATGGCTGCCACATGTCACCGCAGGCTCCATGTCAAACGAAAACTGGGGTAACCGTTAAAAAAAGGGGGACAAAAAAAATGGGAAGTGCATCATATCAACCTGGTAGTAAACCAGGCCGACTTCACAGCCACACGTCAAAGGTCACACAGACCCGGAAGTGCACCACATCAACATGGCGGCCACGAAACACCAAAAGCCCCACATTGTCTAAGGGCAAATGTAAAAATAAAAGTAAATATGATAATGATTAAAAAAAAAAAAAAACTAAAATATCGTAATGGCCACAAAAACAATATCATTAACACCCCGGCATGGGAGCCACAGGGTGCCATTGATTTCATACCAAAAAACAAAAAGACAAAGACAACTATAATGACTAATTGTCTAATGGCCACGTAACGTTAGGGAAGGGAAGATCCTTCATCCTCCCATCAGCTCAAATCAAGTTCACATAATCTGAACTCCCAACCATTACAAATATGGACCCCGCAGACATATATACCTGCCAAAAAAAAACAAATTATGAATTGTCTATAAATGCGTTAATGTCAACATCTACGTTAAGCCCGAACGGGGTATAGCATTTAATTTTATGGATCCAGGCCATCTCCAATCTTGATATGTCCCTGACCACAGAACCTCCTCTCCAAGGCAAATCAAATTTATCTATGCCCAAGAAAATGGTCTTAGCTGGATTTTTATCATGATGCTCTAGATAATGCCTAGATACTGAATGCTTTGGGAAGCCATTGAGGATGTTAGTGATATGTTCATTTAAACGCACGTTGAGTGCCCTTTTAGTCCTCCCAATGTAGTGTAGCCCACATGGGCATTGCAACAAATAAACTACCTTTTTGGTGGTACATGTGATAAATGGTTTAATCTTATGTACCCGTAATGTACTGGATGATATAAATGACTGAGTGCGTCTATGTGTGCAACCACTCATAGAGCAAACCCGACATCTCCGACATTGGTAATATCCCGTTAGTTGCTCAAAGAAACAGGGTTTCACACTAGGGGGATTGAGGACATTGGGTGCCACCTTATTCCTCAAAGAGGGGCGCCCTTATATATCACTCTGGGTCTGGTGGGTAGCACTTCATTTAAAGTCAAGTCATTGGCTAAAATATGCCAATGCTTATTAATAATCTTTTTTATTGCCCGGTGTTGAACAGAAAACGTAGTAATGAAGGGGACCTTACCCATTTTGTCATCTAAGTCAGTCTTTGTCCTTTCTCTCAATAATGAGCTTCTTTCGGTAGCCCTAGCGGCTTGTAATGCCATTTCAAGCATCCTATTTTTATAGCCCTTATCACTAAACCGCTCTGATAAAATCCCAAATCATGTGACATTTCGGCGTTTGCTTTGCCGGCCGGCTTTTCTTAACGCTGATTTGACCTTTACAGTGGTGTGAAAAAGTGTTTGCCCCCTTCCTCATTTCCTGTTCCTTTGCATGTTTGTCACACTTAAGTGTTTCGGAACATCAAACCAATTTAAACAATAGTCAAGGACAACACAAGTAAACACAAAATGCAATTTGTAAATGAAGGTGTTTATTATTAAAGGTGAAAAAAAATCCAAACCATCATGGCCCTGTGTGAAAAAGTGATTGCCCCCCTTGTTAAAACATACTATAACTGTGGTTGTCCACACCTGAGTTCAATTTCTCTAGCCACACCCAGGCCTGATTATTGCCACACCTGTTCACAATCAAGGCATCACTTAAATAGGAGCTGCTTGACACAGTAAGGTCCACCAGAAGATCCTTAAAAGCTACACATCATGCCGAGACCCAAAGAAATTCAGGAACAATTGAGAAAGAAAGTAATTGAGATCTATCAGTCTGGAAAGGGTTATAAAGCCATTTCCAAAGCTTTGGGAATCCAGCGGACCACAGTGAGAGCCATTATCCACAAATGGCGAAGACATGGAACAGTGGTGAACCTTCCCAGGAGTGGCCGGCCGCCCAAAATTACCCCAAGAGCGCAGCGACGACTCATCCAAGAGGTCACAAAAGACCCCACAACAACGTCCAAGGAACTGCAGGCCTCACTTGCCTCAGTTAAGGTCAGCGTTCATGCCTCCACCATCAGGAAAAGACTGGGCAAAAATGGCCGGCATGGCAGAGTTCCAAGGAGAAAACCACTGCTGAGCAAAAAGAACATCAAAGCTCGTCTCAATTTCTCCACAACACATCTTGATGATCCCCAAGACTTTTGGGACAAGATTCTGTGGACCGATGAGACAAAAGTGGAACTCTTTGGAAGGTGTGTGTCCAAGTATATCTGGCGTAGAAGGAACACTGCATTTCATAAAAAGAACATTATACCAACAGTAAAATATGGTGGTGGTAGTGTGATGGTCTGGGGCTGTTTTGCTGCTTCAGGACCTGGAAGACTTGCCGTGATAAAAGGAACTATGAATTCTGCTGTCTACAAAGAGATCCTGAAGGAGAATGTCCGACCATCTGTTCGTGTACTCAAGCTGAAACGAACTTGGGTTCTGCAGCAGGACAATGATCCTAAACACACCAGCAAGTCCACCACCGAATGGCTGAAGAAAAACAAAATGAAGACTTTGGAGTGGCCTAGCCAAAGTCCTGACCTGAATCCTATTGAGATGTTGTGGTATGACCTTAAAAAGGCCGTTCATGCTCGAAAACCCTCTAATGTAACTGAATTAGGACAATTCTGCAAAGATGAGTGGGCCAAAATTCCTCCAGGACGCTGTAAAAGCCTCATTGCACGTTATCGCAAACGCTTGATTGCAGTTGTTGCTGCTAAGGGTGGCCCAACCAGTTATTAGGTTTAGGGGGCAATCACTTTTTCACACAGGGCCATGATGGTTTGGATTTTTTTTCACCTTTAATAATAAACACCTTCATTTACAAATTGCATTTTGTGTTTACTTGTGTTGTCCTTGACTATTGTTTAAATTGGTTTGATGTTCCGAAACACTTAAGTGTGACAAACATGCAAAGGAACATGAAATGAGGAAGGGGGCAAACACTTTTTCACACCACTGTATGTTTGTGAGTATGTTTTTTATTATGGAATAAAAGATTTTGGTTTTTGGTTTTACGCTATGGGAGTCTTTGCTTGCCTTTTATGAATGGTCCAACCACGTGAAAACGAGGTGATGTCCCTGTGTGATGACCCCTAAGATTTCTCATATCAAATGCCTTTCTGATTCTGGGATTTGGTAAGCGCGCATTTTTACCATTTATCAGCATGGTGTTGGTGAAGGAAATTCTCTCTCTTGCACCCGCATAGGATTTCTTGAGAAGAAACACTTATGATTATTGGACTGTTATGCCCACGATTACATCTTGATGAAGAACTGTTTTCTTATATATAATTTTTGAGCACTCTATTCATAATATTTCTGATTGTTCACAAAATTCCTGTGCACTTTACCACTGTATGCTCATGACTACGTCTTTATGAGGAACTGTTGCTTATATATAATTTTTGAGCACTTTATATATATATATTTTTTGTACACTATTGTATGAGTTATAGAGTATATTTTTATTATTCACCTAGTTGGGGTTTTTGTATTATAATTTTTGACTAGTTATAGTGTATACATATTTTCCTGGTGCCTCCATGGCAGCATACCTGTGACAAGCTCCGCCTTGGCTCCTCCCTCAGGACTAGTGAATATTATAAAAGAAAAGGTTAGTACAGCCCCTGCATTCTCCTTTTTTTCCTCATACCTCATGGCAGTGAATCCTGGTCGGCGTCCTTCCCTTGGGCAGCTAAATGCGCTTATAAGGTTGGAAATCCCTTCTGTAGGATCTTTTGGGACAAGCAGTTTGTCTCTTAAGTAAGAGCTTTATCTGCAGTTTGGGCGTTCAGGCTTCAACTCACGGCAGCAGAGGTAGCAGCTTTTTTTTGTTTTTTATTTCCTCTTTTTCTCCTTTCTGTCTTTTCCTTCCCTTCTGTTCTCCTTTTCTTTCCTTTTCTCTTTATCTGAGGCTTGTAATTCGTACCTTGCCTCTCCTTTCTTTTTCCCTCTCTCTTTTCCTCCTCCCCAGCTCTCTGGTCGCGTTCCCCTGGCTCCCATACTTCTTAGAGACCCCCCCTCCCTTTCCCCCTCGCTCATGTCATCTCTTGGGCTTACTAGGGGCCACGCGCGGCGAGCGCCGGGTTTCTTATCCTCTGTCGACATTCCCCGCCATCTTCTGCGCATGCGCCGGCGGGTCGTATTGCCTCATCGGTTCGTTCCACCGATCGGCGCATGCGCGGTGGTTTCGGAGGCTCCGGCGGCCATTTTTACTGAGGGCAAAGTGTCCACTTTGCCCTTAGAGCGTCAGGGGTGGAGCACAGGCGTGCCTCCACTCCTCCTCCTCCTATTTATTTCCCTAGTAGCCTCAGTGGGATGCATGTTGCTGTGAGGAGAACTGCACTCTGGAGTTCCAGGCTATACCCATTTCTTCTAAAAGTAGGCAAATGACTTAATGCTTGTAGGTGCATGTATATGTATGTATATGTGTGTGTATATGGATATGTGTATATATATATATATATATATATATATGTATATATGTATATATATATATATATATATATATATATATATATATATATATATATATATATATATATATATATATATATATATATATATATATATATGTATATATATATATATATATATCGTACTAAATAATGTAGATGGATAATTTATATGTTAATTTATTTAAATAAATGTAAAATAATAAATGTAATTGATCATTTGCGGTTCCAAAAAAAAAAAATATATAAAAAAAAAAAACAGTAGTAAGAGGGGGGAAAGTCGTTATTTATGCAGGTAAACTCCCTTTTTTTCCTCGTAAGTTAGGGAACGTCCAGTTGACGCTTCTCCTCTGACTCTTTCCTAGCCGTTACTTCTGCTAAGCCGCCTAACATGAGCCTTTCGCTGCCCCCTCAAGATCCTACTCTACTCCCAAGGTAAGGACCTACGCCCAGGTAAGTTTAAAAAAAAAAAAAAAGAGTGCACTGAGGATGGTACTTTTGTATTTCAGTCCTGTACGCCAGAAGACGTCTAAGAGGACCTCAAGGCGATATGAAGATGACAACGACACTAGTCACAGCAGAGACAGGTCGTCCAGACGTGGGAGTTACAGAAGTGGCAGGAAAGCTTCGGCCATGAAGCGCCATCATTCACGCTCCCCGAGAACTAGACCCACTAGTTGTCAGGCCTGTGGAGGCACTCCACTTCCGGACAAACTGATTTGTCGAAATTGCCTTAGAGACTATGCAGCGGACAGAGAGTCTGAGGGCCTGCAAGTGGCAGATCTCCTTAAAAAGGCAGTAAAGGACTCCCTTGCAGAATTGGTTGCTACAATGCTGACGCAACAACCAGCATGCCCTCCTCAGGAGCCGATGGCTGAGGCCTCCATTCCCGGGCCATCCACAAGTGGAATTTTTTGTCCGTTGCCTGCATCTTCCTCTAAGCATCAAGATGATATGGCCATTTCAGAGGAATCTTCTGATGACCTAGATGCCTCCGGCTTTGCCTTCGCCATGGTCCAGCCTTATGTACAAGCGGTTAAACAAGCGATCGTCTGGGAAGAGTCCAACACGGAGGTTAAAAAGTCGAAATCGTACTTCCCCTTTCTCAAGCGATCTCCTTCTTCCCTCTTATGGAAGAAATCAAGGGAGTGATCGAGGAAGAATGGGGGAAAGACAGAAAAGAGATTTTCCACCAATCGCTTGGGAAAATTATACCCTCTCTCTGAGGCGGATTCCGCAATGCTGGAGGGCCCTCCAGTGGTCGATGCCGCAGTGGTAAGGCTGGCAAAGAATGTCACTTTTCCCCTGGAAGATTCAACTTCCTTCAAGGATCCTCTGGACAGAAGGATGGACCTTGACCTTAAGAAGGCTTATCAGATGACAGGCAATGCCTGTAAACCTGCAATAGCCCTGACATCAGTGTCTAACGCATTGCGCGTCTGGACGGATAATATAGAGTCGGCAATCCAACAGGACATGCCAAAGGAAGATATAATCAAGGCCTTAGATGAGCTGAAGCTCTCAGCAGACTTCATTCGGGAGGCCGCCATTGACTCTTTCGTTGCTCCGCAAGGGCAATGCTCCATTCAGTAATGGCCAAACGGGCCCTGTTGCTAAAACCGTGGGCAGCGGACATTGCCTCGGAGCAGAACTGGTGCAAGATACCTTTTGACGGTAAAGCCTTGTTTGGGGAAAAGCTGGACAAGGCCATCTCTCGGGTCACTGGCGGAAAATCAGGCCTACTTCCCCAAGACAGGCGATCCAGACGTTTCAGGTCATTTGCACCCAGGTTCCAATACTCCAAAAATAAGGACTAAAGACAGTCCAGGCAAGGGAAAGGCTTCAGGCACAATTGGAAAAGTACACAGTCTACGTTTCTCAAGACCGAGGCCAGTGCCTACCCCACAGGATTCAACAAAATCCTTTTGACGCCAGGCCAGCCCAAGTGATCCCTGTAGGGGCCAGGTTAAAACAGTTCTCGAAGATCTGGGAACAAAAGTGCAGGGATCCTTGGGTAGTTGCCACGGTCAAACACGGCCATTTCTGGTCTTTTCTAGACAAACCTCCCAAGGACTTTTTCTCCCCAACAAGGGTATCAAGGTCCCCTCAAAAAGCGGAAGCGCTAAAGTGATTTTCTTCTCTCCCTGCAGGAGCAACGAGCAGTAGTTCCAGTGCCTCCATCCAAGAGATTTTCGGGTTTTTACTCCACCCTGTTTCTAGTCCCCAAGAGAAACGGTGGGTGGAGACCCGTGATAGACCTAAAAAGACTAAATCGCTATATTTTTCTAGAAAAATTCAATATGGAGTCACTACAGAAGATTATTCGTGTAGTCCAACCAGGGGACTGGATGATGTCAATAGACCTGCAGGACGCTTACCTGCATATACCCATACTCCCTCCATTCCAGAAGTATCTGAGATTCACGGTGGGGCAGGTACATCTCCAATTTCAGATCCTTCCATTTGGCCTCTGCACGTCACCAAGAGTCTTCACAAAGACCCTGATTGCCATTATAGCCCCTCTGAGAGAATTGGGGCTTCGGGTATATCACTACCTGGACGACCTTCTACTCCTGGCGAAGGACCCAGCCCAGTTAGTGGAGCACAGGAGCATCCTATTGACAACACTAACGGAATTCGGATGGAAGATAAACCAGGAGAAAAGTCACCTTTCTCCAACCCAGGAGATGGTCTATTTGGGAGCTCTGTTCAACACAAGGAACGGAACAGTGTCTCTCCCACCGCAGAAGGCATCTTCCATTATTCAACAAATGAAGAAAGTGAGCACGAGATCCTACCTGACAGCCTCAAACTGCTTGAGCCTGATAGGTCGGATGTCGTCATGTATCCCTATGGTCCCCTGGGCCCACTGGCATTTGAGACATTTTAGGCTGGAACAGACGATATCTATCCCAACCCATACACCTGACGACCCTGATGCTCAGGAGTCTACATTGGTGGATGAAGAAACAGACGCTTCTGAAATCTCGCCCGCTAGGGCATGTCGACTGGATCATAATTACTACCGATGCCAGCGCAGTTGGTTGGGGAGCACATTCCAACCAGACCTCAGTACAAGGAAGATGGTCCTTCCATGCAGCAGGCATGATGTTGAATGTCCTGGAGCTCAGAGCAGCCTACCTTGCACTACTAGCCCTAGAGTTCGAGATTTAGGGGAAACCAGTTCTCCTCAGGATGGACAACAGGGCCGCGGTATCCTATGTGCACCGACAAGGGGGGACGCGCAGCAGGTCCCTCCTGAACGAGGTGGAACCCATATTCCTCTGGGCGGAAAGGAATTTGAAGGACCTAAGGGCAGTCTATCTGCCCGGTCATCTCAACTCGAGGGCAGACAGCCTTTCCCGCAGGTTCGCAGATACCAACGAGTGGTCCCTACACCCGGAAATCTTCAACTGGATAGTGAACCAGTGGGGTCCCCTCGAGCTAGACCTCTTTGCGACAGCATTCAACACCAAACTTCCAAGGTTTATCTCGAGGTTTCCGCACCCCCAGGCGGAGGCAACAGATGCCCTCTCAGCCCCTTGGGCATGCAATCGGGCCTATGCCTTTCCTCTGCGGCCCCTCATTCTGAGATTCCTGTCAAGACTTGTGAGGGAGACATCAACGGTGATAGTAGTCCTACCATATTGGCCAAGAAGGCCTTGGTTCCCCACGGCAATGGATCTGAGCACCCGACCTCCAGTCAAGGTTCCAGAAATACCTCTCCTCCTGTCGCAAGGATGTCACACCCATCCAGATCCCCGCAGGCTGGACCTTCACATCTGGCAGCTGAAAGGAAGAGTTCCAATCCCTAGGGTGCTCCGACAAAGGGATCGCAACCCTGCTCAAAGCAAGAAAACCATCCACGAACGACATATATGATAAAGTGTGGAACAAGTTCAGGGCCTTCATGCTTGACAGAAGCTGTGATCCAGGTTCCCCATCATCCTCTCAAATTCTTGAGTTCTTGCAGACAGGCCTGGACCTAGGTCTTGCATTAGGTACAATTAAGGTGCAGGTATCAGCGATCTCAGCAGCAACCAGTAGAAGATGGGCAGAGGATCCATTGTTAATCCAGTTCTTCAAAGCTGTCAGAAAGATCCGACCACCAACCAAACAATCTTTTCCCACTTGGGACCTTGCCGTCATCCTGGAGTCCTTGGCCAATCCACCCTTTGCCCCTTCGGACTCGGCATCGCTCTGGAATCTAACCTTGAAGTTAGCCTTCCTGATAGCTATAACCTCTGGCAGACGAGTTTCGGTGCTCCAAGCTTTAGGAGCAGATCATGATCACATTATATTTTACCCAGACAGAGTGGAACTCAGAACAGTGCGAGGGTTTATTCCCAAGGTCGCATCATCCTTGAACATGTCGGAAACCTTGGGCACTCCCAACATTTTCAGAACAGGACTCCGGTTCTCTTCATGAGCTAGACATTGCCTCCACTTTGAAATGCTATCTGCAGGCCACAGCATCATTCCGGGCTTCCATCAGACTGTTCATAATTCCCTTGGGTAAAAACAAAGGAAAGGAGGCATCAGCTAGAACGATTGCCTCATGGATCGTTAAACTCATCCACAAGGTGTACAGGACGAAGGGACTGGATCCCCCTTCGGCGGTCAGGGCGCACTCCACCAGAGCGGTTTCTGCTTCTTGGACGGCAAGAGCGAATGTGACGATCGAAACCATCTGTCGGGCAGCGACTTGGTCGTCCCAACATACATTTCTGAAACATTACAGGGTGGACCCAGGAGCTCTCTCTTCGGTGGAGTTTGGCAGACAGGCAGTCACTTCGGCCTTCGCTTCTTCTAAATAATAATTTCTTTAAAATAAACCTCTAAGCATCATCCCATCCGTCTCAGCTAGTTATTTGTCACAGGTATGCTGCCATAGAGGCACCAGGAAAACAGAAAATTGTACCATACTTACCGTAATTTTCTTTTCCTGGTGCCTATCCATGGCAGCATACAATCCCACCCTTGGTATTCTATATTATGGAGAATGCAGGGGCTGTACTAACATTTTCTTTTATAATATTCACTAGTCCTGAGGGAGGAGCCAAGGCGGAGCTTGTCACAGGTATGCTGCCATGGATAGGCACCAGGAAAAGAAAATTACAGTAAGTATGGTACAATTTTCTGTTATAGATTTTTTTAGATTTTTGTAATTGTGAGCGCGGTTGAAATTCCTGACTTACAAGTTAGTTTTGTGGTCGTATTTGGCGACTAGTAAAGCATACGTGTAGGAAATTAGATGATTTTGGGGTTCTGTTTTCAGGTATAGCGATTCAAAAGGGGTGGTCTGTCATAACCAGTCATGTCAAGGGTTACATTTTTCAAGCAATTGTCGAATTTTTCCAAAATGCGAACATGTTATTTGTCATCTGGGTGGCCAGGTTAGATTGTGTTAGATGACCTCTCTCATAGAATTGCTTTGCACGAATGGTAGAGTGTTGCCATGAGTCTGAGAGAAAAGATGTGGAGACTCTTGGTGGGAAGTCTGGGTTGTGGGCGAAGTAGAGCCATAGGGCCTAAAATGTATTGATATTTTGTGTTTAGGACAAGTTTCCTGGAACGAAGTTAGTGTTGGATGAATTAACGAGTGATTTTTTTCAGGTCGTAGGAATATGTCTTGAGGCAATCCAAGGGGTTTGGAATTGCAGGGAACGGGATATAGTGTGTTCTAGCTGAACCCATGCCTTTAGTTTGGAGTGAATGTTTCAATCAATAATCCTGGGGGGGCAAATCCTTCCGAGGCTGAAGTGGTTAAAGAATGCAAAACAAAAACATGTGTGAAAACCATTCCCCAGAAACAGGGAGTCCCGATGGATTTAACCGAAATGTACTTGTCATCGTATTCTTCGTACATTCCGGTGACTTCAATGAACTTGTCACAGAGTTCATCATGGTTAGACTCCAATTTTCCCCTACTGAAGAAGAAATGGCTGGGGATTTTATCTTCAGCCTTCATCTTCTGGAAGATGTTCATGGCTTGATTGTACAGAGAATAACAGTAACAATAGGACAAGAAAAGAAGAAAATCATTTATATTGTTTTAAAAAATGCAACACATTCCAAATATATGTACTAAAATGTGTAATTTCTCCCATTTGATGGGTCCCCTTTCATTGCCAGAAGCCCTGTTAAATCCACAAAAAATGTACATTTATAGTTCATGTAAAGTTACATATAAACCACAATGGACCAAAAGATAAATGCAGTTCTGGGTGGATTCAGCTCTAAAGAGTAGTCCATCCTACAACAGAGATTATAGTGATGGACTTTCCCTAAAGTGATCAGACCAAATTCCTCAGCCAAGCTACAGCTTCTCAATTCTGCACTAGAAAGGCTAAAAGACACAAGATAAAAATGGGGTTGTTTAAGAAAAGGCAAATCCACTTTGCACTGAAAGTGCACTTGGTAGTGCAGTCACTGTAAATCTGAGGGGTAGATCTGAAATGAGGGGAAGCTCTGCTGGTTTTATCATCCAATCATGCGCAAGCTAAAATGCTGTTTTTTATACTTCTTGTATGTCCCCATTAGATCTACAGCGATTGCACTTCCAAGTGCACTTTCAGTGCACTTGTAGTGCAAAGTGGATTTTCCTTTAGTAAATAACCCGCAATATGTTGTAGAGGACAAACAGCAAAATGGTGTTGATGTGGATGACAGAGTGAATCCAGAGGACAAATCAGGACACTGCAGGCCAAGAATATACTACAGGACCACTCTGAACTTTGGAGACATTGGGGGTTATTTACAAGGCAAATCCACTTTGCACTACTGGAAGTAAAGTCACTGTAGATCTGAGGGGGACCTGCAAGGAAAATAAAAAACAGCATTTTAGCTTGAACATGATTGGATGATAAAATCAGCAGAGCTTCCCCTCATTTCAGATCTACCTCTTAGATTTAAAGCGACTGCACTTCCAAATGCAATTTCAGTGCACTTGTAGTGCAAAGTGGATTTGCCCTTCGCAAATAACCCCCATTGTCTATTGTTAAGGTAAACGTTAATGAAAATATTGTCTTCATATAATGTTTCCTACATAATGCAGGCTGGCTTCAGAAACATCATTAACTGGTTGCCGACCGCCGGCCGTCAAATGATGGCCAGGCGGCGCACCTATTGTGGCGGGAGGACGTCATATGACGTCCTCCCGTTTAAACAGGGAATGCGCACGATCGTGCGCGCGCATCCCTGTTTCTTCGGTGGCGGCGTGTCACGGAGACACCGCTCGCCACCGAAGGGGGTGAACAGCCATTCGTTATGGCTGTTTACCACGTGATCGGCCGTGATGAAGTCACGGCCGATCACAGATGGTCACACCCCGAACGTGCACGGCGCATGCGCGCTGCGTGTGCACGTCGGTGGCGGCGTGTTCCCCGGGAACACTGCTCGTCACCGACGCTGGTAAACAGCGATTGGCCGGCTGTTTACCCACGTGATCGGCTGTGATCCTTTCACAGCCGATCACTAAAATGTAAACAAACCACAGTAAAAGGGATGTTACCGGGTTCTCCTCCTCACACACCGATCGTGTGTGAGGAGGAGATTGCGGTAACATCTCGTTACCGCATACAGTGTACACCAATCACACTGATTGCCCCCCCCCCCCAATAAAGAGGACCTGTCACCACCCCTCATAGTACCTGTCAATCACAGTCCATCAGAGTACCTGTCACAGTCCATCAGAGTATTTGAGTACCTGTCCCAGCCCATCAGAGTACCCGAGTACCTGTCCCAGCCCATCTGAGTACCCGAGTACCTGTCCCAGCCCATCTGAGTACCCGAGTACCTGTCCCAGCCCATCAGAGTACCCGAGTACCTGTCCCAGCCCATCAGAGTACCCGAATACCTGTCCCAGCCCATCAGAGTACCCGAGTACCTGTCACAGTTCATCAGAGTACCCGAGTACCTGTCCCAGCCCATCAGAGTACCCGAGTACCTGTCCCAGCCCATCGGAGTACCTGAGTACCTGTCCCGGCCCATCTGAGTACCCGAGTACCTGTCCTGGCCCATCTGAGTACCCGAGTACCTGTCCCGGCCCATCTGAGTACCCGAGTACCTGTCCCGGCCCATCTGAGTACCCGAGTACCTGTCCCAGCCCATCTGAGTACCCGAGTACCGGTCCCGGCCCATCTGAGTACCCGAGTACCTATCCCGGCCCATCTGAGTACCCGAGTACCTGTCACGGCAGATCAGAGTACCCGAGTACCTGTCGCGGCACATCAGGGTACCCGAGTACCTGTCACGGCACATCAGGGTACCCGAGTACCTGTCACAGCACATCAGGGTACCCGAGTACCTGTCACGGCACATCAGGGTACCCGAGTACCTGTCACAGCCCATCTGAGTACCCGAGTACCTGTCACAGTCCATCTGAGTACCCGAGTACCTGTCACAGTCCATATGAGTACCTGTCACCGCCCTTCAGAGTACCCAAATACCAGTCACCAAACCATCAGAGTACCTGTCACCAGGCCATCAGAGTACCTGAGTACTTGTCACCAGGCCATCAGAGTACCTGAGTACTTGTCACCAGGCCATCAGAGTACCCGAGTACCTGTCACCGTCCATCAGAGTACCCGAGTACCTGTCACAGTCCATTAGAGTACCCGAGTACCTGTCACAATCCATTAGAGTACCGAGTACCTGTCACAGTCCATTAGAGTACCGAGTACCTGTCACAGTCCATTAGAGTACCGAGTACCTGTCACAGTCCATCAGGGTACCCGAGTACCTGTCACAGTCCATCAGGGTACCCGAGTACCTGTCACAGTCCATCAGGGTACCCGAGTACCTGTCACAGTCCATCTGAGTACCCGAGTACCTGTCACAGTCCATCTGAGTACCCGAGTACCTGTCACAGTCCATCTGAGTACCCGAGTACCTGTCACAGTTCATCTGAGTACCCGAGTACCTGTCAAAGTCCATATGAGTACCTGTCACCGCCCTTCAGAGTACCCAAATACCAGTCACCAAACCATCAGAGTACCTGTCACCAGGCCATCAGAGTACCCGAGTACTTGTCACCAGGCCATCAGAGTACCCGAGTACCTGTCACCAGGCCATCAGAGTACCCGAGTACCTGTCACCAGGCCATCAGAGTACCCGAGTACCTGTCACCAGGCCATCAGAGTACCCGAGTACCTGTCACCAGGCCATCAGAGTACCCGAGTACCTGTCACCAGGCCATCAGAGTACCCGAGTACCTATTTGCAGCCCATGTCTCATAGAATATACGTTGGGGTGTTTGCTTTCCAAAATGGGGTCATTTTGTGGGTAATTTCACTGTCCTGGTGGTCCAGGACCTTCAAAAGTGTGATGGGTAGGAATGAAATGAGATGTGTCATTTATGCTCCTAGAACGCCTGAACGTACTACTTCAATGTTCGGCCTCTCTATGTGGCCAGGCTGTGTAAAAGTCCTACATATGTGGTATCGCCATACTCAGGAGGAGTAGCAGAATGTATTTTGGGGTGTCATTTTTGCTATATACATGCTATGTGTTAGAAATATCTTATAAATTGACAATTTTGTGTAAAAAAAAAATGCGTTTTAATTTTTTTCCACATATTCCAAAAACTTCTGGAAAAAAATGAACCGTTCAAAAGACTCATTATGCCTCACAGATTATACTTTGGGGTGTTTGCTTTCCAAAATGGGGTAATTTTAAGGGAAATTCCATTGTCCTGGTACTCCAGGGCCTTCAAAAGTGTAATAGGTGGTTGAGAAATGAGATGCGTAATTTTTGCTCGTAGAACGTCTGAAGGTACTACATCAATGTTAGTGCTCTGTATGTGGCCAGGCTGTGTAAAAGTCTCACACATGTGGTATCGCCATACTCGGGAGGAGTAGCAGAATGTATTTTGGGGTGTAATTTTTGCTATATACATGCTATGTGTTAGAAATATCTTATAAATTGACAATTTTGTGTAAAAAAAAAAAGTGTTTTAATTTTTTTCCACATATTCCAAAAACTTCTGGAAAAAAATTAACCATTCAAAAGACTCATTATGCCTCACAGATTATACGTTGGGGTGTCTGCTTTCCAAAATGGGGTAATTTTATGGGAAATTCCATTGTCCTGGTACTCCAGGGACTTCAAAAGTGTAATAGGTGGTTGAGAAATGAGATGCGTCATTTTTGCTCGTAGAACGTCTGAAGGTACTACATCAATGTTGGTGCTCTGTATGTGGCCAGGCTGTGTAAAAGTCTCACACATGTGGTATCGCCGTACTCGGGATAAGTAGCAGAATGTATTTTGGGGTGTAATTTGTTGTATGCATATGCTGTGTGAGAAATAACCTGATAATATGACAATTTAGTAAAAAAAAAAAAAAAAAAAATCTTCATTTTGCAAAGAATTGTGGGAAAAAATGACAACTTAAAAAAACTCACCATGCTACTTACTTAATACCTTGGAATGTCTACTTTGTAAAAAGGGGTAATTTGGGGGGTATTTGTACTTTCCTGACTTGTTAGTGTCTCAAGAAATGAGAAACACCTGATGTACTGAAGGCCTCATCGGAAGTGATCAATTTTCAGTGATTGGCACCATAGTTTGTAGACTCTATAACTTTCACAAAGACCAAATAATATATACTAATGTGGGTTATTTTTACCAAAGATATGTAGCAGTATAAATTTTAGCCAAAATTTATGAAGAAAAATTAATGATTAGCAAAATTTTATGACAGAAACCAAGAAAAATGCATTTTTTTCACAAAATTTACATTTTATTTTATTTATAGCACAAAAAATAAAAAAACCACTAGTGATTAAATACCACTAAAAGAAAGCTCTATTTGTGTGGAAAAAAGGACGCAAGTTTCATATGGATACAGTGTTGGATGACTGAGTAATTGTCATTCAAACTGTGAGAGCGCTGAAAGCTGAAAATTGGTCTGGTCAGGAAGGGGGTGTAACTGCACTGTATTGAGGTGGTTAATATAAATATATATGTTCTAACTAAGATCCAATCATCTGTATTTTCTATAACTGCCTTGTGGCTATGCATTGTGGGATGAAGCTGACAGGAATCCATCATTGAGTGATAAGGAACTTTCATAAAGAAGGAACCTTCTTTATGAAGGTTGCAAATCTTTTATATACTGCTTTTTAAAATGTCGCTTCTGACAGTGGCTTCACTTTATATTTACAGTTTTATTGACAATTCACAAAACTTTAATGTCTGAATAAGGGCCTTTTTTTCAGCCATACGACTGTAGTGCTCAATCCACATTGACCCTAGCTGAAAATAACTTCAATTTTGAAAAGACGTATACTTATCCTGATATTGAAGCTTTATGAACCAAGCTTCATTTTATTTACTGACCCAGTCACAAGACTATCTGGGTCTGAAATTTTTTTAGTTTTTTCACAAAATACTTAATGTTTGGCCCATCTTGGGTACATTGCCATAGCTTTGGAAAAATGGGAAACCAGCTCTTTACTCAGCTGCTGTTGTGGCTGGCTGGTCGTGGCTTTGGTGTAGTAGCTGATTTATCGGCCTTAACAGGTTCATTCCTGATACTGAAAACAAAGAAAATATTTGTTAGTATGGACTATTTAAAGCTTTAAGTGACAGTTCATACTGGGGCGGCTTCAAGTTCAAAGTAGCCTGACTCTCGTCCAACTCTGAAGCCGCCCCGCACAGCGCAAATTTAGCACGGCTCGCAAAATGACTTCTGTGTAGATGTCAATGCAAGCCGCTCCAAAGTCCCCCTAATGCCGCGTACACATGTAGCCGACTATCCGGCAGACTTAGTCCGGCGGACTTCCCGCCGGACTGTCCGCCGGACTTTCCGAACAGGCTACTTGCCCACACACGGCACTTTTTCAGCGGACTAATACAGCGTACTAAGTCCGCCGGACTATCCGCCGTACTTTTGAAATGAACGGACTCGCCGACACACGCGGAGGAAAGTCCTCTCATTTTGAGCGCGTCTCCAGGTAGGCGGGGCCCGCGAAGGAGACGTCACTGGCCCCGCTACCTGGTATGGACTTAAAGGGGAACCCCAACGCGGAAAAAAATTGTAAAAAAAAAGTATAAAAAAACACAACACACAATGGTTAAAATAGTTTATTGCACAGCTCCGGGGGTCTTCCGTCTTCGGGGGACTTCTCACCGGACTCCTCCGCTATGATGTCCCCGCCCATTATGGTGTCACAGTCCCAGAGGATGCTGGGACTGTGACATCATAATAGGCGGGGACATCATCCGGCGATGTCCCTATATAAGTCGCGGAGGAGTCCGGTGAGAAGACCCCCGAAGGCGGATGACCCCCGGAGCTGTGCAATAAACTATTTTAACCCTTGTGTGTTGTGTTTTTTTTACTTTTTTTTACAGGTGAATGGGTAGGGGTACATTGTACCCCATACTCATTCACATAGGGTGGGGGGCCGGGATCCAGGGGCCCCCCATTAAAGGGGGCTCCCGGATTCCGATAAGCCCCCCGCCCGCAGACCCCAACAACCAACGGCCAGGGTTGTCGGGAAGAGGCCCGCTCGTCCCCCCCTTTCCTGGCCGGCCAGGTAGCGTGCTCGGACAAGGGTCTGATGTGTACCTGAGGGGGACCCCCACGCTGATTTTTTTCAGCGTTGGGGTTTCCCTTTAAGTCCATACCAGGTGGCGGGGCCAGCGACGTCTCCTTCGTGGGCCCCGCCTACCTGGAAAAGCGCTCAAAATGAGCAGACTTTTCTCAGCGCGGGAAAAGTCCGCTCATTTCAAAAGTACGGCGGACTGGCATACCAACGGCCAGATTGTCTGCTGAAATACAAGTCCGGCGGGAAGATTGGAGTGCAAAAATACTTTCTAAGTCTGCCGTACTTTCGGGTAAAAAAAAGTCCACTGGAGGCTACACATGGGGGGGACTGTCCGGCGGACTTGAGTTTGCTGGACTTTTCCACCCGATTGTTTGATCGTGTGTACGTGGCATAAGTAGTACAGGAACCTTTTTCTAAGTAGGAGTGACTTGAGTCACTCCTATTAGAACAGTTGCATTGTACTGAATGGAGCGCGGCTCGTTAGGCTGGCAAGTCGCCCCTGTATGGACTGGCACTAAGTCACGTATTATTTTCTTTTGATGATGTTTATTCAGTTTCAAGAGATACAAATCAAAATATGGATCAAATTCAGCCGTGGGAAAATCACATCGCTAATCCAACAACCCCCCCCCCCCCCACCTTGATACTCCCGTCAGGAGATCGATCCCATGTTTGTAAGGAAAAGTCCAAGTTAATTTGCTCTTTTAGTAACTATGATGATTCTCACCGCTGAGAACCAGCCTGAGACAAAGCAAGGACCTGTGTTGAAGGGCTCTGGCCTTGTTTCAGTGGCAATGGATTGACATCAGTTTGAGATGCTTCTGTGATCATTCATTAACAGGTGCATTGGATCTGTAGATGACCTGCTTCAAGGTGGTTCTGCATTCCCATCGACATGTATGAGAGAGTGTGCATGGGGTGTGTCAGATGTGCCTCGGCACACCCAGTGTGCGTCAGCATTATTGCTCTGTTTGGCGACGGGGAGATGGGAAAGATCTCCCACTGAGCAACTCTGCTTATAAGAGAAATGTGGAAGGAAGCACTTCTCTTTTACTCTAAATCTGCGGGCAGGGACATAATCTGGAAGGGGATTGGAAAGATCCCCTTTCTGACCAGCAGAGTGTCACAAGGAAGGTGTGGTACTGGCTTTTAGAGATGGCCTTGCGGTTCGCCCAGCGGTCGGTTTGCGGCAAATTTTGCGTGTTCGCGATTCGCCAAACCGGCGGACTTCTGGCGCTGTTCGCCCGGCGGACATATGCGTTTACATTGTGAAAGAACTTTGACCCATGAGGACACATCCATCATGGGGTACAGGACAGCCAATTGAGACATTTCAGCACATGGACAATTGGACATTCCCCCTACTTTATAAATAGACCTGATCTGGCGGCCATTTTACATTCTGTCTTTTGTCAGTGTAGCGAAAGGTTGCTGTGTGGAGCAGGGACAGACTGTAGTGACACATATCGCTAGCTATTAGGTCCACAAAAGCCCTTTTAAGGACTGGTAAAGGTGTACAGTATATAGGGTTCTGGTGCACTGCTGTGCTGGTGATTGCTGAGTGCACTGCTGACTAATTCTGCAGCTGTCTTTTGTCAGTGTAGGGACAGGACGTTGTGTGGAGCAGGGACAGTCAATTTAATCACTAGCTATTACTATTAGATCCACAAAGGTCCTTTTAAGGACTGGTATAGGTGTACAGTATATAGGGTTGTATACATATAATATACTTTCTTCCAAATATAGAAAGGATATTATACTTGACTGCTGCCCAATTCTGCAGCTGTCTTTTATCAGTGTAGGGATTGAGGGACAGTCTGCAAATCACTAGCTACTAGGTCCACAAAGGTCCTTTTAAGGACTGGTATAGGTGTACAATATATAGGGTTGTGGTGCACTGCTGCTGACTGCTGTGCTGCTGATTGCTGCCCGATTCTGCAGCTGTCTTTTATCAGTGTAGGGACCGAGGGACAGTCTGAAAATCACTAGCTACTAGGTCCACAAAGGTCCTTTAAGGACTGGTATAGGTGTACTATTTGGTGTGCAGTATATAGGGTTGTACACGTATAATATACTTTCTTTCAAATATAGAAAGAATATTATACTTGACTGCTGACCGATTCTGCAGCTGTCTTTTATCAGTGTAGGGACTGAGGGACAGTCTGCAAATCACTAGCTACTAGGTCCACAAAGGTCCTTTTAAGGACTGGTATAGGTGTACTATTTGAAGTGCAGTATATAGGTGTGTAATACACGTATAAAATACTTGCACATATAGAAAGCATAGTATAGTGCATTTCCACTGTGCAGCATTGTGACTGCTGAGTGGTTCTGCAGTGATACTACAAAGAGTGACAAACGCAATCAAAAAAAAGTATTATAACTGGTGTGATAGAACAGTGGCCCCCAAAAATGACAGATTGACGCAGGGTGTTATATACCTTCTTCCACATACATACTGCACTTCTCTAGAGACTTTTGTCACTGGGTCGTTTAAAAATGACAGGCAGAGGAAGAGGTAGGCCCTTCCGCAGGGGTGGTAGGGGTAGGGCAGGAGCAACAGACTTGAGCCAAACTGGCAAACTGCAGAAGGTGCGTGCGATTACGTCAAGGGATGCACCAGACTTGGTTGAGTGGCTTACTCAGCCTTACTCTTCTGTACCCTCCTCATCCTCTCGATCTGCACCCTCTTCACTCTCTGCTGTGTGCACCCCCAAAGACACTACCACCAACACCACCACCACTATATACCTTCCGCTTGAGTCACAGGAATTATTTTCCGATCCATATCAAGACATTTTCGATGCGTAGCCACTCTTGGCATTGGATCAGGAAGAGGAGGGAGCAACAACCGCCACTCAGCAGTCTGACGACAGTACCCAAATCAGCCCAAGGAGGAGGTTGGTCCCTGCTGTTGCTGCCTACTTCGAAATCTCTAATTATATCGGGGGGGAAGGTGATGTCGATGATGACGTGTCTAGTGATATCACGTGGGTGCCCACAAGAGAGGTAGAGGAGGGGAGTTCAGAGGGAGATATGGACCAGCAGATAGGGAGGAGAAGCAGGCGGAACTTAGATTGCACAGGAGGGACAAAGCAGACTGCTAATGTATCAGGAGCGAGGCATCAACCATGTACGGTCACATATGGCGCTCTCAGGATGCCGCAACATGGCTCCGCAGTGTGGGCTTTTTTAACATGTCCGCTGCTGACAACAGTGTTGCCATCTGCAATCTTTGCAGTCAACGCATAAGTCACGGTAAGCCCAACACTCACCTAGGGAAGATCACTTTAAGAAGGCACATGAGCTGCCATCACCGAGCCCAGTGGGAGCAACGGAGCCCACAAAGCCACACTCCAGGCTCTCACCGTCCAGCCTCGTCTTCTACTTCTCCTTCTCCTCTCTCCTCACAATTGTCCTCCACTCCACCTTCCTTCATGCCATCCTCACGTTTTTCTGGAAAAGGGCAGTCTTCCATGAGCCAAATGTTCGAGCGTAAAAAAATGATGACGCTGGATAACCCTCTTGCCCAACGGTTGACGGCTGGCTTGTCAGAACTGATAGCCCGCCAACTACTGCCATATAAACTGGTGGACTTTGTGGCCATTGGAACACCACAATGGAAGGTCCCAGGAAAGAAGTATTTCTCACAGAAGGGCATCCCAGAGCTATATGGCCATGTTCAGCGGTAAGTGAATGTATCTCTGGCACAGTGTCAGTGCCAAGATACATCTGACCACAGACACATGGTCTAGCAAACACGGGCAAGGAAGGTATATTACTTTTACTGCCCACTGGGTGAACCTTCTGACGGCCGTCAAGCATGTAACCCGTGGCGCCCGTGTAGATTTGGTTTTACCGCCACTGATTGCATGCAGGCCTGGCTCTTCTTCTCCTCCTCCTACTCCATCCTCCTCCCTCTCCTCCTTGGCTGACTCCTCCTTTTCCGCTGCTTGCGTCTCTTCCGCTGCACTGCCCAAGCTCCCCAGAACCTATTCGACATGCCAGGGGAGACGTTGCCATGCTGTGCTGTGTCTGTTGTGCCTGGAAGCCAAGAGCCACACTGGCCCTGCACTCCTTTCAGCTTTGCGTTCACAAGCAGATCAGTGGCTAACACCGCTCAATTTGACAGTTGGTAAAGTGGTGTGTGACAACGGTGCAAATCTGCTAAGCGCATTGAAACAGGGCAAAATTACGCACGTGCCATGCATGGCACGTGGTCGTCTTAAACTTGGTTATGCAGCGATTTGTTGTCAAATACCCTGGGGTCCAGGACATCTTGCAGCAGGCAAGGAAAATCTTGGCCCATTTCAGAAGATCTTACACGGCCATGGCTTGCCTTGCTGACATTCAGCGACGACACAATCTGCCGGTCAGACGTCTTATTTGCGATTGCCCGACGCGATGGAACTCAACCTTCTATATGCTTGATAGGCTGCTCCAGCAGAAACATACAGTTAACCACTATCTGTACGAACTCTGCGGCAGAACAGGATCTGGGGAGCTTTTTTTTTTATCGCGCCAGTGGCTGCTCATGCGCGACGCATGCAGACTTCTGTAGCCATTTGATGAGATCACCAAACTGGTCAGTCGTAGTCATGGCGCCATCAGTGATATGGTACCTTATGCCTTCTTTATGGAGCATGCATTGTGTCGTGTCATTGATCAAGCCATGGAGGAGCAGGAGCAGCAAGATGAGGAAGTCGCAATGCTGGATGAATTCCCAGGGGGGACTACTCTATCTGAGACAAGTCAAAAACAGGAGTCTGAAGAGGAGTCAGAGGAGGATGGTGCCGGGGTGGATGAGGAGGAACAAGACGAGCATGCTTTAAACCTTTCTGGGATTCCTGTTGTTGTGCATGGATGGGGAGAGGAGAACGAGGAGGACGACATTATCCTGGATGATGAGCAGGAGCCAGGCCACCACACCGCTTCCAGTTTAGTGCAAATGGGGGCCTTCATGCTCCAGTGTTTTAACAGGGACCTCTGTATAAAAAGCATAAGGGTCAAGGACCAGTACTGGGTGGCAACATACTTAGACCCCTGGTACAAACACAAAATGGCGGAAATGTTACCACCGTCACAGAGGGCTGTCAGAATGGAGCACTTACAGACCTTGCTTCGACAACTGCTGCATTCTGCTTTTGCGTGCGCTGGCAGAGGAGTAATTCCCACTCCCAGAGAAAGAGTTGCGGGTACCAATCCAACAGCGCCTGCAAAAAGAGGGCGGTTTGAAGATGTGTTGGTGACTTCTGATATGAGGTCATTCTTTCAGCTGACCCATTGACAGGTGTCATCTGGATCCAGCATCAGGGAACGCCTAGACCGACAGGTGTCCGACTACATCGGGTTAACGGCCGATGTGGACGCTCTGAGGAATGATGAACCCCTGGACTACTGGGTGGGCAGGCTTGACCTCTGGCCAGAGCTTGCCCAATTTGCAATGGAACTGTTAGCTTGCCCCTCGTCCAGTGTCCTGTCTGAAAGGACGTTCAGCGCAGCAGGGGGGATCGTGACCGATAAGCGCACTCGCCTAGCTCACGACAGTGTTGTCTACCTGACTTTTATAAAAATGAATGAGGCGTGGATCTCAGAGGAATTCAACACATGTGACCAGTAGACCATGTATATGCATAACTCTATAAACAATTTATTTAATCGAGCACATGGACCTTTTTTCTACCTTTGGCTCACTTCCTTGTACAAAAAAGCTCACCGTACTATATGCCCGTACCTTCCTGTTTGAAGAGGTTGAGCGGGGTCATATTTTTGGGTCCCGCAGCGAGTTGCTGGTATCAGTGCTGCTGTCAGTGCTCTCTATCTCGGTGCTGGTGTCAGTGCTCTCTCTCTATCTCGGTGCTGGTGTGGTGTCAGTGCTCTCGATCTCGGTGCTGATGTGGTCTCAGTGCTCTCTATCTCGTTGCTGGTGTGGTCTCAGTGCTCTCTGTCTCGGTGCTGGTGTGGTCTCAGTGCTCTCTATCACGGTGCTGGTGTCAGTGCTCTCTATCACGGTGCTGGTGTTAGTGCTCTCTATCTCGATGCTGATGACAGTGCTCTCTATCATGGTGCTGGTGTGGTGTCAGTGCTCTCTAACTCGGTGCTGGTGTCAGTGCTCTCTATCTCGGTGCTGGTGTCAGTGCTCTCTATCTCGGTACTGGTGTCAGTGTTCTCTATCACGGTGCTGGTGTGGTGTCAGTGCTCTCTATCTCGGTGCTGGTGTCAGTGCTCTCTATCACAGTGATGGTGTGGTGTCAGTGCTCTCTATGTCAGTGCTGGTGTCAGTGCTCTCTATGTCGGTGCTGGTGTGGTCTCAGTGCTCTCTATCACGGTGCTGGTGTGGTGTCAGTGCTCTCTATCACGGTGCTGGTGTGGTGCCAGTGCTCTCTATCTCAGTGCTGGTGTCAGTGCTCTCTATCTCGGTGCTGGTGTCAGTGCTCTCTATCATGGTGCTGGTGTCAGTGTTCTCTATCACAGTGCTGGTGTGGTCTCAGTGCTCTCTATCACGGTGCTGGTGTGGTGTCAGTGCTCTCTATCACGGTTCGGGTGATCATCTCCTGCACCATCTTCATAGTCTGCCCTGACCTTTCCTCTCCTCCATGGCCTTCATGCGCTCCTGAATTGTCAAAATTTCACAGATAAAAAAAGAATGCTTGTCGTTGTCGATCCCAGATTCACTTAATACTTTTGTTATGTCATTGTCCATGTTGTGGGACTATGTGTGCACATTTAGTAAGTATTGTGTGGCTAAAAATATGACCTGTAGGTTTTTAAGGTTCGCCTGCTATTAAAGTCAATGGGGCCCGCCGTGAACTCTGCAGTTTGCGCACTTTTGGCCGTATTCGCGGTTCGCGTTCGTGAAACGTCCCTTCAAAAGTTCGTCCATCACTACTGGCTTTATAACCAATCAAGACATGTGACCATACACCATGTTCTCTGATTGGTTGGAAAGCCGGTATCACAGGACTTTCCAACCAGTTTCCCTTCCAAGTTGTTCCAACCTGTATTCAAATCCATACAGATACAGTGCAGGTATTATCACTGTAACATCTGACCTTTTTTTACCTGCCTAGCCTGCAGATCAGGGATCTCCAAACTTTCTAAACAAAGGGCCAGTTTATTATCCTTCCAACTTCAGGTGAGGCCAGACTGTGGTCAGTGGGATTGGAATATTTCCTGGCATCAGTGAGTGGAAAGAAGAAAATAATAAAAAATCTGCGCTTAGTAAAATAAAATTAAATCAGCAGCTGAACACTATAACCAGGATATTGGGCACACCGAAAACAGAAGAAATAAAAGTGCAGCGCTTAGCCTCTAAATATGACTGTGACTTAATAGAAAAAATATATATAAATAAATAGTGTGAAAAACCTAAATAATATGAAAATCATTAGTGAAAAATACTTTCAAAATTCAAATGTCCAATAAAGTCAAAAGACATTTATCTGTAACTCAAATGTCCAATAGGGTGAAAAACAAACTAAAAAATCAAATAATCATAAAAAATGATGTGTGTACCGTCCGGAGGGCGTCATGCGGCGTACGTGAGAGGGGAGGAGCCTAGCGGCGGCTTCCACGTGACAGGGATGGAGGAGGGTTCGCCGTTCCACCCGGAGCCAAGCGCAGGGAGAAAGCGTGGCGCTCCTCAATGACTCCCGCTCCGGCACCAGCTCCCGCTCTTGATTGTCCGCTTGCCCAAGACTAGAGCGCACTCCCAGCGCGAACCGGAGGGACTCCGGTAGACGGTACGGAGGGCCTCGCTGGAGCGAGCGGAACCCTCGGTTCTACCCCTCCCCCCATACCTCTCCACTTCTCTATCTGTCTGGTAGACGCCGCTGAGTGTGCGCTGTCCCTGCGGGCTGAAGAGTCTGTGAAAGCAGAAGACTACTAACAGGTCAGACCCTCCCAAACTGCTATGCTTTTTTTCGCCTGGACTATTATATATCCTCCAGTCAAAGCTCTGAGAAGGTGCATCTGAGGAGCAAGTAAGGTGTCGGAAGTAAATATAAATGATCTAGGCAATAGCAGCACTCTGAATGTATGCAGTAGGACTCATAGGTCTCAGATCCTCTCTAACTGCTATGGTTTTCTTTTTGTTTTACCCTGGACTGCTATAAATCCTCCAGTTAAAGGGGCATCTAAGGTGCAAGTAAGCTGTTGGATTGTAAAGTAACTTGATTGCTCAATAGTAGTATCCTGAATGTTTATATTGAGATACATATACATTTTCATGCTCTGAAAAGATCCACCCAGGACTCTGACGATGGCTGGTGACTCTTTTACATGTTAATTACGTTTTGAAAAGCTCTACGCAGAAGACTACTAACAGGTCAGACCCTTCCAAACTGCTATGTTTTTTCTCTCCTGGACTATTATATATCCTCCAGTTAAAGTTCTGAGAAGGTGCATCTAAGGAGCAAGCAAGCTGTTGGTAGTAAATGTAAATGATTTATGCAATAGCAGCACTCTGAATGTATGCAGCAAGACTCATATGTTTTTCTATGCCCTGAAAAGTTCTGTCCAGGAATCTGAAGACAGCTGTCGATATATAGCTTTTTACTTTACATAGGAATTACGGCTTGACCCCCCAGAACCAGTAAACCACTCTTTCATTCTCATTTTGCTTCGGGGGGAGTGTATACCTGGGTGGAGAGGAAGAAAAGGGGCCCTCTGGTGGCCTGTTGTGGCAGTATTTTGCTATCTGGTTTTCCTCTTGATCTCTACTGCGTATAGTTACGAACAGTTAAGGGAGGCGCCCCGGCCTTTTTTCTTCCTTAAGTAGAGGTGCAGTAGTTCTCCCCGTTTCCCACTGTGGTCTGGGATCTATATTTAACGATTTCCTGGGGAGTGCTTGCTGTCCCATAGACAGGCCATTGGCTAGCTCAGAGGAAAAGACCTGACTCTATTATTTTTTCCATCGCTTGCACCCCTTTTCTTTGTTTCCTACTTGTATTCCCATAGCCTTTCTCTAAGGTGCCTTCAAAAGAAAAGGAACTCTGGGGAAGAGGAAGCATAAGAGGGACAACATGAAGGGTAGAAACCCAAAAGTCAATGACTCTAAAGCCCCTAAAGAGAGCTTAAACACAAGCTCTATCCAGAAATATCTCAAAGAGACAAGCCAAAAAAGTCCAGGCCTGGACAAAAAACAAGTGAGCAAGCGAGAGAGGAGGAAGGAGGCTGGAAAATCAACCGGGATCCAAGGCGACTCCTCAGGTGAAGAATCAGAGTCAGACTTGGTTGGTAAAAATAGAGAACAGACAGATATCTCCCAAATGCCGACTAAAGGCGAAATACAAGAAATGTTTTTGAAAATGGAGAATTTAATTAAGTCAGAGATCTTAACTGTCAGGGCAGATATGGGTCACCTGTTAAGGAGAATAGAAGAGACGGAGGAACTATTGGGCAAACAGGCTCAGGAACTACTAGACTTAAAAGCGCAGTCCAGAAAAATGCAAGAGGCTCACAGGGACATTTTATATAGACTGGAGGAACAGGAAAACCAGAGCAGACGACAGAACCTTAGGATTAGAGCCTTACCTGAACAACAAGGAGAAGACCTTGGTGCAAAGATGAGGCAGCTATTTAATCCTCTATTAGGTAGAATGGAAGATGAAGATCTAAAGATAGATCGTGTCCACAGAGTAAGGAAACCACCAGGACTGGGGGGAGAGATATCCCGTGATGTGATTGTAAAATTTCATCTCTACGAGGACAAAGCCATGATCTGGAGTAAACTAAGAGGTCTACCCGCATTACAATACGAAGGGACAACTCTACAAATTTTCGCCGATCTCTCCGCAGGGACCTTGGCACGGAGAAGACAACTCAAACCCTTATTGGAACATCTGAGAAATGTCAATATAAGATACAGCTGGGGTTTCCCGACAGCTCTGATTGTTCAGAGAGAGGGCAGGACTCATAAGTTAAAGTTCCTAGAGGATCTCGAGGTTTTTTGCAAAAATTTGGGAATCCCACCCCTTAAGCTCCCCTGAGATTCATGTGAAAATTATTGAGGAAGTGGGGGTCCCCAGCGCCTTACGAGTGGGCCCCTTGGTTTCTTAGTCTGTTTTTGACCGATTTTTGCTTTTGTCTCTTTCTTTCTCTATATTGTTTTTTTTTTTTTTATTGGAGTGGGGGTGGGGGGGGGGGACTTGGGGGGGGGCGGGGGGCGGGGTTGGAGGGGAAGATGGATAGGTGGGGCGGACCCGACCTCCACCACTCCCCGTCAGGAGATGGAGAATCTCCACCCCTAGGGGCGGGGGGACGGGGGGAGTTGAAGTGGAAGCCCGCAGTTGGAGCCACACCCTAGAAGGTATTACTTGTAGAGGGGGGCTGGGCCTCCCATAATCAAGTATAGGCCAGGACGGGGCCAGGGGGGGGGGGAGGGGGGGGGTGAAGGGATGGGGGGGGGACAGGGGAGGGAGAGGGGGGGGGGGTGAAGGGATCGGGGGGCGGGGGGTGGAAGGGGAGGTGAATTGCCTTGTAGAGCGGGGGACCAAAAGGGACATGAAAAGAACAGGAAGGATAAATAAATATAGATTAAGTACCCCAGTAGTCAGCACAGGATGACTGAGGTGAATTTTATATCCTACAACGTAAGAGGATTAAACGCCCTAAATAAAAGGTACAAACTCCAATCAGAATTACATCAATGTAGAGCTGAAGTAGTATTCTTGCAGGAGACCCATCTTTCCCTGGATTCGAATGTTAAGCTTAATTCAGATAGATTCCCGACATGGTTCTACGGGGATTCCCCCATCAGGAGGGCTAAGGGGGTGGCAATTGGATTCGAGAAACACACACGATTCACTTTGATTGACAGATTGACGGATCCTGAGGGCCGCTATTTGTTTCTTAAGGGAGAGCTAGGAAATAGGGCGTTTACTCTCGCTAACATATACAGTCCTAATAATAACCCCTTGGGATATATGAAACGGATCCTACGAAGACTAGCAGAATTCAAATTTGGCGATGTAATCTTAGCAGGGGATTTTAATTTTTGCATGGATAACGCCTTGGACAGCACGTCCCGGGCAAGGGGGACGAACGAGAGGTCCTTGAAAATGCTGAAACAACGCCTTAAACGACATCAAATGGTGGACGTCTGGCGGATACAACATGAGAAAACGAAGGACTTCTCCTTCTACTCCCCAGTGCACGGGACGTATTCTAGATTGGATTTCATATTGGTGGATCACAGGCTGCTAGAGGATGTCGTAGAGACAGGGATAGGAATAGCCTCCCTCTCTGATCACTCTCCTGTGACAATGAAGTTGAGGATACCAGGGTTATACAGACAACCTTTCACTTGGCGACTAAATGAAAAATTGGTCCAGGATAACGACAACATTGAGATAATCCGGAAAGAATTAGAATTCTACTTCTCGACAAATGATACAGGGGATATCTCGGGCGCCTCCCTATGGGAAGGACATAAAGCATATATAAGGGGTATCCTCATTTCCATTGGCACAAATAGAAAGAAAGCTAAAATTCAGAGAATGGAGAACCTGATTAAAGAAGTCCACAGACTAGAGCAAGAGCATAAAAAGCAAAAGGACCAACATCTGGAACACCTTCACCTATTGATCAATAAAAGGGAGGAACTTAAGGATCTGTTGGATCAGGAAGCAAGTAGGACACTCGAAGGGAGAACTAGAGAGAGATACTATGGGAGAAATAAAACGGGCAAATACTTAGCGAGACAACTAAAAGGGAGGAGGGAGACCAATTTTATTGACAAAATCCAGGATAAGAATGGGATGACGGTCCATACCACTAAAGAAATCGCGGAGGTATTTAGTCAATATTACTGCGCCCTATACAATATTGGCCAAAAAGGGAAGTGTGGTAAAGGGGTTAAGGAAAGTACCAAAGAATTTTTGTATGATACCAACTTACCCCATTTACAAGAGAGTGAAAGAAACAGTATAGATAGACCTATTACTGAGGAGGAAATATATCGAGCATTAAAGGAGACAGAATCGGGCAAAAGCCCCGGTCCTGACGGGTTCACGATTTTGTATTATAAAAAATTCAAGGAAATCTTAGTCCCAAGACTATGTCACTATTTGAATGGGCTCGGTACAAAATATGACATGAAGGCTGAAGCTCTATTGGCCTCAATTACGGTAATTCCGAAGGAAGGGAAGGATCATACACTTTGCTCAAGTTATAGGCCAATAGCATTATTGAATGCGGACACAAAATTATTCGCCAAAATATTGGCAGCCAGGCTGAAGAACAAGATGAGCGATCTAGTACACCCAGATCAGGTCGGATTTATTCCTGAGAGAGAAGGAAGGGATAATGGGGTGAGGGCCTTACTCCTTCTCCAGGCCTTAAAAAACAGTGGGTCCCCAGCTCTATTCCTGTCGATAGATGCAGAAAAAGCATTCGACAGGGTAGACTGGGGACTCATGATAGAAACGTTGGAAGTTATGGGGATAGGCCCGAGAATGATCCAATGGATCCAGGTCCTCTATAACCACCCGCGGGCCTTCGTCAAAATTAATGGAGAATCCTCTTCATATTTCCAAATGGGTAACGGCACCAGGCAGGGGTGTCCACTTTCCCCACTCTTATTCGCTCTATCTTTGGAGCCGTTGCTGACCCATATCCGAAAAAATAATGATATAACGGGGATCAAACTGGGAGGGGAAGATCATAAATTAGCCGCTTACGCGGATGATGTTTTATTCTTTATAACTAATCCGAGGATCACGATTCCGAACTTGCTGAGGGTGTTGGAAAAATTCGGCAAAATATCGAATTTGAAAATAAACCTCAGCAAGTCCGAAGTTTTGAACGTTAACATCAGCACACAGGAAGAGGAGAACCTCCGATCAGAATTCCGTTTCCCTTGGCGCAAGGAGATTAAATATTTGGGAATTTACCTATCGAACACCATTAGGAAAATATATACGAAGAATTATATCCCCTTACTTGATGAAATTAAAAGAGAATAAAAAAAAAATCTCAGCATGTCCCCTCTCTTGGTTAGGGCGTATTAACGCAGTTAAAATGATATTAATCCCGAAGATTATCTATAAGTTTCAGATGCTGCCCATCCCGCTCTCTTCTGCCTATTTTAGATTAATGAAAAATTTAATTATGAAATTTATTTGGCAACATAAAAAACCGAGAATAGCCATGGGGGTGTTATGCAGGGGGAAAAGACAAGGGGGATTGTCTGTCCCGGATTTAAAAAGATATTACAATGCAGTGGTCCTGTCTCGAGTAGTTGAATGGGCGAAAGAGGCAAATAAAAAGAGGTGGGTGAGTGTAGAGATCACAATGAGTCAAGCACGTTTGGGTCGCATGATATGGAACCCCCCACAGTTTAGGTCCATCGGACCTCACGCTCACGAGATAACACGTTTAGCATTAAAGATATGGGACCGAACACATTCACAAAATAAGTGGGGGTACAATTCACCCTTGATTTTTCTTAAAAATAATGATTTTTTTACACCGGGTAAACAGGAGGTGGGGGGTAACTGGATTAGGAAAGATACGGCACAATTAAAAGATATATTAGTTAATGGTAAAATAGCATCACTTCAAGCACTTAGTCTGGACACAGACCTCATGAAAATGGACGGGTGGCGGTTTCTCCAACTTAGTCACTTCATTTCGAGTCTATCTCAGCCAATTCGGAGTGAAGAGGAATTGAGACCCTTGGAGCATCTATGTTTGAGAGATACATCAAAAAAAAATATTACACTTTTATATAAGATCCTCTCTGAGGGAGAGGAATTGGGTGACCCGCCATACGTCCATAAATGGGAATCAGAGTTGGGGTCACAATGTAGCACATCAATTCGTAATAAGATTTTTAAATTAATTCACTCAGGGGTTGTAGATAATAAACTGATAGAAACGAATTACAAATGCCTTGCTAGGTGGTACGTGACACCCGATAAAATGGCCAAATTTGGATCAGAGCAATCGGCGGATTGCTGGCGTGGGTGTAAAAAAATTGGGACTATGGCTCACATTTGGTGGGATTGCCCCATTATTAAAACTTACTGGAGAAAAATCTTAGAGATAATTAAAGTTGTTACAAAAAAGGAAATAAGAGAAGACCCGTGGACCGTCCTATTCCATGGGACAGACGAACCCATAAAGCATTATAAAAACTCATTAATCCCAACCCTGTTAGACACCGCCAAAAATCGAATCCCAAAAAAATGGAAGGAAAAGGAGAGCCCTAAAATATCGGATTGGATTTTTCGCTTAAATGAAACACAAAAAATAGAAAATTATAACGAAGGTAATGCAGACGTAACAGCAGAGGAGGGAGGCTCAAATAAATGGGCAGCGTGGGAAGAATTTAAACTGACCTGGAGATATGTGGAGGAAATTACACAATAAACTTCAGAAGAAAGTAATATCCCGTTTATAATAAAAAAAAAAAAAAAACGGTCACTAAGAGGGAACCCACTAGCGGTTCTACAAGGCAAGGGTGGGGGGGTGGGGGGGGGGGTGTGGGGGAAAGCAGAGGGGTATATAATGATTACATATGTGTAGGTTTAATCTAATAATTTCTTTCCTTTTGGTATGTTATATATTGTATTTGCATAATTATGGCCCTTTTTCCTTTTCATACATGTATTTATTTGGTTTTGGAAAAAATTTTGATATAAATAAAGATTAAAAAAAAAAAAAAAAAAAAAATGATGTGACACAGTATAAAGTCCCATGTGAAATATAAAACAAAAAATTATTAATCTTGTTTGTTCAAAACAATGATAATAATGCTTGACCACGTGGACCCTTCACCTCTGTAAACCAATAGTGAATGGAGGCTTACCAGATCACCAGTGACCCCCTGTTAAGGGAGGTCGGTTTGCGCAGATACGATCACATAGACGTTTCGATACAGGAAGCCGGAAACCGACCCAATCCTTCGATACAGGAAGCCGGAAAAACTACCCTATCCTTCGGATATCACGTAATCTCCAAATCCGCTCGGATCCTCTCATAGGCCTCAAAACGTCATATCACCAGAAAAAACAAAACAAAAATGCGCCCGATCGTGTAGTATGGTTTGAGCAGATTTTTATTCTTATTCAATCGAATAATTTGAGCGCTAAATGAATGACTCCACCGAGTTGTAAAAAGTAAACATAACGTTTAAAAAGGAACAGATAGCTAGCAAAAAAAGTATATATAAAAAACTCATCAACATACTGGTAAGGAAAGGAGCCATGCCATAGGTTAAAACGAACGCCCTATCACGGGCATAGTAAACTAACCCCCGGAAGTCTTAAACATTCGAACGGGGTCAAGAACCCAAATTAATCCCGTTAGCAAAACGGTCGTGTACCAATACAGGCCGATCGGGATATTTGGGTAACAATGTCTCCAGTAAGGGAGAAACTTTATTCGAAATTAATGAAAAATATATTAATAAAAAAATATAAAAATACTCTTAAATATGAATATCACCATCTAATGTTTAAAAAAAATATATAAATACCGCCATCTAGTGTTTGAAAAAATAATTACACGCCAGCGTCAGCTGCCGAACGTTACCAATAGTCTATTTACAAAATAGCCTTGTAAGAAATAAAAAAACATTAAAAAATGAAGAGAAAACTTGACAATTCTTTTACGATAATGAGATACAACTGACATTCCAAGAGGTATAGTGCCAGATTCCATATAGCTTAATCATCAAAATACAGGCATTCTATATATCCAATAAGCAATTGATAAACACGACCACTGGGACGGGCCAGAGAGAGGGACATCAACTATTATTAATAAAACAGTTGATGTCCCACTCAACATTAAGTCCCCCAGGAATATGCGTACCCAATTTATGTATCCAATTCGTTTCAGCTCTTGAGATGGTACGCTTAGCATTGCTGCCACGCCAATGAGGTACATATTTTTCAATTGCTAGAAAAGTGGTGCCCCTTGGGTCACGATTATGTTTCAAATAATAGTGTTTACTTACATTGTGTTTATCAAAACCTTTGCAGATATTAATTATGTGCTCACCCAGTCGTATATGTAGCATACAAACTGTGCGTCAGTGCATCAGTGAGTGGAAACATTGCCATGTTTGGTATTAGGAGTAGGAATAGTGCCCAATTGTTGGTGCCAGTGGGGGAAATGGTTTCCCATTGTCTGTTGGCAGAAGAGTCTTCAGTGGTCTATCAGTGGGAGGAGAAGTACCCAGAGGGCCGGATAAAGGACAGCAAAGGGCAGCATCCAGCCCCCATGCTGCAGCTCAGTTCCTGCAGAGCTGTCTGGGCTGAAAGCAAATCTCTGATTTGCGTTCATAATTTCCTATTTAGTGACTAAATTCATCCTATAATCCTAAGCTGCAAATTGGGGTGTATCAAAAATTATGAACAATGAAAAAATATTCAGCAATCATTATTATAAGAGTCTTATAATTTGGTCGTCTTGGCGCACCATGTGAGGTAGTGGAGATTTCGTAGGGCTCAGATACTGGTGATGAACCATCAGAGCAGGGATGGGTCTTGTGTCAGATGGCGAGCGGTGTCTCCAGTATCACACATCCTACGCTTCCATCGGTTCTTCACTGGCCGGGGTGTAGAAATCCACACACCAATTCGGGACCTCGACTCTTGGTATGTTGAGCGTTGCGCAGAAGGCATCTATTTCCTCTGGGACTCTCAATAGGCGCCCTGGTGGGTAGCTGACAGGCAGAAGGGGAACTTCCACCAGTAGTGGATTCCCCTAGTACGCAGAATATCTAGGGGGGCCGTAGGTCTTTGTGGTGTTTGAGGGTAATGGCCGAGAGATCTTGGAAGATGTGTATGTCATTCCATTCATGGGACAGTTGTGTCCTGTTGCGTGCCTTTCTGAGAATCTTTTCTTTAAGTTTGAAGTCGGTCAGGCAGAAAACGATGGCCCGCGATGGGTATGAGTCCTTGCCTCGTGACCTGAGGTCTCTATGTATGTACTCCTTGTTGATGGGGGTTGGTTGAGGCCTAGCAGGGAGGTGGTTTAATAGGCCTGTTACTGTGGGAAGTATTTGCTCGGGCTCAACCATTTCAGGAAGGCCTCATACCCTAAAATTATGCTATCTCCCACGGTTGTCTAAATCCTCCATGTCTCTTTGGAGGTCTTGTAGTTGCAGGATGTGTGTGTCCACAGTGTAGTGGATTCTCCAAATCACTGTGTGCTGGTGAACAGTGGTACGCTCCACTTCGTGTACCCTGTCTGTCTGGTTTTTAAGAATCCCAAATTCTCATAAACCGAACAGGCTGAAATATTCATTTTTGTGGCACAATTCAGCACAAATGGTATAATTGTTTTCAAAATTGAATAGCATGGGGTGCATAGTGGGCGGGGTTTCATCAACTATTATGAATAATATCTCTCAAACCAAAAGGCCATCAATCTGAACTGCTGTGTATTACATGATACATGTGACATGCATACAAGGGTTGAAACCCCTAATTACCAACCTGAGGGGGCATTGAGAAAGTGAAACTACAATATCTTACTTAATATATGATGTTTAGTTATGCCGCGTACACGCGATCAAACAATCGGGTGGAAAATTCCGGCAAACTCAAGTCCACCGGACAATCCCCCCGCGTGTAGCCTCCGGCAGACTTTTTTGACCCGAAAGTACGGCGGACTTAGAAAGTAATTTTGCACTCCAATCTTTCCGCAGGACTTGCATTTTGGGCGGACAATCTGGCTGTGCATATGCCAGTCCGCCGTACTTTTGAAATGAACGGACTTTTCCCCGCCCGGAGAAAAGTCCGCTCATTGTGAGCGGGTTTCCAGGTAGGCAGGGCACGCGAAAGAGAGATGTTGCTGACCCCGCCACCTAGTATGGACTTAAAGGGGAACCCCAACGCCGAAAAAAACCGGTGTGGGGGTCCCCCCAGGTCCACATCAGACCCTTGTCCGAGCACGCTACCCGGCCGGCCAGGAAAGGGGGGATGAGCGAGCGACCCCCCTCCTGAGCCGTACCAGGCCGCGTGCACTCAACATGGGGGGTGCCTTGGGGAAGGGGGGGCCGTACGGCCCCCCACCCCAAAGCACCTAGTCCCCATGTTGACGAGGACAAGGGCCTATTCCCGACGACCCTGGCCGTTGGTTGTCGGGGTCTGCGGGCGGGAGGCTTATCGGAATCCGGGAGCCCCCTTTAATAAGGGGGCCCTCGGATACCGGCCCCCACCCTATGTGAATGAGTATGGTGTACAATGTACCCCTACCCATTCACCTGTGAAAAAAAGTACAAAAAAACACAACACAGGGTAAAAATAGTTTATTGCACACCCCCGGGGGTCTTCCGTCTTCGGGGGTCTTCTCGCCGGACTCCTCCGCTATCTTCTGCTAGCTCTTTTACTAGTGGAGGAGCCCGGCTTTCTTCCTCACCGCCGGCCTCTTCTTCCGACTTCTCGCCGGACTCCTCCGCTATCTTCTGCTAGCTCTTTTACTAGTGGAGGAGCCTGGCTTTCTTCCTCGCCGCCGGCCTCTTCTTCCGACTTCTCGCCGGACTCCTCCGCTATCTTCTGCTAGCTCTTTTACTAGTGGAGGAGCCCGGCTTTCTTCCTCGCCGCCGGCCTCTTCTTCCGACTTCGGTGGGCCCCGCCCGCAGACCCCGACAACCAACGGCCAGGGTTGTCGGGAAGAGGCCCTTGTCCTCATCAACATGGGGATAAGGTGCTTTGGGGTGCGTGGGCCGCGCGGCCCCCCTTTCCCCAAGGCACCCCCCATGTTGAGGGCATGCGGCCTGCTATGGCTCAGGAGGGGGGGCGCTCGCTGGTCTCACAGTGCTCCCACAATTCTCATTTTACTTAAGTCTAAACCTGCTACATCGCCTACACATACCTTTAAGTGAAATATCCGCCTCTGTTTGCAAACAAATCCAATATGGCAATTTGTCTGACGAGTTAATTGTATTACTCCTTCTCCCTTGACAGGCCACCTCCCACACAGTGGTAGCCCCTCATGCTATGAACTCTAGGACCATACCACATCCTAATACCACTAAACTCTTCTGACAATATTATATCTATGGTATATTCCATACCCGGGCAAGTGAGCAAGTTGTCACCTGTCACCGGATCACCCCCATCTGCAATACCCCTTCTCCATTAAGATCCCCCATTTCCCCGTCCTATCCTCAAACTAACTCCCTCTATACCTCCACCTTCCTCCCCCATTTCTGTGTCTTCCCAGGCTCAATCCCTAACTCAGACTTTACCTCCTTCCATGCTGCAACTCTTTCAATCTAACTAATTGCCATATACAGCACTAAGGACTGTTAAATCGAGCCCCCAAATATCACAAACACCCTAACCATGGCCTCTCCCCCTCATTGGTAACCAACCCCTTGTTAAAAATGTCTCGCTTAACTCAAGAGGACTTAGTATACCAGATAGGTGCTCCCAGCTCCTTCTTACAATGCAACAGAATAAAGCAGATATAATATGTTTGCAGGAAACGCACTTTCGCAATGACACTATTCCGAGACTAACGAATCAATACTATCCTACTGTATACCATGTAAACAACCAAACATCCAAATCAAAAGGTGTTTCAATACTTCTGGCAAAACACTGACCTTTCCAACTCACTTACTGTCATGGTTATGCAGTGATGTGTGTCTGTCAGCTTACCTTCTCCATGTGTTTCTTAAGAGGCCAGCCACTTCCACCTTGTGGTTTTTATAACCTCTCCTCTAAGCATGGCTTCACCCCAGGCCCTATCCGAGAACCCTATATTACAATGTGCACTGCAAGCAGCGGTGCTGATCAACCATTGTGTATTCACTGTGTGTTTGGCTTCCTGTTTCCTGCTTGCCGTGTGCTCTACGTTTGTCTCTGTTACCGACCTTGGCGTGTTCTTCACGATTCCTGTCTGCTTGTGACCTTGACCTTTTGGCATGTCCCCAACCATCCCTGTCTGCCTGTGACCCTGAACTTTTGGTGTGTGTGTTAGTGATCCAGTAGACCTGCATCCTGAATCTACCTGGGTAAAATCTGCAGCAGTCAGTCCTAAGGTCCACTACCTTAGTGATGCACTTCCAACTCCTACGGAGTGCATCTGTCACCTGGTCTCAGGTGACCTGACAGTTTTATCAGCCATGGACATGGATGATGTGCCGCTTCATGCAGATGATCCATTACAGGTTCAGGCCTCATTAGGACCCCCGGTTCAACATCCTCAACCTGCTGCCCCTATTGCACCAGTCGCAGCCACACATTCATTACAATTGCCAGCTCCGGCCCGTTTCTCTGGGGAGTCCAAGGCCTGCAGGGGGTTCTTTAGCCAGTGCACAATTCATTTTGAGCTTCTGCCCCAAAACTTCCTGTCCGATCAAAAGTAGCCTATATTATATCCCTCCTGTCTGGCGAGGCGCTAGCTTGGGTTGCCCCTCTGTGGGAACTGACTGATCCAGTGGTTTCTAGCTTGTCTGATTTTTTTGAAACTTTTTTGGAATATCTTCGAGGAACCAGCTCGTGTCTCCTCAGTGACGAGCTCTCTTTTACGTCTCCATCAAGAATCCGCTTCTGTGGGACAGTACGTTCTTCATTTTCGTACTTTATCTGCTGAACTGGAATAATGAGGCCCTAGTTGCAACCTTTTTACATGGCCTCTCTGATAGAGTGAAGGATGAATTAGCAGGAAGAACCCTTACTGCTGATCTGGACGATGTCATCACCTTGTGTAACCAGATCAAGATTCTCTTTCAGGAGAGGGCCCTGGAAAAAAAGATGCCAGCACTCTCTGTTCTTTAGGCAGCCTGAGCTCCCAGTCCTGTCTCTTCGATCCAAGGAGCACCCCCTTCCTGCTGAGGAACCTATGCAGCTGGGCTGGACCACGTTATCTCCCAAAGAACGCGCTAGGCACAGAACTCTGGACCTATGCCTTAATTGTGGGGCCAAAGATGATTTCCGTGACACTTGTTCTCTTTGTCCGGAAAAACGCTCAGGGCTAATACATCTGGAAGGTGGAGTATTAGACTCTTAAATATCGCCTTCACCTTCTCATCTTCTCCTTTCTGTGTTCCTTCATGTTGACGCTTCCTCTCTTTCAGTCTCGGCACATCATGGATTAAGAAACTGCATCCTCCGTGAGACTTACCCTTTTGCGTTTTGGTAAACCCTTCCTCAATCGAACATCTATCGACCCCATGTTCCTATTAGACCACCACCCCATCTCCATATCATTCCTGGAGGTACATAACCACCGACTGTCTTGGAGATTAGATCGCTCTCTACTGACAGATCTGACAGATCTCTCTGTTGCAGCTGAGCTTAAGCTTCACATTAAACAATACTTCACGGAAAACAAACCCACAAATACCTCCCAAATAATTACATGTGAAGCCCACAAATGTGTAATAAGGGGGAAAGAGAGAGACATATTACAGAACCAACCACCCAAATTCAGAAGCTGGAGTGTGCACATAAACAGATGAAAGCCTTAGGCTCTTCTACAGAACTAACTTATAGAAGTATTGGGCAAAAAAAATAAGATGTAAAACAGCCGTTACAACTGTAAGGGGTCCACCCGGGCCAGAAGAAGGCAGGATGGGTGAAGGTGATCCATGCTGTGTAGTACAGAAACAATCTCACAGTTTCTGCTGTTCTCGTGTTATTGATTCAGACATTGAACTCTTTACTGCCACCTCTGGCTACTATGTGCATGTGCACCCCTTGTGTGACAGTGATCTACCTGTACTATGCTTCTGAGCAACATGTCAGCTTTGTGAAAACAAGCTGGGACCAGGTAGGAAGCTACAAGTAGGGGTTGTGAAGGTAAGGGAGGAGGGCTGTTTGTGTACAGGGAGGGGCCAGAGGCTTGCGTGTGTACAATTTTTGTGTATGTGGGGCTGCCATATATACAGGTGTGTGTGTGTGTTTGGGGGGGGCTGACAAATATACAGGTGTGTGGGGGGCACTGACATATATACAGGTGTGAGTGTGTGGGGCACTGACATTTATACAGGTGGTGTGTGGGGGTGCTGACATATACACAGGTGTTTGTGTGGGGGGTGCTGACATATATACAGGTGTGTGTGAGGGGACCTGTCATATATACAGGTCTGTGGGGGGGGCTGACATATATACAGGATTGAGGGGGGGCTGGGTGCTTGCAGATGAGATGGATGGTGTGCGGATTTGGTAGGATGGCCCATAGACAAGCCCTAGAAAATGTTGGTTGTCAGGCTCGGTGGGGGGGGGGGGGCAAAAATTTCTGATGACTGCCTTTCCCCTACTTATATATGTAGGGGGGTTGGTGTCTGGGCCCTCCTTATTCTTAAAGGGAGCTTCAAGATTTCATTAAGCTCCCCGTACACATACCCACACAATCATAAGGCTCAAGGTGGGGGGAGGGGTCTTTGTCCTCATCAACATTGGTGATAAGGTACTTTGCAAAGAGGGTCCCCCTGTTAAGGCTGGGTTCAGACTATGTGTGGCTGCGGGGAACAGCAGAGGGTCCGGTGTGTCCCCGTTCACCATTTCAGGTCCGAATTAGGTCCGAACTTTTGCCTGAATTCGGACCTGAAATTAAGCCAAAGATGCACAGGACATTTCTGCTGTTTGCTCTGTGACCACCCCCCCCCCCCCCCCCGGAGATGTGGGAACCGGCTCCATTGAGAGCCAGTCACACTCTCCTGTCATGCAAATTGCATGCAGGGAAAGCCACATCCAATTCACATAAATGTGAACCCAGCCTGAGGAAATTGTCCTATTTGCAGCCTTTGCAAAGCTCTTGTCATGTCTCACTTTATTTCAGCAGACATTTTTTTACATGATGGAGAGCTTGTTGATTCCTTTGCAGGTGTTAATGTAGCTCTAATTCCACGTACACATGATCAGAATTCTCGTCAGAAAAGCCTTGGATGGTTTTCCGATGGAATTCCGCTCAAGCTTGTGTTGCCTACACAAGGTCACACCAAATTCCGACCGTCAAAAACACGGTGACGTACAACACTACAACGAGCCACAAAAATTAAGTTCATTGCTTCCGAGCATGCGACAAATTGTTTCCGAGAATTCGTCGGAATTTTGCGCGTCGGAATTGCCACCGATTATCAGATATTACGATAGAAACTTTTTCTGCCTGAAAAATTGAGAACATGCTCTCAATCTTTTGATGGCCGAAATTCCACCAGCAAAAGTCCTACACGCAGTCGCATTTTCTGATGAAAAGCTCTCACCGGTCTTTTGCTGGCTGAATTTCCGATCGTGTGTACGCGGCATTAGAATACTAGTTGTTCAGGAAATTGACACTGATAAAGAATCGGAGAATCACAATGATGTATGAAAGACTAAGTGCTCTGTGCCTACTGGTTGTTGAGAACAGTGTCCTCAAGATGATACAGTTTGATGAAGGTAAAGATTTTGCAGATGATAAAAAGATGCAGATGCTAAGCGCAGGAAGAAATACTTTTTGTAAATACTGTAGTGTAATGCATAACTGTAATGTATGACTTGCCATTTCCAATTACATGTGTATTCTTATAGGCAATAAAATTGAGAAAAAAAGTGTCTTCTTTGGAACTTAATATATATTTTTTAGAAGAAATCTGGTTTATCATTCATTTTGGTTCACTTTTTTATTTGTCTTATAACAAAATTTCTATGTTGAAGGGTCCCTGAATTTAAAGTGACCCAGGCCCCCAAGTTCTAAATTTGGCACTTATTAATATATTCAACCAAAATTTCCAAATTTTTCTATTTGAATTTGATTGGGAAAATCAAATCACCATGAATCAAAAATTACTTCATTAAATGAAGATTAGCCACTAAAAGAAGAAAACACTAAAATTTTCAAAACATTTTATTGAAGCAACCATGGAGGTATGATAGTTTTAATGCTAAAAGATGAGGTTTAGATCCTTTAAACAGTGAATTCATGGCAAATCCATGGGGTTTGGGGTTCATGTCTCCAGAGAATTTATGGAGAAACTTACCAGACCCAGAGATGAGACTAAAGCCCTGTACACACAATCGGACTTTCCAGCAACAACATTTTTCAAAGGATGTAGGCTCAAACTTGTCTTGCATATACACGGTCAACAAATGTTGGCCCAAAATTCCGAACGTGAGAATGCGGTGACATAAAAAAAAAATAAGCAAAAGGAAATTCAATAGCCAGTGTATCTCCTTCTGCTTGATTCAGAGCATGCGTGGACTTTTGTGTGACGGACTTGTGTACACACGTTTGGACTTTCTGACAACTAGTTTTGTTGGTGGAAAATTTGAGAACCTGCTCTCAAACATTTGTGTGCGGAAATTCCGACAGCAAATGTTCGATGGAGCATACATGCAGTCGAACTTTCTGACAACAAGCTCACATCGAACATTTTCCGTCGGAAAGTCTGACCGCGTGTACGTGGCATAAGTATTAGGGGGTGCTGGGGGGGCTGCTACACATAGAAGGTTTTTTATCTTAATGCATAGAATGCATTAAGATAAAAAAAAACTTCTGCCTTTGCAACTCCTTTAACAATGCATGTAGGGATAGTGATAGGCTATATGGTGTTATACTGTGCAATATTAGTTATTTTATTTATTTGTTTAATTTTTTATTTATTTAAACAAAAAAAATTGCAGTGCCTTGTTTTGCACAAATATGGACAAAAAATTGCCAAAACTAAAATCTCGAACCCACAGGATTTGCCTACACATGGTAGCAGTAAACCCTATTAAAAGATAAAAACTGCTTCATCTATCTCTCTCTTATATTGTGGTCTAGCCAAGCTGCTTACATGCCCTCCAGCCAATGTAAAATGTTTTTACCTATTTTCTCTCAGATAATTCAATGTAATGTTTATTTCAAGTTAAACCTACGTTATCTTTCCCTTTACATTGTATCCTCTCTTTCTGTACATGTATAGACCCTTCAGCGCTGATGAATATAGTAAATAGTGAGAAAATGATATTGCCAAAACTGTGAACTAAATAACTTATTTTTCTACCAATAACCAGCTGCTATAAATAAATCTAAAACAAAATTATAATTACAGCGCTGATTCACTGAATTGGCGCTGTAATTATCATGTTATATACTGTAAGCTCTGTACATATTGTGCAGTCCTTGTAAAACATTTATGGCTATTATCTCACAAATAATAATCTAGTGTTTTATTTCAAGGTAAAAGCTGCCTTTCTTCTCCCTCTTATATTGGGTTCTAACCAAACTGCTTACATACTGTACTATATCTGTGGCTATTTTCAAATACAGTATATTCAAATGATTTTTTTTTTCCAAGATAAAACCTGCATCATCTCTGTCTCTTTTATTGCCACCTAACAATTTTATACTGTCCAGCCAATATATAGTGCCTTGCAAAAGTATTCACCCCCTTTGCCATTTTTCGTGTTTTGTTGCCTCACAACCTGGAATTAACATGGCTTGTTTGAGGATTTGCATCATTTAATTTACGGAACATGCCTACAACTTTGAAGATTTTATTTGTTGTGAAGCAAACAACAAATAGGACAAAATAACAGAAAAAGGCAAGGTGCATAACTATTCACCCCCTAAAGTAAATACTTTGTAGAGCCACCTTTTGCGGCTATCACAGCTCCAAGTTGCTTTGAAAAAGTTTCTATGAGCTTGCCACTACTTACCACTGAGATTTTTGCTCAATCCAAAACTGCTCTAGCTCCTTAAAGTTGGATGGTTTGCGCTTGTGAACAGCAATCTTTAAGTCTGACTACAAATTTTCTATTGAATTGAGGTCTGGGCTTTGACTAGGCCATTCCATCACATTTACCTGTTTCCACTTAAACCACTCAGGTGTTGCTTTGGCAGTGTATTTGGGGTCATTGTCCTGCTAGAAGGTAAACCTCCGTCCTACCCTCAAATCACACACAGAGTGGTACAGATTTTGATCAAGAATATCCCTGTATTTAGCACCATACCTCTTTCCCTCAACTTTGACCAGTTTTCCAGCCCTGACTGCTGAAAAACATCCCCACAGCATGGTGCTGCCACCACCATGTTTCACTGTAGGGATGGTGTTCTTTGGGTGATGTTTGGGTTTGCACCAGACATAGCGTTTTCTTTGATGACCAAAAAGTTAAATTTTAGTCTCATAAGACCAGAGCACCTTCCTCTATACCAGTTACCAGTGATGGCGAACCTTGGCACCCCAGATGTTTTGGAGCTACATTTCCCATGATGCTCATGCACTCTGCAGTGTAGATGAGCATCATGGAAAATGTAGTTCCAAAACATCTGGGGTGCCAAGGTTCGCCATCACTGCTCTATAAATTTCATGAATCTCCCACATGCTTTTCGCAAACTCAAAACGTGTTTTTTGCTGATAGTAATGTCTTTCTTCTGGCCACTCTGCCATAAGGCTTGATTCGCACTGATGCATTTTTAGTGCTTTTTGCATTTTGCAGATTTGCACAACAGAACGTGTTGCATAGGAAACCATGTTAAATGGACTGTAGTACAAATCTGCAAAATGCAAAAAGCACTAAAAATGCATAGGTGTGAATCCAGCCTAAAGCCCAAATCCATGGAACATACAGCTTATTGTTGTCCTATGTACAGATACTCCAGTCTCTGCTGTGGAACTCTGCAGCTCCTCCAGGGTTACCTTATGTCTCTCTGCTGCCTCTCTGATTAATACCTTCCATGCCGGTCTATGAGTTTTGGTGTTCGGCCGTCTCTTGGCAGGTTTGCTGTTGTGCCATGTTCTTTCCATTTGGTTATGATAAATTTGATGGTGCTCCTAGGGATCATCAAAGATTTGGATTTTTTTTATAACCTAACCCTGACTTGTACTTCTCAACAACATTGTCCCTTACTTGTTTGGAGAGTTCATTAGTCTTCATGGCAGTGTTTGGTTAGTGGTGCCCCTTAAATGTTGCAGCCTCTGGGGCCTTTCAAAAAGGTGTGTATTTGTAATGCCAAATCATGTGACACTTAGCCCACGTGCACATGGTTGGAGATTTTGCCAACCAAATCCGTCGGATTTTGCCCGTCGGATTTAGTCCGACGGATTGTGTCCGAAACTGTTGCATACACACAGTCGGGCCAAGTTGGCGAAAAATACGATCTTTCAGAACATGATGACGTAATTTCGTTACGATGGGACTACATTCAGGCTAGTAGCCAATAGCATTGATGTAGGAATTTGATCTGAGCATGCGTGGCACTTGGTCCGATGAAAATGCTCTACCCATGATCGGATTAGGTCAGTCCGGCCCAGTTGGTCGGGAAATATTTCCAACATGTTGGAAAATTGGGTCGGGTGGAGATTCGGACGGAATCAGTCTGATGCATACCACACACAGTCGGATTATCTGACGACACGGTCCGATAAGACTCATTCCAACAGATTCTCCGACCGTGTGTACAAGGGCTTAGATTGCACACAGGTGGACATCATTTCACTGATTATATGACTTCTGAAGGTAATTAGTTGCACCAAAGCTTTTTTATGGGCTTCATAATAAAGGGGGTGAATACATATGCACATGCCAATTATCAGTTTTTATTTCTGAAAAATTGTTTTATGTATATTTTTCTAATTTTACTTTACCAAATTAGACTATTGTGTTCTGATCCATCACATATAATTCAGATTTAAAAAAAAACATTGAAATAAAGGCTATAATGTAACAAAATAGGTAAAAGGCCAAGGGGGTGAATACTTTTGCAAGGCACTGTATTATCTGAGAGACAATAGCCACAAATGTTATACAATACACTGTTTATTGAAAAATAAAACCTGCCGTTTTTCTCTCTGTTTGCTGCCTATTTAAGCCCTTGTGTACTGTTCTGATGCTGGCTATGCTATCTTTATTTTGAGTGTTTAGTGCCCTTGAATATGTCCAGACTTTAACAGCAGGATTCTGAATGGAATCACTGCAAAATTTGGGTTTGCTGAACTAAGAACAAGATTTGCTGAACCTTTAGCATATAGAACTGGGGCAAAAGTGCCAATCATTAGACATGTGCATTTGTTTTCGTCCGAATTCATTTTCGTCCCAATTTCGGGTATTTTCGTTATCATTTTACCAAACGATAACGAACGTGCAGAATCCGAAAACCGAAAGATCCAACATAAACAAATGCTTTATTTTCGTGTTCGTTGCAACAGTTCTATATAGATAGATTCCACATTACTCTGACAATAACGATCTGTGTCCATCGAACCTGTGGTCGAATGTGCCTAACCTTAGCTCTATTAGTTCAAGATTATTCTACATAAAGAGAAAAGGTTTGACATTATAGAGACAATAGCAAAAAAGGTTGAATGTGCCTAACCTAACTCTATTAGTGCAAGATTATTCGACATAGAGAGAAAAGATTTGACATTATAGAGACAATAGCAAAAAAGGTTGAATGTGCCTAACCTAACTCTATTAGTGCAAGATTATTCGACATAGAGAGAAAAGATTCGACATGAAGATTCGACGAAGCAGTCACCACGAGCGGACTCTTAAGGTCAAATGCTCTGCCCATAGGCTATAGAAGAATTCTAATGTTAGTTAACTAGTAATAATATTTAATAACTATAATTATTACTAGTGCCATACAACATTAGAATTCTAATATAGCTTGTAGGCGGAACATTCAACCGGAAATGTACAATTGCGGCGTCGTGCAGTTTAACTGCTCTGTCAAATCTTCTTAGAACATTCGACAGACACCATAAGCCTTCAATGACAGATGCAACCTTAATTATTTTGGATTTTCGGACAAATGCATTTTTTAACAAAACAAAATAAATAAAAACGAATTTCAAGGAATAACTAAATAAATGTATTTTTCGGACGAAAACGAAATTCTGAAATGAAATATTTCAGTGTGCACATGTCTACCATCATTACTAGTGTCAAGTAATCATGACCATTTTAAGTGGATTTGTTTGATAAGCTTTTAAATGTTGAAAGTAACTCATGAAATGACCTAATTGACTTTCTAAAAGCTTTCTTAACTGCAGTATTCCTGAGGGTATAAATAAAGGGGTTTAACATTGGGGTGACAATGGTGTACATCAGAGCAAGGAATTTATCATATTGACTGCCCTTTGGCTTGATGTAGACAATAATGCCTGTACCAAAGAACAGACTGGATACAATAAGATGGGAGGAACATGTAGAAAATGCCTTCTTTTTTCCTGCAGTGCTATCAATCTTTAACACAGTTCTTATGATTTGAACGTAGAGAACTACTATTATAAAAAAAGGACAAATCACTGATGTAATGGTTACTGATGTGGTAGCATAATTGCTGAGCATTGGGTCAGAACATGCCAAATTCTGCAGTGGTGCAAAGTCACAAAAGAATTTGTTAATCTCATTGGGACCACAGTATTCTAGAAGAATTGTAAAAGCAGCTGGTACAAGTGGAAAAATGAACCCAGCTATCCATGAAAGCGACCCTAACACATAACAAAATGCATTGCTCATAATTGTTGAATACCGCAGTGGATTATTAATAGCCAAATATCGATCTAATGACATCAATGTTAGAAGAAAACATTCAGTTTCTCCTAAAGCATGTAAAACATACATCTGTGTAAAACAGCCAATTACAGATATGCTATAATCACAATTTGCAAGGATAGATAGGAGTTTGGGGACAGTTACTGAAGCAAACATCATTTCTAAAAAAGCAAATATGGTGATGAAGAAGTACATTGGGATATGGAGAGCTGGATGTGTTCTAATTAAAACAATGATAGCAATGTTTCCAAGCATACATAGGATATAAGATAATAAAACAACATAAAATATTATATTATAGAATTTTTGAAAGCTGGAAAACCCCACTAACAGAAATTCATTTACAATAGTCTTGTTGACATTGTGCATTGTTGACTTGGAAAAAAAAAACCTGGGGGAGACAAAGAAAATAAATGCATGCTTTGGTTTTAAAGAACCCTTGTAGTAAGAAGAATATCTAGGCTGCCTTTGTGGTCAATGTTGGGGGAAAGGTTAAATGTTAAAGTGGTTATAAAGTCAAAAGGGTTTTTATTTATATTTACACCCCACCCCCCACCCTGAATACTTACCTGCCACCTTTCTTGATTCAGCATTCTGCCCATCTGTAGCAACACTGGTCTCTGTCCCTCTTCTCACAGGGTAGCAGACAACAGAGTGAGCCATTGGCTTCTGCTGCTGTCAATCAAATCCTGTGGGGGTATGGCTAAGCCGCACTGTGTGTCTATGGATGCACATAGATCATTTTGGGAGCATGTCCACATATCTACCCTCAGTGCACACAGATTGCTATGGGGGGCACACACGGGGAATGAGGAGTTCCAGCAGGGGATCCCAGAAGAGGAGCTAATTGGATATATATTTTTTTCATTTTAGGTAAAAAAATAAAAATAAAGCCTTTATCATGATTTTAAAGGTCAGTTCAGGGGTTGCATCAAATTTTTAGCATCTGTTGAGGAGAGGATAACTAAAAGCATTTTGGATAGAGTTAAGAGGGAATGGACCCCCTGCTAGGATTTTATTGCTGCCTGTGCCCCTATTGGGGAGATGCACCCTCTCCAAAATGTGAGATCTCAAATGAAAGTGATTGGGGTAGAGCTAAAGCAACACTCTATCACTTCTATAAATGCAGAAACAAGCCCTCCCCCCTGTAATCTACCTGGGTGGGGGGAATGCAGAGGAGACTTTAGGGGTCTAATAAACCCTTGATGGACCCATAAAGAGTGCCAAACACCTCATATATGCCTTTGCAGAGGGGGCTTGTCAACCCCCTCCCCCTTTCTATAGTAGAAAATCAAGTAGAAAAAAAAAAAAAATACATTTAAATCATGTTAAAATAAATACAACTCGCAGTCCTCCTACCCTGTGTGCATGCACATACAAATACACACAACACACATGGGTTCAAAAAACAGTTGTGCAACATATATTAGGTGTCACTGTGTACACATTAGTGAGAGGAATAATTGTAGGCCTATTATTTACAGTTAACTCTAAACTGAACGCTGAACGTGTTTTTAAAATGTCACCTGTAGGAAACTCTGGGTAGCTGCCACTTCAAGGGTCCACAAAACCTTAAGTCTTGACATATTGATATCAGTTTACTTGGCTCATATTTAACTTTACATTTTATAGACAATCTGGGGATGTTATTGTGTTTATTTGCAATAAATTAATTTGAATGTACTTTTACTGAAAATTAAATTTTATTGAAGAGTTCATATTGTAGGGCATACCATTTTTAAACTGCCATCATTTTATTCTATGGGGCATCTCATTTTAGAAAATGCATAATGTTTTGTGGTTTCAGTGTGTTTACATGTGAATAATGTGCATTTTAGCATATGTGATAGAACAAGGGAAAAAGACCCAATGGCAAATAAAAGGCTCCAATAGAAAAAAAAGGTTATTTATTAGACCAGAACTTGTTTCTTTTTTAGTTGAAAAAAAAAGTGATGTATTTTAACTCAATGCAAACACAATAAAATGTATAGATTAGTATTTTTCAGTAGATGAAATCTAAACATTTTAGTATTACTTTTAAAATAGTAATTACCCCTTGGAGGTAAGGTGGCAGTGGGCATACTGTATTTTTGTAAACAGGTAAAAAGATGCAAACCAAAAAGATTAAGAAAGCTGTATAGACTTTTACGGTATATCAATACGTAAATGAAGTATCATGATTATTTCTGATTTTGGATAAAGCTCCTATTGATGCAAACATTAAGAGGTGTGCAGCAATCACATTGCACAGACAGATTGAACAATGCAATTTTAATATCTACTATATGTTCTACTTTCTGTTTATTTTTTTCATTATTGTATAATGTACGTTCCAATTGGGAACAGGGTTATCCTGTTAAACTTTTCCATTTCTCGAACAGACCTACATTTTTAATTCTAAAGGTATAGGTTTATGATTAATATTGCTACTGTAAGATTTTTTTGTTTTACTATGTATTTTTGTCTGTATTAGGCCCCTTTTCACATGGAGTGGATCCGCTGGACGGACTCCGCTACCTCAGCAAGAGATCCGTTGATCCCCACTGAGCAGGTGGGTGACCGGTCCGTCTCTGCTCACTGTGCAGGGATGGACCTGTCAGAGCCCTACTGTTCTCTTTGGGGAGATTGGATGAAAATGGATAGCCTGTTCATTTTCATCCGATTCGATCAGCTAGACAGATGGTGACCATATTGCCATCCATCTGTTTTGAGTGGATCTTGTCGGATCGGATGGCAGGCGGTTGTCAGCAGACACATCACCGCTGACATCCGCCTGCCCATAGAAGTCCATAGGTGGCCCACTGGGATCCGCCTGAAAAACGGACAGGCGGATCTGAGCTCTCCGATCTTGTGAAAGGGGCCTAAATCATTAATGAGTTCTTATTGCTTTGTAACTATAACAGTGTGAGACCTTCTTTGTTAGTTTTATTTCTGCATAAAAAACAAGATAAAAAAGTATTTAACAAAAAAATTTTATAAAAAAAAAATGACATTTCCAATTTAAAAAGGTATAGTAAGGGACCTTTGTAACACCTAAGTTATAACAACTTTAAATGTTATAAAATGAAAACAAACATTACAAATATATTAACAACAAGATCTGCAAAAAGATATGCTTTTATTTTGACAAAGAAAACCTAGTTTGCCTCAAAACACTAGGTTTAAAATAATTTTAAAATTGTGATAATTTTATAGCCTTTTCAGGCAGATTTGATTTTCTATGTGATAGTAAAAGTAACCGATGTGTGTGTTGCCTACTTTATGCCAGGTTTTCCCTTTCTTCGTATAACCTTCTGAATTGTTGTCTTGGTGCAAGCGTGATCTGATTTATGATAATACTGGCTTTTGCATTTATGAACAAAGAAAAACAGTAAAGTGATATTACCATGTAGCCTGTGTTAAATAAATCTCTTGAAACAATTTTTTATATTCAACTGTAATGTCAGCAAAAGTAACATATGTGGGATATTCAAACATGATATTGAGAGCATGATGTTATCTCCTTTTAGATGACACGTACACGATCCCTGTAATTTTTACGATTAGTGTATTTTTTAAATATCTGTTGAAAATAATGAATGCAGACCTTATATCACTTATGAATGGCTTTAATAAAATCTAGCATTACCATGGCTTCTTTATAGTAAAAGCAAATTGAGCTTGTGATTATTCTGACTGGGGATTAACTCCCATATGATAGTTCAATTACAGAAAAAAAAAACTGTTAAAAAAATGGATGAACTCACAATAGATTGAAAATTAGAAAAATAATAATAATAATAATAATAATAATAATAATAATAATAATGTAACATGGCTTTTCATAGTGTATCTAAACTGGTAAAAACATAATCATTTAGAATATGCATTTACCCTTTGTCATTGTGACTTTGATACTTTTATAGGTGGTGTTGAGTTGCAGTGGGCTACATTTTTGGAAATATGAATAAACAAAATGCCGTGTACACATGGTTGGACTTTCCGACAGCAAATGTGCAATTGGAGCTTGTTGTGAGAAATTCCAACCATGTGTAGGCTCCATTGGACAGTTTCCATCAGAATTTCCATCGCACAAAATTTGAGATCTGGTTCTCACATTTTCCTACAACAAAATCCGTTTGCATAAATTCTGATTGTGTAGACAATTCATGCTCGGAATCAAGCAGAAGAGCAGCACTGGCTATTGAACATCAATTTTCTCAGCTCATCTTACCTGTTGTACGTCACTGCGTTCTTGATGTTCGGACTTTCCGACCAACTTTGTGTGACCATGTGTATGCAAGAAAAGTTTGAGCCAACATCTGTCGGCGGAAAAAAACCTGGTATTTTTTGGATCGTGTGTATTAAAGGATCCAAAGTTTGATCTGCCCCCTGTGAAACTTTATTTGGGGAAAATGACATAGAAGAAATATAAGACAAATAAGCATGGTCAGACAGGGCATTTTTCTTATTTCAGACATGCTGATACTGATCTAAGGTTTATGGTATCAGATAAGAATGAGCAAATCTGCATTGCTGGCTTAGCTTGGACATCCGTTGAATCCTGCCTGAAATCCATGAAACCCCAAACCTAGCAGGGAATCCCAGGTGAAATCTATGGGGGGAGGGACTCTAAATTCTGGCCATTTTCAAAGCTAATAGGTAAGCTATTAAAAAAAAGGGCATGGGTAGCAGGGCATTGACATCTATAAAATAAAAATAATATTATATGTGGGGAGAGGTCCTTGTAATGTCCCTTCACAGGTGACATGGGAAAATACTTTAACTTACATGCTTGGGAGATGCCTTTAAACTGCGATGTTACAGAACAGTATGATCTTCGCAGACTGTGTCAGCAACACCATATTCTGTCATCACAAATTTTAGATGTGTAATCATTTTTTTTTTCATTAACCGCTCCGCGCCCACGCTATAGCCGAAAGACAGCTACAGTGTGGCGCTAAATTGTGGGGGGGGGTCCCTGGACGTCTTCCTGTTTACTCATTCCCCACACGCCGCTGGGGGTGCACATCAGGGAAAATCTGTGTTGGCCATGTCCCTTGGACACAGCCAATCACAGATCATTCTAAATGGCCAATCACAGCGGCCATTTAGCACTCGATCCACGTGTTCAATGAGAGATGATCTCAAGTGTAAACATATGAGATCTCTCATTGCTGGCACTCCCTCCTCACACAGAGACCGCATGTGAGGAGGGAGAGCTTCTGTGCTGCAGATTGTGACTGCCAACAGTAAAAAACAGTAAACAGTGCCCACAGTACCTATCAGTGGCATCTGTCGTCAGTGGCATCTGTTATCGGTGTCACATGTCATCAGTGCCACGTATCAGTGCCACATCAGTATCACGTGTCATCAATGCCACATATAATCGGTGCCATCTGTCATCAGTGTCGCGTAATCAGTATCGTCTGTCATCAGTGCCATAAGTGCCCACTAATAATGTCTAGAAGATTCTTTTCAGCTGAGGAGGCATACAATATTCTTGCGTCCGATGAGAGCAATGGAGAGCTTTCCGTTTTGGATTCCTCCTCAAATTCAGATTCTGAATCTGACGTTGACCATGAGCCTGTCCTAAGCAGTGGAAGAGTGACAGCCTCAGAGGAGGATGAGAGTCTGCCCAGCAGATGAAGGCATTATGGTGAGGAGGCAGTGCCACCCACCAGCACTGCAGTACCACGGCAAGAAATATCACGTACTAGTGTGGTGTCATCTAGTTTCCAAAGGGTTAGGTCACATGCTAGGCTTCCCTATTCCCTTCAGAACCCTGTGTGGCTTCCTCATAATTCAGGAGAATCTAACATTCCCCCTTTCACCTCCCAGCCAGGAGTACAGGTGGACACAGAATTTTCCCTGATAGATTTTTTCCATTTAATTTTTACTGAGGACATGCTAACATCAATTGTGGCCCAGTGCAACCTGTATGCACAACAATTCATAGCAAGTAACCCAACATCCTATTATGCTCGTCCCTACAAGTGGAGAGCCCTAACAGTGGAGGAGTTTAAAACATTTTTGGGCTTCACATTCTGTATGGGACTAACCAAAAAAAATGAATTACGTTCATATTGGTTAACCCACCCCATCCATCACATGTCCATCTTTTCCTCAGTAATGCCCAGAACCAGATATCTCATGATTATGAGATTCCTACACTATAATTATAATACCCAGTGCCAGTGGCAGAACTACCGCCATAGTGACCCACGCTGATGCTATGGGGCCCGCTGCCGAATAGGGCCCGGTAAACGGGCGACGGGTGAGCCGCCAAGCTGCCTGTCCACTCGGTGCTCATACAGTGACAGTGACTGTATGAGCGGACACAGCTGGGTGGCTCGGCGGGGGGGACAGGAAGCTGCCAGCTGGGAGGCTCGGTGGGTGGACTGGTCAATCAGCGGGTGGAGGAGCAGAGAGATTACATCATTTCTCACTGCCCGGCGCCCGCCCTGCATTCTGGCAGTTCCTCCCTCACTCACTGTGCAGGCAGCAGAGAGATTACATCATCTCTCTGCTGCCTGACTCAGACTGGGACACAGGAAGTGACAATCCCCATTCCCCACCTTAGCAGGAAAGTGACAATCTGCAACTTGTGGCAGGTGATGGGGCAAGTGGACAATACGCACTGTGTAGCAGCTGACGTAGCAACTGGACAATTTGCAACTTGTGGCAGGTGACGTGGCAATTGGACAATCCACAACGAGTGGCAGGTGATCTGCCAAGTGGACAATCGGCAATGGGTGGCAGGTGACGTGGCAAGTGGACAATGCGCAATGTGTGGCAGGTGATAGTGGACAATTTGCAATGTGTGGTATGTGACGTGGCAAGTGACAATCCGCAATATGTGGCAGGTGACATGGCAAGTGACAATCCGCAACTTGTGGTAGGTGACATGACAAGTGGACAATCCGCAAGGGGTGGCAGGTGACATGGAAAGTGGACAATTTGCAATGCATGGCAAGTGACAATCTTCATCTTGTGGCAGGTGACGTGGCAAGTGTACAATCCGCAATGTGTGGCAGGTGATAGTGGACAATTTGCAACATGTGGCAGGTGACGTGGCAAATGAAAATATAGGACATGTGGCAAGTGACGTGGCAAGTGACAATCCGCAACTTGTGGCAGGTGACGTGGCAAGTGACAATTTGCAACATGTCACAAATCACAATCCACATCAGGTGGCAGGCAACGGTGGCAAGTGACACACTTGGGGCTCCCACTGTTTATGCTTTATGGTGAGTTGAACTATTTTATTTTCTATAACAATGTAATAATAGAAATAAAGTGTTTCAATCATCCTGAAACCATAACAACCATGGTGATGTGATGATGAAGCGCCAACATCAGCCATTGCCCCGATAAATTGGCCCCAAAAAATGTATTTTTTGGCAGTGCCCCTCCCAAGACTAGACTCTGCATCTGCCCCTGGATGAGGGTGAGGGGGTCCCATACAACATTTTGCTATGGGGCCCTGTGATTTTTAGTTCTGCCCCTGCCCAGTGCCCTCCTCAAAATTACCCAAATTATGATAAGCTTTATAAAATTCGGCCACTACTAAATTATTTTTCTGAACTCTTCCCCCAGTTGTTTACCCCCAGAACAACATGTATGTGTGGATGAGTCCCTTATCAAATTTACTGGCAGGCTGGGCTTCTAACGATTTATTCCTACCAAAAGGGCCGGCTATGGGGTGAAGCTGTATAAATTGTGTGACCGAGCCACAGGGTATACATATGCCTTCATGGTATACGAAGGGAAGGACACCCAGCTGCATCCCCCTAATTGCCCAAACTACATGGGATCAAGTGGGAAAGTCGTTTGGGAACTCATAAAGCCACACTCCTGGATAAGAGCTAACATTTGTTTGTAGATAACTTTTATACAAGTTTGCCCCTGTTCCGCAACCTTCACTGAAAGAACACTCCAGCATGTGGCACCGTAAGCACGAACCAGAAGGGCTTTCCTCAAATCCTCATCAGAAAGAAGTTAAGAAGAGGGGAGACGGAAAGTTTGTGGAATGAGGAAATTCTGGCTGTGAAGTGGAGGGACAGAAGGGATGTCTACATGCGTTCTTCGATCTACAATAATACATAATACATAATAAATGAGATCACCAGGAGGAATGGCCCAATCTAAAAGCCAGCATGTAACCACAAATACAATATGTTCATGGGGGGTGTCGACTTCAACGACCAAATGCTCGAACCCTACCTTGCCACAAAATGAACATACCAGTGGTATAAAAAAGTATCAATTTATTTGTTTAATTTGGCCATATACAACAGCTATATTATCTATCGCAACTCCACTGAAAGCTACCAGGAGGAAATCACCACTGCTCTTATATTCCCCAACGGCCCACCAGAAAACATTTGATCCAATGTGATTAGCAGACTCTCTGAACGCCACTTACCCGATAAAATCCCCCCCAGACCAACAGGCCAAAAACATCAGATAAAATGCTGGGTGTGCACAAGAGAAGAGAGTTAATAGAAACACCACTTATTATTGTCCCCAATGTCCTTCCCAACCAGGCCTCTGCATAGTTGACTGTTTCCGCCATTACCATACTAAATTATTAGTGAAGTATGGTAAACATAACCTTCACTTCCTACTATTTACCTTCACACCCCTTATTCCTCTGCGTGCTCTGTAACTGACCCTGGCTTGTTATTCGACCACGCTTCTGCCCACCGATTCTGTACATACCTCTGCCTGATCTGGAACTGACCCTGGACTGTTTGACCATGCTTTTTGCTTTGCTCTTGGACTGATCTTGTACCATGCCACTGGACTAGTGGGATTCATAACACAGGGGTCTCACAAAATTTTATCACAGAAGCTAAGGAAAAAAAGTTTTTCTAAAATATCAGTCTTTTTTCATTTATAGTGCAAAAAATAGAAAGCCCAGAGGTGATCAAGTACCACCATAAGAAAGCTCTATTTATACAAAAAAAGGACCAAAAAAAACATTTTTGGTACAGTATTATATGACTGAGTAATTGTCACTCAAAGTGTGAGAGCACTGAAAGCTGAAAATTGGTCTGGGCAGGAGGAGGGTTTAAGTGCCCAGTAGGCAAGTGGTTAAGCTTGGCTTAAATAAAACAGCAGCGCCTCAATCTGAAATTTCAACTTGGAAAAAGGCTGCTGGCTGCAACACCTCATTTTTTTATCCTGCAGTAATGGGCTTGAATTGAAAAGTGCGGGTAGCAGCCACAACAGATCTAAAATTAATATTTAGTTAAAAAAAAATAAAGCTAAATCCCTCAACTTTGTACACATTGGTATGTGGTAAAAAGTTTAATAAAATAATTTGAGTTTCTTTTTTTCATGATACCACACTGCATTATTCAAAAATTTTAATAAAATGTCAAAACAGAGTGCATAAAAACACTTAAAACCCCAATCCAAAATTGCCTAAACTCTCGTACATCTCCATATCCTCAATTATTTGCAACATCTTGATGACAGGTGTGTTTTTAATAGTTAAAAGTTGGCTAGTGTCAGGATAGTATGTGAGCCTGAGAGTATTCCGCCAATAGAAATGGACAAGTCAGGTTGTATCTTGCAATAAAAATTAAAGTGTATTATCCGAGAGACAATAGACACACATTTTTGTTCAGTGAGTATGTAAGCAACATGGTTAGGCTGCAATATAAGAGAGAGAGAAAGAGAGAGAAGGCAGATTTTAACATGAAATAAACATTAGGGTTTAATATTTGAGAGACATAGGATGTCCCCTAAAAAAATGATAGCCAAAAGCAAAGGCAGAGGTGCTTACACATGGAAGTATTAGATGGCAAGCCCCTTTGCCACTCACCCTTCTTCCTCTAATGTGATAATGGCATGAGGAGAGGCTCTAAAGGGCTTGGATTTATTTCTACCCTCTAGTGCAGCCTTTCTCAACCTTTACAACACAGAGGAACCCTTTAAATACTGTAGTTCTCTAGTCTCGGGGGAACCCCTGCTAAAAATGAGAAATCTACAACTCATGATAGATTAGTGTGATGGTCAGTGGGAAGAATGACCTCCTTACAGATAGCTAAAAAGATCAATGGTGTCAGTGGGAACTTATCTGAGAGGCAGAAATTGCCCAGTGCTGAAGGAACCCCTAGCAACCTTTGAAGGAACCCTAGGTTTCCACGGAACTTTGGTTGAGAATCACTGCTCTAGTGGCTCATCTTACATGAGGTTTTGAAGTGGCTAACAAAGCCTTTATCCTCTTACATTTCCTAGGTGCATGGCAGCCACTTGCCTATAACTGCTGCTAATGCCACTTGCCTGCCTTTTCATCTTCTACCTTTACTTCTCTTAGGTGCACAGCAACCACCTGCCTGCAAGTGCTGTTAATGTGTCCTTTTCCTTTACTCATCCTATGTATAGAGTAGCCAATTTCCCACAAATGCTGCTACTGTGCCTTTTTTTGCATTCAAGTAGAACTAAAGGAAAACCATTTTTTTTTTGAATAGCATAAGGGAGGATTATGCCCCATGTTTTTTGCCATCTGTGTCCCATTGAGGGGATTTCCCTTCACTTCCTTCCCACAGCCAAAACATAAAGTGAGAGGAAATTCCTCCAAAGTGAGGGAAGCCTTGGTTGTCACCAGGGTCACCAGAACTAATGTTGCCATTGGATGATTTCTCCTCTATTCCCTAACTGGTGACAACTACAAATTTAGGATTACTTTCACTTTTACGCTCAGTGATAAAAAATAAACTTGCCAAATAAGATGGTGAATATCTTTAATGACAGCAATAAAAAAAAACTCTATCCAAAACTAAAAAATAAAATGTTTTTCCTTAAGCATTTCTTTGTCAGCTTGGCAAAACTGCTGGCTTTGCATCTGCTCCCATTCCAGCTTGTGTAATCACCCCTTTCCATAATTGTATAATATGTGCTTCACCACAGTGGCAAGTAGCAGCCAACATTATTTTGCCTAGCATTTTGGAGTATTCTTAATCCCTGGACATCTCTCCCGTTTCAAGTTTCTCAGCAATGTATTCTAAAACGAGATCTCCTAGATTGAGCCTGTGTTGTCGGATGTGCATAGAACTGTGCTTGTGACCGGCACAACAAAGGAAACAAAATGGGAAGTGCAACCTAGAGCAGTCAATTTTAATAATGGAGCGAGACAATATAATACTACTCACATGATTCCAACTTTTATGCAGCCACATCATTATGAATGATGAACATCAGTTGTGACAGTCCTTCTCCGACACAGCCAAACCACCTGGATCATCAGCTGGATATCTTGTGTGCAGCCCAAGCAGCTTCCTCCAATAGTCTTAGTATGTGAGCGGAAGGGGGGTGGGCCCACACATCGGCCGCTCTGACAATTTAACACTGACAGGCGCCAGGACCAGAGCAGGAGACCAGCAGACTAGTTATTAACAACAGAGGCATGCTGGTAACCTAGACACATGATGCGTTTCAGAGGCATGGCCTCCTATCTTAAATGTCATAATGTTATCTAAATGATAAGTTTCGAGTGTTTTCAGTATTCATAGACAATGTTGGTGATGGACAGTCCTTGGTTTGGCAGCTACTGATGGAGGTATTTAGGCACTGTAAGCAACACCATTGATCTTGATTAGTAGTGGGATAATTCAAAATGTTGTATGGAAAGAAAAATATATATCTACAGTAGAAAGAAAGTGGTGTAATTTATTTTCATTTAATATGTATTAGGCAGAATAATATTGGCATGCTACAAGGTCATATTTATAAAAAAAAAGCTATGGATAAGCTGTCTTGTGCTTTCATATAATTAGAGGCCTTATCCCATTAGTTTGCCTATGGCACATATAAAGATTGATCCAACTAACATGCTGGTTAGATATATATAGATATATAATCAAAGGGTATTCCTTAGCAGAGATTTTTGTTAACCGCTTCCCAACCAGCGCACGCCGATACACGTCGGCAAAATGGCACTGATGGGCAAAAGTGCATACAGGTACATTCCCTTTAAAAATGGAGCTGCGGGCACGCCGCCGGCGCAAGTACCTGCCACGTTCTTTGTGACTACGGGTCCTGGGGACTCGATGTCTGCTAGGTGCCTGTTATCATGTCACGGAGAAGTAGAACGGGGAGATGCTTTTGTAAACAAAGCAATTCCTTGTTCTGCCTAGTGACAGGACAGAGATCACTGCTCTGTCATTGAGAGCAGTGATCACTGTCATGTGTGTTGTAGCCCCTCCCCCACAGTTAGAATCACTCCCTAGGACACACTTAACCCCTTATTCGCCCCTAGTGGTTAACCCCTTCACTGCCAGTGTCATTTACATAGTAATCAATGCATTTTTATAGCACTGATTGCTGTATAAATGACAATGGTCCCAAAATAGTGTCAAAAATGTCCGATGTATCTGCCATAATGTCGCAGTCCCAATAAAAATCTCAGATCGCCACCATTACTAATAGAAAAAAATTTATAATAAAAATGCCATAAAACTATCCCCTATTTTGTAGACGTTATAACTTTTGCGCAAACCAATCAATATACGCTTATTGCACTTTTTGTTACCAGAAATATGTAGAATACATATCGGTCTAAACTGAGGAAAAAAATTTGTTTTTTTTTATATATTTTTGGGGGATATTTATTATAGCAAAAAGTAAAAAATAATGCTTTTTTTTTTCAAAATTGTCACTATTTTTTTGTTTATAGAGCAAAAAATAAAAACTGCAGAGGTGATCAAATACCACCAAAAGAAAACTCTATTTGTGGGGAAAAAAGGACGTCAATTTTTTTTGGTACAATGTCGCCTGACCGCGCAATTGTCAGTTAAAGCGACACAGTGCCGAATCGCAATAAGTGCTCTGGTCAGGAAGGGGGTTAATCGTTCCGGGGCTGAAGTGGTTATGGTAGAAATAAGAAAATATGTAATTGGAGGCATAAACAGCCAGGTGCTTCTACCCATAACTTAATAAACACATGTTCTAGTGCAACATAACTAAGCAGTTATGGTAAACATATTTTAGTAGCACATGAATGTGTAAATTTTAACTTTGAGTGGCTTCTCTTCAACATTTAATACCTCCATTGCAATGAAAACTGCTTTTGCAATGACCTACTTATCTTTCCAAAAGCATTCTTCACTTCAGTATTCCTAAGTGTATATATAAAGGGGTTTAGCGTTGGAGTGACAACAGTATACATTAGAGCAAGGAATTTATCATAGTGACTGCCTTTTGGTCTGATATAGACAATAATGACTGTACTATAGAACAGACAGGCTACAATAAGATGGGAAGAACATGTAGAAAATGCCTTCTTTTTCCCTGCTGTGCTGTCTATCTTTAACACTGTTTTTATGATATTAATGTAGAGAACTACTATTGTAATAAAAGGACAAATCACTGAGGTAATGGCTGCTGACATAGTGGCAAAATTGCTGATCGTTGGGTTAGAACATGCCAAATTCTGAAGTGGAGCCAGATCACAGAAAAATTGATCAATCTCATTGGGACCACAATACTCCAGAATAACTGTAAAAATTACAGGTATAAAAGAAATAATGAACCCAGCCATCCATGGAAGGGAACCTAACACACAACAAAATGTGTTGTTCATAATTGTTGCATACCGCAATGGATTGTTAATAGCCAAGTATCGATCTAAGACCATCAGTGCAAGAAGAAAGCATTCTGTTTCTCCTAATGAGTTTAAAGAATACATCTGTATAAAGCAGCCAATGGTGGATATGCTATAATCAGCCTTGGAGAGGAGTGATAAGAGTTTTGGGATAGTTACAGAAACAAACATAATTTCTAAAACGGAAAACGTAGTTATGAAAAAGTACATTGGTATCTGAAGAGTAGGGTGGATCCTCACTAAAACAATAATGGCAATGTTTCCAAGTATACATATAATATAAGCCAATAGTACAACACAGAATATTATATTATGAAATGATTGTAGGCTAGAAAATCCCAATAGAAGAAATTCCGTTACCGTAGTCTTGTTAGCATTCTGCATTGTACGGTAGTATAGTAATGGCTGAAAAAAAATATATATGATTTTCAAAGGAACTTGGAATGTGAAAAAAAAACTCTAGGCTGCCATTGTAGACTACATGCTGAATATGCTAGTTGCATTGCTTTCATGTTATTCCAGTTGCTTTAATAATGAGCCACTCACCAAGAACAAGCATGAAGCTGGGTGACATCAGAATTCCTAATTGTTCCTGATCAGTAATCTTAAATAATAAAGCAATAGGATCAACAAAGCAGACATTTCCTTTCTTGAAATAGGCACAACATGACAATCCCAAATTATGACACAGATAGCAATACAACTCCTGGAACACTCTTGGAAAATGTTCATTCAATTGTTTCAATCAAGCAGAGGAAAAAAATATGTAATCGGCCCAGGTTCACACATGTTCGTTGCAAATTGAAGCTCCGGTTTCACTACGCAGATAAAAATGAATTGGTCCCTCTGTGTTTTAGACTGTGGATCAGCTGCAAATTCAGAAGTAACCCCTGAAGTGTCTAATTAGAGCTGCGAAATTTGATCTGGCCAATCGCTCGATTCCTCAAATCGGGAGGAGGGAGGCCAGTTCACGATCCTATATGAAGACCTCCATGTGCATGATGAAGATTTTTTTAATTACACACGCAGGTCACTAGGTGAGTAATTTACCCGCCAAACAATACATTTTTTCATACATATTTCCATAGTCAGTCTTATATTTTTAAAAATAAGCGTTGTTTCACCCCCCCCAAAAAAAAAAAATCCATACCAGAACATTATCTGAGCATGCAGCCTAAAAGGCCATGAAAGAGAGGGAGCGAGCACCCCCCTCCTGGACAAAACCAGGCCATATGCCCTTAACATATGTAGTGTGTTTTGTGCCCCCCACCCCAAAAAAACACCTTGTCCCCAAGTTGATGGGGACAAGGTGCTTTGTGGTAGGGATCCCACGCCGTTTTGGTTTAGGACTAGAAAATTTTTATTGTTGAATTCAAATGCCAGTAAATCTATGTCCAAATGATGTCACAACTGCAAATGATGTAGGATCTTATTTTTGATGCCACTTCTTTAACCTACATTTTGATGTAGATGAAGGATGCAGGCCTTCTTAGAAATAATAATGTTCTCTTACTATTTTTAAGACTGTATGGCAAAATGTGTTTCATACATGTATCTAATCAAAGATTTATTTTTGAATTAGCTATGACGAATTGCTTGGATTTCCCCCCCTCGCTTGGAGCGTCAGAACATGTGCTACAGAACAAGTATCCAGCCTGCTGAAAAATTACTGATTACATTAAGGTACTTTTCGTCACTGATGTCCTTTGTCATGTGAATTTTGGAGCATGTAATCTAATTTCTTTAAAACGATTCAAACATGTGTAATTCTAAATATATAACCTGACAAAAGTTGGTGTAATAAGGATTTATTCAAGTATCCAATATATATATAAAATATATATTAAAAAAATAAAACATTTGCTCATGTAGCCAACATAAATTAACATAGAAAAAATTCCAAAAATAAACATGTCTCTTCAGTAGGCTTGTTCAACATAGCTAACCAAAAAGGTGTCCTCTTGGTCCTCAACCTTGGACAGACCTCATTAATCACAGATTGTGATATTTTTTTGAATGGGGCCTCATTGGAGTAGTGACTGGCGGAAGCTGGGTCATCACTGGCAGTGCTGGGAGCAGGCCTAGCCTCACCCTGTTGACTTGGCACATACATACCAGCATTTTGGGGGGGGGGGCTGATTGAAGGAATTGGGGATGAGATAAGGAATGTTACTGTGTGGCACTTCACATCTGGAGATTGCCTTTTCAAAACTAGACAGATAGGATGGGAGATTATAGGGGTAAGGTTAGTGGTGTTGTTCAGGGTAGTTGACGTATCTGGGGTAGTTAAGGGGAGGTCTTGGTGGTGGTACATATGGCACTTTAAATGAAGCTTCCTCATGTGGCTTTGAGAAGGAGTGCAGCACTTGTTCAATAGTGTTTCGCATTTTAAAGTAATGCTCTGGTGGTGCATTTTTAATTAGAGGGACAAAACTGAGTGCCAGTATAATATCCGGACATAAAAAAGTATCCACCTTTTCAGACTTGGTTTTCAACATTTCAAGTAGGGTTCACCTATGTCAGGTTGGGATTGAGGTGCTCTCGCCTCCGTTGCCCTTAGGTACAGAGTACCCTAGGCGCTGGCGCCGAGCCACTCCTCGCTTCTTTAAGGTGACATATATATTTTCGATAAGCATCACGCATGCTACGCCACCTTGTCTGTAAGTAGTGCATTGAAAAACATAAAAATTAATAATTTTATTTATGTTTGCTTTTAGGTATCTAGCAATAGGAAATTCTTTTGGAAGTTTGCGCTATGAATTTAAGGTTGGAAAATGAACTATTAGTGGAATCGTTAATGAAACCTGCCTAGTCATATGGGAAGAACTGAAGGATTTGGTTATGAAGAAGCCAAAAAAACATGAATGGTTGAAGATAGTGGAGCTATTCTGGGAGCGTTGCAACTTCCCCAACTGTCTGGGAGCCATTGATGGGAAGCACATCCGCATCCTCAAGCCTCCAGCTAGTGGGAGCCAATATTTTAATTATAAGAACTTTTTTTCATTGGATTTAATGGCAGTGGCAGACGCCAATAATAAATTGATTTATATTGATGTGGGTTCTTATGGCAACAGCTCGGATTCTAGTGTATTTTCACATTCCTCATTTGGCCGCATGCTGCGTGAGAATACACTAGACTTGCCCAATCATTCTCCCCTACCCGGAACAGAGCCTTCCCTCCCACATGTATTTGTAGGAGATGAAGCGTTTGCCCTTTAAAAAATAGTGTTCAAATATAGACTCAATAGGGCACGGCGAGTAGTAGAATGTGCATTTGATATACTATGCAATAAGTGGAGATTCTTGCATACTTCAGTAAACCTCAATATTGACCATGCTATCAGTGTTGTTAAAGCAGCTTGTGCACTGCACAACTATGTGCGTGAACGAGATGGATATCTATTTGAGGATTCCCTGAGCCATAACACGAAGGCGGCACAATGGAATGTTACTAGGGGCACCACTACTAGTACACATATTCGTGGTGAATTCCAAAAATTCTTTGTCACCAGCTGGGGAGGTGCCTTGGCAGATGAATTCTATCTAATCATAAAATGTGTGTATTTGTTTGCATTATATTATCAGGGCCTTTACAAAATGAAAAGTGTGCTATAACAAATGTTTTTTTTGGTCATTTTGGTTTATTTAACCACTTTCAGACCGGACCAATTTGCTGGTCAAAGAACAGACCACTTTTTGCGATTCGGCACTGCATCGCTTTAACTGACAATTGCGCGGTCGTGCGACGTGGCTCCCAAACAAAATTGACGTCCTTTTTTTCCCACAAATAGAGCTTTCTTTTGGTGGTATTTGATCACCCCTGCGGTTTTTATTTTTTGTGCTATAAACAAAAATAGAGCGACAATTTTGAAAAAAACGCATTATTTTTTACTTTTTGTTATAATAAATATCCCCCAAAAATATATAAAAAACATTTTTTTCCCTCAGTTTAGGCCGATACGTATTCTTCTACATATTTTTGGTAAAAAAAATCGCAATAAGCGATTATTGATTGGTTTGCGCAAAAGTTATAGCGTTTACAAAATAGGGATAGTTTTATAGCATTTTTATTAATAATTTTTTATTATTTTTTTTACTAGTAATGGCGGCGATCAGCGATTTTTATTGTGACTGCGACATTGTGGGGGACCCATCGGACATTTTTGACACATTTTTGGGACCATTGTCATTTATACAGTGATCACTGCTATATAAATGCAGTGATTCCTGTGTAAATGACACTGGCAGTGAAGGGGTTAACCAGGAGGTGGCAGTGTAGGGGTTAAGTGTTCCTAGGGGTGTGTTACTAACTGTGGGGGGGTTGGGCTTTCATTTAGTGAACACTGATCTCTGCTCCAATCACATGGAGCAGAGATCAGCGTCACTAGTTGCTAGGCAGAATGGAGAAATGCTGTTTACTCAGCATTTCCTCCATTCGGCTGCTCCGTGAGACGATCGCGGGGATGCCCGCGGCGAGGGAGTCCGCGGGTCCCGCGACCGGACTCACGGGGGTCCCGACCAGCGCGGGAGCGCGCCGGCGGTGGCGCGCTCCCGATGGCAGGGCGGCATTGAATATTGGACGTACCTGTACGCCAATATGCCTGCCCATGCCATTCTGTCGACGTACATCGTCGTGCGCTGGTCGGGAAGTGGTTAAATAAAAATAATGTTCACATTTGTGTTGTATATTATTTTGCAAGCCTAAGCAAATCTAAGATTATTAATTAATTTAGGGACTTCTCCGTCGCTGGCTGATGCCGTTATGTGCCCAATGTTGAGAGCATGTGGCCTGGTATGGATTTGTGGGTGAACACACGCTGTTGTCTAGTAATAATATTAGAATTAGTAAAAATGGACAACATAAAGAAACAACAGGACAACATCTACAGGTAGTGAAAGGGAATGTCCTTATATTTAGGATGCCGGGTGTCATAAATCATCGGTTTGTCCCTCACAAGTCTGATCAGCTCCTCACAATCCACGGATTCTTTGACCTTTGATGCCGCTTTTCTCCCTCTTTTTGCCATGCTTGCTCCGGTCAGCAGCACAAAACAGACAAGGGAGGAACTGGAAGAGGGGGAGGTATAGGAGGAGGGGAGATCATTTATGTTTACACCCCAACACAGCTGCGAATCAGATGCATGCCCATAGAAGATAATGGACTTGTAATTCGCACCGCAATGACCAGAAAACGCACACGTCTTTTGTGCAATGCGCAGTGCAAATGCAATGTACATATGTGAATAAGTCCTCATTCAAATTAACTTAGTTTAAAATGTCTTGCGAATTGGATGTGTTGTAAGCCGCATCTAATTCGCATAGGTGTGAACGGGGGCTCACCCAATTCTGAGGAAAGTAGTATGGAATCACCATGTACTTTGCAGCTCCAAAATAAACATCTGCATCAGATTACCGTATATACTCGAGTATAAGCCGAGATTTTCAGCCTCTTTTTTGAGGCTGAAAGTGCCCCCCTCGGCTTATACTCGAGTCATCGCTGTCTGCCCGCTCGATCAGCGTGTCGAGCAGACAGACAGCGGCCATTCTATTCAAAAGCCGCGCCTCCGGCTCCGCCTTCGCCTGTGATAGGCGGAACACTGAATTTCCCAGCAGCCTGTGTTCCGCCTATCACGGACATCGTATCATCCTCGTACTACGGACGAGGATGATACGACGTCTGTGATAGGCGGAACACAGGCTGCTGGGAAATTCAGTGTTCCGCCTATCACAGGCGAAGGCGGCGGCGCTGCTTTTAAAATTTACAATGGCCGCCGACGAAGAGGGCACGGGACGGAGGCAAGGGAAGGCACGGCACGGGACGGGACGGGACGGGACGGGACGGCGGCGGCAAGGCACGGCACGGCACGGCACGACACGGGACGGATGCAAGGAGGCAAGTCACGGCACGGGACGGAGGCAAGGAGGCAAGGCACGGGACGGAGGCTCGGGACAAAGGTAGGCTGGACACACACACACACACACACACACACACACACAGACACACACAGGGATGGATGGATGGATGGATGGAGACACACACACACACAGGGATGGATGGATGGATGGAGACACACACACACAGGGATGGATGGATGGATGGATGGAGACACACACACACAGGGATGGATGGATGGATGGACACACACACACACAGGGATGGATGGACGGACACACAGGGATGGACGGACACACAGGGATGGACGGACACACAGGGATGGACGGACACACACACAGGGATGGACAGGCATGTCTCACCCTCGGCTTATACACGAGTCAATAAGTTTGCCAGTTTTTTTGGGGGTAAATTGGGGGCCTCGGCTTATATTCGGGTCGGCCTATACTCGAGTATATACGGTACATCCTGAAAAATGTCATCATCACCAAACATCCTATCAATTGATTTTGTTTGGTGCTGTTCCATGAAGATGACTGCCTGAAGAAAACATGCAAATTTCCACAATCATTGATGATATGGGGTTGCATATCAGGTAAAGGTACGGTGGAGATGACCATCATTAAATCTTCAATAAATGCACAAATTTATATTGAGATTTTGGACACTTTTCTTATTCCATCAATTGAAAGGATGTTTGGTGATGATGACATCATTTTTCAGGATGTAATCTGATACAGATGTTTGTTTTGGAACTGCAAACTATATGGTGATTCCATATATTTTTTCAGCTTGAAAAATAGTTGCAACTGACTACAGTTTTCTTTCCTTCCTTTCCTTTTTTTTAACTGTTGCTTAAAGCCAGAAGGTTGGAATGGTAAATGAAAATAGTTTTGAGATATGTCGGTATTTTTTTTTTTCTACACAAACAACTGAATGAACATTTTACAAGAGTGGTTACATAGTTACATAGTAGGCGAGGTTGAAAAAAGACACAAGTCCATCAAGTCCAACCTATGTGTGTGATTGTATGTCAGTATTAAGCCGCGTACACACGGGCGGACTGTATGGCCTACTTAGTCCGTCATACAATCCGACGGACAGTCCGTCCTACTTTCGAATGAACGGACTTGACCACACACGGATGCACAAACAGTCCGTCGAAAGCTTGCGCGATGACGTGTACAGCACGTACAACGGGACTAGAAATAGGAAGTCTAATACACAGCAATGCACCCTTCCGCCGTGTAAATCCTTTCTGAGCATGCGCCATTCTTAGTCCGTCGAACTAGCCTACTCACGAGCGGATTGTCCGCTGGAACCAAAGTATGACGGACAGAATTACGGAAATTCCGAAATACTTAGTACGCCAGACTGCACGCTGAAAAAGTCCGCTGAAGCCCACACATGAGCGGACTGTCCGCTGAAATGTGTTTCGACGGACTAAGTAGGCCATACAGTCCGCCCGTGTGTACGTGGCCTTACTTTGTATATCCCTGTATGTTGTGGTCGTTTAGGTGCTTATCTAATAGTTTTTTTAAACTATCGATGCTCCCCGCTGAGACCACCGCCTGTGAATGTAAATTTCACATCCTTATCGCTCTTACAGTAAAGAACCCTCTACGTAGTTTAAGGTTAAACCTCTTTTCTTCTAATTTTAATGGGTGGCCTTGTGTCTTGTTAAACTCCCTTCCGTGAAAAAGTTTTATCCCTATTGTGGGGTCAACAGTACGGTATTTGTAAATTGAAATATCCACTCTCAAGCGACTCTTCTCCAGAGGAATAAGTTCAGTGTTTGCAACCTTTCCTCATAACTAATATCCTCCAGACTCTTATTAGTTTTGTTGCCCTTCTTTGTACTCGCTCTATTTCCAGTACATCCTTCCTGAGGACTGGTGCCCAGAACTGGACAGCATACTCCAGGTGCCACCAGACCAGAGTCTTGTAGAGTGGGAGAATTATCGCTTTATCCCTGGAGTTAATCCCTTTTTTTAATGCATGCCAATATTTTGTTTGCTTTGTTAAAAGCAGCTGGGCATTGTATGCCATTGCTGAGCCTATCATCTACTAGGACCTCCAAGCAGGGGCGGATCCAGACTCCAGTCTTGTGAGGGGCACTGCTATAAAATATGTTTTTTTGGTGCCAATTTATATGGGAAATGACTGGTATTGGCACTTCAATCATTACGGCACCATGGTTGTAATGGTGTCAGAATGATTAATATAAAATTAAATGGTTCAACTCACCATAATGCAGAATCAGTGGGAGCCCTGAGGGTGTCATTTGCCATGTCGCCTGCCACCAAATGCAGATTGTCACTTGCCATGTCACTTGTCAATAAATGCGGATTGTTACTTGCCACGTCACCTCCCACACATTGCGGATTGCCACTTGCCACGTAGCCTGCCACACATTGCGGATTGTCACTTGCCACGTCCCCTGCCACACATTGCGGACTGTCACTTGCCACGTCACCTGCCACACATTGCGGATTGTCACTTGCCACGTCACCTGCCACACATTGCAGATTGCCACTTGCCACATAGCCTGCCACACATTGCGGATTGTCACTTGCCACGTCACCTGCCACACATTGAGGATTGTCACTTGCCACGTCGTCTGCCACACATTGCGGATTGTCACTTGCCACGTTGCCTGCCACACATTGCGGATTGCCACTTGCCACATAGCCTGCCACACATTGCGGATTGTCACTTGCCACGTCACCTGCCACACATTGCGGATTGTCACTTGCCACGTCGCCTGCCACCAGATGCGGATTGCCACGTAGCCTGCCACACATTGCGGATTGTCACTTGCCACGTAGCCTGCCACACATTGCGGATTGTCACTTGCCACGTCGCCTTCCACACATTGCGGATTGTCACTTGCCACGTCGCCTTCCACACATTGCAGATTGCCACTTGCCACGTCACCTGTCACACATTGCGTATTGTCACTTGCCACGTAGCCTGCCACCAGATGCGGATTGCCACGTAGCCTGCCACACATTGCGGATTGTCACTTGCCACGTAGCCTGCCACACATTGCGGATTGTCACTTGCCACGTCGCCTTCCACACATTGCGGATTGTCACTTGCCACGTCGCCTTCCACACATTGAAGATTGCCACTTGCCACGTCACCTGCCACACATTGCGTATTGTCACTTGCCACGTAGCCTGACACACATTGCGGATGTCACTTGCCACGTCGCCTGCCACCAGATGCGGATTGCCACGTAGCCTGCCACACATTGGTGATTGTCACTTGCCATGTAGCCTGCCACACATTGCGGATTGTCACTTGCCACGTCGCCTTCCACACATTGCGGATTGTCACTTGCCACGTCGCCTTCCACAAATTGCAGATTGCCACTTGCCACGTCATCTGTCACACATTGTGTATTGTCACTTGCCACGTAGCCTGCCACACATTGCAGATTGTCACTTGCCACGTCGCCTGCCACACATTGCGGATTGCCACTTGCCACATAGCCTGACACACATTGCGGATTGCCACTTGCCACGTAGCCTGTCACACATTGCGGATTGTCACTTGCCACGTCACCTACCACACATTGCAGATTGTCACTTGCCACGTCGCCTGCCACCAGATGCGGATTGCCACGTAGCCTGCCACACATTGCGGATTGTCACTTGCCACGTCACCTACCACACATTGAAGATTGTCACTTGCCATGTAGCCTGCCACACATTGCGGATTGTCACTTGCCACGTCGCCTTCCACACATTGCGGATTGTCACTTGCCACGTCGCCTTCCACACATTGCGGATTGCCACTTGCCACGTCACCTGCCACACATTGCGGATTGTCACTTGCCACGTAGCCTGCCACACATTACAGATTGTCACTTGCCATGTCGCCTGCCACACATTGCGGATTGCCACTTGCCACGTAGTCTGCCTCACATTGCGGATTGCCACTTGCCACATAGTCTGCCACACATTGCGGATTGCCACTTGCCACATAGTCTGCCACACATTGTGGATTGCCACTTGCCACGTAGCCTGCCACACATTGCGGATTGTCACCTACTGTGTCACTTTTCTGCTAAAGTGTTCTTTTGTTGAGTCCCAGAGTGAAGATAGGCAGCAGAGAGATGATGTAATCTCTCTGCTGCACACAGCTTCCTGCACAGTGAGGGCGGAACTGGAGGGATGCAGGGCAGTGAGAGATGATGTCATCTCCCTGCCCCCTTGCCCGCTGACTTCCTGATTGCCCAGCTGCCCCCCCTCACCCGTCCACTCAGCGCAATCACCCGTGGAACCGTCCGCACTGGCACCCGCGGAACCGGCCGCACTGGTACCCGCGGAACCGGCCGCACTGGCACCCGCGGAACCGGCCGCGCTGGTACCCGCGGAACCGGCTGCGGTTGCACCCACGGAACCGGCTGCGCTGTCATCAGCTGGCGGTATTCTCGGAGGGGGCAATTTCCCCATTGCCCCCCCCCGGAATCCGCCCCTGCCTCCTGGTCCTTTTCCATCCTAGATTCCCCCAGAGGTTCTCCCCCTAGTGTATAGATTGCATTCATATTTTTGCCATCCAAATGCACTATTTTAAATTTTTCTACATTAAACCTCATTTGCCATGTAGTTGCCAACCCCATTAAGTTGTTCAGATCTTGCAAGGTTTCCAAATCCTGTGGTTATTGCCCTGCTTAGCTTAGTATCGTTTGCAAATACAGAGATTGAACTGTTTATCCCATCCTTCAGGTCGTTTATGAACATTTTAAATAGGATTGGTCCCAGCACCTAACCCTGTGGGGCCCCACTACCCACCCCGGACCATTCTGAGTATTCCCCATTTATCACCCCCCTCTGAACTCGCCCTTGTAGCCAGAACCTTATTTTGTACAGTAAACATTTATGGGGAACTGTTTGTCATGTACCTGGTTGGAGGCTGAAATGCCAAAAGGGCTCCCTTTTGCAGCTGCGTTCAGTAAACCCCTGAAGTTGGGTACAGGGGTGTAGTGCCCAGAGAAGCACAGATTGCCAGATGGATTCAGGAGAGAAGAACTGGTAGTCACGCAAAGAATACTGGGTAATGCAGGAAACACAGCTGGGCCAAGGTCTCTAGGAATCCTCAGTGATGCTTGGCAAGGTGTGCGCAAGGACAGTAGTGGAAGCCAGGCCAGGGATCAAACACAATAGATCTGTCAGGAGGAAGAGGCAGGCTGCAGGAACGGAGACAAGCCAAAAGTCTGGTACAGGAAGGCAGGCAGGAACAGATAACTGTAGCAAGTCTGGGATACAAGCCAGGATCAGGTGCTGGAGAAGGCAACAAGTCGGTAAAGCAAGCCAGGGGGGTCAAACCAGGAGAGCAGATCAGACAGGTCAGTAATAAGCCGGGTCACAACAGGAAATCCAAACAGTAATTGCAACAGACTTATACAGGACAGCAAGGGGCCGCATCTGTCACACTGGGCTTACGTGCTTTCGCTAATTGGCACTTCTGCATATGCGTGTTTGCCTGTCAGCTAAATTGCGAATCGGAGTGCGCCCATTCGCACTTCTTGCGTTAGTGTGCGTGGCAATGTGCTGGATGCGACCATTATCAGTACTGGCACTATTGCCAGTTCTCATATGGCCATTTCCCTGACAGTGCCCCCCCCCAGGGGCAGCCTCCAGATGCCACAATGGGCCAATGCTTCGGGATGTCTGTTGTGAAAGGCCCACACAAGTCTAGGAGTGTACACATTGCTTGCAGGCTCCCAAGAATTGTCTTCGGGGGGTTCCCCCTCTGGCAATCCATAATGGTTTCTACTTCAAACTCCATTTCCCCTTCTACAGAATCTGGAGGTGGAGGTGGTTCTTCTCTTCCAGGGAAGGGACTGGGTACAGCTGGTTTAAGCAGGGAGGTGTGGAACACTGGATGGATTTTTTAAGAACTGGGTAGTGCCAGTTCGAAAGCCACTGGATTTATCTCTCTTTTGATTTCAAAGAGGCCGATGAATTTGGGTCCAGGGTTCCGGGAGGGACATGAGAGCTTGAGGTTTACTGAAAAAAAGCCATACCTTGTAATAAACTTTAAAAACAGGATTCCCTCTTCTTCTTTTATCATGGAACTTTTTATAGTCTTCTTGGGCCTTTTGCATGGCCTCCTGAAGCAATTTATAGTTGGTTTGAATGAACCTTAATTGATCCTGGACAGCAGGGGCAGATGTTTTAGGTATAGTATTCAGAAGGAAGGGGGATGGAATGCATAATTTGCCCAGAAAGGAGACTGATTGATGGCTGCATGCGAAGAGTTATTATATGCAATCTCAGCACAGGGAAGAAGGAAAATCCAATCATCCTGTGAGCAAGTACAAAAACATTGAAAATACTGTTCTAGAGTTTGGTTAGTCCTTTCTGTTTGACTATTGCTCTGAGGGTGGTAAGCTGAGGAAAGACACACTTCTGTTGATAGGAACTTGCAGCAATCCCTCCAGAACTTGGAGGTGAACTGTACCCCTCTATCGTAGACGATATTATAGGGTAATCCATGTAACCTGACAATCTCCTTAATAAACATGTTTGCTGTGTCCGAAGCGGAGGGTGTGCCAATCATCGGAAGGAAGTGTGCCATTTTGGAAAGGCGGTCCACCACTACCATGATGGTGGTGCATCCCCCAGAGGGGGGCAGATCTACTATAAAGTCCATAGATATTTCTTTCCAGGTTTGTTCAGGAATGGGTAATAGTCTCAAAAGTCCCCATGGCTTGGCATTGGAACCCTTGTTGCGCTGGCACGCGATACAAGATTTTACATACTTTCTGCAATCCTGTCTTAGGCTGGGCCACCAAAATGAGCGCTGAACAAGTTCAGTGGTTCTTCCTATCCCAAAATGCCCAGCAAGTGTATGATCATGTAACATTTTTAGAACTTGGAGTCTGATTGGGGAACAAAAATGTTATCCTGATGCCACAAAAAACCCATCTTGGTTTCTCAGCAAGGATACTTACAATCCAGGGCACTGGGTAGAGGCTTGCTTGATCAAAGTCTTTAAGACAGGTTGAATAAGCAAAAAATTCTGAGTGGATAGGATTGTATTTGGCTCTTCTTCAGGGGTATCCGAAAACCTTTGGGAGAGTGCATCCACCTTCTCATTCTTGGAACCTGGCCGATATATAAGATGGAAATTTAACCTGGAGAAGAACAGAGCCCATCGGGGTTGCCGAGGTCTTAAAAATTTGGCTGTTCTGAGGTACTCCAGGTTCTCATGGTCTGTAAAGATCATAATGGGGTGAGTGGCACCCTTGAGTAAATACCTCTAGTCTTCTAAGGCAGATTTAATGGTCAATAGTTCTCGATCTCCTACATCATAATTTTTCTCTGGTAGGCTCATCTTCCGATGGAGAAGAAAGCTACGGGATGAAGAAGAGCCTTACATCCCTGCTGTTGGGACAGGATTGCCCCTGTAGCTACTTCAGAGGCATCCACTTCCAAGACATAAGGCAGGGTCGGATCTGGGTGCTGTAGGATTGGTGTGGAAGTGAATAGATTCTTTAATTTGTCAAAGGCTGTCTGAGCTTCTGGGGACCACTGGAACCGAACCTTCTGGTGGGTCAACTGGGTGATGGGTGCTATGCTGGTGGAGAAATCCTTCACAAACCTACTGTAAAAGTTGGAGAACCCCGCTAAACGCTAAACACCTTTCTTGTACGAAGGAGCTGGCCAGTTTAATATCGCTTCCACCTTTTTTGGGTCCATTGCAATTCCTTATGTGGGGATGATGAGACCCAGACATTGAATAGATCTTTTTTCAAAGTCACATTTGTCTGCCTTGACATATAGTCCATGTTTCCTCAGGGTGGAGAGCACCTTTTTCACATGAGTTCGATGAAGCTCTAAAGAGGCAGAGAAGATGATGATATCATGGAGGTACACAATTAAAAAAAGTCAAGGAATTACCAGAAAATGTTGTTCACTATATGCTGAAACATGGCTGGGGCATTGCATAATCCAAATGGCATAACAAGGTTTGCGAAGTGGCCGAACCGTGTTTGGAATTCCATTTTCCACTCATCACCCTTGTGGATGCGGACAAGGTTATATGCGCCCCTCAGATCTAATTTAGTGAACATCCGGGCGGTTCGTAACCTTTGAAAAAGTTCATGAACGAGAGTGAGTGGGTGTCAACTCTTTACAGTGATTTTATTGAGTTCTCTGTAGTCCACTCCACACACAGCCTCAACGTGCCATCCTTCTTCTCAACGAAGAATATACCCGCCCCAGCAGGAGAAGAAGAGGGACTAATAAACCCTTTTTCAAGGTTCTCATCAATATATAATGGTAAGGTCTCCAGCTCGTTTTCAGATAGAGGGAAGATTTGTCCAAAGGGATCTCGGCTCCAGGGAGCAATACTTTTGGACAATCATAAGGCTGATGAGGTGGGAGGACATCGACCTTTTTCTTGTCAAAGATGCCTAAGAACTCTTGATGTGCTGTAGGAACATTCTGGAGGTTACTGGGAACAGATTGCGCGGCCAAACAGCTGACAGGATCACTGGAGCTGGGATCAAAGCAATGTTGCAGGCAATATACTGAAGAAAGGGAAATTTCCTTCTTGGCCCAGTTGATTTTCGGGTTATGTGCCTGCAGCCACAGAATTCCCAAGATGGTGAGAAACATGGGGGAGCATAAGACTTCAAAGCGGATAAATTCTTGATGGCCGGTATCTGTAGTAGTGAAAATGGGCATAGTTTTCTGGGTGACAAGTCCAGAACTGGGCAGGGAACCATCGGCCAAAAGAACTTCAAGTCTTTGTTTCTTTTCATAGAGGGCCACACCAATTCTCTTAGTCAGAGATAAGTCCATAAAGAAGCTACATTTCCCAGAATCAATGATTGCTAGTAGTCGGATCTCCCTTTCCACCACTTGTAAGGAGATAGGGAGAACAATGTAAGAATGGGAGGATCCAGAGACTTGGAGATATGTGGAACTTGATAGGTAGATCTTACCGGGTCTTATGGGGCAGCTGCGTAAAATATGTCTGGCCCCTCCGCAGTACAGGCAGAGATTGGCCTATCACTGGCGTTGTTTCTCATCAATAGTAAGGGAGGAAAGGGCCAGGCCAACTTACTTTGGTTCTCTTGAATGGGTTGCAGGGCAAACAGATGTGGGTGCAACAGCAGATGGAATCTTGGGTGACATCCGGGTAGGCCGGAAGGTTTGAGCATATTTTGACCATCGCTCCTGCAGGCGCCTGTTAAGTTGAATGGCTAAGTGGATAAGTCCGTCAAGAGTATCAGGAGTAGCAACTCGAGCGATTTCATCCTTAAGGATCTCAGACAGTCCTTGGTGATACTGAAATTTGAGTGCTGCCTCATTCCAACTTGTGTCAGTGGACCATCTGTGGAATTCCACTGTATAACCTTTTACTGGGCATTTTCCATGCCCTAAGGCAACTAAGGCAGATTCAAACAAGTAAAGGCGCAACTCACCTGTAATAAATATCATTAAAAAAAACTATTTTTATGGGCACAGAAACTAAGGAGGGGGGAGGAAGACGGGAAGGGAAAATAACTAAAATATATCTAATTCGATATATACATTGTGTCAAAAGTCCATACAAGAGTCCACAGTCGGTAAGTGCAGGGAAGGAGAGATGGCAATACGTAAACCACATGCAGGGTTGCCTCCGAGGGGGGATTGAAACCAGGTTCCAAAAGGTTCTAAGAGAAAGCAAGGAGAGGGGTGCCTCTGGGTGTAGATTTAAAGAGGAAGTAAACCCTGATGAGTTTACTTCCTCTTTCATTCCCTGTAAAGGCAAAGCATAATGGACTACTATGCATCGCATAGTAGCCCATTATGTGTCACTTACCTGACACAGGAGCCAGCGAAGTCGCCGCTGTCCCCTGTAGTCCGCCGCATCCATCTTGTTGGTGGGGTCTCGCAGCTCCGCCGCTGTCATTCGGCGAAGCCACGATGACGTCACTCCCGCGCATGCGCATGGGAGTCGACACGCACGGCAGCTCCATTCTTGGAAATGCCGCGCTCAGTGCGCCTGCGTGCCGCTGTCTACAGCGCATGCGCCGTAGACAGCGGTGCCCGTTTCCGGGCAAATATCTCCTAAACCATATAGGTTTAGGAGATATTGCTTGGACCTACAGGTAAGCCTTAATCTAGGCTTACCTGTAGGTCAAAGTGGTTTGTAAGGGTTTACAACCACTTTAACACACAATTTTATTTTATAAATTATAAATGCACAGGCAACTCACATATTGTGTAATCATCATGAGCATGTAAATATAAGAATCATCCATCAGGGGGAGATCAGTTTTTGTCAGGAACTCTTCCTCTCTGCTGCGCTCTGGAGGCCATCTGTTGTGTACACCGCACGATGGAAATGCCGGCCGCGGTGGAGATAAACACAGAACGAGGCTTGGAGAATGGAAAGCAGCAGATGCGGAGAGATGATGTCACTGGAAATGCAACGCGTTTCGTGAGCGTACGGGCTACAATGACATGGTAGCTGCGCTCCTTCATCAAGCTACAATTGAATGGGGATTCTTACAATAAAAATGCTAGCAAAGGGGAGTGTCCGGAACGGGGAGCAATAAGTTTGGGCAAATAAAACATGTATGTGTCACCGTTTCACAAAAAGTACATTACAATTATAGATTCCCTTAAAATTGAGCTTATACAATTAAATGACTAAAAATAGAGGGAAGTCATTTAATTGTCTTACTAACTGTAAAACCTCCCCGTTTCCAAACGCCATGTAAATTCTTGATATTGTCTTATATGAGCTGGAAAAACATGAATACCGCTGCGTAGTTGGATTCCGAATTCTCCAAATATCACACATACCCACTTTGTCTATAAATTGGGCCAAACGGCCCTCAAAGATCTTATCTGGTTGAGTCTCAGGTAGAAACCTATCTTTTCTCTTATTAAGAACTTCATTAAAATCCCCCACCACTATAACAGATATGCCTTCTTTATTTTCCAAAAATTCTGCCAGTCTATATAAGATATCCATCTTAAAAGGTGGTGGAATATAGAGATTTTCCAGAACATAGGGTTTGTTTTCTATTTGGCATTGTAAAAACACATAACGCCCTTCTTTGTCTATCATAACTCTCTGAGGGGAAAAACGTGTCTTGGTTCTGACCATTATGCTCACTCCCCTTGAATAGGAGGAATAAACCGAATGGTATTGGAAACAAAATTTCTTACTATAAACATCCCCCATGGTATCTTTTGTTAAATGTGTCTCCTGTAAACAAACCAGGTCCACCCGACTTTTCTCCATAGTAGAAAAAACAACCATATTTTTAACCGGGTTCCCAAGCCCCCTGATATTCCAGGAGGCTATATTCAAACTACTAGGTTGTGTCAAAGGGGACTCTGTTATATTCCTGACTTGGCAGACGGCAATAACCAAGGGTTGGGAAGCAGGCACACCACACTTAATAACAAAATGTACCCACTTGAAAACATTTCTCCATAAACCTGAATATTGTTCACCAATAATTGACCAAACAAGTGTATAATTATACATATTCCATTTTGTGATACATCAAAAAAGATTTTTTTTGTGGAAATCCTGTGTATTCTTATTAATGTAATTAAAGTACCTCCCATCTCCCTCCCCCACTCCCCCTTTACCCAACCCATTATTACCCCCCCCCCCCCCCCCACTCACAATCCCCACCCCCCATGCCCTTGCCTACCTAGGCTCATCCCAAGGGTTATGCATGACCTTTCTCAAACCTACCCCTCCATCCATTCCCTTATCCCACTCCAGTGCCTTGCATAGAATTTTTATATTATTCTTGGTCATCCCTTTCCATCCCCTACCCACCCACCACCAAACCATCCAAAACAACCTGGAAGGAGCATTACCTTCCCCATTAATTATAGTGTCACCACACATATATCTCCCCCCTCCCCCTGAAATTAATCCTAAAGTCCAACCATATTACGCTTATAATTCTACATCCTGTAGATTCTTCTTATTCTCCTCAAGCCATCTTGTCGCCTCAGCTGTTGTGTCAAAAAATTGTGCCCCCCCCCCCCCCCGGGCCGTTATCCGCAAACAGACTAGGTACAATAAGGCGTACATGATTTTATATTTCTGCAGGGAACGTTTAATCCCTATAAACTCTGCTCTTCATTTTTGTAACATTGGAGAATAAGATGATATCCTGACCCCTTTGAAAAAAATATTCCCCTTCTCCCTGACTTTTCTCAAAAGAGTTTCCTTATCCTTATAATGAAAAAGCTTTAAAAGCATTGACCGGGGTGTCCTCCGCATAGTGGAGCTCTGGCTGGAACTCCGTGAGCTCTCTCTCTAGCGAACAAAAGTGAAATATAGCCTCCCCGAACTCCTCTTTAATCCACTTCTCCAGAAGCTTAACAGGTTGGGGGCCTTCACACCCCTCAGGAAGTCCCACCACTCGCACATTACTCCTACGTGCCCTGTTTTCCATTTCATCCAGTTTTAAAGTCTGAAGAACCATTTGTTCTCTCATTGATTTAATTTACTGTTTTAAGGGGAAAAAGTCATCTTCCATTAAACTCAATCTTTCTTCTAAGGCTGTGGTCCTTTCAGTAGTTTTCTGAAATTTTTGGCCCAACAAGAATAGTTCCTCCTTGATTCCCCCAATTTGTTCACACAAATTATTCGGTGAACTTTTGCATGCATTAACAGAAATAAGTATATCCTTTAGTGATGGTTCTTCCTGTTCTACTAGAGAAGTGTGAGAATTCGGTTCAGCCACAAGCTCTAGGCTCCCGCTTTCTTATTGTCTTATTGTTGCCTGTCAATTTTATCCCTGCTGATGCAGTAACTTTCTGGCCTTGGGCTTTACCTTGACTTTTTATATCCTGAGAGGATTGGGCCTTTACAGTTGGCTGCTGAGGCCCTTTGTTATGAGATTTCTCAGAGGTATGGGCAAACCTCTCAAGTTTAGCTGCTGCAGCCTGATTTCCCTTTTCCTTCTCCTTTGCCAATCGTGTTGTTTGTAAACCAGTATTTTCCTGGTGTGACTGCTCCTCTCCCCTCTTTCCAGTCATACTACTTATGTTAATGAACAAGCGCTGGGCCAGCACCAATTTTCCTGGGAAAAAAAATTATACGACGGTCTGCGACCCCTAGCAACTTTAAAAATTTCCTAAAATGGAAATAGTACAAGGATATTTTAATACTATAGATCTTTAAAGTAGCAGTATACTGTCCAAAATAAATCTATAAAGGACAAAAAGAAAAAAGGGGAAAAGTTCAAAATACTGAATAATGTCCAGCAGATCCGTAAACAACACCCAAATGATAAAGCGTAGGTACTACTTTTCACCGTTTGTACAGTTTGTAAAAGCTGAAGACCTTGGTGACTCCTTGTCCCCAATCACCCAAAATGTCTTGCGATTTACTGCTGTGGTGGCTCTAGCGGTTTCCAAGAGCATAAATGTCCTAGAGATATCCACCGGTATTGTAATTACTGTAGCCCTTTTTAAAAAAATTGATGTATTTTATCCAAGACACAAATGTTTTCACAGCTTTTCGTTAAATATTCAGTTTAAATAGAGGATTAAGGAAAAGAGACTTATCTGCACTCCCAGGAAGAAAAAAAAGGAAAAAAACTTCCAACATACTATCATCAGAATGTCTGCAAATAATGCAGGTAATGCAAATTGATTAATAGTTAATTTGTCCTGTTTCAAGCAGCTTAGGGTTTTCCCACAGCACCAGCTCTCACCCCTTTCTCTGGGTAGCAGATATATGCTTTTTAAATGTATAGAAAGTCACTCACCGGTCAAATGAACGCCAGTTCTTCCCTCTCTCTGTCACGATCACTCTGGCGTTTCGGCCGTACACAGGAGACTTACCCGTAGAAACCCGTCGTGGAGAACCCATCGTTTCCCCTTGACGCGCGCTAAAGCGAACGAACGCACTCGCGTCAACATGAACGAGCGCACGCACGCACGTGGGGTCACGAACGGGCGCACGTCTACTCGCGGGGGCGCGCTGACCCGTCGTACGGCCGTTTTGGCGCCCTAAGGTCTTGTTAAGGCACTTGCTCCCTTCCATCCGTGCTGTCCAGTCTACAGCGTGTCCGTGACCTTGCTTCCTGTACCTGTACCTGTTACCTTGGTTCCTGATACCCGGCTTGTTCCTTGACCTTGATCCGTTGCTGCCTGCCTACGACCTCTGCTTGTCTGACCACGTCTCTGCCTCATCCTCTTGTACCTTGCTGATCGATTCCTGCTGACCCGGCCTGCACCTGACCCTGCTGTTCCTGCTTACCTGTTGGGGTTCCTGTACTTCCTGACGTCCACCTGCCTGCCAGTCTACCCACTTGTGCCTGCCTGCTACAGTCAAGTACCATCAGCTCTACCTACTCGCTGTCGGTGCCCTGCTGCTTATCCGGACCGGTCTTATCCGCCAGGCACTTGTGCCCCCTGAACTTTTGAATACCTGTCTCCATCTCCAGGGGTTCATTAGCCAGGGGATACGAGGGGCCGCTCCCTGCATTCCAGGCTCAACTACTAGGTACGTGACACTCTCATATCACCTGTGTCCATAGCCTTTTCCTCCATGCTTGCTCTCACCGCTTATCTCTGCCACTACTGCCGCCAAAGCACAGGTGGTTTAGCATTCCTGATGAATTCACATAGCTTCTCATGTCTTCTCATGTCTCAGAATCTCCCCTCCAGCACAGCACTCATCCCATCCAGGAAGCTGCCCACAAAACGAGGGGGAAGAGAAGTAAAAAGCAGCCGCTCCGAGTACCGTGCCATGCCGCTTGGTCTACAGACCGCTCCATCCGCCTCAGCTGTCTCCGACAATCTCCGGTCCAGTCGGATGTGCCGAAGGGGGGATAGAGGAGATACACACACTCCTCCACTCACATCTCACTCTCACGCATCCGGCCACGCCCCCCTCCAGTCACCTTATTTTAGTGATGTTTTTTTGCATGGAAGTGATTTCTTGCACTTTATGGACACTAACTTTTAATTATAATTTTAAATTTTAAATTTTTATTTTTATTATTATTATTATTTGATATATATATATATATATATATATATATATATATATATATATATATATATATATATATATATATACACATTTTTTGGCTTCACATTTTGGATATTCACTTTATAATCTTTTGGACATTTATTTATATATATATTTCTCACTTCAAAAAATGTTTTTATAATACTTTTTGGGTTGTACACGGAGAATTGATACACCATATGGTGTATCACCATATGATACACCATTTTTATTACTGATGTTGTTCGTGGGATAATTATATATGTAGATATATTTATTTATATTGCACTACCCACTTTTATATACATTTTTAGATTTTTTGCAATTTATCATTCTTATGCCCATTGCACTTTTCTGTAGAATTGTTTACATTTGGTTATATTTGGTTGCTCACATGCACTTAGACATTTTTTTGATTTTTTTTAACTTAATTTGTTTGCACTTACCTGTTTATAGTGTATATAGTGTAGAGAACAGCACCATCATCCCTTTGTAGATCTCTGCTTTTTATTGGCTCCACTTTGTTGGGGTTTTTTCAGGGAGGCTGTAGTTCACTTCCTTCAACACAGATTTTTTGGATTATTCATATTTAAGAAGACCCGTCATGCTTTTTCTATTACAAGGGATGTTTACATTCCTTGTAATAGGAATAAAAGTGACCCAAATTCTTTTTTTTTTTTTTTAAACAGTGTAAAAATAAATAAAATAAAATAAGAAAAAAAAAGTTTAAAGCGCCCCATCCCCAAGAGCTCGCACGCAGAAGCGAACGCATACGTGAGTAGCGCCAGAAAAGGAAACGGTGGTGAAACCACACATGTGAGATATCATTGTTAGGCCGCGTACACACGGGCGGATTGTCTGCCCAACTAAGTTCGTCAGACAATCCGACAGACAGTCCGTTCAAAATTTTAATGAACGGACTTGACCACACACGATGAGCAGACAGTCAGCTGAAAGCGTGCGCGATGATGTGTACAGCACGTACGACGGGACTAGAAAAACGACGTCCTATACACTGCAATGCAACCTTCGGCCGTGTAAATCCTTTCTGAGCATGCGCCATACTTAGTCCTTCCAACTTGCCTACACACGAGCGGACTGTCCGCTGAAACCAAGTTTGGACGGACAAAACCAAGTTTGAACGGACAAAATTACGGAAATTCCGTAAGACTTTGTTCGTCAGACAGTCCGCTGAAAAAGTCCGCTGAAGCCCACACATGAGCGGATTGTCTGTCCAACTTAGTCCGCTGAACCGTGTTTCAGCGGACTAAGTTGGACAGACAATCTGCCCGTGTGTACGCGGCCTTAGAGAGAGAGCAATAATTCTAGCCCTAGACCTCTTCTGTAACTCAAAACAGGCAACTTGTAGAATTTTTTAAATGTCGCCTATGGAGATTTTTAAGGGTAAAGATTGGACGCCATTCCACAAGCGGGAGCAATTTTGAAGCTTGACATGTTGGGTATCAATTTACTCGGTGTAACATTATATTTCACAATATAAAACAATTGTGCTAACTTTACTGTTGTCTTATTTTTGTATTCAAAACAGTGATTTTTTCCAAAAAAAGTGCGCTTGTAAGACCGCTGTACAAATACGGTGTGACAAAAAGTATTTCAATGACCACCATTTTATTCTCTAGGGTGTTAGAAAAAAAATGTATAATATTTGGGGGTTCTAAGTAATTCTCTAGCAAAAAAAGTGTTTTTAACTTGTAAACACTGAGTCAGAAAAAGAGGTTAATGCATTTTATGCATTAAGGTGAAAAAACGTTTGTGCTGCAAACCCGCCTTTTTCTTACCTGAGCCCGATCATTCCAGCGATGGAGACGAGCAGAACAGCTCCAGTCGATGTATTGGGTCCTCATTGGATAGATTGATAGTGAATGCAGCCCAAAGTTCAGCTTTAAGACTAATTTCTAAATCAGAAGAAAATTTTCATCTGACAAATGATCTGCCAATTTTCAGATTGTTAGTACAGTGCTTTCGCCAGCCAATTCTGATTTTTCGATTGGACAAAAGCTGGATGTGCAGACTATAACATTTTTGTCGTATGTGAACTCAACGTCCGATTTTCGTCTAATTAGTAAGGTTTTCGTCCAAAAAAAATGTAGGAGCAAGACTACTCATGCTCAAAAATGAAAGAATACATACAAAACTATTCAATACATTACATCACTTGTTGTATGGGAATTTTTGTATGGTGAGTACCCTCTTCACCTTCAACATGAGACTAGCATGCAACAAAAAATGGACAAACGGTTGTCTGAAAATCTGATCGCGTGTACGATGAGGCTTAAGGCTAGATAATTGTTCACCAGTACTTGGCATGTCAAACAAACTGAGTTGACACCATTAGACATGTACATTCGTTTTCGTCCGAATGCATTTTCGTCCAAATTTCGGGTATTTTTGTTATCGTTTTAACAAACGATAACGAACGTGCAGAATCCGAAAACCGAAAGATCCGACATAAACAAATGCGTTATTTTCTTTTATTGCGACAACCGTTCGATATAGATAAGATATTCGACATGACGCTGACAATAGTGATCTGTGTCCCTCGAACCTGTGGTCGAATGTGCCTAACCTTAGCTCTATTAGTTCAAGATTATTCTACATAGAGAGAAAAGATTTGACATTATAGAGACAATAGCAAAAAAGTTGAATGTGCCTAACCTAACTCTAAAAGTCCCAGATTATTCGACATAGAGAGAAAAGATTTGACATGAAGATTCGACGAAGCAGTTGCTGCGAGCGGACATTTATGGTTAAATGCTCTGCCCATAGGCTATAGAAGAATTCTAATGTTGGTTGGCTAGTTATAATAATTAATAAATATAATTATTACTAGTGTTATACACAGGGGTCAAGTCCCAGGGAAAAAAGTGTGTGAACTCCCACCCAAGATCCACTCCCCCACCAAAAAAATAAAAAAAAATTATACGCTCATATGCACGAATGCTTCAAATTGGTATTTTTCATCCAATTTTTATATTGTGTGTATGAAGCTTAACTGTTAGTGCAAAAAAAAAAACAAGCCTCAATAAACATAAATACGGTAATTCTCTGAATAATCAGCATGCATTCAATTGTGCTTTCATGCGAATGTGAACATCATGTTGTGATCTCTATTGGGGAATGTTATTTTGTATATAGAGTTTTTATGTGGTGAGTTTACACTTTTTATTGAACAGAGCTTGGATAACACAGGGTTAAACAGAAAGGTCATAAATTAACTGCACATTATCTGGACAGAATGCTTGGGGAGATAGTGATGTGTTCCTGCTTAAGAGATGTATATTAGCTTGGGGGGCTGCAAACTCTGCAGGGCTCCAACACACACTCACTGCTATTCCAACCCTTCACATATTTCCACATAAACTTCCCTCCTGGCATTAAAATTTGCCAAGTATTGTGCTCAGCTTACCACCCCAAACTGATGTTCCTCCCTCAGCTCACCTCTCTCCCTGCATGTCCTGTGAACAGAATAGCTGTGCTCCTCCTCTGGGTTCTCTCATCATATGGCACTGAAGATAGAGGAGGGGGGATTCAGCTGAACACACAGAGCAAGTATGCAGGAAACTGGGGGGGGGGGGGGGGGAATGAGGAGACAGAAAATCAGGAGGGGCCGGCGGAGAGGAGCGCATCATGAGAGGTCTAACTAAATACAATCTCTTAACAGCAGGGACCTGATCTACCCGTCAGCTAGCTGTGATTGAGAGGTAGATCGAAGAGGAAGCTGTCATGGGGCCCCTTACTGGCAATGCCTGAATGGTCAGTCCATACCTGGTGTGCAGCACTTACTATTGCGAGCTATGTCGGCGGCTGCTGGTGTAGCACCTGCCACACAGCTGGCATACTTCAAAGTCTTGCAGGACACAGCTGCTAATGGGAACTGAGTTCCTGTTGTGTAAAAAGTACAGAAACTCCGTTAGCATGCGCCCGCAGCCCGCAGAACTTGAGCCCTGGTCATACAACATTCGATTCTAGAATTCTACTATAGCTTGTAGGCGGAACATTAGTCTGGAAATGTATGATTGCAGCGTCGTACAGTTTAGCTGCTCCGTCGAGTCTTAGAAAATTCGACAGACACCATAAGCCTTCAATGACAGATTTGACCTTAATTATTTCGGAATTTCGGACGAATGCATTTTTTTATGAAGATAAATAAAAAAAAACAAATTTCAGGAGTAACTAAATAAATTTATTTTTCGGACTAAAAAAAAAATTCTGAAACAAAATATTTCAGTGGGCACATGTCTAAACACCATTTTAAACCTTTTTGTTATGCTGATTGCATGAGTATTATTTCTCTCTTTTGAAATAACTTTACAACAAGAAAGAGAATCATATAATTTTAGCAAGGACATTTTATGGCAATTATAAAGGCATTCAATTAAAGTGTTTCTAAAGGCAACATTTTTTTTTTTTACCTTAATGCATTCTCTGCATTAAGATAAAAAAAATTCAAACATTGTTCCCCCCACCCCTCCCCAAACACTTACCTTTGACTCCTGCTGCTGTCAGACAAACCCTGTGAGGAAGGAACGGTGCCGAACCATACTATGTGTGTCTATAGACACACACAGCCCTGTTCGGATCAAGCCCACACATTTGCCCTCATATCAAGCACTTTGTTATGAGGGAAGATGGAGGAGCAGACAGTGCCAGGGGGGACCCCAGAAGAGGAGGAAAACTACTGCACAGAGCAGGTAAGTATGAAATGTTTGGTATATAACAATCACAATTCATTCATTCATTTTATATACGCTTTTACATCCCCAGTCAAAGCAGTGCTGAGGAAATTTGTTATACCTGAAATATGTAGGATAACTATTTATCTATATTGTGTGTAAAATTATTGGAATATACTACATATGTTATATCTATTGACACTGCAAAGACCTTGAAGATGTATTTTTTTTTTTTTAATTACCTATTCGGGATCTTCAGATTGGGATCCCTGTAATTTATACAATTATTTTATGTTTAAAAGCATGCAAGTATGCTATTTTGACATTGCCGAATGGTTCTATTAAAATCTATTATTGACAGAGCTACTTTTATGGTAAAATAAATGATATTGATGGTGCCTGGGGATTATCTCCCCAATGATATTTTAGCTACAGAAATATATAGTACAACCTACATCAGTATGGATTATTAAAGAACTCTCACTGGGTTTGAATCTGAAAAAAACAAAACAAAAAAAAAACAATGGATAATTTCAAATGGAGCATGGCAATTAATCAGGATAAACAAAGACTGTTGTATGAAACTTTTCAGAAGCTAAAATTGTTCTGATAACTAAAAGATCAGAGCATAAAATTATGAACTCAATTTCAAGTATACCTTGGTTAACAACGTCAATACCAGACATTTTGACTCCCTTCCTGCCCAGGCCAATTTTCCGATTTCAGCGCTTTCACACTTTGAATGAAAATTACCCAGGCATGTAAAACTGTACCCAAATGAAAAGTTTCTTATTTAATCACCACTGTTTTTTTTTATTGTTTTCTATGTAGCACTTACCCCTGAAGGAGCTGCTCGTAATTAATTGGGCCTGTACTCTGCTTCTCCACCCCCAAAGAATTGGGGGTGTACACTTGACACAGCTGTGTAATAGTGTTGCTGTGAAAGACAATAGCAAGGAACAACCCAAAATATTATTATATATTGTACCTTTACCGTTACCTGGGTATCCGTCACTCCACCTGCTATAGAAATAGGCAACGTCTCACACCATTTGTACTTTAACCACACAGTAAGTTTACTGAAAATCGGTTTAGGGTAGTAAATACAATAATTATTTTGGTACACGGGGTTAAAACAATAATAATCAAAGTGCATGTAAATATTCAGATTCAAAGATTCAGATTCAAAGATCACATGAGTAACACATGCGGGCGTGTCTCAAAGTGGGACTAATGCTCAGGGCGATAAAACCTTGACACTGGGCACTTTCCCACTCACAATGCAGCTGCGCAAACATACTCCTAACCATGGGCGCGCGTTGGCGCGAATGGACGCACGCGGGTGCGTGATGGTACGATTGGGCGCACACGAGTGCGCGATGTTGCGAACGGGCGCACGCAGGTGCGTGGGGTCATGAACGGGCGCACGGTTACGCGCGGGCGCATGCAGACATGCCGTGCGACCGTTCTTGGCGCCCAAAGGGCTATTTAAGGAACCTGTTACTGTGCCTCCTTGCTGTCCAGTCTACAGCGTGTCCGGTTATTCTGCTTTCTGCTACCCGATTGTCTTGATCCCTGTACCCGGCTTGTTCCCGACGACGTCTGCCTGCTGCCAGCCACCGACCTTTGGCCTGTCTGACTACGCTTCTGCCTCTTCCTGTGTACCGTTGTTGCCCGCCTGTTACCGACCCAGCTTGTACTTCTGACCTTGCTTCTGCCATTTGCTGTTCCAGCCTGACCACCTGTGCCTGCTGCTGTCTGCTGTCTGCCACCTGCTGTTCCAGCCTGACTGCCTATGCCTGCTGCTGTCTGCCACCTGCTGTCCCAGCCTGACCGCATGTGCCTGCTGCTGTCTGCCACCTGCTGTTCCAACCAGACCGCCTGTGCCTGCTGCTGTCTGCCACCTGCTGTTCCAGCCTGACCGCCTGTGCCTGCTGCTGTCTGCCACCTGCTGTTCCAGCCTGACCGCCTGTGCATGCTTCCATCTGCTGTTCCGACCTGTCTGCTGGGTGTCTACTTTCCAGCGCTCCTGTGGATACTCCGCTCTTCAAGGTCTGGACCAGTCCTACACCAGTTCGGCACTTGTGCCCTCTGAACTCCTGAATTCTTGTTCCCACTCCCAGGGATTCTCGAGCCAGAGGCTTATGAGAGGCCGATCCCTGCATTCTGGGCTCTTATACCAGGTACGTGACAGTACTGAACAGCCATTTCCGAGCCCACGCAGGGAGCCTCTCCAATGGACGAGCTCTGCCGCCATCTTGCCGGACTTACTCAAGCGGTGAAGAACCTACAGGAAGGCTACAGCCAGTTGGAGGAATGTGTCCAGGCCCTGTATGCATCCACACCATCTGTTCCCGGGACTTCTGTTGCACCTTCGGTGGTGATGTTGCTGCCAGAACCCAGGGTTCCCACACCTGAAAGATTCTCTGGCAACCGGGGAAAATTCAGGGCATTTCGCAATTCCTGTGAACTTTCTTTGCCTTACAACCAAGGACCTTTTCCCTCGAATCCACCAAAGTGGGATTCGTCATTTCCCTGCTGACAGGTGAACCCCAGACCTGGGCTCATCGTCTTCTGGAAAAGAAAGATCCTTCTCTAGATACCCTGAACGCCTTCTTTCAGGCCATGTCCCAGCTGTATGAGGATCCTCAACTAACTGCTACCACAGAGGCAGCTTTGCACACGCTGCAGCAAGGCCACATACCCGTGGAAGAGTACGTGTCGGAGTTTAGACGTTGGAGTGCTGACACAAACTGGAATAATGCGGCTCTTCGTTATCAATTCCGTATGGGTCTTTCGGAGTCCTTGAAAGACGAACTGGCCCGAGTGGGCACTCCTGAGACTTTGGAAGCCCTCGTGGATCTGTCAATACAAATAGACAGACGCTTAAGAGAGCGTCGTTTGGAACGTTCCACGGCAAGCCCTCGTCCAGTGTGGATGTTACCTCAGGTACCAACGAAGCATTCAGTTCCTTGGCCTGATCATTTCGGTAGAAGGTATTGAAATGGACCCCCAGAAGGTTTCTGCCATCCGGGATTGGCCTGCTCCTACGGACAGAAAAGGGGTCCAACGGTTTGTAGGCTTCACAAACTTCTATAGAAAGTTCATTAGGGGATTTTCCACCATCATTTCTCCCATCACAGGACTAACCAAACAGGGCCTGAAGTTCCAGTGGACTCCTGAAGCTCAAGTGGCCTTTACTACTTTAAAGGACTTGTTCATTTCGGCTTCAATCTTAAAGCACCCCGATCCAACCTTGCCATACATTGTGGAGGTCGATGCCTCCGAAATAGCGGTTGGGGCAGTACTCTCTCAGAGACAAGGACCAAGATCTCTTCTGCACCCAGTTGCGTTCTTTTCTCGCAAACTATCCGAGGCAGAGAGTAATTATGACGTTGGAGATCGGGAACTATTGGCAATCAAGGCGGCTCTCGAAGAATGGCGCTATCTGCTGGAAGGAGCAGCCCACCCGATCCTTATTTACACTGACCATAAGAATCTGGAGTACCTGAAGTCTGCCAAGAGATTGAGACCCGACAGGCCAGATGGGCACTCTTTTTCTCCAGATTCTCTTTTCACATCACCTACCGCCCTGGGTCAAAGAATACCAAGCCTGACGCTTTGTCTCGTATGTACAGCGAACCTGAAGCCTCCCCGCATCCAGACACCATTCTGCCCTTGGGAAATTTCCCCCTGCTTCAAGGGGATTTGCTGTCTCAAATCAAGCAAGCATCCGCTAGTGCTGTTCTTCCACCTAATATTACTTTCCTGGCCAAGAATGAGCTCTTTTGGTACAAGGACAAGATTTACGTTCCTCAGGAAATGCGAGTTCCGGTTCTCAGCTCTTGTCATGACCACTTACTGGCTGGCCATTTTGGTGTTCAAAAGACCTCCGAGCTACTTCAACGTACATTCTGGTGGCCACAGTTGAAGAAGGACTGTAAGGAGTATGTTGAGGCATTTGTGTTACCTGTATCCGGAACAAGGGCAGCAAGTCCAGGGCTTGGGGTCTGTTAAAACCACTACCCGTCCCGGAGAAACCCTGGCAGATGATTTCCATGGACTTCATTTTCGAGCTGCCACCTTCAGAAGATTGTTCCACGATCTTTGTGGTAGTGGATAGATTATCCAAAATGGCCCATTTTTTTTACCAATGAAGGGCACTCCCTCCGCTGCAGAGACGGCCAAGATGTTCGTTAAAGAAATTGTGAGACTCCATGGCGTTCCCACGAATATCAAGTCGGATCGGGGAGTGCAGTTCACTTCCAAATTCTGGAGGGCACTTTGTGGGGCCCTGAAGATTGACCTCTGCTTCTCCTCTGCTTATCACCCTCAAATCAATGGCCAAACTGAGAGAACAAATCAGACGTTGGAACAGTATTTGCGCTGTTTTTCTTCGTTCTCCCAGGATGATTGGGCTCCTCTGTTACCCCTTGCCGAGTTTGTGTACAATAACTCTGTTCACTCTGCCACGAAACAATCCCTGTTTTTCTCAAACTACGGTTTCCACCCCCTGTTTTTGTCCAACGACCTTCCAGAATGTCCGATACCAGCGGTTCAAGAAAACCTCGACTTTTTCAGGTCCAACAATAGGCTTCTGCAGGAGACCATGACGAAGACTTAGAACTATAACAAGGAGGTGTTCGACAAGAAGACAAGGGGGGAACTTGATCTCAAGGTCGGGGATCAGGTTTGGTTATCCATTCTGAACTTGAAATTGGCCTGCCCATCCAAGAAGTTGGGTCCAAGATTTGTGGACCCCTTTCCAGTTGTAAGGAGGGTGAATGATGTGGCATATGAACTAAAGTTGCCAGAATCGTTGCGGATTCATCCTGTCTTTCACGTGGCCTTACTCAAGCCAGCTGTTCCAGATCCCTTTGTCAATCGGAAGGTCGCTCCCCTGAACCCGTGATCGTTGACGGTGAAGTCGAATACGAGGTGGAATCCATCCTGGACTGCAGGCGAAGACGCAACCAAATTAAATTTTTGGTAAGATGGAAGGGGTACGGGCCTGAGGAAAATTCCTGGGAGCCTGAGTCCAATGTCCATGCCAGGAGATTGATACTTGCCTTTGAGAGGTCCCATCCGGGTAAGATGGCACAGTTGGGCATCCAGAGGCTGCCCCTTGGGGGGGGGGGCAATGTCATGGTCGTCCCCGGAATCCAGTGGCATATGGGAGGCCTGCCCGCGGAATCCCCACGTTGAGAACTAATCAGTATCCATGGGCGCGCGTTGGCGCGAACGGACGCACGCGGGTGCGTGTTGGTACGAACGGGCGCACGCGGGTGCGCAATTTGCGAACGGGCGCACACGGGTGCTCGATGTTGCGAACGGGCGCACGTGGGTGCGCAGGGTCAAGAACGGGCGCACGGTTACACGCGGGCGCGCGCAGACACGCCGTGCGACCGTTCTTGGTGCCCAAAGGGCTATTTAAGGAACCTGTTACTGTGCCTCCTTGCTGTCCAGTCTACAGCATGTCCGGTTATTCTGCTTTCTGCTACCCGATTGTCTTGATCCCTGTACCCGGCTTGTTCCTGACGACGTCTGCCTGCTGCCAGCCACCGACCTTTGGCCTGTCTGACTATGCTTCTGCCTCTTCCTGTATACCGTTGTTGCTCGCCTGTTACCGACCCGGCTTGTACTTCTGACCTTGCTTCTGCCATCTGGTGTGGTGTGATTTTCCCCTGGTCATGCCTCAGTGGGTTGCCCGGTTACTGGTGAATGGATACCCAGTTTTATCCACTAAATAGCTCATTTGGGCAACAGACACAAATTTGGCACCGCTTTTTTTTTTTACCACCCCCCTTTTTGTTTTTGTTTTTACCACCCCCCCTTTTTTTTACCACCCCCTTTTTGTTTTTGTTTTTACCACCCCCTTCCCCCCCCCTTTTTTTTCTCTTCCCCCTTCCCCTTTTTTATACAATATTATGTTCCCTCTAGAGAGTATTGGGACAGAAAGATGTTTGTATATACTCACGTATATACATGCGTTTGTTGCACATGTACATGTTTACAACTGCATGTTGTAAACATGTACATGATGTTTTGGTCATGATATAACTTAGAACCTTAATATTATACCTAGCATAGAGTCCTCTCTTTCCTCCATTCTCACCATTTTATTAATTCATTATAATTTATAATAATCAATTGATTTCCAAATTGCTAAGAATTTTCTTAATTCATTTTTTAGTTAATTTACTTATAAAAATGTATTCATTTTAAATTTGAGGTATATTTATACATTTTATATTTATGTATTTAATCAATTAGTGAATTGATTGATTTCTGCAAACATTATAAACTTATCTTCCACTATTAATCAGCAAGCTTTTTACTCATATTTACATTCTCTTCGGTCTCCAGCCATCTACCTCTTCCATCTACCTCTACCATCTGTGTATTTGATTGACGGGCTGGCCAGCCCATCAGATCTCTCTGTTTCTATTTCCTCTGCAATATAAGACTGCCAGGTTTGCCAGCCAATCATGGTCTGATGAAGAAGCTGTAGCTTCGAAATGCATTACCATTCCTTGCCACTGTGAATAATCACACTTCCTGTTCCTGTGAAGTCACGACCAGCTGCTTCTTGTTTCCTGCCTCCTGGTTCCCAGCATTTTCTGGATTCCTGTAAGATCACACCAGTGCCCCAGGCTGCAAAGGGAAGACATTTATGAGACTCCAGGACTGGCGATTTTCACTGCATACTGAACTCATCTAATTTAACCTGTGAGTTACTACTTGTTTTTATTAAATATATGATTTATACTGCACTCAGTCTGGCGCCCCTCTGTTCCCATTTCTACACAGAGCTCATCGCTTCACTCTAAGGGAGCTGCCTCCAGGTGCTAATCATACAAGATCTCGGATCATTTATGGACATTATGTTTTAAACAAATGTTTTAATATCATGTGTGCTTATTCACACACATTTTATGTATACCTATATTCCAGTTGTTATATAATTTTATGTTATCACCATATCTAGCGCCGATGTTCACCCTTGTATGGACATGAGTTTAGCCTTAGGGTGGTCCCCCCTCTTCCCTATCCGTTGACATGTGTCACACATTTTGCAGTATTGTCGCACATCCTGGCTAAAATTGGGCCAGAAGAAATTCTGTGTGATCCTATGGGCCGTGCGACGGAACCCTAGATGTCCTGCTAGCGGCACATCATGCCCGATTCGCAGAATCTCCAGCTGGTATTTCTTAGGTACCACCAGCTGTCGTTTCTGCGAAGGGGCCTTACTTCTCTGAGATGGCTTAGGGATCCTATACAGTCTATCCCCATCCCATTCAAACAGCTCCCCATCTATTCCCCTTTCCTGAGTATCTGCCTTAGCCCTATACTTGTGTAAGGTCGGGTCCTCCCGAGTTTCCCTCCCGAATGCTTCTGTGGTATCCCAGCCTAGGCGCCTGATCTTAGGTACGTGTCGGGGAGGATAGTCTCACCTGGGTCTCTGCAGCAAGCGGGCCGGTTCCAGCAGTACGTGTCTGTGCACGGGTAGTCACAGGGTTGACTTCATCGGGGCCCATCGGGGTGTAAGCAGAAAGGAGGGGGGCCAAATCATTCCCCAGTAGTACATCCGCAGGCAAGTCCTTCATCACCCCCACATTCACGTGTCCCGAACCAACCCCCCAATCCAGGTGAACACGGGCCACGGGTAGCCGGAAGATGGTACCTCCCGCTACTCTTATGGCTACAGTGTCTCCGGTGTGTTGGCTCTCTGGGATGAGGTTCTTCTGTAGTAGGGTCATGGTAGCGCCGCTATCACGTAAGCCATTGGCTACCGTTCCATTAACCCGGACCGTCTGCCTGTGTTGTTGCCTGTTGTCCCGGTTAGCTGCTTGTATTGGATCAGCCTCGTGCAGAACGCCCCAATGTTCTTCCTCCTCAACGCAGTGGGCCGCAGGCATGGGTGTGCGGGGGCTCCCCCTTGCTGGTTGTCTCCATGACTGGGACTGGATGGCTGGATTTAATGGACAGTTTGGCTTTTTGTGCCCTAGCTGTTTACATCCAAAACACCTGATGGGTTGGGCATAGTCCTGGGAGTTGAACCTGGGCTGCTGAGGATAAGTGGCCGCTGCGGTTGGTGCTGAAGCTGTGTTAGAGGCTGATAAACTGGGCCGAGATGGTGGATAGCGCTCGCTTCCGCCTGACCTTCGAGAGTCCAGATATTCATCGGCCAAAGTAGCCGCTTGCTGTACAGTCCGTGGTTGCTTATCTCGTACCCAATCCCGTAGTACCGGAGGGGTGTGGTTAAAGAACTGTTCTAAAGCCACGTACACACGGGCGGACTGTATGGCCTACTTAGTCCGTCATACAATCCGACGGACAGTCCGTCCTACTTTCGAATGAACAGACTTGACCACACACGGATGCACAAACAGTCCGTCGAAAGCTTGCGCGATGACGTGTACAGCACGTACGACGGGACTAGAAATAGGAAGTCCAATACACAGCAATGCAACCTTTCGCCGTGTAAATCCTTTCTGAGCATGCGCCATTCTTAGTCCATCGAACTAGCCTACTGACCAGCGGATTGTCCGCTGAAACCAAAGTATGACGGACAGAATTTCGAAAAATCCGAAATACTTAGTACGCCAGACTGCACGCTGAAAAAGTCCGCTGAAGCCCACACACGAGCGGACTGTCCGCTGAAATGTGTTTCGACGGACTAAGTAGGCCATACAGTCCGCCCGTGTGTACACGGCCTAAGAGTACTAGTTGGGTGATGTCCTCTATGGTATAAGCGTGGCTTCCCTGGATCCAGCCCTTAAGGTCTCGCTGCAGACGATGTGCCCACTCCACGTATGTTATGTGGGTTTGTTTCCGGGATTCTCGAAACTTAATCTGGCTGGCTTCGGGTGTAATGGCAAATCGGGCTAGCAGAGCTTCTTTTACCCGGTCATAGTCTTTAGCGTCCTCATCCTCCAGGGCCCGATACGCATCCGCCGCTCTACCAGTTAAATTACTTGCCAGTAAGACGACCCAATCTTGGGGCAGTACTTCATGTATCTGGCATAGTCTCTCAAAGTCCTGCAGGAATGCTTCAATTTCCTCCTCTCCCTCCTTAAATAGTTTGAATGCCCGAAAGGGCAACTTACGGACAGGTGCTGCATCTTTAGGTGTTGTCTCCGATTGCCATTCTCTGCTCATGTTGCCGCTCTAGTTCTCTCTCCTGTCGCTCATCCTGCAGCTGGATGTCTCTAATGGCATTCTGTATGGCGGTCTCTGATGGGTTAGCACCATATAATGCCACCCGCTGTCGAACTCGTTGCTGAAACAAGTCTTCAACTGACCGGGGTCCTGCATCACCATCCCTCTGATCCATCTCGGTTAGTTCCCTGATCAAGGTGGCCTTGTTCTTTGTCCCACTGGTCCCTCCACGGCTCTCAAGTAAGTCTTTCAGTGTGGCTTTCCTGCAGGCTGCATAGCTGGTCATTTACTGTGGTGGTTTGAAGTGTCCCAGTAACTGGAGGGAAGATCCCACTGCTGCCACCAATGTAATGGCACCCCCTAATATAAAGGGGGTTAACGCCGTTTACGATGTTCCCTCTCCTAGACACACATCCACTCGCTACCAATATCCACAGCTAAACGACCCTTTCCTATAGGAGCCGACCCCCTCCTGGCAAAAAGACGAGACGCACTCTGTCTCTTCTGTAGTAGGAATTACTTTTTTAATGAGAAACATTGTAACTTTATACACAATTCAAGGCACATGCTTTAACATGAACAAGGGCCCAGCTCCACCCACACATCCCAAGACTCAACACCTCATCCTGACGTCTGCTAGGCTTCAAACGATCCCACCCAATACACATCTTTTCACAAAGGGTTGGCAGCCAGTCTGTCTGGCACTTTACAATACACACAAGGACAGACTTAAATGAACAATAGAAATGCAAAACAACTTAATTCCTCACAGCAATGATACTTAACCCCCATATACAGTATACATCCAATCTATATACAATGTATATACAGCCTTGAATATGGCTATCACAGACCATATCAGGGTTTTCTTTTATTCACCCTGTGTCCAAAGTGACCCCACTGTCACACTGCCTATGCCTGCTGCTGTCTGCCACCTGCTGTCCCAGCCTGACCGCATGTGCCTGCTGCTGTCTTCTGTCTGCCACCTGCTGTTCCAACCAGACCGTCTGTGCCTGCTGCTGTCTGCTGTCTGCCACCTGCTGTTCCAGCCTGACCGCCTGTGCCTGCTGCTGTCTGCCACCTGCTGTTCCAGCCTGACCGCCTGTGCCTGCTTCCATCTGCTGTTCCGACCTGTCTGCTGGGTGTCTACTTTCCAGCGCTTCTGTGGATCCTCCGCTCCTCAAGGTCCGGACCAGTCCTACACCAGTTCGGCACTTGTGCCCTCTGAACTCCTGAATTCCTGTTCCCACTCCCAGGGATTCTCGAGCCAGAGGCTTACGAGAGGCCGCTCCCTGCATTCTGGGCTCTTATACCAGGTACGTGACAGTACTGGACAGCCATTTCCGAGCCCACGCAGGGAGCCTCTCCAATGGACGAGCTCTGCCGCCATCTTGCCGGACTTACTCAAGTGGTGAAGAACCTACAGAAAGGCTACAGCCAGTTGGAGGAATATGTCCAGGCCCTGTCTGCATCCACACCAGCTGTTCCCGGGACTTCTGTTGCACCTTCAGTGGTGATGTTGCTGCCAGAACCCAGGGTTCCCACACCTGAAAGATTCTCTGGCAACCGGGGAAAATTCAGGGCATTCCGCAATTCCTGCGAACTTTCTTTGCCTTACAACCAAGGACCATTTCCCTCGAATCCACCAAAGTGGGATTCGTCATTTCCCTGCTGACAGGTGAACCCCAGACCTGGGCTCATCGTCTTCTGGAAAAAGATCCTTCTCTAGATACCCTGAACGCCTTCTTTCAGGCCATGTCCCGGCTGTATGAGGATCCTCAACTAACTGCTACCACAGAGGCAGCTTTGCACACGCTGCAGCAAGGCCACATACCCGTGGAAGAGTACGTGTCGGAGTTTAGACGTTGGAGTGCTGACACAAACTGGAATAATGCGGCTCTTCGTTATCAATTCCGTATGGGTCTTTCGGAGTCCTTGAAAGACGAACTGGCCCGAGTGGGCACTTCTGAGACTTTGGAAGCCCTCGTGGATCTGTCAATACAAATAGACAGACGCTTAAGAGAGCGTTGTTTGGAACGTTCCACGGCAAGCCCTCGTCCAGTGTGGATGTTACCTCAGGTACCTAATTCCCCCCCCCCCCCCATCCGGCTTCTTCTAATTCCACCACGGCAACCCAGGACCCACCTGAACCTATGCAGCTGGGTTTACTTCAGCCTTCCCTGACGCCTGAAGAACGCCAGCGCCGTCGGGCAGGAAACCTCTGTCTGTACTGTGGAGGACCGGGACACTTTGTGCGCACTTGCCCTGCAAAGCTTCGTAAGTGCTTTTCCATGTCTCCTGCCCTTACCCCTGATTTGCCGAACAGTACCACCCATCTGACTGTACCCATTCTCTTGCAGCTCCCAGGAGGGAATATCCGAACCAGCGCGATCATTGATTCAGGGGCTTATAGTGGCTTCAAAGACTTGTCCTTTGCCTCGAAAAATAACGTTCCCCTTCAGTCTAGGGCAAAGGGACTTTCTGTGTATCTGGCCGATGGTTCAAACCTCAAATCTGGTCCAGTAACTCGGGAGACTTTACCCTTGTTTGCCACCATTGCCGGGACTCACCAGGAATTACTGTGTTTGGACGTCATCAAGTCTCCTCTATTTCCCATCATATTAGGCATGCCCTGGCTGAGAGCTCATAATCCCCAAATCGATTGAATTTCAGGGAAGATGGAATTCCTCTCACCCTACTGTCTCCAATATTGTTTATCGGGAATCAATGAAGCCCCTTCCTCCCTGCTCTGCCTGGAAGTATATGCTGAAACTCGTCAAGCCGTGCACCAAGCTTACCTCAGCTTCCTGGACGTTTTTAGTAAAAAGGGCGCTGAGACTCTACCACCTCACAGGCCTTACGATTGCCCGATAGAACTGCTTCCTGGGGCAGAGATTCCTTTTGGGAGAATTTTTCCATTGTCGGAAACAGAATTAGGAGTCTTGAAGACTTACCTGGATGACAACTTGAGGAAGGGATTTATCCATCCCTCTACCTCCCCGGCGGGTGCGGGAATCTTCTTCGTGGGGAAGAAGGACCAATCCTTACGTCCCTGTGTTGATCATCGAGCACTCAACAAAATCACCATCAAGAACCGCAATCCCCTGCCATTAGTGCCCGAACTGTTTCAAAGACTGGGGTCAGCAGCAGTATTCTCTAAATTTGGACCTTGTGGGCGCCTACAACCTTGTTCGCATTCGGAGTGGAGACGAGTGAAAGACTGCCTTCCGCACTCGCTTCGGACATTTTGAATATTTGGTCATGCCCTTTGGTCTGTGCAATGCCCCTGCCACATTTCAACACTTTGTGAATGACATTTTTAAGGACTATCTTGACCTATTTAGATGATATCCTGATCTTTTTCTCCTCCCTGGCTGAACATCGGGAACACGTCAGAAATGTTCTATCACGACTCCGTCTTCACGGTTTATACGCCAAGCCGGAAAAGTGCATTTTTGAGCAACGAAGCATTCAGTTCCTTGGCCTGATCATTTCGGTAGAAGGTATTGAAATGGACCCCCAGAAGGTTTCTGCCATCCGGGATTGGCCTGCTCCTACGGACAGAAAAGGGGTCCAACGGTTTGTAGGCTTCACAAACTTCTATAGAAAGTTCATTAGGGGATTTTCCACCATTTCTCCCATCACAGGACTAACCAAACAGGGCCTGAAGTTCCAGTGGACTCCTGAAGCTCAAGTGGCCTTTACTACTTTAAAGGACTTGTTCATTTCGGCTTCAATCTTAAAGCACCCCGATCCAACCTTGCCATACATTGTGGAGGTCGATGCCTCCGAAATAGCGGTTGGGGCAGTACTCTCTCAGAGACAAGGACCAAGATCTCTTCTGCACCCAGTTGCGTTCTTTTCTCGCAAACTATCCAAGGCAGAGAGTAATTATGACGTTGGAGATCGGGAACTATTGGCAATCAAGGCGGCTCTCGAAGAATGGCGCTATCTGCTGGAAGGAGCAGCCCACCCGATCCTTATTTACACTGACCATAAGAATCTGGAGTACCTGAAGTCTGCCAAGAGATTGAGACCACGACAGGCCAGATGGGCACTCTTTTTCTCCAGATTCTCTTTTCACATCACCTACCGCCCTGGGTCAAAGAATACCAAGCCTGACGCTTTGTCTCGTATGTACAGCGAACCTGAAGCCTCCCCGCATCCGGACACCATTCTGCCCTTGGGAAATTTCCTCCTGCTTCAAGGGGATTTGCTGTCTCAAATCAAGCAAGCATCCGCTAGTGCTGTTCTTCCACCTAATATCACTTTCCTGGCCAAGGATGAGCTCTTTTGGTACAAGGACAAGATTTACGTTCCTCAGGAAATGCGAGTTCCGGTTCTCAGCTCTTGTCATGACCACTTACTGGCTGGCCATTTTGGTGTTCAAAAGACCTCCGAGCTACTTCAACGTACATTCTGGTGGCCACAGTTGAAGAAGGACTGTAAGGAGTATGTTGAGGCATTTGTGTTACCTGTATCCGGAACAAGGGCAGCAAGTCCAGGGCTTGGGGTCTGTTAAAACCACTACCCGTCCCGGAGAGACCCTGGCAGATGATTTCCATGGACTTCATTGTCGAGCTGCCACCTTCGGAAGATTTTTCCACGATCTTTGTGGTAGTGGATAGATTATCCAAAATGGCCCATTTTTTTTACCAATGAAGGGCACTCCCTCCGCTGCAGAGACGGCCAAGATGTTCGTTAAAGAAATTGTGAGACTCCATGGCGTTCCCGCGAATATCACGTCGGATCGGGGAGTGCAGTTCACTTCCAAATTCTGGAGGGCACTTTGTGGGGCCCTGAAGATTGACCTCTGCTTATCAACCTCAAACCAATGGCCAAACTGAGAGAACAAATCAGACGTTGGAACAGTATTTGCGCTGTTTTTCTTCATTCTCCCAGGATGATTGGGCTCCTCTGTTACCCCTTGCCGAGTTTGTGTACAATAACTCTGTTCACTCTGCCACGAAACAATCCCTGTTTTTCTCAAACTATGGTTTCCACCCCCTGTTTTTGTCCAACGACCTTCCAGAATGTCCGGTACCAGCGGTTCAAGAAAACCTCGACTTTTTCAGGTCCAACAATAGGCTTCTGCAGGAGACCATGACAAAGACTCAGAACTATAACAAGGAGGTGTTCGACAAGAAGACAAGGGGGGAACTTGATCTCAAGGTCGGGGATCAGGTTTGGTTATCCACTCTGAACTTGAAATTGGCCTGCCCATCCAAGAAGTTGGGTCCAAGATTTGTGGGCCCCTTTCCAGTTGTAAGGAGGGTGAATGATGTGGCATATGAACTAAAGTTGCCAGAATCGTTTCGGATTCATCCTGTCTTTCACGTGGCCTTACTGAAGCCAGCTGTTCCAGATCCCTTTGTCAGTCGAAAGGTCGACTCCCCCTGAACCCGTTATCGTTGACGGTGAAGTCGAATACGAGGTGGAATCCATCCTGGACTGCAGGCGAAGTCGCAACCAAATTACATTTTTGGTAAAATGGAAGGGGTACGGGCCTGAAGAAAATTCCTGGGAGCCTGAGTCCAATGTCCATGCCAGGAGATTGATACTTGCCTTTGAGAGGTCCCATCCGGGTAAGATGGCACAGTTGGGCATCCGGAGGCTGCCCCTTGGGGGGGGGGGGCAATGTCATGGTCGTCCCCGGAATCCAGTGGCATATGGGAGGCCTGCCCGCAGAATCCCCACGTTGAGAACTAATCAGTATCCATGGGCGCCCGTTGGCGCTAACGGACGCACGCGGGTGCTCGATGTTGCGAACGGGCACACACGGGTGCGCAGGGTCAAGAACGGGCGCCCTTCGGCCTGTCTGACTACGCTTCTGCCTCTTCCTGTGTACAGTTGTTGCCCGCCTGTTACCGACCCGGCTTGTACTTCTGACCTTGCTTCTGCCACCTGCTGTCCCAGCCTGACCGCATGTGCCTGCTGCTGTCTGCCACCTGCTGTTCCAGCCTGACCGCCTGTGCCTGCTGCTGTCTGCTGTCTGCCACCTGCTGTTCCAGCCTGACCGCCTGTGCCTGCTTCCATCTGCTGTTCCGATCTGTCTGCCGGGTGTCTACTTTCCAGCACTCCTGTGGATCCTCCGCTCCTCAAGGTCCGGACCAGTCTTAAACCAGTTCGGCACTTGTGCCCTCTGAACTCCTGAATTCCTGTTCCCACTCCCAGGGATTCTCGAGTCAGAGGCTTACGAGAGGCCGCTCCCTGCATTCTGGGCTCTTATACCAGGTATGTGACAGGTTCCCCCTAGGTTGTACTGCAGTCCTCAGAGTGTGTGTAGGAAAAGTAATAAGCACTTTATAGTGAATGACAAAGTATTTGTTCTTCTTTCTTCAGCTAGCCTTATTATACTGCAGTATTTATACTCCAGTGAATAAGCAAATGTTAGGATAAAATGAAAGTGGAAGATGAACCGTGAACTTGGTTATGTGAAACACGTGCAAACTTCTTCCTTTATGAAGAGTGCAACCGTATGCACTGTTATATGAAGGCAAACTTTGAGGCCTTGATGGATACAGCCTATAATAGTGAGACCGCTCTGTAGAACTACAGATCTCAGCAATCCTCTGAACTAGTCTGCAAAGTGACACAGTGATGTGTAAATCTTGGGCAACAGCCCTCTCACCACACTGGGCCAGGACAATCGTGCCGCTCCCTTTCGTGATCTCAGTCCCGCTCCAAGTTGGCTCTGTATGCCAAACCTCTCCGTCGGATGACTGATGACTGTGTTGCTGAACTCTTTCTGGTATCCTGGATCCTCCGATCCAATCATGTGCTGATCCAGCACTCTGTGTACTATACCTCCTCAGAGGCTTCAAGTCCGCTCCGCACCAAGCAGGCCGCGGCTCCTCCGATCACACCCACACAGGTCCCTGCAGGCAGGTCTCCCATCCCAGGAAGAAGACCGTGAAGCATGGCCGCATTGTCCTTTTATTTCCCTACCCAGCATGCAGTTCTTTAACTTGGAAAACAATAATACACACTTCCGCCCTCACACCTGTGTATCACCACTGCGCTTACACTAAAAAACAAAATAAAAATAAATACAAAATCAAACAAAACAACAAAAAAACTTGCTGCCACTCTAAATAAATAATAATGTGCAAAAATCCTACCAAGCAGTGTAGAATGAGCGGTACTACATACTCAGTGAATATGCTAATAATACACAATCTCATTTGCATGTGGAGTGTGTAAAGAGGATTAATTGGGAGCATTTGCCTCTGACTGACACCTGAAGATCTGCCACTCTTCATCCCTGTGAAAAGAGGGTTTAAGTGTCTATAGCCAAACACGGCAGTGTGAGGCATAATCAGCCGGTGAGTGTGTGCACATAAGGGGATTGAAGTCACAGTCACGGCGGTGTGGTGGAGGAGTGTTTCTGGAAGATTTTATGAATTATAATTATAATTGATTCACTGGTCGCTATCTATTGAACGTTGGACTCTTTGTGTTTAAAAACTGGACACTTTATTTATTCATTCATAGAATTTATTGTAACTATTCACTTCACAGGGTGTTGCTATTATAGTTTAAAATGGTAACAATCAATGTTATTTATGTTATGTGTATTGGATACATTTGAGTTGAGATTGTGTATTAGCATATTCACTGAGTATTTAGCGCCGCTCATTCTACACTGCTTGGTAGGATTTGATTTTGCACAAGTTTTTTAACTTGGCCTTGTGGGTAGGTAAGTGAGCATTGTGGGTATTTAGTTCCTTGACTTGTGGTTTCCATATGAGTCACTTCCTCATTCACTACATACCCCACAATGCACTGGAGCTGGCTATTGTAAAAGCCAAACAAAAGTCTTAACAACAATAATGCAAATAAAAACACTAACTTATAAACATCACACTATTCATTTGGTAATTTAGGTGGCAAAAACACCTGCACTAAAGCTATATAAATAAAATAAAAAAACCGAACATGTTGAGAAACAATCTTTTTCTTAGTTTTTGGTATAATATTTCTTTCTTTATAAATTTAAGCCAAATGCCACGTACACACAATCAGACATTCCGACAACAAAATCCCATGTTTTTTTCCGACGGATGTTGGCTCAAACCTGTCTTGCATACACACGGTTGCACACATTTGGTCGGACAGTCCGAACATCAAGAACGCAGTGATGTACAGCATGTACGACGGGCCGAGAAAAATTAAGTTCAATAGCCAGTGCTGCTCTTCTGCTTAATTCTGAGCATGCGTGACACTTTGAGCATCGGAATTGTCTACGCACAATCGGAATTTACGCAAACGGATTTTGTTGTCAGAAAATCTGAGAACCTGATCTTTCGATTGAAATTGTCTGAAGTCTACACACGGTCGAAATTTTGGACAACAAGCTCCGAATGCATGTTTGCCGTCGAAAAATCTGACCCTTTTTGCACGCAGCAAAAGTTTAATCTGCTACATTTCTTGCTACATTTCTTTGGTAAAAATAACCCAAATTAGTGTATTTTATGTAGTCTGTGTGAAAGTTATAAAATTTACAAACTACAGTGTAGTTTGGAAGGTTTCCTTTTCTTTAACCTCCCTGGCGGTGATCCCGAGTCTGGCTCGGGCTGGGATTTCAGTACCATAAGCGGTAACCCCGAGCCAGACTCGGGATCGCATCGCTGGATACAGGGAGACTTACTTACCTTGTCCCCTGGATCCAGCGATGCCCTCTGCGCTGTGTGATCGAGCTGTCCTCCGCTCAATTCACAAAGTGCCCGAGTGCCGCTGAGCTCCGTTCCCTGCGACGTTACGGCGCAAGGGAGCTGAGATCGGCGCCAAATTCAAAAAAGTAAAAACACACAAAACACACACAGATTACAGTACTGTATAAAAAATAAAAATAAATGTGAACCCCCTTTGTCCCTCTAGTGGTCTGTCCAGTGCCCTGCATGCACTTTTATATAATAAATACTGTTTTTTTCTGCCTGGAATTTGGAGATATCCCATAGCAACCAAAAACTGTCCCTTTATGTCAAAAGTGATTTTAGACCAACTAGAAAACAGCGATTAATAAATTAGAATCACTTGCAGAATTGAGCGATAGCGATTTGTGGGGAAATTCGTCATCAAACACTAAATCCAATGACAGCAATACTTCTGCAAATGAGCAAATTTCTGTGTTTTTTGGATTTGATTACATTATTGAATCATTTGTATTATTATTTATTATCATTATTTATTATATTATAAATTTTATCATACCCGGGATGTCTGCTAGACTCTGGTTTGAACAGATTTAAGAGAGTTATTCCTAAGAATTGCAGACCTACAATATAAAATGCCAAATTTCCATGCAAAATAATTGTACCGCTTTCAGCACCTAAAATCAGAACTAATCATACCGCCAGGGAGGTTAATATGGTTTCAACCACATGCCAACCAGCTGACGCAGTTGTACTGCGGTAGAATGGCACGGCTGTGCGAAACAACGTTATGTAAAGTCGCTTTGCCCTGTGGCCACTAGGGGGTGCATGTGCCCCAGAGCCGATGAGAGTGCCTGGTGGTCTCGATTACCGCTGGGCTCCCGTGATCACTCAGGGCGCATGGAGAACGGGAATCTGTGTGTGTGTGTGTGTGTGTGTGTGTGTGTGTGTGTAAACACACAGTTTCCGGTTTTCTGAGGGGAGAACTGACAGATCATCTGTTCATACAGAGTTCTCCCTGCACTGTCCCCATCCCCCTTCAGTAAGAACACGTACTAGGACACACTTAACCCCTTCACTGCCGGTGACATTTTTACAGTAGTAAGTGCATTTTTAATCACACAGATCACTGTATTAATGCCAATGGTCCCAAAAATGTGTCAAAATTGTCCAAAGTGTCTGCCATAATGTCGCAGTCATGATAAAAATCACTGGTCACCACCATTACTAGTAAAAAAAAAAAAAAAAAAAATATTAATAAAATGCCATAAGTCTATCCCCTATTTTGTAGGTGCTATAATTTTTGTGCAAACCAATCAATATACGCTTATTGAGATTTTTTTTTTTTCCAAAAATATGTAGAAGAATACGTATCGGCCCAAACTGAGGAAAAAAAAAATATTTTTTTGGTGATATTTATTATAGCAAAAAGTAAAAAATTTTTTTTTTCAAAATTGGCACTCTTTTTTTGTTCATAGCGCAAAAAATAAAAAGCGTAGAGGCGATCAAATACCACCAAAAGAAATATCTATTTGTAGAGAAAAAAGGACATCAATTTTGTTTGGAAGCCACATCACACGTCCACGCAATCGTCAGTTAAACCGACACAGTGCCGAATCGCAAAAAGTTCCCTTGTCAGGAAGGGGGTAAATTCTTCCGGGGCTGAAGTGGTTAACCAAAATTTGGCCAGTCTCTGCTGAACTAGCCGAATTTCGATCCAAGTATGGGAAGCTTAATACATTCACACTTGCCTTCAGTGCCTGTTGTGCCTCCTGAGATATGTAAACACTTATTCCAGGGGGCCTTCACAGAGAAGAAGGGGGCAGGCCTAGCAGTGCATCATTGGGAGTCCTGTCAACTGAACCCAGAAGAGCCAATGGGATTCCTATTTATGTCCTGACAAAACATGCGATCACGTATGGGAAATGCATTGATGTAGGCAGCTCCAGCAAGGCCCTGCGCTCCATTATGCGTTCCGTCAACTTGGCTGCATCAAATCGGCCATCCGCACAGCTTCACCAGGCATAGAGAGCAATTGTCAGTTAAAGCGATGCAGCGCCGAATCGCAAAAAGTGCTCTGGTCTTTGACCAGCCAAATGGTTCGGGGCTTAAGTGGTTAAGTTATACAAATACAATTTTATTTTAACTTATACGCCTAAGAATCTGGCTGGTGATACATTATAAATTAAACACATTTTTAGACCGTTCATCAGCCACTGTAGCCTCTCGAGTCTTTCCTAAGTCCCTAACCAGCGGTCTGCACGATCTCCAACTCACGGACACCTGGAGAGCGCATAATATGGGTTGTAAAGAATTCACCTTTTTTTTCCCATCCTCACAACAGTTATGCTAGACTAGACTACATTTACTCATCCCCCATCATTCTTGCCAATTCATCAGATGCTTCTATCCATCCCTGTGTATGGTCAGATCATCAAGCCACATCTTTTACCACGGAGTTTATCAGACTTGCCCCTACAACTCACTCCTGGAGATTAAATGAATCCATTCTCTCAGACCCGGTAGTCGACTCCCAAATTGCGCAATCTATAGACGAATACTTTACCCTTAATGCCCAACCAATTATGCAATCTTCTCTTCTCTGGACGGCGCATAAAGCCGTCATTAGGGGTAAGATCATTAGCATATCTGCCGCCCGTAACAGACTCAGAATAGTGGAGTTAACCAAAGAGCTCAACAGTCTATATAAAAATACTTCTCTGTTACACTTCGATTCCACAAGACATACGATTGCACAAAAGCGTTTAGAACTTGATTCCCTCCTATCTGCTAAGGTGGAAAAGGCACTTCGTTGGACTAAAGCCCGCTACCTGCTATTTAACAATTCTGCCTCAACACTTTTTGCCAGGCGGCTATCAAGTTCGATTCGCCCTCCGCACCTATATAGACTATCTAACAAGGATGGATTAGTATCCTCACACCCCAAAGAAGTACTTAAAATATTTGAACAATTTTACACCAAACTTTTGTCAGCCCCGCATATTCCCCCCTCCCTAGATGACTTAACATGGCTCCAAAACATTCCTATCCCGACCCTCTCCACCACACAAATTGAGCAACTTAATGCCCCTATCACAGTCCCTGAAATTCTAGGCGTAATTAAATCCCTTAAATCAGGTTCCGCCCCAGGCCCTGATGGCTTCTCAGCCTTGTATTACAAAAAATACTCTACACTCCTAGCCCCAAGAATGGCCCACCTCTTTAATTCAGTCCTATCAGGCAACCACTTTCCTGAAGAAATGTTGTTGGCCAACATGTCCCTAATCCCGAAACCGAATAGAAATCACAATTTGCCCCAAAACTATAGGCCCATTTCGGTCATGAACAATGATGTAAAAATCTTTAGTAGAATCTTAGCGGATAGACTTGCCAAATTTATCCCTTCCTTGATATCCCCCTTCCAGTCAGGGTTCATTCCACATCGTTTAATAACTGATAATATATGCTTAGTGACTGATATTATTCAGGATGCTAACTTATTTTCCCGCAAACTCCTTTTGCTAAGCCTAGACATACAGAAGGCGTTTGACAGTGTCTCTTGGGACTATATTGGCTCTCTTCTACCACGTATGGGCTTTCAAGGGGAGTTCCTAGTAGGCTTTTAGGCTCTTTATTGCAATCCTAAGACCCGTATTAAACTCCCTGGTTGTTGCTCCGAGTTCTTCCCTATAGGTAGAGGCACAAGACAAGGGTGCCCCCTTTCCCCCTTAATTTTTGCCTTAGCTCTTGAACCCCTCGCTATTGCCCTTTTGAGAAATCCGGACGTCACAGGATACACTAAAGGTACCGCGACGTACAAATTCTGCATGTATGCGGATGACGTCTTGATGTTCTTAACTAATCCCCATATCTCGCTCCCCAACCTTTTTGGGACGCTGTCGAGTTTTGCGAAGGTCTCCGGGCTTTCTATCAATGTTTCCAAATCAGCCGCCCTCCCTGTGGGCTATTCTCCTACTGGCCTTCATTAAAAGTAATCACTCCTTTACATGGGCCACTTCACATCTGTCATATCTTAGGGTAAACCTACCCGGAGACTTTCGTGAACTCTTTAAGGTTAATTATCCCCCGCTGATTTTGAAATTGAAACAAACACTCAGAAACTGGCTTCCCCTGCATATCCCCTTTTATAGGTAGGATTACGGCCCTCAAAATGGTTATTCTCCCCAGACTGTTATATTTGTTTCGCTCCCTACCAATCAAACTTTCTAAATCCTTTCTAAACAACCTCCAATCCCATTTTAATAGATTTATCTGGAATGATAAGTCTCCCAGATTTGCTAAGATTGTCTTATACCGTTCTATGAGGCGTGGTGGTCTAGGTGTCCCCCAAATTTGGTTATATTACCTAGCATGTAGATTCACGCAGCAAGCACAATGGTCGATCCTTAACCCAAAAGTCCCCTGGGTACGATTTGAAAATGACTCAATAACTCCCTTTTACCTCCCTGGGCTTATGTGGTCTACTTGCCAACCGTACACGATACTAAATACAATGAATGGCATAGTAGCAGATGGTCTGCAGTTGTGGCACCGCTACAAAAACACGTACAATCTTACCGCTGAAAGCTCTATGGGCGCCTCTTACTTGGGCGACCCGAGATTCCCCCCAGCATACCTTCATCCTGAGTCGTTCCAATTGTGGGTTCACTGCAAGCTTACCCAACTAAGAGATTTTGTGAAGGGTTCTGCTTTTATCCCTTTCTTAACATTACAGACCCAACACCAAATCCCTGACACCGAACTTTACAGATACCTGCAAATCCGTCACTTCTTCCTCTCCCACTACAGGGTCCAGCTCTCAGACCAGATTACCCTTTTTGAGGACCTATGCTTCAACTATACACGCCAAAAGGGGCTGATCTCCCTGATTTACAAAGCCCTGGAAGGAGTGACGGATTCTCACACACTGAAATACAGGTCACAGTGGGAAAGTGAACTGGAATTGGGAACCGATGTTATAGACTGGGAGGAAGGGTGGAATAACATGTGTAAGTGTACCAGATCCCTAACCATTAGGGAAACAGCCATTAAGGTTATGACCAGATGGTATTACACAAACTGTTTGCTCATACTTCCCCTAACTGCTTTAGAGGCTGCAATCATCTGGGCACCTTCATCCACACCTTCTGGGACTGTGAGCGAATCCGCCCAGCCTGGCAGGAGGTGTTAAAAATCTTTAACACCCTAACCTATCAACACTGCCTTCTCTTCCAAACCCCTCCGGATGTTCCTAAACCTCTGGTCAGGCTGGTGCATTCTATTTGTGTATCTATGCTATGGACGATAGCATTACATTGGAAATCCCAGTCGGTCCCGTTATCTCAGGTTCTCTCACGAACAGATCAGGTGATGATTACGGAAAAGATATTTCATACACTGCAGGACACTACTCATATATATGACTTGAAGTGGAATCCCTGGTTTCTATTTAGATTACAAACTTGACCACACCTCATGTCTCTGGTTATTTGCTTTTATTTTCCTTTTCTTCTCTTACCTGGTTCTTTTTTTTATGAAACATTACATAAATGTATACCATGACATTGCTTTTTTTTTTTTTTTTTTTTTTTTTTTTTCTCTCACCAACTTTATAATGAGATAAGAGTTGTATCATTGTCACCGTGCACTGTATAGTACTTGAAGTTGTGTAATTTGTCTACCAGTTTTTTGTACTCTTGCATTCCAACTCTTTGCCATGTGGATGTCATCTTATTCTGTTGAGGACACTGTCTTCTGTTTATTGCTTTAATAAACTTTTTTGAAAACAAAAAAATAAATTAAACACATTTATGACACGATGTGTTAATGCTTTGTAAAGTAAAATTGGAGTAGATGAGGGTGTGAATGTGAGAGTGAGAGGGCATGTAGGGCATGCTCCAACCCATCCATCCTGCGTGTAATAGGCACATACTCCAGACCATCTGGCCCAATCTATAATATAATCTGAAGATGTTGAGTTAGGCCGCGTACACACGCGTGGACTGTTGGCCCAACTTTGTCCGTCCAACAGTTTGAGCGAACAGTCCGCTCAAACTTAGCATGGACGGACATGGCCACACACGACGAACGAACAGTTTGCTGAAACCGTGCGCGATGACGTGAACGGCACGTACGACGGGACGCAAAATACGACGTCCTATACACTGCATTATAACTTTCGGCTTGAAAATCCTTTCTGAGCATGCGCGGAACTTAGTTTGACGAACAAGCCTACACACGGGCGGACTGTTCGTTGAAACAAGGTTTCAGCGGACAGTTTTTCGGAATTTCCGTAAAACCTTGTCCGTCCAACTGTCCGCTGAAACTGTCCGCTGAAAGCCCACACACGAGCGGACTGTCCGCCCAAACACTGTTCAGCGGACAAGGTTGGGCCAACAGTCCGCGCGTGTGTACGCGGCCTTACAGTTAGTGTGAAATAATTGGTGGGACTAAATGAGCGGTTATATGTGACAGGACTAACTGGCAGAGCCTCTGTGGGGATTTTTTTTATATATGTAATCCTGGCAGAGCCTCTTTGGTTTTTTATATTCCTGTGTAAACTACTACTGAAGTTGCATTCTCATTTTTCACCATAAGCATTATTTAAACAAATGGTTGGTATTTATTGAGCATGTGTGGCCACCCAGGAAGGGGCAGGGCTTGATTGTTATATATAGAAGTCAATGGGGAAGGACTGCCTTTTCGTGGGTTATTTTAACCATGTAGCGATAGCAGATATATGGAAATAGACATCATTACAGGAATCTGGTGCCACTTTATATTTTTCTGCAATACTGACAACGCTCACTGTTTTTAAGGAGTGAAATATGTTGGGTTATTTTCTGTTTTATTTTTTAACACTTTGGAATGTTTTTCCTGGTGTGAGTGAGCACAATACTCTTTTGAGCGGAGATTTGGACAAGCTCATTTCCCCATAGCTGTGAGTCTCTACTTGGTCATATAGAGAAGACACTAGTTCATATAGGGCTGGTTCAATACAATGCCTGGTTTTAGGGGGCAGTTAAGTTGTAGATATTCGTTGTACCCTGCAGATAAGTGACAAAATCATATATATTATATATTTGATTTCCCTGTCATATATGTTTCATAAGCTGATGGATGGGACACTGAATTGACAAATGAAATATAGTAACTATTAGTTAGAGCCACATGGTTTAGAAGGGTGTTATTACATTGTCAACGATCGAATGCTGTTGGAATATTCAAGCCTCTGCTTAGTTCACACATTTCATATCCTGTTTGGAATAGCTTCCATGTAATAAAAAACCTCAATAAAAGATGTATTTTAAACCCTGTCTTTTTTGGTGTATGTGGAAATGCACTTTGGGCATTTTGCAAGCCTATTTGCCACTTAGTGGGTTGCAAATTTTTTCCTAGACACTCAGGCTTGTTTTTGATAAGCTAGCAGATCACCCAGATAGGGATCTGTGTATAGTTGGCCAGCAGACCAGTCAATCAATAAACTGCAGGTGGTAGGAAGCTAAAGTACATACAGTGGTGTGAAAAAGTGTTTGCCCCCTTCCTCATTTCCTGTTCCTTTGCATGTTTGTCACACTTAAGTGTTTCGGAACATCAAACCAATTTAAACAATAGTCAAGGACAACACATGTAAACACAAAATGCAATTTGTAAATGAAGGTGTTTATTATTAAAGGTGAAAAAAAATCCAAACCATCATGGCCCTGTGTGAAAAAGTGATTGCCCCCTAAACCTAATAACTGGTTGGGCCACCCTTAGCAGCAACAACTGCAACCAAGCGTTTGCGATAACGTGCAATGAGGCTTTTACAGCATCCTGGAGGAATTTTGGCCCAGTCATCTTTGCAGAATTGTCCTAATTCAGTTACATTAGAGGGTTTTCGAGCATGAACGGCCTTTTTAAGGTCATATCACAACATCTCAATAGGATTCAGGTCAGGACTTTGGCTAGGCCACTCCAAAGTCTTCATTTTGTTTTTCTTCAGCCATTCGGTGGTGGACTTGCTGGTGTGTTTAGGATCATTGTCCTGCTGCAGAACCCAAGTTCGTTTCAGCTTGAGTACACGAACAGATGGTCGGACATTCTCCTTCAGGATCTCTTGGTAGACAGCAGAATTCATAGTTCCTTTTATCACGGCAAGTCTTCCAGGTCCTGAAGCAGCAAAACAGCCCCAGACCATCACACTACCACCACCATATTTTACTGTTGGTATAATGTTCTTTTTATGAAATGCAGTGTTCCTTCTACGCCAGATATACTTGGACACACACCTTCCAAAGAGTTCCACTTTTGTCTCATCGGTCCACAGAATGTTGTCCCAAAAGTCTTGGGGATCATCAAGATGTGTTGTGGAGAAATTGAGACGAGCTTTGTTCTTTTTGCTCAGCAGTGGTTTTCTCCTTGGAACTCTGCCATGCAGGCCATTTTTGCCCAGTCTTTTCCTGATGGTGGAGGCATGAACGCTGACCTTAACTGAGGCAAGTGAGGCCTGCAGTTCCTTGGACGTTGTTGTGGGGTCTTTTGTGACCTCTTGGATGAGTCGTCGCTGCGCTCTTGGGGTAATTTTGGGCGGCCGGCCACTCCTGGGAAGGTTCACCACTGTTCCATGTCTTCGCCATTTGTGGATAATGGCTCTCACTGTGGTTCGCTGGATTCCCAAAGCTTTGGAAATGGCTTTATAACCCTTTCCAGACTGATAGATCTCAATTACTTTCTTTCTCAATTGTTCCTGAATTTCTTTGGGTCTCGGCATGATGTGTAGCTTTTAAGGATCTTCTGGTGGACCTTACTGTGTCAAGCAGCTCCTATTTAAGTGATGCCTTGATTGTGAACAGGTGTGGCAATAATCAGGCCTGGGTGTGGCTAGAGAAATTGAACTCAGGTGTGGACAACCACAGTTATAGTATGTTTTAACAAGGGGGGCAATCACTTTTTCACACAGGGCCATGATGGTTTGGATTTTTTTTCACCTTTAATAATAAACACCTTCATTTACAAATTGCATTTTGTGTTGTCCTTGACTATTGTTTAAATTGGTTTGATGTTCCGAAACACTTAAGTGTGACAAACATGCAAAGGAACAGGAAATGAGGAAGGGGGCAAACACTTTTTCACACCACTGTATTGTATCTGGTACATATGAGTATGTGTGGCAGTAGTAAAAGTAGTAATGCAAGGATTTTAGCTTACGGGAAAGCCTAAAGAATGTCAGAAGTGCGTGGTAATAATTTGGCTTCTCCATAGCAGAGTGCTCCAGATTGTACGCAAGACTTTTATCTACCTGTGTGTGTTTATGCAGGTAGATTTGGAGTGAGTTCCTCCAGTGGTAGCCAGTGGTATTGCAGACTGTGATAACTATCACATCTGGTTTTACCTTCTAAAAGTTTAAGCCCTTGTACACACGGTCGGACATTCCGACAACCAAATTAGTCGGATTTTGTCCGAAACTGTTGCATACACTCGGTCGGACAAAGTTGTCGGAATGTCCGATCGTTCGGAGCATGATGATGTTATTTCATTAGGATGGGACTACGTTCACGCTAGTAGCCAATAGCTTTGGTGTAGGAATTTCCGATCGGAATTCTCTACACATGATCGGAGTATGTCCGATCGGAGCATTTTGTTGGAAAATTTTACCAACAAGTTGGAAAACTTGGTCCGTCGGATACTCCGACGGAAACAGTCCGATGAAGACCACACACAGTCGGAATATCCGACAAAACAGTCCGATCGGACACATTCCGTCAGAATCTCGTGTGTACAAGGGCTAAGAATGAATAGGGTTGAGAGTTATTATAAATATTGCGAAAGACGTGTCTACTAGGTATTATGTGCAAAGGAGTTGTGTGGAGGGTAATACAGGAGGCACTATGTGCAGTAAGACCCCTTTCACACCAGGGCGTTTTGCAGGCGCTATAGCGTTAGAAATGGCGCCTGCAATCCGCCCTAAATAAGCTGCACCATTGTATGTAGTGTGAAAGCACAGCGGTGTGCTGGCAGGACGTCAGAAAAAAGTCCTGCCAGCAGCTTCTTTGGAGCGGTGAAGGAGCGGTGTGTTTACCGCTCCTCCACTGCTGCTCCTCATTTGAAATCAATGGGGCAGCATTGTAACGCCGCCTGCAAAACGCCGCTATTGCGGCGTATTGCCTGCGGTTTCAACCCTTTCGCAGCCGCTAGCGGGGGGTAAAAGCGCCCCGCTGTCGCTCGAAATGCATCGCAAATCCAGCGGTAAAACGCCGCTAAAAATAGCCAATGGGCGGTGTGGTGTGAAAGGGGTCTTAAGGAATGTGAAAGGTGAGGTGAGGAATGAGGCAGTGGATACCGCAAAGGCGTAAAGATGCTATAAGAGTGGGCAGGAGAGAAATTAAGATGTTATAAGGGTGGGCAGTATGTGCAGAAGAGGAATGCAGATAGAAGATGGCAGGCAGCATGTGCAGGGGAGAAATGCAGATGGTATAAGAATGGGCTGTATGTGCAGGAGAGAAATGCAAATGGTATGGGGGGGGGGGGGGGCAGTATGTGTAGAAGAGAAATGCAGATGGTGTAAGGAGGGCAGTATGTGCAGGAGAGGCATGCTGGTAGTATGCGGTTGGCAGTGTGTGCAGATGGTATGAGGATGGGCAACATGTGTAGAAGTGAAGTGTGGAGAGTATGATAGGGGGAGGTGTGTACATGAAAGGTGAGTGGAGAGTATGACAGCATACAAAATGTGCAGTAGAGGGGAGAGTATAACTGTGGACAATATGCACAGAAGAGTACAGAGGGTATGGTGCACTTATTGTTTGGTAGAGGTGGTACAGAGAGACGGTTATTGCAACCTACACAATGTACAGCCAGGTTGTTTAAGACAAAAGGAAAAAGAAATACAAATTATGGAAGTATAGGGCACACAATTGATATTTCTTATTATGTATTTACTGTGGTGACAGGTTCTCTTTATGCCTATTAGACTCCCAAAGAAGAGGATAGATCCTCCGAAATCAGATACACAATAAATTGGAGTACGTTGGTCAAATATGTGAATGTGTCCACGCATTCTGGCTACTTAGAGTAGAGCAGAGTTAAAGTATACCTAAAGGTAAAAAAAATGTTTTATTAGTTTTAGAGTGGAGAGGGACTAGAACACCTCGAAGATTTCTATTGCTGTCTGTGTCATCGTTACGGAGATCCAACCTCTCTATTCGCCTTGTTTACCTTTAACACCAAACGTAAGAGCAAAAGAAATTTCCAAATTTTGGATTGTCCCCAGAACAAATATAATGGCAATATCTTCTCACTTTGAAGGAATTTTCTCTCACTTTTTGGCTATGGAATGGGTTAATTTACCAAAAGGGAGAATTCCTTTCACTTCCTAACAACAAGTGTTATAACCTTCCCTTACTCTTGCCAAAATGAAAAAAGTTGCCTTTAGTCCTAATTTAAGATGAAAATGAATGATTTAATAATCAAATATTTATTGATAAGATTCCCTTTACTTATTTGCTTAAAAATATGTAATAATATACAATACATGTGCTCAGAATAAAGATCATATATAATCTAATAGCCTTAATATGGGTGTTGACAGAGCTAGGACAAAGTCTATGTAGCATACTATATGAAGAGTCTAAAGTTCTCCCCTTCCCCTCAGCCTTTTACTTCAGTTCCCAGCATACATATTTCCCTATAGATATCCTTCCTGCCACCAGTACTCGCAGTAGTTCCAGGGATCAGGCTGGTAGCTGGTTGTCAGAGAGCTTCTCAAGCAGAGGCAGCAGAAGAGAGAGGAGGCAAGAATACCATTCATTTCATCTTCCAGCCCAACTGGCAGCCATTGATGTTTAGAGGGCTAAGCATCTAAAAACTAAAATATCCAGATGTGGTGCTTAGTGCATAGACAAATAGACAAATCAATAATATCAGACAATGTGGAGCATTACTTGAAATGATTGTGTTCCTAGCAAGAAGATATGGAGTTTATTGACTAAATGCTAAGTGAACTACCTCAACAATATAAACTGCAGGCCCTTTTATCAACCCCGTGCCTGCTAAAGTGACCAAAGTGGGTTGTCTCTTCTGCCTACCCCTCAGTCCAGACCTGGGTGTTGGTGTGGTCTGGTTGATGGAAAATGATGGGCAGATTTCTGATTCAGAAGAACTAACGTGGATAGAAAGTATGAAGACCTGAAGAGGAGCTGGTTGTCCTGGTAAGCAAAGAATAAATGCTGTTTTTCCCTAAAACAAATCAGATACATTTATAAAAGACAAACAACAAATAATGTGAAAGGACAAATAATGAATATATCTAAAAATGTCATCATGAAATTGTTACGTTGCATGAAATTAGATGCATATATGGATGTATAGTATATTGGATTCAATTTAACTTGCAAAGGATTTGTATTTCTGTTCACAAAGTCTTGAGCTGTACACAACTCTAATGAAGGCAGGTACTGTCTACTTTTTCCACTGCAGGTGGCGCTCAACCGCAGCAGCACTGCAGAGGGTAAGGAAGTGGGTCATTGGGGACTATGCGTTTGGATACTGCTACCCCATGTGATTCCAGCAGCCACTTTGGGTTGGGCAGAGCCTAAGACCCTGGCCCCAGGCTTGGGTCACATTTTGTGTGTGGGAAGTTTAGGGACAAGCCATCCGCCTGTCAGGACCAGTGATCAGCGGCAGGGAGAGTTTCCAGATAAGTAGGAAAAGGGGATATGCCATCCTTCCTGGAAACCTTCCCATTTGGGTACAGACAGGCAAGGCCACATTCCACCCCTCAAGACAGACGCTGTTGGTGCACCTGAGACATACTGTTATATGTTGCTGCAACATTCTGTGAGTGCACCTGGTCCAGTTGTCTTCCCGATGGCTAGTTGTGCTTTACTGAACTCTAACTTCAATACAATTGTGTTACTGCAACCAGACTTTAGGTTTATTGCTGCCGCACCTACCCACATACATACTCACCCACACAGCAAACCCAGTATTGTCCCGCTATAATATGCTGTTAAGTTGACAAAGCCCTCGTCTCGTGCCATCATTTTGGTCCTCTTCAGCTGGCTTCCACTTATGGGTCTGAACAGCCAGCTACTGTTGAAGTGCCAGGTCCACCCTCTTGCCTGCCCTCCGGCATCTCTTTGTCCCTGGTCCTGCAACCTCCTAGGAGATATGCTGTGAATATACCATGAAGTTGAAGAATCAGGGACGCATTATTTTGGCAGCAGCAAGAATTACATAATACTGGCTTTTTTGTTTGTAGGGTGTTTAAACAGAACAAGCTCTCTTTTGGAAGGTCATTTTCACTTTAAGTACAGGAATGATGCCTTGTATACTGTATCCTAAAAAAAAGGGTGTGTTTATTCGAAAATCTTTATAAGCAGAAAGTAACAGCCTGTGTTGATGACTTTAGCCCTGTGTTTATCAGTTTGATATAATTTTAAGAAGCTCCTGGGATTGTTTAGAAAACTCAATAACGGTTTGCATTTTTCCTGTGTAATGGACATTTGTAAGTTCTGTATATAATTGTATTCTATGTTATATGTATTGCACGCTGCCCTCACTGTGCACATGGCACTAATAATGTTTTCAGTACATGTTTGCATTATTTCGAGTCCTGATTAGAATTAGTCTGCCTATGTAACGCCCCTTGTTACCATAAACGTACAATTGTAATATTAATGTGATACCTATGTAATCATGTGTATTAAAACCTTCAAATGCGTCATAATAAAACAGAACAGTTATTTGGAAAGATGCTGAGAGTATCTTTTGTGTCTTTTCCCTACTGCAGTAGTAATTATTAATTTGGAACCACTAATCAATATGAGGATAGGAGTTGCCTATCTACTAAATATCCAAGTCATCTGCATCTGAACTCATTTGACCTGCATATGACCTGCTTCAAGCTGATTTGAACCCCATAGACTTGTATGAAAATGTAAAACCTGTTTGAAGTAAACAGTCGCCCCCTGAGACAGGCTTCTAGGTGGAGTGCAGTGTGGCATGGAGACAATAATCCACACAGGCAGGTGCAATAGTACTTGTATTGAAGCAGTACAACAACAGTTCAAAACAAGCCCGGCGGGACAGCCACCCAGCCGGGCCCATCATAGTTCAGTAGAGTGGTACGGTAGATTCTAGCTGGAGTGACAGCATCTGTAGAGAGGGGACTGAATGGCCACCTGGTCCCAATCAGGAGTTGATAAATAAATATGAGACCCTATGCTTAAGCCCCTTGTCAGGAACCCTTCCCTGGCACTGATATTGTCCCTCACAGATGGGGTACCTGTCCCTACTTTGTTCACTCGCCACAGTGCACTGAAACCCAGAGCCAGGGCCATGAAAAGTCTTGCCTGACCCTAGATGGCTGCTTGAGTTACATGGGGTGACAGTATCCAATAAGATTCCCCAGTGACCCAGGAAACCATAGAGTCCTATGAGATTGGCCTGTAGTTGTTTACTAGTGTATGGCCATCATCATCATTAAGGATAACGCAGACATGAGCTTCTAGTGTACCATGTAGGCCATTGGGTTTGGATGCTAGGGAGTTAAAAGTTTTTAAAAATGGGGTGGATAGGGTGTCTATAAAAGTTTTATAGTATGCTGCAGATAGGCCATGTGGTCCTTGGGCTTTTTCCAGTTTTTTTATTTCTTTGAAGTATTGTTAAGATCTTCTATGGAGATTGGGCGGTCTAGCATGTTTAAGTCTAGTTAGGACAGTGTTTTTGGGCTATATTTTGAAAGGAAGTTTGTTATTGCTGACCGACAAGTGATTTGTTCTTTTGGTGAGGATTCTTCAGGGTGGAGGTTATAGAGGTTTGTATAGTACTGAACAAACTGAGAGGCGATATCTTTATTAGAATAAGATAGACTACCATCTGGGGCTTTTATGTGGTGGATCATAGATTTAGCTCATTTGGCTTGAAGAGCTCTTGCTAATAGCTTTCCACTTTTGTTTCCTTGTTCATAGAACAATTTTTTTGTAAGTGTGTATTTGCCTTTAATATTTCTTTCTAGTTTTTCTTATAGTTCTTTCCTAATTTGCGTGAGTTCCTGAAGAGTCCGTTCAGCCTGATTGTTTATGTGCCACTTCTAGTGATTGGATTTGTGTAATGATTTTATCTATCTTTGTGTGATATTCTTTTTTCATGTGTGCAGCTGCTGCAAGGAATTCTTCTCTCATTACACATGTGTGTGCTTCCCAAATCTGTGACTGTGGCGGCTGTTTGGTGTGTGCTGTCGAGTAGTTTGTGGAGCAAGCAGGTAGGCCAGGGGCGGACTGACAACTCATGGGGCCCCCAGGCAATAGGAGATTATTGGGCCCCCGGGCAATAGAAAATTATGGGGCCCCCGGGGAATAGGAGATTATGGGGCCACACAGTATACACACACATACATACATACAGTATACACATACATACATACAGTATACACACACATACATATAGTATACACACACAGACACACAGTATACACACAGAATACACATACACACACTGAAAAGGTACTGGAGAGGCGGGGCAGCTATAATCTTGGGATTTTTAAAAAAACACAGATTTTGACATACTGTTCCTGGTTTTATTGAGGCTGGCAACCCTGATGGGGCCCCGTAGTGGCATGGGGCCCTCGGGCAGTGCCTGAGTTCCCCAATGGTCAGTCCGCCCCGACATAGGCCACAATCACTGAGGTATCCTGCTGCTTCTCCTGGTTTCACCAGCTCTGTTGTGCGCCCAAGTTCTGCGGGGATCTGAAACGGGATGAAGATTGGATCCGGTTCAGAGCAGAGACCCGGTGCGGGTCTCCTTCGGGTCTCTGCTAGGCAGTTTTCTTATCCTGTGGTGGCCAGAGCACCAGGACTAAACATCCATCTTAGTCCGTGGTTAGAACATGCCCTATAGCTGTTCATTTCATGGCTGAGAAAAAATGTAGAGGAGAGGATGAAGCTGAATTTCATTCATCTCTTTTTTATAACATGGGGACAGTCAGATCTTCTCTTATTGCTGTCTATCTTCCCATCAGGGAGATATCCCCTCACTTCATGTCCCATTGCTGCTCCTTTGTTCAACTTTTGTCCCAGTAAACAGGGGCTGAGATAACAACCTGATAGAGGTTTAAGCTGTTTGCGACTTTGTTAAGGAAATTGCATTTTTTTGACTGTCTGTGTCCCTTTTGGGGAAACCTTCCCTCATTTCCTGTGCTGAATAAAGAGGATGTAATCAACAACTTCAAATAGTTTTGTCTTGTGTAAGTCTGGAGTCTTACAAACTACACCTTCTCTTTCGGTACTTACTTGGTGTGATGATGGGATAGCTTCGAATTTACAGTGAGAATCTGAGATGATGATCTCAGCTGAGAAAATAATGCTAAAAGTTGGGTAAAACAGTGGCTTAGGCAGGCCATAGATTATGCAATTTTTTTCTTTCCTACCACTACAGGTGAAAGGAAAGAAAATTGTGTTAATGGGGGAATCCCTTCCACAGTGCTATTGTGTTCTGCTGGTGGCATTAATCTTTTGGGAAAAAACCAACAGCCTGGTTTTACACATGTCAATTGATTAACTTGTGTAGGGTGCCCATACATTAATAAAAATTTGGCCTGTCTCTGCTGAACTAGCAAAATTTTGATCCATGTATGGGCAGCTTACGATATTCGAACTTCTGCCTTCAGTGCCTGTTGTGCCTCCTGAGATATGTAAACAATTATTCCAGGAGGCCTTCACAGAGAAGGAGGGAGCAGGCCTAGCAGTGCATCATTGGGTGTCCTGCCGACTGAACCCAGAAGAGCCAATGGGATTCCTATTTGTCCTGACAAAGCATACGATCACGTGTGTGAAACGCATTGACGTTAGCAGCGCCAGCAAGGCCATGTGCTCCATTCTGCATCCCACCAAGTGGGCGGCATCAAATCGGCAACCCGCGCAGCTTCTCCAGGCATAATGCATGGGCTCTATGTGAACTTTCCAACACACACGATGGGAACTCAAGGGCTAATCACCTGGACCACCGTGTCAGCTTAAGACCCCTTTCACACTGGGGCAGTTTTCAGGCGTTTTAGCACTAGAAATAGCACCTGAAAACTTCATCCCCTGCACTCATGCTTTCACACTAGGGCAGAGCGCTTGCAGGACATTAGAAAAAGTCCTGCAAGCAGCATCTTTGGGGCGGTTTAGACCACCCTGCCCATTGGAATGAACGGGGAGCGCTTCCAAAGCCACTGAAAACCGCTTCAGAAGCACTGCAATACGGGCGCTTTTAACCCCTTTTGGGGGTTAAAAGCATCCGCTACTGCTTGAATAGTGGCGCCAAAGAGCTTCAGAAGTGCTGCCCATTCATTCCAAAGATACTGCTTGCAGGACTTTTTTTAACATCCTGCAGACGGAAATTCAGATGGAAAATGTCCGATGGAGTCTTTCCGACAACAAGCTCCCATTGAACATTTTCTGTCTGAAAATCCGACTGTGTGTACAGGGCATTAAAGATGTCTTTGGTTCAGAAAAATCCATTGATTCTCCTATCCATGCTAAACAGCATAGATGGAGGGATCTCTCTGGTCAGCTATTGTATTCTTTCAGCCAATACCTGGGACTGTCTGAATTCCTGAGCAATGACTGAATCTGCTTCGATTCCATAATTTTTCAACCAACTTTTATCAATGGCATTTTTTGTTTTTCCTGCCTTTGTTTTTTTTTTTTTTTATTTCATTGAGAGGTAGATGAGAAAAAGCTGTGATCTTGGTAGATAATTTACCTTCTCCTTACTTCTCTGCACATCAAATTATATTTTCTTCAATATTGGAGAAGAGAAGCGCCAATGCTAACCTCTTACCATCCATGTAATGCAAATGTGCAGCAGCAAGGGAGTGGGCCTTAATACCTAAACTCTCCACATATGCATTCATGGTGGATGAGGTTTCTGTGCTGAGTAGGAATGAGCTTCGAGTTCGAGTCATACTCATGTTCGACTCGAACATTGCCTGTTCACCTGTGCGGCAAACAGTGAAGAATTTGGGGTGTTCGTGGCAAATTCAAAAAGCCGCGGAACACCCTGTACAAGTCTATGGGAGAGATCTGAAGTGCTAATTTTAAAGGCTAATATGCAAGTTATTGTCCTAAAAAGTGTTTGGGGACCTGGGTCCTGCCCCAGGGGACATGGATCAATGCAAAAAAAAGTTTTAAAAATGGCAGTTTTTTTCGGGAGCACTGATTTTAACCACTTCCCTACCCACCCATAGTCATATGACGCCCACAGATGAGATCTCATATGACGCCCTCCCATTCCTGGCCACCCGCGGTGTTGCTCGGGACCTGGTGCGTGTGCCGGGCACCCACGATTGCTCGGGAACACAGCAGGATCGTGGATCTGTGTATGTAAACACACAGATCCACATCCTGTCAGTGGAGAGGAGACCAATGGTGTGTACAGAGGAACATCGATCAGTCTCCTCCCCTTGCGAGTCCCATCCCCCCACAGTTAGAATCACTCCCATAGGGAACATATTAACCCCTGCAGTGCCCCCTGGTGTTAACCCCTTCCCTGCCAGTCACATTTACACAGTAATCGGTGCATTTTATAGCACCAATCGCTGTGTAAATGTGAATGGTCCCAAAAATGTGTCAAAAGTGTCCAATATGTCCGTCACAATGTCGCAGTCACGAAAAAAATCGCAGATCGCCTCCATTACTAGTAAAAAAAAATAATAATAAAAAAATGCCATAAATATATCCCCTTTGTTGTAGATGCTATAACTTTTGGGCAAACCAAACTATATACGCTTATTTCGATTTTTTTTTTTTTTACCAAAAATATGTAGAAGAATACGTATCGGCCTAAACTGAGGGAATTATTTTTTTTTTTTTTTAAATTGGATATTTATTATAGCAAAAAGTAAAAAATATTGTATTTTTTAAAAAAAATTGTTGTTATTCTTTTGTTTATAGCGCAAAAAATAAAAACCGCAGAGGTGATCAAATACCACCAAAAGAAAGCTCTATTTGTGGGGAAAAAATTATGTCGATTTTGTTTGGGTACAACGTTGCATGACCGTGCAATTGCCATTTAAAGCAACACTGGGCCAAATTGCAAAAAATGCTCTGGTAAGGAAGGGGGTAAAATCGTCCGGGGCTGAAGTGGTTAATAATGCTTAAAGTGAAAAAATAAAAGTGTAATATTCCTTTAAATTTTGTACCTGGGGGTGTCTATAGTATGCCTGTAAAGGGGCGCATGTTTCCCATGCTTAGAACTGTCCCTGCACAAAGTGTCATTTCTTCAGGAAACCCGCGTTACATCAGAGGGGGGTGGGGTCACCCATACGTCATTGGGGAAGCCAGGCTTTTCCCCCCTGCGTCAGAGGGGGGAGGGGTCAGATGAGGGGTGGCCCCACCCTCCTCATACAAGACATGTCAGGCTGCCGGGATCCCTGCAGTGTCTCTGCCAGTGGAGACAGAGGATGGATGGATGGATGGACTGCGCTGCGCTGGACTGGAGGGAGAGATCACCCGTCGCTGGATCAGATCAGCCATCGCTGGACTCCGGAGAGATGATCATCCATCCCTGGATAGCAAGAGTGGATTACCACCGCTGGAATCTTTTTCAAATTTTTTACATTTTTAATAAAGGACTTTTTCAAAAGTGTGTTTGTCTTTTTTAACATTCTTTTACGCTTTCTTTCTGAAATGGTAGGGGTACTTCTGTACTCCCTTACCATTTCAAACAGGGGGGGTGGGATCTGGGGGTCCCCTTGTTAAAGGGGGCTTCCAGATTCTGATAAGCCCCCCGCCCGCAGACCCCCACAACCACCGGTCAGGGTTGTGGGGATGAGGCCCTTCTCCACATCAACATAGGGGCAAGGTGCTTTGAGGGGTCTGTGACCCCCAAAGCATCCTCCCAATGTTGAGGGCATGTGGCCTGGTACGGGTTCAGGAGGGGGGCCGCTCTCTCGTCCCCCCTTCTTTTCCTGTGGCCTGCCAGGTTGCGTGCTCTGATAAAGGGTCTGGTATTGATTTTTAGGGGGAATTCCACGCCATTTTTTTTTTTAATTTGCCATGGAGTTCCCCTTAATATCCATACTAGACATGAAGGGCCTGGTAATTGAATTTTTTTTTTTTTTTATCAATGACTTTCACTGACTTCTCTGTATTATGGGGAGCCGACAATTCATTCTAGCCGCGAGTGATTTTAAATGACTTTTTTTCCTGCAGAAATGACACTTTGTGCATAGACGCCCCTACACACCCCCCAGGTACGAAATTTAAAGGAATATTACACTTTTTTATTGTTTCACTTTAAGCATTATTAAAATCAGTACTCCCAACTCGCAGGTTCTGGTGCGAACCGAACAGGGGGGTGTTCAGCTCATCCTTAGTGCTGAGAGTGCACATACTGTGTACTACCAGCACAGGGAGTGCAATGTCAGCAACCACTCTAGGCCTCCAGTTATGATCAGGAGCCAGTGGGTTAGACTCTCAATGAAATGACCATTGTGACAGCCAAGCACAATGGTCACATAATTCGGAAGTCCATCCTGCACTCCGTCTTTAGACTTGGTTAAAGAGCCATAGTGGTGAGGCTGGAAGAGGTTAATAAACATGCCTCTCTCCTGAAGTTTAATACAAGGTGACTAGCCACCATGTGATAAGAATAGATAAGGATATCTTGGATTAGAAGGATTTTAAAACATAAAACTTTCAGACAGAGATAAACAAAATTGACTTTGTTTCAGTTGCAGTATTTTCTAGATAATAATATTTTATTGATGTCTATTTATATGCTCTTAAAGTGTATATGAACCTTCACCTTGTAAAACAACCCAAGCAGTATAAAATAGAAATGAAAGGCAAAACAATTGTGTATACATTTAAAAATATATATAAATACTTTTTTTTATTTTTCATAAGTGATCACATACACTCTGTTCTCAGTTCATAAAGAGCTTGGAGAGCTAGGCAAAGAAAAACAGCAGCACACTGATCTTCCCAGTAAATGGTTGTGAGGGGGGGAGTGGTTATTTCAAAACAAGTCTAAGCCCTGGTACACACGGTTGGACATTCCGACAACAAAATCCGTCGGATTTTGTCCGAAACTGGTGTTGCATGCACACGGTCGGACAAAGTTGTCGGAAAATCTGATCGTTCAGAACGTGATGACGTAATTTCGTTACGAAGAGACTACATTCAGGCTAGTAGCCAATAGCTTTGGTCTCGTAATTTGATCTGAGCATGCGTGGCACTTTGTCCGATCAGAAATTCTCTACAAACTATCGGACAAAGTCCGATCGGATCATGTTGTCGGAAAATTTTATAGCCCAGCTCTAAAACTTTGTCGGTCGGATATTCAGACGGAAACAGTCCGATGGAGCCCACACACAGTCGGATTATCCGACAACACGGTCCGATCTGACATTTTCCCTCGGAATGTCCGACCGTGTGTACAAGGGTTTATCGTTAGAGGAGTGCAGGCTGAATTCCCAGCAAAGCTAGAAAGCTGACCACACTGGACTCTCATGCCTAGTGTGTTTAGTTTTTGTTTATATAGGAAAGCGGAGGGACTGGCATGAATAATGGGGAATACACACAAAGGAAGCAATGCATAACCGCATACTTTTTCATACAAATACATGGTACAACAGGCACATATCAGGAATATTACTGTGCTATACCCGAAAGATGGCTACAGAGTGGCGCTGTTATTTTTGGGGGGCGTCCATTAACATCCTCCCAGAACCATGCCCCTTGCGTGCCACAGCCGTTCTTGGATCATGGTAAAGGGCCAATCACAGCGGCCCTTTACCATGGGATCAGCTATGCCTAATCACTGCTGGTCATAATGTAAACAAACTTGCCAGGTATTGGCTCTTTTCCTCATGGGCTCTCACAGTATGAGGAGAGGAGAGCCAGTAATCGGCAACCTGACAGGGGACGTGTACACAGATAATCAGGGCGCTGTTCATAAGTGCCCATCAGTGCTGCATATCAGTGCCAACTCATCAGTGCTTCCTATCAGTGCACATCTGTGCTGCCTATCAATGCCCATTAGTGTCGCCCATCAGTGCAGCCTCATCAGCGCACATCAGTGAAGGAGAAATATTACTAATTTGCAAAATTTTGCAATAGAAACTATAAAACAAAAGTTTCTTTTTTCCAAATTTTCCATTTTTTTTTGTTTGTTTGTTTAGCAAAAATTTTAAACCCCAGTGGCGATTAAATGGCACCAAAAGATATCTCTAACTGTCTAAAAAAAATTATTAAAATGTCATATGAGTACAGTGTTGCATAACCACGCAATAGTCATTCAAAGTGTAACAGCGATAAAAGCTGAAAATCGGCATAAGTAAGCAAGTGGTTAAATTCATTAGCCACATTGACCTGCTTCCTTCATCCCTCAACAACTTTAGATATATTCTCAACCTCCTTAACATTTTTATTCATAATATCTTTTTTATATCTTTCACATAACCTTTCACAATAAACTGGGTGGTTATTACTGCAGCCTCCTCCCTATCATCTCTCACCTGACTATAGGTCCTAATCAAGCTCCTAAATTGCCCCCTAGAGATATTCATAAGCCAACTACAGTATATAGATGACAAATGATAGTCAGGATGTAACTTCCACTGTTTTTGAGGGTTTTAGAGAAGATTACAATATCCCCAATAAAGGTTTCCAAATCTTAAAAAAAAAATAATAATAATAATATATATATATCTGCACTTCTGTGAGGGTAAAATGCAAATAATACATTGTACAGCAGGAATATGGAATATGACATGTTGGGTTTACATATTCTTTAATGTAAAAATCAAATAAATGGTGTTGCGCTACCTTCAAAGATTAAACTAAAGTGCTTAGTGCATAAGGCCGCGTACACACGGGCGGATTGTCTGCCCAACTAAGTTCGTCAGACAATCCGACAGACAGTCCGTTCAACATTTGAATGAACGGACTTGACCACACACGATGAACAGACAGTCCGCTGAAAGCTTGCGCGATGACGTGTACAGCACATACGACGGGACTAGAAAATACACTGCAATGCAACCTTCGGCCGTGTAAATCCTTTCTGAGCATGTGCCATACTTAGTCCATCCAACTTGCCTACACACGAGCGGACTGTCCGCTGAAACCAAGTTTGGACGGACAAAACCAAGTTTGGACGGACAAAATTACGGAAATTCCGAAAGACTTTGTCCGTCAGATTGTCCGCTGAAAAAGTCCGCTGAAGCCCACACACGAGCGGATTGTCCGCTGAAACACGGTTCAGCGGACTAAGTTGGGCAGACAATCCACCCGTGTGTACGCGGCCTGAGTGTATATTATAATTAATAAGGCTAAATAGCAAAATAGCAACCCCTAATATTGTATAGATATAGCAAATTCTCCCAGGACCAAACAGTTACATAATAGTACAAGGGAGTATGATTTTGACGCATATCGTCACCTCCCATGTGACTTCATCAGTGATTCCCTGATGAAGTCACGTGGTAGGTGACGATACGCGTCGGAATAGGAGGAACTAGGACACCGGAAGTGACGTCCGTACTACGAGCGGAACGCTCATTTGATTGTTATACAAGCTGTTTGTTACCTGTTTTGTGAGTACCTTTTCAATACTTTTTAAATAATAAATATATATACGTACTTCACCATCGGAGCCTACCTCTCTTTTCTCTATGAGATCCTTGTGAAAACTATTGAGGTATAAACATCAGCTGTGGGGGACAGCACTTACCTGCCAGGAGTAGGGATACAGTTCCTGGATCTTTTACCATTTTTCTGTTCTGCTGTTTACCTTACAGCAGTAAGGTAAGGGGCCACTTCACCTGGTGTGCCGTGAACACTGAAGAGACACAAGAGCTAAATTCACTGGTTTTGGCACTTTATTTGAAGAAGCACTGAATGAGTCACTGGTGATTTTACTCATTGATGTTCACATAGAGACTCAATCCCCTTGTTTTTTGTTTATTGCCTATTTACACTGTGTGATTCATGTTTGAATTATTAATGATTTACTTTTTTATTTATCGTACCTGATTTTATTTATTTATTTATGAGATATTTGGTTGCAATCCACTATTGCACTATTGGAGTTTTTGGCTTTTATATATATATATGCGATCATGGACTAATGGGTCTATGAATATTTAAGCACTAGACACTTTATTATTCGTTGGATTCTTGCTGTTATGCTAAAGCACTGGACACTTTATTCACTTATTTGATTGTTTGCTGTTTTTGTATAATCTGAGGTATTTACACATCTGGATCATACTCCCTTGTACTATTATGTAACTGTTTGGTCTAGGGAGAATTTGCTATATCTATACAATATTAGGGGTTTCTATTTTGCTATTTAGCCTTATTAATTATAATATACACTTATGCACTAGGCCAGTGATGGCGAACCTTGGCACCCCAGATGTTTTGGAACTACATTTCCCATAATGCTTATGCACTCTGCAGTGTAGTGGAGCATCATGGGAAATGTAGTTTCAAAACATCTGGGGTGCCAGGGTTCGCCATCACTGCACTAGGCACTTTAGTTTAGTTTAATCTTTGAAGGTAGCGCAACACCATTTATTTGATTTTTACATACAATTTTTGGTGGTAGGGCTTATACCTCTGTCGGTGGTTTGCTGCAACCTACCCTTAGTGATATTTTATGTTTTTTTATGATAGCGCGGGAATACTCCAACTTACATATTCTTTAATGTCTACAGATTTGCATCAATTTGTAGTCCTTCTATTTGCACGGAGTAAAGTAAAAGCTGTTTATCTGTCTCTGGTTTTTAGTTTTGGATATACTGTTATGAAAAGATCCACAAAGATTTCTGTCTGAAGTAGGAAATTAAGTGGCCGTTCACACAGGGGCGACACGACTTGCAGCACGACTTCAGCGGTGGCTTGCAAAACGACTTCTGTATAGAACTCAATGCAAGTCACCTGAAGTCGCCCCAAAAATAGTACAGAAACCTTTTTCTAAGTCGGAGCGACTTGAGTCGCTCCTATTAGAACGGTTCCATAGTACAGAACGGAGCACGACTTGTGACAAGTCGCCTCTGTGTGAACCGGAACTAAGCCTTAGACACCTCACTTCTTCTGGGAGATCTGGACAACATTGTAGCCATAAGTCATAATGTATCTCTGTGTCTAGGTGTTCCAAAGCATGACTGGGATTCTACTGTAGAAGAACTAAGAGTGAGCAAAAACATGGCGGAGAGCTGGAGAAGAGTCATCAGTCCTGGTAATCAGAGATCAGTCACTCTTTATCTTGTATTTATATGATAAATTTTAGTGAAATATAATTTTATATTTAATTTAACTAATTATATGAAACCTCAAATACTGACTACATCTATTAATCCATTAATTGACTTGATGAATATTTCCTGCAAGGTAATCTACAGCATAGTTTACATAGATGATATACAGTATACATGGATGCAATGACTTAGAAATAATAAAGGATTTAAATCTATGCAGTTCTGAGATTATCTAGATTTATTCATCCAGGTGGGAAAATCACAATAGGTAAGTTCAAAGAATAAGTGTTCACAGCAGGCCCTTCTTATAAAAAATATTGAACAATAGCATCATATAGGATACAATATGATTGGGCGCCAAAGCTTATGTCAATGTAACTAACCATAAAATTTGACATTTACTGTACACTTAGGCAAACTTATTAACAGATTTATATATCTAGTGTGCATATAAGATGGCGCTGGACTGGTGTAAGGTCTGGTATTAAAATTGAGGTGATCTGGGTTACGTTTTCTTTCAGGGCCTGTGTACTGGTGTAAGGTCTGGTAATAAATGGAGGTGATCTGGGTTACATTGTTTTTCAGGGTCTCTTAACACTACTAAAGGCGCAATGTCATTGAGACCTATTGGAGGCTGTGAAATAAAGATGATGATCTGCATATGCAGTAGATATCTGTTTGAAAATAAATATGTATAAGTAGTTCCAAGCCAAAATTAAATAAGCATCTACTCAATTAAAACGGTATAAAAATATGAAATGGGGGCACATGGCTTCTGCGGCTTCTGATCAAGGGGGACGTGTAACTTGTCAGCTTCGGTCCCCGCCAGTCTTCCGGGACTCCCGCCACCCACTGCACAGCTTCGCTAGCCTTGGAGGTCACAGATCTTTACTCCTGATACTGCCAGGCATCCTATGGCCAAAATTGGGTACCAGAAACCAGTCTCACTTCCCCCTACCTAGGACCGCTTTCTTCTCAGGCCTGCATCCCCCTTCCTTGAGTATGCGGGAGGACCCGCTGAAACCCACAGACCCTCTCGGGGCTGAAGGGGGACCTTTCTCTCCTGCCTCCTACTCCCTACATATTGAGACAGCCACTCCACTGGCCGCAGAGGTCCTGGATATAAAACTAAAAGCTCTGCTGCAGAACATCACCCACAATATTACCAAGGAGATGGGGAAAATTGCCCAATAACTGAGAGGTGAGATTGCTCATTTGGGGGAGCATATAGACACCCTAGAAACTAAATTCAATGAGCTAGTGCAGTATGTACATGTCTTGGAGGAAGATAATGCCTCACTTAAAGTGCTTGTAAACCCGAAAAAAAAATAAAAATAAAAATAAACCCTGTAAGACAAAGGCATAATGTCATGATACCAACTACATGTTGTTGTATAAGTTGTTTCGGTCTGCTAATTTTAGTTGTTAGCATTGTTCTTAAACCAATTTATGTTGCTCAGCTGTTTGTCAGTTTGTACATTCTCTGTACCATGTGTTTGCTTCAATAAAAGATTTTGCAAAAAAAAAAAAAAGAAATACCTTAGATCGAAGCTGTTGCAGCGGCCCCTCACAACACTGTGACCGGCAACATGTCTCCCCGAGTTATTTCCAGGTTAGTGGGCCCTGGTGCTGTGATTGGCCGGAGCCGCGATTACGTCCCTCCAAGATTCATTCTTTGAAAAACAAAATTTTAAAGTATAAACTTAGTTAATTTTCATATCATGTCATTGAGTAAACTATTTCTGTTTTAATACATTTTGGTGTATTTCCTTCTTACTGTTATCTAAAGGAAAAAAAAATTAACCCAGGGTGTTAGAGGGCTCACAGGGTCAGGGTAACCAGAGGGGTATTGATTTATCAAGAGGGCAATGCTACATCTACCTTCAAAGCCTACCACTGGCGTTTTAACAAATCTTTTCTACACATCCCAGTCATTAAAGATCAATTTACCCGGGAATTGTCTCAATTTTTTCAATTAAATAGAGATACAGTGCCCGGGGTTTTCACCCTATGGGAAACACATAAGGCATTTTTTCAAAAGGCCTATATATATTTCTGCAAGCTCTCATTTGAAGAAAGAGAACATCCTTCAAAGGTCCTCTCTTCTCTCTCTATTGCAAAAAGCTAATTTTTTTATTGCTTCCCCTACTGTGGTTAATCTATGCACTGTTTTTTCTCTCTAGAAACGTCTTAAAGTTTTAGATATGAGCAAAATTACCAAATCTCTCTACTGCCCTATAATTATGGCTAAGGTATTTGGAGACTTTTATCATAAGATAAGCAATTATATAACCTAAGATTCTTGCTCTCATTTTACACAAGAGAAGTTTGATACATTTTTTGCTTCTCTACACCTACCAAAATTATCATTGTCTAACCTCTCCCTAGGAAATTCTGCTATTACTATTGAAGAGCTATCAGAGGTAGTCAAATATTCACCAGCCCACAAATCCCTAGGACCACATGGGCTCCCATACTCCTATTACAAATCGTTTCTTCCGACCCTTGCCCCACACTTGCTAGATGTATTTATTTCCCTGAAGAAAGGTCATTACACCCACTCCCAGTCCCTGCACGCTTTTATTACAGTTATACTAAAACCAGATAAGACTCATCCCTCTCTGACACTTATCACCCCATAGCCTTATTCAATTCAGACTATAAAATATTCACTAGAATTCTTGCTAATAGATGTGCTTGCATAATCCCTAGTCTTATACATAAAGATCAGGTTGGATTTGTCTCTGCCAGACATGTTGGCGACAATACCAGACACAATTCAATTCAAGTTCAATTTTGGTCTCATCTGACCAGAGTACCTTCTTCCACATGTTTGCTCATGGCTTCTCGCAAACTGCAAATGGGACTTTTTATGTCTGTTTTCAACAATGGCTTTCTTCGATAAAGGCCAGATTTGTAGAGTGCACGGCTAATAGTTGTCCCATGGACAGATTCTCCCACCTGAGCTGTGGACCTCTGCAACTCCTCTAGAGTTACCATGGGCCTATTGGCTGCTTCTCTGATTAAAGCCTCGTACACACAATCAGATTTTCTGCAGACAAAACTTCACACTTTTGTCTGAAGGGCATTGGCCCCAAACGGCAAGGAATTGTCGGTCAACAAACACGAACACACTGACATACTAAGTGGTTTTTCAGCTCTTTAGCACCACCCTTTGGGCTCCTTCTGCTAATTTAGTGTTAGTAGAAGTTTGAGTGTTGATTCAAGCTTTTCAGTTTACGCTTTTCAGTTTGCGCTTTTCAGTTCACGCTTTTCCGTTCGCTTCTAAACACCTGTTTGTCTACCAGATATGTTGCGGAATCGGAGGAAATAATGTGTTATTTATTATTGGCCTTGGAGTTTTTGCTTTGACCCAAGTCCAGTCCAGGAAAAGGGCGAGGAGGATTTCTTGGACCAAAAATTGGTTGCTTTGTTAATCATGACCAATTATGTCATATGCCTTTGCTGCGGGAGCTCGAGGAGAATAATCCGGATGATTTTCGGAATTATCTCCGGATGATGGATCCCTGCTTTCACCATCTCTTGCCATTGTTGACCACCTATATTAAGAAGCAGGACACATGCATGAGGCATTTCTTTTATTTTTTGGTTGAATAATAATTTGATTTGGTATATTTTCTATATGTTTGGATGCATAGAATGCATTTTTTGGTTAAGATCTATTGGCAGATAGCATGTCTAAGTTTATCTGTTTTCTTTTTTTAATGCACAATAAAACAATTGTGGAGAATAATACTTGGCTCTGTGTTTTACTTCAAATGACATTTTGGGAATAGGCAGTTACATTTTAAAAAATACAATGTAAAATTGACAAGGAGCACCAACATATTTGTATCTTTTGATTTTAAAAACTATGGGATAATGCTGTTGTGGTAACTTGCCCCAAAAAAAAAAAAAACAAGCATAATAATATTATTCTTGATATCAGTAGAAGATAAAAGCCTTTTAACCACTTCTGGACTGCTGCACGCCAATGTACATCCTAACTTTGAAGAGGGATATCTTTGTTATGGCAGCAGCTAGCTGCCATAACCCCAGTATCCTCTTCTTTGGCAGGCTGTCCTTATTCCAATAATAGTGGTCTCTGCAGCGGATTCGATGTGAGATCACTTTTTTCAACGGCGGAAAGGGCCCCCATCCCGCTGCTCTCCGGTGCCCTTCGGCAGCTTACCGGAGCCGTCGGTAACAGCGGATCCTTGTCCTTTCTGAGTATGGAAACAAGTAAGGGGAAGATGGGCCCCACCCGTCTCCATACCATTGCAGGGCAGAAGCGACATCAAAAAGTCACTCCCGCCCATAGACCTTAAAGGGCCATTTTTTTATTTATTTTTCAAATGGAAACATTATTTTTTTTTTTTATTATTATTGCATTTTAGTGTAAATAAGAGATCTGAGGTATTGACCCCAGATCTCATATTTAAGAGGTCCTGTCATGTTTTTTTTTTTTCTATTACAAGGGATGTTTACATTTCTTGTAATAGGAATAAAAGTGACACATTTTTTTTTAAAAGAACAGTGTAAAAATAAAAAATAAAAGGTAAAAAAAAAAAAAATGTAAATGTGCCCCCGTCCCGCTGAGCTTGCCCGCATATGTGTTCAAACCCCACATGTGAGGTAAAGCAAGAGCAATAATTCTAGTCCTAGATGTCCTCTGTAGCTCAAAACATGCAACCTGTAGATTTTTTTTAAATGTCGCCTATGGATATTTTTAAGGGCACAATTGTGAAGCATGACATGTTGGGTATCAATTTACTCCCGTAACATTCTCTTTCACAATATAAAAAAATTGGGCTAACTTAAAGCGGGATTCCGCTGCCAAATCTTTTTTTTTTTTTTTTTTTTTTTTTTTTTTTCTGTGTCTTTGTTATGCGTTTTACTAATGTGTTTTTGTACTCACTACTTGTGGCTTTTTACTCCCCGGCTTGCCGATTTCTTGCGGAAGAAACAGTTTTAAAAATTAATGCCGGCTGTTTCCATATTGCTTGTGGGCATTTGAAGCCTACAAGCATTTCCTTCCGGGATGCGGTGATGCTGTGCTCCCAGCATTCACCGCTCGATCCCACGCATGCTCATTGATAGCAGCGAGCAGCGCCGTAAAACTTCGGGTTGTCATCACAACGGGCGGCGTCCTCGGAAGTTCCCGCCCTGTTGTGATGGCAATGAAATAAACAATGGTGCCTTCTGACACGCCCTCGTCACATGACCGGCGTTATGTGATGCCGAAATCTCACAAGATTTCGGCAGGACAGCATTCCACACTGATTCATGGGAACAATGTGAGAAACCTCCCAGGAGACTTTGCAGAGCCGGAGAAAGGCGATAACCACACCTACTCCCACGGGAGGAGAGCCCGGAAGTCACCTTTGAAATGTAAATTCAAAGTTAATTACGGCGATCGGATTTTTATAAAGGTTCGTTTTGGAATCTATGGGAGAAACACTATGGCTTGTGAGCTTTTTAAAATGTGAGTACAACACCGCTTTAACTGTTGTCTTATTTTTTAATTAAAAAAGTGTATTTTTTTTAAAAAAGTGTATTTTTTTAAAAAATAGTGCGTTTTGTAATACCGCTGCGCAAATATGGTGTGACAGAAAGTATTGTAACAACTGCCATTTTATTCTCTAGGGCATTAGAACCCCCAGACATTATACATTTTTTTCTAAGTCATTTTCTAGCAAAAAACTGTTTTTAACTTGTAAAAAACAAATCTCAGAAAGAAGCTCGGTCCTTAAGTGGTTAAAATAAGTTTGGCAGTATCAGTATCACCAGCGAAGCAGCTTCATTATTATCACATTAAAGAAGAATAGAATGTGCGCGGCATTTTGAGATTTCATAATTTGCCGCGTCACAAATGTGAATTCTCCATTACGAACGCTAGTTTACAAGACCGACCACTTCTGGTTCGTCCTTCCGAGCATGCATGTTTGTACTTTGGAGTTTTGTCTGATGGACTTTTGTACACACGCCCAGAAAATCCGACAACAGATATTTGTCCACGGAAATTTTTAAAGCCTGCCATCCAACATTTGTCTGTGAAAAATCTGACAATTGTTCCATACAAATGGTCGGATTTTCCACCAACAGCCTCTCATCACACAATTCCCGTCGGAAAATCCAAACGTGTGTACGAGGCTTTATGCTCTCCTTGACCGGTCTGTCAGTTTAGGTGGACAGCCATGCCTTGGTAGGTTTATAGTTGAGTCATACTCTTTCCATTTTTGGATAGCGGATTGAACAGTGCTTCGTGAGCTGTTCAAAGCTTGGGATTTTTTTTTTATAACCTAACATTGTTTAAACTTCTCCACAACTTTATCCCTGACCTGTTGGTATGTTGGCCTTCATGATGCTGTGTGTTCACTAATGTTCTCCAACAAACCTGAGGGCTTCACAGAACAGCTGTTTTTATACTGAGATTAAATTGCACACAGGTGGACTCTATTTACTAATTAGGTGACTTCTGAAGGTAATTGGTTCCACTAGATTTTAGTTAGGGGTATCAGAGCTAAGGGGGCTAAATATAAATGCATGCCACACTTTTCACGCATTTATTTGCAAAAAATATTGAAAACCATTTATCACTTTTCTTCCACTTCAAAATTATTTATCACTTTGTGTTGGTCACATAAAATTGCAATAAATGCATTAACATTTTTGGTTGTAACATGACAAAATATGGAAAATTTCAAGGGGTATGAATACCTTTTCAAGGCTCTGTAAATACTCCAATCACACACAATGCTTCTAATTCCCCCATTGCTTTTCATACTTAAGCTACATGGAAATCAGGTATAGTTCCACAGAGATTAAAGGATAAATTCACTTTTGCATCATGTTACAATTGAGCACTAGGGATGAGCCCCATGTTCAAGTCGAACGTAAGTTTGACTCAAACATCGGGTGTTCGCCTGTTTGCCGAACAGCGAACATTATGCGGTGTCCGCGGCAAATTCAAAAGCAGCGCCGTTAAAGTCTATGGGACACTAACATAAAAAATCAAAAGGGCTAATTTTAAGGGCTTGTATCCGAGTTATTGTCAAAAACAGGTTTGTATCAATGCAAAAATTATTATTTTTTTTAAACGCCCGTTTTTTTGGGGGCAGTGATTTTTTTAATGCTTAAAGTGAAACAATAAAAATGAAATATTCCTTTAAATATTGTGCCTGGGGGGTGTCTATAGTATGCCTGTAAAGTGGCGCAGTTTTCCTGTGTTTAGAACAATACCACAGCAAAATTAAATTTCTAAAGGAAAAATTGTCATTTAAAACTGATCGCAGCTGTAATGAATTGTTGAATCTCAGCAATATAGATACAGATAATTGAAGAAAAAAGAACATGGGATTGGGTCTGATATGGTAATTAAGGGGAACCCTGCGCCAAATTAAAAGAAATGGCGTAGGAGTCCCCTCAAAATCAATACCAGACCCTTATCCAAGCACGTAACCTGGCAAGCCGCAGGAAAAGAGGGGGGATGAGAGAGCTCCCCCCTCCTGAACCGTACCAGGCCACATGCCCTCAACATGGGGAAGGTGCTTTGGGGTAGCCCCCCAAAGCACCTGGTCCCCATGTTGATGGGGACAAGGGCCTATTCCCCACAACCCTTGCCCGGTGGTTGTGGGGGTCTGTGGGTGGGAAGCTTATCGGAATCTGGACACCCCTTTAACAAGGGGACCCCCAGATCCCAGACTCCTCCCTGTGTGAATTTGTAACAGGTACAAATGTATCCCTAACATTTCACAAAAAAGTGTCAAAATGGTAAAAAAGATAAGACACAGCTTGGGACAAGTCCTTTATTAAAAAAATAAATAAAAATGTCCCACAAAGTAAGTTCACGTGAATGGGACATTGCTCCAGATTCCGATAAGCCCCCTGCCCGCAGACCCCCACAACCACCGGGCAAGGGTTGTGGGGATGAAGCCCTTGTCCCCATCAACATAAGGGCAAGGTGCTTTAAGGGGCTACCAGGTTGCGTGCTCAGATAATGGTCTGGTATGGATTTTGGGGCAGACCCCTACGCCATTTTTTAAAAAAAATTGGTGCAGGGTTCCCCTTAAAATCCATACCAAACCTGAAGGGCTGGTATGGATTTTGGAATTTAAATTAGGGGGTGCATGAGTTTAGTCAGGCCTAGGGCAGCACAAAAGCTAAATACACTACTGGGTACATCCCATGCCCTGAAGGGTCTGGTATGGATATTTGGGGGGAACCCCACATCATTTTAAAAAAAAAATTGACGCAGGGTTCCCCTTAATATCCATACCAGACCTGAGGGGCCTGGTAATTGAATTTGGGGGAACCCCACGCTTTTTTTTTTTTTTTTTTTTTTTTTTTTTTTATAATTAATGACTTTCAATGACTGTTCTCTGTATTACGGGGAGCCGACAATTCATTATAGCCGTGAGTGATTTTAAATGACTTTTTTTCCTGCAGAAATGTCACTTTGTGCAGGGACAGGGGAAACATGCGCCCAATTACAGGCATACTATACACACCCCCCAGGTACAAAATTTAAATGAATATTACACTTTTATTGTTTCACTTTAAGCATTATTAAAATCACTGCTCCTAAAAAAACGTCCGTGTAGCGGCCATAATCCATTGCAGGGCGGCCTTGACTGAATGGGCTTACCGGTTACCTTCTCCTGGTCTGCTATTCCGCATCTAGGGGTTCTCAGGGTTGATACCCAACGACTTGTACACTGACACAGAAAGTCCTTTCAAAGGTTTTATTTTGCAGTAGAACTTTCACAAAACACAGTCTCTTTGGGAACAGAGGGCACGGGTGAAGAACTCGGGTACCTTGAACTGCAGGTTTAACAAAGTCTCTACTTCCACCCAGAGAGTAGCCACTCGCAGCTGGGTACTTCAAGGCTGAACAGACCTCTAGCCAGAGGTCATGGCAGTCAGCACGTTGACTCAAACTTGAACAATCAACTGAAGATGAACAGGAACCTTTTTTCAACTGTACCTGGAATGTTTCCCACTTCCATTGTGGTACTGGAAAAGTGTGGACTCATCAATATCAATAGGCATGCTGTCATTGGTATTATTATGCTATGTCATTTATTCAGAAATCATCAGAATCGTATGTTAATAGATGTATACTGTTTTTACTATATTTATGTCATGTGTACGGTCTTTTATGCCTATGAAATCAATACTTTTTACTTTATAATTAATAAACATTCTACATTGAAATCCAAACATGGTTTATTTTTTCCTCCACTATCCCAATGCTTCATTTAAAGTCCCAATTTCCTTTTTGTACCGACTCATCAATATCCTTCCCAACTCAGTAACCAGGCACTTCTCAGGATGCCACTTGCCGTCCCTCCTCTAAAGAGTCCTCCCCCAGTCACTTGCATGAGCTATGGTGCCCCTCCAAGCCGAGAGCACACCCGGACACTTTGAATCCTCCCTCAGTTACAGCGCCTCGGACCAGCAGGTTCCGAGACTCGAGAAGAGATGGATCCCTACCCCAGACCAGAGGGGTCTATCGGGTACCACTGACAGGAACATGCTGTGGGATGTCAAACACCCTGTGACCGGGACACCTCACGGGGCTACCCCGGTCCTTGAACCAGAACAGACTACACGGGTCTCTCAAACAACTCCAGAACCCCAAACACGTGACCCGCACCTGCTTAAGTACCCCCTCCCAGACTCCTCAGTGGGCCCGGCACTCCCGCTGATTGGCTCCGAGAGGGCCATACCCAAACATCCAACCAGACCTGGTTCTAGCCTGTCATGTGCACCTCACCGTTCACATGACCAGGCAGAACATCAAGGGTCCTGAGGCAAAAACTAAATTTACAATGCGTTTGACATTTGATCCCAAATTTAATCTGCTACATCCGTTTTTAAAACTTTTTTTTGCATTGATACATGTCCCCTGGGGCAGGACCCAGGTCCCCAAACACTTTTTATGACAATAACTTGCATATTCGCTTTTAAAATTAGCACTTTTGATTTTGAACGTTCGAGTCCCATAGACTTTAATAGGGTTCTAAAGTTCACACAACGTTTTTAGGTCTGTTCGCTGGTTCTGGTGCGAACCGAACTGAGGGGGTGTTCGGCTCATTCTTAGTCAGGAAATGTGTTTCTGGGCAACTAGTCCCTTTCTCATGCCTGGTCCACACTTGTCACTATCAGGAATCCGGCCCATAACAAAGATTTACAACTGACTCTGGAGAAAAGGGACATTAACGCAGGAAGTGTCCAAAAGAGGCTGCAGAAGATCAGTAGCACTGAGATAGGAAAAAGGATGAAAAAAGGTGAAAAAAGGATTTTCTGAAAATAAACGATTATCATTTTTTTATTTTATTATACACAGTGCTTAGATTCAGTTCAGTAATGCCGCCTACACACGATCTGATTATCCGGTGGACTTGGTCCGGCGAACAATTCGCCCATGTGTGGGCTCCGGACTTTTTTTTCCCCAAAAGTCCTGCGGACTTAGAAAGAAGTCTTGACTCAAAATCTGCCCGCCTGTGTGCTAGTCCGCCGGACTTTTGAAATGAACGTACTTGACCACACACGGAGTAAAGTCCGTTGATTTTGAACGTGACTCCAGGTAGACGGAACTAGTGAAGGAAGTCAATTTTGCCGCCTCCATCGGCGAGATTGACACCTCGCTAGCCCTGTCACTTGGTATGGATTTAAAGGGGAACCCCTACACCGAAAAAAACGGTGTGGGGGTCCCCCCAAAGTCCATAGCAGACCCTTATCCGAGCACACAGCCCGGCCGGTCAGGAAAGGGGGTGGGGACGAGCGAGCGCCCCCCCCTCCTGAGCCGTACCAGGCCGTGTGCCCTCAACATGGGGGGTGCTTTGGGGAAGGGATAAGCAAACAGTAAGCAACGGTACGCAATAACAGTAAGCAACCCAGCCACTATGACTCAGGTTGACATAAAAGTAGAACCATGTTTTATTAACTGTCCCCTTTTTTATGTTGAAAAAAGGGACCAAACCACATAATATTCTAGGCCACGACAAGGGAGGGGGAGGGGAGCTCACATGTAGAGGTCTTGAGGACTGGCAGAGCAGGCTTGATGAAGCTGCCCTAAATAGGGCTTTTCCCCCTCTAGAAAATTCCAGGAGGTCATGTGACATAACCTTCTGGAATGTTCCTAACGATAAACTATCCCTTGTCACCTGATCTTCTACTGGTCACCTGACCTTGCCTCATAAATCACCACTGGTTACCCATTAACTGAAGCCTAGCTTCACCCACCTATCTAACTGACAAAAGGGGGGCCTCAAAACTCCCTTTCTCATGAGCTCGGGGGGGCCTTAAAACAGTTCTCCTCACTTTCATTCTCTTGTATGTCCAGGGGGGGGGGTCTTATTTCACTCCCATGAGGGTAGGTCCTTGACAATCTAGGCTCATAGAAAATGGGATGAATGACACTGGACATCATTCAACCTGAGAGAGTGGCACCATCTAATGTTAAAAGATATATTGTAGGGGGCATTGCTTGAGAGAGATTGATTATCACAGCCAGATCTATGGTTTATATTTTAACTGTATATATTAGGGCTGCGGAAATTAATGATTAATTCCTCAATTAATCATTAAAAAATTATTTTGATCGGTATTCACCTCTCCACCGGCTTCCGGGTCTTCAGGGAGTTCCGTCGGAGATCTGGTGATGTCAAAGGCAAATTTGATAACCTCTGTTTTTTACAGTTTGAATTTAAAACGTATTTGTGTGAACTGTCACATTAAGCCATGGATTGTGGAAACAAACTAGTGTCAGGTGATTGTATATAGTGTATACCACATTTACCACTGACTAATGCAGAGTTGCAATGCAAGGAGATCAGCTAAAAGTAGTTGGATCTATATGTGCGTTATAATTAATCGAAATTAGTTGATTAATCGATTAAAAAAAAAATAGATTAATCGAACAGCCCTAGTATATATGTTTACTTTAACTATTTTATTAAAGTGTAGTTAGACTTTAACCACTTCAGCTCCAAAAGGTTCACCCCCCCCCCCCCCCCCCCTTCATGACCAGGCCATTTTTTGCGATATGGCACTGCGTTATTTTAATTGACAATTGCGCAGGTGTGCGACGCTGTACCCAAATAAAATTTAAGTTCTTTTTTTCCCACAAATAGAGATTTCTTTTGGTGACGTTTGATCACCTCTGCAATTTCTATTTTTTACGCTATATACAAAAAAAGACCGGCCATTTAGAAAAAGTATAAAAATATATTTTTTACTTTCTGCTATGAAGCACACCCAAATAAAAAATGTAAAAACCTTCCGGTTGCGGCGCCGCATGAGCTAGCTGTGTCTCTCTCTAGCTCCCACTGCAGTGACCAGCATCGGCCTATAAACTGGGCCACATAGGCCCCCCACATCGCTACCCGGCCTCGGGTGTCCCCTGAAGGTCACCCTATCGCCATGGACCAGTTTGTAGAAAAAATGGGCGTCCGCTCGTATGTGGTCGCGGCGGCACCTCCGAACCGGCCGCAAATCGAGCCCCGAGCTTCGGCCTTTCGGGACCTCACGGGAGGCACACAGCCCTCAGACATGGAGATGAGCGGGGTCTCCTCTCCCCTATCACACACCGTAGCAGCACCATCCCCATCCACTGGGCCTGTGTCCATGTCCCCCCGCCAGTATTGCCAGGGGACAGCCTAGCACCACCGCCAGGGGATGATGGCCACACTAGCCGCATTACTCATGCGGTCGCAGCCCTTCTATTACCCATGATAGCAGCTTCCGTGGAAAAAGCGATTCATGCTGGGATGACACAAATCAAGGCTCAATTGACTGAAAACACCACCAGATTAAACTAATTAGAACACCGCGTATCCGAGGTGGAAGATGAATTGCATCAAGCCCAAGCTACAGAGCAATCACAGGACAAAACTAACCAATATATCATCCAGAAATTGGATGATTTAGAGAACAGATCTAGACGATCCAATCTGCGGTTTGTGGGTATTCCTGAATCGCTGCCATCGGCGAATCTTGCCGACTTCTGCGATAAATGAATCCCGGAGGCCATGGGCCTCCCAGGCCCCTTCACAGTTGAGCAGGCCCACCGCATGGGATCCTATAATGCAGACCGCAAGTCTCCCTGGCCCATTATTGCCAAATATCTTAACTATGCTGACAAGGCCCTCATTCTTCAAAGATTTCGGCAATCTCCATCTCTCCAAATCGATGGTGTTAAAGTCCTGATTTTCGCCGACTACTCCATTGAGGTCTCAAAAAAAAGGAAGGCTTTTCAACCAATTTGTTTGGAACTCTTCAAGCTACAAATCAAATTCACTCTGGCATTTCTGGCAATACTCCGCCTCAAATCTCCGAAAAAGGGGAGCAACTATCCTTTGAGGATCCCTCGGAAGCAGAATCATTTCTTCGGTCTCTTCGGACAGACTCGAACCCCATTACATCATCCAAGTCAGCTTCCAGCCTCTGATCTCTGGAACAGAGGAGCCCTCAAAAGGACTCTGCCAAGCGCTTCCAGGCCTCTGCACTGGACCACCACAACCGCAACTCTTTCCACTGAAGGCCCTTCTGACATCCTGCATTGCTTGCCCAGCTATCTCAGGTCATATGACTTGTTCAATTTTTGCTTATTACAGCGTTTTTCCCTTTCAGTTTGACTTTTTAAGAAACGAAAAATGCACCCACATGGGGTGCCCCTGACCTCTGGTCACTGATTTGGGCTCCAGGCCCTCTGCCTGCCCTTCCCAGTCTGGTGTTCCATTTCACAGTTTTATTTATTTACCATGCCTTTTGTTACTGCTATAGTTTTATTCTGGTTATAGCTGTAGCCCTTCATGATCTCACTGTGTAACATCCCCCCGCCTTTCTCCTCCGCTGCACCCCAGACAAACTAACCGCCTCTTTGGCTTCCTGGGGCCGCTCAAGTCTCCCTCTCTTGGGGTCCTGCATGGGGATCTGCATTAAACAGTGAACTTATGCAGAAAAAAGAGTTCCTTCAAATGTTTGAGTTGTTTTACTTTTTTCTCCTGCCGTATTCCCCATATTCCCACCTCCCCCCCACTCTCCCTGTTTCTGTCTTATACGTACGTACCCATCTTCCACTCAAGGGTTCTCCAGACACGCCCTTTTCACCAACCCGTGCCCAGCTACACCTTTGCTGTCCTTACACTTTTAATGCTTTAAACTCACCATATATACATCCGCTTTCTCCTCCAATCTTAGGGTAATCTCGTGGAACGTTAAGGGTCTTCGCTCTTCTCACAAGAGAATGAAGATCCTTCGTCACCGTAAAGGACTTAAAACTGACATAACCTTGTTACAGGAAACCCATCTTCATACATCTGATTTCCACCGCATGCAAAAACTTCGGGTTGGAACGGCTCTTGGAGCTGAATCGGTAGGACGAAAAGCAGGTGTCCTCCTCCTGATTCATAAAAATCTCCCCTGCACAATCCTTTCCACGCATACAGATGATCACGGCCTTTTTATCACAGTGCAGGTTAAGATAGGCTCAAAAGAAATTCTGATCTCTAATGTCTATGCCCCCAACAACCCTACTAAACAATTTTACTGTGAACTTTCTTCCTGGCTGCTCAAATATACTCATTTGCCCCACCTAGACGGGGTGATTTCAACGATGTAATGCATCCTTCAGAGAACAGGTCCTCCCCTAAACGTCTTAAGATGAGTCCTACACCTTCCACCCCCACTCTATTCGCATCCACCATGGATTCTCTGCACTTTATAGACCTATGGCGACTGTCCCACCCTGTAGACAGGAACTTCACCTTCTATTCCAACCCTCATAAAACCCTCACTAGAATTGACTATTTCTTCAGTTCTGATGACCTCCTCCCCTTGACCTCGGAATCAGAGATATGTGACATAGCCATCTCCGATCATGCCCCGATAGCGATCTCCCTTGACAAATTAGATCTCCCACCTCACCCCAACCTTTGCGTTTCCCATCCTTCCTTCACAACAATACGGACTCCCAAAAATACATGGAACAGGCTTAGTCAGACTATTCCATTGCCAATGCTCCTCACACAGATGACCCAAATCTCTTTTTGGATGCCGGGAAAGCATATCTTAGGGTTCGTATCATATGCTACGCCACCTCTTTCAAACGGAATGCTCTGCAAAATTATAAATCGGCCAGTACCAGGTTACACACTGCCCAACGTACTCTTACTTCTTCTGACTCCCCTGAGGACAGAGACGAATGGTTGGCCGCCAAGTCTGCCTTCTAGTGATGGATAAACTTCCGATGGGACGTTTCGCGAACGCGATCCGCGAACGTGCCCAAATGTTCGTGAACCGCAGGTTCACGGCGGACCCCATTCATTTAATGGCAGGTGAACCTTAAAAACCTCCAGGTTATATTTTCAGCCACAAAATACTTACTAGCTGTGCACACATAGTCCCACAACATGGACACTGACATACCAGAAGTATTAAGTGAATCTGGGATTGACAACGACAAGAATTCTTTTTTTATCTGTGAAATTTTGTCAATTCAGGAGTGCATGAAAGCCATGGAGGAAAGGCAAGGTCAGGCCAGGCTATGAAGGGGGTGCAGGAGATGATCAGTGCCACAGTCAGGGCAGAGCAGTCCTGTGCCAGTGTCCCAGTGTGCCAACCTGTGCTTGAGCCCCTGACCCCTCCCTCTGCCCGGCCCTTACCCCCACCTATGCAGGGCTCCACTGCGGTGGTCCGGAGGTGCCAGTCCAGTACTGATCCTCAGACATGGTGCTGGCACTGCCTGCTGATTGGCTTCTCCGCTGCTATCTCCCTCACTGTCTGACACCAGCACTGAGATAGAACACTGACACCAGCACCACGATAGAGACTGAGCACTGACACCAGCACCGTGATAGAGAACATTGACACCAGCACCGAGATAGAGAGCACTGACACCAGCACCGAGATAGAGAGCACTGACACCACACCAGCACCAAGATAGAGAGCACTGACACCAGCACCGAGAGCGGAGGGTATATGGTGGTGTTGGTGGTAGTGTCTTTGGGGGTACACACAGCAGAGAGTAAAGAAGAGGGTGCAGATCGAGAGGATGAGGAGGGTGCAGAAGATGAAGGCTGAGTGAGCCACTCAACCAAGTCTGGTGCGTCCTTTGATGTAATCAAACGCACCTTCTGCAATTATCCCTCTTTGGCTCAAGCCTGTTGCTCCTTCCCTACCCCTACCACCCCTTCGGAAGGGCCTGCCTCTTCCTCTGCCTGTCATTTTTTAAATGACCCTGTAACAAAAGTCTCTAGAGAAGTGCAGTATATGTGGAAGAAGGTATATAACACCCCGCTTCACTCTGTCGTTTTGGGGGGCCACTGGTCTATCACACCAGTTATAATACTTTTTTCTAATTGCGTTTGTCACTCTTTGTAGTATCGCTGCAGAACCGCTCAGCAGTCACAATGCTGCACAGTGGAAATGCACTATACTATGCTTTCTATATTTTAAAGTATTTTATATGTGTATTATACCCTTATATACTGCACACCAAATAATACACCTATACCAGTCCTTAAAAGGACGTTTGTGGACCTAATAGTAGCTAGTAGGGATGAGCTTCGAGTTCGAGTCGAACGCATGTTCGACTCGAACATTGCCTGTTCGCCTGTTCAGCGAACAGTGAACAATTTGGGCTGTTCGCGGCAAATTTGAAAAGCCGGAACACCCTGTACAAGTCTATCGGAGAAATCTAAAGTGCTAATTTTAAAGGCTAATATGCAAGTTACTGTCCTAAAAAGTGTTTGGGGACCTGGGTCCTGCCCCAGGGGACTTGGATCAATGCAAAAAAAAGTTTTAAAAATGGCAATTTTTTGAGGAGCAGTGATTTTAATAATGATTAAAGTGAAACAATAAAAGTGTAATATTCCTTTAAATTTCGTACCTGGGGGGTGTCTATAGTATGCCTGTGAAGGGGCGCATGTTTCCCGTGCTTAGAACTGTCCCTGCACAAAGTGTTATTTCTGCAGAAAAAAAATTCATTTAAAATCACTCGAGGCTATAATGAATTGTCGGCTCCGTAATACAGAGAACACTCAATGAGTGTTCTCTGTTATATGGGAGCCGACAATTCATTCATTGAAAAAAAAAAGCGTGGGGTTCCCCCTGGGGCTGCTTATTATGAGGGGCTCCCACCATCCCTGTGCTGTGCTGACTGCCTCCTGCTTCTCACTTTCTCATCTAATGAAAATTCGTATTTCGGATAGGAAATTCTTAAACGGAATTTCATATTTCGGATAAAAACCAAAGTTCCATCAGCATCGACTGTCATATTGAGGCATATCTTTGCCTTTAAATTTATCGTAAGGAACGTCGTTCATACAAATTAACGAATCTAACGATAATTCGTATTTCGCACAAAACGAAACGGAATTTCGGATACGAAATACGAAGTACGAATTAATTTTAATATAAACCGTAACGGAACAGAACAAAACAAATTTATTGTCTAGTAGCTAGTGAATTACAGACTGTCCCTGCTCCAAACAGCAAACTCTAACCCTACACAGAGAAACTACAGCTGTAGAATCGGTCAGCACTGTAGTGCACTATAATATTCTTTCTATATTTGAAAGAAAGTATATTATAAGTGTATTACAACCCTATATACTGTACACATATACCAGTCCTTAAAAGGACATTTGTGGACCTAATAGTAGCTAGCTAGTAGCTAGTGAATTACAGACTGTCCCTGCTCCAAACACCATACTGTCCCTACACTGAGAAACGACAGCTGCAGAATCGGTCAGCACTGCAGTGCACTATAATAGGCTTTCTATATCTGAAAGAAAGTATATTATAAGTGTATTACAACCCTATATACTGTACACCTATACCAGTCCTTAAAAGGACTTTTGTGGACCTAATAGTAATAGCTAGTGATTACAGACAGACTGTCCCTGCTCCAAACACCAAACTGTCCCTACACTGAGAAAAGACAGCTGCAGAATCGGTCAGCACTGCAGTGCACTATAATATGCTTTCTATATTTGAAAGAAAGTATATTATAAGTGTATTACAACCCTATATACTGTACACCTATACCAGTCCTTAAAAGGACTTTTGTGGACCTAATAGTAATAGCTAGTGATTACAGACTGACTGTCCCTGCTCCACACAGCGTCCTTTCCCTACACTGACAAACGACAATGTCAGCTTTGACTGGCTCTCCATGTCCCTCTCCAAAATGGGGTTCTCAGGCCCATTTTGCCACCTCATTAACTCTATGTATACATCCCCCACAGCCAGGTTGGTCACAGCGGGACTCCTCTCCCGTGGCTTCCATCTCCACAAAGGTACCAGACAGGGCTGCCCATTATCTCCCCTTCTGTTTAATATCGCTTTGGAACCTCTGTCTAGATACCTGTCCCAAATAGCCCCTCTACAAGGTATTAAGATAGGTGACAGGGAACTCCGCACATCTCTTTTTGCCGATGATGTCCTCATCTTTACATCAAACCCTTCTGCAGATATACTTACCATTAAACACATATTTGATGATTTTAGGCTCTGTTCTGGGTTCCGCATTAGCTACTCCAAAAGTGAAATTCTTTCCATCGGCACACGTCACCCCTCCCTGGGCTCATCAGTCCACATTTGCAGTAGCCTCTTCCCACATCACTTATTTGGGAATCAAAATTGGGAAATTACCTTCTCTGTATCATCTCATCGCCAATTGAAGCTCAGCCTTCCCGGATCCTAATCTGGTGGACAAAATTCTACTTGGGTTAAGCAGTGTTACGTCTAACCCCCAACGAAATCTGGAGAGAAACCCAGCTCACGATTGCTCACAGGGCTCACATCCCATTTCTCTCTCCCAAAACAAACTGAGATGGGGCCTCCTGCCCCCTTTGTCAGCAATTGAAGCCACCTCTCTTTCATCGCTTCTGGTTTTGTCCAGTTATCTCTATATTCTGGGATCAGGTATCCTTCATCTTCGAGGTCACACTGTTGAAGCTGCCTAACGACCCCCTACTTCTAATTTTTGGATATTGGGACCCTCTGCTGCTGCCTTGGTCTCAACCTCCTAAGGATGCCCCCCCCCGAGGCGACCCATGCATGCTCCTCCCCTGCAGGCTGGATCCTGTTATGTTTACTCATCGCCGGCGGCTCATCCTCCAACATTGGCTCTCACCTCAAGGCCCTCCTTTCCACCAACTACAGAAAGAACTCCTCACTCTGTTGTTCAGAGAAAGGCTTCTCACAGATTTCAAACAAATTAAGTCCAAAACACGTTTTTTCTGCAGGTGGCAACCCTTTATCCTATCGGCCCTGTGACCGTCTGACCAGTCAGCACTGGAACACTTCTCTTTCTCTTATGGCAAGTCACCCACACATGGCTAAAGAAGGGCAGCCTCTGTATTTTCTGTATTTTCCCTTGGTCTGTCTGGACCTCCCAAGCGGACTGTAATCATTGTGAAATCCCCTCCACCTACCCCCCCCCCCTCATTCCCTGCCCCCCCCCCCCGTTATCCCTGGTTATACCACCTAATTTTGTATTATCTTTCATTAGCCGGGGGTTCTGGTATAGATCCATCCAGTTAGTCTACTTTTCCCTGCCTAGGCTTTACTTTTGATGGATCCTCATTGCCTCCATACCTGAGGTTTTATTCTCTCAAGCTAACGCAGCTGTTCTCCCTATGAGGAATGTTTTTATGTTTATATCATTGTATTAATGCTGGTCCTTGACCCTGCTAATGATTTATGTCTCTATTACTGTATCTTGTTATCTCAAGAAAATGTACTAGATCTGTGATTTTTTATGTCTGTTCTATTTGGTTCTCAATAAAAACTTTTTGAAAAAAAAAACCATGTAAAAAAATTCAATTTTGTCATCAATTTAGGCCAATATTTTTTCTGCTATATATTTTTTACTAGTAATGGTGGCGATCAGCGACTTATAGCTGGACTGCGGTATTGAGGTGGACAAGCCGGACACCGAAGTGACACTAATATAGTGATCAGTGCTAAAAAATATGCACTGTTACTGTACTAATGACACTGGCTGGGAAATGTGTTCCCTGGGTGTGTTTTCTTACTCTGCCGGAGGTGCTTTGACTGGGGGAATGTAAAGATCTCTGTCCCTGCTTAGCAGGAACACAGCATCAGCACATTCTCCTCCACAGAATGGTGGTCTGCCTTTTTCCTCAACAATCAGCGGGTCCAGGCGGACATCATGTCTGCCGAACCTGCTGATTGTCTCCAGCTCTGTCCAATCGGAGTGGTCTCTGGACCCAGGAAGTGTCAAATCGCGTACCAGGTACATGATCTGGCGCAGAGCGGCCACCCTGCCACAGTAAATCTAAGGCGGGCAGTCACTAAGCAGTTAAACAAAGACAAAAGTTCTAAGTAAAGGTTTAAAGCTACCGTATATACTGGAGTATAAGCCGAGATTTTCAGCCTCTTTTTTGAGGCTGAAAGTGCCCCCCTCGGCTTATACTCGAGTCATCGCTGTCTGCCCGCTCGATCAGCGTGTCGAGCAGACAGACAGCGGCCATTCTATGATTCAAAAGCCGCGCCTCCGGCTCCGCCTTCGCCTGTGATAGGCGGAACACTGAATTTCCCAGCAGCCTGTGTTCCGCCTATCACGGGCATCGTCTCATCCTCGTACTACGGACGAGGATGATACGACGTCCGTGATAGGCGGAACACAGGCTGCTGGGAAATTCAGTGTTCCGCCTATCACAGGCGAAGGAGGAGGCGCGGCTTTTGAATTTTACAATGGCCGCCGACGAAGAGGGCACGGGACGGAGGCAAGACAAGGCACGGCACGGGATGGGACGGGACGGGACGAAGGCAAGGCACGACACGGGACGGAGGCTCGGGACAAAGGCTCGGGACACAGGTAGGCTGGACACACACACACACACACACACACACACACACACACACACACACACACACACACACCCCTGTACTGCCCACTAAACATGATGGGATTTTTGTCGTGGCTATGACGCAAAGTGGCTGCTGGATGGTCTTCTCTGTGTGGGTGGCCAGCGGGAATAAATCTGCGACTCAACTATTCCCTTTTCCCTGCCAAAGTGAATGGGTCCTCAGCCCTGGTTCACACTATATTGCCATGCAGCTAACACTGCAAACCCTATTCATTTCCGCACTGCGTTTTGCGATCTGCTGCGGGTGTAGGTGCAGGTAGGCTGGACACACACACACACACACACACACACACGGATGGAGACACACACACACGGATGGATGGATGGATGGAGACACACACACACACAGGGATGGATGGATACACACACACACAGGGATGGATGGATGGATGGAGACACACACACACAGGGATGGATGGATGGATGGATGGAGACACACACACACAGGGATGGATGGATGGATGGACACACACACACACAGGGATGGATGGACGGACACACAGGGATGGACGGACACACAGGGATGGACGGACACACAGGGATGGACGGACACACACACAGGGATGGACAGGCATGTCTCACCCTCGGCTTATACACGAGTCAATAAGTTTGCCAGTTTTTTTGGGGGTAAATTGGGGGCCTCGGCTTATATTCGGGTCGGCCTATACTCGAGTATATACGGTAGTTAGATTGGATGTGTAAATATAAGTCTCCAATCACAGTGGCAATGAATGTATTGATCCTTATTGTGATTCCCATCTCAAGTGCTCCTTTCCGCGATTGCATAGGGTCTTAATTCCCATAATATCTAAAGTAGAAAGTGTATTTTTGTGTGTTTTTTTCTTTTCTAGAGGACACTGAGAAGTTCCATGAGCAGCTGTGTGCGAATAATGATCCATCACTGAGGAGGATATATGAGTATTACAGAGATGATCTGACCCACATCCTGGAGAACTTGAACCCTCATGCTGTCCTAGTAGAACTAAACTCTCGGAATGTCTTAAACACAGACGTAAGCAAAAGATATTTGTAAATGACATACCTTCATAAGTGTAAATGTCATTAGAGATACCTTATATAGTGTTTTATAATATGTCCGTATATAATGTGTTTAGTGAGACTTCAGAAAAATGGAAGAGGGTTGAACAGGTAACATTATCACTTTGCCATAGAGCTCTATACTGCCATTGTATAGACTTCACGGACATAGAACATGCTTGCTTTTACACAAATATATGTTGTAGTCCAGATGGACGTTTAAAATATTAAGTTCCAGTAATATGACAGAGTTATCACAACAAAGATAACTGTATGAATGCTTCATCCCCAATGTTACATTGTAGCTTTCCACATCTTAAAAGTCTCACATGCATAACTCCACATACATGTTAGACATGATACCATCTTCATATAGCTGTGTTCAATTGGGGATGAGCAGCAATTTTTGACCAACTTGATTTTGTACTAAAATTTACAACATTTTCAACCTTTCTCAAAATTGGACTTAACAAGTTTTCATTTGAAAGCTAAGAGCATGTGTATTTGGTTGGCCTGGTGATATTTTGTAAATGTTGTGTAGCATCTAAAGTTATAAAAATTAAAAACCACCAAACGGTCATTTAAAAATATGCAAAAAAGTCAAGAACAAATCACTTTTTTAAAACAACCGGGCAAAGTGTGTTCTTTAAAAACAGGAGGGCTCAAATGTCTAGTGCATTACCATTAGTGACAAGCATAAGCCAAATACATACTCACAAAATGTGAATTAAAGCAAGTATAATAGATATCGCCCCATGGCTGGATTTGGTGTTATCTGACCCAAACCCATGCAGGTTGGTAGTCTGAGTAAGTACAGTATGTTTTTGGCTTATGCTTGTTAAAAAAAAAGAGTTTTTGGTAATGCACTTTGTGTTTGTGCCCTACTGTGTGTTTTTACAGAGTTCCCCAGTCTGAGGCAGACTGCATTGGGGAAGCATTACTGCCTGCAATACCTACCGGATGTGTTATCTTCTGAGCGCTGGAGTGTTCTTGCATGATTAAAAGTATGTTCTTGCTTGATTTGATAATAAAATGTCTTTATGTAATTTAAACAAAGGTGTGTGGCATATACAGTGGTGTGAAAAAGTGTTTGCCCCCTTCCTCATTTCCTGTTCCTTTGCATGTTTGTCACACTTAAGTGTTTCGGAACATCAAACCAATTTAAACAATAGTCAAGGACAACACAAGTAAACACAAAATGCAATTTGTAAATGAAGGTGTTTATTATTAAAGGTGAAAAAAAAATCCAAACCATCATGGCCCTGTGTGAAAAAGTGATTGCCCCCTAAACCTAATAACTGGTTGGGCCACCCTTAGCAGCAACAACTGCAACCAAGCGTTTGCAATAACGTGCAATGAGGCTTTTACAGCGTCCTGGAGGAATTTTGGCCCACTCATCTTTGCAGAATTGTCCTAATTCAGTTACATTAGAGGGTTTTCGAGCATGAACGGCCTTTTTAAGGTCATACCACAACATCTCAATAGGATTCAGGTCAGGACTTTGGCTAGGCCACTCCAAAGTCTTCATTTTGTTTTTCTTCAGCCATTCGGTGGTGGACTTGCTGGTGTGTTTAGGATCATTGTCCTGCTGCAGAACCCAAGTTCGTTTCAGCTTGAGTACACGAACAGATGGTCGGACATTCTCCTTCAGGATCTCTTGGTAGACAGCAGAATTCATAGTTCCTTTTATCACGGCAAGTCTTCCAGGTCCTGAAGCAGCAAAACAGCCCCAGACCATCACACTACCACCACCATATTTTACTGTTGGTATAATGTTCTTTTTATGAAATGCAGTGTTCCTTCTACGCCAGATATACTTGGACACACACCTTCCAAAGAGTTCCACTTTTGTCTCATCGGTCCACAGAATGTTGTCCCAAAAGTCTTGGGGATCATCAAGATGTGTTGTGGAGAAATTGAGACGAGCTTTGATGTTCTTTTTGCTCAGCAGTGGTTTTCTCCTTGGAACTCTGCCATGCAGGCCATTTTTGCCCAGTCTTTTCCTGATGGTGGAGGCATGAACGCTGACCTTAACTGAGGCAAGTGAGGCCTGCAGTTCCTTGGACGTTGTTGTGGGGTCTTTTGTGACCTCTTGGATGAGTCATCGCTGCGCTCTTGGGGTAATTTTGGGCGGCCGGCCACTCCTGGGAAGGTTCACCACTGTTCCATGTCTTCGCCATTTGTGGATAATGGCTCTCACTGTGGTTCGCTGGATTCCCAAAGCTTTGGAAATGGCTTTATAACCCTTTCCAGACTGATAGATCTCAATTACTTTCTTTCTCAATTGTTCCTGAATTTCTTTGGGTCTCGGCATGATGTGTAGCTTTTAAGGATCTTCTGGTGGACCTTACTGTGTCAAGCAGCTCCTATTTAAGTGATGCCTTGATTGTGAACAGGTGTGGCAATAATCAGGCCTGGGTGTGGCTAGAGAAATTGAACTCAGGTGTGGACAACCACAGTTATAGTATGTTTTAACAAGGGGGGCAATCACTTTTTCACACAGGGCCATGATGGTTTGGATTTTTTTTCACCTTTAATAATAAACACCTTCATTTACAAATTGCATTTTGTGTTTACTTGTGTTGTCCTTGATTATTGTTTAAATTGGTTTGATGTTCCGAAACATTTAAGTGTGACAAACATGCAAAGGAACAGGAAATGAGGAAGGGGGCAAACACTTTTTCACACCACTGTACAGTATGTACTGTATACTAATACTCTTGATAGTATAAATGGTTGTTGCTAGGTGACTACATTGTAGATCTTGTAAGTTGGCTTTATATACAGTAAGGTAAAATGTTGTGTTATTTAGTTTTTGTGATATTTTGATTGAATATTCTTTTGAGGCATTTTAGATTTACCATCCTTTCACCACCTTTGGGATCATGTAAAGATACTCGTGTATCAAGTTATAATTTTATAGATCAGGGGTCTCTAAACTTTCTAAACAAAGGTCTAGTTTACTGTGCTTCAGACATTAGGAGGGTCGGAATGTGGCCAGTGGGAGTAGAAAAGGTCCTGACATCAGTGGGGGAAATATAATGACCCCTTTTTTTTTTTTAATTGAGAGTAATTGCACCCCATTATTGGTGTAAGCATAAGGAATTGCGACCCAACGTTGATGTCACTGGGAGGAATTGTGCCCCCTTCATTGGTGTCAATGGGGGGAATTATGCCCCATTGTTGGTATTAGTGGATGAAATAATGCCCCAAGAGCCAGATAAAAGTAAGCAAAGGGCCACATCTGGCCCCTGGGCCGCAGTTTGGAGATCACTGTTATAGATCAACAATACAGACGTTGTGGCTATTGATTGTCATTGCAGGAATTGGGTTTGAATGTGGTAGTGTGGATTTGGCTTACATAGAAGAAATGATCTTGCAGCTATGATGGTTGAATGCTGTAGGGAAAACATTATGAATACAGACTGATCCTACAGACATTGTGAGGTTCATAAATGGATATCACATGATTACAGGATTCATTCACGTGAATAACATTTGTAAAAAAAGATATCAGATGTTTATAATTTGCAGTAATGCAAACGGTCTTTAAATATTTTAAAGGTTTCATGTGTATGTATCAAATAAAGTTTTGATATGGTGACATCAGAGTAAGACTGGGAACCCTTGGATTGGTGAGAAATACATCCAAATGTCCCTTTCTTGGTAGGAACAGATGTTTGTGGGCTAAGTAAAGTGTATTACACAAATGGTGCCATTGCGCTGAATTGATTTGAGGACACAAAGCATAGGTCACTGATTGCTTTTCCCACTCTGACCAATGTCTGAATGGTAAAGTATATCTACTCAGCACCACTGGCCCAACATATCTTATTAGTACTGGTCCAGGTGGCAAATGCCTCTATTTCTGCAGCCCAGTCCTCTCCTGGGCCAGATATATCAAATGTATATAATCAATCAGAATTAATGTGATATACATTTAGGATTGACATAATCTAATAATATTTACATACTGAGTGGTTCTCGTTATTGTCTTGAATTAAGAAATTAATCAATTCTAAGTAAAAATTAGTTGGAACTGATATATTCACACACCTCTATGTTTTCAATTCTCTGAATTCTAAAAGTTATAGCTTTAAACTAACCATACACTGTAAGACTTTGCATGTTTATCCACATAGATCGTATGAAAGAAATGCCCAAAAGCATGGATAGAAGAATTTTCACAATGACTATTGCATTTAAAAAGCTGGCACTATGGTTGTCATACCCGAACATTAGAACAGTACCTGTATATGACCTGTATATGGATGCAGCTGCTGTTCAGTTGAAAATTTCCCCACCTGGTGTGATATTTCTGGGGCAGGATCACTAGCAAGTCATCTTTGCGATCGCAGTCAGTTTTTATTTATTTAATACAGGCAAACAAAAATGTCTTTTATTCAGCATAAATCAAACAATAACAGTCTATAAAAATTCTGGTACAACAGAAAGTTGGCTCACCACCAGCATAATCCTGTCCCACAATAGGGTTAAAGTTCCCTCCTGCTTCATGGGTCCAGAAAAAAGCTCTCAGGAGCTGTTTCTCTTGCGTCTATCTAGCAATGTTACTCTGTGGTATAAACAAGGAAACTTAAGTATAAGGGACTTTCTAGGCAACAGGCAAAAGAAACATAAACAGAAAATTCTACAAAATAGCTTTTATTATGAAAAAATATATAAAATTAAGGTGCAAACATCACCAATATAAAAACAGTAGATTACAATCATGAATCGTTAATGCATGATAATTGTATACATTCAGTCCGACGCGTTTCAGGACACTTGTATAGTCCTTTCATCAGGGGCATTCAGAGCCAGAAGAAACTACCACAGCACATTCTAAAAGAAAAAACAACAATAACAGCAAAAAACACAATACAACAAAACATCAATCTCATTATGAAAGAGGGCATACAAGAGGAGCATCGTTGAGGTCATGATTATATAAACACATACTGATTAGATTGGTCAGTATTGCATACACCTCCAGATGGAATGCCGACTAGCACAGTCCGGCCATATATTCATATCAGATGCCGTGAAGAGTGTAGGGGAAAACTGTTAGGCTAACATAACTGCAGTGCTACGTGATTGGATGTACAGATGATAGTTAGTTAGTTCGTTAGTCAGGTTGAAAAAAGACACAAGTCCATCTAGTTCAACCACAAAAAAAAAAAAAAATGATAGCTTACAACCATAGATGCAGGGAGTAGCAGTAGTGACACTTAACAAAAACTATTGATTTAAAAAATTCTGCAAAAAAGAAAAGATGTGTATATATATATATAATATTTTTGAATGTAAGGCCTACAACAAATACATTGTTGCTACTAAGGATGAGCTGAACACCCCTCGGTTCGGTTCACACTAGAACCACAAACAAACCTAAACTTCATGTGAACTTTAGAACCCTATTAAAGTCTATGGGACTCGAACGTTCAAAATCAAAAGTGCTAATTTTAAATGCTAATATGCAAGTTATTGTCATAAAAAGTGTTTGGGGACCTGGGTGCTGCCACAGGGGACATGGATCAATGCAAAAAAAAAGTTTTGAAAACTGATGTTTTTTTTGGGAGCAGTGATTTTAATAATGCTTAAAGTGAAACAATAAAAGTGTAATATTCCTTTAAAATTCATACATGAAGGGTGTGTATAGTATGCCTGTAAAGGGCTGCATGTTTCCCGTGCTTAGAACTGTCCCTGCACAAAGTGTAATTTCTGCAGGAAAAAAAGTAATTTAAAATCACTTGCGGCTACAATGAATTGTTGGCTCCCCATAATACAGAGAACAGTGATGGAAAGTCATTGATAAAAAATAAAAAAAAGCATGGGGTTCCCCCAAATTCAATTACCAGGCCCTTCAGGTCTGTTATGGATTTTAAGGGGAATTCCACGCCAAATAAAAAAAAATGATGTGGAGTTCCCCCTACAAATCCATACCAGACCCTTTATCCGAGTACGCAACCTGGCAGGTCGCAGGAAAAGAGGGGGGACAAGACAGCGCCCCCCTCCTAAACCGTACCAGGCCACATGCCCTCAACATTGGGAGGATGCTTTGGGGTCCCCCCAAAGCACCTTGTCCCCATGTTGATGAGGACAAGGGCCTCATCCCCACAACTCTGGCCGTTGGTTGTGGGGATCTGTGGGTGGGGGGCTTATCAGAATCTGGAAGCCCCCTTTAACAAGGAAGCCCCCAGATCCCACCCCTCCTGTTTGAAATGGTAAGGGGGTACAAAAGTACCCCTACCATTTAACAAAGAAAGTGTAAAAAATTGTTAAAAAAGACACACACACCATTGCAAAAGTCCTTTATTAAAAATAAAAAAAAATAAAAAAATATTCCAGCAGTGGTAATCCACTCTTGCTATCCAGCAACGCATGATCATCTCTCTGGGGTCCAGCAATGGCTGATCTGATCCAGCGATGGGTGATCTCTCCCTCCAGCGCAGCGCATCATTCTCTGTCTCCACCAGCAGGGAAACACTGTGGGGATCCCGGCAGCTTGACACTTCTTATATGAGGAGGGCAGGGCCACCTGTCACCTGACCACGCCCCCCTCTGACACAAGGGGAAAGCCCAGCTTCCCCAATGACGTGCGGGTGACCCCGCCCCCCTCTTATGTAACGCAGGTTTCCTGCCTTTAACTGCACATGAACATTAATGGCATTTCAGTCTTAGTCTGTAGGGTTCAATATTGAGTTGGCCCACTCTTTGCAGCCATAACAGCTTCAGCTCGTCTGGGAAAGTGTTGTCGGTACTCTTTCCAATTTCATAATAAAGCAGGTCTTGTCTGGTTCTTTGGGATGCTCTTTTATAAGCTTTTTTGAGAGAGGATGCTGAGTACCCGCTGGCACGGAGCCTCTGCAGGGGTTGCATGGGCAGCATGATCATGGGAGGATATCCATGGATGCCCTTCTGGCAAACTAAGCCTGCTCTGTAGCAGTCTTTTAGCTGTAGCACAGGCAAGAAGTAGCTTAGCGTGCTGCCCGTGCCCATCTGGAGGGACACTGGGGATGCTATGCAAACATAGCAGCCGTGGCAGCCTACATTGACAAGCCAGGCAAAGGCACACCTGGAGGGATGCCTGGGATGCTGTGTAAACCTAGTTGATGGGTGCAGGGTGTGTGTGCTAATGAGGTCAGCTGGTGATCTGCTACCTGTGTCTTACTGGCTTTCACGTCCCAAATCTACATACCAGGAAGTCATGAAGCTTTCTTTGAATACAGCAGCTAAGGTAAGGCCTTGTTCTAAAAATCAAAGAAAACTTTTTTTTATTTTTCTGCATAAAGGTACATAAAGGGTATATTGGTACATAGGGGAGCTGAAATTTATAAGGAAAAGGAAAAAAAAAAAGTGAACTTACCCTATAACTTTCCTATTAAAGTGGTTGTAAAACCTTACAGAACACTTTTTGCTACAGGTAAGCCTATAGTAAGGCTTACCTGTAGATATCCAGGATATCTCCTAAACCCTGTATTTGTATGTGCTTCAGTTAGACTGTGCCGCTACTGGCGGCTCCGACGAGCATGCGCGGGAGTGACATCATCGTGGCTCCGGCAATCACAGCGCCAGAGCCGCGGTACCTGGAAATAACCCCCGGGAGTGATGTCGCCGGCCAGTGCTGTGTACGAGCACTGCAGCAAGGGCTTAGATCTCAGGTGAGTATTACATAATGAGCTAGTATGCTATGCATACTAGCTCAATATGCCTTTGCCTTTTCTTTTTTTTTCTTTTTTCAAAGTGGGTTTACAACCACTTTAAAGTGGTTGTAAACCTTTACAAACCACTTTGACCTACAGGTAAGCCTAGATTAAGGCTTACCTGTAGGTCCAAGAAATATCTCCTAAACCTGTATGGTTTAGGAGATATTTGCCCGAAAACAGGCACTGCTGTCTACGGCGCATGCGCCATAGACAGCGGCGTGCAGGTGCACTGAGCGCGGCATTCTCAACGACGGAGCTGCCGCGCGTGTTGGCTCCCGTGCGCATGCGCGGGAGTGACATCATCACGGCTTCGCCGAATGACAGCGGTGGAGCTGCGAGACCCCACCAAGAAGATGGATGCGGCGGACTACAAGGGACAGCGGTGACTTCGCTGGCTCCTGTGTCAGGTAAGTGACACATAATGGACTACTATGCAATGCATAGTAGTCCATTATGCTTTGCCTTTGCAGGGAATGAAAGAGGAAGTAAACTCATCAGGGATCATCTGCCACAAACAGCTTGAATTTATTCCATATTTTGAACAAACATAATTCGAGGAAGGATTTCTGGCCTTCAAAAGAGTCAAGATCACATTTGCAAAGCAACCTAAGGACTGTAATTTCTCCATTTCAACATCCAAACATGCAGATTCAGTTTGTGAAGAGCTGGATGCACCAATCTCCCTTGGGAGAGAGGCTGGGGAAGCACTGAAAATCTTGAGGGGGGCGACACGTACTGAGGCCCATTGCCCAGGGAAACCATGACCACCTCAGCCAGTAAGGGCAAATAGCCATCACTCTGGTTCCTTCATCAACCTGAGCAGAAACGTTGAGATTAAAGGCTTGGGAGGGAATGCATAAGCTGTCTTCAACCTTCACGGGCTAGAGAGAGCATCTACTGCTTCTGCTCACGGATGAGGTAGGCGGGAAAGAAATCTTGGCAATTTAGCATTTGTTGGAGAGACAAAAAGGTTGATTTCCTGAGAATTCTGCAGATTTATGATCCAATTGAACACCGAGGGAGGGGGGAAGAGACCATTCGTTGTCTTGAGTACTTCTCCAATTTTTTTTGATATCCCTACTTTGACGGAACTGAGAGAAGTTCCTATTCCTAAAGGATTAAAATTTAGAAGAAACAATTTGAGAAAGTCTAATTCTCCTGTCCTGGGGAAGTAATCACGATTTTCCTCCAGTCACTCTACATATTGCCTTCTCCAGCCTATCCCCAAACAGCGGTTTCCCGTCAAAGGAGATTTTGCACCAGTTTTGTTTCAATGCTGCGTAGGCTGCCCAAGGTTTCAGCCACAGAGTTCGTTTGGCCATAATTGTGTGAAACATCGCTCTAGCTGAATCCTGCACTGAATCGATTGCTGCTTCCCCAATGAAGTCTGCAGATAATTTGAGCTCTTCTAGAGCTTTAATGATGTCATCTTTGGGTACATCTTGACAAATGGCTGTCTCAATATTCTCAGTCCAGATCCTGATAGCATTAGAAACTGAAGCTGCAGGCTCCTCCGGCCAACTGGTAGGCTTTCCGTAGATCCGAGACAATGCTTTATTAAATCTGTCACCTGCTGAACCTCAGCTTTCTCTTGTTCCGCATAACCCCGCAAACAGACTTTGTAGATCAACTTATCTGTTATAGGGGTTGCTCGACATGCACAGCATTTTGTGGCACTTTCCCGCCTGAGAGGAATGGTGTTGAGAACTAGTCGATCGACTGTGCTCAGAGCTTGGCCGGGAGTATCCACTATGATGGCCAGAAGATTTATTAGATATGCCTTGGCGAATAGGGCTTAAAAGAGAGTAACAGCATAAGGGCACTCTTTTGATCAAAAATAAAAAATGTTGCCTTTTTTTTTTTACATTAGGAACGTGTTCTTACCTAAGAAAACAAGGGTCTTGGTATGACGGGGTAGGCAAGGGCAAACAGGCAGTAAAGCAGAATACGAGAGCAGAGAAAGGAAAAGTTAGACAATAAAACGGGGGGGGGGGGGATTAGAGCCTTTTCCCAGACCTCAAGAACAGCTGCACTAAAACATATGAATTTAAGCTTTTATATCCCTTATTTAATTTATTATCTTTTTTTTCTTTAGGAAAACATACATCTCAAATAAATCGATACCAAAATTTAAAGAATTTTTTTTTTACCACACTACAATACTTACTACATATGATGAAACTGCTGCTACAGGAGCATTCCCAGGACAGGACCTGATAGAAACTAACCTAATGCTTACTACAACTCTAGCCATTTAAATATGAACAGGGGAGGTAGACAAGCACGACCTACCCTCCCCAGCTCCGCCCCCCTGAAGATACAGACCTAAGACTGCACACTATACAGGGCTTTCCCATAAGAAAGATGGCGCCGTCAGCATCAACCAACTGTGCATGCGCCGGATGGCAGAGAGTTCTGCTAAACAAAAAGAGTATAATACCACCCCAATAGCTGTTCTTTTGCGCCTCGCACAGAGGAAGCCAAGAACAGACATGCAGACATAGCTGGAAAAAGAAAAAAACAGCACCATAGAAAAAAGGCTCAGGGAAAGAGCCTTACCTGTCCCCACTGCGCAAAGCCAGCTTAACCTGAATAATGCAGAACTGTTGCTTCACGTTTGGAACCTGCTGCTGCCCCAAAAGACCCTCAGAAGGGGCTCCCCTCTTATCAGCACTGTTAGTAAGCCAAGATAGGGGACTGCATCTGGGAGAGGCTTGAACCCAGACGGAAGCTGCACATGGCAGAGGTAAGACACAAACCAACAACTATCCATCAGGTATGAGGAAAAAAAGGAGAATGCCAATGGGGGGTATGGGTGTCACTTTTATAATGTATTAACTATCCTGAGAGGAGGACTCCGGAGCGGAGCTTATCACAGGTATGCTGCCATGGAGGCACCAGGAATTTTTTTTTTAAACCAAATCTCAGAAAGAGGCTCGGTCCTTAAGTGGTTAAAGAAAAATCAAAGTTATTTTTAAAATGTGAAATTTCTCATAAATCTCCTATTTTAAATTCCATTCATCCTCTTCAAACCAACTGATATTTTCAATCAGACTGACACTGGATGCTAAAAATGTAAATGGTACAAGTCATATGTGTTATCTGTCTGGTAGTCCTATTACTAAAAGCAAAAACACACAAAAGTCAGGCAGAGTTCAGACATGTATCAGCAGTACCCAATATAACTATGTTGTGACAATATTTTCTTATCTGTATGTTGGTGTTCAAAGCAACCAAAATCATTTTTAAGGTTTTAATGAAAAATTGTAAGTTATTTTATAAACTGTAGATATGGAACAATAAGATCTATTTTCCAGAAATACCTGTCAATGGAAAAAGAAGCGTCTTTCTTCTCTCACACCTTGTTACAAGATATTGAGAATCTGGGAAGAGAAGCTGTGATTGGACTCTGGGAAAGTCTCTTTGCACTACAGCAAGATCATCCTCATCCTAATTTATTGGCCGTTCTGGGAGAAATGAACCAGACAGGTAACAGAGTTTGTGTTTTTAGTCAACAGTGTGATAAAATAATAATTGACACCATTTTTCCCAAAATAACGATTGACACCAATTACCCAAAATAATGATAGACTTGGGGTAATCCGTGTCAAACGCCATTGTCAGTGATAAGCGCAGTACAAATACAGAGCAGTTCTCTCCACTATCATTGCTCTCTCCCCAATTTTCCACTTTGATAGATTTTCTCTTGTTGCAATTCCATACAAAACCTCACCGTGAGTTTGGAATTAATTTTTTGATAGCATAGATAGGATTTCTACTAATGCCATTTTGTGGAATGTTAAACCGTGAGACCACATTATTCCTCCCTCTTTATCTGGGACATCATGTCTGGTCTTCTAAATACTAAAATATTTCACTCTGAAAACTGATGTAGATTACATAGAAATAATCGTATGTTTTAGAAAATCGTACAATGCTGCACAAAATGTATGTATGCCCTATAAATGATCGTTTCTTACTTGTTCCTTTGTGGTCTGTTAGATATAACAAATCACTTTCAAGGGTATATTTGTCTGAATACCGTACTACAAAAATGTCACTCCCGTGTGTGAGAGCCATCAGTTACGGCGCACGCTGGGGAAGATATGGCACGAAGGTCCATTTCTTCACAGCACATCCGCCAATGACGTCATCGGCACACTACAAGTGAAATATCTCCTAAACGGCGCACGTTTAGGAAAAATATCCACTACCTATAGGTAAACCTTATTCTAGGCGTAGCTATAGATACTGTAAAAGACAGGCAAAAGGGTTTACAATCACTTTAACTTATGCTACCAGATGGGCATGGTCCTAAAACATTGTGTTTTAGCTTACCCCAAAAAGTCTTGGAGAGTTCATGCCATGGGGGTGAGGCATTGATTACATCAGGCCTATTTTTTACTCCATAGATACAGTACAGTGAATGTACGTTGTCACTCTAGGACAGGAAATGTTTTATTGGAAGGATCAGAAAGTGAAAGTAAAGAGAAAAGAACCCTGGAAAAAAAGATGAATGCAGCAACCCCATCTAAAGACCACCAGGTAGAGGGGAGTGAGACTGCATACACTCATTCACTGATCTCCTCTAACTTGAAATACCCTGGAAAAGACATGTGTTTTGCTACTTCTGAGTTTGACCTTTACTTTCTCTGGACAATGTGACAAGGGAAGAAGCTAATGGAGAGTGGAGTGCATTGGAGACATCAAGAGTCTAATAAAACCTTGATGTCTCCGTAAAGAGGGCCTGTCGTTACATGTCTACCTCATAGGCCAGGGATCTGCAATTAGCGGACCTCCAGCTGTTGTGAAACTACAAGTCCCATCATGCCTCTGCCTCTGGGTGTCATGCTTGTGGCTGTCAGAGTCTTGCTATGCCTCATGGGACTTGTAGTTCTGCAACAGCTGGAGGTCCGCTAATTGCATACCCCTGTGACATAGACTATTGGTCCCTTATGTGAAAACAATACAATTTAGAGAAAAAAGGGGAAAAAATTAATGGTACACCCAAGCACCTAAAAACTTCCACAAAAATGTTGAGCCCCCACAAATAAGCCCATATGAACATAAACACATGTACTGTACCTATGTACAGAATTGATGGTTGTATTACACATGTTATATATTGTCATGCACACTGGACTGAGAGAAATAATTCTATGGCACAGTGAAGGTACTGTATGGTGTTGAAAAATGCCATCATCCCAAAAATGATTTGTATGGGATTATAAAGGCACAGGAAGAAATGTTTTATTTTTTTTAAAATAAAAATCAAAAAAGATTATATTCATACAGAAAAATATTCAAAAAAATTGTACACATATACAATGAAAGAGAACAGCTTCAAATACATTGCTGCAAAATCTCACAATTCATATTACAGATGGGAGAGCAACACATAAGAGCCAGAAGAAATGGCATTTGACACATTTTGAGATAGTTTTGTAACTCTTCTTTAGAGGTGCCTAGATCTAAGTTGAAACAACCTACAATATAAACATGCCAATAAGAATGCTGCAAATGACTATACATATGTAGCACTGACTCCCTAAGGAGCTGCTAGTAATTGATTGGGCCTGTACTCTGCTTTTCCACCCCCAATAAATTAGCTCAACCCACTTGACACAGCTGTGTAACAGGGTTGGTCTGAAAACCCAATAACCAGAACTCTGTGTCCAATACTTCTCCAGTGGCATCCACTTCGTTTCGCGCCGAACAGGCCACGCTCTTCGGAACACTCCCACACAGGTCCCTGCAGGCAGGTCACGAGTCCCAGGAAGAACAGAACAAACATGGCCACGCTGGGCCTTTTATTTCCCTACCCAGCATGCAGTTCTTCCACTTGGCCTCATGGGTAGGTAAGTGAGGCACTGTGGGTAAGTAAGTCTTTTCCAGATAAAACTTTAAGTCACTTCCTGTATATGCTTTACAGCATGTTCGGATGTGTAAACAAAGTCACAAAAAGCATAAATGTTCTGGCCACTAGAGGGAGCCAAATACTAATCTAATAGCATTACATGGCAAAAATTCTAGTGCTACATACCCCCCTGCTTTAAATCTTTGGTCCCCAAAGATAGTCAAAATCTTCGCTCTGTTACACATTTTTGCCTCTAGGCAATGGCATCATACTGACAGAGGAGCCTCCCACCAGTTCTCATGTGATGGGAGACTGTTCTGTGCACTCGCAGCTGACACCGTGGTGTCTTCTACAGATGTGTCAAGGGGTTGTCTCTCTCTGAATCCACATTCGAGAAACTAGGCAAAAATCCCAGCGCTACACATAAATTTAAAAAATCATTATCATAGTTTTCTCAATACTAACCCATCGATGAAAAGTTTACAGTGGAAACAGAGGAGTAATATTTAAAAACAAAGGATATCTACTGTAGCCATTCTGATCTAACACCAAAAAGAGCCAGGGAGTCTAGGCATTACAGCCACATAGAACTGCTGAGGTCACCAAACAGGGCACGTGTGGATACTTTACTCAATGGATGATAAAGCACTCCTCTTATCGTGGGACAAGTTATTTTGAGGTGGGGATCGCAGAGCCCCCCCCCCCCCGCGCCAAAGCACATACACACCCCCATTTTGAGAGCATGTGGTCCAGGAGGAGGGGGGCCACTCGCTCGCCCCCCCTTTTCCTGATCTGCCAGGCTGCATGCTTGGATAAGGTTCTGGTATGAATTTTGTGGAGGACCCCATGCCGTTTTTTATTTTTTTGGGCATAGGGTTTTCCCTCAAAATCCATACTAGACCGAAGGGGGGGGGGGGCGCACACAAGTTATTTTTTTCCCATTTTGGTGTGGGGATACCCTTTCAAGATCCATACCAGACTCCTAGGGCCTGGTATGGATCTTGGGGGGCACCCCACATTGTTGTTTTATTTTTATTTTGGCATAGGGTTTCCCTTCAAGATCCTCAAAGCACAAGTCGGATCATTTTAATGTGACTTCCATTCAAATCCATGGGCTGAAGGTGCAGCCTAGCGCTGTGTCTTAATGTTTACACACATTTACGAGCAGTTACAAGCATTTGATGTTTGAAATGCTGGTAAACTACCGTCCTGGATGCGATTTTATCTGCTTTCAAAAAAAGTCTGTAAATTCAACTGTCTCTAAACAACTATAAATTGCTGAGTGTACATATAGGATAACATGGAGGAGAATCCCAACTGCATACCTCCCAACTACTTGAGATAGGAATGAGGGATACCTACCAGCAAAAGTATGCAGGCATAGGCCACACCCCTTACCAAGCCCCATTAAAGGAGAATTGTATAACAAAAAACAAGATTGGTTAAACCTACAATTGCTTTTGTTACCACTACTATTCCTTTATATTGGTCTTTGGAATTTGCATATGCAGCAATTTAGAAATCAGATGAAAGGTTTAGCACTGGAAGACACTTTTTTAAAGATAAAAAGTGCATTTTATATACATATATATAGATCAGACCAAAATGAGGGACAAATGAGGGGGAAAGAGGGACAGAGGCACAGTCCCTCCAAATCAGGGACAGATGGGAGCTATGCAACTTCTCCCAAATCTTTGTTTACCAGCTGCAGTGTACATGAGGCCTAAATGTAACAAAGGTATTAGTTATGTTTTGCTGTTTGGATAACATTCTAATGTGTAATTTTTTTATATATGAAAGGTCAGCTTCAATCAGACATGACTCAGATCTGGTATCTTATATTTCTTTTCTATAGGTAAGGGTCTAGTGGATCAGATTCTCTTGGATGAACTCGGATACTCACTGGCTCCAAAGTTGAACGGTAAATAAAACACATGGGGTTGATTTACTAAAGCTAAAAAGACTGTACACCCTGCAAGTGCATTTGGGCCAGAGCTTAGTAAATGTGGTAAAGCTCTACTGACTTCCATCATCCAATCATGTGTAAGTAACAATACTGTTTTTTTTTTTGTGATTGGGTATTCATTGTAAAGTAAAGTTTTGCCTCATTTACTAAAACTCTGAAGCAAATGCACAGTCTGACTTTATTAAATCAACTCCGTAGGGTACTGTGTCTGATAAAATATGATTCACTTTATGTAAGGTGCAGTGATGGTAGAATATTTGCAATTTTCTTGTACAACTTATTAACCATTTGAGCTCCCAAAGATTTACCCCCCCCCCCCCCTTCATGACCAGGCCATTTTGTGCGATACAGAATTGCATTACTTTAACTGACCATTGCGGTGTCATGCATTTTCACTTTTTTTCCCACAAATAGAGCTTTACATGTAGTATTTGATCACCACTGTATTTTTTTTTTTTGCACTATAAACATATGCTAACAAAAATAAATAAATAAATAAAACGATTAAAAAATTAAATGGCTTCATACATTTAGGCCAATATGTATTCTGCTACGTATTTTAGGTTAAAAAAAATCCCAAGAAGCATATATTGATTGGTTTGCGCAAAAGTTATAGCATCTACAAACTATGGGATATATACTGGAATTTTTATCGGACACTAATGCCCCATACACGCGGTTGGAAATTCCGATTTGAAAAAGTCAGATCGGATTATGTTGTCGGAAACTCCGACAGAAAAAGTCCAATAGTACCCCCACACGATCGGATTTTCCGACAACATAATCCGATCTGACTTTTTCAGACAACAAAATCCGATCTGACTTTTTCCGATCGTGTGTAGTGAATTCCGATGCACAAAATGCCACGCATGCTCAGAAAAAATTTGGAGATGAAAGCTATTGGCTGCTGGCCTATACGTAGTCCCGTCGTACGTTTTTAACGTCACCTCATTCTGAACGATCGGATTTTCCAACAACTTTGTGTGACTGTGTGTATGCCAGACAAATTTCGGCCAAAATCCATCGGAAAAAATCAGACGATTTTGTGGTCGGAATGTCCGACCATGTGTATGGGGCATAACACTTTTGCCGCGTACACACGATCAAACAAGCGGGTGGAAAAGTCCGGCAAACTCAAGTCCGACGGACAATCCCCCCGTGTGTAGCCTCCGGCATACTTTTTTGACCCGAAAGTACGGCGGACTTAGAATGCCGTGTTGCACTCCAATCTTCCCGCCGAACTCGCATTTCGGCGGACAATCCGGCCGTGTGTATGCCAGTCCGCCGTACTTTTGAAATGAGCGGACTTTTCCCGCCCGGAGAAAAGTCCGCTCATTTCGAGCGGGTCTCCAGGTAGGCGGGGCCCGCGAGGGAGACGTCGCTGACCCCGCCGCCTGGTATGGACTTAAAGGTCCACAACAGACCCTTGTCCGAGCACGCTACCCGGCCGGCCAGGAAAGGGGGGGCGAGCGGCCGCGTGCCCTCAACATGGGGGGTGCCTTGGGGAAGGGGGGCCGCGCGGCCCCCCCACCCCAAAGCACCTTGTCCCCATGTTGATGAGGACAAGTGTCTCTTCCCGACAACCCTGGCCGTTGGTTGTCGGGGTCTGCGGGCGGGGGGCTTATCTGAATCCGGGGGCCCCCTTTAATAAGGGGGCCCCCGAATACCAGCCCCCCACCCTATGTGAATGAGTATTGGGTACAATGTACCCCTACCCATTCACCTGTGAAAAAAAATGTACAAAAAAAACACAACACAGGGTTAAAATAGTTTATTGCACAGCTCCGGGGGTCTTCCGTCTTCGGGGGTCTTCTCGCCGATCTTCTGCTAGCGGAGGAGCCCAGCTTTCTTCTTCGTCGCCGCCGCCCTCTTCTTCCGACTTCGGGGGTCTTGTCCCCCTCTTTGGTTCTTCTTGCCGGGCCACCGCTTCTTCTGCGGTGGCCCGGCAAGAAGAACCGAAGAGGGGGACAAAACCCCCGAAGGCGGCGAAGAAGAAAGCCGGGCTCCTCCGCTAGTAAAAGAGCTAGCAGAAGATAGCGGAGGAGTCCGGCAAAAAGACCCCCGAAGACGGAAGACCCCCGGAGCTGTGCAATAAACTATTTTAACCCTTGTGTGTTGTGTTTTTTTAAACAAGGGCCTCTTCCCGACAACCCTGGCCGTTGGTTGTCGGGGTCTGCGGGCGGGGGGCTTATCGGAATCCGGGAGCCCCCTTTAATAAAAGGGCCCCCGGATACCGGCCCCCCACCCTATGTGAATGAGTATGGGGTACAATGTACCCCTACCCATTCACCTGTAAAATAAAAGTACAAAAAAACACAACACACGAGATAAAATACTTTATTGCACAGCTCCGGGGGTCTTCCGTCTTCGGGGGTCTTCTCGCCGGACTCCTCCGCTATCTTCTTGTAGCTCTTTTACTAGCGGAGGAGTCCTGCTTTCTTCCTCGCCGCCGCCCTCTTCTTCCGACTTCGGGGGTCTTGTCCCCCCTCTTCGGTTCTTCTGCCGGGCCACCGCGCCTTCTTCTAGCTCTTTTACAGGCGGTGGCCCGGTCTTCTGTTGCCGCCGCCGCCTTCCGTTCTTCTGTTCTTCTCTTTTTCTTCTTCAGATGTTGCCTCGACGAGTCCTCTGCTCACAATAATAGGGAACGGGCACGCGGCGACTTATATAGGGACAAGGGGCGGGGTCTTCGGTGGATGTCACATGGGTGACATCCACCGAAGGCACCTCCCATGTTGAGGGCACGCGGCCTGGTACGGCTCAGGAGGGGGGGGCGCTCGCTCGCCCCCCCTTTCCTGGCCGGCCGGGTAGCGTGCTCGGACAAGGGTCTGTTGTGGACTTTGGGGGGCACCCCACGCCGATTTTTTTTTTTGGGCGTTGGGGTTCCCCTTTAAGTCCATACCAGGCGGCGGGGCCAGCGACATCTCCTTCACGGGCCCCACCTACCTGGAGACGCGCTCAAAATGAGCGGACTTTCCTCCGTGTGTGTGGGCGAGTCCGTTCATTTCAAAAGTAGGGCGGATAGTACGGCGGACTTAGTACGCCATATTAGTCCGCTCAAAAAGTGCCGTGTGTGGGCAAGTAGCCCGTTCGGAAAGTCCGACGGACAGTCTGGCGGGAAGCCCGCCAGACTAAGTACGTCAGACAGACGGCTACGTGTGTATGTGGCTTTTGTGGGAGCCAGTGACACTAATACACTGATCAGCACTAATAAAATTCACTGTCACTGTACTAATGGCTGATACTGGCTGGGAAGGAGTTAAAGCGGAGCTCCAGTATCCCCCCCCCCCCCCCCACAAACAAAAAATTCAAGGTCAACAGCTACAAATACTGTAGCTGCTGATTTTTAATATTAGGACATTTACTTGTCAAGGGATCCCGCAATGTCAGCACCCTAGCTGATTTTTTAATCGACTCTCGGGTGCTGCCACCGTCATTCCTTGTAAGGGAAACTGGCAGTGAAGCCTTGCGGTTTCACAGCTGGTTATCTAGTGTGCTGCGTTTTGTGAATGACCTGGTAGTGGGGGAAGGAGGAGGGAGACCAAATTTCAGAGCGACCTCGGAAGTGGGGATGGGTACCTGTCAAAAACAGGTACCCGCTCCCCACTCCCCCTTAAAGGTGCCAAATGTGGAAGCATGGGGGGGAGGGGGCAAACAATCGGCATTTTCTGCACAGAACTGCTGCCCTGTAGCAATAAATCTGCTATAGGTTGGTCGGTAGCCTCCCTGGCAGTATTGCCGAGTTTGGCTCGGGGTGATATTCAATTACCATAAGCGGTATTACCGAGCCAGACTCGGGATCACATCGCTGGATCCATGTAGGGGGTTACTTACCTTGTCCCCTGGATCCAGCGATGTCTCCCTGCTGTGATCAGCGAGCCGCCGTGTCTCTTTCGATCTGTCACAGTGCCAAGCTCCGTTCCCTGCGAGCGTTGCAACGCACGGTGGCGGAGTTCAGCGCCAAATTCGAAAAGTAAAAAACACAGTATGGATACAGTATAGTGTAATCTTACAGATTACAGTACTGTATCAAATAATTACACATCACCTTTATCCCTAGTGGTTTGTCCAGTTCTTTATGCTAGGAAACTGGAGATTGTCCATAGCAACCAAAAAATTTCAGTTTACATCAAAAGTGGTTATAGACCAGCTAGAAAACAGCGATAATAAATTAGAATCACTCGCAGAATTGAGCGATAGTAATTTGTGGGGAAATTTTCGTCATCAAACGCTAAAAGTAATGACAGTGACAATTCTGCAACTCAGCATATTTCAGTGTTTTTGATTTGATTAAATTATTGAATCATTTGTATTATTATATTATTGTTATAATTATTTATAGTTATTTATTTTATTTTATATATATATATATATATATATATATATATATATATATATATACACTATTATAATTTATGATTTCATATTTCAAATTTTATCATACCTGGGATGTCTATTAGACTCTCGTTTGTGCGTGTGATGAGGGTTGCTCTAACTTTATTTGCTATAATAGTGTCTTACTTCCAGAGACAAATTCCATAGAATACATTGATATCACCACCAACTAAACCACCACTTTTACAAATTATAAAGCCAAAAAAGAGAAGGAAAAAAAAATAATATATATATATATATATATATATATATATATATATATATATATATATATATATATATATATATATATATATATATATATATATATATATATATATATATATATATATATATATATATATATATATATATATTTATTTATGGCTGAAGCCCTATGACCGATACGTATCCGAACAATACAAACTTATCATGAGATACCCTATATGAAATGGACCTGAAAGTGTGCCCTGGTCTAATGGACGGTATACCAAAATAAGGGGGAATACCCAGTAATTAGAAATGAATGTGTTTGAAGAGAAACGTTTTGATAAATGCCCTAAAAAAGGGGATGGGAGGGTGGGTATTGCGCACAGGAAACCGACAAAGACCACAGGCGAGTGGGCTGGTTAAATACCCCCCGGGCTCCTCCCATAAATTCAGGCCACCATACTGGCCTTCTTACTTATGGCTGAAGCCCTATGACCGATACGTATCCGAACAATACAAACTTATCATGAGATACCCTATATGAAATGGACCTGAAAGTGTGCCCTGGTCTAATGGACGGTATACCAAAATAAGGGGGCAAAACACTTAGGTAGGGATAAGAGAGTTTTATTGTTTCCAGCTTAACCTTTATTGAGCAAGTTGAGTGAATGCAACCTGTGGGTTAGGGATGTACCGAGTGAAGCAGGCCGATTTCCACCTGCCCAATCTTTTGATGAAGTGGTCCGGGACCCCGTCCCGGGATGCGGAAGAAGCCGCTCCGATGCGGAAGGAGTGGCCGGAATACTCACCGGGATTGAGGAGCAAGTTGCGGAGGAGAATCCTAACATGTTTAATGAACTGGCAGTTCGTTAACGGTTTGACCGGGAAGGGCAAAAGAGGGCTAGAGTCCGGGAGCTCGGGTAACCGAGAGAGTAACTGTGTAAGCACAGCGACCGGGCACCAGGCGTTGTTGGTTTTGTAGAGGTGGATATTTACGCCGGTGCCTGTTTGCTGGGTCTTGGTTACCGAGAGGTGGAGGATGAAGTGGTCCTGGTGACGGAGCAGATGACGTCTGCGAAGGACTGGAGTATGTGGGCTGTTATGAGTGAACTCGCTGGGCCGTAGGAAGCCATAGTAGGCCAGGTAAATGGCTGCCTGTATGACCAGACTGGGGAGAACACCGAAGGGGTAACTGGTAAGCATGGTGGGCATGTCCCTGAAGATGGAACTGGTGATGGGGAGCCGTTTGACTTTTATTGCCGGCTGTTGCTTCTGGATGCCGCGCAGGATGGCTCGGATCGCGTGGGACGAGAAGATGGACGGTAGGATCCTGAAGTGAGAGGAAGTGCTGTATGCCAGCTAAGTATAAGCGGATGGTGTTGAATGACAAGGCCAGTTGATTATGGCAGTATGAGGTGAAGGCTAGTATGTGCCTAGCGTCTGTGGGGGTGCCTACTGTGGAGGCAAGCAGAAATGTATTGAACGCCTTCCAGGCTACCCGGTAGGCTTTCAGAGTATTGTCCGATAGTGAATGGTTGATGAGCTGAGTGGCTCTATGTAGATGTGGCTCTAGTCCAGGGTCAACTGAGACCAATGCGGGATAGGAGCTGAGACCGTATCTGCACTGGGAACCTGCTGAAAGAAGGACAGGAAATTAAAGCGGGACAATGCGTCAGCTGCACAGTTGTACTTTCCTGGGATAAACGTGCAGTAAACATTAAACTGATGCTGCAGAGACAGCTGCACCAGCCTGCGTAGGAAGGACATCACGGAGAGAGATTTGGACCTGCCCTTGTTGACAATTTCGGCTGTGGCCTGGTTGTCGGTGGTGAAACCTACAGTTTGTCCTGTCCAGGTATGACCCCAGAGCTGGGCGGCTGCTACCATGGGGTAGAGCTCGAAAAGGGATGACGACTGACTAAACCCAGGGATCCTGAGTATTTGAGAAGGCCAGGGTCCGGCGAACCAATGGTGGCCAAAAATTGCCGCAAACCCTGTGGAGGCCGCGGCATCTGTCACTACCTGTGGCGAGAGAGGTGAGATATATGGGATGAACAAAGAGATACCGTACCAGGTGGACAGGAACTCGTCCCACATCGACAGGTCTGCTAAGGCTGCGGTATCTAGGCATAGGATTTGATCCGGGTCTTGTGCCTGAGAAAGGTAGACCAACAGGCGTGAGACAAAGGAGCGACCTTGCGGAATTATACGCATGGCATAGTTGAGCATGCCCAACAGCGACTGTAGCTGCCTCTTTGTACATCCCCTGGTGCAGGTGAACTCGTGGAGAACTGCCCTGATGCGGGTCAGTTTGTCGAGGGGCAGGCTGGCCTGCATGGAGCTGGTGTCTAGATTGACTCCGAGGAAGGTGATTGATTGCGCGGGCCTGTCCACCTTATGTTCAGCGATGGGAACATTGAGGTTCCCAAAGACGATCCTTAATTTGTCGAGGTCCCTTGGAGGTGTGCCTGGCTGTTCGATCAACAGGAAGTCATCCAAGTAGTGGATAACTTGCTGACAACCAACTTTGTGCAGGAGAATCCACTCGAGAGACTGCGCGAATGTGTCGAACAGCCACGGGCTGCTTTTAGAGCCAAACGTTAACTTAGTGGCGAAATAATATTGATCTCTCCATTTAATTCCGTGCCAGCACCAGAGGGACGGGTGGATAGGCAATAGTTTAAAGGCGTCGGATATGTCGGCTTTGGCCAGCCACGCACCTGTGCCTACTTTAAGGATGGCCTGAATCGCCATGTCCACCGAGGCGTATTTTAATGAGAACTCTTCGGAAGGGATCAAGGAGTTTAAGCTGGGAATGTGGGAAGAACGAGGCGCAGACAGGTCGTACACCAAACGATTTTTATTAGAAAATTTGCCCTTGACAAGCCCAATAGGGCTAACTCTCCACATATTGAATGGGGGGCTGTGAGAAGGGACCTATGACAAAGCCTCGTTCCACCTCGTTCTGCAGCAGTTGGTCAATGGCTTGCTCGTCAGAGGCTGCTGAGCGGAGGTTTCTGCACTCGTAGGTCTGGTGGGGTAGGGAGATGAGGCCGGTGTGGAAGCCTGTCGTGAAGCCACCGATGAGGAAGGTGGCTAGTGAAGGAGTGGGGTGCATAGTGAGGTAGAAGCCCAAGCATAGGACGTCTATGCGGCTCAGTCATGAGCCCTTGTGTGCTTTGACCTTGCACAAATTTCTGGGGTGCGCTCTGTGACATACGACACAGATGTGCAGTAGGCGGCACTGGCTAAAATTGCACGAGCCGTAGTTATAATTATTGCAGATGGCCGCTCCCCCTACGGTTCGGACCGTACGTCCAAATTTGTCTACTTGATTCTTTGGCGCAGGGCCTGATTGGCCTAGGGCTGCACCAGAGGTGGAGGGGAACTCTACCGGGCGACTAACCGGTATGTTGGCGCACCAGGAAGCGGTATGGGTGGAGGACTGGCAGATGGCACACAGGGGTGGACGAAGGCCGGCAAAATAACGACAGAACAGTTCCGTGTCCATAAGGCTCCAGTCTGTGGGTGACTGGAACTGTGCCAGTTTAGCGGCTGCCTTGGCTGAGAATGACCGATGATAGTCGTAAAAGGAGAAGCCTCCGTATTTGTATCCTAGGTCCACTACCGTGTGGAGGTACAAATCCAGCTCTTCCCTCCTGGCAGGGGATGCTGAGCAAATGACGTCTCTCAGCATCCCAAAGGCTAGGGCAAACTCTGGGATGGAAAGTTTACGATTCAGCCTGGGGTCCTTAGCTTTGAGGACTACGGAGACGTCTCCCCAGGAGTAAGCCTTGTTTTCTGCAAGGTCATGTACCGAAATGAGCAGGGAGGCCAGGTTGACATCCTTGCCGTCCAAGATGTCCTTCCTTATGCCGGCCGGCACCAGATGTGCTGGACAGACCACGGGACATGTTCCTTCGTTACCTGTCGGCAGTGGTGACGGGACTGGAACCGGAACAGGGGTGGTTGTGGCTGGGAGAGTTTCTAGGAGCGTCACTCTGGCCTGGACGTCCGTGACCGTATTGGTTAGGGACGACACTATAGCGTGCAGTTGGCCTATAGCCGCTGAGATGGACTGGAGCGTAGCCTGAGGCGGGGTACTAGGCCCGGCCGTAGCTGGTGGGGTAGAGAGGAGCCTGAAAAGCTCTGCCTTCCTAGCCGTAGCGGGGAAGGGAATGCCCCTGCGTCTCAGCTCCGCTGTCAGCCTGGGGATAGTCCAACCCCTGAAGGACTGTACGCTGTCGCTCACTGAAGGCGGGCGAGGAGACTAGGGGGCGGTAAGGTCTTCGCTGCCGAGTTGGGACATGGCTCCAGGTAAATCGTGCCCTAGGAGTGATGTCCTATCTCTTTGGGGACGAAGGATAGACGACCGGAACCTATAGAGGGTGACATAAGTCAAGACTGTTTCTCTATTTTACCAAGCGAACCCACCTATTTGCTGAGCACTAAGGCGGGAGCGAACGTGTATACATATATATATATATATATATATATATATTGTCACAAGTCTTCACATACATATATATGTATGCCAGCATGGTTGCTGTCGCATTTTCCACGCCTTCCCTTCTCTCCCCCTTTTTTTTTTTTTTTTTTTTTTTTTACCTGGGAAGATAACGTCCAAGCTGGTGCAGGGTGGACCTACTGAACTTGACTGACCTGGAGAGAGAAACAACAGATGACAATTGGTGAGGAACCTAACAAGTAAACTGAAGAGTGATGTAAACGGCTGGCTAACACGACCGAAGTGCACCGTTGAGTAGACATTTTCCCACCACCACTCCTTTTTTATCACCGCCATTTATTTATCATCATCATTTTTTTTTTTTCTTTTTTTTTTTTTGCTGTCCCAATCCGACGTATCATATGCGTAAAGGACGAAGTGCGAGATGACCCGTGTCCAATGCGGGAGCGTAAATAAGTGCTGTAGTTGTGACCGTACAATAAGGCAACCTGTTGAAAAAAGTGAAATGTGGCCGTTCCCTCTGGGGCACGCCGAACCGAATCGATGCATCACGGATGCTACTGGATTCGAGTCGGAGCGCTGTAAGTGACAGTGAAATGAAGCATGATTTGCCATGACAGAGGCACGAAATGGTGGCGTCGCAAGTGCGACTGACAACAAAGCGGACTCTGGAGCATGTACTGAAATGTGGGAAATAACCTGAGGCGAACCGGAACGAATCGGTGCATGTGTACGTGCGACTGGATTCGAACAGGAGCGCGGAACGTGACAGTGAAATGAAATGAACAACTTCTGTCATGACAGAGGCCTGGATCGGCTGGCCACGAACTGCGACTGGAACCGACCGGTCTCTGGAGCATGCACTGAAATGAGGCTGCAAAAATACCTGGGGCCGTCCGGATGAATCGATGCACAGGGATGCGACCGGATTCGAACTGAACGCACTACGTGACAATGAAATGTTTCCCATGATAGAGCTACGAATCGGAGAGGATGCAGCCTGCGACCGTCAACGAGCGGGCTCTAGAGCATGTACTGAAATGAGGCCAACGCAACTGGGACACGTTGATCGAACCCGTGCGTTTTGAGAAATGCGACTGGTTTCGATTCGGAACGTAATAGGTGACAGTGAAATGATTCCCATGACAGAGACCCGGTCGATTAGCAACGAGCGATTTCTGGAGCATGTACTGAAATGAGGCTGAGCAACTGGGGCACACCGGAACGAACCATCGCATTTAAGCGAATGCGACTGGATTCGAATCGGGGCACGGTGAGTGACAGAAATGAGTGAAATGATGAAATGACCTACGTGAGCCAGCTGTGGCAGAGGTACGAATCGTTGTGCCGTGAGGTGCGACTGGCAACGATTTATCTGTGGAACACGGTGATGAGGCAGATAACACAACAATTTACGAAAACAGTGCAGTTTTTTTCTCGAGCAATTCCTACTGAAATGAGGCCCGTGAAATGAAGGGCGCTGCGAAAATGGTGCGTTTTGAGTGATAAACGACCCGGTTTCGTAACGAATGACTCGAGATATTTCAAGTTTTACGATACTCAAAAATGAAAAGTTTTAGTAAAGGAAGGTCAAACGAGACCCTTACCTGCGGCAGTCGAGCCAGAGACGTTGTACAAAACACGAACGGGAACGAAAACCACGAGACTTCTGATAGAGAGAAGTTTTCCGAACGGCAACGAAATTCGAGTAGTCGGCCTAGTGACGTAGTATTGCGCACAGGAAACCGACAAAGACCACAGGCGAGTGGGCTGGTTAAATACCCCCCGGGCTCCTCCCATAAATTCAGGCCACCATACTGGCCTTCTTACATATACATATATATATATATATATGATCCAGAGCACTTTTTCTTACAGGAGATACTTAAGCATTTGTAATATTAATTGTATATTGGATCATATTGTGGTTTATACTGTTTGAGGTATATAGTAAGCAGTAAACTGTTTTTTTCACACATTTTTCACACTGTTGAAATTATTTATTGTGGATGATTTTTTCACAGAATTTTTATATAATTTTGGGGGCTGAAGCACTTTAGTTGTTTGTGGTCTGTGTAAAATAAATTGTATTTGTTGACACCAGTGCAGGAGTTAGGGGTCTGGCTAACAGACACAAACTGCGGTGGTGTTATATATATATATATATATATATATATATATATATATATATATATATATATATATATATATATATATATATATATATATATATATATATATATAATATTTTCTTCTCTCTTTTGTCTTTATAATTTGTAAAAGTGGTGGTTTAGTTGGTGGTGATATCCAGTGGCGGAATTATAGGGGTAGCTGAGATCCTTAAGACTCACTGATAAGTTGCTAGAGGTTACAGCACATTTCTGCTTGTTGATTGGCTGCTAGAAATTACTGTACAGTAATACTGCTCACTGGTTGCGATAGGTTACAGCACATCTTCTCCTCACTGCAGGGGGGCATGATATACCTATGAATGCTGCCTTTATTTACATATCAATGCCATTGGCCTCATCTATTTACATATGCATGTGACTACTATTTACATATGAATGCCAGTATTTACATGTAAACACAGGTCTGCAGGTGAGTCATCTGTACACAATAGGGCAGAGCTGGGCAGCATTAGTAGCAGCACAGGACTAAAACTTCAAGGGACAAGGGAATGTAAACTGGGATAGTTGGCAAGTATGAGACAGCTGCTTTGGGCCCCACAACAATGACAGGGCCCTGGGCAGCTGCCCCTTTTGCCCTGCCTTAAAGACGGCCCTGTGTGTGTGTGCATTTGTGTGTGTGTGCATGTGTATGTGTGTGCATGTGTATGTGCATGTGTGTAGATGGCGGGCGGGGGGGCACACTGGGGGCATTCAAGGGCACACTAGCAGCATTTGATGGCACACTGGCAGCGTTTAATGGCACAATGACTGCAATTGATGGCACAGTGGCTGCAATTGATGGCACAGTTGTAGCATTTGAGGGCACAGTGGCAGTGTTAAATGGGCACAGTGGCAGCGTTAAATGGGCACAGTGGCAGCGTTTGGCACAGTGGCTGCAATTGATGGCACAGTGGCAGCTTTTGAGGGCACAGTGGCAGTATTTGAGGGCACAGTGGCAGCGTTAAATGGGCACAGTGGCTGCAATTGATGGCACATTGGCAGTGTTTGATGGCACAGTGACAGCTTTTGATGGCACGGTGGCTGCAATTGATGGCACAGTTGTAGCATTTGAGGGCACAGTGGCAGCGTTAAATGGGCACAGTGGCAGCGTTTGATGGCACAGTGGCAGCGTTTGATGGCACAGTGGCAGCATTTGAGGGCACAGTGGCAGCATTTGAGGGCACAGTGGCAGTGTTTGATGGCACAGTGGCTGCAATTGATGGCACAATTAGAGCTGGGGGATTTTCTAAAAAAATAAATAAATAATTGTCATTTAAAAAAAAAACTCACAATTCGAATACAGTTTTTTTTTTTATGGACACCGCGCCAGTCCTGAGGAGCTGCGGGCAGGAGTTTTTAGGTGAGGCCGTGGCTTCATCCTAGTCCGTGGGTCTGGCCTCACGGACTAGGCCGAAGCCACGGCCTCACCTAAAAACTCCTGCCTGCAGCTCCTCAGGACCGGTGCGGTGTCAGCACCGATCCTGGTGAAAAAAAAAATATAAAAAAAAAAACTATTTGCTGAAAATTTGAATCAATTTGACCTCTCAACTCGATTCAAGATTCAAATCAATTTTTTTCCCCAGCCCTATCCCATATGTGTACAATCAGAACAGTTTTTTGCTATTCCTCTGAAAAGCAATCTGTGCTCAGATCACTTTTAAGAGGCATTTGACAGCTGGTAAAGGGGCAATATGTTGCCTTCTGACCACCTGTTTTAATTCCTTAATGTGATTGTAAAGGTTTGCTTTTTTTTTTTTACTAACAAACATGTTATACTTATCTTCACTGTGCAGCTAGTTTTGCACAGAGTGGCCCCGAACCTTGTATTCTGGGGTCCCTCTGTGGCTCTCGTTGCTCCTCCTCTTATCAGACAACCCCCTAGGAGAAGCGCTCTCCGGGGGGGGTTACCTTGCAGGCGCCCCCGACGCCCGCGTCATTGGATTTGATTAACAGCAGCGAAAGCCAATGGCTGAGCTGCTATCAATCTATCCAATCAGGAGCCGAGAACCCCGGGCAAAGTAAGAGTGCGTCTCCACCTGGTAAAGTTCCAGGGCTCAAGTAAGTAAAACGGGGGGGGGGGGGGGGGGGGCTGGGGTTCCGGTGACTGCCAGGTGTTTTTTCACCTTAATGCATAGGATGCATTAAGGTGAAAAAACACAAGGGTTTACAACCCCTTTAAATGCATCATCACTATGCTGCAACTGCATGCAGGGTGGTTGCAGTGCAGCCCCATTCACCTAGGGATGTACTTAAAGGGTGCCCTGACTGGAAAAAGATTGAGAAACACCGACATAGAGGAACCCATCTCTCCATTTTCCTCCTGCAGCCACTGAATGCCTGTGGGAGGGAGAGGTGGAGAAGCGGTGGCAAATGGAGAAATTCGTTCCTTTACATGCAGCCACCCACTTGCAACCGGGCCCTGTTGTTCTGCCACCAAACTCAGAGTAAAGGGCCCTGTCAGGGGGGCCCTTCATGGTTTCTTGCATCGGGCCCCTGAAGGTTCTAGTTATGCCACTGGTGATATCAATGTATTCTATGGAATTTGTCTCTGGAAGTAAGACACTATTATAGCAAATAAAGTTAGAGCAACCCTCATCACACGCACATATTAATTAGATTGACTCACATAGTGATATCTCTATATTAGGTTGCAGCAAACAGATATATTTTATACTTTCTTGTCCCTAGTGTGCCGGTATTTTTGCTATTTTTTGTTGCATAGACTCTTGTTTGGATGGATTTAGGTGAATTATTTCTAAGAATTACAGGCCTACAACATAAAACGCCAAATTTCCATGCAAAATAATGGCACCTAAAATCTGAAATAATCATAACCCTAGGGAGGTTAAGTAGTTATTGATGATATGGGTGCACCAATTACATCTGTCTGTCTTTTGGATCTCTCTTTTGGTTTTGCAAGGATCACATTCTTGAACATTGTGTTTTATTCAGTTCAAAAGCTCATTGAAGGAAATGGATCTGTAAAACTATAGCTCACCAATAAACAAATGTATTTCCCTTTACCAACTGCAGCTTTCTAGCTTAAATTGTCAAAATGTTTTAGTCTGTGTACGTTGTGACATCTGGAACCAACAAATGGAAAAAACATTTCTGAAAAAAAAAAAAAACAATATATGATCCCCAGGTCAGAGAGTTCATTGTGATCACAGGGCTGGGAATCGCGCTGATTTGTTTATGATTGATAGAGGAGATTTGGATCTGTCACTTTATAGCGAGGAACATAGAAAGATACATATTCCTAGCCAGTGGTGGCTGGTGCTCCATTTTCTTGGAAGAGGCGGCCCCCACCCAGCCAACCATGTAGGCTGTGGTTGCTAGTACTACATTTGGAGAAAACTGTAGGGGGTGTGGCGATCAGCATTGTCACTGCTGATTGTCAAGTCTGTAGCTTCTCAATTAGCACCTGGCCACACCTAGTCCTACCCACTGCTTTCTGGATTGACAGCACTGCCTCTGTTACTAAACCCCTCCCACAGAGGGCTGCAGTGTCTGGGAGGGGGAGCATGTGAGACACGAAGGAGGATTTGGCTCAGTCAGGGAAGGTAAAGGAAGATTTTTGCTTACTTTATAAAATGTATGCATCACACAGTAACTGGATTTGGGGTTTTCTATGTGTCCTAGCCTCAAGTCAGCCTTAACCACTTAACCACTTAAGGACCAGGCCTCTTTTTCAGATTTGGTGTTTACATGTTTAATACAGTTTTTTTTGCTAGAAAATTACTTAGAACCCCCAAACATTTCATGTTATTTTTTTTCTAACACCCTATAGAATAAAATGGTGGTCATTGAAATACTTTTTTTCACACCGTATTTGCGCAGCGGTCTTACAAGTGCACTTTTTTTGGAAAAAAAATCATAGTTTTCATATGCGGGCGCTACTCACGTATGCGCTCGCTTCTGTGCGTAAGCTCGTCGTGGCGGGGTGTTTTTAAAAACCTTTTTTTTTTTTTCTTATTTATTTCAATTGATTTTATTTATTTTTACAATGTTTTTTTAAAAAAAAATGGATCACTTGTATTCCTATTACAAGGAATGTAAACATCCCTTGTAATAGAAAAAAGCATGACAGGTCCTCTTAAATATGAGATCTGGGGTCAAAAAGTCCTCAGATCTCATATTTGGACTAAAATGAAAAATAAATAAATAAAAAATGACATTTAAAAAAATATACCTTTAAGAGGTATGGGCGGAAGTGACATTTTGACGTCGCTTCCGCCCTCCTATGGTATAGAGACGAGTGGGGGCCATCTTAGCCTCGCTCGTCTCCATACCCAGCTATCGAAAGGACCCGATCGCCTCCGCCACTACCGACGGCTCTGGTAAGCGGCGGAAGGTGCGGGAGGGCAGCGGGAGGGGGGTGGCACCTCTCCCGGCGCCGATAGCGGTGATCTCGCGGCGAATCCGCCGCGGAGACCACCGTTATTGTACAGCCGACCGGCGCCTGAAGAGATGGATATCTCAGTTGTGGCAGCAGCTGCTGCCGTTACCGAGATATCCCTCTTCAAAAATAGGACGTACATCGTCGTGCGCTGGTCGGTAAGCGGTTAAGGACCGCCTCACGCAGATGTACGCCGGCAGAATGGCACGGCTGGGCACAAGCACGTACCTGTAGGTTGTCTTTTAAGTGCCCAGCCGTGGTCCTGTGCTCCGTGACCGTGACCATGGCTGCGGGACCAGCGGACCCGATCGCCGCTGGTGTCCCGCGATCCGGTCACAGAGCTGAAGAACGAGGAGAGGTCTGTGTAAACAAACCTTTCCCCGTGCTTTTCTGTGTGGCTGTCACCGATCGTCTGTTCCCTTTTATAGGGAAGGACGATCAGTGATGTCACATGCCAGGCCATGCCCCCTACAATAAAAAAAACACATAACGTCATACATAACACCTACACTGTCCCCTAGTGGTTAACTCCTTCACTGCCAGTGTCATTTACACAGGAATCAGTGCATTTAAATAGCACTGATTGCTGTATAAATGACAATGGTTCCAAAAATGTGTCAAAAATGTCCGATTTGTCCGCCATAATGTCGCAAGTCACAGTAAAAATCGCTGATTGCCGCCATTACTAGTAAAGAAAAGAAATTTATAAAAATGCTATAAAACGAACCCCTATTTTGTAAATTCAATAACTTTTGCGCAAACTAATCAACAATAGCTAATTGCGTTTTTTTTTTACTAAAAATATGTAGAAGAATACGTATGAGCCTAAACTGAGGAAAAAAATGTTTTTTAGATATTTTTTGGGGATATTTATTATAGCAAAAAGTAAAAAATATTGCATTTTTTTCAAAATTGTCGCTCTATTTTTGTTTATAGCGCAAAAAATAAAAACTGCAGAGGTGATCAAATACCATCAAAAGAAAGCTCTATTTGTGGGAAAAAAAGAATGCCAATTTTGTTTGGGAGCCACGTTGCACGACCGCGCAATTGTCAGTTAAAGCGACACGGTGCCGAATCGCAAAAAGGGGCTTGGTCCTTTGGCTGCAAATTGGTCCGGGGCTTAAGTGGTTAACCAATGCAGATAAACACAGCTCAACTGACATGGAGTGAATGAGTTTGGACACAGGTGCACTTTAAGCTTACATTAGTCTTATACTGGTGTGTTATATGATTCATTGATCGATATAATAGATAGATAGGTAGATATGTAGAATCTGCAAAATTAATAAAATATATATACAGTTTATGAAAACTGTTTACAAACAGCCAAAGAAAATCAGGCCCATGGCAAACAACTAGACTCTTTTTTTAACCGGTTGCTGCCCAGTCACAATGATAGGGCAGCACGGGCAAGCAGGGTCACGTACATGTGGCAGACACAGTGAATTGCGACTCCTGGCACCTGGCCGCTTTGGGTGGCAGGGTTAGAATTTCATTCATAACAGCTGTGATTCCTATAGTGATGCCTGGATTGGCCCACAATTATCACATGATAATCACAGAGTAGTACAGTGTAACTATGATGTCGCTGAACTATTCTGATAAAAGTGAAAAAAAGTGTAAAAAAGAAAAGTTAAAATAAGTTTTAAAAATGTAATAAAAATATTTGTTAATTCATCTATTTATTTTTAACATACTATCAACAGTCAGGGTCCCTGATCACCACGACACTGGTCATATGATGACATTGTACTGCTCTGCTGACAGTGGTGATCAAATACCACCAAAAGAAAGCTCTATTTGTGGGAAAAATGTATATACCACACAATTTCCAGTTAAAATCCCACAGTGCTGAATAGCAAAAAATGGCCTGCTCATGAAGGAGGTAAAACCTTCTGGAGGTCAAGTGGTTAAAATGATAAAACATGAATATATTGCTCTGTTCTCATGTAATATCTGGTTGTTGGATACCCACACCTATAACATCAGCGTTTGAAATTAAAATGTAATAATCATAAAAACTATGTTAACAATATAAATATTACAGAAGAAAAAATATCAACATTCTTATCTTCTTCTTTAACTTGAGGCAAAAAATATTTTCATTATATTCCCAGATCTTCAGAAAAAGCACAAGCAACATCTGATGGAGAAGACTGAGACTCTGGTGGAGCATAGACCCCCAGGAACTACCCTGGAACCACAAAGATTCCCCATTAATGAGCGTTATGTGAATCTGATTGTGGTCTCCACTGATCAGTTCAGGCAGCGTCCCCAGAATGAGCTAATACAGACTGGGGTAAAACATGAGGAATGCTTGAAGAAAACACAAACTAGACTGGAACACATTTCACCCAACAGGCTGTTCAGATGGAACCACCAGTCACAATGTGTACCACATGCAGTAATGGTGAGCGGAGTGCCAGGAATAGGGAAGACCACACTGATGCAGAAGTTTGTCTATGACTGGGTGACCGGAAAACACTACCAGAGATTTGCCTTTCTCTTCTTCTTCAGATTCCGGGACCTTAATAGACTGGGAGAGGTCAGCTTGGAGGAGATGATTCTTCATCAATATCCACATCTGGAGAGTCAGATTGGAGATATTTTACAAGATCCAGAGAGACTTCTGTTTATATTTGATGGATTAGATGAAAGTGTTCACCAAATGGATTTCAGATCAAGTACACTATCTAATTCAAAGCAGAGAACACATTTTGGTGAGATTGTGGTCAGTTTAGTGAGGCAGAGTCTTCTTAAGGGTTGCTCTGTACTGATAACCAGCCGTCCAACCAGACTGGCATCAGTTGATACCGGTGTTTTCCAGAGAATAGCGGAGATCATGGGATTTCTCCATGAAGACAGACTGACCTTTTTTAATAATTTCTTTGGAAATGAGGAATTATTAGAAAAGGCTTTTCATTATGTACAGGAGAATGACACACTGTACACTTTCTGTTATATCCCATCATACTGCTGGATCATCTGTACAGTGTTATCAATGTGCTTCAGAGCCCAACCAACAATCACAGATCAGCTGATGACATCATTACCCAAAACTGTGACACAACTCTTTGTGACTTTTGTCTCCAACATTCTGGCCAATCATTGCCTGAATAAAAATGGTGGTCACGCTGCCCAGGAACTACTGACATCTATTGGGTGGATGGCAGAACATGGAGTCATGAATCACCTGATTGTATTTGATGAGCGTCATCTGGAGTCATTTAATGTGAGGAATGATAGACATCTCTTTTCATGTTTCATGATGGAATCTGGTCAGCCTCCTTATGTGGATTACACCTTCTTACATCTCACTCTTCAGGAGTTTTTTGCTGCTTTAGTCCATTTTATTAACTATAATCCTGAAAGTTTACAGAAAACACTTGATAAGGCTGAATCTTACAAAGATGGCCGTGCTGAAATATTTATCCGTTTCCTCTGCGGTCTCTCAGACACTTCTACTAGATCCATGTTTAAGACCCATATGGGAGAATTGTCTACTCAGGCTGCCAGACATGTCATCACCTGGATCCAGAAGAAAACTGCAGAAGAACAAAGATCTGATAAACCCATAAAAGGCAGCAGAGAACTTCCTAATGTATTCTACTATCTCCATGAAAGCCGGAATAAGGCTCTGGTATCACAATGCATTGCATCAAAAAAAGTTGACTTTTGTAGTTTCCCCCTCAGTCCTCTGGACTGCTCTGTGCTGTCCTTTATCCTTCAATCCCGCAGAGAGACAGAAGAAATAAAACTACGGGCATGTAATGTTCCAAGTGAAGGCTTGAGGAAACTTATACCAGCTCTACACACCATCAAGAGTTTGAGGTGAATATTAAATCTGATTCATCACATTAAATTTATTTTCAGGTGTTTTTTTTCTGGAGAAGTTGCTAATAATTAGTGTGATTTGTTTTCTATTATATATAGATTGTTCATATCTATTTGTGTGATTACATCAGATACCAATAACACATATAACAGTCAATTGATAACATAAAACAGACACTAAACTTTATATTTAACACCAAATGCCTCAATTCATCAAAATATATTTATACCAGGGAACTAGATGAGTTAAAGTGGTTGAAAAGCCTCAAGGTTTTTCACCTTAATGCACTCTATGCCCCCCAGATGGCTTTCTTTTTCTTACCTGGGCCCGATCTGATCCAGCGATGTGCACGAGCACAGCAGCTCCAGCCACTGCCTCTCTCCTCATTGGATGGATTGATAGCAGCAGAAGCCATTGGTTCCCGCTGCTGTCAATCAAATCCAGTGACACGGGAGTGGGGGGCAGGGCCAAATCCCGTTCTGTGTCAATTGACGCGGCGGTACTTGGGAGTTAGCCTGCATGAGTGCCCCCAGGTAAAGCGGCTTTCTGTGGGGTCACCCAGTGAATGGGAGGAGCCAGGAGTGCCGCGGGCATCCCTGAGGAAGAGGACTGGTGCTGCTCTGTGCAAAACGATTGCACAGAGTAGGTAAGTATAGGCATGTTTGCTATTTTTATAAAAAAAGAAAAACAAGGTTTACAATCCCTTTGATTAATTCAATTACCACCAGAAGATACCATAACCAGATATCACTAAATCTAGCAGGCAATTAAATCTGTGTTTAACTGACTTTACTCGTTATTTTGCTACAGTTGGATTCAGGGGCAGGATTCTATAAATTGTGCCAATATGACAATAAGGTAATTATCTAATCCCTAGGGGGTTATAATACCATGAGTGGAGTACCACATCAAACTAGAAAGATTAAATAACAGCACACCATAAGTTACCCCAAGCATGATGATGTTAGATCACTTTGGATGAATGGATATGGCCTTAAGATGGCTGTATATAAATAAAGATGAGCAGGACCTTCCAATGTTGATATTTTGAGATTGTACAGATCCTTCCTTCAAGATTGAGCTGATTTTATCAGATTAAGCAGATCTAAGATGGAATCCTTCTAGTCTCTCCCTGATCCCCTTCCAAAAACTGTCTCAACTAGGAGTCATCCCAGAAGTTGTGGTTTGTAAAAATGACGAGCTCTGATTGGAAGATAATATTACAGATTAACTGCTTGTTTGTATAGACAATAACTTAACTTGACCACTAGATGGGGCTATAAGACTAGAAATCCCTATATTAAGTTTTCTGGGAAGAAAAATAATTTATTGGATTAATCTTTGTAGGATAAACCGGTTTTATTCTTAGAATACTCTCAATGTGTTAATTTATTTAGAGGGCATATAATCATATCCCTCCAAGGTGTTTGTAGCATTCATGATATAGTACAATAGCATATTAACCATGAAACCTTGACTAAAAAGATGTAATTTTATTCAGCGATCCACATTCAAATATAAATATACTACTAAAATATTTTGTACACACTTTATATTATTACCATCTGACTTCTGAGAATGTATACATTATAAAACACACATTTTTATAAGGCTACTTTCACACTGGAACAGGGGGGCCTTAGCGACGCTTTTTACCTGCCAGTGGAGCGCTTTTTTCCCCCACTAGTGGCCGAATAAAGGGTTAAAAGTGTCGCTGCCGAAGGGCTTTGCAGGCGCTTTGGCAGCGGTGCCCATTGATTTCAATGGCAGGGGCGGTAGAGGAATGGTGTATACTGCCGAAAGATGCTGCTTGCAGGACTTTTTCACTACTCCAGTGTGAAAGCACTCGGGCTCTCACTTTGGGGCTGTAGGGGAGGCATTTTTCAGGCGCTTTACAGGAGTTATTTTTAGCCCTTTAGTGCCTGAAAAATGCCCCCATGTGAAAGGTCTTGTTATTAAGGGTTTGCAATCACATATAAACATGATAATAATCGGTCCCTTTAGTTAATATGATATCTTCTATAGATGTACTGTATATAAATTGGAAAGTGTCCGAATATTTTAAAGTTATTATTTGTGATAGACTCCATGAACTTTGAATTATTTTGTTTTAATAGTGAAATATAGACAATTCTACTGTCATCTGTAGAAACATTTCAGGCAGTTTATTCTGTTGATTAACTATTGTGTACATGCGGGTGGGTGCAGCGGAGTGCGGTGGCAGTAACACATGCACGGTCCAAATGCAATAGAAAGAACAAAGTATAAGGCCTCATGCACACGAGACGCAGATGAAACCTCTGTTAAAAAAAAGCTGAAACGCGCGTTTAGAAACGCGCGTTTTGCCGCGTTTGCATGCCGCGTTTAGACGCGTTTAGACGCGTTTGCGTTTAAACGCGTTTATAAAGATAACATCATGTAGACCCTCCCCAAGCTCTCAAAGCATTTTTTTTAACTATTTCTGCTATTTTGATCAGAGTGAGCAGCAGCAGCATAGAGATCAGTTGTACACTTGCATTTGCCGTGTCACTTGCCACGGCACCTGCCACAAGTTGTGGATTGTCCACTTGCCACGTCACTTGCCACAAGTTGGGGATTGTCCACTTGCCACATCACCTGCCAGGTCACCTGCCACAAATTGTGGATTGTCCACTTGCCACGTCACTTGCCACATCACCTGCCACGTCACTTGCCACGAGATGTGGATTGTCCACTTTCCAAATCATCTGCCATGCCACCTGCCACAAGCTGTGGATTGTCCACTTGCCACGTCACCAGCCACATCACCTGCCACAAGTTGTGGATTGTCCACTTGCCACGTGACTTGCCACATCACCTGCCACGTCACTTGCCACATCACCTGCCACAAGTTGTGGATTGTCTACTTGCCGCGTCACTTGCCACATCACCTGCCACGTCACTTGCCACGTCACCTGCCACAAGTTGTGGATTGTTCACTTGCCACGTCACCTGCCACGTCACCTGCCACAAGCTGTGGATTGTCCACTTGCCACGTCACTTGCCACAAGCTGTGGATTGTCCACTTGCCACATCACTTGCCACGTCACCTGCCACGTCACTTGCCACGTCACCTGCCACAAGTTTTGGATTGTCCACTTGCCAAGTCACTTGCCACGTCAGCTGCCACGTCACTTGCCACGAGATGTGGATTGTCCACTTTCCACGTCATCTGCCATGCCACCACCCACAAGCTGTGGATTGTCCACTTGCCACATCACCAGCCACATCACCTGCCACAAGTTGTGGATTGTCCACTTGCCACGTGACTTGCCACATCACCTGCCACGTCACTTGCCACATCACCTGCCACAAGTTGTGGATTGTCTACTTGCCGCGTCACTTGCCACTTCACCTGCCGCGTCACTTGCCACTTCACCTGCCACGTCACTTGCCACGTCACCTGCCACAAGTTGTGGTTTGTTCACTTGCCACGTCACCTGCCACGTCACCTGCCACAAGTTGTGGATTGTCCACTTGCCACGTCACTTGCCACAAGCTGTGGATTGTCCACTTGCCACATCACTTGCCACGTCACCTGCCACGTCACTTGCCACGTCACCTGCCACAAGTTTTGGATTGTCCACTTGCCACGTCACTTGCCACGTCAGCTGCCACGTCACTTGCCACATCACCTGCCACGTCACCTGCCACAAGTTGTGGATTGTCCACTTGCCACGTCACTTGCCACATCACCTGCCACGTCACTTGCCACGAGATGTGGATTGTCCACTTGCCATGTCACTTGCCACGTCACCTGCCACGTCACTTGCCACGTCAGCTGCCACGTCACTTGCCACAAGATGTGGATTGTCCAATTGTCACATCACCTGCCACATCACTTGCCACATCACCTGCCACGTCACCTGCCACAAGTTGTGGATTGTCCACTTGCCACGTCACTTGCCACATCACCTGCCACGTCACTTGCCACAAGATGTGGATTGTCCACTTTCCACGTCACCTGCCATGCCACCTGCCACAAGTTGTGGATTGTCCACTTACCACGTCACCAGCCACATCACCTGCCACAAGTTGGGGATTGTCCACTTGCCACACCACTTTCCAAGTCACCTGCCACGTCACCTGCCACAAGATGTGGATTGTCCACTTGCCACGTCACCAGCCACATCACCTGCCACAAGTTGTGGATTGTCCACTTGCCACGTTCCTTGCCACGTCCCCTGCCACGTCACCTGCCACAAGTGGATTGTCCACTTGCCACATCACTTGCCACATCACCTGCCACCAGTTGTGGATTGTCCACTTGCCACATCACTTGCCACCTGCCATGTCACTTGCCACAAGTTGTGGATTGTCCACTTGCCACGTCACTTGCCACAAGTTGTGGATTGTCCACTTCCAATTGCAATTGTTTAAAATATTTTTCTAATGGTTTTTCATCATTTGCAATCATTTTTGAGATTTTTAATGTAAAAAAAAAGGTCACCTTTAAAAACGCATATAAACGCAAACGCGGCTAAACGCGGGTGCCGCGTTTAGCCGCGTTTAGCCGCGTTTAGCCGCGTTTAGCGTCTGAAACGCAGAAATTTTTGTTTCTGAACGCATTTTTTTGCTTCTGGAAAAACGAGATTAAACGCAACTGCATATAAACGGAAAAAAACGAGACTGTGTGCATGGACACATAGGATAACATTGAATGAGTTCAGGTGCAGTTGAAAAAACTGTCCAACTGCATCTGAACGCGCGTTTAACTGCGTCTCGTGTGCATGAGGCCTTACAGTTGTGAACAGGTAAAAACCGTGCTAGGAGCCCAAAGAATATAACAATAGAAAGCAGCTGCCACAATACCCCAATACATGGTATACATAAATTGGAAAACAACAGTGCAGCTATAGAAATCCCATTAGTACTTCTTACAAGTGACAAACACTATACAATACAGAAAGAGTTTAACCATAAATGTAAAAATGAATTATATGCATATAAGTGTGAACAAATAATAAAACAAAGAGTCCCAATTAAGAGGCAGAAAATAGTTTGAGAAATCTTCTCTATAAATGACAGATGTAAAAGGTTTTCCCAAAAACAAGATTGCCACGGTTGATTCGCGCATGTGCGGTGGCATGTGTTCTGGCTCTGGCCTACGTGTTTCGTCATATCTGATGTCACATGGAGTAGTTGGACTAATGGAGTAGTTGAAACTCTTCAATGCCAGAGTAATTCTCTTAAAACCTTCCAGTGTTTCTTAATGATAGAAAACATCTTGTCCGATACTGAATGGAATTGTGTCAGATGGAATCCTCCTTCTCTTCTGTTTAGCCTGTTGCTTACTCCCAACCCCCTTAAATCTCATAGCAAGGCCCTACCTTAGCCCTTGCTGTACGTATTTCTTGGAAAGCCTCATCACTTGCTGGTATGTAGATTTGGGATGGAGAAACCAGTAAGACACAAGAAGCAGTTTACCAGATGAGCTCATTAGCACAACCGCTTCACCTATCAACTATGTTTGCACAGCATCCCCCGGCATCTCTCCATGTGTGCATTCACCTGGCTTCCCCAGGGTCCCTTCAGATGGGCTCAGGCTGCATGCTAAACTGCTGGGGCCACATGCAGCCCACGGGACACCCCTGATGTAGTGCAAAGACCTGCCTGTTTGTTTTGGTGAATTTAAAGGAGATTGTTCAGAGATTGTACAATCAGATTGTATAGTACAGGACCACATTTATGCACCTAAAATTGCCTTTTGCCATATGCCGCAGTACAAAACGTGCAACTCGCACCATGCCAAAATTTACTTTGCTACATGTAAGACAGCCCACTCAAGTGTATGGGCTGCCCTATGCACGACGAGGAAAAACTCTCCGAAACACCCAAAACAAATACTTGCAGAAATGTGAGTTTTCACTACGTGGAAATGTGAATGTGTCTCCATCCACTTCCTCCTGTGTACTTGTATAACGATGTCCATACACAATGCAATCTGATGGTACAATCTCTGTATAATTTCCTTTAGATTTCCCAGAACTATGGAATAGGTACCTAATCTATTCAATTTGTATCAAATAAGGTAGGCCCTTGCATTACATAGCTGATGGGAGATCTAAAGGAAATTTTTAAATCGGATTGTATAGGCAGTAGGTGGAAGGTGGTATTGTAATGAGGGAGGTGTGGTCCAGAGTGGTGAACACACCCTATCACACTCTTCTGTGATGCAACAAGGTAGTGAAGGCTCCTGGAAGAGGGCTTACGGGAAGTAACTACTGAAAGACGATCTACAGGAAGTAATGGAATCTGAAAATCATTTAAAAAAGTAAAATAAAATTCAAATAGACAAGATTTTAAATTTCCTGTGGATAAGTTAAGTGCGAGAAAAGCGCATTTGGATGGCTGCCCCAGAAATGGCATTTGGAAAATGCTTCTATTTATTATGAAAAGCGAAAAGTCTCTGATACAGCCGGTTAGTACCGGTGAAACCTGTCAGGAGTTTTTTTTTCCATGGACCTTACATTGGATGATACAATTATGGGTCAGATAAGTATGCCCTCGCCCCTTGTGTGAATACTTTGGTTTCCTTGCATGTGTATTCCTGCACAATTGGAATGGTGGCCATCATTTGGTTCTGTCTGTGCGAAATCTCATATACCTGTGTTGCGGCTGAGTGCATGGCACCAAATCCATGACCCACCCTATGCAATCTGTTCCATGTGTGGACTGTCTTTCTGTACTGGTAATAATACTGGGAGAATGCGTGGAGTCTGTACAACTTATATGAAGATACACATGGTTTCTTGTCTCTAGCACACAAGGTACAATACATTGGTGGTGGCCTAGTGGCCTAAAGTGATTTTTTTTCTATAAAAATAACAGACTTTACAAACATGTTATACTTACCTGCTCTGTGTAGAAATTTTGCACAGAGCAGCCCTGATCCTTCTCTTTTTGGGTCTCTCTTAGGCTCTCCTGGCCCCTCCCTCATGTCAAGTGCCCCCAAAGCAAGCTGCCGAGCCAAGCTGCAGCTCCATATGTCCATTCAGTCATGGAGCCCCGGTTCAGCTCTGCCCTCTCTCTCTCCTGATTGGCTAACTAACTTTGATTGACAGCAGCGGGAGCCAATGGAACTGCTGCTGTCTCTCAGCCAATGGCCGAGGCACTCATGGAAATTTCTGAATAGAGAATGGGTTCAGATAAGTATTTGGGGGTGCTGGGGCGGCTGCTGCACAAAGAAGGCTTTTTATCTTAAAGCATAGAATTTGGAATCGTCTCACTTTTTTTACGCATCTTTTAAAGTGCGTTTATATAGTGAAATACATTACTTAGAACTCTGTGTGAGTGATTAGATCTTGAATTTTAAAAGCAGTGAGCTTCTGTCAGATTATTAAACCTGTGAGATGATCAGGGATGCCACTGCTCTTGAAATTCAACATCTAACCAGTTCTAAGTACTGTATTTCACTATATAAACTCACTTTACTGTTATAAATACATATAAAAAGCAAAACTCCTTTCTGATTCCTTGTCCTCCTGACTGACTTTCTTCCCCAGTCCTGCCCGACTTCAAGAAAGGCCTTCTGCAGATTGCAGTCTTACCCCTTATCTGTCCCTGCACCATGTTCATCTACTCATGGCCTCCCATTGCTCCTTCATGCTGCCTCTTCAGCACCAATCCTTCCAATGCCTCCTGTGTTAGGATTCTTCCACTCCATATTTCCTGAGCACCTAGCCTGAGGTGGAACCACCGCAGTAAGGGCTCCCTCATAGGCCACTGACAGCCTCTCCTCCACACTGCTTCCCCATCGTCCACCCAACTCTTTTGCTGGAATGGCCCATGTCTATTTATGGGGTTGCCTCAGCCCCCTGCGAGTCCACCTCTGGGAATTGGCTGAAGCCCCATAAATATTCATGGCAGCTCCTCCTACCCCCACGCCCTCTACTTCTAGAAGGTTCTCCAACCTTCCAGATACCAGGGGGTGGCACCAGAGAGCTGCTAGGATGAGTCATCCTGCCCTGGCCTCTAGTAACCCTGACCCAATTCAACAATTCAGGTTATTCCTGGCCAGAATATGTTTTTTCCTACTCTCAACACAAGTAGCACATACTAGAGGGTGCTATAGAGGTTGGGAGAATGATTATAAATGTGGTTTGTTTCTCATTTCAAAAGATGGCATAATTGGTCCTGTGTTGTCTGTTCTTTGTTCCTAAAACACTTTCTAAAATATGTAAGGATTCATTTTTACTGCCTTGTCTTCCGATAGTAATGGAGAGGGGATCAGTTTGTGGTTCCCTAGCCATACATTATATAGGATCATTTCTCCATTGATTGCAAAAGGCACATTTCAAAGTATAACATTTCAAAAGGTATACAATTGAAAGAGATTCTTTCACCTCTGACCAATATTTAATCATTGCTCTGCAAATAAACTGTCCGCCACTAAGATATGTAATCTGAGCAAAAATTTCAGCATATTAGAGAAAAGTTAAAACAGTACTTTTTCAATGGTTGGATATTTGTTTTCTTAAACAATACCTTTCCCTTGAAATAACCCCTAGAGGCCTATGCATATTAAAACACTGTAACTTTTTAGAACCAGACTTAATACCAGATTGGTAATTTGAGGCAAATTTCTGCACCACAAAATGGCTAGGCCTCATAGCCCAACAACGTAACAGGAAACTCAATTAGTACAACAATACAGTCAACTCCCTCATCTCTGACATCTTGCCCAACAGCATAGCTTCCTTTTTTCCAGAATGGGTAAAAATACTTAACAAGAAACTACTCTTACATGAAGAAAACATTAAAGGAAAAACGAAGTTACTTACCGGTAACGTTCTTTCCCGGAGTCTTTTAGGACAGCCACCTGATAGACCTTGGCTCCTCCCCTCTGTAGGAAACACCTGCGCCAGCCTTCTTATAAATTTCCTCCTCCCCTGCTGCTCCTCAGTTCTTTAAAGAGCACCTCCAGTTTGCTGGGGAGACACAATAACGTATGATACACATAATCAATTATATCACATTTCCTGTAAGGAAATCTTTACGTCTTGATATACATATGGGTGGGTACCCAGCTGTCCTGAAACACTCCGGGAAAGAACGTTACTTTTCCCCCAATTGTCTTTCAGGACAGCCACCTGAGAGGATAACCGAGCACTTACCCTTAGAGTGGGACCACAGCTTGCAAGACTTTACGTCCAAAAGTCTGATCTTTAGCTGACCATAAGTCCACTCTATAGTATCTTACGAAAGTGGTGAAACTGGACCATGTTGCCGCTTTACAAATCTGTTCCGGCGTTGCTCCAGCTCTCTCTGCTTGCGACGCTGCCATTGCCCTTGTGGAGTGTGCCCTGATTCCCTCTGGGATCTGCATACCTCCTAACTTGTAAGCCTGTTCTATGGCTTCTCTTAGCCATCTGGCTATTGTGCTTCTTGAAGCTTTGTGTCCTAGCCTAGCTCCCGAATATAAAATAAATAAAGACTCTGTCTTTCTAATTGTTTTTGTTGCTTCTAAATAATGTAAGATGCATCTCTTGACATCTAGATTATGGAATTTTACTTCCTGTTCCTGAGAAGGATTTGGACAAAATGATGGTAACACAATTTCTTGGTCTCTATGAAATCTTGAGGCCACTTTAGGCAGAAATCCCGGGTCCATCTTAAAGACTATACGATCCGGGAAGATCTGGCAAAAGGGGGGTCTGATAGTCTGAAAGTGGTTCTATCTCGCAGACCCTTTTAGCTGTAGTAATTGTCACCAAGAAGATTGCTTTAAGCGTCAGCATCTTCAGGCTGTAATCCTTTAGTGGTTCAAAGGGGTCTGCTGTCATATGCCGCGTACACACGAGCGGATTGTATGGCGTACTTAGTCCGTCATACAATCCGACGGACAGTCCGTCGTACTTTCCACTGAACAGACTTGACCACACACGGATACACAAACAGTCCGTCGAAAGCTTGCGCGATGACGTGTACAGCACGTACGACGGGACTAAAAATAGGAAGTCCATGACACAGCAAAGCACCCTTCCGCCGTGTAAATCCTTTCTGGGCATGCGCCATTCTTAGTCCGTCGAACTAGCATACTGACGACCGTATTGTCCGCTGAAACCAAAGTACGACGGACAGAATTTCGAAAAAAACGAAATTCTTAGTACTCCGGACTGCACGCTGAAAAAGTACGCTGAAGCCCACACACGAGCGGATTGTCCGCTAAAATGTGTTTCGACGGACTAAGTACGCCATACAATCCGCTCGTGTGTACGCGGCATTAGTTTGCAACACTAGTGACACGTCCCACTTTGGAAAGGCCATACCTTGTATCGGCCTCTGTCTGCTTACGGATTTAAAGAGTCTGATTATCCATGGATTTGAAGCTAAACTTCTTTCCTGGTAAACCGACAGTGCTGAAACTTGACTCTTTTTAACGTACTTAGGCTTAGTCCTTTGTCTACCCCACTCTGTAGAAATTCTAACACTGCTACTGAGCTCTGTGTTCTGAAGTTGTTCTCTGTGCACCATCTGCAAAAACATTTCCACACTTTCTGGTATATGTTACGTGTCTCAACCTTCCTGCTTTTCAGCAGTGTTTCTATCAAGCGGCTTGAGAACCCTTTTGCTTTTAGAAGCTGCTCTTCAGATACCAGGCGGCTAGCTTCCACCTTTCCACCTGCGGACAGTACACTGGGACCTGGGATAACAGGTCCTCCTGGACTGGTAGCAACCAAGGGGGCTCTATGGCAAGTTCTTTGAGCATAGAGAACCATGGTCTCCTGGGCCAGTGAGGAGCTATGAGAATTAATGATGTGTTTTCTGTACGTAATTTTCTTATTACTGCTGGTAGTAACACTGGTGGGGGAAAGGCATAACATTTGCTGAATGCCCATTTTTGCGCTAATGTGTCTACTCCGAGCGCTCCATCCTCTTTTCTTAGGGAGAAGAATGTTTGAACTTTCCTAAGTCTACCTGATGTATTCCCCATTTTTTTGTAATCTGGTTGAATACCTCCTGTTTTAGTACCCAATCTCCTTCTCTTACTTTTTCCCTGCTGAGGAAATCTGCCACTTTGTTTAAATCCTCTTTTAAGTGGACTGCTGAAAAAGATAGTATGTTTTTCTCTCCCCATTTCAATATTTTTTTCTGCTAAAGACCATAGGGTTCCACTTCTGGTTCCCCCCTGTTTGTTTATGTAGGCTACTACTGACGAGTTGTCTGATCTGATCTGTATATGATGTCCTCTCAACTCTTTCTGGAAGGACTGAAGTGCGAACCATACTGCCTTCAACTCTTTCCAGTTGGATGACCTCGTCCACTCTTCCTTCCCCCAAGTCCCTTGTGTTATCTGGAAGTCTAAATGTGCTCCCCACCCTGTGCCACTTGTATCTGTGGTTAGGATTCGGGAAATGGGTAGGATCCATAGCCATCCTTTGTTTATGTTTTCTGCCCTTCTCCACCACCATAAGGTATTTTTTACCTTTGCTGGTACTAACACCTGTGTATCCAGTGACTCTTGCCTGTGATCCCATATCTCTAATATGAACATCTGCAGTGGCCAAAAATGTAGACTCGCCCACTGTAACGCTGGGATTGCAGATGTTAGCAACCCCAGTGTTGACATTATTTTCCTTATTGAACATGGTAGATTGGTCTGCATAGTTCTTATTTCTTTTAGAATTTTCCCTATTTTCTCCTTGGGTAAAAAAACTCTTTGTTGGACTGAGTCTATTATATATCCCAAATACTTTATTTGTTGCGTGGGTTGTAAGTTAGATTTTTCTACATTTACGAACCACCCTAGACTTTCTAATGCCACGTACACCCGATCAAACAATCGGGTGGAAAAGTCCGCCGGACAATCCCCCCGTGTGTAGCCTCCGGCGGACTTTTTTTACCCAAAAGTACGGCAGACTTAGAAAGTATTTTTGCACTCCAATCTTCCCGCCGGACTTGCATTTCGGGGGACAATCCGGCCATGCGTATGCCAGTCCGCCATACTTTTGAAATGAACAGACTTTTCCCGCCCGGAGAAAAGTCTGCTCATTTTGAGCGTGTCTCCAGGTAGGCAGGGCCCGCGAAGGATGCGTCGCTGGCCCCACCACCTGGTATGGACTTAAAGGGGAACCCCAACACCGAAAAAAATCGGTGTGGGGGTCCCCCCAGGTCCCCATCAGACCCTTGTCTGAGCACGCTACCCGACAGGCCAGGAAAGGGGGGGACGAGCGAGCGCCCCCCCCCCCCCTCCTGAGCCGTACCAGGCCGCATGCCCACCCCAAAGCACCTTGTCCCCATGTTGATGAGGACAAGGGCCTCTTCCCGACAACCCTGGCCGTTGGTTGTCGGGGTCTGCGGGCGGGGGGCTTATCGGAATCCGGGAGCCCCCTTTAATAAGGGGGCCCCCGGATACCGGCCCCCCACCCTATGTGAATGAGTATAGGGTACAATGTACCCCTACCCATTCACCTGTAAAAAAAAGTTTAAAAAAACACAACACACAAGGGTTAAAATAGTTTATTGCACAGCTCCGGGGGTCTTCCGTCTTCGGGGGTCTTCTCGCCGGACTCCTCCGCTATCTTCTGCTAGCTCTTTTACTAGCGGAGGAGCCCGGCTTTCTTCTTCGCCGCCGCCCTCTTCTTCCGACTTCGGGGGTTTTGTCCCCCTCTTCGGTTCTTCTTGCCGGGCCACCGCAGAAGAAGCGGTGGCCCGGCAAGAAGAACCAAAGAGGGGGACAAGACCCCCGAAGTCGGAAGAAGAGGGCGGCGGCGACGAAGAAGAAAGCTGGGCTCCTCCGCTAGCAGAAGATAGCGGAGGAGCCCGGCGAGAAGACCCCCGAAGACGGAAGACCCCCGGAGCTGTGCAATAAACTATTTTAACCCTGTGTTGTGTTTTTTTTGTACATTTTTTTTCACAGGTGAATGGGTAGGGGTACATTGTACCCCATACTCATTCACATAGGGTGGGGGGCTGGTATTCGGGGGCCCCCTTATTAAAGGGGGCCCCCAGATTCAGATAAGCCCCCCGCCCGCAGACCCCGACAACCAACGGCCAGGGTTGTCGGGAAGAGGCCCTTGTCCTCATCAACATGGGGACAAGGTGCTTTGGGGTGGGGGGCTGCGCGGCCCCCCTTCCCCAAGGCACCCCCCATGTTTAGTGCACGCGGCCTGGTATGGCTCAGGAGGGGGGGGGGCGCTCACTCGCCCCCCCTTTCCTGGCCGGCTGGGTAGCGTGCTCGGACAAGGGTCTGATGTGGACCTGGGGGGCACCCCCACGCCAATTTTTTTTTCAGCGTTGGGGTTTTCTTTAAGTCCATACCAGGTGGCGGGGCCAGCGACGTCTCCTTCGCGGGCCCCGCCTACCTGGAGATGCGCTCAAAATGAGCGGACTTTCCTCCGCGTGTGTGGGCGAGTCCGTTCATTTCAAAAGTACGGCGGATAGTCCGGCGGACTTAGTACGCCGTATTAGTCCGCTGAAAAAGTGCCGTGTGTGGGCAAGTACCCCGTTCGGAAAGTCCGGCGGACAGTCCGGCGGGAAGTCCGCCGGACTAAGTCCGCCGGATAGTCCGCTACGTGTGTACGTGGCATTAGAATGTCCTTGTGTATTTGAGGTTTTCTAATAACCTCCCGGGAGTTTTTGCAAACAGGAGAAGGTCGTCTAAATAAGCAATGATGGATATACCCTTTAGTTGCAATGGTGCCAGAGCTTCCGCTAGAATTTTTGTAAAAATTCTGGGCGAAGATGATAGGCCGAAGGGTAGAGCCTGGAATTGAAGGTGTAAGGTCTCTTTTCCTGTTTCTATTGATAACCTTAGAAACTTCTGACAACTTTGATGTATCGGTACATTTAGGTACGCGTCTTTTAAATCTAGTGAAGCCATATAACAGTCTGGGGGTAACAGAGCTTTTACTGAGTATATGGAATCCATTCTGAATCTTTTGTAAGTTATGGATAGATTTAAATGTTTGAGGTTGAGGATTGGCCTGACCTTTCCTGAGGGTTTCTGTACTCCAAATATGTGGGAGTAAAAGCCCTGTCCTCTTTCTTCTTTTGGTACTCCGATGATTACACCCTGTTTCCTGAGATCCTTTATGGACCTCATTAACCCTCTGGCTTTTTCTCTGTTTTTTGGAAGTTTGGTGGTGTAAAGTCTGTTTGGGGGTGATTTTGAGAACTCTAGGAAATACTCTTCCCTTATTGTCCTTAAAATAAACTGATTGGATGATATTTTTCCCATTGTGATATGAAGGCCCCCAGTCTTCCTCCCACTGAGATGACTTCATTGTTTATTATGGGTTTGCTCAGGAGGACGAAAAATCGCTCCTCCCTTGCTTTTTCTTCTCTGAACCCAAGGTTTTCTTTGTTATCTGCCTTGGGTGTTGAGAAATGGGCTTTGGTGTTCCCTCTTTGTCTCTTTTTATTTTGCTGAGGTACTGGAAACATTTTCTTTTTGTCCACTGTATAGTCCAGTACCTTCTCTAATCCTGGTCCGAACAGCAGTCCCCTGTAAACGGGATCCCACACAATTTGGCTTTGGATACACAGTCCCCCTTCCATGTCTTTAGCCATAGGGCCTGTCTGGTAGAATTGGCTAGAGCCGAAGATCTGGCTGCTATGTGTACCAGCTCTGCTGATGCATCTGCGATATACGCAATGCCTCGTAGGAGAGTGGGAAAGGAGGATAAAATCTGCTCCTTTGCAGTTCCTTCCTCAATATGTGCCTGAATACGGTTTAACCAAAACTCTACATTCCTGGCCACTACCGTGATTGCCATTGCTGGTTTTAGGCTTCCCACTGTGGAGTCCCAAGACTTTTTTAATAGAGAGCCCATTCTCTTATCCATTGCTTCGAAAAAGTCCCCCATATCCTCAAAAGCTAAATCTGTGTGTCGGGAGACTTGTGAGAAGGCTGCATCTAGCTTTGGGGTTTTGTTCCATACTGCTGATTCATCATCTGCAAATGGAAACCGTCTCTTTAAGGCTTTAGAAAAAAATGGTTTTCTTTCTGGTTCCTGTCATTCTTTTTTAATTGCCTCTATTAGGACCTCATGCACAGGAAAATTCTTCTTTTCCTGTTCTCCTAAACCCTCATACATTTGACTGTGTAGGGATAAAGGTTTGTTTTCTGTTTGTATACCTAATGTGGTATGAATGGCTCCCAAAAGCTGATCTACCTCCTCTAATGAGAGCTTGTATCGAGAGGGTTTTCTGGAATCCCCTTCCAGTGCTTCACCCTCAGATTCTTGAGAGCCAGACGCTGCGCTGCCAGGCTCATCCTCTGCCTCCTCCCTAGGGGCTACTAAAGGACTTGCACTAGTGGAGGGTAGTGCTTGCGTCTTTGGTAGTGACGATTGTACCGACAGAGGAGCAGTTTGCGGCTGTGGGATCTGAAATCCTTCAAAAAGAGTTTTGAAAGATTCAAAGGTACTGGCTAGTTCCTTAACAGATGCCGCTAAATAATTGCCCTGTTCAGTGGAATGTTCTTGCACTAGTTTACTAATACATTCCTTGCATAATGTTTTCCCCCAGGAATCTTTAAGTGTATTTTTACAAGAAGGGCACCTCCTTTTTGAGTTGTGAGAGGGCTTGGTTTTATCTGTTTTCTGCAATGACATAAAGAAAAAACCTTTAATACTGTCATACTCCTATCTGCCACAATGCAGGTGCGCAGTATCTTTCATGTGGGCTACCCTCACCAGGGGCCCCATGAACCACCCTCTGACACTGGAGGGACCCTACCAACCCCGGTGGGGGGTGGGTTGCTAGTGGTTTAGGGCAGGGGAGTTCCACCCTAGGTTCCCCTTACCTTGCTATGGCTGGAGCTGGTCTCTGCTGGAGCAGTCTCCTTTCCCTCTGCGTCCGACATGCTGGTGTCACCACCGGAGCCTCCGCTGTCTCTAGAGCATCTGTGGCTCCTCTCCAGCCCATGCCCGACGCCTGTTCATCTTTCATGGCCAAAAACCATAAGCCGCAAACCTGGAAGTTCATGCCACTGGCGCCGCTGATCAACATACCCGTTGTGATTTGCACTGAGTGCTAAACGCTGTTGGGGGCATGAGACAGCCGGCGTGCACCCCCTTGCACCGCCCTCGGAGCTGAACAGGCATCCCCCCGACCTCTAACTGCGCTCAGTGATGCGGGGGCGGCATACAAGGTCAGTCTTTGCTTTGCCCAAGCAGCCTCTGCTACTTTTCAGGACATCTGTCTGGGTTTCCTTGGTGTCTCCCCTCTGGAGGAAACACAAATAACGTAGGAGCAGTACGGGAGGAGGAAATTTATAAGAAGGCTGGCGCAGGTGTTTCCTACAGAGGGGAGGAGCCAATGTCTCTCAGGTGGCTGTCCTGATTGGGGGAAAATTTGGGTAAATTAAAAAGATATCTGGAAGACTACCAATCCAAATGTGTCTTCTCTTGAAATAATAAAAAAAAAAAAAACACAACCACCTCCACTTATGAGTCTCTACCCAAAACCCAATTTTAATTTAGGCCCTATGAGAAAATATAGTATTTCACAAAATACTTACACCACACATAAGCCTTCTTTTTCAACCATCTATCAGAAAACTCAAGCTATCACTAATATGGAGAATGGACAGTTTCCAACACCTAGTCCTGAACCTACGATTGGCAAAGAATCAAGCACTAGGACCCACTCAATTCCCTCAGTCAAGAATCTTTCTGTTTTAAATAATAAAGGTCGTATAGTCTCCCAGCCCCCTTCAAACGCTCAGTCCCAATCCATCATGAATAATTCCACTTCCCTCTCCATAGGGAATCAGACAATATCCTACCAACGCACATACATACCTTCCTCTGTAGATGCAATTACAACTACAAACAATGATTCACAAACCTTTTCATTATCCTGTGTGAAAGACATGTCCATCCTACCCACACAGAACAACTCTAATCAGTCAGTAACCTTGTCACTCTTGAACAACCCCTCAAATATGATAAACCATACACCTTTTTTAGAGGTTCCCCTCTCCTGACTCCTACAGAGAAAAAAACTACAAAAAAAAGAAGAGACTTGACAATGGCACCATAAAAATATTCAATTTGTCTAGATCCCCATAAGATTCACTTTTGTTATAAAAGGGTCTAGGACATGTGCCCCTAATCTATATACCTTGTTTAAAGATTTAAATAAATTCATTTGAAACCTTACAGTCAAAAAGTTTTATGCCACCGAAACATATCAAAGCCCCAATCACCATAATTCTAATCAACCTTCTCCCCTTATACATATATCTTTTGACTCTGCTGACAAGGAGATGTTAAAAATCCTAGAAAAACTATTATGAGAAAATTATAGATTAGATCCGGAAATATTTTTTGACCAATACAACACACTCATTTCAAACCCAAATATACGTTCTATCCTACACAGAAGGGATCTTTTTTAGATACATTCATTACTATGGTTTATATAGATTTAAAAAGAAATGTGTTGTAATTAATCAGTTAGGCATTCCAACTTATCTCCATCTGAATCTAAAGCATTAGTTCTGAAAGAGAATCAAGATATTATAATTAAACCAGCTGCCAAAGGGGGAGAGATACATCTGTTGGACAAATCAGATTACATTACAGAAGCTCAGAGATTCCTGTCAAATCCTAAAACATACCTAAAATTAAAGAAGGACCCCACTTACTGCTTTGTAGATTAACTAAAATTTTGAATTGCAGAAGCCCAAGCAGCTAAAGTTCTATATAAAAAAGAAATTGCCTTTTTAGTTAAAGAGTTCTATCAGATTCCATATTTTTTTACTATTCATCGGAACTACATAAGGACGGGAAGTGTGACTTACGGCCTGTGACAATATATAGACCATTTTGTGCAACCTTTAGTAAACCTTTAGTAAAATAATTACCATCTTATATCAGATACTCTGTTCATCCTATCGATACTCTCAAGGACTACACCTGGGAATCAAGCTACAGCTGGTTATCATTGGATGTTTCCTCCCTGTATACCAGCTATTCCTCATCAGATTGGTCTCCAAGCAGTACAGTATTTCCTTCCTTCTACATTATTCTGATCTAAGACATAGACAAATCAGTTTCATAGTAAAGGCCACCAAATATGGTCTGGAACATAATTATTTCCTGTTTGATGATCAATATTACCTCCAGTTCAATGGAAAAGTCATGGGGGCTTCCTTTGCCCCCAGCTTTGCTAACCTCCACAATGTGGTCTTGGGTAATCAAAACATAGTCATCACCACAACCCCTTTGCACAGTACATCATTATTTTTATGGGCGGTAAATTGATGACATCATCATTATCTGGGATGGCCCACCTACCATGGTTCCAGATTTTGTCCAATATTGTAATGATAATTCTTTTGGATTGCCATTTACTAATGTATATGATCCTCATACTATTATTTTTCTCAATTTAGTACTAGGGTCTCATGACAACCAGATTATCACAAAGAAACTGCAGGAAATTCCTGGTTGCCTTGTTATATAGATTCCTAGATACTTAAAGGAGTCCACTATTCTAAGTGGGGTATTGTCAGGAAAGGTTCCCTCCACTGGTAATATCAATCATTTGGCGTGCAGTACTGGAATTATGTCATCTTTAGGCCGCAGTACTGGCGTCCACCAGCGGAGGGATCCACACACCTTGCCCTGGTATTGTCCTTGTGCCCTGACATGCAGCCTGATTATCTGTTACCTGATCCTGAACCTTGAATCCTGCATCCTGCTCCTGAACCTGTTGTACCTGATCCTATCTATTCCTGCATCCCTGGAAACTTATCCTGCAACCTGATCCCTTTCTCTTTGTCCCCCCATCTGCTGACCTCCTGTTTATGACCCTGGCCTGGCTTGACTACGATTCTGGTACTCCCTTTTGCTACATATGCTGGTTTGTTTGTTTACCATCACTGTTTGGTTGTTTGGTTTGTTCACTCAGTTTGTATTGGTGGTGTGTTCACATTTATATGCATTTACTTTAATAAACTTACCTTCACCTATTTATGTCTGGTTCACTCTGTCACGGTCACACAGTTCTGGTCACATCTAGTTTATGACAGAATACCAGGGCCATCCCTGACCAGAAGTGGCTGCACAGGGGAACCCTTTTGCTTCAGTTTGGTTGCAAACATGAATGCTGATGAGGTTATTTATTTTTCTCTGCTGGCATCTGAAAGTAGTGATTATTGCCGCCAGGGTTTGAAAGGATGGTCTAGTGACCAGTTGTTTGCAGCTATTGGTTTGGCTCGATCAGGGTTATATATTGTTTGGGGAGGTACAGCCTTTGATCAAGATCTGTACTGAGCTGGCCCTGCATCCCAGATGGCCATGATGATTTCACTCTTCCTTTTAATATGAATCAGGTTGTATCCTTAGTATGGCTTTTTGAAGATGATCCTGCTGATTTTTGTGAACACACAGGTGATTGCTGAGTGCATTATGTCTGCTCAGTCTTTTGTTAGACAGGGAGACTTAAAACTACAGATTATACAACCTATACTTTTAGCATGGTCTGACATGGTGCAATCAGCCCCTGCCAAACAAACCATCTCTGCCATCAGACATCAGCCTACCGAAATGTATGTTTTCTCATCAGCCATGTCAACCTCAGTTGCAGCCCAGTACATGCTGCTCCCAACCAAATACTCATATCCAGTCTCTGCTCCCTGTACTTATCCTGCATGACACCCACCTGCCACTTCTATGCTGTATACAAACCCACAAGATCTTCTCCCAGCTACTGTTACCTCTTCTCTGCCATATCCCAATCCTCCTTTCTAGTCTGCTGCACCCCTTACCTACAGTCCTGCAGTCACCTACAGAGCTTCAGTGGCTAAGCCAAATAAAAAACAAAAGTTTTTCCCAACCAAAACTATCCTACCATTATCCCAACCTGCCTCCACACCCACCAATCTGTCCCAGCTTGAAGTTTCAGTGCCAGCGTTCCAGCCCGGAGTGCCAGAGCCAGCGTTCCAGCCCGGAGTGCCAGAGCCAGCGTTCCAGCCCGGAGTGCCAGAGCCAGCGTTGCAGCCCGGAGTGCCAGAGCCAGCGTTGCAGCCCGGAGTGCCAGAGCCAGCGTTGCAGCCCGGAGTGCCAGAGCCAGCGTTGCAGCCCGGAGTGCCAGAGCCAGCGTTGCAGCCCGGAGTGCCAGAGCCAGCGTTGCAGCCCGGAGTGCCAGAGCCAGCGTTGCAGCCCGGAGTGCCAGAGCCAGCGTTGCAGCCCAGAGTGCCAGAGCCAGCATTCTAGCCCAAATAACCACAGCCAGTTTCCTGGTCTAAAGGTGTGTTGCCCATTTCCCGGCCTGATATGCCTGCTGCCCAGCTTGAAGTGGCTGCTTCCCAACCTGATGTGCCCATGCCCGCTGCCCAGCTTGAAGTGCCTGTGCCCGCTGCCCAGCTTGAAGTGCCTGTGCCCGCTGCCCAGCTTGAAGTGCCCGCTGCCCAGCTTGAAGTGCCCGCTGCCCAGCTTGAAATGCCCGCTGTGCAGCTTGATGTGCCCGCTGCCCAGCTTGATGTGCCTGCTGCCCAGCTTGATGTGCCCGTGCCTGCTGCCCAGCTTGAAGTGCCTGCTGTCCAGCTTGATGTGCCCGTGCCTGCTGTCCAGCTTGATGTGCCAGTGTCTGCTGCCCAGCTTGATGTGCCCGTGCCTGCTGCCCAGCTTGATGTGCCTGCTGCCCAGCTTGATGTGTCCTTGCCTGCTGCCCAGCTTGATGTGCCTGTTGCCCAGCTTGAAGTGCCTGCTTCCCAATCTGATGTGCCCCTGCCTGCTGCCCAGCTGCTGTGCCTTCTGCTTGGCTTGATGTGCCCAAGCCTGCTGTTTGGCTTGATGTGCTAGTGGCTGCTGCCCAGCTTGATGTGCTAGTGGCCGCTGCCCAGCTTGATGTGCCTGCTGCTTGGCTTGATGTGCCCGGGCCTGGTACCCAGCTTGATGTGCCTGCTGCCCCGCTTGATGTGCCTGCTGCCCCGCTTGATGTGCCTGCTTCCCAGCTTGATGTGCTCGGGCCTGCTGCCCAGCTTGATGTGCCTGCTTCCCAGCTTGATGTGCCTGCTGCCCAGCTTGATGTGCCTGCTGCCCAGCTTGATGTGCCTGCTGCCCAGCTTGATTTGCCTGCTGCTCCACTCTATGTGCCGGCTGCCCCACTTGATGTGCCCATGCTGGCTGCCCAGCTTAATGTGCCTGTTGCCTAGTTCGATGTGCCTGCCACCCAGCTCAATGTGCCTGCTACTCAGCTTGAGGTTCCTGCGCCTGCTATCTAGCTTGACATACTTATTGCCCAACCTGATGTGACTTTGCTCATGGCCTGGCTTGATGCAATGGACTTTCCCCAGCAACCGCTAGTTGGAGCGTCCGGAGGTCTGACCTGAAACCTGTTTAACTGTTACCTGATCCTGAACCTGATTCCTGCTTCCTGAACCTGTTGTACCTGATCCTATCTATTCCTGCATCCCTGGAACCTTATCCTGCAACCTGATCCCTTTCTCCTTGTCCCCCCCATCTGCTGACCTCCTGTTTATGACCCTAGCCTGGCTTGACTGCGATTCTGGTACTCCCCTTTGCTACATATGCTGGTTTGTTTATTTATCATCACTTGTTCACTCAGTTTGTATTGGTGGTCTGTTCACATTTATATGAATTTACTTTAATAAACTTACCTTCACCTATTTATGTTTGGTTCACGCTGTCGCAGTCGCACAGTTCTGGTCACATCTAGTTCATGATAGGTATCTATCCTTTCCTCCATTTCTAGTTAATATCTAGGTATTTCTAGGAGCCTTTCAAGACAGCACCTTGGAGAGAGCGTAGCTCCACCTCTTCACAGGAAACACTGCGTGACAACGCCCCTTTTAAAAGCAGCTGCTTCCACCATGCTGTCAGTTGTTACCAAGAAATCCTCCGACATGCTGGAAAATATAAGCAGACAGTTACCAAGCTCTATAATTATACATTATACATAATAACCAAGGGAGGGAAGTAGGCTGCTGTCCTGAAAGGCTCGTAGAAATACCGTCACTGGTAAGTCTAACTAAGGTTTTCTCCCTTCACCTTTCAGGACAGCACCTTGGAGAGGATAACCGAGAAAGTTATTTCAGGGTGGGACTACTGCCTGTAAAACCTTCCAACCAAAGGATTGGTCCGAGGCTGAAAGCAGATCCAGTGCCTTATAAAGGTTGAAAAACTGGACCATGTGGCAGCCTTGCAAATTTGCTGAGGAGATGCCTTGGCCCTTTCTGCCCATGATGCCGCTACTGCTCAAGTCGAATGAGGCAAAATCCCTTCTGGAAGTTCCAGACCCAAAGAGGTGTATGCCTCTTTAATGGCTTGTTTTAACCATCTTCCGAGGGTGCTTTTGGAAGCTTTACATCCCTTGTGAGTACCCTAAAAACAAAGAGTGAAGATGATTTTCTAAAGTCCTTTGTTATCTCCAAATAGTTAAGACACCTCCTGACATCAAGAGTATGGAAGGCTTCTTCCCCTGGCCTCGAAGGTAAAGGGCAAAATTTAGGGAGAATGATCTCCTGTGTATGATGAAAGACTGAAGCCACTTTTGGCAGGAAGGCTGGATCCGTCCTTAAGACTACCCTATCTGGTAGACATCTCATGAAGGGTTCTTTAATTGATAGAGCTTGTAACTCACTGATTCTATGGGCAGAAGTTACCGCCACTAACAAAACAGTTTTGAATGTCAAAAACTTTAACGATGATCCTTCTATAGGTTCAAATGGCGTCTTCGTTAGTCCCTGAAGAACTAAAGATAAATCCCATTTGGGAAAACTAACAATAGGTCTAGGTTTTACTTTAGCCATAGCCCTAAAAAATCTGATTATTAAAGGTTCCCCTGACAGGGTCCTTTCCAAAAAAACTGATAAAGCATCTACCTGCGTTTTGAGCGTACTTGCTGCTAACCCCTTCTCCAATCCTTCTTGAAGAAATTCCAAAACCGAAATTGTACTAAGCAAATTAAAAAAAAATTCTGCAACACCAGGTATTATACACCTTCCAGACTTTGAAATAAATGTCTCTTGTCACTTTTTTCCTACTTGCAAGAAGGGTAGTAATGAGTTTCTCTGATAAGCCCTTCTGTCTTAAAATTTGTTATTCAGAAACCAGGCTGTTAAATTGAGATAAGCTGGATCTGGATGGAGGACCTGGCCCTGACTCATCAGATCTGTCCTGATTGGCAACTTCCAAGGAGGTTTCACTGAGAGGTTCATCAAGATTGAAATCCATGGTCTGTTCGGCCAATAAGGAGCTATTAAGATTAGTTCCATGGACTCCAGCCTGAATTTGGCTAACACCCTTGGAATCAGGTGAAATGGGGGAAAAGCGTAAGACAACTGGAAGTCCCACTTGTGGGCCAATGCATCTATTCCGAGAGCTTGATCCTGCCTCTGAAGGGAGAAGAAGTCTGGTACTTTTGCATTTTCTTTTTTGCAAAGAGGTCCACCTGAGGGGAACCCCATCTTCTGGAGATGGTCTCAAAATAATTTCTGATTTAGAGGCCACTCGGCTTCCCTTATTTCTCTCCTGCTGAGGAGATTTGCCAAGGTGTTTATCTTCCCCTTCAAATGGACTGCGGATAGAGAGCAAAAAGAAAAAGGGGGCGCACCGACCTAGTGCATTACCACTGATAGAGCTTTATTCAAATACATAGCAAAATGAATACTCACAAACGAGTATTGATAAAAGGCATAATCGGGGGGCGTGGCCGAGAGCGGCATGTGAGAGGACGTGCATCACGGTGCTCCCGCACTGATCCTCCAACGACCCTCTTCCCAGCCAGCTACAACACCCGAAATCAGGTTGAAACCTGCTCAGGGGTCCCCGCTGATGTGCCTGCAGTCGCTGTCAAGGTTTACAGAGACCATGCAGACCCGAAAACATGCGGAGGCCGGGCCGCCATATATCCAACATGGCGCCGCAGCACCTCTCTCACAGCGTGCACGAGGCATGGAGAAGAATAAAGAAGCCGGTAAGGCCCCTAAGACCTCTAAAAGCGAAGAAAAAGACCCCCCAAGGGGCATGCTATACTATGCCCAGAAAATAGTGAGCCGGGCGGCCCAGGGGAGTGGGGAGGACATGCTTGCCACCCCTGCTGTGTTCCACACTCAGCAAGAGGAGGGGAGACACACACAGGGCCCTGCAGCGTCCCCCAGCCAGAGCCTTCCTGACATGGAGGAGGAGGATGAGGGAGAGGAAGCAGTCCAACCCTCCCTAGCAGACATACTAAGAGCAGTACAGATATGCGCAGCTTCAGTTCACACTCTGCAGGATCAATTTGGTGGTCTGAAGGAAGAACTGGGGTTCATTAGGCATGATCTACAGAAAACGAGGGAGCACACTACCGCGGCTGAAGGCCACATCAGTGAGATAGAGGACAAACTAACACCCCTTTTAAGAGATACGCAAATCACAGCCAGGATTGCCAGGGCAAATGAACTTAAATCTGACGAAATTGAAAACCGCCTGAGACTGAACAATATCTGTATTGTGGGGCTCCCTGAGAAGACGGAGGGTAGAGACCCCATGGAATTTGTTGAACAATGGCTTTTGGAGGTATTTAGGAAAGATGTGTTCACCCCATTGTACTCGGTAGAACGCGCGCACAGGGTACCGCCCAGGCCCCTTCCACCAGGGCACCCGCCCCGCACTATGATAGCCAGGTTACTCAACTATAAGGATAAAGAAATAGTGCTACGCCAGGCAAGAGAGCGACGTAATGTGCAATATAATGGGGACCGCGTCTCATTCTATCCTGATTACTCAGCGGAGATACAGAAGCGCAGAGCCAGATTCACTGATGTTAAAAAATGATTGCAAAGGCTCAGGACCACGTAAGCCATGTTATTCTAGGCAAAACTGCGAATTACGGCAGGGGGCCAGTCCCACTTCTTTGAGGTGGCTGCCGAGGCGTCCGCTTGGCTGGATGCCAATGAACATATTGTCAGACAAGCGGGAAGAAACGCAGCAGAAGGAGATTGACCACACAGTCATATGAACATGCTCACATAGGGGAAAACATTACACTATTGGGCTGGGAAGCCGTTACCTACTGACATTCCACAAGCGATGTGAGCAAGTGAAGTTAACTCGAACACAGTCAAGCAGTATTCTGGACTGGAATACTTATTAGTTTAACCAAAGAGGCATTTAGAGTTTTGGGTTGGTTGGTTATGAACGACCCACGTTTTTTTGCATATACTCTTTGCCAGTTTCTCTCCAATCAACCAAATGGAACCTACCTTTTCTCCTGACAGCCGGAGAGACCATTCTCAACACTTTGGGAATGTTACTCTTCACGCACCCAAAGGGACAAGGAGACTTTCTATTTTGCAGCTATGATTCTCATTTTTTTGTTATGTTATTGCCACAGCTTCAGCTTGAGCAGGAACCAGTAAGCAAGCAGGAGGAACTGTGCCACGTGTGACTTCATCTTCCATGCCAAAGCGGACTACCTTATTTGGAACTCAGGTACTATAATTTTGTTACACTTGGCGTACCACACTTATGCTCACCCTAAAGCGCCTAGGGTACACACAATGCCTTACCCTACAATGTCTATAAGAGGATATTTTAATGTGTGCTGTATCTTTGCTGTCCTGGAACATTAGGGGTATTCAGAATCCTCCAAAACGCTCCATGGTAACCACCATTCTTAAGAAATACTCCCCCGCCATCTATGCACTGCAGGAGACTCACCTGGTGCCGGAGACTATCTCCTGCCTGGGATTTTCCTGGGTGGGAAGTGCATTCCATTTCACTCACACCTCTTACTCAAGGGGGGTGAGTGTGCTGGTGCATCGTGCCGTAGATTTCCAAATGTTGGACAAACTGATAGATGATGAGGGGCGTTATGTGATACTACTGTGTAAAATTCCCCAATTGCATTGTATATTTGCTGCCATATATGTGCCACCTCCTTTTACGACTGAGGTACTGAGGGTTCTGCTAACGTACCAGTTGGGCCACTCAGATGTACCCTTTATTATTGTGGATGACCTCAATTGCTACATGGATCCAGTTCTGGATAAGCATCCGCCTCCGGTGACTTCCAGCACGAGGGCTCGAACGGCACTGCGGAAGTTCACGGAGGAGTTTGGATGGGCTGATCCGTGGTGCAATCGCAACCCACTGCAGAAACAATTCTCTTGTTTTTTGAAAACCCACCTCTCCCTGTCGAGAATTGATTTGTGTCTCTGCACACCTCAAACGACACATTTGCTGGAGGACATTAGATATCTGGTAAGGGGTGTATCAGATCATTCGCCACTATTGGTTTCCTTGGTTGCCAAGCCAGCTACGGATTTGCCTAGGGCACCATGGAAACTGAATGCGTTTTGGCTTAACCTATTTCCTTCTCATGAGTGGGTGTTGGCTGAGATTTCTGAGTTTTGGAGACGACATGAGGATCACCCTGATTTAAGGCTGGCATGGGAGACATTTAAAGCGTTTCTCATGGGACTCATAATCACAGAGGTTACGGGAATTAAATCTAAATCACATGCTATCAGGGAGCAGACGGAATGGCTGGTAAGCCGACTAGAGGCACAATATATTTTGCCGACCCCTCCGATGCGGCTAGGGAAGTGTGGCTTGCTGCACAGGAGGTGGTTACCCGGATTGCAGGGGAGGCAGCTGACAGGAAAAGATTGTTCAACAGGCAGGCCTTTTATGAGGAGAAAGAGCAAACGGGCCACCTTTTGGCCAAAATAGTCAAGGTCTCCCAGACGTCTCTGGAGCGTTACGCACTGAGGGGGGAGGCTAGTGAACACTCAAACTCAGGTTATTGCAGAACTGGGGAGGTTTTATTCTGACCTGTAAAAATCTAGGGCGACTTATTCGACCACTGACTTAAGGAACTACCTGCAGGGAATTGAGCTGCCTACTGATTCCCACCGATCACTCCTGGACTCTCCAATTAGTCTGGAGGAAATGCAAGGGGCTCTTGGCCTCTTTCCGAACTCAAAGGCCCCGGGGGATGATGGCCTCCCAATGGAAGTCTTCAAACAATATGGGGAGGCAATTCTGCCTCGCCTGTTGAGGGTCCTTAACTATGCGAGGGAATGCCAGAGCCTGCCTGACTCCATGACCAGGGCTAATAAAGTTCTCCTTCTAAAACCAGGTAAAGACCCCTTAGACCCGGGCTCATACAGACCGATATCACTCTTACAGAGTGATATCAAAATCCTGGCCAAGGTTTTGGCCTTGAGACTTAATGGGGTCATCTCCTCCATTATACACTCGGACCAGGCAGGCTTCATGCCCCAAAAGTCCACAGCCCTTAACACAGGGGGAAAATGTGGGTGACAGGGCCTTGCTCTCTCTGGACGCCCACAAGGCGTTTGACAGTGTGGAGTGGGAATACTTATGGGCTGTCATGGGTAAGTTGGGCTTTGGTGAAGGGTTCCTGTCATGGGTGAAGCTATTATACTGCTCCCCTCAGGCGACCATCAGAGAGGCGGGACACATTTCTGCCCCATTTACTCTGCATAGGGGCACTCGACAAGGGTGCCCACTGTCACCCCTCCTCTTTGCCGTTGCCATTGAACCCATGGCAGCCTAGATTAGAGCAAATCAGAGGGTATGTGGCTTCCAGTATGGGGGTTCCAGGAAAAAAATCATGCTATATGCAGATGATACCATGCTACTCCTGGGAGACACATCTGATTCCCTAAGGGAGGCCATGGAAACAATTGGAGAGTTTGGAGTCTATTCAGGACTGACCATAAACTAGACCAAGTCCTCCCTGCTGCTGCTGGATGCCAATCCAGGCAATGGAGGTCGGATAATACATGATGTACCGGTGTCCACAGGTATGAAGTACTTGGGTATACAGGTCACGTCAGAACCACTTGACTATATCTCCCTTAACCTGACCCCACTATTAAATAGAATTCGAGACAACTCCAAAATTTGGTCCCGTCTTAAGATGTCTCTGGTCGGAAGAGTCAACCTAATAAAGATGATCTTTATGCCCCAACTTCTATATATTATACACAATACTCCTATGGTAATCCCTCTGAAGTTTTTCCACATTATCAACTCAATTTTTAGAGGTTTCATTTGGTTAGATAAACCCCCAAGGATAAAATTAGAACAACTACAAAAGTTCAAGGAGGCAGGGGGTCTTGACCTCCTTAATCCTTGGGCCTATTATCTGGCAGAGCAGGCGCAGCATATAGCCAAGGCTATGCCAGAAGAGACGGGAGGAGAGGAGGGGACCATACATTTGGAACCAATTAGGGCCCTGATGTGCTTGGCTTCCAGCCATGGCGATGTACCCTCGGGTATGGAGGCCTTAGCCTATGCAAAATCAAACAAACGATTACCCACTTACGCTCTTATGCAGAAAATCTGGAATAAACTTTTGACAGCTGCAGGGGGTGGAGGGCTTCACTGAGTACAGCCCAATATGGGAGAATAGGCACTATGAGGAGCTACTATTGCTGGATTGTGGAGCGTGGTGGAAGAGATATGGGGTCACGCATTTGAGACATGTTTTTACAGCAGGGAGGCTGACTCCCTTCCCCGATTTGAGGGAGAGATTTCACCTCCCACAATCCACGCTCTTCTACTACCTACATCTGCAACATGCAGTGAGGGCGCAGGTTGGGGGAGCCCCGTGGACTCTTTCACCGACCCGATCTTTTGATCTATGGCTAACGTATCACAGTTCCAGGGCTTTATTTCTAGAACTTACTCTATGGTCCTCAATGCCTGCCTCGGAGGCTTTCCGCAGGCTGCATTAAATAAATAGAAGAGGGATTTTGGTACATTCGAGGATGAGCAATGGGAGGAGGCACTACAGGCAGTACAATATTGCTTGGTAAATGTGGCCCAGCGGCTATCTCAATTATATATTGTGCTTAGAGTACACTACACACCCGACAGACTGTTTAGGATGGGGGTGAGACAGGACTCCAGCTGCCCCAGGTGCGCGAGAGATCACGGGGACTTGATCCATCTGTTGTGGAGGTGCCCCAAACTGCACTTATTCTGGACAGGGGTACTGGACACCATTAACAGAGTGTTTCAGACTACCATACCCACAGACCCAAAACCGTGTCTACTCGGGATTCTAGACGACATTCCCATGGGGGATAATAGAAGACAGGCCGTGGCCAGGGCCCTGTTCCAAGTACGTAAGCTGATTCTTCGGCATTGGAAAGCGACCGAGCCTCCGGCACTGGGGGGATGGATCGCCCAAATGGGGGACACCATTAGGATGGAAAAGTATATCTTTCAACATAGAGGGCGACCAGAAAAGTTTGACAAACTATGGGCACTCTGGTTGGATACCCCCGACCTTTCTCCGGTTGATCTGGTCATGGACAGAATGCTGAGATAAAAAAAGGGGAAGGGAGGTTTGAGTTGGGGGGGGGCACTAAATGTAAGACTCCTACCGTAGGTAATTCTGAATGGGTGAACCAAAGCACAGCCAGGATATACAGTGTCAACATCTACTGTGGTTGGAACGATATGGCATGAGGAGTTGTGAAATGAATGCTTGAATACTCCACTTGCAGAGGTGAATACGTTTCTGTGTTGTGACAAGAATCTATGCTTGAGATGTAAGCTGTAAGTTGTACTTACATGTTTTTGTTATTTAATAAACTTTCTCTGATTTAAAAAAAAAAAGACATAATCAATACAGCAGAGTCCACTCCTCCAAACATCAACAAGCCTGGACCTGATGTCAAGTGGATCGAGCAATACCCCAACATAATGCCTGACGCGTTTCAGGGGAGAACCCCTTTCCTCAGAGCCTAAACAGGCAATGGTTTCTCACAAAAGGGCAGTGTTATATATGTGTGTGTCTCTGTGTGTGGCTGAACAAACCTGAGCTCCACCCAAACTACCCCTACAAACCACACCCAAAAAAAAAAAGGAAGGTGAGAGTTTTTTTTATTTATATAAACATCAAAAAGTAGATTAATAAATGAAATGGATTTTTTGTACATAAATAAATCTAAAATTAAAGTTCCCTAAATTGAACCGCTATACAATTGATATTATATTGTATAGTGATAGGCACATTTTATGTATCCACTACCATAATAAATAATACATGAAAAATCTGAAGAAAAACTAAATTAACAATGCTCACAAGGGGAGATTTCTATGGTGACATACTTAGAAGTGTTGATATCTCACAAAAGCCCATACAGATATAATGGTGTAGTGGTAATGGTATTAATAGTATTAATAATTGTAATGGGGACATTACAGTGATGGTGGTGGTAACCTGTGTGTCTTTCATCCACTATCCATACGATTTGCCGGGGTCACTGTGGGATGGGTAACTGGAACGCACGCTTGTCTATATGAAGGAAGTGCGGGTGGGAATGCGTTCCACCTGCAACTTCCGGTCGCCCCACACCTCACTTCAGCTCCTGCGCACGCTAGGGTCGCTGGAATGCAAGCTGTAGCTAAAAAGCAGGAAGCTCGGGTGGAAATGTGTTCCACCCGCAGATTCCGGCCCCCCACATCTCACTTCCGCTCCTGCGCACGCCAGGGTCATTGGAGCGCAAGCTGTAGCTCAAAGCGGGACGCTCGGGTGGAAATGCGTACCACCCGCAACTTCTGGCTACCTCACATATCACTTCTGCTCCTATGCACGCAAGCAAAATACCTGCAAGCGTGAGTGGCCTACCTCTTGGCACCACATAGAGAATAGATGTGTGCACCGGTAGTGCGGTCCGGAATCGCAAATGTATGCGCTTCACCCGCTATAGCCGGCCTGTCTAAATACACAGGACATGTGGGCAGTGGTGCTGCCAGCAAATGTGGACAATGTCAGCTCATAAATAAGTCTCTAAAAAAATCTGCTTTGGACTTACTATGATAAAAAAATATATGTGAAATATATAAAAAAATATATATAAAATATATATAGGATATATGTATATATTGTATATTATATCTGAAAAAAAAAAAACAACAACAACCCACGACACCTCCATCAAGGGGGCAATGGAGGGGCCCGGCCACACACACACACACACACACACACTATTTTCATAAAAAATTTGTGTTTAAAATCATTCAAATAATTAAAACTCAATAAATACCTTATAAATTTAAGAATAGAATGGCTGGTTAATTTATCGATCCCCCAATCACCTCCAATCGACCAGTCAGTCAACTAATTGATTCATTAGAGAAGGGGTGAATTTATACCTTGCTCACATAAAACAAAGTGTACAAAAAAAATTTATAGCACGCTAAACATTACCACATTGCTGATATTATCATGCAAATATATACTGACTCAGGGGAACCTATTCGAATGACTCCCTACTGAGAAACCATAAGCCCGTTACCAATGGCATAGACCAATAAATGTAGTGTTACAGCAATACAAAAAGGTTTGTACAATTATACAAAGGAAAAGGAAATGGGACAAGACAGAAAAAACAGAAAAGAAAAATTAATAATAATAAATGAAAAAATCGGAACTGATGTATCTCCCTAACCTGTCTACAATTAAAACTAAAACAAAACACCTGTCTAGTTCTACACGACACTATACTATCAGAATACATGGCTGTATAACAGGATAATGTGAGTACAGGACCTCATCAAGAAAATTAGGCCCTCGTATGGCAGGTGAATCGCATGACCGAGCCCAGTGAGCATCGCCAAACCCTAAACTATCCCAGGCCTAGCAGAAACAACAGATCTCATATGAGATTGTGCAATTCGATTTCTTCATTTAAGCTCTTTGGAGCCATAGTCCCTAGGGAAAAAATCCAGTAGGCCTCTCTACTACACAGTAGCTGGTGTTTTTTGCCATTATCCAAATAATTTGGCATGGCTTCAATGCCAAAAACCCTAAAGCCATCCACATTACTGGCATGGGCCTCCTTAAAATGTCTCAGTATCGAATATTTATCCTTCTTCGTCAGAATGTTGCTTCTATGCTCATTCATTCTAGTTCTCATTTGCCTTGAAGTCTGACCAACATACAGCCACATGGGTACAGGAGGCCATAGACAACATATGGGGTCTTTGCTTGATCTTGTGGATTTTTCTATCAGCACCCACTACGTCCTTCTTCCTATGGCACATATATGTACAATTCCCACAATTGGTACTCCCACATTTGTAGCTAACTTTTTCATCAAATACCGTAGTCCAAATGCTATGCAGGCCGCTATTTCTAATCCTCTTTACCCTACTTGGGGCAATAATGCTCCTCAGGTCTTTAGGTCTCCCGAAGACCACATTCGGGCATGAAGCAAGTCTAGTCTTTAGGACAGGGGCTGATTCTAATATCCTTCAGTTCTTTTTGAGGATTTTTTGTATTGCAGAGGCCTTATTGCTAAACCTAGTGCAGAAGCATACCTGTAGTTGTTGATTGCCATTGGGTTCTAGCTTTTTTCCCCCTTCCGCCCCAACATTGTCATACAGTAGCAGATATTTCAGACAGGCTTCCTCAATATGCTCATCTTTGTATCCCTTTTCCTTGAATTTACTCGAGGATAAGACTCTGTGCTTCAAAGTCTCGTTTAAGGGTACAGGTCCGCCTCAATCTGCAGAATTGGCCGAAAGGGACATTTCAAATCCATCTGGGGTGGTGATGGCTATGTGCGTGAAGATAGAAATTGCCAGCGCTTGGCCTAAAATGAGTTCTTGAATAAATTCTTCTTTCATCATCAGCACACAGCTCCAAATCCAGGAAGACCAAGGACACATCATCCACCACATGCGTAAATGTAATTCCGAATGGATTTTCCACACAGTGTGTTAGGAATCCCTTTAGTTCTTCATCGCTACCGTTCCAGATAATAAGGACATCGTCAATATACCGGGAGTACAGTATTACATTCTTTCCAAACTGATTATTGGCCCAAATGTAATTCTGCTCCCAGTAGCCCATAGATTAGCGTAACTAGGGGCAAATTTAGCCCCCATCGCTGTACCTCTTATCTGTCTATAGAAGCCTTCCATGAACATAAAGTAGTTGTGAGTCAAGGTAAACTCGGCACTGTCATATATAAATTTAGCCTGCGCAGGGTTAAACAGATGTGCTTCTGCCATATAAGATTCAATTGCTCTCAGACCAAATTCATTCTGAATGGAGGCGTACAATGACGCTACATCCAAAGACAGCCATCTGTAGCCTTTTTCCCAAGTGTATGCACTAAGGATGTCCAAGGCATGGCCAGAATCCTTTATGAATGATGGCAAATTGGTTACCAACTTTTGAAGGAAGTGATCAATATAACTGCCAAGATTGCTGGTCAAACTATCCATTCCAGCGATAATTGGTCTACCTGGGGGCTTCTCCAGATTCTTATGTACTTTTGGAATATGATAGAAGTAGGGGACTACTGGGTGTTTGGAATACAGGAACTGATATTCACTCTTAGTGATAACCTGATTGGATAGTGCTTTATCTAAGAGCTCTTTAAAGTGGTGTTGCCACCAAAAAATAAAAAATAGTTTAAAATTCTTAAAAAAAAATAATAATAATTGGATTTTTTTTTTTAAATGCCTGTTGCTAGGGGGTCCCTCGTAGTCTGCATTCTTCATTGCCCGGGCTGGTCACATCACTTCCCCTCACACCGTCACATGTCACCTGTCACATGTCCCAGATGACTGTGCGGCATATCACGGTGCCCTACGCCGCTCGCACATGCACAGCCGGGAGCCCACAGTAAGAATGACGGCGCCATAAGCGGAGCGATTGGGGGCTTCCTTCCCCCGCATTGCTGGACCCTGGGACAGGTAAGTGTCCGATTATTAAAAGTCAGCAGCTGCAGTATTTGTAGCTGCCGACTTTTTTTTTTTTTTTTTTTTTTTAGGGGGCACCCCACTTTAAGTTCAGTGCTGTAATTGCCCATAGGGTCCAAAGTGAGCTTCTCGTACATATTCTTGTCTCCAATTAGTCTTAGTGCTTCCTCCACATACTGTTCCCTATCTTTTTTTTTTTTTTTTTTTTTTTTCTCAATTAAAGTTTTTATTGAATTCAAAAGTTATAGACATTGAAACAATATTGTTTAACGTGAGTATGAAAAAAAGAAGAAACTGGTACATTTCGTGGCAGTACAGTATAAGTTGTTAATTAGGGTTCTTTAGAAAACAGTAAAATAGACAGCGAGTGTAGAAAAAGGAGGGGTGAGGAGTGGGGTGAAAAAGAAAAGAAAAAATTAAAATTGGAATTAGGGATGATAAAGGGATAAATTTAATAGAAAAGACAATGGGGGGGGGGAGAAAGAAGAGAGCGGAAAGATAAGGGCAGGGGAACGTTAAGGTAAGGGTATATGTTGTTGGAAAACACATATTCTGTGATGCCGTGTGGTGGGTAGGATGAGTTTGTGTGGTAAGACAAATGGATAGAGAGTTGTAAGGCATGGTTTGTTATAGCATTCAGACTTAGAGAGGGGGGAGACAGCTTACATGGAAAACGGTGTTTACATGGAAAACAGTGCTAGGAGAGTTCATTTATCACAAAAAGACAGAACATATCAGGTAAAAATACATTGATATTCAATTGAGAGGGTAAAAAGTAACCAAGGTTGCCAAGTTTCATGGAATGTATTATTGCTTTCACGTTTCATTGCTAAGATTTCTTCCATCTTGTATATGTAATGTGATCTTTCTATCCACTCTTTAATGGTTGGTACTTTGGTCGTTTTCCAATATAGTGGGATTAAGCTTTTAGCTGCCGTGAGTAAATGTCTGCATAACGACTTTTTGTATTTACTGGTCGTGTGTTTAGTAATGTGTAGTAAACATGCCGCTGCATCAAAAGACATTGTAGTGTTGGTGATTTGTTTAATCCATTTGGCGATTTCAGACCAGTATGTGCGAATTGCAGTACACTCCCACCAAATATGTATAAAGGAGCCTATTGCATTTCCACAGCGCCAGCATGTATCTGAAGTCGTAGGCGACTATTTCTTGGTTTTTAGGGGAGTATGGTACCACTGCGTGAGGATTTTGTATGAGATTTCTTGATATTTGGTGCTAAGTGAGCATTTATGTGCAAAGATGCAGGCTTTCTCCCATTGTGTGTCTTGCAGTGAGGTGTTTAGTGCTGTTTCCCATTTCTCTTTGTGATTGTTTCTTTTGTTGTGTGCTGGTTGGGACAACCAGCTATAAGCAGTAGAAGTGGTCTTGGAGATTTTGGCGCCCTTGTAACAAATGTCTTCAAGTGGCGTCAAGTGTTGGGTGTAAGAGGGTTTGTATGGACTGTTGAGTAAGAAATCTTTTATTTGAACGTAGAACCAAGGATTTATGGAAGGGTCGCTATATTCAGAGTTAAGGACGTTTAATGACTTAAGTTTGTTTTTGTGGAAACAATGTTTGGCTAAAAGCTTCTTGCCAGTACCTATAGTGGGGCCTATTTTGAGGTGTAGTCCAGGAAGAAAGTCTGGGTTGTTGGTCAGGGGAGTCAGCGGGCCTGGTATGGTGGCCAAGTTGTATTGTTGGGCAATCTTATGCCAAATGGTTAATGTATTGGCAACAAAGGGGTTCGGTATGTGTTTTGTGAATTTGGAGTGTAATGTCCAAGGGTAGAAAAAGGTCTGTCTAGCATTGTCGGGTAATTCAAGTTGTATCCAGTCCTTGACTTCATTGTGGCAATGCCAATCAATGAGTCTGGTGATGTGAGTAGCATAACAGTATTTTTTGAAATCTGGTAAGCCTAGTCCTCCTGCTTTTTTAGGCAGGGTAAGGGTCCTGAAGTTAATTCTGGGTCTTTTATTGGCCCAAAGAAATTTTCTTTGTAACGACTGCAATTTGGAGAAGAAGGAGTTGGGTATCATGATAGGCAATGCGTTAAAGACATATAATAATTTGGGGAGAATGGTCATTTTTAGGATGGCGGCTCTACCAAACCAAGAGAATGATCTGGGAGACCAGCGTGCGAGATCCTTGGCTATGGAGTTTAGTAAAGGAACATAGTTTGCCGTAAAGAGAGATTCTATTGTGCGGGTAAGTTTGATTCCCAGATATTTAAGTGTGTTCTGCTCCCATCTAAATTTATAATTCCCTTTAAGGCTATCATAGTCTGTTGTTGATAGATTGATATTAAGTGCTTCTGATTTTGTGTAGTTAATCTTAAAATTTGAGATAAAGCCGAATGTCTCGAAAATCTGGAAAAGGTTCGGGAGAGAAATGTGTGGTTGTGTAATGAAAAATAAGAGGTCATCAGCGTATGCTGCAAGTTTGTATTCTCGTCCATGAACAGAAAGGCCTTTGATAGCTGGGGAGAGATTGATTGCTCTGATCAATGGTTCCAGGGTCAAAATAAATAGGATAGGTGATAATGGGCAACCTTGGCGAGTGCCATTACTAATTTGGATCGGGTGGGATAGGATATCATTGATTTTGATTTTAGCCTGTGGGGTCTGATAAAGGGCTTTGATCCATTTCAACATGCCCTCACCTACGCCTATATGGGCGCAGGTAGAGAACATGTAGTCCCAAGAGACCCTATCAAAGGCCTTCTCGGCGTCTGTTGACACCAAGAGGCCTCCGATTTTAGAGCTCTTTCCGTGATGTATCAGGTTCAGGGCTTTGACAATATTGTCTCTTGCCTCTCTACCAGGCATAAAGCTTGCCTGTTCTGGGCCAATGATTTTTGAAAGCAAAGGTTTTAACCTATTTGCTATGATTTTTGCTAATAGTTTCACGTCAACATTCAGGAGTGAAATTGGCCTATAGTTGGCACAATGGGAAGGATCTTTGTCCGGTTTTGGGATGACCGCAATATGCGCCATAAGAAAGGAGTGGGAGTTATTGTCCTGGTCAGCCAAATGATTAAAAGCCTTCATGAGGGGTTTAGAGAGTAAATGTGAGTATAATTTGTAATATTGGGATGTGAACCCGTCTGGTCCAGGGCTCTTACCAGATTTCAGGTCCTGTATTGCGTTTTGTATTTCAGTGATGTTGATTGGGTCATTTAGTTGGGTTGCATCAGAGGAGGATAAAGAGGGGAGTCCGCTGTCTGAAAGAAACTGTCTTATCATCTCCTCTCGTGTGTGTGATATGTGGGAAGGTCTGTGTTGTGGGGGAATCTTGTATAATTTAGTATAGAATTCTTGAAAAAGGTCAGCTATTTTTTCAGGTGTGTGTACTAAAAAGCCCTTGTCGTTTCGTATTGCATGTATATGGTTAGCCATCTTTGAATCCCTTAGGGCTCTAGCGAGTAGTTTTCCGCTCTTATCACTTTGTTCATAAAAAATGTTTTTGCGGAAAAAAAGAGCTTTCTGAGTTTGAATTTGCAGCAGTTGTAACAAAGATTGTCTACATTGGGCTAGATCTTCCGTTACTGAAGCCGTAAGGGATTGCTTATGTTGAGCTTCTAATTTAGTGATTCTATTGGCTAGTTCCATTATGGCAGCTGATCTTTCCTTTTTCCTTTTTGCTCCCCATTTTATCAGTTCCCCCCTGATGACGCTTTTGTGAGCTTCCCAATTGGTGAGTGGGTTGGTGTCGGAATCTATGTTGTTGAGAAAATATGTGTTAATAGAGTCATGGATATCATCACTTATGATCTGATCTGTCAGTAATGCAGCATTCAGTTTCCAGTTATAGATTTTTTGTTTGTTCGGGCTTAGTTTAAGAGTGATGGCAATTGGGGCATGGTCTGAAATAGTGATAATACCAATTTCCGCCCTTTCCAAGTTAACGAGGTCTCTTTGGGAGACAAAAATTAAATCAATCCTGGAATATTTTTTGTGTGGGGCCGAATAGAAGGTATAGTCTTTCCCTGTCGGATGCACGGATCTCCATGAGTCCACCAGGGAAATAGAGCTCAGTAGGACCTTGATTCTTTTAAGGATTTTGTAGGCAATGTGAGTATGTCCCGTGGAGGTGTCATGAAGCGGAGATAAAGGTATGTTAAAATCACCTCCCAAAATAGTGCAACCCTCTGCGAACCACTTCAATTCTTTTACAATGACATTGCAAAAGGTGATATGAGCCTTATTCGGAAAATACACATTCGCCAATGTAACTGGAGAGCCCTCCCAGGTGCCTTTCAGGAAGATATAGCGACCCTCTGGGTCAATTAATTGGTTGGTCAGTTCAAATGGTGCGTTTTTGTGTAGTAGAATGGAAACACCCTTAGTCTTCGCATGTGGATTTGTAGCGTGAAAAGACTTGGGGTAAAGATTATCTGTAAGCTTGGGTATGTTTTGACCCTTAAAGTGTGTCTCTTGTACAAAGACTATAGAAGGTTTCGTTTTCTTGATTTCTTTAAGGAATTTAGTTCTTTTCTCGGGGATATTTAGCCCATTAATGTTATGTGATATTAAAGTTGGGGATTTGCCCAAAAAAGAGTAAGCCATAATGGAGGGGGGAGCAGTGGATAAACCGGGGGAAGAAGAAAGAAAAAAAAAAAAAAAAGGGGGAAAGTTGGAGGGGAGGGTTAGGGTATGGGTTGCGTGGGGTGTAGTTGAGATAGACGATAGAGATTAATAGGGGGTTGTAGAACAATAGGTAGAGAGTGTCTCACAGGAGTCAGGATATCGTTCCACGTCAACAGCTGGCGTGGTGTCAATGAAAGGTGTGGCCCGCCAAACACCTCTGGCGACTCTTGTGTGGTGAGTGGGAGGCGAACAGGTGGACGTAATGGGGTAGATTCACTAACAAAACTACCAGGTTATGGAGTGGATGACCCTTGGGGATTCGGGTGATGAATATTTGAAAGGAGTTGCTAGAACGCTTGGACCTTCTTTCAAAGATCAGTGTAGTTTTAGTCAAGGTATTACATAAATTCACTGTGTAGATAAGGTGGAGTAAATCCATCAGGTTTATGTTCAGGTCCATCCAACAGTGTGAAGGACGTGAACAATAAGACACAAAGGGTAATGCATAAAATAGACGAGTAAACAGTAAAACTGATCCTAGAAACAGTTTCAAAAATAGTAAACAATAAAACCTGTAGAAGAACTTGAAATTTCTGGTAGTGTAGCCCTCAGAGTAAAAATATTATGTGAACTGGGCTTGTAGAGGGAGTATTAGAATGTTAGTCGTTCGTCGTTAGCCTTTGAGGTTCGAGGCTAGTGAGGTCTTTGTGCTTGAGATGTGAAACGTATTCTTCATTTGTCACGAACGATGTCATGTTGCTTGAAGAGGCCGAACGCAATTTACCTTCATAGATTGTGGGCGGTTTCACGAACGTGAGGATACAGTTCCGTCCGACTGGGGCCAGATCGTGCGAAGATGAGGTTGAAATCCGGACGGATTGTTCGAAACCAACAAACGAAGCAAGATAGACAGTTTATCTTGAAACAGGGTAGGAACATAAACAACCAAGGATTCTGAAAGTGAGCCAGAAACTTGTAAAACACAACAGGGAAAAGAGACCTTATGTTCCACAGTGAGTGATCTTCATTTTGGTGAGGACCTTGGTAACAATAGAAAGGGTGAGGCCAGACTGAACTCGGTGAGTGATAGTCATGCTTCTAGAAACAGTCGCAGAGTCACAGGAGTATTACAGCCTGGGATTGTTGGCGTATGGGGAACCATGATTGGTTCTATTTACGTTGCTTCTTTTCCTACCGAGGTTGTAGGGGGATTGCGCGGGAGAAGGGCCTGCTGCAGGAGGGCAATTGTTGACCGGAGGAGGCAGTTTATATTCTGCGTACCAATCGGGGAGAGCGACAAGGGCTATCTGTAGGTGTTCACAGAAAGGGATCAAATCCTCAGGGATTCTAAGCATGTGCTGTTTGCCATTATAGGCGGCCTGCAGAGCAAACGGAAACTTCCATCTGTATGCTATCCCTTTCTCCTTGAGAACTTCTAGCAATGGTCTCAAAGCTCTTCTGTTCCTCAAAGTTATGGGGGAGAGGTCCTGGAAGAGCTGTACAATAACTCCATTGAAGGTTATTTGCTCATTTGCTCTGGCCTTCAAAAGTATTTCTTCTTTCAGAGGGAAATTAGGCAAGCAACAGATTATATCCCTTGGTGGATTGTTGTCAGGAGCCTTGGGTCTCAGAGCCCTATGAGCTCTGTCAAACTCTATGGGTGAGTCGTCAGGTCGCTCTATGAGTCTGTTGAAAATGGCTGACAGTGCCGGTTTGATTTGTTCAGGAGTAACAGATTCGGGTACACCTCTCACTCTGATATTATGTCTCCTTCCTCTGTTATCGAGGTCTTCGATCTGTCTATTTACTTCAACCATTTGTTGGGAGTGAGTTGTGGTAATGTCATCTAATCTCACTAAGGCTCTATCTCTCCTCTTGCCCGCCCTGTCAGTAACCGCCATTTGTTCAGATAGTCTGAGCAGTTCAGATTTGATGTCTGTGATAGCTGCCGAAAAGGAATTTTTAATGTCTGCGGCTATTTCAGTCATTATTGCATATGTCAGCGGGGGGTCATTGGTGTCAGTACCTCTGAAGGAGTCCTCCGATGCTGGGATGGAGATGTCATCATCTTCCCTGTCATCTCTGCCTTCTCCCTCCGCATGTCTGTGCGCCGGCGCCATCTTGGGACTGCAGCTCCCGTCGTTGTAACGGTATTTGCTGAGATTTGCTGACGATGGCTTGCTTTTCGGGGTTCCCGATGAGCGGAGGGGACGCATGTGTGTCCCTTTCTTCAAGTGGTTTGGCATTCTCGCTCCGTTTAGCGGTCCGTTTTCGGGCCGAATCCCCAGTGTCCTCGGAGCTCCTCTATTCAGCGTCCATCCACGCTGCGCGCCAAGCCACGCCCCATTCCCTATCTTGTATCACCAAGCCCCCCCCCCCCCCCTGTCTGCCTTCCTTATTACGATGTTGGAGTTTTTTCTCAGGCTATTTAAAGGGCCATCCAAGAATGCTTCATGGCCCTTCTTGTATTTAGGAGTGCAGCCTCCACAGAGCCTTCTGAACTCTTCCATCACCACCTGATAGAAAGTCTGTATAAAATTACCCATTATTCCAATGGGGGTAGAAGCAAGATCTTGGCCTAAACCCAGTGTCGATTGTCTTGTCTTCATAGATCATAGAGGAGATCTCATCCATAGACATTTTACCACCTTCCACATATAGATCTTCAAGAGTCTCCAATATTTCTTCATCACAGGACTCCCTGGGAGAAGTAGGAGTAGTCGTTACAGTACTCATATCAGCCACTCCATTCAGTTCTTTCCACCTGGAGTGGCGTTTCACAGTAAGGGTTCGTATAAACTTATTAAGATCTATGAAGATTTCAAACAGGTTCGGTGGACTCTCTGGAGCGTAATTGAGTCCTCTTCTAAGTAGCTTGAGCTCTGATTCTGAGAATTCACATTTCGACAAATTGAATATTTTAATTGTAGAATGACCATCTTTTGTAATTTTCCGCCCTCCCCTACAGCCTCTTATCGTTGCTTTTGCTGCCTCCTGGTGTTTGGGGGTGGTAGTGGTCAGGGTATAATGTTTTTCTGCGCTGCAGGTTTTATCCTTCCCACAGCTCCTTCCACAAAAAAAACTCTCCTTGTTTAAATTGGATCTTTTGGTATTAGTGATGCTTTCTCCTGTACCCAATATATCATGGGATCTTATTCCTTGAGCGAACTCACATTATTTTTCTTTGGTACATCCATATTTGGATGCATCATCGAAGCTGGATCAAATCGCTCCTCTTGTGTTATAGTCACTTTTTGTCCTGTCTCATATTGTCCTGTCTCATACAGTTTCCAGTCACCTGACCCCCTTGATCCATTTGACCCCTAATAGTATTGGGATCAGGGAGTGCCGATGTACCTCCTGGTGCTGGGAGGGGCGGGAAGTCATCATGCACAATCCCTCTATAGGGTCTGTACTCCAACCTATCTCTATCTATCCTATTATGATTGGTACTAGTATTAACAACTGAGTTCTTATTTACATCCTTGTTTGCATTTATATCTTTATTTTTATTTTTAGTTTTATTGCCATACTTGTTCTTAGCCCAATACCTGTTACTCTTCTTCTTAATGTCATTGTTGTACCCGCTGTTATTTCTCCTCTCATTCCTGTTTTTCCGGTTCCTACCACTATTGGATGAAACTACCATCGCAGAATGATCATTTTGTTCTGCTCTACCTTCCAATTCGTCTGTTTGCATCCTACTTTTCTTCCAATTAAACTCGCAATCAACCAAATAGTCCTGTCTATCCCTCTCAAACTTCCCTGATTTTCTGATTATCAAGTCAGCCTCAAATTGAGGTTTGCTCATTAATCCTTGAATCCCATTCAACAAAAGATTCTAGATCAGAAAATACTGCTAGCTGTTCCTGAATATTCGCAATACCCAGCTTAATGCGTTCTAAATTTCTCTCTCTTTGCCTAATGATCATATTTAACCAAGATTTATTAAATTTCCACATATCCCTTATCCATTCCTCTCCAATATCATCATCTAGGAAGCTGCACAATTTGGTAATGCGCAGTCTCCTAGGAATTCTATTTACTTCCAAATATTTCTGCAACAATATAATGTCCCACCATTGGATCATTTCATTCTCAAGAAGATGCTTAAGTTTGTAAAAAAACGATATTATTTCTTCCTCTGTTAGGTGTAGCTTCAATGACTTTAACATCGTCACGTATTTCTAATTGCTGTTCTTAATTGTTAATACTGTTCAAAAACCCTTTTGCTAGTGAAGCTCTCCTTAGCTGTCTTTCTTCAATAGATAGCACCATACTTATTAGTTCGTATTTAATATTTAATATTTAAAACCAAAAAAAACATCCACCTAGCGCAGGAGTCCCCAAATAGACACAGGTGTGTCTGCGGACAGAAAGGCCAACTTTCTCTGCCCATCTCAGGATTTGGTAAGCTAGCTCCATCAAGGTTCTGCTTTTTGTGCCCCCTTGCTTTGTTAAATATAATACTGCCGTCATATAGTCCGACAATATTTCGACATGCTGTTTCACTAGAACTTCCTGGAACGAGAGAAGGCTTAGGTGAATAGCCTTTAACTCTCTCCAATTCAACTACCTTCTTCCCTCTGGCTCGGACCAAACCCCCTGAACCGTTTGTTCTTCTAGGTGGGCTCCCCAGCCCCATGCACTGGCATCTGTGGTCAGTCTTCTGGTTACCGGGAAGGACCAGATAAGCCCTTTTGAGATGTTTCTTTGGTTTCTCCACCACCAGAGTGATCTTTTTGCTCTTGCCCCTATGAAGAACTTCTTCTCCAGAGGTTCCTGGTATGACCAATTCCTCAAGTTATCCACCTGCAGTGGACGAGCATGGAACCTGTCCCACTGTACCGAGGGAATTGCCGCTGTCAACAGGCCCAGAACCGACATGGCTTGTCTTAAAGAAATCTCTGAGTTGAATCAAAGTGATTTCAGAACTGACTGTATCTTCTCTATTTTCTCCTGGGGCAGAAAAATTCTCTGTTCTAATGAATCTACTTTGTACCCCAGAAACCTTACCCTTCGAGATGGTAATAGGTTTGACTTTTGAAGGTTGAGAAGCCAACCCAAACGCTTGAGTTATTTGATTGACTTCTACTTGACCCCTTGAGTCAGCAAACAGTAGCAGGTATTCCAAATAGGGCACTATTGGAATCCCTTTCAGTCTCAGGGGCTCCAAGGCTTCTGCCATCACCTTCGTGAATACTCTGGGAGAGGAGGAAAGGCCGAAGGGTAGAGCTCGGAACTGCAAATGCCAAATCTCCCCTTCCCACAGATTGACTGCAAGACGCAGGAAACTTTTTGTGATGGGGGTGCTATTGGAATATAGAGATAGGCATCTCTCAAGTCGATGGAAGCCATGTAACACTTGGGGGTCGGTAAGTTCCTCACCGAGAAAATCGTATCCATCCTGAATTTTTTGTATTTTATGGATCGATTCAGAACCTTCAAATTGAGAATCAGGCAGAAATTTGCTAATAATTTTTTGGCCAAAAAAATATGGGAGTAAAACCCTTTCCCCTCTTAACCTTTTGGAACCTGGGAGATGACTTTCTGTTGCATCAGCTCTTGTAGAAGAGATGTCATAACCAGAGCCTTCTCCTGATCCCTTGGCAGGCTTGTGATGTAAAACCGACTTGGGGGACTTTGTGAGAATTCTAGATGATAATCCTGTTTGATTAACCCCAGAACAAATGGATTTCTTGTAGTTTCTTCCCAAACTGGAAAGAAATCCTGAAGTCTCCCACCTACTGGGAGATCGTCATTGTTTTTTAGAGGATTTCTCTGGGTTTCTAAACAGTACCCGCCCCTGCCTCTTCCTCTGAGGATTCCAGGGTCTTTTCTTTGTCTGGTCTTTTTCCTTATCGGTTTGTCGAAAAGGACGAAAATTCTTCCTCTGCTACACCACTTTCTTTTTCTGTGGGAAAGCTTTCTTTTTGTCTGCAGTCCTGTCAAGGATAGCTTCCAGTTCTGGCCCGAACATCAGGTCCCCTGAAAAGGGAATTCCACACAGTTTTACTTTAGAAGCCAAATCCCCTGACCAAGTCTTTAGCCAGAGGGCTCTTCTTGCTGAGTTAACAAGCGCTGAGGATCTGGCAGATATCCTGATAGACTCTGCAGAGGCATCTGCCATATATTTGACGGCCTTAAACAATGTAGGGAAGGACTCCAATATATCTTTTCTGGAGGTACCTGTTACCACATGATTCTTAAGTTGGTTTAGCCAACACTCCAAATTCCTAGCTACAACTGTAGCTGCCATTGCGGGTTTCAGATTGGCTAAAGATGAATCCCAGGCTTTCTTCAGTAGCCCATCTGCCCTCTTGTCCATCGCATCTTTGAGAATCCCCATATCCTCAACGGCTAAATCAGTCTTCCTAGACACTTGTGAAAAGGCAGCATCTATTTTTGTTTTTTTTTATTTCACACAAATTCCTAATTTTCCTCAAAAGGAAACCTCCTTTTAAGGGCTTTAGAGAAGAACTGCCCTTTTTCTGGATCCTTCCACTCCTTTTTAATAGTGTCTGTTAAAACTTTATGCACAGGGAAGACTCTGTGTTTAATCTCCTCCAGCCCTTGGCTGGGTTTTTTCTTCCTGGATCTCCAGGGTAGTATAAATTACCTTGAGTAGATCATCCATCTCCTCAAGTGAAAGTTTGTATCTAGATGATCTGCCTTCTCCCTCCTCCTCCTCATCCTCAGAATCAATGAGGGAGGAATACTTTCCCTTTCTTCTTCAGACTCACTTTCCACCTGTATGGAAGTGGACGGAGAGAGACTGGACTGAGAGCTCTGTTCTTGGCTGGAACTCTGGCCACACTTTTTCACAAGGGAACGCACTGTCCCTAGAGCCTCTGCTATTTATTTTCTTATAGAAGATAAGAGCTCCTTGCACTCCTGTGAGGACTCTTCTTTTACTAAATCCGCAATGCAGGATTTGCATAGAGGTTTGGGCCAAGAATCCCTTAAAGGATTTTTGAATGAGGGGAATTTGTTCCTGATGTTCTCTCTGACTTGGCAGTAGCTTTCTGAAACAACAGAAAAACAAAAGAACCCCAAGGTCCTTCTTTAGCTATAGCCTCTAAAAAGAAGAACGGATAGCACCGACAGCCAACACCCTAAGTGCCCAGAGTCTCACTCCTTGCTGAACTGCTAATGGAACATTTACACCAAAGCAGACAGCTGCAGGTTTTTGTTTCAACAAAAAAGAAAAACAACCAGTGATATACAGTACAAGGAAAGAGGTACCGCTGTACCTCTCCTACCTGGGACTGGCCGGGAACCTGGGCGCTTGCATCCGCCATTGCTTCTGACGATTCTTTCTCCATAACGAATGTTGCAGCCACTGCCTGTGTGCTTTTGAATGGTGTCCTCCATGTGCCAAACAAAAGGAAGTCCTGGCCAGAGGACTTCAATACATCAAATATACTATATTCATTTGTATTCTCCCAACTAATCAAAGCAGTACCATAGCTTCCGGTTCCGGCGCCGCATGGAGTGACTGCTCTCCTCCTCAGCTCCCGCATCACGACCCCGAAATCGGCATTAAAATCCTGCTGAGCGGCCGGGCTTCCGACGAAACACCCCCCGGAATCACCCCTCATAGCCATGGACCGGTTCCTGGAAAAAACCGGCGCGCGAGCGCCTACGACGCCGCACGCGACCGCGGCGCAGCCGCAAATCGAGGCCCCGGCTTCGGCCTACTCGGCTCCCTTCTCCTCACAGCGCGCAGCGGACATGGAGGTGAGCTGTGACACTGCTTCTCCCCCCTCTCCACAATCACTGCCAGCATCTCCAGCCCCTCCACTACAGGGCAGTCTTTCCACGCAGCCTGCAGGGGACTCCACCACAGAGCGCATTGCCCAGGCCGTGGCCGCTCTATTATCCCCCATGATAACGGCATCTGTGGAAAAAGCTGTAAATGCAGGCATGCAGCAGCTCAAGGCCCAAATAGGCGAACACCACATCAGATTAAATGACCTAGAACACCGTCTGTCAGATATAGAAGAGGAACTCTACCAGGCCCAAGCCACGGAACGCTCCCAGGACAGAACGAATCAATATGTTCTACAGAAACTTGATGACCTGGAAAATAGGGCCAGACGGAGCAATCTGCGATTCGTAGGGATCCCCGAGTCGCTACAATCCTCGGAGCTATCTGACTTCTGCGCAGTGCGCATCCCAGAAGCCCTGGGCCTTCCAGGCCCTTGCACGGTCGAACGCGCTCATCGTATGGGTCAACCTGCACGCAAATCCCCTAGACCCATAATCGCAAAGTACCTCAACTACTCTGACAAGGCCCTGATCCTGCAGAAGTTCAGGCAAACGCGCTCTCTCCAAGTGGATGGGATCAAGGTCCTAATCTTTGCTGATTACTCCATTGAGGTATCCAAGAAAAGGAAAGCATTCCAGCAGGTGTGCTCGGAACTCTTCAAAATGCAACTTAAATTTTCCCTAGCCTTCCCGGCTGTCCTTCGCCTGAAGGCCCCAAACGGTGACCAACTATCTTTCCAAGACCCCTCTGAAGCTGAGGCATTTCTCCGCTCTCTGCACCAGGGTGCGCACCCTCACACCCCTTCCAAATCCTCACCGCTCAATCGCTCCCTGGACCAAAGGAGCCCCCGGAAGGACTCACCCAAACGCTTCAGGCCTTCTGCCCCAGACACCCACCACCGGGGTACCCCTCGCTGATGACATGTCGGTCCCCTTGGATCCTCCTCTCCTCACCTCACCGGTGACCCTCTCGCCAGGACCACCAGCCTGACTTGTTTTTGTGAGTTACTATGTTGTTTCTTATGCTGTCGTTCAGGCTTGGCCACTGTCTAGCCTGTTGATCCTTGGTTATATTGGCCTTAAGCTCTGCTCCCATCTAGCAGATGCACCATCGGTGCTGTTGACCGCCTCTGTTTTATTTGGCATCCTGGCCTAGGTTTTCAGGAGTCCCCGCTGCTCTCGCGGCTCTTTTTTTTTTTTTTTTTTTTTGCGGCCACTTAATATTTTTATATTGCTATACTTTTATAATTGTGTATCCTGCCTTTTCTTATTTTTTTGTATTTTATACACTGTCTTTGATACTTTCTAGTTTATACTTTTATATGCTATACCTGTGGATAATTCCATTCCTGGGTCCTCTTACTGTACTGTTTCCTGTTAACGTGGGTCTGATACTTTAATCTCACGTGTCTATTTCAACTGTGGTGTACTCCTCCTGGACTCACTGTGCATGTCTACTGCCTTAACATGACACGCGCCCTTTTTGGCTCTTGGTTCAATGACCGCACCCTTGTTCATATTCATACTCAGGCTCACCGCCCGGACGCTCTTGTCCTATACCTCTGGGTCGTGCACTGGGGGCTGGCCTACACGGTGACTCCATGTGGAAAAAAGCGAAGTTCGCTCCAGTGTTTACGTTTTTGTTTATGTTCTTATATGTGTTTAAGTTTGCTCCCCACCTTCCCTGCACCCTCCCCCCACCTTCCTTCAGAGACAGAGTCTCCTTTCTGACCATCCTACTCCACATGTCCCACGGCCCTTCCGGGTCCCTCTTATTTAATCAAAAGCTTCTACTGCCCTGCCCACCGGCTGGCGACAAATCTCTAAACTCGGCCCATTTCCTCTTCCCGACACCCCTGACGTGAGAATAGTCTCATGGAACGTGAAAGGCCTCAGATCTCCTAATAAGAGAATGAAAGTCCTCCGGCACCTAAAAAGGTTGAAAACAGATATCGCCCTACTGCAGGAAACCCACCTATCAGCTCCAGATTTTCATTGCATGAGGAAACTCTGGGTCGGCAAAGTCCTAGGCTCCGACGCCGTTAGTCGTAAAGCGGGTGTTCTCATACTGATCCACAAAAACCTCCCGTGCGAGGTATTGTCCACGCACTCAGACTCACAGGGAAGGCTCCTCTCGCTGCACGCCCGCCTGGGGACCAAAGAACTAGTGATCACTAACGTTTATGCTCCCAATAACCCTAGCAAGTTTTTCTATAGTGACCTGACCTCATGGCTTCTCCGGACCACCCAGACTCCCCATTTAGTTGGCGGTGACTTCTTACACCATACGGACGACAGATCCCCTCCCCCACGCCGCAGGGCGACAAGTGTTTCTTCTACTCCCTCCCACTTTGCATCCACCATGGAATCTCTCCATCTTCATGACCTATGGCGCTTATCTCACCCAGCAGACAGGGAATATACCTTTTACTCACACCCACATAATATGTTCTCGAGAATCGACTATTTTTTTGGCTCTGACGATCTCATACCCAATTTGACTGAAGCTGAAGTGCTTGATATAGCTATCTCTGACCATGCCCCAATCTCAGTTAGTCTTGACAACCTAGATCTCCCACCTCACCCAAGACTGTGGCGCTTCCCCTCGTATCTTCCTGGCAACCCTGACTTTCAACAGTTTATGGCGAACTCCTGGCGTGAATACTCGGAAGCTAACTCCCCTCACTCAGACTCCCCGAACCTCTTCTGGGATGCCGGTAAGGCATTCCTCAGGGGCCAGATCATTTCTTATGCTTCCTCCTTTAAGAGGAACGCACTGTCTCACTACAAACGGGCCAGTGCGCGACTACATCTAGCCCAAAGGTCCCTCTCCACTAACGATTCCCTTGTTAATAGAACCGAATGGCAGGCGGCCAAGAAAAGTTTAGACACTTGGGCAGATACTCTCGAACTAACTAAAAGATCCCAACTCGACGCAACGCTACACAAGTTTGGTAACAAGGCGGGCAAGCTCCTAGCGAGGCTGTGCAAGGGCCCATTCCACCCGACGCACATCACTTCCCTCAAAGACGCGAAGGGCGCTGTACAATCTACCCCACAAGCTATTAACAAGGCGATGTTAAACTATTACACGGCCCTCTATGCCCCAGACCCCATAGACAATACTGCGGCTCGTTCCTTCCTCGATAGCGTGGCGTTGTCTAAAGTTACCCCTGAACAACTAGAAGCTCTCAATGCCCCCATCTCCCTTGATGAAATTTCCACCACGATACGCAAACTAGCCCCGTCCAAAGCACCAGGCCCCGACGGGTTTACCAGTGAATTTTACAAAACCCTCTCCTCCATTACAGAACCCACTCTCCTGAAGGTGTACAATGGCATCTGGTCTGGTGGTTCATATCTCCCTTCTGGAAACCAGGCCGTTATAAAACTCTTTTCCAAAAAAGGGAAAGACCCGCTTGAACCAGGCTCATATAGGCCGATTTCCCTCCTCAATCTGGATGTCAAAATCCTGTCCAAAATCATAGCCACGAGACTAGCTGCCATTATACCCTCCCTTATTCATCCTGCCCAATCTGGCTTTGTGAAAGGCAGAACTGCCACCTTGAATATACGTAAAGTTATGCTTGCTCTGGAACACGCTAAAAATAATCCGGATGGGGATTTTGCCATCATAACTTTAGACGCGGAGAAGGCCTTCGACAATGTCAGCTTTGACTGGCTCTTTATGACTTTATCTGAAATGGGCTTCTCGGGGCACTTCTGCCATCTCATCAAAGCCATGTACTCCTCCCCAGCAGCTAAATTAGTCGCGGCTGGAGTTCTCTCGGATGAATTCCGCCTACATAAAGGCACTCGCCAGGGCTGCCCACTCTCACCGCTCCTCTTTAATATCGCACTAGAACCTCTATCCAGACATCTGTCCCAATCGGCCCCTCTCCACGGTATTCGCATTGGCCAACATGACCTGCACACCTCCCTTTTTGCTGATGATGTGCTCATCTTCTCGTCGGACCCCGCTTCCGACATGCCCGTTATTAAAGAGGTCTTTGACGTCTTTAAATCATGCTCAGGGCTGCGTATAAATTATGGTAAAAGCGAAATTCTCCCGATAGGGTCCTCTCGCAAACCCCCCTGGACACAACATTCTATCTTTTCAACCGCCAACTCATATATCACCTATCTAGGCATTAAAATTGGAAAAGTACCTTCCTCCCTTTACCACCTCAACTACCCCCCTTTGATCACTAAAATCTCTCAAGAAATGGTGAACTGGATGGATCTGCCTCTCTCGCTTCTGGGAAGATGCCACCTGCTGAAAATGGTTAGCTTTGCCAGGCTACTGTACCCGCTTCAAACCATTCCCCTGCTCCTCCTTCACAAGGACGTTAAAATTCTGGAATCGGCTTTTTCTTCCTTTATATGGAAGGACAAACGCCCACGTATAGCCTTAAAAAAGTTGCATCTTCCCAGACGCGAGGGGGGTATCAGCCTGCCTAATGTAAGACTGTATACTCTGTCATGTCTGTTACGTACTAGTCTGGACTGGATCTCTCAATCCTCCAGATACTCCAACTACTCCTTGGAAGCTGCCATGGTCTCCCCACTCTCATTGACAGCTCTCCTCCACTGCAGGTGGAAGTCAGTACCGTCTCGGTTTCAACATAACCTCCTACTCAGAGACACTGCCATAGCTTGGAGGGAAACCAGGAAATGCCTCAAGCTCCCCCCTTTTGTCTCCAGACACCTTCCGATACAGGGGAACCCCACTTTCTCCCCAGGCCTACTCCACAAGCCATTCCACATCTGGAAAGAGAAGGGCATTACCAGTTTTGCTGCACTCTGCAATCTTGACTCTGGGCGCCCTATGCCCTTTTCCCTTCTAGCGGAAAGGTTCTCCCTCCCGTCAGCTCACGCTTTCCACTACAGACAATGTGCCAGTTACTTAAAGGATGTCTGCAGTGATGAACGTAAACGTTTCCCCCTAACCTTTCTGGACCGCCTGCTTAAAGACGATACCTATAAAATTTCAGACATCTACACACCGTTACTCCAGCAGGTCACTCCTCAATTGACATCCTCATCAGTCGCCAACTGGGAGAAAGACTTCCCTGACCCGGATATAGTAGAAAAAATCCTGCAAGGACTTAACAAAGTTTACCGCCTAACCCCTAACGAGCTCTGGAGGGAAACGCAACTAAAAATTGCCCACAGGGCATACCTTCCCTTCCTTCCATCCAACTCAGATCAGGACAACACCAAGTGCCCCCTTTGTCTCCAGAACAGGCCCTCGCTGGCACACCGTTTCTGGTCCTGTTCCTTCATCTCATCCTTCTGGGATCGGATCCTCTCCTACATCTTTAAAGTTACCCTGCTGAAACTGCCAAAGGACCCCCTTCTTCTCATCTTTGGATACTGGGACCCTCTCCTGCTTCCATGGTCTTCCATCAACAACCAAGTGCCCTTAAGCGGCACGCCGTACAAACCCTCCCATGTGGACTGGTCTCTGCTGTGCCTACTCCTTGCCAGGAAAACCATTCTAAAGAGCTGGACTTCTTCTCTTCCCCCCTCCGTCGCCCAGACGCAGAAGGAACTCCTTTCACTCCTGTACAAAGATCGTTACAACGCAAACTTCAGGGACGAAAAAGCGAAGTCTCGTTTCTACGTGCGATGGCTTCCCTTCATATCTGACACTCTCCCTCCAGTGGACATCATCAACTTGGACCACTTCACCTTCTCCTATTACGACACTCGACTACCAATCTCGGAGTCGGTTTCCCCCCCAGTCTAATATTTGAGCTACGCCCAGGAACCTACTGACCTCCGGGGCTACCTTTTGGAACCCCCCTACCTTAGGGACTCTACATGAAAACCTCGTATTCCCCTTCCCCCCCTCTTTTCACCTTTTTATTTTCGTTTCTGTATGTCTTCCCCTCTTCCCCTCCCCTCCTCTCTTTTTAGTATTTTCTTTTTTTTTCTACATCCATTCTAATACTCCTGCTCCTATGATCCGTTATTTTTCTTATTCATGGGAAATTATATTATCCTGTTTTATATATATATTACTTTTGCAACTATTTCTCACGCAAGATCCATCCAGTCGCTGTCAGTTTGCTGCTTTGTTCTACTTATTTCACTGCCTTCCTCTCGGTTTAAGTATTACAGTTTATGGTCTTAGTTCATTACGATAAAGATACAATCTGCTCCTACTTTTATGTACCTCATCTGCGATGATGGTTCCGCAATATCGTACTTGTTACTGTTGCATCTGTATTTGTGTCTTTATTTATTTCTCAATAAATACTCTTTAAAAAAAAAAAGCAGTACCATACATCCATGTCTATCCAATTAATATACCACACAAAAAAGGAGGGAAAATTGTATACTCACCTTTGCGTAATTTTTCTTTCCTGATGCATCTTCATGGCAGCACACACTGGGTTGTGACTCCGCCCCCACAACCTGACAGGATTGGTTTAACTATAAATTTGAAGGGGAGACACCCCGCTGCATTCTCTGTACATATCATCACAAAAAAACGGGGTGGACAACTGTGTGCTGCCATGAAGATTACGGAAAGGCGAGTATACAATTTTCAGTTTTCCTGACGCCTTCATGGCAGCACGCACTGGGAAATAACTCACCAGATGGGTGGGTTCATGAAAAATAATATTTATTCCTTATAATGCGGAAGAATTGGCTCTAACTACCAAAGTCTGCCAAGGACAAGTGAGCAGAATCCACTCTGTAGTGGGAAATAAAAGTATGCCCGGAAGACCATGTTGCATATTGTCTCTGATGAGACCCTGCAATATGCTGCCCAGGAGGTAGCCACTGCCCTAGTGGAATGAGCCCTGATGTCTTCAGGAAACGTGAGATGCTTAGTGGAATATGCCTTTTTAATGGCTCTCACTAACCACGATGTGATAGTGTGTGAGAAGGCCGCTTGCCCACGTCTGGTTCCATGGGGAATGACCATGAAAGAATCAGTCTTTCTAAAAGAGGTGGTAGCTGCTAAGTAGTTAATGATGGTAGTCTTGATGTCCAGTGGACGAGGTTCACCCTGATCATCAGTGAAGGATGGGAGGATGATGTCTTGGTTGTAAATGGAAATAAGTTGCTACTTTTGATATGAAGCAATCTGAAGGTCTTAGAACTACTCTATCAGGAAAGAATACTAAGTAGGGTTCCGAAATAATTAGTGCTTGGATTTCTGATACTCTCTTAGATGATGTTATTGCAATGAGGAAGGAAAGCTTCAAAGTCAAGTCCCACAGTGAGATAGATTTTGGTGGAATAAACGGAGGATTGGAGAAAGCATGGAGGACTACTGACAGATCCCATGATGGAAAAATAGGTTTTCTGGGAGGTTCAATCTTCAGACAGGCTTTCAGGAATTATATTATCAGGGGGTGGAACGCCCACCTCGCACCTGTCTTAGCAGACAGAGCAGATACTTGTACCTTGAGGGTACTTGAGTTTAGACCTTTGTTAATTCCTGACTGAAGTAACTCTTGAATTTGAGGAGGTGAGAAAGGGGATTCCATTCCTTCTGTTGGGCCATGGAGCAGAATTTTTTCCCAAATTCTTGTATAGAGGGTATTGGTAGTGATTTTCCTGGCCTGCATCAGGGTTGATATAACTTCCTGAGAACAGCCCTGTGCCCTTAGTCTAGCCCTCTCAACCTCCAGGCCATCAGATACAATTTCTCTTGTGCTGGGTGTAAGAACTGTCCTTGTGATAGAAGATCCAGGGTTATCGGAAGAGGAATTGGAGGTTGAAGGCTGAGCTGTAGAAGGGTCGTAAAACACGGTCTTCTCGGGCAAAGTGGAATTACTGCGATTACTGTCACTGAGGACCTCCAGACCCTGGACAGGAATCTCGCAATTAATGGAGTAGGAGGGAATATGTACCCCAACCTGAAATCCCATGGGTGGATAGACAATCCACTCCCTCGGCCGATGGAAATGAACCCCTCGACAGGAGCCTGCAACACTTGGTGTTCATCGGTGTGGCTGCTAAATCTAGTATGTTCGAGACCACACCTTGTGCCTGAAAATGCCACTGGCCCTGGGCTGCCTGATCTTGAAAATAGGATCCCCAGCCACTCTAGCAGGCATCTGAGGTGACTACTTCGGGGTCTAGAGGGATTATCGGTCTGTATTTCCTGAGATTGCGTGGGGGCGCGTCCACCACCATATTGATTGTTTCACTGATCTGGCAATGAGAATGGTCTAATGCCTCGATACTCCATCCCACTGCCTGAGAAAGGAGTTCTACAGCATTCTCATGTGCCATTGCGACCATTGCACCATGGGTATGGTTGTGGACATAGACCCCAGTATACTAAGACAGACTCTGTCTGGTAGACGATTTGTTGATAATAGCTTCCGCATTTTCTGTATTAAAGGTTAAATCTTTTCTCGCAGGAGCTGCACCCTGTTTGATTTGGTGTTTAAATCTGCTCCCAGATATACCACATTTTGAGTGGGTTGCAGACTGCTTTTCTTCCAATTGATAATCCAACCAAAATTCTGGAGAGTTGTAAGAAGAATTTCCCTGTGTTGAATCAGTGTCTTCCGATTTTTTGCTAAAAGTAAGATATTGTCCAGGTAATGGTGAATTCGCAATCCCTTTCCTCTGAGGAATGCCACCAATGGTAACAGAACCTTTGTGAATGTCCTGGGTGACGAGGAGATGCCGGATGGGAGGCACCAAAATTGGAAATGACATTGATTAATGGCGAACCCAAGAAACTTTTGAAAGGCCAGATGAATTGGGATATGAAGATAGACGTCCGATAAATCTATTGATAGTATCCAATCACCCAGATTTATCGCTAGAAGTATGGACTAGAGACTTTCAATTTTGAAGACCTCCACTTTGATGCCTTTGTTGAGTTTCTTGAGATCTAACACAGGTCGCAAGTCTCCTGTCTTTTTCTTCACCAGAAACAAAGGGGAGTAGAATCCTTTCCCCCTTTGACCTGATGGGACCTCTATAATAGCCCCCTTCTGTTTTCTGACTTATCTTGGATAGTGTGTATGGCAATCTGGTTGGCTGGAAGTGATTTCCTGGGAGTTTGTTTGTGAATTTGCACTTGTGTCCAAATTTGATTGTGGACAGTGTTCATAGATCTTCCATATGGTTTTTCCATATTTGAATGAAGTTCTTTAGCCTGGCGCCCACCTGAGCCGGGTGGGCAGACACATTTTCAAAATGATTTCTGCTGCTCCCCCGCTGGAACAGTCTTGGATTTTTGGATCCTTAGGAAAGAAGGTTTTGTGTTCTTCCAGTCTCTCCTAAACTCCCTACCAGGACGTAGGATCTAGATTCTCTGTACTTATCCGGGAGATTACGTCTGTAAGATGCTCTTTCTGAGCCTTGGGTATTCTATCGGAGGGAATCAGACCTGACTTACCTCCTGTAACCTTAGAGATGGCGGAGTCCAATTTGGCACTGAATAGATTTCAGCCATCGTATGGAATTCTGCACCAGTTTGTCTTGGATGCCGTATCAACCATCCATGGTTTAAGCCACAAGGCCCTTCTTGCTTTTATTGAGGCTAGCATTGCCCTGGCTGAGGATCTTATGATATCCACCGAAGCCTCTTCTATGAAGTCACCTGCCAGTCTGATTTCTTGTAGAGAGGAAATTATTTTCTCCATTTCTATGCCATCTAGTAGATAATTCTCTGTCTTAGTTGCCCATCCTGAGATGGCCTTAGCCACTGCTGCTGTGGTAATGGCTGGCCTGCAGGCACCTCGGCCGTGGAATATGCCTTCTTCAATTCCAGGTCCATTTTCCAATATAGCACGTCCCGAAAGGAGACAGCATCCTTGATTGGTAGTGCGATGTGGCGGGGCGAGACGCATCAAGGAGGAATCAACTACGGGAGCGTTAATCAAAGGCTTTACTTTTGACTCGTTCAAAGGATAGCCAGCCTGTTAGTAAGACTAGACTGCTTATCCGATCTCTCCCACTCGTCTTAAATGAGATCCTCAAGTTCTTCTATAAATAGAAAAGATTCCGGATCTCTTTTAAAATTTGGGAAATATTTCCAAATTTTTTGTGGTTCTGCCTTAGTGTCTTACCAGCTGATCGCTTCCTTGACTGACTTAGCGAAAGCTTTTGGTTGAGGATTTGGATCGGAGGAGTGTTTGCTTATATAAATACTCTTTATAATATGTGCACCTGTCCATAGGGATGTTTCCTGTGATATGTGCGTTCCATCGCGGGTTTGGGTGCGGTTCATTGATTTCCGGAAGTGATGTGATTGTATTCGTGTCACTTCCGCGATTGGATATATCTTTTCGGTTCAAATAATACTTCCTGTAGGCGGTGCGGTCCATCATACGTCTATTTGCGTTCCACCGATTCCGGAAGTGATGTGAATATATCTGCCTCACTTCCGTCGGTGTAAGATGACTCTCTGTGTGATCGGCGCCGTATTCCAGCGCCGATTGGCTAGATGATTTCTAGAGCAGGCGCAATAACGTTCGCGCCATGTTCCTTTTCCTTCCTTCCTAATGGACATGACTCAAGATACAACCCGGAAGTGTTTTTTGGCTTCCGGATGTGGTGTGGCCATGTGAGGCTCCCCGAGTTGATTTTGTATCCATAAGGTAGAGGGCTAAGTATTCCGGAGTTGGCCTGGTGTTGATGCCAACCAGTGGCTAACATACTATATAGCATTTTACCATGTTAAGTCCTGTTTCTAAGGAACAACATTATAATGAGGCGTGGAACGCACGCCGGCGGCCATGTTTTTACCGGAAGTAAGATGCGGTGACACGGATGGACGGAATTTGCGCCTAATTGGGGGTTTGGATATATAAGTAAGTGGGCTGCGGTGGAGTAGTACCCCAGATGACGTCTTCTAGGATGAAACGCGTCGGGACTCCACTGCAGCCGTGTTTTTTATTGAAAAGCGCTTGATCTACTGTACACATGTGAGTTTACTACCTTTTATTACATTTCTTGTAAAAACGGAATTACACTATTTGGTCCCTATTTTCCTTTTATATGTGTTCAACTACCTTTATGGATGTGTATGGCTGGAGATAATCTACTGCCCAGTACACGAACGGAACGGTTACATTTGACATCCCCTTGGAAAATGCACTGCTGAAGGAATCTACACACAAACATATAAGCTTTTGTGATCCTCCGAATGTATATTCGCTTGGATCCAATAGATTTGGTAAGCGTACATCTCGCTTGGTGAAGGGAATATCACGTGGTGCCTGCATGATCTTTATATATAAACAAAGGTGGATGGTGATTTCTTGCACACCTGTGGATCAGACACAGACATCACATACAAGAGACTTTGCATCTCTATTTTTTGGACTTTCTCTCTGTTTGGATTTCTTTTTGCTTTATGAAAATTATTTTATGTTTATATATATATATATATATATATATATATATATATATATAGTAATTAATATATATATGTGATTTATAGTGAGATTTTATAGGTCACCTCACTTTTTCACGCTGTCAATGTTTAATGAATACATATGCACAAGTTTTCACATATCAACATATATTATTTTATGTAAGGATGGTATAATATGCCTGGTTTCTAAGCGCTACACTTTTATATAGAATTTATAACGTTACACTTTCAAATATCCTTGTGGTGTATTAGCAGCTTATTTTTGGTTTTTGTTTTGTATTTGTTTCAAAGGATAGCGCAGTTGGATAGTTTATGACTTCGCGAAAGGCTCCACTAGAGAAAAATCAAACCCTACTGACATTTCCTGACCTTCATTTTCAGAGGAGGATTCTGATGCCTGGGTGTGATGGGGTTCTGCTGAAGATGTACTATTAACCCGCTCTATCCATTGTGGGTGCTGTTTCCAATGGACTCCCGCACTGATTCTCTTATGAGTTCTGTAGCCATCCTCACGTCTGCTTCTTTCTCCTTAGTAGCTTCATTGAAGCAAGAGTGGCAGGCAAGTTTGTCTGGCAGTGTTGGCGCGCCGCATACCCAGCAAGCGTTGGCTGCAGGTCGGGTGTGGTGGCTCTGATGGTGCGAGGAAGGAGACCACCTGCGATCTTACCGACTATGCCGAGAGCGACTGTGGCGTGAATAGCTGTGCTACAAGTGGCTATGTCTTTGATGAGATGGAAATCTTGAGCGACTCCTGCGGGACCTCCTGCTTGAAAGGTGGCTTGATCTTCTCCCATGCCTGGAACTTGCGGCTCTTGATCTGGTAGGGCTGCCAAGAAAATGCAGCATTCTGGCATGCTGGCACTTTTCTTTCTCTCCTTCTTTAATACTTACCTATACCTGGTACAGTCTCTTACCTATTTTGCTGATGGTGGTCTGCGTGGGCAGTGGACTCCATAGGGAAAAAAGAAGTAGACAGTGCGGTCTGAGGAGTATAAGAGAAAAAAATTTCAGAATATATATATATATATATATTTATTAATTTAATTACGTATGTATTTATTTTTTTGAAATATTAATTATATATATATATATATATATATATATATATACATATTTTTTTCCTATATTCCCTAAATATTTCAGCCAGGAAACATAGGCAGGAATGCTGAGTTTGATAAAGAAAATGACTTACCTGAAAGGCTGGGCGACTTGCTGGGATGCTGGAATGGATCAGTTATTAAAAGCAACAGCACGATGAGAAACAGGGAAAAAAATCCTGTATTTAAAAATGGCGCCATTGCGGCGGCCGAATGATGCTCTGGCGCATGCGCAGAAGCTTCCCGAGTATTTTGGCGCCATCTTGGATAAGGGCATAATATAATCTAGTACATACCTGGCTCTGCACATGCACAGAGCGGTGGAAAAGATGAACGGTGACCATGACAGAACAGCGGAGGACAGCAAGGACCAGCAGACCCAGAACAAAGTAAAAAAAAACTATGAATAAAGAGAAAAAAAATGAGAAAAAAGGAAAAGTGAATTGGAAAGTCCACTGCAAACAGGAGAAGCTTCTTTAAAGCTTATAAAATGCCAAAATCCAGATGCCCCTTAAGACCACCAGAACGGGTGTTCCCTCCATAGAAGCTCCTTTAGAGACTGTACAGAAGGAACTTCCAAACAGGATGCAGCGGGGTGTCTCCCCTTCAAATTTATAGTTAAACCAATCCTGTCAGATTGTGGGGGTGGAGTCACAACCCAGTGTGTGCTGCCATGAAGGCATCAGGAAAACCATTTTATATAATAGATGTGCCTTCAAAATAAGCAAATAAGCCACAAAAAAAAGTAAAAAAAAAAAAAAATAAAAATAAAAAGGGGGGGGGGGGTGGAGGGTTCAATTAAAAAGGGAAATAATTAAAAAATATATTTCAATATGGATTTCCACTATCCGGAATTCCTTAATCTGTGGGAGGTGTCCTTTTATTAATCCCTCTATCCTCTACTCTTAACCGAGCTGGGTAAGCCATTGAATACACAGTGCCGTTTTCTCGTAGCTTCTGCTTGATTTCATTAAAGCCAGGAGCGCTGTTTTTGTAGCTCTTGGGAAAAGTCTGGGAATATTGCAATTTTGACATTTTCATATTGTATCACACCCTTTTATCAAGCTGTGCGCAGGACTAAATTGCGATTTTTACAGTTCAGTAATCATGCTAAAAATGGCATTGGAGGGGCCTCAGGTTGTCAGCTTCTCAGCTGCCGACTGTTGTCTACTCATCTCGCTCACAGTCAACAGCAGGGGGGAGGGAAAGCTAGTCTCACACCAGCTGCTAGGTAATGTACAGAAAATCAGCTGCTTAGATCGATTACAGCCGAAGTGCTGCCGGGGGTTCAGGACTACAAACAAGGCTCAGCCAACCCAAGACGCTGCTGAGAGTTCAAGCTCGAGTTCAGGGGTGCTCCTGTTCACACTTCCACGCCTATTCGCATCAGGTCAGAAACAGAGAACTCAAGCAACTCAGAGGTCTCTGCTCTGTCTCACACTCCCACTCCTGCTTGCACAGGGTCGGCTCAGAGGGTTCCTCTCCCACTCTTACTCATGCTCATACCATCTTCTATATAGGAGAAAGCAGCTACAAGCCGCTGCTAGTTGAGCATTCTGCCGGAGGCTCAGGCATGGACACAAGCTCCACTACTCATGTTCGGCCATGACTCCAGAAGCCACGCCTCTACTGGGACAGGGGCTTTTGTGGTGCATACTCTGGTGATCTTGTGGATCAGTTCTCTCTTATATATGCCTTTCTTCCTCTAGAAATGGAAAAAAAGGCTGGATCAGCGATTGATCCAGAGTACATTTAAGGGTCAAATATCAGTGTTGGCTAGTCTTTTAACACTTTTGTATTGCACTCCGTAATAAAGACTTTTGTGCAGTGGGTAGCTCATATTTTTACCCCCAGGCTCCTTATATTTTTCAGTGCAGGCTCCTCCATTTGAACCCATCAGGAACATTTCCTTGGTTGACCTTACTCCCAAGATGTTTTTTCTTTCTAGGAGGGTATTGGCTCCTTACACCCAGCTCAATTTCTGTTATCTCACAAGGATAGGGTGGTGCTTAAGTCTAAGGTATCCTTTTTGCCTAAGGACATAGTTCTTCCATCCTTTTGTCCAGCTCTGAAACAGCACTTCACATTCTGGAATTGATTGAAGATGTTAGTCTATCTTGCAGGCATTGCCTCACTAAGACAATTGATTCTCCTCTTTGTGCTTCTGGAGGGACCTTGAAGAGACTCACTGCATCTTGCTCCACCATTGCTAGGTAGATCTGTCAGGTGGTGGCTCTGGGCTATTCAGCCAAGGATAGGGTTCCTCTTTTAACAGTGGAAGTTCCTTCTACTAGAGCCATTAGTGTATATTGGGCCTTTTCAGGATCAAAATTCTTTGCTGCAAATCTAGTTTTCAGTTCACACATTTACTAAGTTTTATTATGTGGATGTAATGGCCTTAGCTGATACTGTGTTTGGTTGCAATGCATTTCAGGCTGTTGTTTGACTCAAGTCTGGTCCCTTTTGTTTTTTGTGCAGGGTATGTTTGCCGATTTTGTTTTTTTTTTGCTGTGGTTTTCTTTGCTTGAGGACATTCTAGGCATCTCTGAATCTTCCTGTGTCCTATGCTGTAGGATCAAAAATAAAATCCATTTCTTGGAGTATAGTACAGGACACCCCTCTCCTCAATGGTTGTTTGATTTCTTACTAGAGGACTGAGGATTGCTGGCAGAGGGAAGGGTCATATGGGGGTCCACACAGTTTTTTTTCCTGTGTCCAATGACTTGAAGGGGCATTTAACCCCTGTTGACATTGAAGTTTTTGGTGTTCTTTACTCCAAGAAATGGATTTTACAGCTAGGTCAAAAATATGTTTTTCAATTGGTACCTATTGAGCTTTTCAGCACCAGGCATCTGTTTGTCAGATTTGCAAGGCTGCCACCTAGTCTTCTGTTAATCATTGCCACCTTCAGCCATAAGGTGCTTTAAGGCACTCTTTCAGTTGTTAAACTGATACTCTTGTTTTGAGCCTGTTGGCATTGTTTGCTCTGTTGTCCACTCCTTAGTTGTATTATGTGGGAAAGCCCATGTTCTTGATATTGGGAGACCTATGTCCTATACAGTACAATTAAGTAAAAAAGGATTTTTTACTTGTTTGTAAAATCTTTTTCTTAGAGTACAGGACACAGGCCACTCTTCCTTCTGTACTTGTGTATCCTAATTTTGCGTGCTAAAATTGCTGATGATTGCTAGGAGCAGAAGAAATAAATGAGCTGTCCTAACGGGTTTGTTTTCCAGTGTTCTTGAAGGTGGCAGCAAAGGTCTTGATTAACCCTTTTAGTGCCAGAGCGGTTTGCGAAAATAGTTGCAGGCCTCAAGATTAAAATTAATTATTACCCTCAAACCCTATAGATTTTCTGAAAGCAGACACACTGGAGAATAAAATTGTGTTTTTTTTCATTTTTGATGTCACATGATATTTTCACAATGGTTTATCAAAAGTTGTCAGTAAAAATAAAGTTAAATTTTTAGGGGTGCACAAACAGAATATTTTAATCGTTTTGGTAAAACGTTAATTAAATTGATATCCAACATGGCAAGCTTTAAAATTGCATGTGCTAGCAAAATGATGAGGAAATTTGATACCCTATATTTTTCATACGCTACACCTTAAAAATTCCTACAGGTCATCACTTAAGAGTTGACTGGAAGTGCTGGCCCTATAATTATTGCTTTTACTCCAGTGTGCATGGCAATATGTATAGCTTTAACCTTCAAATACGGAAAGGCTTCTTCACAGTGAGATCTGTGAAAACGTGCAATAGACTCTCAATAGCTGTTTCTGGCCAGCTCAGTAAAAAGTTTTAAAAATGCCTGGATGTATTCCTAAATGCGGAAAATATACCTGGATACTTATATTTATAAGTAATAACACCAGGGGTCGTTGATCCAGGGAATCTGGAAGGCATTGTTTTTTACCCACACTGGAGCAAATTGGATCATGCTTTGTTTTTTTTGTCTTTGTCTGTACCACCTGTGGGTCTAGGATTATGTACATGGGGGTATTCCATTCCATGTGAATTTATTTTTCTTTGTTGGTTGAACTAGATGGACTTGTGTCTTTTTTTTTACCAGACTAACTATGAATGTGGGGTCATTGCACATCTGATATTCAGTTTAAGGGGATCTCCCTGTTACTACACATCTTCTATTCAATGTTGGGGGGGGGGGGTTCTTCCTATTCCTTCACATCCGCTATTCAGCATCAAGAATATTCCCATTACTACACATCTGCTATTTAGTGTCAGTTACCATTATTTCCTATAAGTGCAGAGCTACTATCAGCAGAGATAAATATAATGAATAAGCATTGCGCGTAATTGGACAGGACAAGTTTTATCTGATATTCTAACATTTTTCTTATCAATTACATTTACTGGAGATTTATAAAGAAATCTAATATAAATGATTCCAATAAAGGGAATTGAGTTACATTCATGTAGAGAATAATTACATTCATTCCTGGGGGAGACATTTATTTTCTTCTGGTAACATTCTTCTCTTCTTCTACAGTTTGTATAATAATCAGCTGACACACAGTTCCTGCCCCCACCTGGCATCGGGAATAAGAAATAACCAGACACTGAGGACACTGGACCTGGCTGAGAACAATCTGGAGGGTCCTCATTTCAGGGATCTGATGGAAGCTCTGACAACAAGCCGGATAGAGGAATTACTGTGAGTTTAGCAGGACTGACTGAGACAGTAATATCTGGGACATTTTATACCTTAAACACTTTTAAACTAAGGTTGTCAATTATGTACCACATCCACTGATTATAGAACACTAGCCTTTGGACTTCACTGGTACAAAAAGGACAAGCACATATAAAATATAATAAAGTTTTTTTGCAAAATGAAAAGCACAGTGGAGAGCAGTGAACTGGTGGAGAGCACAGATAGCAATAGTTGTGGGACATAATATGCCACTATAGCAGTATTTATCCGACATTGTGGGCCACAATTGGTATAAATATCACAGAAAAAAAAAGAGGGAGAAAAACACCATAAAGACTGGAACCTTACAATAGAGATTGAATAATTAAGACAATCACTACCTACTTTTCAATGCTTGTGGTAATTCCAAGATGGGGAATAGGATATCAGATATGACATATAATGGCCAGCAACCTCAAAAGGGAACAATAAATATTACTCATCTAAAATAACAACCAGAGAGTCCATATTTATATAATATTCATTGGCTAATAAAGGACATACAAACATATGTACATCTGTCCACACAAAGTTGTGGACAGTCAACTCTAATCCTAAAACCAACTCAACCCAAGAGACCTCCGACTGTACTAAAAATAAGGATACCATCAGGATACCATTAATCTCCAGCTGAAAATGACAATGGCTCAGGCAATGCTCTAATCCATGGCATCAAACATACCTGATATAGGTAATTAAATATTTTCCGTTGGGCAGACAATATATCTAGCCCCAATCAAAGCAGGTGTGATGGGCAGATCCCCCATTCAGCCACTCAAAGGTAAAGGGATTTGAATATTTTTGTGTCAAAAAGTATGTTAGGGACTATCCAGAGATAACTTTTATTCCCTATATTGGAATGTAGGAAGTAAATATATAAATGTGGATCATGTGACTATTGTAACTGAATTTTGGAAGGTACCTCTTTTGTTTTGCCGAATGGAGTGATGCCTGTAGCAAGGCACTTTGTGGATTGTCACAACAATTGGTAGATATGTGGCTCTCAAATCATGGAGGAGTCATGATTATGCTTGTTTTGGTGGCATTGGAGAGGGACTTTGAGGATCCTTGAGGTGGCAATTTTGGAAAAAAATTATTGCAAAGGGAGGTAAGGTGCATATAAAACCTAAATGCCACCTCCCCTCCAGGTCTCAAAGCGCTTGGCTTAAAACCTCAAACCGTTTATAGCCCCCACACTTGGTGCATTAATAACGTGTCATGATGCCATGGGTTTATCCTGTGCAGAGGTATTCAAATTTGGGACAAAGAGATTGTTTAGCTGTACTTATTTATGTTAATGCTAAGGAATTGTGATGAAATGTATTGTGTATGCATAGGCATTAATCTGTGTACAAATAATTAATAGCATATCACTTTTGTACACAGGATGGTGGATTGTTGGTGGATGCCGTTTCTTGTTTCACAACATGATTATAATTATTATGATTATTGTTGTATTGGTTTTTAACAGATCATTTGGGTGAACCTGTGACCAGGGATAATCATCTGGGTGGCTGGATGGATCGCGAGATTCATCCTATATCTGCCCTAGGAGGTGGAGTAGAAGTGGAGTCAGCTGGGCTCGCTCCTTCAGATGGAAGCAATTTGTTGTATTAGGTTGTGGCTCTCCCAGCTGGGTTTTTTAATCACGCATATGCGGTTAGTGGTCAGGTTGACCAATGCACATGCACAGCCAGGAGAGAACAGAAGAAGTGATGTCAGAGCTAGGGCGGGTGGTACTCTGTCCGGCCACCACCCAGCAGTTTGTCAACATTCTTTGCTTTGTATAGAGGCTATGGAGCCAGTTGGAATAGGGAGTGGTTTGGGGATATTGAACATTGAGTAGGTGAGTGGCTTCATTATGCGTATAGTAAATGGGCCAGTTATGGGATGACTGTGGCATATTTATGATATGGCTTTATATTTGCATTTTAAGGGGTTACCTTTGACCGGCTGAACGGGGGATCTGCTCATCACATGTGCTAAGATTGGGGCTATATATATTGTCTTCTCAACTGATAATATTTAATGACCTATATCAGGTATGTTTGATGTGGCTTAAGGCATTGCCTGAGCCATTGTAATTTTCAGCTGAAGAGTAATGGTATTCTGCTGTTAAATTTTCATTACAGTTAGAGGTCTTTTGAATTGAGATGGTTTGAATATTTGAGTTGATTCTCAGGTAACTTTGCGTGGACAGATGTGCATATGTTTGTATGTCCTTTACTAGCCAGTGAATATTGTATAGATATGTGTTCTCTGGTTGTTATTTTAGATGAGTGATATCTATGGTTCCCTTTTGAGCTTGGTGGCCATTATATCTGATCTCCTATTCCCTGTCCTGAAATTACAAAAAACTGTGAAAAGTAGGTAGAGTGGGATTTGAGGATTGTCTTAATTACTCAATCAATCCCTATTATAAAGTTAGTCTGTTGTTCCTTTCTCTCTTTTTTTTTCTCTGTGATATTTAGTTGATATACCAATTGTGGGCTACATTGCCACTATAGCAGAATTTATCCAGCATATTACTGGCCAACAACTGTTGCTATCAGTGCTCACCACCAGTTTACTGCTCATGTCTGAAACACAAAAGTGATATATGATACCCAAAAGTATATTCTTTCAGTCAGGTTATTCTTCTTCATAGAATACAGGGTTCTGAAGAGCAGAAAAGAAATGCATGAGTCTCCTAGTTTGTTAGGCAGAGATAATCATGAACAGTATATCTAGTGCCACTGGGTGTAAAAGGGGATTATCTTCCCAAATTGTTTTTAAAATTATGTTCTTAACTTTGTAATAAATTGTATTATATTTTGTATGTGCTTGCCTTCTTTGTACCAGAACCAGTCCAAAGGAAACTTTTTTGGGTCTGGTGTTATATCTAAACCACATAAACAATATATAGTAATAATATAATGATATGGATCTCCTTTTTGTCTCTGTATATGGCCAATGCCGGACAGTAGTCTAAATATTGGATTTCATCGCACTCTTATCAGCCATGAAATATTTGTTTCAAAAAACATTGCTAAAATCTGATATTCTGCTTTGTCTGGTAACTAGTAAAATAATTAAGATTATGGGAGGTCATACACAGGGGAATCTGATCCTTTTGCAATGCAAATGAGCTTCCTATCATCTGACATAACCATCCACTAATCAGTGTCAAGGGAGCTCCCCATTATTTCCTAGGAGCACAGAGCTCTTAGCAGAGGTAAATAGAATATCAGATAAAAATCATCCCGTTCAATCACTAGCAATACTGAGTCCGGCCTCACACTGTCTGCTGATACCATTCATGCTTCATATACAAGGAGATTATAGCACAATACAAGTCATGTCAGTGGTATTATGTGGTCATCCTGTGTATGGAGATATCACTGTCTCTACACATGGATGACAATATTGGGGTGTCTACTCCATTATAAAAATTTTCTTATAAAAAAGTTTTTACTGGAGTTTTATAAAGTGATCTAATATAAAACGTTCCAATAAAAAGAAATGAGTTCCATTCATGTAGAGCATCTCCAAACTTTTGAAAAAAAGGGCCAGTTTACTGCCCTTCGAACTTTATGGGGGCTGGACTTTGGCCAGTGGGAGTAGAAAATGCCATAAGCTTGGTCAGTGGAAGTAAAAAAAAATACTTCTGTGTCAGTGGGAGGAATGGTCCCCCATCATTTGTGTCAGTGGGAGAATTAGTTCCCCATCTCTGGTCTCAGAGGGTGGAATAATGCCCCAAGGACTGGATAAAGGCAAGAAATGGGTCATATCCAGACCGGGGCCGCAATTTGAAGACCCCTGATATAGAGAATAGTTACATTCATTCCTAGGGTAGAAATTCATTTTCTTCTGGTAACATTCTTCTCTTCTTCTACAGTTTGAATAATAATCATCTGACAGACAGTTCCTGCCCCCATCTGGCATCTGGAATAAGAAACAACCAGTCACTGAGAAGATTGGACCTGGAGGAGAACAATCTGGAGGGTCCTAATTTCAGGGATCTGATGGTGGCTCTGACAACAAGCCGAATAGAGGATTTACAGTGAGTATATGTCAGAAACCATGAATCAGACTGAGACATAAGTACAGTTAAATCACACTTATTTATTAATAATAATAATAATAATAATAAGAAGAAGAAGAAGAAGAAGAAGAAGAAGAAGAAGAAGAAGAAGAAGAAGAAGAAGAAGAAGAAGAAGAAGAAGAAGAAGAAGAAAAAGTAAACATAGTCAAAGCATAGCCAGAGTTCAGGAACCAGAACGGATAGTCAGACAAGCCAAACCATCAGGGAGCCAGAGAACAGCAAGCAGGATCTGGAGCCAGAAGGAATATCAGCCAAGCAAGGAACACAGGAGAACGTCTCCTAGAGATGAGACCAAGGCGAAGGCAGATATCATCTAGACTGGACAGCTTAAGTAGGCAGGACTAACTAACAGGATATCAGGTGAGTCACTGTGGAGAGATAGGAGCTGGCAATTAGCTGACAGCTGAGTGGCTAGCTCAGAAAAGGAAGGGCTGAGCACAGCCCTAACAGTACCCCCTCCTCAATGACCCCTCCCCCTCGGAGGACCACCAGGCTTGAGGGGAAAACATCTATGGAAATCATGGAGGAGGACAGGGGCATGTACGTCCGTGGATGAGCGTTCCTCCGGGCTGTACCCTTTCCAATGCATCAGGTACTGTATGCGCCCATGGAACCCATGGAGTCAACAATGGACTGTACTTCACACTTCACATGTTTTTCAACCTATACAGGGTGAACACATGGTACCGAGTTGGTAAAGTGGTTGCAGACCAATGGTTTTAATAAGGAGACATGAAATACATTTGAAATTTGCATATTAGAAGGAAGTTCTAAAGCATCAGCCACTGAGTTAATACTACGAAGAATATGGAAAGACCCAATAAACCAAGGTGCAAACTTCAGAGAGGGAACACGAAGTCGGAGGTTGCGAGATTACAGCGAGACCATGTCCCCAACCTGGTAGGAAGGGGCAGGCAGGAGTCTGTGGTCAGCATGGAGTCTCTACCTATCATTAGCATGTCGCAAAGCCTCCTGGACTTGTGCCCAAGTGGAACCAAGACCACGGAAATGCTCCTCTAATGAAGGAATACTCAACGGGTCAAATGAGTCAGGCAACATGAAAGGTTGGAAACCATAGTTGGCCATAAACGGGGACAATTGGGAAGCAGAATTCAAGGCACTATTGTGAGCAAACTCTGCCCATGGTAAGAGGTCTGACCAGTTGTTATGATGGTCAGAAATATAGCATAGGAATATATATATATATATGTATGTAAGAAGGCCAGTATGGTGGCCTGAATTTATGGGAGGAGCCCGGGGGGTATTTAACTGGCCCACTTGCCTGTGGTCTTTGTCGGTTTCCTGTGCGCGATACTCCGTCACTAGGCCGACTGCTCGAGTTTCGTTGCCATTCGTACAACTTCTCTCTACAAGAAGTCTCGTGGTTTTCGTTCCCGTTCGTGTTTTTTGTACAACGTCTCTGGCTCGACTGCCGCAGGTAAGGGTCTCGATTGACCTTCCTTTTCTAAAAAATATTTCTATTTGAGTATCTTAAAACACGAAGCTCGACACTAAACCCTCGAGTCATTCGTTATGAAACCGGGTTGTTAGTCACTCGAACGCACCATTATTGTAACTGGCTTCATTTCACAGGCCTCGTTTCGTTAGAATTGGTTAGACTGAAAATGTGCTATTTTTGTAGCTTGTGTTTTCTGCCTCGACACCGTGTTCCACAGACAAGTCGTTGCCAGACGCAACACGCGGCACAACGATTCATGCCTCTGCCACGGCTGGCTCACTTAATCATTTAATTTTATCATTTCAAACATTTCACTCATTTCTGTCACATACTGCGCTCCGATTCAAATCCAGTCACATCCGCAATGCGCCGATTCGTCCCGGTGTGCCCCAGTTGCTCTGCCTCATTTCGGTACATGCTCCAGAGCCCGCTCGTTGTTAGTCGTGGCCTTCGGCTTATCGATCCGGGTCTCTGTCATGGGAATCATTTCACTGTCACCTATTACGTCCTGGTTCGAATCCAGTCGCATTCGCAAAATACACGGGTTCGATCGGCGTGTCCCAGTTGCGTTGGCCTCATTTCAGTACATGCGCTAGAGCCCGTTAATTGTTAGTCGCAGTTTTGCGACCTCTCCGATTCTTGTCTCTATCATGGGAATCATTTCATTGTCATGTAGTGCGCTACGTTCGAATCCGATCGCATCCCGGTGTGTCGATTCGTTTGGACGCTCCCCAGGTATTTTTCGGCCTCATTTCAGTGCATGCTCCAGAGACCAGTTCGTTTCCCAGTCACAGCTTGCGGCCGGTTGATCTAGGCCTCTGTCATGACATATGTTGTTCGTTTCATTTCACTGTCATGTTCCGCGCTCCGGTTCGAATCCAGTCGCATCTAAACAAGCAACGATTCGTTCTGGTCCGCCCCAGGTTTATTTCACACATTTCAGTACATGCTCCAGAGTCTGGTTTGTTGTCAGTCGCACTGGCGACATGACCATTTCGTGCCTCTGTCATGGCAATTTTGCTTCATTTCACTGTCACCTACCGTGCTCCGATTCTAATCCAGTAGCATCCGTGATGCATCGATTCGTTTCGGCGTGCCCCAGATGGATCGGCCACATTTCATTTTTTCCACAGGTTGTCTTATCTGACGTTCACAATTGTAGCACTTATTCGTGCCCCCACGCTAAGCACTAGACATGTGCAGAGTAAAATATTTCGTTTCGGAATTTCGTTTTCGTCTGAAAACTTAATTTATTTAGTTACTCCCGAAATTCGTTTTTATTTATTTTGTTTTTCGTTCAAAAATTGCATTCGTCTGAAAATCCACATGAATCACGGTCGAATCTGTCTTTGAAGGCTTATGGTGTCTGTCGAATGTATAAAGAAGATTCGACGGAGCTAGTATATAGCATACTTTAGAACCCTATTAAAGTCTATGGGACTCCAACGTTCAAAATCTAAAGTGCTCATTTTAAAGGCTAATTTGCAAGTTACTGTCCTAAAAAGTGTTTGGGGACCTGGGTCCTGCCCCAGGGGACATGGATCAATGCAAAAAAAAGTTTTAAAAACGGCCGTTTTTTCGGGAGCAGTGATTTTAATAATGATTAAAGTGAAACAATAAAAGTGTAATATTCCTTTAAATTTCGTAGGGGGGGGGGGTTGTCTATAGTATGCCTGTGAAAGGGCGCATGTTTCCCGTGCTTAGAACTGTCCCTGCACAAAGTGTCATTTATGCAGGAAAAAAAGTCCTTTAAAATCACTCGCAGCTATTATGAATTGTCGGCTCCCGTAATACAGAGAACACTCATTGAAAGTCATTGATAAAAAAATAAATAAATAAATAAAAAAGCGTGGGGGTCCCCCAAATTCAATTACCAGGCCCTTCAGGTCTGGTATGGATATTAAGGGGAACCCTGCCTCAAATTTAAGAAAAAATTTGACGTGGGGTTCCCCCTAAATATCCATAACCAGACCCTTCAGGTCTGGTATGGATATTAAGGGGAACCCCGCATCAAATTTAAAAAAAAATTGACGTGGGGTTCCCCCTAAAAATCCATACCAGACCCTTTAACCGAGCACGCAACCTGGCAGGCCGCAGGAAAAGAGGGGGGGACGAGAGAGCGGCCCCCCTCCCTCCTGAACCATACCAGGCCACATGCCCTCAACATTGGGAGGATGCTTTGGGGGTCTGTGACCCCTCAAAGCACCTTGTCCCCATGTTGATGAGGACAAGGGCCTCATCCCCACAACCCTGGTCGGTGGTTGTGGAGGTCTGCGGGCGGGGGGCTTATCAGAATCTGGAAGCCCCCTTTAACAAGGGGACCCCCAGATCCCGGCCCACCCCCCTGTTTGAAATGGTAAGGGGGTACAAAAGTACCCCTACCATTTCACAAAGAAAGTGTAAAAAATGGTTAAATAAAACAAACACACTTTTGAAAAATTCCTTTATTAAAAATAAAAAAATAAAAAAAAGATTCCAGCGGCGGTAATCCACTCTTGCTATCCAGCGACGGACGATCATCTCTCCAGCGATGTCTCATCTCATCCAGCGCAGCGATCCATCCTTCTTCTGTCTCCATGGAGGAGACACTGCAAGGATTCCGGCGGCTGACGTTTCTTATATACGGAGGGCGGGGCCACCCGTCACCTGACCCCGCCCCCCTCTGACGCAAGGGTAAAACCCGGGGTTCCCCGTGACGTATAGGTGACCCCGCCCCCCTCTGATGTAACGGAAACCTGCCTGTGTTACATCAGAGGGGTGCGGGGTCACCCATACGTCACAGGGAACCCCGGGTTTCCCCTTGCATCAGAGGGGGGCGGGGTCAGGTGACGGGTGGCCCCGCCCTCCGTATATAAGAAACGTCAGTCGCCGGAATGCCTGCAGTGTCTCCTACATGGAGACAGAAGGATGGATTCGCTGCGCTGGATGAGATGAGCCATCGCTGGAGACATGACCATCCGTCGCTGGATAGCAAGAGTGGATTACCGCCGCTGGAATCTTTTTTTTTATTTTTTTATTTTTAATAAAGGAATTTTTCAAAAGTGTGTTTGTTTTATTTAACCATTTTTTACACTTTCTTTGTGAAATGGTAGGGGTACTTTTGTACCCCCTTACCATTTCAAACAGGGGGGGGGGCCGGGATCTGGGGTCCCCTTGTTAAAGGGGGCTTCCAGATTCTGATAAGCCCCCCGCCCGCAGACCTCCACAACCACCGGCCAGGGTTGTGGGGATGAGGCCCTTGTCTTCATCAACATGGGGACAAGGTGCTTTGAGGGGTCACAGACCCCCAAAGCATCCTCCCAATGTTGAGGGCATGTGGCCTGGTACAGTTCAGGAGGGAGGGGGGGCCGCTCTCTCGTCCCCCCCTCTTTTCCTGCGGCCTGCCAGGTTGCGTGCTCGGATAAAGGGTCTGGTATGGATTTTTAGGGGGAACCCCACGTCAATTTTTTCTTAAATTTGAGGCAGGGTTCCCCTTAATATCCATACCAGACCTGAAGGGCCTGGTAATTGAATTTGGGGGACCCCCACGCTTTTTATTTTTTTTATTTTTTTTATTTTTTATCAATGACTTTCAATGAGTGTTCTCTGTATTACGGAGCCGACAATTCATTATAGCTGCGAGTGATTTTAAAGGACTTTTTTTCCTGCATAAATGACACTTTGTGCAGGGACAATTCTAAGCACGGGAAACATGCGCCCCTTCACAGGCATACTATAGACAACCCCCCCCCCCCCCCTACGAAATTTAAAGGAATATTACACTTTTATTTTTTCACTTTAATCATTATTAAAATCACTGCTCCCGAAAAAACGGCCGTTTTTAAAACTTTTTTTTGCATTGATCCATGTCCCCTGGGGCAGGACCCGGGTCCCCAAACACTTTTTAGGACAGTATCTTGCAGAATCTTTTCTCTCTGTCAAATCTTTTTTCTCTGTCGAATATTTTCTCTATATAATCTTGGACTAATAGAGGTAAGGTTAGGCACATTCGAACACAGGTTCTATAGACACAGATTGTTGTCAGAGTCATGTCGAATCTCCTATTCTATATCGAACTGTTGTAACAATGAAAACGAAAATAAAGCATTTATTTATGTCGGATCTTTCGTTTTTCGGATTTTGTGCTTTCGTTATCGTTTGTCAAAACGAAAACGAAAATAGCTGAAATTCGGACGAAAATGCATTCGGACGAAAACGAATGCACATGTCTACTAAGCACGGATCATTCCACTCATTTCGTCCTTTGCGCAATGACACGTTGGATTGGGACAGGTGAATACAAAAAAAAAAGAAAAAAATAAAGGAAAAATGAGAGAAGAACTACTTCGAAAAACTGTCTACTCACCGGTGCACCTCGGTCATATCAGTCAGCTATTTGCGTCACCGATCAGTTAATTTGTCAGACTCCTCATCAGTTGTCATCTGTCGTTTCTCTCTCCAGGTCAGTCAAGTTCAGTAAGTCCACCCTGCACCAGGTTGGAAATTATTTTCCCAGGTAAGAAAAAAAAAGGGTTGGGGAAGGCGCAGGTAAAACGTGACAGCAACCATGCAGGTATACATATATATATATATATATATATATATATATATATATATATGAAGGCATGTGACGATATATATATATGTATACACGTTCGCTCCCGCCTTAGTGCATAGCAACAGGCGGCTTTGCTTGGTAAAATAGAGAAACAGTCTTGACTTGTGTCACCCTCTATAGGTTCCGGTTGTCAATCTTGCGACCCCAAAGAGATAGGACATCGCACCTAGGGCACAATCTTCCTGGAGCCATGTCTCAAATCGGCAGCAAAGATCTTACCGCCCCCTTCTCTCCTCGCCCGGCTTCAGTGAGCGACAGCATACCATCCCCAGGCTGACGGCAGAGCTGAGGCGCAGGGGCATTCCCTTCCCCGCTACGGCCAGGAAGGCAGAGCTTTTCAAGCTCCTCTCTTCCCCACCAGCTACGGCCGGGCCCAGTACCCCACCTCAGGCCTCTCTCCAATCCATTTCAGCAGCTATATCACAGCTACATACAATGGTGTCGTCCTTAGCCAACACGGTCACAGACGTCCAGGCCAGAGTGGCGCTCCTAGAGGCTCACCCGGCCACAACCAGCCCTGTTCCAGTCACAGTCCCGACACCACTGCCGACAGGTACTGCAGGGACATGTCCCATTGTCTGCCCAGCACATCTTGTTCTGGCCGGCATAAGGAAGGACATCCTGGATGGCAAGGATGTCAACCTTGCCTCCCTGCTCATTTTGGTCCACGATCTCGCAGAGAACAAGGCCTACACCTGGGGAGATGTCTCCGTAGTTCTCAAGGCCAAAGATCCTAGACTAAACCGCAAGCTTTCCATCCCAGAGTTTCATACCGGCCTTATCTCTCTGCCCCACACAACCTATGAGTGTAGAAATCTTCGCTCAGCAGCCTCCGATGAGCAGGCCATAGACCAGCTGCTGCAAACCGAGGTGGAACGAGGCTTTGTCATAGGTCCCTTCACACAGCCCCCCTTCAGCACGTGGAGAGTTAGCCCTATTGGGCTTGTTAAGGGCAAATTTTCGAATAAAACCTGCTTGGTGTAAGACCTATCTGCGCCTCATTCTTCTCACGTTCCAAGGTCTAAATTCCCTGATCCCCTCCGAAGAATTCTTGTTAAAATACGCCTCTGTTGACATGGCGATCCAGGCCATCCTTAAAGTAGGCACAGGCGCGTGGCTGTCCAAGGCCGACATTTCCGATGCCTTTAAACTTTTGCCTATCCACCCGTCCCTCTTGTGCTGGTACGGTATTAAATGGAGAGACCTATATTATTTTGCCACCAAACTAACATTTGGCTCTAAAAGCAGCCCCTGGCTGTTCAACACGTTTGCACAGTCTCTTGCCTGGATCCTCTTGCACAAAGCTTGTTGTCAGCAAGTTATCCATTACCTGGATGACTTCCTATTGATTGAGCAGCCGGGCGTACCTCCAAGGGACCTCGATAAACTAAGGACCGTCTTTGGGAACCTCAATGTCCCCATCGCCGAACATAAGGTCGACGGGCCCGCACACTCCATCACCTTCCTCTGAGTCAATCTCGACACCTGCTCCATGCAGGCCAGCCTGCCCCTTGACAAACTGACCCACATCAGGTCAGTTCTCTGCGAATTCACCCGCACTAGGGGATGTACAAAGAGACAGCTACAGTCATTATTGGGCATGCTTAACTTCGCCATGCAAATCATTCCACAGGGTCGCTCCTTTATCTCGCGCCTGTTGGTCTACCTTTCTCAGGCACAAGACCCGGATCAAGTTCTCAGCCTGGATATCGCAACCATAGCAGACCTGTCAATGTGGGACGAGTTCCTGTCCATCTGGAATGGTATCTCCTTGTTTATCCCATCCATCTCACCTCTCTCACCACAGGTAGTGACAGATGCCACAGCCTCCACAGGGTTTTCCGCTATTTTTGGCCACCATTGGTTTGCCGGACCCTGGCCTTCTCAGATACTCTTGATCCCCGGGTTTAGCCAGTCTTCATCCCTCTTCGAGCTCTACCCCATTGTAGCAGCCGCCCAGCTTTGGGGTCATACTTGGACAGGACAAACCGTAGGTTTCACCACCGACAACCAGGCCACAGCCGAAATCGTTAACAAAGGCAGGTCTAAGTCTCTCACCATGATGTCCTTCCTACGCAGGCTGGTGCAGCTGTCTCTGCAGCATCAATTTAATGTTTACTGTACGTTTGTCCCAGGAAAGTACAACCTTGCAGCTGACTCACTGTCCCGCTTTAATTTACTTTCCTTCTTTCGGCAGGTTCCCGAAGCCGATACAGTGTCAGCTCCTATCCCGCTTTGGTCTCAGTTGACCCTGGACTAGAGCCGCATCTACATGGAGCCACTCAGCTCATCAACCAATCACTCTCAGATAACACTCTGAAAGCCTACCGGGTAGCCTGGAAAGTATTTAACACATTTCTGGTTGCCTCCACAGTAGGAACCCCCACAGATGCCAGGCATATACTAGCCTTCACCTCATATTGTCATAGTCAACTGGCCTTGTCCTTCAACACCATCCGGTTATACTTAGCTGGCATACAGCACTTTCTCTCACTCCAGGATCCTACCAAACCGTCCATCTTCTCATCCCACATGGTCCGAGCCGTCCTGCGTGGCATACAGAAGCAGCAGCCGCCAGTTAAAGTCAAACGGCTCCCCATCACCAGTACCATCTTTAGGGACATGTCCACCATGCTTACAGCTCAGCCTTCGGTGTTCTGCCCAGTCTGGTCATACAGGCGGCCATTTATCTGGCCTACTATGGCTTTCTACGGCCCAGAGAGTTTACCTATAACAACTCACACAGTCCTCAACTCACAGACGTCATTTGGTTCGTGAGGACCACTTCATCCTCCACCTCTCGGTGACCAAAACCCAGCAGGCAGGTGCCGGCGTAGATATCCACCTCTACAAAACCAACAACGCCTGGTGTCCGGTCGCCATGCTTACTCAGTTACTATCTCTACTACCCGAGCTCCCGGACTCTAGTCCTCTTTTGCTCTTTCCGGTCAAACCTTTAACGAACTGCCAGTTCATAAAACATGTAAGGATTCTCCTTCGCAACTTGCTTTTCAATCCCGGTGAGTACTCCGGCCATTCCTTCCGCATCGGAGCAGCTTCAACCGCATCCCGGCACGGGGTCCCAGACCATATCATTTAAAGATTAGGCAGGTGAAAGTCGGCCTGCTTCACTCGGTACATCCCTAACCTACAGGCAGAGATGTCTCGGGCATTCACCCAACTGGCTCAATAGATAAGGCTGGAAACAATAAAGTTCTCTTATCCCTACCTAAGTGTTTTTGCCCCCTTATTTTGGTATACCGTCCATTAGACCAGGGCACACTTCAGGTCCATTTCACATGGTGTATCTTATGATAAGTTGGTATTGTTCGGATATGTATCGGTCATAGGGCTTCGGCCATAAATATATATATATATATATATATATATATATATATATATATATATATATATATATATATATATCATATAGGAATTGCTCCAAGGACTGATTGGCTTGTTCTGCAGCCCCATTAGACAGCGGGTGATACACAGAGGAAGCAAGCTAAATTCCCAACTGTACACAAAAGGCTAGCCAGAACTGGGACACAAACTGACTACCCCTGTCTTAGACAATCACTTTGGGTAACCCATGTAAGCGAAAGATCTCCCGAGCAAAAATGGAAGCCAGTTCCATAGACGTGGGCAACTTCTTAAATGGAATACAATGAGACATTTTTGAAAGTCGGTCAACCACAATAAGGATAACTGTGTTGCCTTGGGAGTTGGGTAACTCCACAATGAAATCCATAGACAGGTGAGTCCAGGGCCTCTGTCCATTAGATATGGGTTGTAGGAGGCCCACTGGAAGGTGCTGTGTAGTCTTACTCTGAGCACACATGGAACAGGCAGCATTGAAGGTGGTTACATCAGCACGTAGACTAGCCCACCAGAATTGTTGGGAAATTAAAGAGTTGATTCGTCCCAGGGTGGCCAGCAGCCTTGGGAGAGTGGTAAGTCTGAAGCACGGCAGTGCGGAGACTCTCTGGGACAAAGAAGCAGTCACAAGGTTTCTCTCAGGAGGAGCATGGACCTGAGCAGAAAGAATTTTGTCACCCAGAGGAAAACTGAGACTGGTGCAAACCGTAGCCAGAATACAATCAGGAGGAATCACAGGAACTGGAACCGACTGCATCTTGGAAGTGGAGGAAAATTTTTGTGACAAAGCGACATTGTCTCATTCTTACAATGAATGTAATTGAAACTAGACAAGAAAAGAGCCCATCGCATCCTTCTGGGAGAGAGGCATTTAGCCTCAGACAAGAATGGGAGATTCTTATGGTCAGTAATAATGAGAACCAGCACAGTGGTACCTTCGAGGAGAGGTCTCCATTCTTTCAGGGCTAAAACAATCGCTAACAGCTCTTTGTCCCCAACCTCATAATTGCACTTCGCAGTTGACAATTTCTTGGAAAGATAGCCATAAGGGTTCATAACACTCTGAGGTAGGACGTTGAGACAGAAGGGCACCAACTCCAGTCTCAGAAGTATCAACCTCAAGGATAAAAGGTAACGTAGGTTCAGGATGTGCCAACGCAGGAGCAGAGACAAAGGCAGCCTTAAGACTCCCAAAGGCCTTAACGGATTCTGGAGACCAACTCTGTGGGTTACTGTCCTTTCTGGTCATATCAGTCACGGGCTTGACCAGAGATGAGAAGTTCATAATAGTTGGCAAAGCCAAGAAAGCGCTGCGGAGGATGTAAACCCAAAGGTCGGGGCCACTGTAGGACTGCTGAAAGTTTCTCTGGGTCCATCAAAAAATCAGCAGTGGAATTGACATAACCCAGGAATTTAACCTGTTCACGATGGAATTCACACTTCTCCAATTTACAATAGAGATGGTTCTCGCTTAGTTTCTGAAGCACACAACAGACATCTGTGTGGTGGCTCTCAAGGGATTTGGAAAATATGAGGATATCATCGCGATAAACCACCACACATAACTGCAATCAATCTCAGAGGACATTGTTAATAAATTCCTGGAAAACTGCCGGGGTATTACAAAGGCCAAAAGGCATTACGAGGTACTCCATACTCGTCTGTATTAAACAATTTTCCCCTCACCGCCATCCTTAATCCTCACAAGATTATATGCCCCTCTTAAATCAAGCTTTGTGAAAACCGTTGCTCCCTTGAGGCGGTCAAATAACAACGTAATCCGTAATGCACAGTGGAATCGGATAGGCATTCTTAATCGTGAAGTGATTGAGACCCCTATAATTGACATAAGGTTCACCAATCTTCTTCTTCACAAAGAAGAAACCAGCACAAGAAGGAGATGAGGATTTGTAGATGAAACCTCAAGAAAGTGCGTCTGTAACATACTCCTCCATGGCATTATCCTCCAAGACTGACAAAGGGTAAACCCGGCCTAGAGGGGGTATGGCACCAGGTTGAAGGTCAATTGCACAATCATATGATCGGTGTGGAGGCAAACCTCTGGCTTGACGTTTGTCAAAGACATAGCTAAAATCGTTGTACTCGCAGGGAGGAGAGTGAAGAGGTGCACAGGACCGTGGCTACCTTCTGGAAGCATGTCTTACTGCATTGTGGCGACCAGGAGAGAACCTCAGCATGGAGCTAATCAAAAGAGGGGTTGTGCCTCTGTAACCAAGGATAACAAATAACCAGCGGAAACTTAGGTGAGGAAATAACTTGGAATTAGATTATCTCATGGTGAAAAGGTGTAGAGGTCTCCCATCAAGAGCCTCAATGGACTGTCACGCAGCTGCAGCGGAATTGAGTGCTTCGATGCAAAGGCAGCATCAATGAACAAGCCTGCAGCCCCAGAGTCGATTAGAGCCTGTATTTTGATGAACGACTCAGCCCAAAAAGGGTAACTGAAAAAAGGGGCTTATCCTTCAGGATAACTGGGGACGAAACAACGCCACCTAAGATCTGTTCATGATAGGACCTCAAGGTTCGGGCATTCCCTGGATGGGTAGGACAAGACTTCAAAAAGTGACCTGCCTGGCCACAATAAAGGCACAATCTCTCCCTCCTCCTAAGGGTTCTCTCATCCGCAGAGAGACGCGTGAAGCCCAAGTGCATGGGTTCATCTTCACTGACCAACTCGGTACCAGGAGGCATGGGAGGTGAGGGAGGTAAGGGTGGTACTGCAAAGTTCGGGGACAAATGTACAGCAGGCTTCCGAAACCGCTCATTAAAAAAGAGTCTGGAGTCAATGAGGATGGCAAACGTGATCAACTTCTCCAGCTCAGTGGGTATATCTCGGGCTGCTATCTCATCCTTCATGGTATCCAAAAGACCATGAGAAAAAGCAGCCACGAGAGCCTTATTGTTCCACGCGACCTCTGCTGTCAGAGTACAGAATTCAATGGCATAATCAGCAACAGTACTCGTATACAGGGTAACTCAAAACCACAGTTTTTTGCGTCTCCCATAGAGGGTTTGCCCAGGCCAAGGCTCTCTCAGAAAGCACAGATGTCACAAAACCTACTTTGCTTCTATCCGTGGGTAAACACCTGGAGCAGCCACAGTGGGAGATTCCAGGTGAACCATGTGACTCAGGAGCGTTTGTAACACCATGGCAAACTGATCCATGCGGTGATCCTGCTCATCCAATCTGGAAAAAATATTACCAACAAGTGGATTGACTGCATTTTCTGAATTCATGGCCTTCGCCTACTGTCAGAAACCATGAATCAGACTGAGACAGAAGTGTAATTAAATCACACTTGTTTAATAATAATAATAATAATAATAATAAAAAAAGGTAAACTTAGGTCAAAACATAGCCAGAGTTCAGGAACCAGATCGGATAGTGACAAGCCAAAATGTCAGGGAGCCAGAGATAAGCATAGTAGAACTGCAAGCAGGATCTGGAGCCAGAAGGAATGTCAGCCAAGCAAGTCTTTAACAGGAACACAGGAAAGCTTCTCTAGAGATGAGCCCAAGGCGAAGGCATAGATTAATTGGACTGGACGGCTTAAATAGGCAGGACTGAAGAGCAGGATATCATCAACAAGTGAGTCATTGTGGATAGATAGGAGCTGGCAATTAGCCGACAGCTGAGCGGCTAGCTCAGAGAAGGAAGGGCTGAGCCCAGCCCTGACAGTATAACAGGACTGACAATAATATTCTGGGACATTTTTTGTATTTAACCACTTCGAAACCAAGCACTTTTACCCCCTTACTGCCCAGGCCAATTTTCAGCTTTCAGCGCTGTTGCACTTTGAATCACAATTGCGTGGTCATGCAACACTGTACCAAAATTACATTTTTTATATTATAAAAAAAGATTGAAAATTTAGAAAAAAAATGTTTTTCTTCGTTTCTGTTATAAAATTTTACAAATAAGTATGCTGTCTTCTTCAATGAAGAGCACTGATGAGGTGGCACAGATGAGGTGGCACTGATGAGGAGGCACTGATGGGCAATGATATGCAGCACTGATGGGCGCTGATAGGTGGCACTGATTTGGCAGTGATGGGCATCACTGATGGGTCTGCACTGATAATCAATGCACTGATTATCAGTGCAGACCCCTGATCACCTGTCAGGAGAGCTGCTTATCGGCTCTTCTCTACCCACACCTTGTGAGTGTGAATGGAGTAAAGCCTATAAACGACACTTCATGGTTACCATGTAATCAGCTGTGATTGAACAGAGCTGATCACGTGGTAAAGAGCCTACGTACTTCCGGTTCCGGCGCCGCATGAGCTAGCAGCGCACCCGCCTAGCTCCCGCTCCAGAGCCCCTCAAACCGGCTTCTAAATTCAGCCAAAAGCGGCCCCAGTGCCCCATCCAGGCTCCGGGTGACCCCCCCCGCGATCCACGCTTCATGGACCGCTTCCTCGAAAAGACGGGTCCCCGTTCATACGCGGCCGCAGCGGCGCTCGCGGACCGCCCGCAAATCGAGCCCCCGGCTTCGGCCTACCAGGCTCCGGCGCAGGCCGCGACACCTCCTCAGGCACCAGCTTCTGACCGGCCGGACACAGACATGGAGGTAAGCGGGGTCAACACCACATCACCCCCAGCCACCACAGGCCCACCACATCACCATGGGCAAGCCGCTCAGCCTCCCCACAGCCTGGCCAGCGACCCTCACCTCACTCCCTCAGTTGATGATGGACATACTAGCCGCATTGCTCAGGCTGTGGCGGCCTTGCTATCCCCTATGATTACAGCTTCTGTGGAAAAAGCTGTGCAAGCGGGGATGCAACAACTCAAGGCCCAAATCGCACAGCATGCTACCAGACTTGATGATCTTGAACATAGGATATCAGAAGTGGAGGATGATCAGTATCACTCTCAAGCCACTGAGAGGTCTCAAGAAAAAGCGCTTCAATATGTCTTCCAAAAGCTGGACGACTTAGAGAACAGATCCAGACGCTCCAATCTGCGTTTCGTTGGCATCCCTGAGTCGCTCCCCAACGCCAACCTAGGCGACTTCTGTGCGAAGCGCGTCCCGGAGGCCCTGGGCCTTGCAGGCCCCTTCATGGTGGAAAGGGCCCACCGCATAGGATCCTTCAACCCAGAACGCAAGTCTCCTCGGCCTATCATAGCCAAATATTTGAATTACGCTGACAAAGCCGCAGTTCTCCAAGCATTCCGGCAATCCCCCTCTGTGCAAATCGATGGGGTCAAGATTTTAATCTTCGCAGACTACTCTATCGAAGTTTCAAAAAAGCGGAAAGCTTTCCAACCCATCTGCTCTGAACTGTTTAAATTACAAATTAAGTTCTCCTTGGCATACCCTGCTGTGCTCCGCCTCAAATCCCCCAAGGGAGAGCAGCTCTCATTCCAAGACCCTTCTGAAGCGGAAGCTTTTCTACGTTCACTTCGCCCGGATTCCTCTCCGGCTACTCCCTCCAAATCTTCCGCATCTCTCCGTGCCTTGGACCAGAGAAGCCCAAGAAAGGACTCCCCTAAACGCTTCCGTGCTTCGGATCCGGAGCATCCTCGGCATCGCAACTTTCCCCGCTGAAAATCCTCTTTTCATTTTTACATCAGTTTGACGTGTTATTTTTTTTTGTCCCCCCTCCTTCTTCCCGGTTTGCTGGCATCGATATGCCCAGTGTCAGCCTTTTACTCCTCGTGCTCGGGGTGTGTTGTCCACCTTCCCTTCATTTCCGCCTTTGAACTCTACCTCATTGCACACCGGGAGCTGACACTATGCCGGCCCAGAAGGATCCTGATGTTAGTCGCAACGCGCTTCGTTCAGCAACTGAACTTCTCTTCTTCAACAGCACACCCACGTATATGGTCAACTAACCAGGTTGTCTTTGTTTTCTCATTACGCATCTACTCAAATCTTACTGTTGATCTGTTATTTAAATTTATGGTTTAAGATTTCTGTATTGTGCCGGCTTTGTTCCTTTGTTCCTCCACCCGGCTCTAGGATCTTGCATGCCTCCACTGTGTATCAACGCGTCCCCATGCTATTTACTTTTCCCAACGCTGGGTCGTTTACCCCTAGCCCGGCGGGCTTTAAGCAAAAACCTTGGCACTGCCCGCGTTTTCTCCTCTGATTTTAATGGGGCTCTGCCGGGGAGTGTTCCTCCCACCTATACACAGTGAACTCATGCGGAAAAAAGAGAAGTACACGCTTTGGTTTATATGTTTGGTTATTACCCTTTTCTTATTTTTGTTTAAATCCCCATCCCCCTTTTCTATCCCCCTCCCCTGGTTCATTCCCTGTGACTTAATGGGTTCTCCCCTCTACCAGTCCAGAATCCCTGGTCCTCACTTCCTGTCTTGTATCACCGATACCCCCGGACTAGGCAGTTTACATAATCTCAGGCTCCTGTATGCTACATCCTGCTGCCCACACCCACTGATTGAGCTCCACTTAGAGTAGTCTCCTGGAATGTCAAGGGTCTCCGTTCTCCCCAAAAGAGAATGAAGATTCTTCGCCACCTTAAGAGGCTCAAAGCAGACATTGCCCTTTTACAGGAGACTCACCTACTCGCATCAGATTTTCCACGTTTACAGAAGATCTGGGTGGGGTCAGTCCTCGGAGCCGAATCAGTGGGTCGGAAGGCTGGGGTTTTGCTTTTAATCCACAAAAACCTCCCTTGCACTGTTCTTTCCACTTTTTCGGATGATTCAGGACGCTTTTTCACTGCTGAGGTGCGGATAGGCACTAAAGAATTGTTCATTTCCAATGTTTACGCCCCCAATAATCCTACTAAACATTTTTACTCTGAACTTTCGGTGTGGCTACTTAAATTCACCCGCCTGCCCCATTTGGTAGGGGGTGACTTTAATGATGTTATGCATTCCTCGATCGATAGATCCTCCCCAAAACAACGCCCGCAAGATGCCACCTTGATGACTCCTTCCATCTTTGCCTCCACTATGGACTCCCTACACATGACAGACCTTTGGCGCCTTAGTCACCCAACCGACAAAGAATTCACGTTCTACTCTAACCCCCATAAATCCCTTGCCCGCCTTGACCATTTCTTTGGGACCGACGACCTCATTCCTTTGGTTTCTGAGACTGAAATTCACGATATAGCGGTTTCTGATCATGCCCCTGTAGTTGTCTTACTAGACAGACTGGATCTTCCCCCACATCCCAACATGTGGCGTTTTCCAGCTTTTTTAGCTGATAATGCAGATTTTTTGAAGTTTTTGGATAAGGCCTGGCTGGAATACTCTTCCGCGAACGCCTCGCATACGGCGGATCCGAACCTTTTTTGGGATGCGGGGAAAGCGTACCTTAGAGGCCGGATAATTTGCTACGCCACATCCTTCAAACGTAATGCTCTTAAACGATACAAATTGGCCAGTGCTAGACTACATACTGCCCAAAGGCAGCTCTCGTCCTCTAACTCAGCCACTCATCACGACGAGTGGGTTTCAGCCAAAGCAGCTTTTGATACTTGGGCCGACGCTGTCGAACGATCGAAAAAAGCTCACTTGGATGCTACCCTTCACAAGTTCGGCAATAAGGCAGGGAAACTCCTCTCCCGACTCTGTAAAGGGGCCCATCGCCCCACTCACATCACCTCCCTTCGCGACCACACGGGACAGACACATTCCTCCCCCCAGGCTATAAACGAGACCATGTTAAAATACTATACTGATCTCTATGCTCCAGATCCTATAGTCCGAGAAAAAGCTCAGGCCTTCCTTGACAAAGTGATGCTCCCCACTTTAACTACACAACAATTAGAGACCCTTAACGCCCCTATTACCCTCTCTGAAATTGAATCCACCATTCGCCACTTACATTCCAACAAGGCTCCAGGCCCTGATGGCTATACTAGTGAATTTTACAAAAACCTCATTCACACCGTAGCGCCCACCCTCCTTTCTGTTTATTCTTCCATCTGGGCAGGGGGTTCTTACCTTCCTTCCGGGAACCAAGCGGTCATTAAGCTCCTCTCTAAGAAAGGTAAGGATCCGTTACAACCCGGCTCCTACAGACCCATCTCCCTCCTAAATTTGGATGTGAAAATTCTCTCAAAAATTGTCGCTTCCAGGCTAGCTGATATTCTTCCCCATCTAATTCACCCAGCCCAGTCGGGCTTTGTCAAAGGTCGGACAGCCACTCTAAATATACGAAAAGTTCTGCTCGCCCTTGAATCGGCCAAACAGAATCCTTCTGGTTCATATGCTATCATTACCCTAGACGCTGAGAAAGCATTCGACAACGTTAGCTTTGACTGGTTATCTATGACCCTGTCCAAATTAGGTTTCTCAGGCCCCTTCAGTCACCTTATAACCTCAATGTACTCCTCTCCAACCGCCCGTCTGGTAGCAGCAGGTCTCCTTTCCCCTGATTTCCCATTACACAAAGGCACCAGGCAGGGTTGCCCCCTCTCCCCTCTACTTTTTAATTTAGCCTTGGAACCCCTTTCTAGATATCTATCTTTTTCAGCTCCTCTACAGGGCATAGAGATTGGAGGAGTGGAACTCCGCTCATCTCTATTCGCTGATGACATCCTTATTTTCACCTCCAACCCCTCCCTTGATATTTCCACCATCAAAAATACCTTTGACGAATTTAGATTGTGTTCTGGGTTGCGCATTAATTATTCTAAGAGTGAAATTTTACCCATTGGATCTCTTTCCACCCCACCCTGGGCAAGCGGCTCCTTATTCTCGGTTGCTCCCTCCTACATCACCTACCTGGGTATTAAGATTGGTAAAATGCCTTCCTCCCTGTATCAGCTTAATTATCCTCCCTTGTTTACTAAGTTATCTCAAGAGTTACTTAACTGGATGGATCTGCCTCTCTCGCTCCTGGGTAGGTGCCATTTGGTAAAAATGGTCAGTTTTGCCAGACTTTTGTATCCCCTGCAAACCCTTCCTCTTCTGCTCAAACACAAGGATGTTACCTCTTTGGAATCCGCTATTTCTAAATTTTTATGGCACGGCAAAAGACCACGCATTGCTTTTAAGAAGTTGCACCTTCCCAGGGGCGATGGGGGTATAAGTCTGCCTAACATTAGGTTGTATAACTTAGCCTGTTTACTTAGAACTAGCCTGGACTGGATTACGCACTCGTCCAGATACTCTAATTTTGAATTGGAATCCGCTATGGCTCGCCCTTTCTCATTATCAGCCTTGTTACATAGCCGCTGGAAATCCGTACCCCTCCCTCACCAACATAATCTAGTCTTCAGAGATACAGCTATAGCATGGAGAGAATCTAGAAAATTGGCCGGTCTTACGCCTTTCCTTTCTTTACACCTACCTATCCAAGGAAACCCCTGCTTCACTCCAGGACTACACTGTCAAGCCTTCTCAGAATGGTCAGAACGGGGTCTGTCCTTGTTCTCGTCTCTATGCGACCCCTACAATGGTAAACCGCTCCCCTTTCAGAAAGTGATGGACACATTCCTGATTCCTTCCTCCCATTTCTTTCATTACCAACAATGTCTCAGCTTCATCACGCAGACTTGTAAGGAAGCATCTCGTCGTTTTCAACCAAGCTTTCTAGATCAGCTGATACGTAACGACTCCTTCAAAATTTCAGATATCTACAAGCCGCTCTTGCAAAGATCACGGACACCCGCATCAACCTCTTCTATTGCAAACTGGTCATCTGCTTTCCCGGACTCAAATCTTATTCACAAAATTTTGCTCGGTCTCAATAAAGTCCACAAACTGACGCCCAACGAAACTTGGAGGGAATCCCAGCTCAAGATTGCCCACAGGGCCTACATTCCCTTTTTATCCTCCACATCGAAACCAGATGGGGCAGTCTGCCCACAGTGTCATCTTCCGAAGCCTCCTCTCGCTCATCGCTTTTGGTCTTGTCCTGTCATCTCCTCCTTTTGGGACCAGGTACTAGCATTTATTTTTGATGTAACTCTGCTGAAACTACCCAAAGACCCCTTTCTCCTGATCTTTGGCTATTGGGATCCCATCCTGTTACCGTGGTCCATCTCAGCAGGCAACAGATCTGTCTCAGGATCTCCCCCCACCCGAGCCACGGTAGACTGGACCCTATTGTGCCTACTGCTGGCCCGCCGCCTCATACTACGCTTCTGGCTCCTGCCTTCTGGCCCCCCAGCCTCCCAACTTCGAACAGACCTTCTTTCTCTCCTACGCACAGAGAGGCTCGTCACGGACTTCTCGCACGGCAAACAAAAAGCTGACTTCCTTGCTAAATGGAATTTGTTTATGACCACCAATCTGTCAGTACAGGACCAATGCGAAGTGGAACAACTCTCTTTCGTCTACAAGGACCCGCTCCCCTCCTGATTTCAATGCGAGTCTCTTATCCCGAAGCTGCCTTCCACACCCCCCCCCCCCATTCCATTCACGTCACATCTCAACTTTTCCTCAGTTGTACCTCTTGCCAGGACATTTTACTCCGAACTTTAACATTGAACCCCCCCCCCCCCCCCCCCTTACACCCCCTCCCCCCCCCCCCCCGTCCTTAGCCCCCCCCTGTCATCCCATTCCCTTATATTTTGTTTTCTATCAACATTTTGCTCTGTAACTTGTGATTAGGTATTTTGCCCCTGGGGCACTGGCTTTATTAGCATTACTTGCATTATTTAAGATCTTAGAAGGTCTCTGATCCATCCAGTGTGGTCTTCATTGTTTAGTTCGTTTGCAACTTAACTGTCTTGGGTCTCTCCTTTTATTTTGTCTTATGCTTCTTCTTTTTCTTTATGTATGCCTTATGGTTCTCTGGTACCCCAGGGTGTGACCTGGTTATGTATCTTGCATTTAATAATTGTGCCTAATCGTATGTATTTCTTTTTTGTATTTTCCTTATCTTTTCCAATAAAAATTTATAAAAAAAAAAAAAAAAAAAAAAAAGAGCCTACGTTATATAGTTACATAGTTACATAGTTACATAGTTACATAGTTAGTCAGGTTGAAAAAAGACACAAGTCCATCCAGTTCAACCTTAAAAACAAATAAATAAAATAAAAAATATTCGTACAATCCAGATACCCAATTTTATGCCCACAATTGATCCAGAGGAAGGCGAAAAAAAAAACCCAGCAGAGCATGCTCCAATTTGCTACAGCAGGGGAAAAAAATTCCTTCCTGATCCCCCAATAGGCGATCGGATATTCCCTGGATCAACTTTACCTATGTTAGTACCTAGTTATATTATGTACCATCAGGAAAGTATCCAAGCCTTTCTTAAAGCAAACTACTGAACTGGCCAGAACCACCTCTGGCGGGAGTCTATTCCACATTTTCACAGCTCTAACTGTGAAGAAACCTTTCCGTACTTGAAGATGAAATCTCTTTTCCTCTAGACGTAAAGAGTGCCCCCGTGTCCTCTGGGTTGACCGTACAGAGAACAACTCAAAACCAAGTTCACTATATGGACCCCTTAATGTATTTGAACATGTTGATCATATCCCCCCTTAATCTCCTCTTCTCAAGAGTGAATAAATTTAGTTCCTCTAATCTCTCCTCATAGCTGAGTTCATCCATGCCTCTTATCAGTTTGGTTGCCCTTCTCTGCACTTTCTCCAGTTCCCCAATATCCTTTTTGAGAACTGGTGCCCAAAACTGAACGGCATATTCCAGGTGAGGTCTTACTAATGATTTGAACAGGGGCAAAATTATAGCTCTTTCTCTGGAGTCCATACCTCTCTTAATACAAGAAAGGACTTTGCTCGCTTTGCAAACAGCAGCTTGGCATTGCATGTTGTTATTGAGCTTATGGTCTACCAAAACCCCCAGATCCTTCTGCACTATGGATTCCCCCAGTTGTACTCCCCCTAGCATGTATGATGCATGCATATTCTTAGGCCCCAAGTGCATAACTTTACATTTATTAACATTAAACCTCACCTGCCACATAGTCGCCCAATTAGACAGTGTATTGAGGTCGGCTTGTAAATTGGAGACATCCTGTAAAGACGTTATTCCACTGCATATCTTGGTGTCATCTGCAAAGACAGAAATATTACTTTTGATCCCAGACCCAATATCATTTATAAAGATGTTAAAAAGTAAGGGTCCCAACACTGAACCTTGGGGTACACCACTGATAACCTTAGACCATTCAGAGTAAGAGTCATTAACCACTACTCTCTGAATTCTGTCATCTAGCCAATTTTCTATCCATTTACAAACTGATATTTCCAAACCAGTAGACTTTACCTTACACATGAGCCGTGTGTGGGGAACTGTATTGAATGCTTTTGCAAAATCCAAGTATACCACGTCCACCGCCACCCCTCTGTCCAAGGTTTTACTTACCTCCTCATAAAAAGAAATCAGATTTGTCTGACAACTTCTGTCTTTCATGAATCCATGTTGTCTGTTGCTTAAAGTGTTTTTGTTCAGCAAGAACTCGTCTATGTGGTCTTTTATTAAACGCTCCAGTATCTTCCCAGCTATAGAAGTTAAGCTAACAGGTCTATAGTTACTTGGTAAAGACTTTGATCCCTTTTTAAATATAGGCACCACGTTCGCCCTGCGCCAATCCAGTGGCACTATTCCCGTCATTGATGAGTCCCTAAAAATTAGATACAATGGCTCTGAAATTACAGAGCTCAATTCTTTTAGGATCCTTGGGTGGATGCCATCAGGGCCAGGTGCTTTATCCACCTTTATTCTGTCTAAGTATTTCTGGACCATATCACTTTTGAGCCATTGTGGATCATTTGGGGCTGTGTCACTATCACCCCCATTATGGACATGCGCTCCCCCATGCTCTTTTGTGTACACAGAGCTGAAGAAAGTGTTTAATAAATTAGCCTTCTCTTTGTCCCCAGTCACCAACTCTAGATTGTTTTGTAAAGGGCCTACATGCTCAGACTTGACCTTTTTACTATTAATATATTTGAAGAATTTTTTGGGGTTTGTCCTACTATCTTTTGCAATCTGTCGTTCGTTTTGAATTTTTGCATCCTTGATTTCCTTTTTACATATTCTGTTAATTTCTTTGTAACATTTAAATGACACTAGTGATCCTTCATTTTTATATTTTTTAAAAGCTCTTCTCTTACAGTTTATAGCTTTTTTAACTTTGGCCGTGAGCCACATAGGTTTTGCTTTTAGCCTTTTAAACTTATTGCCCATGGGAATATACTTTGTTATAGGTTCTTTAGTTGAATCAGGGATGGGGTATGTCGGACCAACACACTGCACCACCCCAGGGGTGTGCACGAGCGGCTTATCCTGCTGGACATCATATGTCAGGATAAGTGATGCCCACTGTGGCAATCATTCTGCTATAGGCCGAGTGTGATATGGCTAAACCTGGTAAAAATATAAAATAATAATGTACCGTAATTATATTGCTCTCTATTTTATCAGTATATAGGTAATCTCAGAATGTCACCTAAATATTAGATCTTATCACACTGTTTTAGCAGAATATCAGGTTTTTACTTTTCCAAAATGATTTTTATTAGGCTTTCCATTTACAGGGAAACAAACACATTGGGGGCTATTTACGAAAGCCAAATCCACTTTGCACTGTAAGAGTCATTAACCACTACTCTCTGAATTCTGTCATCTAGCCAATTTTCTATCCATTTACAAACTGATATTTCCAAACCAGTAGACTTTACCTTACACATGAGCCGTGTGTGGGGAACTGTATTGAATGCTTTTGCAAAATCCAAGTATACCACGTCCACCGCCACCCCTCTGTCCAAGGTTTTACTTACCTCCTCATAAAAAGAAATCAGATTTGTCTGACAACTTCTGTCTTTCATGAATCCATGTTGTCTGTTGCTTAAAGTGTTTTTGTTCAGCAAGAACTCGTCTATGTGGTCTTTTATTAAACGCTCCAGTATCTTCCCAGCTATAGAAGTTAAGCTAACAGGTCTATAGTTACTTGGTAAAGACTTTGATCCCTTTTTAAATATAGGCACCACGTTCGCCCTGCGCCAATCCAGTGGCACTATTCCCGTCATTGATGAGTCCCTAAAAATTAGATACAATGGCTCTGAAATTACAGAGCTCAATTCTTTTAGGATCCTTGGGTGGATGCCATCAGGGCCAGGTGCTTTATCCACCTTTATTCTGTCTAAGTATTTCTGGACCATATCACTTTTGAGCCATTGTGGATCATTTGGGGCTGTGTCACTATCACCCCCATTATGGACATGCGCTCCCCCATGCTCTTTTGTGTACACAGAGCTGAAGAAAGTGTTTAATAAATTAGCCTTCTCTTTGTCCCCAGTCACCAACTCTAGATTGTTTTGTAAAGGGCCTACATGCTCAGACTTGACCTTTTTACTATTAATATATTTGAAGAATTTTTTGGGGTTTGTCCTACTATCTTTTGCAATCTGTCGTTCGTTTTGAATTTTTGCATCCTTGATTTCCTTTTTACATATTCTGTTAATTTCTTTGTAACATTTAAATGACACTAGTGATCCTTCATTTTTATATTTTTTAAAAGCTCTTCTCTTACAGTTTATAGCTTTTTTAACTTTGGCCGTGAGCCACATAGGTTTTGCTTTTAGCCTTTTAAACTTATTGCCCATGGGAATATACTTTGTTATAGGTTCTTTAGTTGAATCAGGGATGGGGTATGTCGGACCAACACACTGCACCACCCCAGGGGTGTGCACGAGCGGCTTATCCTGCTGGACATCATATGTCAGGATAAGTGATGCCCACTGTGGCAATCATTCTGCTATAGGCCGAGTGTGATATGGCTAAACCTGGTAAAAATATAAAATAATAATGTACCGTAATTATATTGCTCTCTATTTTATCAGTATATAGGTAATCTCAGAATGTCACCTAAATATTAGATCTTATCACACTGTTTTAGCAGAATATCAGGTTTTTACTTTTCCAAAATGATTTTTATTAGGCTTTCCATTTACAGGGAAACAAACACATTGGGGGCTATTTACGAAAGCCAAATCCACTTTGCACTGTAAGTGCACTTGAAAGTGCACTAAAAGTGCACTTGGAAGTGCACTCGCTCTAAAGCTAAGGGGTAGATCTGAAATGAGTGGAAACTCTGCTGATGTTATCATACAATCATGTGCAAGCTAAAATGCTGTTTTTTTTATTTTCCTTGAATGTCCACCTCGGATCTACAGTGACTTTACTTCCAAGTACACTTTCACTTTCAAGTGCACTTGCAATGCAAAGTGGATTTTCCTTTAGTAAATAACCCCCATTGTCATGGGGGTCTGCACTTTTTTCAGGGGGGGGGGGGGGGGGCTTTGGCAGCAGCGATACACAGTCGCATTTAACCCTTTCTTCGACCGCTAGAGGGGGTTAAAAGCACCCCGCTAGTGGCTGAACAGCGTGGTAAAACTAGTGATGCTTTACTGATAACGTGGCCAGATGGCAGTGGGAAATAGCTCTTGAGATAATTCAGCTTCACTTTGTATTGGAAGTTATTCAGGCCAGGCGTACCAGTCCATGCCCATATAAATATAGCCTAGAGAATGTACATCTTTCTATATTGCAATACAGTATAGGTTGTTTTCATCAAGATCAAAATATGGCCACAACAGATGTATTGCAATACATTGCAATAGACAAAGATGTACATTCTCTAGGCTATATTTATATGTGCATGTAACTTCCATACAAAGTGAAGAAGATTATATAACACACAATAATCTTTTCCAGCAATAGCTCAGCTGTCCAACTTTTCAAACAATATATATATATATATATATATATATATATATATATATATATAAATTCTCCTCCTAACTGGCACTGCTGTTACCTGTGTTTCTTCAGGATTTCCTCCTATGATGCGATAGGACCAGGCACTGGCAGCATATTCTCGGCCACTGACTGATTGCACGCACCTGTGGGAAGAGCCGGCGCCACACCAGCCAGATTTGCATAGCAATGTACATACATAGGCAGACAGCCAATCACGGAACACTCGAATATGTGTTATTATTGTTCTGAATTTGTGTGGGAAGGATTCTATTTCCATACTTAGGATGGCTAGGGATGGAGTAGGTTTGGAGATAATACCAGTGATATCTGATATCAAGGAGAATACTTTTCTCGATAAGGGATAGATGTGTGGACATTCCCATAGAATATGGATTAGGGAGCCCTTGAGGGAACAGCCCCTCCAACCTGAACTATCGTCTAGGATTGCGAGTTTTTGCATTTGTACAGGAGTGAGATACCATCTATGATGGATTTTTTGTGATAATTCCCAATAGGTAATGCATTTGGAAGCCCTGTGGTTATGTCGTAGGGCATTGCGCCATTGGAAATCTGAGAAGGAGGTCTGTAAATCTCTTTCCCATCTCTGGTACGTTGATGTATGCATCTATAAGTATGTGCACCCTGTGGTGGTATTAGGTGTCTAGATTGTATGGTTTGGAATGGGAAGATTTGGTCGTGGTGCATTATTTCTTGTAGTGGAAGATTTTGTATTTGTGGTCAGTGTTTGAGAGATAGATTTGGGAGTATGAATTTTAATATTTCTATTGGAGGGTATATGGATTGGCTGTTTTCTGATAGAGATGTGTTTTGAAATAAAAATCGCCATGCCTCAACAGCGGCTGAGATCATTGGATGTTCTAATTTTTTGGGTTTCTGATGAATTGTCTGGGCTAGTAATAGAGAGGTTAAGTTGCCTTTGGGGACAAAAGCTTGTTCTATAAATTGCCATTGTTTGTTAAATGTGGGCGGGAACCAATGTCTGATTTGATCTAGTGTCACTGCTATGTAGTATGCCCTGAACGCATTGGCTATATCTTAGGGGTGATACATCTTGTCTCCAGTAGTAGGATGGAAGATGTGGGAGATTTTATTTTTAGCTATTTTGTGTTTGGTCTGCTAATAATTTACCAGCTTTATTACTGGCTGCATAAAAGGTGGAATGTAATTTTAGTAATAACTTGGCGTGTTTGGCGTTAAGGAGAGATCTAAGATCATTCCTGGCCTGGAAGATTTTATCGTTAGTGAATTGTGTGGGGTTTGATTTATCGTTTCCAATTTTTCTATTCTGTTTAATAGTTCTGATAACTGTTGCATCCTTTGGCGATTCACTTGTGCATTAATTTGAATTAGTACACCTCGAATAAATGCCTTGTGGGCTGTCAATAGAATAGTTGGGTTGCTAACTGTAGGCATATTGATGTTAAAATATTCTTTCAGACACTCTTGTGTTAAGGTTGTGTTAGTGGGTATTGACATTATTTATGGATCATTCCTCTAGTTGGTGGCAAAGGACTTGAAGGTTTTGTCTCCTATACATATGGAGATGGCTGCATGATCCGACCATGTTATGGTGCGGATTTTTGTCTTAATGGCATCTTGTAGAGGTTTTTGTCCCCTAAAAACAGGTAAATTCTTGAGTAGGTGCAGCGGGGTCTTAAGAAGAAGGTATAGTCTCTTTCCATGGACTGGTGACATCTCCATATGTTGGATTAATTTGGATTAATGGAATCAGTGTAGATTGTCAATGTTTAGCAGAGGATCCTTTAACATCGATGGAAGGGTGTGGAGCTAGATTGAAGTCCTCGCAGAGAAGCATACGGACTTGTTTTCTCTTATGTACTTTTTAGAAAACACTGAGGAAACTGAAAGGCCAGTTTCCTCTTCATGTTACATGTTCCATGGAGCCCCTCAACCCGTCCGGTTGAGAATTCTGGGTCACATCCTCCTTCTAGACCCTGGCAGAGCAACACTCTGCCACACCTGACAATAGTGTCTCTTGGGACTATATCAGGCAAGTCTGGTGGTTTTGGCAGCCAATGTATACAGTCAATGCTTAATTCTCCTGGGGTGGTGTCGGGTAAAAAAGTGGACATCAATTGTATGAAGTATTCTTTCAGTACGGATGGTTGGACAGACTGAAGTATACCTCTAATTTTTTAATTATTCCATCTTGAGCAGTCTTCTAAGTCTGTAATTTTGGCTTACATACAGTCTATATATTCAGCTCCCCTACTCTGTGCTTTCACTAAATCATTGAAGAAGGTGGTCACTTCTCCCATTTTAGCTTCAATGGTTGCGACTCTCCCTCCCATGTGTGATATTTCTGAGGTAAAATGGTGCATCATTCTATTAAATCAGAGTGGCTGGATGTTTTCAATGTAAGGAGCATATCTCTCAATGTAGTATCTAATACTGGCTGGTTTGTAGTGGGATATGCATCTATAGAGTTGATTATGTCTGGGTACACAGGGGGTGCTAGTGTAGCAGGGCTCACCTCATCTTCCTGTGCTGTGTCCTGTGACAGCATTTGCTTGGATTTGGCAGGACTCGTGGAAGCAGTGGAGGCCAGGGAGCCGATCACGGGTAGGTGAGAAGAAGGCAGACAATCTTCAGCTGTGTCTGTGTGGATGACGGCTGTAGGTCCATCGGCACATTTTGATGGTTTTGTCAGGGAGCGGATAGAACTCCATGAGTTTCCGCTTGGACATGATCCTGAGGATGTAGTGAGGCAAGTGACCCACTTGGTTTGTGTGCTGAGGGTGATGAGCCACCGCTTTGTGCTATAAAATAGCCACCGTCCCTCAGAGAAGATTAGCAGGCAGCCATCTCGGTCAGTTTCCGGCCATGCCCCCAGAATATCAGATTTCTAAGTTACTAATTTACTTAACTTACAATTGTTTGGTCAAGCAATACTGTACGCAAATCAAATTATTATAATTTTTTCCCCCACAAATAGAGCTTTCTTTTTGTGGTTTTGATCACTGGATTTTTTTTTTTATATAAAAGAAAAAAAATGAATAAAATAAATATGTTTTACTTTCTCTTATAAAACATATCCAATACAATCAAAGTTCTTCATAAATTTAGAATTGTGAAAAAGTTGCACTACTGATGAATCCCAAAAGAAAAGAAAAAAAAAAAAATCAGAAGCTAGCATCAACAACGTGATAAGTTGTGTATGAAAATAAAAAATATAAAATGCAGCGCTTATGGAACATGAACCCCCCAGAAATTAACCTTCGGGGTAAGTATTCAAATAGTGTATCAAAAAAAATGATGTGAATAAATTCATAAATTTAGGCCAAAATGTATTCTGCTACATGACTTTGGTAAAAAAAAAAAAAAAAAAAAAAAATCCCAATAAGTGTATATTAGTTATTTTTTTGTGAAATTATATTTACCGGAATTGTGATCTAATATAAATTATTCAAATAAAGAAAATGAGATCCATTCATGTAGAGAATAGTGACATTCATTCCTGGGGTGACCTTAATTTTGTTTCTTCTCTTCTTCTACAGATTGGATAGAAATCAGTTGACAGACAGTTCCTGCCCCCACGTGGCATCTGGAATAAGAAATAACCAGACATTGAGGATACTGAGCCTGTCATATAACAATCTGGAGGGTCCTCATTTCAGTGATCTGATGGCAGCTCTGACAACAAGCCGGATAGAGGAATTACGGTGAGTATAACAGGACTGACTGAGACAATAATATTCTGGTACACTTGTATATCTAAACAACATAAATAATATATAAATATGAAAATGTAATCAAAATCAATATTTAGACTCCATAAATATCCAGTCCCTGGCTGTTGTCAAATTCTTGGATCTTATCACATTCTGTTATCAGCCATGAAATAGTAATTTCATAAAACATTGCTAAAATCTGATATTCTGAGATCTGATATTGTCTGGTAACTCGGTAGCCCTTTTTTGGGGGATATGATAAATGTCTCTCCCCAAACAGGATAGTACACTAAGAGAACCAGAACCTTGTAGCAGGATTTCATATTATTCATATTCATTTGCATATGTGTTATTGATATTATAATTTTTCTTTTTCATATTATTAATATTAATTTAATATTAAGCAATAAATTGTTATTCCCGTAGAAACATGTAAGTCAATAGGGAAGTCCTGCATATGCCTTGCAACCATGTGTAATACATGGGGGTTAAAACAGGCAGTGAGGAGACAGCAGATGGCTTCATCGCTGCCTGACAGTAGCCACTGGAACATGAACTTGGATTGGGCGCAGATGCCAGGGAGACTTCGATGCATGTTTAAATCTACCTTTAGGCCCCTTTCACATGCTTGCTCAGTGGGGAATCTGTTCACTGTTCCCTATTGAGCTGGCTGATGGCTGGTCCATGTTCACTTTGCTTATGCAGAACAGACACAGCCCGCTCTCCTACACCTGACTACCATCCAATCCGCTATATGGATATACAGTATATAACGTCTGTTTTTAGTTGATTGGATGTAGGTGGGTGTAAACAGACATAAGTCAGTTTTCATCCGCAGCTCCATAGAGGATAACGGAGGGTCCGATTGGGTCCACCTGAAAAGCTGACAGACGGACCCATTCGGTCTGTCCATGTGAAAGAGGCATTTCTATGTTTTGGGGGGGTTTTTTTGTTTTTTTATCAGGCACAATTATAAAGTTTTTTTAATATTTTTTTACAATTTTTTTTGTGGGGGACAGGGCTTTGGAGAGACATCAGGGGACTGAACAGATCCCTGATGTCTCTTTTTTGAGACAGAGGAAGGGACTGAAGATAGTCCCTTTCTCTGCACTGTAGGTGAATGAGATAGGAGTCTGCATAGAGATTGCATAGTTCTTTTGGAATTCACTGCCTGGTTATGCTGTTTGTAATTTCCTACATCAACTTTCACTAAGTGGAAGAGTGGGTTTCATGGCAGTGCCGCCATCCAGGTCAAGGCCTCTGTGATCAGAGGGGAGTCATTGATAGCAGAGGGATTACTGCAACCAGCACGCAACTTTAACCATTAGTATATAGATGCACACTAGTATGGAAATAATGCAAGTTTTACATAAGAACAAATTAATTATAGTGTATACATCCATGGTACAAACAGGTATTATTAGCAAAGGGCCTAAAAAGAGTTCTTGTAGAATTTCCCACTTCACTTAGGTATATATAGTTATTAATAGATATACCTCTAGATAAGTCCAGTTGTTAGAGACCAGAATACAAGATCTGCAGTGATGGGGAGACCCTTCAGCTGTTGTCCAACCAGACTGGAATGCAACTTGTCACACACAGAAACTGTGGTGTGGCAGTGGAACTCAAAGCCAGCCTATCTGCACTTTCTGCACTTTAGTCCCTATCAGTTTCTTTTTTTTAAATTGTATTTTTTATTAAATTTTTCAAAACAAATACAGAGTAATTAAGCATCACAATATGCACTGAGCACAAAAGTTTGAAGAATATAACAAGAACATTTAAGAACAGGGAATTATCGTCCAATGATGCAGTGCACAGACGTGGACTACATAATTTATCATCAAAACCGTTTATGTACAGTTCACAGAAAAGAAGAAACAAATAGAATCAGGTGAAAAGCCAGCATATGATAACACTTAATAAGGGGCACATGGTTAATGATGGAGATCTCCATAGGAGTAAAGAACACCCCACATTAATATAGATAAGGGGTGGGTAAGACAAAGACGGGAGCAGTACAGGAGCAGTGGGAGTAGCTATTAGGGGTAGGTGACCCATAGACTGACCGATCCCAGGGCTCTCAGATCTTATCGAACTGGGGGACGGAGTCATAGACAGTGGCCGTTAAGTATTCCATTCTCCGTATTTCCGCTATCAGTTGGAGGAATCTGGGCCAAGGGGGCGGAGCATTAGACAACCAACACAGCGGGATAAGTCTCTTTGTAGCTAGCAGAATATAAGAGGTCAGCCGGTTGGCTCTTTTAGTTAAACCTGAAACGGGAAGTCCCAACAGGTAATTTAAGGGATCCACCAGGAGGGGAACCCCCTCCACTTCCTGCAGCAAAATATATGAAATAACAAACCAGTTTCAGTCCCGCATCGCCAACAGCGCGGCGAGACTGAAGGATCATATTTGTGAATGACATCAGGGGTTTTATACCAAAACATGAAGATTTTTATAGATGTTTCCCTTTGAGTAACACACTTGGAGGACTTAAAGATGGAAGACCAAATTCTATCCCACATCTGAACCGTGGTAGGTTTTGCCTAACAAATGGGCCCATTTGCTCATGTACAGATGCGTAGTCTCAGTTAAGGGGGGCGACCCATGGAGGATGTGGTGGATGGAGGAGATTAGATGTAACTGGTGGGGACCTTGGGCACAAAGGTGTTCAAAGGAAGTGGGTTTCTCTAGTGTTAGGGATGGAGATTTGGAGTGAAAGAAGTGCCTGACCTGTAGGTAAAAATAAAGCATATGATTGGGTATATCAAATCACGTAGCGCCTCAAAAGCATAAAGCTTTCACGTAATAGGATGCACCAGGTTTCGGAGCTGGAAAAGGGGGGATTAAGCCATGCTCAGGGACAGACTATCTGGTATAATTGGGTTATATAGCACATTCGCGAGGGGGGGGGGGGGGCAGGCTAAGGCGAGAGAGTAGCTCTTTCGACATTTCTGCCAGATGTCCAATGTAAAGGACATTGGAGCCATGCACTGGCGCTTAAAAATGGGATCCAAGGATGGTGGGGCACCCCAGAGTAAGGAGCATGGATGTGTCGGGTATAGAACCCCCTTCTCAATGGCCGCCCACTGACTAGTTGCATGTAAAGAGGACCATGTAGTAATAACTCTCAGGTGTGTGGCATGATAGTATTTAACAACATCCGGAGAACCCAAGCCACCCCTGGATCTGGGCGCGAATACCACTGAGCTCGCTAGACGATGGGATCTGTCAGCCCATATAAATTTTAGAAAATACCTCTGAAGCATTTTGAGTTGTGAGGACAGGATGGCAACGGGCAGCGTTTCAAAGTGGTAAAGTAATCTGGGTAAAATTTAAATTTTTAAGACATGAATCCTCCCCAACAGGGACAGGGGGTACTTTGCCTATAAGAGCAGGGATCTATTTATATCCTAAACTAAAGGGGGGAAATTAGCTTAGTATAAATGAGAGTAGGAAGGAGTGAGAGAAACACCCAGATATTTAAGGGAGACGCTACACCATTTATAGTGATATGTGTCCCTGAGCTGGGAGAGTAGTGCTGCTGGGATGTGTACGGGCAATGCCTCAGTTTTGGAGGTATTAACCTTATAGCCAGAAATATCACCAAAGAAAGACAGTAGCTTATGTAGTGAGGGGAGACAAATAAGTGGGTTAGTAATAGCGAGCAGGACATCGTCTGCAAAGAGCGATAACTTGTACTCCCCCTGTTGCATAACCACCCCACGTATGTCTTGGTGAGATCAAATGGCCTCGGTTAGGGGTTCAAGACAAAAGTAGTGGCGATAAGGGGCATCCCTGCCGAGTTCCGTTCGTCATGGGGAAGCAAGGTGACATGAAGGACGACATCTGTATCTGGGCTGTGACTGTCGAATACAGGGCTCTCAAAGCGCTTAAAAAGGGGCCAGAGAAACCATATACTTTTAGTGTAGCAAACATATAAGGCCAGCTTAACCTATCAAAGGCCTTCTGTGCGTCCAAACTTAAAATTAATGCTGAACCTTTGGATCTATCCAGAAGGTCTATCAGATCAATTGTGCAGCGAGTATTGTCCCCGGCGTGTCTGCCAGGAATAAACCCCACCTAATCTCTATGGATTAGTTTAGGGATAAGGCCGGACAATCTAGAGGCAAGGACTTTGGTGAAAATCTTATAGTCTGAATTTAGAAGGGCTATGGGTCTATAGCTGTCAGGGATAGAAGGGTCCTTACCGGGTTTAGGGATGACTGAAATATAAGAATGGGAGAAATGCTGGAGGGGGGGTGTGCCCTTGAGTAGGGAATCAAATAGGGACAGCAGGTGTGAACTTAATATATCAACGTAGGCTTATAATATAAATAGGGAAGGCCATCCCCTAGCAGTTTCTAATGTGACATGCAACAAGGCCTCCAACTACCAGAAGTACCTTTTAGATGCCTAATCTGGCTACAGTTCCCTGCTGGGGACACTCGATAGGATCTTTTACGATCCATCCCAGTGGGAGTTAAACAGTTTGGATGCCCAGAGACTGGAGGATAGATAAGCTTTACTTATACAATCTTGTGAGTGGCTTGACTTTAGCTCTATAAAATCCTGTTTTCACTAACTACTACACTTAGATGGCAGTGGTTTGTTTCCCTGTCGTTGTTTATACAGCATAGAGTTTCGTCTCCCAGAGACAGGAAGTGCTGATACATAATTCTACAGGTCACTGTAATATTATAAGCAAACACTAGAGGGCAGCAGATCCCCACATTAGTAAAATACATAAGGTTATAGTAGTACGTCATACATAGGGGAAGCTTATCTTATTGCAATGGCTAATCAAAAATGACCATCCGCTATTCTGTGTCAGGTGATCTCCCCATTATTACACATCCTCTGCTCAGTTCAGAGGGATTTCCTCATTACTGCACATCCACTATTTAATGTTATGAGGATCTCCCAATTACTACACATCTGCTATTCAATGCCAAGGGAAAACTCCAATTAATGAATATTAGCTATTCCTAGATTGTAAGCTCTAACGAGCAGGGACCTCTGATTCCTCCTGTATTGAATTGTATTGTAACTGTACTGTCTGCCCTCATGTTGTAAAGTGCTGCGCAAACAGTTGGCGCTATATAAATCATGTATAATAATAATCAGTTTTAGGGAATCTCTGCATTACTGCACATCCACTATACAGTGTCAGGGAATCTTCCTATTACTAAAGAGCAGCCATTCTATGTCAGAGGATCTCTAAATTTTACAATGCAATTTCAAATAACTCCTCAGGATGTTTAAAGTGGTTGTAAACCCAAAAACAAAACATTACTTACTTACCTTAGATCAAAGCCCCCGCAGCGGTCCTAGTTCACAGCTTCCGGGTATTATGGGCTCCGGCGCTGTGATTGGCCGAAGCCCACGCATGGGAGCCGCCGGTAACGGCACAGTCTAACTGAAGCAACAGGACATACGTGCTATTGCTTCAGTGCACATGTGCTGATGATGTCGGCACATGCAGATGCAGGGGATATCTCCTAAACCGTGCAGGTTTAGGAGATATCCAGGGTAGCTACAGGTAAGCCTTATTATAGGCTTACCTGTTGCAAAAAGTGGTTGTAAAGGGTTTACAACCACTTTAAAATCATAGACAATACTTCACACACCTATCCATAAAAACAATATACAAAATAATAAATGTCCTTAATAAATTAGATATTAACTCTGACTAGTTGGCTATCTTACTTGAGTTAGTTTTCACATTCATGGCCATAATAGCCCTTGGGGGGAAAAAAATCTGTAGCTATTTATTTTAACTTTATATATCTATAATGTCCTCACAATGGTAATAATTTGTATAAATGATAGCCGGGATGGCAAAAATAACTTATTTTCTCTGCTCTATAAAAACCTTTCTGCTAGAGAGAGGAGTGTTTATGACCCAATATTTTCTGTGCAATGAGGATTATTTTCTGAAGAGCGTTCCTGTCAGCCAGAGTTCAATTTGGGTACCATACTAAAATTAGGCACACATACAATCTCAGTTGATGAACAATAAACAGTCACTAATACTTTCTCCCCTAAAGCATTATAATAGTTGCTGTGATTTTATTTCATTTTTTTAAACAGCATATACATTTACTGGTCATGAAAGATTCAGAAAAATGTATACGCCAAGAAACTTGAAAACAGAGGCCCTCTTAACACCATTGATGAAATGAAAAGTGGAGATATTGTAGTCTTATTTTTCCTAAAACCTACAATTAGCTCTTTAGTTTTCCTTGTGTTAAAGGTTAAATAATTTGCTGCAAATCATTTTACTTGCCAACCTACGCTATGCACATGCCCTCCTTTAATGCAACCCACTACCATTGTACCATCAGCAAATGTAATAATGCTGTTTGTACAGTAGTATGGGGTACAATTCTAGGTATAAAAAATGTAAAAAAGGTGGACCAACAAACAGCCCTGCAAAGATCCAGTTTTTAACTGTCACTCAGAAGAGAAATATCAACTAATTTTAACCACCATCTGTTTGCCAAAAAAATCCAAAGGTAGATGTAAAGTGTCAGACCCAGCTTCACCAATACTATAATTGGTGTTAAAGGCTGAGCTAAGAAATATAAATGGCATTTTCACATAGTTTCCCGAGCCCTCAAGATGACTCAATACCATATGCAGACCTAATGCAATGGCATCTTCTGTGTTCTTCCTACATCTATTCCATGTCAGGGAGATATCCCCATTAATAGACATCCACAATTCACTGTCAGGAGAATATATTTTAAATAAATACTTGGGATTGGATGTAAGTTCATGTTTGTCATCTGAAATGATTATGTGAGCCAAAACTTTATTGGATGGTACCAGGGCTCGAGTTCTGCAGGAACACGTGGGAACGGTGTCCCTGCACTTTTTTCAAAACAGGAACACTGTTCCCTTTGCAGGACTATAGCCGCCCGAGCCAAATGAGATGCATGCAGAGTAGCGCTGGAAGCGCCTGTCTGTAGTAAGTTTTCTCTCATGTTACTCAGTGCTGTTTGCCCCCCCCCCCCCCCAACGGCCCCTCCTCTCTTCTCGTCTATCCCCATTGGCTTGTGATATCATCTGGGATAGACGAGAAGAGAGGAGGAGACGCCGGGGAGCGAACAGCGCTGCGTGACATGAGAGAAAACTTACTACAGGCAGATGCTTCCTGCACTACTCTGCATGTTGGCTAGTAAGATTCCCAGATGTGCGCTATAATGTGTCCCGTTCCCTGATGTGCTATGTGCCCCATGCCCTGTGCCCTAATGTGCCCCATGCCCTGATGTGCTATGTGCCCCATAATGTGGCCTGCTGTGCTATGTGCCCCATAATGTGGCCTGATGTGCTATGTGCCCCATAATGTGCCCCATAATGTGCCATAATGTACCCTGATGAGCCCCGATGTGCCCTTATGTGCCCCATGCCCTGATGTACTATGTGCCCCATGCCCGATGTACCATTTGCCCTGATGTGCTATGTGTCCTGTACCATGTGGCCTGATGTGCCTCGTGCCCTTATGTGCTATGTGCCATGCTGTGCCCCATAATTTGCCATAATGTGCCCCAATGTGCCATGTGCCCCGTGCCCTGATGTGCCATGTGCCCTAATGTGCCCCATGCCCTGATATGCAATGTGCCCCAATCTGCTCCATAATGTGCCCTGATGTGCTATGTGCCCCATAATGTGCCCTGATGTGCCCCGATGTGCCCCATGCCCTGATGTGCTATGCGCCCTGTGCTCTGATGTGCCATGTGGCCTGATGTGCCCCATACCCTGAGGTGCCCCATGCCCTGATGTGCCCCGATGTCCTATTTCTATATTTTTGTGGGGGAGTTGATCTTGGGTGGGAATTCCCACACTTTTTTCCCCAGGACTTGACCCCTGGATGCTACAGCTTTTATCTTTTTACACTTTGAATTACACATCCAAGTGTAAACACTTGTTCAGTGTCAGGGATCTCCCCATTACTAAACATTTAGTGTATACTGTCAAGGGGCTCTTCCCATCACTACATATGTACTATTCTGAGTCAGAAGGATCTCCCCATTTCTATACATCTAACATACTGAGTGAGGATGTCTACCTTGCTACACATCCATTTTTCAGTGTCAGGGTTATTTTCCCATCACTAGGGATGAGCTTGGTGTTCGAGACGAACGCATGTTCGACTCGAACATCGGCCGTCTGTCTGTTCAGCAAAATCAGAACTTTGTGGACCTTTCGCACCATATATGTTTGGCACGAATGGCCCACAATGCACTACGCCATCATAGTGCATTGCTGACTCATTATTGGCCAAGCATGCACTGTGACCCTGCATGCTTGGGCAATCAAAGCGCCGCCAGCGAGGAGAACCATAATTGGCCACAGGCAGGATGCCTGTGGCCAATTATAGCTCAGGGTGTTTAGTACACGCCCCACACTATATAAGGCCACCAGCGCAGCGGCCTTGTGTAGTGTGTTGCGGAGTGCAGGGAGAGAGCAGCATAGGCAGGGACAGGGTGTTATTTTCTTGTGAATCTGCAGCAGTTAAAGTGGGTGTTGTGTGCCTCCAGCACATTATACACCTGTAGCTAGTGATGGCCTAACGGTTCGCCCGGCGGTCGTTTTGCGGCGAATTTCGGCTGTTCGCGATTCACCCGATCAGCGGACTATTGCCGCCGTTCGCCCGGCGGTCTTCCGTGTTTTCTGTGAAAAAGAACTTTGACCTATGATGACACATCCATCATGGGGTACAGGACAACCAATTGAGACATTACAGCACATGGACACTTGGACATTCCCCCTAACTTATAAATACACCCGATCCGGCGGCCATTTTACATTCTTTCTTCTGTCACTATAGGGAGAGGTTGCTGTGTGGAGCAGGGAGAGATTGCAGTGACCCAAATTGCTAGCTATTTGGTACACAAAAGTTCTTTTCAGGATTGGTATAGGTGTTAGGTGTATATAGGTTTGCTGTGCTACTGATTGTTGCAGCAGCCTGAGTGTCTTTTGTCAGTTTAGAGAAAGGGACAGGACGGTGTGTGCTGCAGGGAGAGTCAGTTTAATCATTAGCTGTTACTATTAGGTCCACAAAAGTGCTATTCCAGTAACCAGTTATTGTTCCAGCAGCCTCTGTTTTGTCAGTTTATATAGGGACAGGCAGGAAGCAGTGTGTGAGGCAGTGAGGGTCAGTTTAACCGGTTCCCGACCAGCGCACGACGATGTACGTCGACAGAATGGCACGGGCAGGCATATTGGCGTACAGGTACGTCCAATATTCAATGCCGCGCTGCCATCGGGAGCGCGCCACCGGCGGCGCGCTCCCGTGCTGGTCGGGGCCCCCGTGAGTCCGGTTGCGGGACCCGCAGACTTGATCGCGGGCATCCCCGCGATCATCTCACGGGACGGCTGAATGGAGGAAATGCCGTGTAAACAGCATTTCTCCATTCTGCCTAGCAACTAGTGACGCTGATCTCTGCTCCATGTGATTGGAGCAGAGATCAGTGTTCACTAAATGAAAGCCCAACCCCCCCACAGTTAGTAACACACCCCTAGGAACACTTAACCCCTACACTGCCACCCACTGGTCAACCCCTTCACTGCCAGTGTCATTTACACAGGAATCACTGCATTTATGTAGCAGTGATTACTGTATAAATGACAATGGTCCCAAAAATGTGTCAAAAATGTCCGATGGGTCCCCCACAATGTCGCAGTCACAATAAAAATCGCTGATCGCCGCCATTACTAGTAAAAAAAAAAATAATAAAAAATTATTAATAAAAATGCTATAAAACTATCCCTATTTTGTAAACGCTATAACTTTTGCACAAACCAATCAATAATCGCTTATTGCGGTTTTTTTTAACCAAAAATATGTAGAAGAATACGTATCGCCCTAAACTGAGGGAAAATTTTTTTTTTTATATATTTTTGGGGGATATTTATTATAACAAAAAGTAAAAAATAATGCATTTTTTTCAAAATTGTCGCTCTATTTTTGTTTATAGCGCAAAAAATAAAAACCGCAGGGGTGATCAAATACCACCAAAAGAAAGCTCTATTTGTGGGAAAAAAAGGACGTCAATTTTGTTTGGGAGCCACGTCGCAATTGTCAGTTAAAGCGACGCAGTGCCGAATCGCAAAAAGTGGTCTGGTCTTTGACCAGCAAAATGGTCCGGTCTGTAAGTGGTTAATCAGTAGCTGTTACTATCAGGTCCACAAAAGTGCTATTCCAGTAACCAGTTATTGTTCCAGCAGCCTCTGTTTTGTCAGTTTATATAGGGACAGGCAGGAAGCAGTGTGCGAGGCAGTGAGGGTCAGTTTAATCAGTAGCTGTTACTATATTAGGTCCACAAAGGTTCTTTTCAGGACTGGTATCAGTGGTATGGTAATAGGCTTGTACATGTATAATATTCTTTCTTCCAAATATAGAAAGAATATTATACTTGACTGCTGCCCTTCTGCTGCAGTCTGCTAATCATTCACAACCTACTTGTTCCACAAAGGTCCTTTATAAGGACTGGTAATAACCTGGTGTAGGGTGCTATAGTACAAAGGGTTGAGTGAGGTACAGTCTGCTATTCTATAAGGACTGGTATAGGTCCACAATACATAGGGTTGAGGTGCACTACTGCTGACCGCTGCCCTATACTGCAGCAGTCCTTCATCAGTATAGGGACTGACGTACAGTCTGCTAATCAGTCACACACAACCTACTTGTTCCACAAAGGTCCTTATAAGGACTGGTAACTTGGTCTATCTAGGGTGCTACAGTACATAGGGTTGAGTGAGGTACAGTCTGCCATTCTATAAGGACTGGTATAGGTCCACAATACATAGGGTTGAGGTGCACTACTGCTGACCGCTGCCCTATACTGCAGCAGTCCTTCATCGGTATAGGGACTGAGAGTTTTGTCACAGGGTCATTTAAAAAATGACAGGCAGAGGAAGAGGCAGGCCCTTCCGCAGGGGTGGTAGGGGTAGGGCAGGAGCCAACAGGCTTGAGCCAAAGTGGGAAGTTGGAAGGTGTGTTCAATTACTTTAAAGGACGCACCAGACTTTGTTGAGTGGCTCGCTCAGCTTTACTCTTCTGCACCCTCCTCATCCTCTCGATCTGCACCCTCTTCTTCACTCTCTGATATGTGCACCCCCAAAGACACTACCAGCAACAACACCACCACCACCACCACCACCACCACCACCACATACCTTCCGCTTGAGTCACAGGAATTATTTTCCGATCCATATCAAGAGGACATTTCTGATGCGCAGCCACTCTTGGCATTGGATGAGGAAGAGGAGGTAGCAACAACCGCTACTCAGCAGTCTGACGACAGTACCCAGATCAGCCCAAGGAGGAGGTTGGTCCCCGGGGTTGCTGCCTACTCCGAGATCTCTACTTATAGCGGTGGGGAAGGTGACGTTGATGATGACGTGTCTAGTGATGTCACGTGGGTGCCCACAAGAGAGGAAGAGGAGGGGAGTTCATAGGGAGATATGGACCAGCAGATAGGGAGGAGAAGCAGGAATAACTTTATAATGACCATGTACGGTCACATCTGGCGCTCCCAGGACACCGGCACATGGCTCCGCAGTGTGGGCTTTTTTTAACGTGTCGGCTGCTGACAATAGCGTTGCCATCTGCAATCTTTGCAATCAACGCATTAGTCACGGTAAGCCCAACACTCACCTAGGGACGACCGCCTTAAGAAGGCACATGAGCAGCCATCACCGAGCCGAGTGGGAGCAACGGAACACACAAAGCCACACTGCAGGCTCTCACCGTCCAGCCTCGTCTTCTACTTCTCCTTCTCCTCTCTCCTCACAATTGCCCTCCACTCCACCCTTCTCTTCTCTCCTCACAATTGTCCTCCACTCCACCTTCCATCACGCCAAGCTCACGTTTTTCTGCAAAAAGGCAGGCTTCCGTGGGCCTAATGTTCGAGCGTAAAAAAAATGATGACGCCGGATAACCCTCTTGCCTAACGGTTGACGGCTGGCTTGTCAGAACTGATAGCCCGCCAACTACTGCCATATAAACTGGTGGACTCGAAATTTGTGGCCATTGGAACACCACAATGGAAGGTCCCAGGAAGGAAGTATTTCTCAGAGAAGGGCATCCCAGAGCTATATGGCCATGTTCAGCTGCAAGTGAATGTATCTCTGGCACACAGTGTCGGTGCCAAGATACATCTGACCACAGACACGTGGTCTAGCAAACACGGGCAGGGAAGGTATATCCCTTTTACTGCCCACTGGGTGAACCTTCTGACGGCCGTCAAGCGTGTAACCCGTGGCACCCGTGTAGATTTGGTTTTACCGCCACGGATTGCATGCAGGCCTGACTCTTCTTCTCCTCCTCCTCCTACTCCATCCTCCTCCCTCTCCTCCTCGGCTGACTCCTCCTTTTACGCTGCTAGCGTCTCTTCCGCTGCGCCGCCCAAGCTCCCCAGAACCTATTCGACATGCCAGGTGAGACGTTGCCATGCTGTGCTGTGTCTGTTGTGCCTGGAAGCCAAGAGCCACACTGGCCCGGCACTCCTTTCAGCTTTGCGTTCACAGGCAGATCAGTGGCTAACACCGCTCAATTTGACAGTTGGTAAAGTGGTGTGTGACAATGGTGCCAATCTGCTTAGCGCATTGAAACAGGGCAAAGTCACGCACGTGCCATGCATGGCACACGTCTTAAACTTGGTCGTGCAGCGATTCCTTGTCAAATACCTTGGGGTCCAGGACATCTTGCGGCAGACAAGGAAAATCTCGGCCCATTTCAGAAAGATCTTACACGGCCATGGCTCGCCTTGCTGACATTCAGTGGCGACACAATCTGCCGGTCAGACGTCTTATTTGCGATTGCCCGACGCGATGGAACTCAACCTTCTATATGCTTGATAGGCTGCTCCAGCAGAAACGTGCATTTAACGTCTACCTGTATGAACTCTGTGGCAGAACCGGTTCTGGGGAGCTGTTTTTTTTTTCACCGCGCCAGTGGCTGCTCATGCGCGACGCATGCAGACTTCTGCGGCCATTTGAGGAGATCACAAAACTGGTCAGTCGCAGCCATGGCGCCATCAGTGACATGGTACATTATGCCTTCTTTATGGAGCGTGCATTGCGTTGTGTCATTGATCAAGCTGTGGAGGAGCAGGAGCGGGAAGATGAGGAAGTCGCAATGCTGGATGAATTCCCAAGGGGGGCTACTCTATCTGAGACAAGTGAACAACAGGAGTCTGAAGAGGAGTCAGAGGAGGATGGTGCCGGGGCGGATGAGGAGGAGCAAGAAGAGCATGCTTTAAACCTTTCTGGGATCCCTGTTGTGCGTGGATGGGGAGAGGAGAATGAAGAGGACGACATTATCCTGGATGATGAGCAGAAGCCAGGCCACCACACCGCTTCCAGTTTAGTACAAATGGGGGCCTTCATGCTCCAGTGTTTTAATAGGGACCCCGTATAAAAAGCATAAGGGTCAAGGACCAGTACTGGGTGGCAATGTACTTAGACCCCAGGTACAAACACAAAATGGCGGAAATGTTACCACCGTCACAGAGGGCTGTCAGAATGGAGCACTTCCAGGCCTTGCTTCGAGAAATGCTGCATTCTGCTTTTGCGTGCGCTGGCAGAGGAGCAATTCCCACTCCCAGAGAAGAAGTTGTGGGTACCAATCCAACAGCGCCTGCAAGAAGAGGCCGGTTTGAAGATGTGTTGGTGACTTCGGATATGAGGTTATTCTTTCAGCCGACCCATCGACAGGTGTCATCCGGATCCAGCATCAGGGAACGCCTAGACCGTCAGGTGTCCGACTACATTGGGTTAACGGCCGATGTGGACGCTCTGAGGAGTGATGAACCCCTGGACTGCTGGGTGGGCAGGCTTGACCTCTGGCCAGAGCTTGCCCAATTTGCAATCGAACTGTTGGCTTGCCCCTCATCCAGTGTCCTGTCCGAAAGGACGTTCAGCGCAGCAGGGGGGATCGTGACCGATAAGCGTACTCGCCTAGCTCACGACAGTGTTAAGTACCTCACATTTCTAAAAATGAATGAGGCATGGATCTCGGAGGAATTCAACACATGTGACCAGTAGACCATGTATATGTCTATAAACAATTTTTTTAATCGAGCACAGAGACCTTCTTTCTTCATTTGGCTCACTTCCTTGTCCAAAAAAAGCACACCGTACTATAAGCCCACACCCTCCTCTTTGAAGAGGTTGAGCGGTGTCATATTTCTACTGGGGCTGCTTATTACGAGGGGCTCCCACCATCCCTGTGCTATGCTGACATCCTCCTGGGGCTGCTTATTATGAGGGGCTCCCACCATCCCTGTGCTATGCTCATTATGAGGGGCTCCCACCATCCCTGTGCTATGCTCATTATGAGGGGCTCCCACCATCCCTGTGCTATGCTCATTATGAAGGGCTCCCACTATCCCTGTGCTATGCTGACATCCTCCTGGGGCTGCTTATGGTGCAGGTGTCAGTGTTGTATATCACGGTGCTGATGTCAGTACTCTTTATCACGGTGCTGCTGTCAGTGCTGTATATCACGGTGCTGGTGTTAGTGCTTTATGTCACGCTGCTGATGTCAGTGCTCTCTATCACGGTGCTGTTGTCAGATGACTCTATCATGGTGCAGGTGTCATTGCTGTATGTCACGCTGCTGGTGATCATCTCCTGCACCCTCTTCTTTGCCTACCTTGGTCCCTGACCTTTCCTCTCCTCCATTACCTTCATGCGCTCCACGGTCCTGAATTGACACAACAATTTCCCATATAAAAAAAGAATGCTTGTAGTTGCCGATCCCAGATTCACCTCATACATGTGTTATGTCATTGGCCATGTGGTGGGACTATGTTTGCACAGCTATTAATTATTTTGTGGCTGCAAATTTGACCTGTAGGTTTGCGAAGTTCGCCTCCCATTGAAGTCGATGGGGCCCGCCGCGAACGTCCCATCGGAAGTTCGTCCATCACTACCTGTAGCTACCCTTTATTGCTAGTGTTTTCTAATACAGGCATCCGCAGGAGTTAAAGTGGGTGTTATGTGCCTCCAGCACGGTATACACCTGAAGATACCCCTTATCGTTTGTGTTCTGTAATACAGGCATCTGCAGCATCTACAGTGGGTGTTGTGTGCCTCCTGCACAGTATACACCTGAAGTTACCCCTTATTGCTGGTGTTGTTCTGTTTCTGTAACACAGGCAGGCAGCTGCAGTAATTACAGTCGGTGTACTTTGTCATCTGCTCAGTGTGCACCTAAACCTACCCAATTTCTGTTTTTACCATCTCCCTGCATTACTATGTCTGGAAGGGCAACAAGAAGAGGCAGACAGTGATGAGCCAATAAAAGAGGGCAAGCAGGCGCTGTGTCTAGAGAAAACAGTGCTGGTCGCGGACGCGGTGCATTGTCATCAGCACGTGGACATGGGACATGCTTGACCTTATTTTTGGCAGCTGGATCATGCCGAAGACTTGGTAGAGTGGATGACCAAGCCCTCCTCATCCTTCTCATCCTCTCTCACCCAGGCTCAGGGTACTAGCAAAGCAGCTGCCAATGCGTCCTCTTCCCTCGTCTCAATGTCATCAGTCACTCCTTCCCTAGACCCACTATGTCCTCCTGAGGAGTCCCCCGAACTGTTTGAGCACAGTGTTGGGTATATGCTCCAGGAGGATGCCCAGCGTTTTGAAGGCTCTGATGATGATACCCAGCTAGAGGAAGGCAGTAGCATGAGCGCAGAGAGAGGGGATGCTCAAGGACAGCAATCTGGCAGTCATGTTACACCAGCTGCAGCATACTGCCAGGTTTGCTCCAGTGATGAAGAGGGAGGGGGTGATGAGATCACTGACTCCACGTGGGTGCCTGATAGGAGAGAGGAGGAGGAGGAGGCACATCTCCAACGAGGCAGGATGCCCTCTGGGGGCCAGCTTAGGGGAAGCACACCGACTGAATCACATTGCAGAGCTCCGTCTGTGCAGGGCGCTGCCTCTGCACATTATTCCAAAAGTTCTTTGGTGTGGGCCTTTTTTGAGACGAGTGCATCAGATCGCACTGCTGTTATTTGCAACATATGTCTCAAGCGTATCTCTCGTGGCCAAAACATAAGCCGCTTGACCACCACATGCTTGACCAGACATATGATGACCTGCCATGCAGCTCATTGGCAAGGGCACCTTAAAGACCCACACCAAAGAACAAAGCGGACCTCTCCTTGCTCCTCATCAGCTGGGATCTCCAACCCCACTAGACCTTCAGTCCTCTCTAAAACTTGTACTGAGAGGAATGAAGGTGTAGAATTAGGTGTGTCACAGCCAAGTACTTGTGGGCACTCTGCTAGCAGTACACCCATGTCCGATTGTAGCAGGCAATTTTCCCTGCCCCAGCTGCTGGACCATTGAAAGAAGTTCATTCCCAGCCATCCACCTGCCCAGCGGTTGAATGCCAGCTTGGCTAAATTGCTAGCGCTTCAACTGCTGCCTTTTCAGTAGGTAGACTTGGCCCCTTTCCGTGAGTTTGTGCAATGTGCAGTTCCTCAGTAGCAGGTCCCCAAATGCCACTTTTTCTCACGGAAGGCGATTGCGGCTCTCTACCGGCATGTGGAAGGCAATGTCCATGCCTCGCTGGACAGGGCGGTCAGCAGTAAGGTGCATATTACCGCTGACTCATGGTCCAGCAGGCATGGATAGGGACGTTACCTATCCTTCACGGCCCATTGGGTCACTCTTCTGGCAGGATGGGAAGGATGCAGGACAAGGTGCAGTAGTGTTGGAGGTTGTTCCGCCACCCCGCCTCCAAAATGCTACTACTGGTTGTGACACACCTCTCTCCTCCACCCCCTCCTCTTCTTCTTCCTCCATGGCCTCTTCCACTGCTTTGTCCTCGGAACCAGTGGTGCTTCGTAGGCGTTCAAGGGGCTACGCAAGTACACAGGCAGAAAGATGCCATGCTGTGCTTGCGCTGGTTTGTTTGGGGGACAGGAGCCACACTGGGGCAGATATTTTGTCAGCTCTGCAGGGGCAGGCCAAGAGGTGGTTGACGCCACGCCAGCTTAAGCCAGGAATAGTGGTTTGTGACAATGTCACCAACCTCCTCTCTGCCCTCCGACATGGACAACTCACCCATGTGCCTTGTGTGGCTCATGTCCTTAACCTGGTGGTGCAGTGGTTCTTGGGCAGGTACCCGGGCTTACAGGATGTCCTGAGGCAGGCCAGGAAAGTCTGTGTGCATTTCAACCGATCATTTAATGCCAGTGCTCGGCTGGCTGAGCTCCAAAAGGAGTTGAACCTGCCCAAGAACCGCCTTATATGTGACATGCCCACCAGGTGGAACTCAACGTTGGCCATGCTGCAGTGGCTGCACAAGCAGCAGAGGGCCATCAATGAGTGCCTGTGTGAATACGGCTCCAGGACAGGGTCAGGGGAGCTCGGGTTTTTTTCACCACGCCAGTGGGGCATGATCAGGGATGCATGCACTGTCCTGTCACCATTTGAGAGGGCCACAAGGATGGTGAGCAGTGACAGTGCATGCATCAGTGACACTGTACCTCTTGTCCACCTGTTGGAGCACACACTGCATGGAATAATGGACAGGGCACTTGAGGCAGAACAGAGGCAGGAAGAGGAGGACTTCCTTGCCTCTCAATGCCCCCTTTATCCAGACAGTGTTCCTGCTGTCCCACCCATCACACAGGAAGAGGAGGAGGAGGAGGAGGAGGAGAAGGAGGCTTGTGTCAGCATGGAGGTGGAGCCTGGCACTCAGCATCAGCAGCAGCAGCAGCAGCAGCAGCAGTCTTTTAGGGATGATTTACAGTCCTAAGAAACACATGGACTTGTACGTGGCTGGGAGGAGGTGGCTGCGGATCATGTTGTCCTTAGTGACCTAGAGGACTCTAGACCGAATGCCTCAGCTAACCTAGGCTGCATGGCCTCCCTGATCCTCCAAAGCCTGCGGAAGGATCCTCGTATTCTTCGGATCAAGGAGAGGGACCATTACTGGCTGGCTACTCTCCTTAATTAAAAAAAAAATAATTGCCATTGACCCATGTCCCCTGGGGCAGGAGCTGGGTCCCCAAACCCTTTTTAGGACAATATCTTGCATATTAGCCATTAAAATTAGCACTTTTTATTTCGAACGTTCGAGTCCCATAGACTTCAATGGGGTTCAAAAGTTTGCACAAATTTGCGGTCCGTTCGAAAGTTCTGGTGCGAACCGAACCGGGGGGGTGTTCGACTCATTCCTACCCATTAATATACATTCTCTGTATAGTAGGTTCTCCCCATTGCTGCTCGTCTGCTTTTCAGTGTTAGGATCTCCTATGAATACAGAGTGCTTATCAGCAGAGATAGATGGAATATCAGATACAAATCATGACATCTGTAGGACTCGAACCAGTGTTAACCCTTTAAAGTGGCCAGCAACCTCTAATTAAAACGGCGACTGTGCAGTCCAGCACATGACATGCCGTCCCTATGCCTACACCCCCCTTGTGGCTGTTAGCTGCGGGACTCACTTGACATCTGTAGGACTCAACCCAGTGTTATATTTTATGTTACCTCATACCCCCCTCCAAACCCCATCCCTCTTAACAAATGACGGGACAGCTTATGGAGTAAATGGCCATCAGGCCAAAACTTTATTAACAAAATATAACTTTTAATAAATTCCAAAACTTTTCTAAACACTGTAAACATTCCCAGCCTTTCCAAAGGGTCATGGGTACGTAGCATCACACCCTAAATGGTCACTGCAAACAACTTCAACTTTAACCTCTTGACCTCCAGACGGCAACCCCTGTCTCGGAGGCTATAACCAACTGTAGCAGTGACCTACCCTTTTAAGCCCTTCCAGGTTAACCCCTCGTAACCTGGAAGTACATAAACCACCCCTATCCCATGGATGGGTACAACAGGCCTTTTTTCCTGTACTTCACTTCCACCTCTAAAGCCCCAAGAACTGCCACAGCCTGAAAGGGGTAACACCTTACCCTTTCGAGCACCTCCACACGCACAGCCCCCGTTGAATGCCATCCTGCAGGCCCAACGACCACAGGTCAGTACCCACATCATTCAAGTGGACTCTGTCACTCCTCTAATACCGCCAGGTGTCAACTTCCAACTCCCTGTGGTGGATTGCCAGGCCTCCATTCCTGATGAAGAACCTGCTCACCTCCTTATTAACCTTCACCCTGGCCCTGTCAACCTTTTTATCTGATAACGCCCAGCGCCAAGATGACCTACCCACCATATCCGACCAGACCATGACCATACCAGGGTAATCTGACTTCAACCGCAGGAAATCACATTTGATATCCCTTATAAGTTGCCTCATAGACCTAGCCCCCATGTCGTTACCCCCAACATGAAATAGCAAAACATTCGGAGGCCTGTCGAGTCTGGAAAATCTATGAACTTCTCCCAGAACCCTGTTCCAACGCATGCCCGGGACCCCGATCCACCGGACCTGCGCCTCCTGTCTAGGTATGCAAAGTTGTCTGCCATTCGGCCGAATGTCAGCCCTCTTCATACCCCAAAAAACAAAAGAATGGCCCAGTATCCACACCAGGCCCACTTCATAACCTGTAAACGAAAAGAAAAAAGGTGGTGGAAGGGGGGGTTAGAACAACCAGAACCAATCCAAACATACCCCACAGCCCGTACAACCCCCCCCCCCCCCCCATACCCCCTCTAACCAATTAACCCAACCATTGCGGGCAGACATATAATTTAAAATGGTCCGAATCCCACCTCCCAATTCTCCTGACCACCTCAGTGCCCAAGGCAGCCCTGGAAGCTTCCATAGCCGCCCCAATCCTGAAGGAATGGGAAGAAAAATTCTTTAATTCTTTGGGTCAAAACCCACTTCCCCCACACACTTACGAAAAAACCGAAAACAAATTGAAACTTGGACAGCGAAGAACCATCCAAATGAATGAAAAAGGGGCCCGCGACCCTCGGACGCGCTGCCAGGAACCTGTCCACCGTCCTTACTGGGCAAATATCATCCTCCTCAATCTTAGCCACCTCCACCAATACCCCTTTCCCGTCTTGATCAGTCTTCGACCGCTGAATCCAGATGCGAACCCTATCCCGGCCCAGCTCAACATCCCCCAGCGCCAAACCCCCTACAGCATGCCTTGACTGGTTGACCAGTTCGCTGACCCTGAACGCCCCAAGAAAGCGAGGGAGAATGCCGCCCAAAACAGTGCCTGTTCGTAAGCAGAACTACAGACACCGACTACTGCCTGGCACAAGCCCTGAAGAAGGCAAAAGAAACCGGTCGCCTCCTGTCCCTACACCTGTGTGCCCTTCTGTAGCCCTTCACCGCTTGCCTCAACCAAAACTCTTTTGTATGATCCTGTTGCCCCTGCCATTTGAATAAGAACGCCAATGCTACCAGTTTACTGTCAAGTGTGGCCGCCGATACCCCCTTATCAATAGCACTACTCAGAAAATAAAATACTGCTTAAACCATGCCCACGTCGCCCGGGGCCATGTCGATAGCCTTCAGGCAAGCTGACCACTCCTGCCACACCTTTGAGTAGGCCCTCCACGTAGCCTTGATCACGGACTGCTGGATCCACCTCTCTGTTACTCCAGCGCCATGCTCCACAACCATGTGGGGCAGTCGATTCCGTGACGCTCCGCCTCTAGGGCCAGTGCCAGAAACCTGTCCCACTGAAAACTAGACAGAGCGTCAGCAAGCGTGTTCTCCACCCCAGGCAAGTGTACAGCATAAATGAAAGCATTCCCCTGTAGACATCACAGTACCAAGTGTCGTAGAAGCCTAACAACCGGCTCAGAGGCCACCGTCAGCCGATTGACCACCTGAACCACCCCCAAGTTGTCATAATTAAACCTCACCTTTATGTTGCGGAACGCTTCCCCCCAGATCTCCACCGCCACCACGATGGGGAACAATTCCAGAAGAACTAAGTTCTTCAACAACCCGGCCTCGGACCATTCCGCTGGCCATGGAACTGCACACTATTGGCCTTTAAAGAAAGACCCAAAACCTGTGGACCCCGCCGCGTCCGTAAATAACTCCAAATCCCCGTTACTAATGGGACCAGACATCCAAAGTGCCCGGCCATTGAACGACTCCAAAAACCCTTGCCAAAACTTCAGGTCCTCCCTGTGGTCCCGCGTAAGGGTCACTTAATGCGTGGGAGCACGTATGCCAGCGGTAGCAGCCGCTAGCCTGCAGCAAAATACACGCCACATCGGCATTATCCGACACGCAAAGTTCAGTTTCCCAAGGAGCGACTTCAACTGCCGCAGTTGTAACTTTCGGATCCCGATGGTCCCATGAATTTCCTCTTGAAGTCGCTCCAGCTTGTCCACTGGCAACCTACACTCCATCTTCACCGAATCGATCACAATTCCCAAAAAAACAATGCAATCCGTGGGGCCCTCCGTTTTTTCCGGAGCCAAGGGTACCCCAAAAGCGCTCTGCCAAATGCTGCAGCGTACCCAACAGAACTGCGCAGACATTAGTGCCCGCTGGACCAACACATAGGAAGTCGTCCAAGTAGTGGATGACCGAGTTGATGCCCGACACATCCCGAACTGCCCATTCCAAGAAGGAGCTAAACTGTTCAAAGAAGGCACAGGAAATCGAACAGCCCATCGGCAGGCAACGATCCACGTAAAATCCCCCCTCCCACATACAACCCAACAGTCGAAAGCTGTCTGGGTGCACTGGAAGAAGCCGAAAAGCCGATTCAATGTCCGATTTCACCATCAAAGTCCCCCGGCCATAACGCCGAACCCACGAAACGGTCGCATCAAACGAAGTATACGTCACTGCACACTCCTCCGGGGAGATGGCATCGTTGACGGAAGCCCCCTTGGGGAACGACAGGTGGTGAATCAACCTAAACTTATTGGGCTCCTTCTTCGGCACCACCCCCAGTGGAGAAACCACCATATCTGGAAGGGGCGCCTCCAGAAAATGGCTGGCCATGCATCCCAATGCAACTTCTTTCCCCAATTTTTGCGGTGACAACAGCCGAACGCAGCAACGCGGACTCTAAATTGTTAGCCAAGGGCGGGACGGACGTAAGCGAACAAGGGATCCTGAAGACGGACGTAAACCCCTCTTCCAGCAGGCGTGCCCCCCCCCCCCCCCCCCCCCCCGGTCGGGGTATCTATGAAGGAAAGGTAGCATCCTTTCCATCTGCACCGGAGTCGTCCCTCTTGTTCGCAAGATCTCCGGGACGTCCCTTTCCTTTCTTGAAACATTTTGCGAGGGAGTGGGATCCCCCGCAGCCCGAACACGTGTGTTTAAAACGGCAGTTGGTCCCAAACTTGCAGGAGCCCTCATTAAATTGCCAGCAAAAACCCCAACGTTTTTTGGTCGGTTGCAGAACCTCCGACCCCCGGCTGAAAAAACTGGTTAGGTGCCCGCGCCGCCGTCATCAACTTCATCCACAGGCTAATGTCCTTAAGGTCCCAGAGAAGCGACAGTCGGACTGCCATCCATTGCCTGAATTGCTCGTCATACCGAAGCCATGCTGTTCCTCCATAAGTTCTATGTGCCTCGCTGATGGCCTCCAAGTATACGAATAGTGCGGAACAATGTTCTGGAGCTTTTTCTCCCACGACGCTCGCCAAAATGGCAAATGCCTGCAGCCAATTGGCAAAGGTACGAGGGATCAACCGATACCTACGCTTCTCCTCGTCCTCCTTCTTCCTCTCCTCGGGCTTCACCAGTGGCAGTAGGGTGAAGAGTTCAATGTACTCACCTTTCCAAATCTTCTCCTTCACCTCTGGCTTCAGATATGCTCCTAGCGGGCCCTCAAAGCACACGTAGACCTCGCTCTTAGCCGCATCTACAAGCCGCACAGCATCCACGCTCTTCTCCGACGACATCCCCATCCACAGTCGAGCCGGCCGGTCTCTCAGCGAGTGCCACCTTTTCCGGAGCGCCCACGGGTGCCTGCATCCCGGCTACCCCTACAACCGCGCCAGCGGTCGGCTCCCTCGCCGGAACCCACGCCTGCGCTGGACCACCCGCCCCCTTGTTTTCAAACTTCCGAGGGCGTGGCCAAGATGGCGGAGTGAACAGACGTGCTATCGGAGCTCTCCTGAAGTGAAATCCGCTATTTGATCCGTAGCTGACACACATACCTTGCTAGCGGGCTCGAAGGTCTCTGGATGCCTTCCAGGACCCCAGGATCCCAGAAGAGGGGCAAGAAGATTAAATTCTCCCCGTCCGTCTGGCCTGAAACTGCTGCGGCTTCCTCTGCCCAGGGCCTATCATCGCTCTTCTGCAACATGGCGTCACAGACGGAGCACGAGGAGGTACGGCCATCGGAAGCCCCGGGATTGTCAGAGATACTGTCGGCAATTACCTCCTGTCGAACAGCGGTCTCAGACTGCCAGTCCACCCTGGCCTCGAAAATTGAGGGGGTGCAGCTAGACATTGGACTGATCCGTCAGGATCTAGACAAGATACGCTCGAGGGTGTCGGAGGCAGAACGGCGGGTCGGCGAAACGGAGGACGTAGTAGCTGAACATTCGGCCTCCATCCACACGCTGCAACTAAAGGTGAAGCCCCTGGAGTATCGGGCCGAAGATGCTGAGAACCGCAGCAGAAGAAATAACCTCCGCATCGTTGGTTTGCCGGAGGGGGTGGAGGGCCGCTCTCCAGCTCGGTTCGCTGAGGGTCTGCTCCGCTCTCTGCTGCCGGAGGCCTCCCTCTCCCCGTATTTTGCAGTGGAGAGGGCCCACCGTGTGCTGCTCAGACCTGGCCCGGAGGGAGCCCCCCCCAGAACCTTCATACTTCGTCTGCTTAATTTTCGGGATAGAGATGAACTACTTAGGGCTGCTAGAGTGGCGAAGGACCTTCCCTATGAAAACAACCGCCTTATGATGTTCCCAGACTATACAATGGAGACCCAACGGCAGCGCCGTTCATTTGATGGAGTTAAGGCGGCCTTGCGTAGGAAGGGTCTCAAGTACAGCGTCCTATTCCCGGCTAAACTCCGTGTGGTGGATGGGGAGACGGTCCGTTTTTTTACCAACCCTAGAGATGCCTCAGCCTGGCTGGAAACTCTTCCGTAATGGGTGGCCGGAGCTCCCAGATGCTGTGTTGGCTACCCGGCCCGATCTATAGACTGTGCCAAGAATGGTGCTGTTTTCCTGTTTGGATTGCCTGCAGTGCTTCTATGCCCCTGTGCCTTTTCTGACTATACCAGCTTCAATTGACCCTGCCTGAGTTGGGGATCCTGATACCCTGTCTGGCTGCTCTTTCGGGCATTCTGTGACTGCCTGCGTGGAGGCCACCTGTCCCCTGTAACTGTAGCTGTTGCTAGCTGCCGAGATGATGTATACTTGGATGGGTGGAGGATGTTGTACACGGGGCCTTCGGGCTCTGCACTATACACTAACTGCTCTTGTGTCAGAAGATGCCGTAGCCGCATGGCGGCTGTTCTACTTCAGGAACTCCGGACAGAACTAGATTCTAGTTTTTTTTTTGTTTGTTGCTCAGTTGTTAAACCCTTTTTTTTTTTTTTTTTCCTTTTTTGTCCTTTTTCTTTCTTGTTTTTCTATGACTTCTTGACTTGTCTACATACGGTGGACGAGTTACTAGGTCAAGGTGACCCGTCCATGGTCCGTGCCCCTAACCTAGGTTATTACTTGTTCAAGTTGGGGTTTTATGGGACTTATGTGCTCCTTAGGCCGCGTACACACGGGCGGACTGTTCGCCCAACTTTGTCCGCTGAACAGTGTTTCAGCGGACAGTCCGCTCGTGTGTGGGCTTCAGCGGACAGTTTCAGCGGACAGTCTGACGAACAAAGTTTTTCGGAATTTCCGTAAGACTGTCCACTGAAACTTGGTTTGAGCGGACAGTCCGCTCGTGTGTAGGCTTGTTCGACAAACTAAGTCTCGCGCATGCTCAGAAAGAATTTACACGGCGAAGGTTGCATTGCAGTGTATTGGACGTCGAATTTCTCGTCCCGTCGTACGTGCCGTTCACGTCATCGCGCAAGCTTTCAGCGGACTGTTCGTTCGTCGTGTGTGGTCAAGTCCGTTCATGCTAATTTTGAACGGACTGTTTGTCAAACTGTTGATGTGAGGGTGGGTTTCTGTTTCTTTTTTTGTTTTGTTTCTGTTTCTGGTTTTCCAAGGGTTGGTCTTTATGGGTGACTGTGGTACGCTATGATTGGTTATTTGATACTGGGGGGATGGGCGGGGGAGGCCGACCTGCGATCCCCACGGGTGTTGGCACATTGAGCCGGCGCTCGTGGGACGGTAGCCGGGGAGGCCCTCCGCACATTGTTACGAGAATGGTGTTATGGCTCAGTGTGTAGTCGTGTCGTGGAATGTGCGGGGGCTCAACTCGGCGGTTAAGAGATCGCTGGTCCTTAACTACCTCCGTAGGTTGCGCCCGCAGATATGCCTTTTGCAGGAGACCCACTTGGTGGGCTCTCGGGTGTTAGGTGTTCGGAGGGCGTGGATTGGGCAGCACTACCATGCCACATATTCCAATTACGCAAGAGGGATTAGTGTACTAATTCATCGGTCTTTACCGTTTCAATTGTTGGATGTTAAAACTGACCCGGGTGGCAGGTATGTCCTCCTCCACGCCCTCCTCTCGGAGATTCCTGTGGTAATAGTTGGTATCTATTTGCCTCCTCCGGCGGATGTACAGCTGCTTCATGACCTAATGCAGACAATTGTTTTATACAATGTTGATAATGTATTAATTGCTGGTGATTTTAATTTGGTGATGAATGAGGATCTAGATAGGCTGCAGGCCTCAGCCTCAAGACGGGATGATCTCGCCCGTTGGGCTGCGGTCTTTGGCCTCTCGGACCTTTGGCGACACTTCCATCCTCCTGATAGGGAGTTTACGTGCCTGTCTACCACGCATCGGACTATGTCCCGCATAGATTTGGCGTTTGCCTCTTCTGGCTTGCTCCGCAGGGTGACCTCGGCTGAGATCCTCTCGCGGGGTATTTCGGACCATGCTCCGGTGTCGGTGGTACTGCGGCTCTCGGGGGGTGGAGGAGTGCGGACTTGGCGTTTATCCAGGTTCTGGGTCATGGACCCAGAGATCCAACTGGATATGCCCGAGGCTATGTGTGCTTTTTGGCTAGCTAATGGTGAATTGGGTAATTGTTTGGTGGTCTGGGACACTTTTAAAGCTTGGCTGCGGGGGGAGTATATGTCCCGCATATCTGCAAGAAGGAGGCTGGCTGGGAGAGCTTTGGGGGAGGTGGAGGAGCGGGCCAGACTGCGGGAGGCGGAATTCGTGCGCCGCCCAGATGAGGCTCGATACGTGGCCTGGCAGGACGCCTTACGACACCTTTCACTACTCGGAATGGATCTCACTAAAAAATCTATGGTTGAGAGCGCCCAGAGGGTGTTTGAGTTTGGGGACAAAAATGGGAGACTACTGGCATGGTTGGCCAAGGGCCAACGTGGTGTTACCCATATTGCTCGGATAAAGGATCAGTCTGGTGGACTCCTGACTTCGCCTTCGGCTATTGCAGAGAGATTTCTTGAGTTCTACCAGACTCTCTACTCCTCTAGGGTGACCTATGATGATTTGCAGCTTGATCAGTATCTGGAGCGGATCTCTCTCCCGGTCTTGGAACCGGAACAGCGTGCTGCACTTGACAGAGATATCACCCTAGACGAGGTGCAGATAGCTTTGGGTACCATGCACTCGGGGAAGGCCCCCGGGCCTGATGGCATACCCGTTGAACTATACTCTGTATACCAGGAGTTCCTAGCCCCTAGATTCACTTCTCTAGTCCATAAATGTCTGGAGGCGGATGCGCTCCCGGACTCCCTAGCTGAAGCGGTGGTGGTGTTGGTGCCTAAGCCTGGTAAGGACCCGGAAGAGTGTGCGTCGTATCGGCCTATCTCTTTGATTAACGCGGCCGCTAAACTGCTGGCCAAAGTATTGGCCCTCCGCTTAAGAGGGGTCATTGAGGAACTGATACATATGGATCAAACCGGGTTTATGCCGGGTAAGGGCACCGATGTCAACATCCGCCGGCTTTTCTTAAATTTGTCTGCCCAGCACGCCTCTCTGGACGCAGAGAAGGCTTTTGACTCTGTGGAGTGGAAGTTCCTCTGGCAGGTACTGCGTAAGTTTGGGCTGGGTCCTAGGTTTCTCCAGTGGCTGCAATTACTGTACAGGGCCCCTAGGGCGAGAATTCGGGTGAATGACTCTCTCACGGATTCCTTTCTCCTCCAGAGGGGCACCCGGCAGGGTTGCCCGTTGTCTCCCAGCCTTTTTGCCTTGGCTCTGGAGCCGCTGGCGGCTCTGGTCAGGCAGTCTGACCGCATAGTTGGATTTAAGGTGGGCTCTCTGGAGGAGAAGATTTCTCTGTACGCAGACGATGCACTATTGTTTCTGCAGGATGCTGAGGCATCTTTGCAGGCTGCCCTGGAGACGTTTGACGAATATGGACGGTTCTCGGGTATACGGATTAATTGGTCCAAATCGGTACTATTCCCATTAGATGTCAGGGCGACGGGTCTCGAGCCTCGGCTGTCGCTGCGTTGGGTTGAGGAATTTACTTACCTGGGCATTAGGGTGACAAGGGACCTCCAATCATACCACCACCTGAATGTCCGCCCCCTGGTGCAGCAGCTGAGGGATCATTGTGCCAGGTGGACCTCTCTCCCTTTGAACTTATTGGGACGAATTAGTATTTTTAAAATGGTTTATCTACCCAAATTTCTCTATTTCTTTCGTAACTGTCCGATGGGCCTGCCCCGCTCTCTTTTTAGGGAATTGGATGGCTACTTGGGAGGGTTTCTATGGCAGGGTTCCCCCCCTAGATTGGCCAAGGCTACATTGCAGATGCCGGTCAGTAGAGGGGGGCTGGCGATGCCCAACCTGCTGTTGTACTATTGGGCGGCCGTGCTAGTCACGGTGCGATGGTGGCTGGAGGGGAACAGGGGGAACGCTGCAGCTCATTTGGAGGCAGTTCTGGTGAGCCCCCTGGTGGAGCTGGGGGGGGTGCTACATTCGGGAGTGACACATCGCCCTGCACTTGTGGGTCCCACTAGGTCAGTGGTGCGGATCTGGAGGGCCGTGGTGAAGCGATTCCCTGGCTCTGGTAGGTGGTCCCCCCGCTGTCCCTTGTGGGGTAACCCGCTGCTTCCCCACTTCAGAACCATCCCGGACCCGCAGCTGTGGATTAGGTACGGTATTAGGACTCTGGGGGATGTAATTTCCAATGGGGCTCTGGTCCCTTTCCGGGGGCTGGTGGAGAGGCATGCTGTACCTGGTAGTATGCTTTTTCGGTATTGGCAGTTGCGGCATGCCTTTCGGGCTCAGTTTCCGGAACCGCCTATCCTTGAACTGGATGCACTTGAGGACCTCCTGGCGCAAGACTCGCTTAGGAAGCCCCTCTCGGAATTATACTCAGTTCTGATCAATAGCTCGTCCTCCAGGCTGGAAACTCTGTGGGACAAATGGAGGGGGGACATTCCAACTCTAGATAGGGAGGACTGGGAGGACTGCTTGGAGGAGAGTGTTAGGCTGTTAATATCTTCTAAGGATCGGTTGATACAAACGAAGGTCTTACATAGGATACACCTCACGCCTCAGAGGCTACACAGAGTGTATCCGGACAGGTCTCCGCTCTGCCCTAGATGCCGCTCCTGTGAGGGCTCCTTCTTGCATATGTTCTGGACGTGTCCACGTATATTGCAGTATTGGTCTGCGGTGATGGACTGTATTAATGAGCGGCTCCAGCTGAGTGTCCCACTGACGGCTGAGCTGGCTCTCCTGGCCATACATGATGATATACAGAGGCCCAGACCCACCAAAACTTTGATCTCGTTATTACTATTCTATGCCAAAAAGCAAATTCTTCTCAAGTGGATCTCGCCTCTTCCACCTACTAGGAGGGCCTGGGAAAAGGCTGTAGATGCTGTACTACCTATGTATAAATTGACTTATGCTAGTAGGGGTTGCCCGCAAAAATTTACAAGGGTATGGCAACCGTGGGTGGGTTCTGCAGAGTAACCGATCTTGTTTCATCCTCTTTCTATTGTCCCTTAACTGGGGGTATGACTTTGGTATTGATCTGCTGACTGGATTTGTGGTTTTTCGCTCTGTTATGTGTCATACCTTGCTTCTGTGCTGTATACTATTTCATATACTGCTTGTAATTGCTTTGCTCTTTTACTAATAAAGACCAACCTTTTTGTTAAACTTCCGAACCAGCTCCTTGAGCCCCAGCAGCAGGCTCCCCAGACCGTCCTGCCCAACCCGCATGTCCTGGTCCCTAGCCGCCGGAAGGTCCACAACCGCCCCCCCAGCCCCGTCCCCACCCCGTGAACTACCCTGCGCAAGCAAGTCATGCAACAAAGATGTAATAGAAACAGAAGAGTCACACTCACTGGGCTGCCCAGGACCGGGCCTCACAGCCGCCTCCTTCGGACCCAACGCAGACGACCGACCTCGATCTTCCTCCCCATCCGACTCTGACAATTCACCTTTGGATCTCCCTCCACGACCTCCTGCTGCCGGCGTGGATAGCAAATCCTGGACGAACCTGCTCCTTCTGCCAGGGGTCTGGGGCACTGTGGAAGAGAGTCCCTGCTCCACTGCCCGCCGGCCCCGCCCTCCCGCCTTGGCGATAGGCTCCTGCGCTTCCGATCCATCTGGCTCCCTTCCTCCTGCGTCTCCATGGCAACCTCACTGGCCCCCTGGCTACTCCTCCTTCCACTGCCAGTCTGTCGAGGACTGGGGGTCGTTTCTGTTGCCTGGACTCCCACCTGCCGCACAGCCTGACCACGCCGTCCGAGCCGACCACCCTCCACACTCCCTCCTGCGCCCGATGGCTACCCCACACCCCGGCGGTGAGCCAGAGGCGACGGTCCCTGAGCTGGGCCCAGTCCCCCCTGGCTACCCCTCAGCTGTCCTCTGGCTGGTCTGGGACTGGGGGGCGCACCTGATGCACAACCCCCCACCCGCTGGACCTCCTGCCCCCGCTGTCCGGACGTACCCGCGTCCCTGGTCCCTCCGGGGCCTGTGCTCTGCCCCATACATCGGCGCCGGGCTGGGGGGACCCTGCGACATGCATGTCGCGTCCTGTCCCCTTCTCCTCGCCCCCCCCTCGTGGCTTACCTGCCGCTCCTAACCTCCGATGGGGTGGAGGCTGGGGTGTCCTGCAGCTGGGGGTGAGCCACCGCTCCGATCCCCCTCCGATCCATCACTGGAGAAGCTCTCTGGGGACCCCCGGACCGATATCCGTGCTGTACCGCTCGGGCGGCCTGGAACGCCGTGCCCGAGATGTCTGCTCCGCTCCCCCTGCCGGCTGCCGCACCTCCGTCCTCCGCCATGGCCGCGATCTGCTGATGAAGCCATGCGGCGCCCTGGTTGTCCAAAGCCGAGCGCAATTGCTCTAGAAAGTCTGCCGCCGCCATCTTGGATCTCAGGGAAACACAGAGCGAGAGGGTGCATCTGATCGCTTCCTCCTCCGCTCTCTATGACTGCCAGCAATTACCTAGCTAGAAAGTAATAGATGTTGTGGCTCCGCCCCCGGCTCCGCCCACCCCTAACCCCTTAAAGCGACCAGCAACCTCTGATTAAAACGGCGACTGTGCAGTCCAGCACATGTCATGCCGTCCCTACGCCTACACCCCCCTTGTGGTTGTTAGCTGCGGGACTCGCTTTCTGTCCAATCTGTTTGCTGATACAATTCATGCGCTGTACACAAGGAGATTATAGCACAATGTGAGTGATGTCAGTGGTATTCTATGGTCATCCTGTGTATGAAGATATCACTGTCTCCACACATGGATGAAAATATTGGGGAGTCTACTCCATTATAACATTTTTCTTATCAAATTTTATTTACTTGAGTTTTACAAAGTGATTTAATATAGATGCCTCTGATAAAGGTAATTCATTCATTCCTAGGGAGAAATTAATTTTCTTCTGCTAACAGTCTTTTCTTCTTCTACAGTTTGGTTAATACTCATCTGACAGACAGTTCCTGCCCCCACCTGACATCTGGAATAAGAAATAACCAGACAATGAGGACACTGAACCTGTCATATAACAATCTGGATGGTTGTAATTTTAGTGATCTGATGGAAGCTCTCACAACAAGCCGGATAGAGGAATTACAGTGAGTATTACAGGATTGGCTGAGACAATAATATTCTGGGAGTTTTTAATATCTAAATTATATAAATAATATAATAAATAAATAAATAAGAATAATGTCAATAATTCTATGGATCCCTTTTTTGCATCTGTATATAGCCAAGCCTGGACTGTTGACTTTATCTTGGATCGTATCACACTCTATTATTAGCCATGAAATAGTAATTTCATACAACATTGCTTAAATCTGATATTCTTTCTTGTCTGGTAACTAGCAAAACAGATGAGATTATAGGAAATCATAAACAGGGAAATATGATTTTACTGCAGTGAGCAAACAGAGCCTCACATGAGCTTCCTGTTACCTAACAAGATCATCTGCTATTCAGTTTCAGGGGAATCACTCCATTACTACACTTCTGCTATTTACAGTATATGTCACCGGATCTACCCATTAACCACTTTCTGCCAACAATATCCAAATAAAATTTGAATCATTTTTTGAGACAGAGTTTTTTTTCATCAAATAGAGGATGTGGTCCTATTTCACAAACAGTAGAAGGGTCCTAAAGGGGCATTACATGTCAGGATTTCATTACATACAGAGTGCAGAGTTCATGGGGGTTACACACAGAGTGAAGAGCTGTCAAACCTGACTTCTGTGTTTACAAGTGATTGTGATGAGCAGGCACCAAAGGGTCTGAGCCAGAGATGGTGGAACTGAGTTCCACCAAATTCCCCCTGAAAAAAGCCCTGGTGGTATTTATTCACCACTTTTTTCTGCTATAAAAAGTAAAAAAGTCCAAAGCTTTTGAAAAATTTGTTATATTTGTTTCTGTTATAAAACTTGCCAAATAAATAATCATTCTTCATAAATGTGGGCCAGAATGTATTCTGCTACATTTCTTTTGTGAAAAGAACAGATATTGTGCATAACACTACCAAGGTATTTAGTAAGGGGCTTGGTGAAATTTGTAAATTGAAAGTTGTATTTTGTAACCACAATTTTTGGGAAAAAAATTAGGGTTTTTTTTTTCCACAGTTATCTCTCACACACAGCTTATGCCTCGTACACACAATTAGACTATCCGGCAGACTTAGTCCGGCGGACAACCCGCCGGACTTTGCAGTGGAGGTCCGCCGAACTTTCCCAACGAGCGGATCTGCCCACACACGACTGGACTTTTCTGGCGGACAAACCGCCGGACTATGGGGGGAGTCTGCCAGACTTTTGAAATGAACGGACTTGTCCACACATGGAGTAAAGTCTGTTCATTTTGAATGTGGCTCCAGGTAGACGGAACTGGCGAAGGAAGTCAATGTCGACTCCATCTCCGTCACCTGGTATGGATTTAAAGGGGAAGCCCTACACTGAAAAAATGGTGTGGGGGTCCCCCAAAGTCCATAGCTGACCCTTATCTGAGCACGCAGCCCGGCCGGTCAGGAAAGTGATGAGCCGTGCCAGGCCGCGTGCCCTCAACATGGGGGGGTGCTTTGGGGAAGGGGGCCAAAGCACCATGTCCCAATGTTGATGAGGACAAGGGCCTCTTCCCGACAACCCTGGGCATTGGTTGTCTGGGTCTTCGGGCAGGGGGCTTATCAGAATTTGCAGGGCCCCCTTCCCCAAAGCACCCCCCATGTTGAGGGCACACGGCCTGGTACGGCTCAGGGGGGGGGGGGCTCGCTCATCCCTACCCCCTTTCCTGACCGGCTGGGCTGCATGCTCGGATAAGGGTTTGCTATGGATTTTGGGGAGACCCCCATGTCTTTTTTTTCCAGCATAGGGGTTCCCCTTTAAATCCATATCATGTGACGGGGTCGATAACAGACTAGGCAGAGGGCAGAGATGTAATCAGCAAACAGTCCAAGAATTTGTCAAAGTGGCAGGCAGAAGCATCAGGCTTAGGACCTTGGTCAGGTAGGATCTGGACATTGGGGGAAAAGGCTTCTTCCCACCCAAAGCTCTTCAAAATCTGGTGTAAAACTTGTTCACATAGAGGCGGTATCACTAATGGGCAGGGTTGATACAAGTTACCACACAATTTTTCCACTGCTCCCCAGGTTTGGCATCCAGGGGGATCCAGTTGGCTGTCTTTTCCTTCATAAACCTGGAAGTCATGAATGTACTCTGTGGCCCTTCACCCCATACCTGGCATGTTTACTGGGCATACTGTATACAGTTTGATGCCCAGGCTATCTGTAAAATGGATGAGGAACTCATCAACAAATATATATTTGGCAGTAGTATACACTTTGGAGAACTTTGAAGAAAAAAAATGAAAAGCTGACTAATTCTGCACAGCTTGTCATATGCAAAATGATTTCAGAAAGGACACAAAGAATTGTTATTGAAGTGTAGAAATCTCATAATTGTTGTATAATGAATCCTGAGCATAATGAAATACTTTTGCATATGGTGCATGGGGTGTGTGGACTAATAAGAGCAAAGTTAATTTTTCTTTGTGAGTCCTATATTTAGGGTAAGGTCAAGAAAGATTTAATATTTTACAACTGTGAAGGGCTTTTACTGAAAAAGACTGGCATAAAGATGAATTTGGATTATTGGCAGGATCATACAGATTACATTGGTCCACAATTGAAATGAATACATGATTGGTCAAAAAAAAAATGAATGGGCTTAAAATGTTCGGTTTCTATCTGAGGGCCTAGCTCTACTGTAAATGGGGGGGGGGGGGGGGGATAGGTTCTGCTGAATTAGAGTGAAGCCATAAAGGATTTGAGAGCACCTATGGGACATTAGTATGGGCCATAATCCTTTGCGGCTGATATGACACCTTACGATTTGTATTTGGCCTTTCATCAGGGTGTACTGTGTGTGCTGGTGCTCGCCACTGCGTCCAGATGTACTGCACTGCTGCTACTCACCTGCCGCTGTTTAGGATGCCTTATTCTTTTTGTTGGGACCCTTTTCTCCCTGAAATTGATTAATGAACCACTACTCTTCATGGGTTCCTATTCAGAATCCATATCTGCCAGTGAAAATTCTCCACTGCTCTCATCTTTCATGCTCAGAATCTGGAAGGCCTCCTTGCTTAAGTACCTTTTTTAGGACATGACATTCAGGTTATGCTGGCTGGTGATTTTGTACTGGTATGATGGTGTTCAGGTACTGGTCTGATAGTGATGAGGTACAGTTGTTGCTAGCTGCACTAGTGACACTGGTACAGATGATGCCAGCTGCATTGATGACACCTTACTGGTGTAATGGTGATCAGGTACTGGTGCAAATGTTGATAGCTACACTGGTGACTGTACTGGTGTGATGGTGATCATTACTTTTGTGACAGTGACATATGTTGATAGCTACAATGTGGTGTATATAATTTATTGTCTTTTTATTTTGTTTTTAAATAGTCCATATATTTATTACTTTTATTATCAATTATTTATTTTGTTCAGTATATTGTGGCTATATAAATATGGCTCTTCCATATCCCTAAGTAACTTGAGAAAGGAGCGTGCATGCTCACACTCTCCATCACACATGCTCCGAAACTCGCTGTGCACCCCCATTCTCTGGTGACGTACACCAGCACTGCAGTCCACACTGTGCTCCACCAAGAGTCCTGCTCCAAACGATCTGGATAAGAGTGACCAGCCATTCACCTCCTGCATTGTGGCTTCTAGTTTGCAGACCATGGGCATGTTACACCTTGATGTCGACCCAGCTTTTATGAGTCTGACTTTTTGCATCCAATGAGAGTTGTCCCTTTTTTATATGCTAATACATTTTTGAAGATATGACACTTATGCCGCGTGCACACGTAGCGGACTATCCGACGGACTTAATCTGGCGGACATCCCGCCAGACTGTCCGTCCGACTTTCCGAACGGGCTACTTGCCCACACACGCCACTTTTTCAGCAGACTAATACGGCGTACTAAGGCCGTCGTACTATCCGCCCTACTTTTGAAATGAACGGACTCGCCCACACACGCGGAGGAAAGTCCGCTCATTTCGAGCGGGTCTCCAGGTAGGCGGGGCCCGAGAAGGAGACGTCGCTGGCCCCGCTAGCTGGTATGGACTTAAAGGGGAACCCCAACGTAGAAAAAATCGGCGTGGGGGTCCCCCCCAGGTCCGCATCAGACCCTTGTCCGAGTGCGCTACCCGGCCGGCCAGGAAAGGGGGGGACGAGCGAGCGCCCCCCCCTCCTGAGCCATACCAGGCCGCGTGCCTTCAACATGGGGGGTGCCTTGGGGAAGGGGGGGCCGCGCGGCCCCCCCACCCCAAAGCACCTTGTCCCCATGTTGATGAGGACAAGGGCCTCTTCCCGACAACCCTGGCCGTTGGTTGTCGGGGTCTGCGGGCGGGGGGCTTATCGGAATCCGGGAGCCCCCTTTAATAAGGGGGCCCCTGGATACTGGCCCCCCACCCTATGTGAATGAGTATGGGGTACAATGTACCCCTACCAATTCACCTGTGAAAAAAGTACAAAAAAAACACAACACAGGGTAAAAATAGTTTATTGCACAGCTCCGGGGGTCTTCCGTCTTCGGGGGTCTTCTCACCGGACTCCTCCGCTATCTTCTGCTAGCTCTTTTGCTAGCGGAGGAGCCTAGCTTTCTTCCTTGACGTCGGCCTCTTCTTCCAACTTCGGGGGTCTTGTCCCCCTCTTCGGTTCTTCTGCCGCCGCTGTCGTCGTCGCCGCCGCCTTCTGTTCTTCTGTTCTTCTCTTCAGATGTTGCCTCGGCCAGGGTTGTCGGGAAGAGGCCCTTGTCCTCATCAATATGGGGACAAGGTGCTTTGGGGTGGGGGGGCCGCGCGTCCCCCCCTTCCCCAAGGCAACCCCCATGTTGAGGGCATGCGGCCTGGTACGGCTCAGGAGGGGGGGGGGGGGCGCTCGCTCGTCCCTTCCTTTCCTGGCCGGCCGGGTAGAGTGCTCGGATAAGGGTCTGATGTGGACCTGGGGGAACCCCTACGCCGATTTTTTCGGCGTTGGGGTTCCCCTTTAAGTCCATACCAGGTGGTGGGGCCAGCGATGTCTCCTTCGCGGGCCCCGCCTACCTGGAGACCTGCTCGAAATTAGCAGACTTTTCTCCGGGCGGGAAAAGTCTGTTCATTTCAAAAGTACGGCAGACTGGCATACGCACGGCTGGATTGTCCGCCGAAATGCGAGTCCGGCGGGAAGATTGGAGTGCAAAAATACTTTCTAAGTCCGCCGTACTTTCGGGTCAAAAAAGTCTGCCGGAGACTACACACGGGGGGATTGTCTGGCGGACTTGAGTTTGACTTTTCCACCCGATTGTTTGATCGTGTGTACGCGGCATTAGAGGCACTTTTCTGCTTTCTTGTTGCTATATAGAGTCGGCTACCACTCTCCAAAGAGTTTGCCTTAAGCCCCTTACACACTACCAGATTTTCTGCTGACTTTTTCCTTCAGAATTACCAAAACCATAAAATATGAGGTCAAACCTTAATAGTTTCAATGTGTATGCAATCAGGCAGGTCCTTGCACTACAAGGTTTTGGTAAATCTGAAGGAAAAACTCAGCAGAAAATCTGATAGTGTTTGGGGCTTTAAGTGAACTTTCCCTGCCGAGTGTGTTTTTTTACAGGGCAGCCCTTATGGACTTTTAATATGTTTTCTACTGGTAAAATGGACTGTTTAATGGACTTTTACATCCACTGCAAAAAGCGGCCTATGTTTACATTTGTTATCAATGTGATAGGTCACAGTGATCACATGACACAATGCCAATATCATTAACTCTGTACCCTAATCTCATTGATCCAGGCGCAGTGATCACTGATTGCACTGCTACATGCCCAAAAAGCAGGTAGAGTATGAGGATATACGGGTACATCCTCCCAGAACAGCTCTTGTCCCAGCCGATGTATAAGTAAAGTGGCCAGGTGGGAAGCAATTAATGTACATTTGCTTTTCAGTGTCAGTGGATCTCCCCATTACTTCTTATGAGTACAGAGCTCTTATCAGCAGAAATAAATTGAATATCAGATAAAAATTACCCTGTCCAATCACTAGCAAAGCTGATTCCAGCCTCACACTATCTGCTGATACGATTAATGGTCCATACACAATGAGATATAACTCATTTTATGCTTTAGTCAGTGGTATTCTATGATAATCTTGTGTATGGAGATATCACATGGATGACCATATTGGGGTGTCTACTGCATTATAAAATGTTCCGATCCAATTCTATTTAATGGATGATAAAATGATCTTATATTTCCAATAAAGAGAAATTTAGTTATTTTCATGTAGAGAATACTTACATTCATTCTTGCAGGAGAAATTTGTTTTCTTCTGGTAACATTTTTCTCTCCCTCTACAGTTTGTATAATAATGGCCTGACAGACAGTTCCTGCCCCCACCTGGCAATTGGAATCAGAAATAACCAGACAATGAGGACACTGGACCTGTCACATAACAATCTGCAGGGTCCTCATTTTAGGGATCTGATGGAAGCTCTGACAACAAGCCAGATAGAGAAATTACAGTGCGTATACTAGGACTAAGGCCATAATATTGTTGGAAAATTGTATATTTAAACCACAATAATTCATAATGGTATTGTAATAACAGTATATGGATCTCCTTTTTTGTCTTTGTATATATTCAATGCCAGACTGTCATCTAACTGATGGATTGTATCACACTTTGTTATTGTCAGAAACGATGAATGAGACTGAGACAGAAGTACAGTTAAATCACACTTGTTTAATAATAAAAGTATGAAATTGAATTGATTGTGTTGCCCTCAGGTGGCAATAAAACACCTTTGGTATGAATGTGCCACATCCTACATAATCCATGAATGATGAAATTTGGGAATAATGGACTTTGTAGGCAGGTATAAAAATAATAACAAATTTTGATAGTTCACATAAAATTCATACATATACAACACATTGTTTATAAAAGGGGTGTGGGACACAGTGGTTTGTCCTAGAGGATATATTTGAGTCATATACTTCCTGTGGAGCAATACTGATAAAATGGCCACACTGAGATGTATGTATTGCTCTTGGTTGTTCTCACAGTCCTCATAGATTAAAAAGAATAGCTCGCTCTACATGTTTCATGACCTAAACTGTAGCTTCTTCAGGAATTCAACATTTATTGTTAGAAAGTCATACTTTAATTAGAATACAGTACACAATTTTTCGTAGCAAGATACAATTGTGCATGTGTATACAAAACTATACATGAACTCACCAATAATATGGTGCTTAAACAAAAGGTTTCAGCACTCGCCTACACCAGGAGGATCATGACCGCAAAACGACCCCCTCCAAAAGGAGGTGACAACTAGGGACACTGGAGCTGGGCGACAATCACAAAATAGCCACATATGTCAGGATGTGGAGATGTATAAGGTAATTGGACATAAAGAGTACGTTAATAAGTATTAACAGTTACTTCAATTAAAATTTGAATAAGCTATAATGCTAGGTCCCATACTGACACATCGATTGATATGTAGCCACTACTGTTCACATTGCCTTAAACAGGTACTTTCCCAATCTATAGAGGAAACCATAGAGTTGGTTCTCTCAGGGTCTAACCATGTGATGATACACTTTAACAAGTAACTTGGGCTTAGAAAGAAAGATAGTAGCTGACAAACCCAAAAAGACCCTAATTCACTGATCTGGGATATAGGGAATCAGTTGTGATAATGTGTGTGCATACACAGACAGGGAGGTTATATACACACACTGGTGCCAAAGTAACTACTTAGCTGATACTAGAGCGTGGTACATGGTGAAGTACCTGGAATTGCGGTGGTTCCGGGTCCCAAGTATGGGGCTGCCTATTTGCTGTTCCACGGGGTATGGTGGACATCTCCTTCCCTCAGATTGCCTGGGGAAAGATGTCCTATCCTCACTATTTGTACACCCCGACTGAGCTCGGTCAGACTGACGTCTGATGTCACTCAGCCCGACCACTGGTGCACCGCGCATGTGCAAACAGGTGCATGCACACTGGAACATCGGATGCGCCGTCTGTGGCATGATCTAGAGAGTGCATATTCTGAGGTACCTGGACAATCTGCTTCTCAGAGAGCAATCCATTCTTCATCTGGACCACAATGTATCTCTCATGGTACACTCTTTAGAAAGTTTGGCTGGGTTCTCAATCTTTGGAAACCTGCATTAGTTCAAGCTCAACAATTGGAATATCTGGACCTGCTCCTGGACACATTCCAGATGAAGGTGATTATTCTCCTACAAAAGAGCCTTGCACTAGGAAATGAGGTGGCATTTCTCAGATCTCTGAATTCGTGTCTGCTAAAAGTGTGGAGGAAGATGGTTATCTCAGTTGAGGTGATTCCTTTTGCTTAGTTCTGTTCCAGACCTTTAAAACAGAATGGTCTGTTGTCATGGGGCAGGATAACTCAAGTGTATGACTCACCAATGTCCCTACATCCTAGAGGATGTATCCACTAATCTATAGTTTGAGACAGGAACATTTTTTCTCCCTTAGATTTTTCTTGTTGGGGGCTATGACAAACACCAATAATTAGGGGCACCGGAAACCTCATCCTGATTCTGACTTAGACAGAGCTCCATGTCCCCACTCTGTCTGCAGATCACATTCTGGAAATAGAAATTAGCAGGCTGTTGTTGTCAGGGGAGTAGGCTTTCCACCCGGAATTGCTCAGGGCACTATGTTTGAGCTGGGTGGGACACAGATGTTGATCTGTTGACATCCAGGTTCAATGCAGAACTGGACAAGTTTTTTTTAGGCTCTTGGCATTGCTGTAGATGCATTGGGAGCTTAATTGGACTAGTTATTTCTTAATATTTCTTTCCTCCATTACGGCTTTTTCCGTGTCTATTCCTCAGGATTCGGATTAAGAAAATGCTGGTGATTCTGTTCACACCAGCTTGTCAGAAGATCAAGATTTGTGAAGAATAGGGGACGAGTTACCACAGGATCAGGGTATCGTATATGGTCTGTTGTGAGGCTAGGAGGTATTAATCCTCTCAAGTAGGTTGTGTGCCAAATTTTGGCTTTTTTCCAGTTGGAGGTTGATATGTAACTGGCCTTGAGTAAAGTTGAAGGGAAAATTTTGGCCTTGGCAGTTTTTTTTTCTAAGGCCAATTGCTGCTCATTTCTTAGTGTGTTCCTTATTCAGGGTGTTACACATATTGTACCTCCAGTAAGTTCACCTTTGGGATATCAATTTGGTGCTGTTGAAACAGCCATTTGAGAAAATTTGGGACCTTTTTGATGCAGAAGGTTTTGGGTTGCCATTTCTTTGGCATAGAAGGTATCAAAGCTGGAGTCTCATTCTTACAGGAAGCCAATTCTGGTACTTCATCAGGCAGGGTGTCTTTTTTTACTTCACTTGTCATTTTTCTGAAGGTGGTTTTAGCCTTCCATCCTAACCGGGACACCTGTAACTATCTGTTTTCTCCAGGCCTCGTCACACCCACCCTTAGATTGTGGTTCGGGCTGTCATTATGTATTTAATATTGTTTGGCGTAGTTAGCCAATCAGAAGCTTCTTTTTCCTTCTAGAAGGACAAAAAAGAGTGTAAGTCCTCAGACAGAGATCCCTCACAGATTTATTGCTTGCTGAAAAACAGAGGTACTTCCTATGAGGGATTATAAAGGACAGGACTTCCTCTCTTCCTTTCCAATCACCTGTAGGTGGCACAAGTAATGAAGAATATGGTGGCTCTGTGTCTTGTGATGTATTCCAAGAAATTAATTTTACAGGTAACTCATCCAGTTTTATCTTATAAATAGTAAAATAGAAAAGATTATGAGGACATACATGGAGGAATCTATTTGACCTTACTGCAATGAGAAATCAGAGCCTCATATGAGCTTCCTTACCATCCACTGTTCAGTGTTGAGGGATCCCTATTAGTATCCATCTGCTTCTCAGTATCAGGAGATCTCCCCATTATTGTACAACACATCTATCATTCAATGTCAGGTGGATATCACCCTTACTACACACCAGCTATTAGGGATGAGCTTCGTGTTCGAGTCGAACATACGTTCGACTCGAACATCGACTGTGCTCACGGCCCACAATGCACTGCGTCATCGCAGTGCATTGCTGGCTTATGATTGGCCAAGCATGCACTGTGACCCCGCATGCTTGGCCAATCACAGCGCCAGCAGCGAGGAGAGCCATGATTGGCCACAGGCAGGATGCCTGTGGCCAATCATAGCTCAGGCTGTGTAGTACACGCCCAACACTATATAGGGCCACCAGCGCGGCAGCCTAGTGTAGTGTGTTGGCGTCTGAAGCAGTTAGTGGGTGTTCTGTGTACCTTCAACACAGTACACACCGATCGTTATCGGCCGATTTTCGATCTTGCTCTTCTGTAGTGGTTGTTGTCTGTGTGCCCTGACCGCAGTATACACCGCTATATTCACCTCACCTATATAGCTAGTGATCTATCTTTTATAATAGAGCTTGCAGTCAGTAGTGTTAGGAGCTTGTGCGTGCTGTCTGCGTGCTCTGTACCCAGTACACACTGCTATATCCACCTACATAGCTCTTCTCTATTGGAGCCCACTTGCCATCTGCAGGAGTTATTCGAAGTTGTGTGTGCCTCCAGCACAGCACAGTATACATCTGTATATACCCCTTTATCTCTGGTGTTCTATAATAAAGGCATCTGCAGGAGTTTGTGGGTGTTGTGTGACTCCAGCACAATAAACACTTGTATCTACCGTTTATTGCTGTTCTCTAATAGAGCCATCTGCAGGGCTTAGTGGGTGTTGTGTGACTCCATTACACTGCTGTTTTACCCAACTCCCTTCAGGCCATTACCATGTGTGGAAGGCCAGCAAGGAGAGGCAGACAGGCGCGAGCCGATAAAAGAGGGCAAGCAGGCTCTGTGTCTAGAGACAACAGTGCTGGTCGTGGACGCGGTGCATTGTCATCAGCACGTGGCCATGGGACACGCTTGTCCTTCTTTTCGGCAGCTGGACATGTTGAACCGCAACATGCCAACGACTTGGTAGAGTGGAAGACCAAGCCCTCTTCGTCCTCCTCATCCTCTCTCACCCAGTCTCAGGGTACTAGCAAAGCAGCTGCCAACGCATCGCCTTCCCTCCTCTCAATGTCATCATCAGTGACTCCTTCCCTAGACCCACCACGTCCTCCTGAGGAGTCTCCTGAACTCTTTGAGCACAGTGTTGGGTACATGCTCCAGGAGGATGCCCTGTGTTTTGTGGGCTCTGATGATGACACTCAGCTAGAGGAAGGCAGTAGCGTGAGCGCAGAGAGAGGGGATGATCAAGAAGGACAGCAATCTGGCAGTCATGTTCCACAAGCTTCAGCATACTGCCAGGTTTGCTACAGCGATGATGAGGGAGGGGATGATGAGGGCACTGACTCCACATGGGTGCCTGGTAGGAGAGAGGAGGAGGAGGAGGCACATGTCCAACGAGGCAGGATGCCCTCCGGGGGCCAGCTTAGGGGCAGCACACCGACTGAATCACACCGCAGAGCTCCGCCTGTGCAGGGCGCTGCCTCTGCGCGTTATTCTAAAAGTTCTTTGGTGTGGGCCTTTTTGAGACGAGTGCATCAGATCGCACCGCTGCTATTTGCAACATATGTCTCAAGCGTATCTCGCGTGGCCAAAACATCAGCCGCTTGGGCACCACATGCTTGACCAGACATATGTTGACCTGCCATGCAGCTCGTTGGCAAGCGTACCTCAAAGACCCACACCAAAGAACAAAGCGGACCTCTCCTTGCTCCTCATCAGCTGGCATCTCCAACCCCACTAGACCTTCAGTCCTCTCTGAAACCTGCTCTGAGAGGAATTAAGGTGTAGAATTAGGTGTGTCACAGCCAAGTGCTTCCGGGAACTCTGCTAGCGGTACACCCACGTCCGATTATAGCAGGCAAATGTCCCTGCCCCAGCTGCTGGACCGGCGAAAGAAGTTCACTCCCAGCCATCCACATGCCCAGCGGTTGAATGCTAGCTTGGCTAAATTGATAGCACTTCAACTGCTGCCTTTTCAGTTGGTAGACTCGGCCCCCTTCCGTGAGTTTGTACAATGTGCGGTTCCTCAGTGGCAGGTCCCCAAACGCCACTTTTTCTCATGGAAGGCGATTCCGGCTCTCTACCGGCATGTGGAAGGCAATGTCCTTGCCTCGCTGGACAGGGCGGTCAGCGGTAAGGTGCATATTACAGCTGACTCATGGTCCAGCAGGCATGGACAGGGACGTTACCTGTCTTTCACGGCCCATTGGTACACTCTTCTGGCAGCTGGGAAGGATGCAGGACAAGGTGCAGTAGTGTTGGAGGTTGTTCCGCCACCATGCCTCCAAAATGCTACTATTGGTTGTGACACACCTCTCTCCTCCACCCCCTCCTCTTCTTCTTCCTCCATGGCCTCTTCCAGTGCTCTGTCCTCAGAACCAGCGGTGCTCCGTAGGCGTTCCAGGGGCTACGCAAGTACACAGGCAAAACTATGCCATGCCATGCTTGTGCTGCTTTGTTTGGGGGACAGGAGCCACACTGGGGCGGATGTTTTGTCAGCTCTGCAGGGGCAGGCCGAGAGGTGGTTGACACCACGCCAGCTTAAGCCAGGAATGGTGGTTTGTGACAATGGCACCAACCTCCTCTCCGCCCTCCGACAGGGACAACTGACCCATGTGCCCTGTGTAGCTCACGTCCTTAACCTGGTGGTGCAGCGGTTCTTGGGCAGGTACCCCGGCTTACAGGATGTACTGAAGCAGGCCAGGAAAGTCTGTGTGCATTTCCGCCGATCATTTAATGCCTGTACTCGGCTGGCTGAGCTCCAAAAGGAGTTGAACCTGCCCAAGAACCGCCTTATATGTGACATGCCCACCAGGTGGAACTCAACGTTGGCCATGCTGCAGCGGCTGCACATGCAGCAGAGGGCCATCAATGAGTACCTGTGCGACTACGGCACCAGGACAGGGTCAGGGGAGCTTTTTTTTTTCTCACCACGCCAGTGGGGCATGATCAGGGATGCATGCACTGTCCTGTCACCGTTTTGAGGAGGCCACAAGGATGGTGACAGTGCATGCATCAGTGACACTGTACCTCTTGTCCACCTCTTGGAGCATACGCTGCGTGGAATAATGGTCAGGGCACTTGAGGCAGAACAGAGGCAGGAAGAGGAGGACTTCCTTGCCTCTCAAGGCCCCCTTTATCCAGACAGTGTTCCTGCTGTGCCACCCATCACACAGTAAGAGGATGAGGAGGAGGAAGAGGAGGAGGAGGATGATTGTGTCAGCATGGAGGTGGAGGCTGGCACTCAGCAGCAGCAGTCTTGTAGGGATGATTTACAGTCCCAAGAAACACGTGGACTTGTACGTGGCTGGGAGGAGGTAGCTGCGGATCATGTTGCCCTTAGTGACCCAGAGGACTCCGGACCGAATGCCTCAGCTAACCTACGCTGCATGGCCTCCCTGATCCCGCAAAGCCTGCGGAAGGATCCTCGTATTCTTCGGATCAAGGAGAGGGACCATTACTGGCTGGCAACTCTCCTTGATCCACGGTACAAGGGTAAGGTTGCCGACCTTATCTTGCCATCGCAGAGGGAGCAGAGGATGAGACATCTCCGGGAGGCCTTGCAGAAAGGTCTGTGCAACGCGTTCCCAGAGACTGGGAGGTTACAAACTCCTGGTCCTGGACAACGTGTTGCTGAGGCATCGGTCAGAAGGAGCGGTGGAGAAGGTGGCCGTCTGACTGATGCTTTCAGACAATTTTTTAGTCCGCAGCCCCAAGGTAGGATCGGTTCCTGCAACCATCGCCAGCGTCTGATTTACATGGTGCAGGAATACCTAGGGGCAAGGTCAGACTTGGACACCTTTCCCACCGAAAATCCTCTGGCTTACTGGGTCTTGAGGATGGATCACTGGCCAGAGCTTGCACAGTATGCAATTGAGCTACTGGCCTGTCCTGCATCCAGCGTTCTTTCGGAACGCACCTTCAGTGCTGCTGGTGGCTTTGTTACCGATCACAGGGTGCGCCTGTCCACCGAATCAGTTGATCTACTGACCTTCATCAAGATGAATCAGTCTTGGATCACCCACAGCTACCAAGCACCTGAAGCTGATGTAACCGAATAATTTTTTTTGAAATATCACATCCCCTCAAGACTGCCTATGCTGATGCTGAGTGACTGTCCTGTTATGTTGATTGTCTATCCTCTTCCTCCTCCGCTGATATGTTGGAAGAACATTTCTGGTTCTGGGTGATGCCATCAGCCCAATTTTTTTGCCCCTGTTTAACAGGGGCGTTTAAGTACAATTTTTGATGCAATGCTTTGCAGCAGGGCTAATTCCTGCAATAAAACTAGAGTATATAGGAGAGGTTGCAGTGTCGTGGCACCAGCACCAGTGCCTAAGGCCCAATTTTTCTGCCCCTGTTTAACAGGGGCGTGTAATTACAATTCTTGATATAATATTTCACAGGAGGGCCCGTTCCTGTGCCCACCCAGAGTAACTGTGAGGACTTATAGTGTTGTGGCACTAGCACCACAACCACCAAAGGTCAATTTTTCTACCACTGTTCAACAATGGCATGTAATTACAATTCTTGATATAATCGTTCACAGCAGGGCGCTCCAGCGCCCAGCAATAGTCACTTTGAGGGCTTACAATGTTGTGGCAAAACCAACACCTTGTTCCGCCATTTCTGCAGAGCATATAGGGCAGGCCCCTACTTTCAAACATCCAACTTACAAACATCTCCTACTTGCAAATGGAAGGAGACAACAGCAAGTGAGATGAAAAAAGATGGACGACAAAATAAATTATACAGGGGTGATAACCCTTCACTATGTTTTCCAAAATGCTTAAAAATAGTTTTTTTGACTGGAGCTACACTTTAAAAATGTACCAGTTGAAAATTAGAAACAGATTCAACTTAACACAACAAACCTACACAGTCCCTGTCTTGTTTGTACCGCCTGTATACTGCTGTTCTGAGTATATAGGGCCTGGGGTCCACATGCATATCCTTTTTTTAATATGGGTACAGGGTTCCCCTTAATATGCGTACAAGACCCAAAGGGGCTGGTAATGGGCAGGGGGGGCTACCCATGCCATTTTTCTCAATGGTTTTCAACCATATTGCAGGAACCAGATATAACATTAAAACCGCAAGCAGTTTTCAATTATGTTATTTCTGTTTAATGTCATTTTGTGCAGGGACTGTTCTAAACACGGGAAACACGTGGCACTTCACAGGCATACTACAGACACCCCCCAGACACCATATTTAAAGGAATATTTCACTTTTTTTTCACTTTAATCATCATTAAAATCAGTGCTCCCGCCAAAACGGCCATTTTTAAAAACATTTTAGGCATTGACCCATGTCCCCTGGGGCAGGAGCCAGGTCCCCAAACCCTTTTTAGGACAGTATCTTGCATATTAGCCGTTAAAATTAGCACTTTTAATTTCGAACGTTCGAGTCCCATAGACGTCAATAGGGTTCTAAAGTTCGTTCGAATTTAGGGTCCGTTCGAAAGTTCTGGTGCGAACCGAACCCGGGGGGTGTTCGGCTCATCCCTACCAGCTATTAAGGGTCAGGGGGATCTCCCAAATACTTCCTATGGTATAGAGTTCTTCTCTGCAGAGTTAAATAGCCATTGTGCTTTATCTGATATTCTACGTGGTTAGCACTTTCACCTGAGTGATGTGAATGTACAATATATGTAAAATGCTGCATAAATGTTTCAGCTCTATATAAGTTCCTGTAATAAATAAAATAAAATCATCCTATTCAATTATTAGCAATGCTGTTTCTGGCCTCAAACTGACTGCAGATACAATTCATGCTCCGTACATAAGGAGATTATAGCACAATACAAGTCATGCCAGTGGTATTCTGTGCTCATCCTGTGTATGGATATATCACCGTCTCTACACATGGATGACAATATTGGGGTGTCTACTCCAATACAATAATTTTCTTATAAAATTAGATTTACTGGAGCTTTATAAAGTGATCTAATATAAATGATTCCAATAAAGAGAAATTAGTTTCATTTATGTAGAGAATAGTTAAAATTATTTCTGGGAGAGAAATTTATGTTCTTCTGGTAACATTAATCTCTTCTTCTACAGTTTGGGTAGAAATCAGCTGACAGACACTTTTTGCCCCCACCTGGCATCTGGAATAAGAAATACCAAGACACTGAGGACACTGAACCTGTCTAGGAACAATCTGGAAGGTCCTCATTTCAGTGATCTGACGGCAGCTCTGACAACAAGCCGGATAGAGAAATTACAGTGAGTATAACAGGACTGATTGAGACAATAATATTCTGTGACAGTTTAAAGCGGAGGTCCACCCTAAAGTGGACCTCCGCTCATCGGAACCCTCCCCCCTCCGGCGCCACAATTGGCACCTTTCAGCGGGGAGGGGGGTGCAGATACCTGTACAGTACAGGTATTCTGCACCCACTTCCGGGATAGCTCTCTGCGGAAAGGGGCGTCGATTACACCCCTTTCCGCAAATGCCCGCCCCTTTCTGCAAGTGCCTCGCTGCCTGCTGGGAAACACACAGATCCCAGAGGCAGCGGGGACCGTCCTTATTGCGCAGCGCGATTCGCGCATGCGCAGTAGGGAACCGGGAAATGAAGCCGAAAGGCTCCATTTCCTGATTCCCATACGCAAGATGGCGGCGGCAGCACCCGACAGACGATCTAGAGATCGGCTTCGGGTGCCGACATCGCGGGCGCGCTGGACAGGTAAGTGTCACTATTTTAAAAGTCAGCAGCTGCAGTATTTGTAGCTGCTGGCTTTTTAAAAAAAAAAAACGCGGAGTCCCGGCGGACTCCCGCTTTAATATCTAAATCACATAAATAATATTGAACTACTTCAATACTGGGCACTTTCGACCTGCTTCCTGCCCAGGCCAATTTCCAGCTTTAAGTACTGTCGCACTTTGAATGAAAGTTGAACAGTCATGGAACACTGTACCCATATGAATTTTTTATCATTATTTTTGAGACAGATAGAGCTTTCTTTTGGTGGTATTTAATCACCACTGGGCTTTTTATTTTTTGCTAAAAACATATGAAAAACTACCAAAAACTTGAAAAAAACAAGTTTTCCTTAGTTTCTGTTATAAAATTTTGTAAATAAGTAATTTGTTCCTCACTGATGTGCCCTGATGAGGCTGCACTGATTGGCACTGATGAGGTGGTACTGATGTCAACTGAAAAGGAGGCTCTGATAGCTGAAGCACTGAAGGTGACACTGATGGGCACTGATAAGCACTGTTAGGCTGCACTGATGAGGAGGTGATGATTATCAGTGTAAACAGTGCAGCCATTGTGCTCTGTCAGACTTGCTGGTTATCGGCTGTTTTGCAAATAAGTACGTTTTCTTTTTCACTGATGTGCTCTGATGGGGCTGCAGTGATGAGCACTGATAGGCAACACTGATGGGAACTGATTTTGGCTGCGCTGATAATCAGCACACTGATAATCAGTGTGCTGATTATCAGTGTAAATGCCCCCTGTCATGCTTGGCAGTTACCGGCCAGGAATGCTCATATCAGGCAAGTTTGTTTTTATGTGATCAGCTGTGATTGGACACAATGATCACAGGGCACACTGGATGTATGCCCCAGTGGGCATGCAGGGGATGTGGTTCTGGGAGGCGTTCATGGACACGCTCCCAGAACTGGATGGCCATGCTGTAGCCGTCTTTTGGCTATAGCAGGGTCAAGAAGTGGTTAAATATAATATCTTTAAAAAGTTGGAAAAATATGTAGACCACTCTATCAAGCACCAGCTGCTTCTATAAATCCACTTCAAATAAGTAAGTGATACACATAATCATAATTAAACCACAAGCAGTGTTTTGTCGCTAAGACTGGGGTATTACATGTTTACACACAAACCCAACAGCAATAATTTTCTCATACAAAGTCCACCATTTAAGTGAAAAAATCAGTCCTTAATGAGGAAGTAAACTTCCTCTGCAGACTTTTACCTATAGGTAAGCCTATAAAAAGGCTTGCCTATAGGTAGTTAAAATATCTCCTAAACCTGTACAATTTAGGAGATATTTCCAATGCCTGCAGCTAGTGACGTCACTGGCGCATGCTCTCTGAAGGAATAGCCCACGGGTGTTATCCCTTCTGAGCTTGTGCCATGAATAGCAGCTCCCACACACATGTGCAGGAGTGACATTATCGCGGCTCTGGCCAATCACAGTACTGGAGCCCACTAATCCAGAAGAAGCTCTGGGAAAGATGTCGGCCATGACATCGGTGTGTGGGGACCGCTGCAACAGCTTAGTTTTAAGGTAAGTATTTCATAATGAGCTAGTATGCTCATTATGTCTTTGCCTTGCAGTGTCTTTTTTTTGTGTGGGGGGGGGGGGGGGGGGGGGTTTCCGGAGGTTTACAACCTCTTTAAGTTTGTTACCTACATGAGCAGATCCTTATATATATTCAGTGAAAGCAGTCACCCACACCACGTGTGTCCCGCTTCCTTCAGAGACAACAATTACCAGACAGCATAAATATTAAGCTTTGTTTGTAGTGTCTTTAAGCTTCTGCCACAATGGGTGGATGCCCAAGCTACAATTCCTTATTAGAAACAAAGCAATACCCCATAGCATAATCCAGCTCAAGCTTTATTGGTAGAACCAAATCATATGTACAAGCAATTATCGCATTAATTCTCAGTGAGATAACTGCCTGATGTCTGACACAGCATCTCACCCTTGCTGGTAAACTCGGTGGCACCAAAAAAAAATAGTTTGAACTGGATTACGCTATGACGTATTGATTTGTTTCTAATAAGGATTGCAGCTTTTAATGCGGTACCCAGGAGTGTATCCACCCATTGTGGGAGAAGCTTAAAGGCATTACAAACCAATTTTAGCAATATCAATAAATGAAAATGCATATTGGCAGGAAGCTTTTACATTATTATGAGGGAAAGGGGGGTGGTTCCTGTTCTCATGTACTCTCATGAACTGACATTATGGGATTGGATGTCAGTTCATGTTTGACACTTGAAATGACTATGTGAGCCAAAACTTTAATCTTTTTACACTTTGGATTAATCTGCTTTTCAGTGTCAGGGGATCTCCCATTACTACACATTTAGTATCCACTGTCAAGGGGATCTCCCCATCACTACATATGTACTATTCTGAGTCAGAGGTATATCCCCATTACTACACATCTACCATACTGAGTAAGGATGTCTACCTATTACTACACATCCCTTTTTCAGTGTCAGAGTTATTTTCCCATTGCTATACAGCCACTATTCACTGTCAGGAGGTTCTCCCCATTACTGCTTGTCTGCTTTTTGGTGTCGGGTTATTTTCCCATTGCTATACAGCCACTATTCACTGTCAGGAGGTTCTCCCCATTACTGCTCATCTGCTTTTCAGTGTCAGGGTTATTTTCCTATTGCTATACAGCCACTATTCACTGTCAGGAGGTTCTCCCCATCACTGCTCATCTGCTTTTCTGTGTCAGGGGAATCTCTCCATTACTACACATCCATTATTCAGTCTCAGGGGAACTCCCCATTATCTCCTATGAGTACAAAGCTCTTATCAGCAGAAGTAAAAAGAATATCAGATAAAAATCATCCTGTCCAATTACTAGCAAAGCTGATTCTGGCCTCACACTGTCTGCTGATACCATTCATGCGCCATACACAAGAAGATAATAGCGCAATAAGAGTCAGGTCAGTGGTATTCTGTTGTCATCATGTATATGGAGATGTCACGTACCTGGATCGTGAGCCTCAAGTGTAGAGGAGAGCCTCTCTTGCCACACAGGCTTGTGGGCCCCTGGGGTTGAGACAGTGGCCACAGAAGCATGGTGGCGCAGGAGTGCCTGGGTTCAGTCCGGTATTGGTACGGCTGGATGCTCGTTGCTGGAGATGCAGCAGGCAGATCAGTAAAGCTGAGTAGACCAACACTGCGGTGGACTGTAATGCAGCAGGAACAGGAACTGGTGTGATCCACACGGCAGGAATGCAGCAGTCTGGAGGTGTATATGCAGAATCAGGCAGGCCGGGTCAGTAACGTTCTGGCGAATCAGGCAGAGCAGAAGACAGAAGGGAAGTCCAATAAGCAAACTGAGGTTGGGGTATCAAGAAGTCAAGGTTAGTAGGAGCAAGCCGGGTCAGAGATCAGAAGTCAGCACAGATAACGGAATTCAGGATACACAGAAGCTGCAGACCGAACAGCAAAAAGTTTTGGGTGCAATCACCTTAAATAGCCCCATTGGCGCCAATGTTAGTGACAGGTGCACGTGTGCACATTGGCACACATGTGCGTGCGCTTGTGCACGCCGACGCGCCGTTAATGTGTGCTTCTGCTGTGCAATTTCTGCTGCACAGCCACGCCTTTCCTGATAGCAGATATCACTATTTCTATACACGGATGACAATATTGCAGTGTCTACTCTATTACAACATTTTTCTTTTAAAATTCTATTTATGAGAAATTAGATTTATTCATGTATAGAATAGCTACATTAATTTCTTCTGGTAAAATTTTTCTCCCCTAGTTTATATGATAAACACCTGACAGACAGTTCCTGCCCCCACCTGGCATCTGCAATAAGAAATAACCAGACACTGAGGATACTGGACCTGTCTATGAACATTGTGGAGGGTCCTTATTTCAGGGATCTGATGGAAGCTCTGACCACAAGCCGTATAGAGGAATTACAGTGAGTATAACAGGACTGACTAAGACAGTAATATTCCAGAACATTTGTACATCAAAAACCATATAAATAATATGTAATTATGATAATGTAATTATTGTCTCTGTATATCCAATCCCAGTCTGTTGTCTAATTCTTGGATCTAATCGCACTCAGTTGTTTCATAAAACCGTGTTGCAATCTAAAACTATCTCATAGATACAGTATAGTAATAACAATGTTTAATCCGATAACTAGTAAATTAGATGAGATTATAAGGTCATACACGGGGAATCTAATCTTACTGTAATGCCACGTACACACAATCAGAATTTTGGTCGGAAAAAGCTCTGATGGTTTTCCCGATGAAATTCCGACGGGATTTCGCTCAAGCTGTCTTGCATACACATGGTCACACTAAATTCCGACCGTCAAGAACACGGTGATGTACAACACGTACAACGGGACCTGAAAAAGGAATGTCAATACCCAGTAGCCAATAACTTCCATCTCCTTGTTGAATCTGAGCATGCGTGAGTTTTTGTGTGTTGGAATTGCACACACACGATCGGAATTTCCACTGGGAAAATTGAGAACATGCTATCAATTTTTTGCTGGTGGAAATTCCGACAGCTAAGTTCCGATGGCGCATACACACTGTCTCATTTTCCGATGAAAAGCTCTCATCTGTCTTTTTCTGGCCGTAATTCCGATCATGTATATGCAGCATAAGTGGAATCAGAGCCTCATATGAACTTCCTGTCGCCTGAAATGATCATCCAATATTCAGTGTCAGGGGATCTTCCCATTACTTTCTATGGGTACAGACCTCCTTCCAATAGAGACAAACGCAATATTAGAAAGAAATGTCCCGTGCAATTATTAGCAATGCTGATTCTGGCCTTACACTGTATTTTAATCATACTTGCTGCATCATATTCCGTTGGCATATGTTTTATTGGTGCCTGTACAGTGGAATAGTAAATTAAACTGGTAATCATAACTGCTATTCAGTGCAGGGAATCTCCCCATTACTACACATCTACTATTTGTACTAGGAGTCTCAACGAGAGATCAAGAGAGAACGATATGAAAGAACACATGAAAAAGACCTGGGGTGTGCCAAAAGGTCCCGTGGTCAGTATACCTAAAGGGGGCATACCCAAAATATGAAATGGAAAAGGAAAAAAATAAGAATAAAAGGAGTGGGATACACATCAACAAGCCGACAGGAGCAAGGAGGAGGAGGGTGGATTTAAATAGTATATATAAAGGGTGCAAAAAAGAAGACAATAGGGTAGCTTAACAAACAAATTTATTAACCGTAACATAACATCAGTCAGTCAAATGTCTGAAAACCTGAGCCATCTCAACATACAGACCAGGGATGTATCTAGTGAAACATGCAGAGTTCCACCGCCCCAATTTCTTAATAACATGGGCCAGGATCCCCTGGTGAGAGGCTGCCGAAACCTCCCCTATCCTGAATGAGTCACCTGAAAGACCTGTCGGGTTCAAACCCAAATTAGACCATAACATCCGGCAATGCCTGTTGAACTGCGCCATAGTGAGGGGTGCGTGAGGGAAGGGTAATAACGGGCTATCCCTCAGTTTGCTTGAAACCAAAGACCCGAGTTGATCCAAGACTGCCATAGGGCACCAAGCACTGCTGGTTTTGAAAAACCTCACATCCATACACCCATAGGGACAACCAAATTAACCTGCGCACAAAGGACATGATAACCAAAGACCTGGATCTGCCTTAGTTGATAATCTCTATGGCCGCCAAATTGTCTGTAGACAAAACCACCGTCTGCCCCATCCATGACCCACCCCACACCTGGGCAGCTGCCACTATGGGGAAGATCTCAAACAAGGCAGAAGAATCCGTGAACCCTGGGATGGCCAAAATGTCCTCCGGCCATGGCCCTGCCAACCAGTGGGTGCCATAAATGGCAGCATAACCCACCGTGGCAGCCGCATCCGACCCCACCTGAGGAGAGGAAATGGATGCTGCCGGAATGAACATGTTCCAATGCCGGAGGAAATGGTCCCACATGCGCAGGTCCGCTAGTGCGGCAGTATCCAGCTTGATACGAGAGTCTGAATCCGGGGCTGTCGGTAATAACGCTAACGACCCTGTGGAATAATTCTCATCGCTAAGTTCAACATGCCCAACAAAGATAACAACTCCACCCTGAAACAAGACTGCGAGATCGAGAAGGTATGGATACCCTCTCTAATCCTGACAAGCTTCTCCACCGGGAGGCTGGCCTGCAAGGCCTTGGATAACAGCAAGATCCCCAAAAAGGTTAATGCCATAGCCGGGCCTTCCAACTTCTTGACAGCCAGCGGGACATCGAGAGCCATGAAAACAGACAACAACTTCCTTAAGTCTACAGGAGCTCGCCCGGGACTCTCAATGAGGAGGAAATCATCAAGGTAGTGGATGACCTAGTGACAACCCTCCACATGAACGAGAATCCACACGAGTGTCTGTGCGAATGCATCAAACAACCAAGGACTGCTTTTGAACCAAAGGTGAGGTTGGTGGCAAAATAGTACAGCCCTCTCCACTTCACCCCATGCCACTGCCAGAGTGATGGCATGATCGGAAGGAGTTTGAACGCATCAGAAATGTCTGCTTTAGAGAGCCAGGCACCCTTCCCAACCCAGATAATCCCTTGGATAACCTGATCCACTGAAGCATATTTCAAAGAAAATTCCTCCGATGGGTTTAAGGAATTCGAAGTAGGCACCGTGGAGCAATGAGGGGCAGACAAATCATAAATTAAACATAATTTATTAGAAACCTCCCCTTGACCAACCCCAAAGGATTGACCCTCCAATGCTGGAATGGTGATACCGGAAAGGGACCAATGACGAACCCCTTGTCCAGTTCGGAGTGCAGTAATGTTTCCACCGCCCCCAAATCTACCATAGGGGACCTGAGATTGGGACTCTCAAACGTACCGGTAGGCAAAGTGACAAAACACGTGTGGAAACCCCTCGTGTACCCCTGAAGTAGGAGAAGGGCATGAGACCAACCGAAACTCCAACAGATCCACATTGACCTGGCTCAGTCAGCTGTGCTTGCCCTGCCTGAGAAAGCAAGCTGACTTTGGATGGGCCCTGAAACAACCAGAGCAAATGTGCAACAAACGACATTGACTATAATTACAAACTCCGTAATTAAATTTTTTACAAATCTGCAACATCCCCAGGTACTGGACAGGCCAACCCAGGTTGTCAACAGTGGCAGCCTGAGCCGGAGCTGGCAGAGCACTGGGGAAACCCCTGGAAGTGCCCGGGAGAACAGGGAACTCGGTGTTGGGGCACCAGAAAGCAGTGTGAGATGATGACTTGCAAGTGGCGCAGACTAGCGACCTCAACCTGGCGAAATGACGGCAAAAGAGTTCAGTGTCCACACTACTCCAGTTAGTAACCACCCGATGCTGAGAAAACATGGCTGCAGCTTTGGCGGAAAATGAACGGTGATAATCATAAAATGCCGTACCTCCGAATTTGTGACCCAACTCTACCACGCATATAAGTAATGGTCCAGCTCCTCCCTCCTTTGGGGACTCATCGAGCAAACAATATCAATGAACATGCTGAAGGCCAGCACAAACTCAGGGATAGAGAGCTTGCGGTTCAGCCTGTGGTCCCTGGACTTGATAATTACTGACACATTGCCGCAAGCATAGGACTTATTGTCAGCAACATCGTGAGCAGCAATCAACAAGGATGCCAGGTTAACATCCTTGCCCTCCAAAATATCCCTCCTGAGATTCCCCGGAATAAAATGGGCAGGGGTGACCGAAGGGACATCAGAACTAGTACCTACAATCATCTGTAACGACACCACGGGGACCTCAGACCCTGCCGCAACCCCAGAAGCTGCCAGATCCACTGAGGTCTGACTAGGATTGGTTTCCGGCACCTCCACCCTGGCCCGTAATTCTTGAAAATAACCCGCCAGCGAGCTAAGGGTAGCCTGGATCTGAGAAAGGGAAGTCGAAACTGTACGCAGGGTGGCCTGCTCCACGCTGGAACCTGAAGAGGTAGGAAATAACAGTCTAAAAAGTTCCGCCTTGTGGGCTGATGCCGAGAAAGAGATCCCCCTAAGACGCAACTCCGCCATCAATCTTGGGACAGCCCAGGTCCTCATAGAAGGCGAGCTGCCCTGATCCGAGCCCCTGGCAGGGGAAGGGGAAATGGAAGCAAAACCATCAATATCCGCAGCCTGAGACATGCCCTAAATGAACAAAACAGAACAAAAGCATGAAAACAACCAACAACCACCTACCGATCCCCCCACCGACCGCCATCTAAGCCCAAGAACCCCCCCTAAATGTGTCCTAAGAAACCTATACCCCCTAACTTGCCGGAGGCCGAGAAAACCTGGTCAATTAAAAACGAATACTCAGGCCTCCTGTACCTGAAAATGTGACAGGTTCCTAAAGACTAAGGCAACTTGACCCTGATGAAAGACAACAGTCCTAACGGGAATTTTAAAACAGGTGAGGAGACTTGCCACTGTCCAAGCCAATTAAAAATGAACCTCTCAACCCGCTAAACCTAAACTGAGATAGGTACAAGGCACAGTGGTGAATGACCCAACAATGCGAGGAAATGAGGAACCAATAGAATGACATATAGTAACCTGACTTACCTTCGAGAAAGTTCAAACCCAGACAGAACAAGGCTTGCGTCTGGCCCCTGATGCCTGCCCTAAAATAAAATACAAACAGGACTGAAACCATGATAGACTTTAAAAACGAGCATGAAATGTAGAACAGATGAAACTACGTGACCCTACCTACGAAACCTGAAAACGTGTCAGGTAATGAACGAGAGATACCCGCAAATGCATGAACGTGGCCTGACGTGACTAAAACGGCTGAGGAGACTTGTCACTGCACAAAACAAGAATGAAAAAGGAGAGGAGAAATGGGGCTGGAGGATAACCAACCTCAGGGACTTTAAACGGTACCAAAATAGAGTGAATCAAGAAAAACCCATATAAAATTAATGTTTTTTTATTATTAACAAAGAATAAAAAATAAAAATAAACAGAGAGTAGACATCAAATGAAAATATTAATACATTGATACATTAAGTTTTGCTACAAGAGTGGCATGAATCATGAATACATGAAGTGTTACCAGTCCTGCAAATAAGATAATGATGCTATTTTTTCTACATGTTTCGCTCCCACATGCTTCTTCAGGATGATGCAGCTTACATAAAAAACTAGGGGAAATGCAAAATAAGAAAATGTATTTATATAATAAATATGGATACGTACATATGAGTATTCTACATACAAAAAAGTTAAATTACAAGGAGATTGAAAAAAATCTTTAAATTACATAGTGTAAGGGTATTAGCAGGCAGAAAATATCTCACCAAATGTATATGAGCTCCAAAATCTCTATTCCTGGAATCACAGATCTGAAGGATCAGATCTGTAGAGATGCACACAAGATAAGCAAGGTCAATTAATATAAAAAGATGAAACACAAATCCCCGAAATCTGCAGAGAGGGACAATATATGATTGGGAAGATAGGAAAAAAATAGAACAATAGAGAATGGATAAATAGATAATATATAGTACCCTAAGAAAAAAAAAAGGGGGGGGGACCCACACCAACCACCAAACCAGCAAGGATTACCTGAGTATTGAATGAGTAAGACCGATGGAATCAATCCAAAATGGCCAAGTGCTTCAAAGCACTGTCCAGCCAAATATCCCTCAGGTCCAACCACCTGTTGATGGATGACCCGTAGAGATAATGTAGGTTAGAAAGTTAAAGTTCAAAGGAAAAAAACACTATTCACTACATATACACAGATTGAAAACAATACCAGAAAGCTCCAATAGCTACCTGTATTGATCAGAAAAAAAGGATTGCCTGTGATGAGAATAATCACAAAGAGATCATGCAGAGATGAAACCTCTGCCACAGAACCAACGTTCGCCAGCCAAACAGCAGAGGAGAACCTCTCCAATCAATTGCCAAGCTGACATTGATACAGGCTGGAGATTTTAAAGCCCTCTCCAGCTTGGCGGCGTCTGACGTCACCGCCGAGCTGCGGGCGCATAGAGGTTCCATTAAGGGTCCTTTCATACGGGGCGGATCAGCACTGATCCGCCCCATGTGAAAGAACCCTTAATGGAACCAATTTCTCTTTATTAGACTCATTTATATTAGATCTTTTTTTTTAACCATAGATTTTTATTGAGTTTCATAGTATACGGTACAAGCTATGCAACAGGTAGTGCAACATGTCAGTTGTACATAATGAGAACAACAGCAGAACAGAAAGAAAGATGAGGGAAAGGAAAAAAAAAAGAGAGGAAAAAAAGAGAGGAGCTCAGGGTATACACAGTATCATACACATGCAGGCTTCATATGGCATAGTAGGAGACGTCCTCAGTGGGAGGTCGAACCCGTCACCCCATCTGGGAACTAACTGTGACGGGTTCTTGAGGGCGCCATAGGAAGGGGTCCGACTTTGGCCCTAGATGATGATCCCTAGAGCTCCATCTCGCAAATGTATATGTCCAATAGCGTAGGCTAGCAAATGAAGGTGGGAAGACCTTCTGTTATAGGTGTAGCACAAAACATATAGCCTAACTCAGAGTTGTAATAGATAACTTTAACAAGAAACAACGTGTTGATTGGGAGAGCAACACAGGTACGCAGGGCAAGAGCTTCAGGTACTGATGGGGTAAGGAGGTCAGGTAAGTAATAGGTCCGTCATAGGGGGTTTGCATTTAGGGTGTTGAATAGGGATGAGCTTCGTGTTTGAGTCGAACGTACGTTCGACTCGAACATTGGCTGTTCGGCCGTTCGGCGAATTCCGAACGTTTGGGCCGTTCGCGTCAAAATTCGAGTGGCGCGCGCGGACCACAATGCACTGCGGTGGCGCAGTGCATTGCTGGCTCATGATTGGCCAAGCATGCACTGTGACCCCGCATGCTTGGCCAATCGTAGCGCCAGCAGCGAGGAGAGCCATGATTGGCCACAGGCATCCTGCCTGTGGCCAATCATAGCTCAGGCTGTGTAGTGCACGCCCCACACTATATAAGGCCGCCTTTGAGGCGGCCTCGTGTAGTGTGTTAGCATCTGAAGCAGTGGGTGTTCTGTGTACCTTCAACACAGTACACACCGATCGTTTTTGGCTGATTTCCTATCTTGCTGCTGTGTAGTGGTTGTTGTCTGTGCCCTGACCGCAGTATACACCACTATATTCACCTCACCTATATAGCTAGTGATCTAGCTTTAACCACTTAACAACTGCCCATTGCCGATTAACGGCTTCAGGGCGGTTGTTTAACTCTGAGAGGCCGTTAATTAACGGCCTCCCAGAATTCTGCTCTCACGCGCCCCCTGGGGCGCGCACTCGAGAGCATCCGTGACCGCCGGGTCCACAGGACCCGGCGCATCATGGATCACGGTAAACGGCCGCTCGTCGTGGCCGTTTACCACGTGATCGCTCCGTCAAATGACGGAGTGATCACTTGTAAACAAACCGGCGTCATGTTATGACGCCGGTTCCTCCCTCCCCTCCCTGTACCGATCGGTACAGCGGAGGGGAAAGAGATCGGTGTCAGCAGCGATGTGGGCTGCATCTGCAGTGCCCACATCGCTGCTCACCGAATTTAACCCCTCAATTCCCTGCCAATACTCTGCAATACCAGTGCATACTCTGCAGTACCCTGCCATTACTCTGCAGTACCCTGCCATTACTCTGCAGTACCCTGCCATTACTCTGCAGTACCCCCCCATTACTCTGCAGTACCCCCCATTACTCTGCAGTACCCCCCATTACTCTGCAGTACCCCCCAATACTCTGCAGTACCCGCCATTACTCTGCAGTGCAGTACCCTGCCATTACTCTGGAGTACCCTGCCATTACTCTGCAGTACCCCCCATTACTCTGCAGTAACCCCCATTACTCTGCAGTACCCTGCCATTACTCTGGAGTACCCCCCAATACTCTGCAGTACCCTGCTATTACTCTGTAGTACCCCGCCAATACTCTGCAATACCCTGCCATAAATTGCCATACCCAGCCATACTCGGAGATACCCAGCCATACTCGGTGATACCCTGAAATACCCAGCCATAGACGCCCCCCACCCCTCACCGCCCTCCGGTGCTTCTACCAACTCGCCAGTACGATCAAAGCCAGAATCTTTTTTTTATTTTTTATTTCAGGCTTCCCAGCCTAGAGGTGAGATGTGGGGTCATATTGACCCCCAGATTTCACTGTAAAGAGGACCTGTCACCCCATATTCCTATTACAAGGGATGTTTACATTCCTTGTAATAGGAATAAAAGTGATCAAAAATATATTTTTGGGGAAAAAAATGTCAATCTAAAATAAATAAAGTAAAATGAACAATAAAAAAAAAAAATTTTTTTAAAGCGCCCATGTCCCCATGTGCTCGCATGCAGAAGCGAACGCATGTGTAAGCCCCGCCCACATATGAAAACGGTGTTCAAACCACACATGTGAGGTATCGCCGAGAACGTTAGAGCGAGAGCAATAATTCTAGTCCTAGACCTCCTCTGCAACTCAAAACATGTAACCAGTAAAAAAAATTTTAAGCGTCGCCTATGGGGATTTTTTAAGTAGCGACGTTTGGCGCCATTCCACGGGCATGTGCAATTTTGAAGAGTGACATGTTTGATATCTATTTACTCAGCATAACTTCATCTTTCACTTTATGCAAACATTGGGCTAACTTTACTGTTTTTTTTGTTTGTTTTTTAAGCACAAAACAGTTTTTTCCCCCCAAAAAACGCGTTTGAAAAATTGCTGTGCAAATACCGTGTGAGATAAAAATTTGCAACGACCACCATTGTATTCTCCAGGGTCTTTTGGTATGCATATGCTGTGTGTGTGAAATAACCTGATAATATGACAATTTTGTGGAAAAAAAAAAAAAAAGAAATAGGCCGTCAGTACTTCAGGTGTGATCAATTTTCAGATATTGGCACCATAGCTTGTGGACTCTATAACTTTCACAAAGACCAAATAATATCCACCAATTTGTACTTATTTTTACCAAAGATATGTAGTAGTATGAATTTTGGCCAAAATTTATGAAGAAAAAATTACTAATCTGCTAAATTTTATAACAGAAACGAAGAAAAATTCATTTTTTCGCAGAATTTTCGGTCTTTTTTCTTTTATAGCACAAAAAATAAAAAACTGAGAGGTGATTAAATACCACCAAAAGAAAGCTCTATTTGTGTGAAAAAAAGGACAAACATTTCCTATAGGTCCAGTGTTGCATGACTGAGTAATTGTCATTCAAAATGTGAGGGCACCGAAAGCTGAAAATTGGTCTGGTTATTAAGGGTGTTTAAGTGCCCAGTGGTCAAGTGGTTAATAATAGAGCTTGCAGTCAGTAGTGTTAGGAGATAGTGCGTGCTGTCTGCGTGCTCTGTACCCAGTACATACCGCTATAATATAGGGCAGGCCCCTACTTTCAAACATCCAACTTACAAACATCTCCTACTTGCAAACGCAAGGAGACAGCAGCAAGTGAGATGAAAAAAGATGGACGACAAAACAAATTATACAGGGGTGATAACCCTTCCCTATGTTTTCCAAAAAGCTTAAAAATAGTTTGTTTGACTGGAGCTACACTTTAAAAATGTACCGGTTGAAAATTACAAACAGATTGAACTTAACACAACAAACCTACACAGTCCCTGTCTTGTTTGCCTGTATACTGCTGTTCTGAGTATATAGGGCCTGGGGGCCACACGCATTTCCTTTTTTTAATATGGGTACGGGGTTCCCCTTAATATGCGTACAAGACCCAAATAGGCTGGTAATGGGCAGGGAGGGCTACCCATGCCATTTTTCTGAATGATTTTCAACCATATTGCAGGAACCAGATATAACATTAAAACCGCAAGCAGTTTTAAATGGTGTTATTTCCGTTTAATGTCATTTTGTGCAGGGACTGTTCCAAACACGGGAAACATGTGGCACTTCACAGGCATACCACAGACACCCCCCAGGCACCATATTTAAAGGAATATTTCACCTTTTTTTTTCACTTTAATCGTCATTAAAATCAGTGCTCCCGCCAAAACGGCAGTTTTTAAAACTTTTTTTTGCAGTGACCCATGTCCCCTGAGGCAGGAGGCAGGTCCCCAAACCCTTTTTAGGACACTATCTTGCATATTAGCCGTTAAAATTAGCACTTTCCATTTCGAACGTTCGAGTCCCATAGACTTCAATGGGGTTCTAACGTTCGTTTCGAACGCGGGGGTCGTTCGCAAGTTCTAGTGCGAACCGAACCGGGGGGTGTTCGGCTCATCCCTAGTGTTGAAGCCAAAGGTCCCAGTTGCTTCTGAATTCAGGAATAAGGAGGTGGCCTTTGGCGTGCATGAGTTCCATCAGGCAGTGGTTGTTTAAAAGTGCGATTATTTCCACACCGGAAGGGGCTAGAGGGGATTTCCAGTTTTTGGCGATGGCTAAACGCGTGGCGATAAGAACATGGGCGAGAATGTGTCGAGTGGGTTGAGGCCAGGCTTCCAATTCGAGACCAAATAGTACTAGTTGCGGTGTCAGTGGTACAGGAATCTTTAAAATGGACATAAGGAGTTTGGATAGCATGGACCATAGTGGGGTTAGGATTGGGCAATCCCACCATATGTGGAGTGGAGTACCCAGGGATCCACAGTTTCTCCAGCACAGATTGCTTGCAGTTGGATATATATGGGCCAGTTTGATTGGTGTGAGGTACCAATTATGGTATATTTTTTGGACTGTTTCCCAATGCAGTAGGCATTTGGAGAATTTCATGGGTGCTCGAAGCGAGCGGAACCATTGCTGGGGGGTGTAGGTGCGATGTAGTAAGTGTTCCCATTTTAACATTGTGGGGGATTTGAGAGGTGGGCAGATTTCAGTGAGGAGTTTGTAGCAAATCAAGATCCCTCGTTGGTGGGGTGAGGTGAGATTGAAGAAGGTCAGTATGTGCCAAGTAGTTAGGTTGTTTGACCATTGTACTTTAGAGAGAATCGATCGTATTCTTAGGTATTTGAAGAAGTCCTTATGGCTTATGTGAAAGTTGGCATGTAGAATGTGGAATGGTTTGAGGTTGGAATTCTGGTACAGGTGTCCGAGATTGAGGACGCCTAAGGTTGTCCATGCGGAGAGATCGATATCAGGAGTGAGGACATGTAGAGCTGACAGCGGTATATGTTGGAGTAGGCGTAACGGGATACCCGCAGAAGTTTGTATGGTAGATTTCCACACTCGAATGGAGGCGTTAATTGTGTCTAGGAAGAAATGGGGCTCGTGGTGTTGCAGTAAGAGGGCGCACAGGATCAATTTGGGCTGGGAGGCGAGGTCCGCTTGTTCTATTTGTACCCATGTGGTTTGCAGAGCAGTGTTCCACCAGGCCTTGGTTTGGGCTAGTATAATTGCCTTGTAGTAGGCCAATAGGTTAGGCGCTCCCATTCCTCCAGCGGCAACCGGCGTGCAGAGAGTGTTGTTTTTAAGTCGGGAACGTTTGCCATTCCATATAAATGTATTAAAGATGGTTTGGAGGTGGGTTATTTGTTGTTTGAGGAAGGGTATGGGGAGGGTTCGGAACAGATAGAGAACATGGGGTAGCAAGAACATCTTAGCGAGAGCTATTCTGCCTGCCCAGGAGGCCGTGGTATGTTGAAGGTCTTGAATGGTTTTATGCAGTTTGGTTATGAGATTGTTAAGGTTGAGAGAACGTAAGTGTGATGAGGGCGTGGTTAGTTGGATGCCCAGGTAGGTAAGAGTGCAGTTAGATGTCCACGAGAAGGAGGTGCAGTGGGTAATAGCATGTTTGACATGTTGGGTCAAGCCAATGCCCAGCATGCTGGATTTGGTAAAATTTATTTTATAGTGGGAGATTTTGCTGAATAGTGCGAGGGTGTCGTGGAGTACGGGAAGGGAGGTGGTAGGGTCAGTTAGGGAGATGATAACATCATCTGCGTATAGTCCAATTTTGTGTGTGGTTCGATCTGTGGTTATTCCGGAAATACACGGGTTATCTCTAATTGACTGGGCTAGGGGTTCCATGACAAGGGCGAATATTAGGGGTGAGAGCAGACACCCCTGACGTGTCCCGTTGGAAATGTGGAAAGGGTCTGAAAGCAGCCCTGAAGTCAGTACTCTGGCACTGGGGGAGGAGTAGAGGGTGAGTATGGCTTGCAAGATGATCCCTTTAAAGCCAAATTTTCGGAGGACTGCAGTTAGGTAGGATCAATCCACCCTGTCAAACGCCTTCTCCGCATCAAGGGAGATGAGCAGAGAAGGCGTCCGACGGTGTTCCACCCATTGTATCAGATCAATGAACCTGCGAGTGCCGTCCGAGGTCTGCCTGCCAGCCACAAACCCCACCTGATCCATGTGAATTAGTTGTGGAATGATATCAGAAAGTCGCGTAGCCAGGAGTTTGGCAAATAGCTTAGTATCAGTGTTTAGTAGGGAGATGGGTCTGTAGCTGGCAGGCCGATCGGCCGGTTTACCTGGCTTTGGGATAGTGACAATTGTAGCTTGGAGGGATTCTGGTGGAATGGAGCCCGTAGTTGCAATAAAATTGAAGGAGTGGCATAGGTAGGGAGTAAGGAGTTCAGAGAATGTCTTGTAATATTCGTTATTAAATCCGTCAGGGCCAGGGCTTTGTGTAGTGGTAGGGCGTTTATGGCTGCTGCAAGTTCCATTGGGGAGAACGGGGAGGAAAGTTGAAGAACCTGTTCCGGGGAGAGTGAGGGGAGATGAATGCTGGCGAGGAAGTCATCAATTTCAGAGGGGGAGGGTGGCAAGACCGAGCCAGTGTTGGTGAGATTATATAATTTGGCATAGTAGGAGCTAAACTGATCTGCAATGTCTTTGGGGTTGGTATATTTAGTGCCCTGGTGGTCCGTAAGGAACAAGATTTTAGACTGAGTCGATTTGCATTTGAGTTGTTTGGCTAGGTACGCTCCAGGTTTGTTGTGATGTGAATAAGTTTGTAGGCGAAGACACTTAAGATGGTAGTCAAAGTTGGAGTGGAGGTGATCACTCAGGGCTTGCCTAGCTGTTTGTAGTTCAGAGGTGAGCGACGGGGAGGGTTGGGATTTATTAGCTCGTTCGAGAGTGCGTATATGCTCTAGGAGGTTGTTTGTGGTTGAGGTATATTTCTTCTTCTCGTGGGCACCTAATTTAATGAGGAGGCCTCTGATGTAGGCTTTGTGGGCATTCCACAACACAGAGGGGTCAGCCACCGAACCCTCATTTGTGGTGAAATAGTTTTGCAGCTCGGATAGAATCTGGTTTTGGTAGATCGGGCGCGTGATGATAGAGGTGTTGAGGCTCCAGATGGTGTTGTTTTTGTATGAGAGTGCTGGAAACAGTTTCATTGATATGGGCGCATGATCGGACCATGTAATGAGACCGATCTTAGTGTCTTGGACTAGTTGTAGGGTATGCTTGTCGGTTAAGAAGAGATCTATCCTTGAATAGGTTTGCTGTGTGTGGGAAAAAAAACGTATAATCCCTTTCGGAGCCATGTTGGCACCTCCAGGGATCATAAAGGTCTTCTGAGTGGAGTAGGGAGGCAAGAGGTGGAATTTTTGCGGGCAGGGTTGGAGGTATCTAGTGAGGCATCAACAATTTGGTTGAAGTCGCCGCAGATGATTAGGGGTCCCTGTTTAAAAGGTGTCAGCTTCTTCAACAGTGATTTGTAAAAAGGGCGTTGATTTGTATTCAGTGTGTAAATGTTAGCAATGGTGATGTTCTGGTTGTTGATAATGGCATTCAATATTATGAATCTGCCCTCTGGGTCTATTTCTGTGTGGATTGGTTGGAACAAAACTGTGGATCGTATGGCAAGCATTACACCTGCTTTTTTCTTGGTGGCGTTGGCAAAGTAGGAGTGAGGGTATTGTTTGTGGGAATATGAGGGAGGTTTGTTGGACACGAAATGTGTTTCCTGTACACATAATATGTCAGAGGAGTGTGTTAAGGCTTCCTTCCACAACAAACTCCTTTTGTAAGGAGAGTTTAGGCCTTTCGCGTTAATGGATGTAAAGGTGATGGACATGTTGGTAGGCGGATAGGCAGTGGGGGTAGGGGAAGCTTTGAGGCGTACCCCGGTAGCGAGTGTATCAGGGGGAGGGTATGAGGGGGTAAACCTGTAAAAGGTAAGTACAGTAGTAAACTCAACTAACACTCTATAGGAAACCAAATATACTTGTAGTCAGAGTCTTCATACGGAAATACAATAACCCCAACTACCAAGGCCTGAGGTGTGCCTTGGCCTGGCTGGACAGTATGCCTAAAAGAGGGCATACCCTGAAAGAATGTATGAAATGTAAATGAAATTATGAAAATATGGGGGAACGGGTGGGTGGGAACCCAGAAATGAGCTGGCGAAGGCTCTGATGGAGGAGGAGGAGGGATTTAAAGCCCTCAGACTCCTCCTACAAATTCAGGCTAGCCTGCGGCCAGCCTTCCAACTTGTATCAGAGTCTTCATACGGAAAAACGATAACCCCAACTACCAAGGCCTGAACGAAAGCCATAAACATGAACCTATGAGACCATCCCGCCTTGTAAGAAGCCCACTGCAAACTCTGGATAAGAACCATTGGCCAGATTGATTACCCGAGACCACACTGCCCCCAGTTCTACAAGCCACTGTGAGAAATTCCAACAACACCTGAAGGCGCACTGAGAAGAACAGGAGCCGCAGCTGAAACCTCAGTGCAAGCCTAACGGGCTATGAACCCCACCATCCTGACTAACAAATAAGAGCGCATAGAGAAACTTCATGAACTGGGTTGAAGAATCCTGCACGAAACATGCGCTGCACTGGTGGATGTGAGAGGTTTGAACAGAGTGGGGAATAACCCCCTGAATACTGCCCCCCCAGCTGAGGCCGGGAAAGGGTTACCCCGGCGATAACTGAGCTAAGAGTTTGGTCCCACCCCTAAAAATGGGGTGCTACCAAGCACTGAACCCCCATGCGACGGTGGAGGGATGAATGTGCACCGGCCTCCTCCGCAACCCACCCCAAACCCTGAACCAAGAAAAACGCAACAAGCAAAAAGAGAACAGACAACTAACACACGAAACAATACCCCTACGTACCTGACAAGTATGAGGATGTAAGTGCAGAAATGACAAGACCAACAGCGCGTGAATATGAACCTAATGCTGACACAACCCTAGTGTATGTAGTGAGTGAGCCCGAGCAACCTGCAGTGCCAAGACAGGTAATTAAAAAACGAACACTCAGGGCTGAGGTACCCACAGACCGTGGTGGGTAGTAGTAAAGGTATGGTGAACGTGCACGTATGACGTATGGTATACGGGCGAGAAGATTGTGGGACGACAATCAATTAAAAACGAAACCTCAGCCCGTATGGGTCCGTAGACGTGACGGACCCTGGATGTGAGACCTAGCTAACAGACATACTACGAACATCAAGCTATGACATGAAAGTTTACAAACGAAAAGCTATGACAGAAAAACAGAGACAGAAAGCCAACAAACCCTCCGGGCTGGTGTACCCACAGACCGTGGTGGGTGCACGAACAAGAGTGAAGAAATAAGCATGCAACGTATGACGTACAGTATACGGGCGAGAAGATTGTGGGACGACAATCAATTAATAACGAAACCTCAGCCCGTATGAGTCCGTAGACGTGACAGACCCTGGATGTGAGCCCCAGCTAACAAACACTATGAACGACAATGCTACGAATGGAAAAGCTATGACAGCACAGCACAACAGCGACAGCTAGCAAACAACCCTCAGGGCTAGTGTACCCACAGACCGTGGTGGGTAGATGTACAAGTGAGATGGAAAAGCGTGCAACGTATAACGTATGGTATGCGGGCGAGAGGATTGCGGAACGGCAATCAATTGAAACGAAACCTCAGCCCGTATGGTCCGTAGGCATGACAGACCAGGTAATGAGCCCTGGCTAACAGAAAAGCTACGTACAAAACGCCATGACAGAAAGCAGACAGGTAGCAACAACCCTCCGGCCTAGTATACCCACAAACCGTGGTGGGTAGACGTGCAAAGAAATGAGCGTGCACCGTATGATGTGTGTTATACGGGAGAGAAAATAAAGGGAAGACAAACCAAAATGAAACAAACCTCAGCCCGTACGGATCTGACAGAAATGCAGGACAGAAACGCTATGACAAAAATGCAGGACAGAAACACAATGACAGAAATGCTGGACAGAAACGCTACGACGGAAATGCTGGACAGAAACGCTACGACGGAAATGCTGGACAGAAACGCTATGACGAAAATGCTGGACGGAAACGTTATGATGGAAATGCAGGACAGAAATGCTACGATGGAAAGAAAACGCTATGACGGAAATGCAGGACAGAAATGCTATGACGGAAATGCAGGACGGAAACGCTATGACGGAAATGCAGGACGGAAACGCTATGACGGAAATGCTGGACAGAAACGTTATGACGGAAATGCAGGACAGAAATGCTACGACGGAAAGAAAACGCTATGACGGAAATGCAGGACAGAAACGCTATGACGGAAACGCTGGACGGAAACGCTATGACGGAAATGCAGGACAGAAACACTATGACGGAAATGCAGGACAGAAACGCTATGACGGAAACGCAGGACGGAAACGCAGGACGGAAATGCAGGACAGAACACTATGCCGGAAAAAAGCTAGACCGAACGATATGACGGAAACCCCTGGACAGAACGTGATGACAGAAGAACGCAGAGACAGAAACCTGGGGCTGAGTGCCGTGATAAACCCCTGTGGCTGAAATGGTTGCCTGGACGTGCAGGGGGGGTGGTGCGAGAGTGCCGGGAGGTGAACAGGTGGGTGAGGGCCCCCCCCATGAAAACCGGGAAGCGTGTGGGCATCCCTTCCATAGCGCATGGCGAGAGTTCCCGGGAGGTGAACTGGCTGGCAAGCGACAAGTGGAAAGATGACACCATTGCCATGGAACAATCCAAATATGGTAGCTACCGCCCAACTACTCCTGCTATGCACATACCGCAACTCCTGTGGACACTGAGTTATTATATAAGATGAATGGGGGCATGCTAAGGGCAGATGGACTCCCCTGTGACCGTACGGATACCCCCCCCCCAGCAGAGCTTACCCTGCGTAAGGGCTGACAGACCCCCCCCCCCCCCCCCCCGCTGTGATCGGCAGCTGGGAAGATGGGTGGATGAAAACTTGTGGGTTCCACATGAAGCCAACAAATTATGCTGTCTGTAACATGCCTCCTGCGGTAGGGCCCTGACATACAAACTGCCCAAATCATGTTTGAACTTAATAGAATTTGACATCAAAGACCCTGATCTATATTATGCGAGGGGCCATGAAAAAACATTTGAAGGTCTCAGAGTAATTATACTGTCCTCCTGTGTCCTGACATGATAACGTATATTAGTGCAGGAGACTGACAAGATGCCAAGGGAGAACAGGAGGGGCGGAGACTAGGAGGAGCTGGAGTACAGACAGCTGCAGGGCCGGAGCTCCGCCCCCCAGCCGAAAGCCAAAGGACACAGGGCGCCCGCCCAAAAGGAACCAGGCACAGCACTACTAACAGTAGCAGAGGGTGTGATGTCAGCTGGACCCTCCCAATGTGAAATTCTATGTGCAAAAGACCTTCACAGCTGATGAGTCTGAACCACATTGTTTACCTGCCCAATCGTAATTCAGTAATGAGCTAACTTGATTGTATCTAGCAAGGAGCAGGAGAGTATTACAACCATATGTCCTATATACTGTATCAGAGCAATGTAAAACAGTCACTTTCACGTATGCTGACGTGTCTGGCCACACAAAGTGAACTGAAATCCTGGTTCTATGGTGACAGCGGAGGAAGCAGAGCCAGGGCAGCTTAAGACTGAAGTGACATGCCGGCTGGAATGAATGGAGGGGGGGCTCGGCTGCCCGAACGTGTCCGGAACTGACCCGTGCACCAAATGCCTCGCAGCACCATGTGGCAAACCGCCCGCCCAACCCCCACCCCCCACCCTTACAGCGTGACATGTGTGAACAGCTTGACCACCGGGAAGAGCAGGCAGGCGGCGGCCCCCACATGAGGCCAGAAAGAACCTAGAGAAGCGGGCGCCGGTCCCCTCAATGGTGCTCTGAAGGTGAGGATGGATGGCACCCCACGTGAGCATGGAAGGGAACTACTGCCTCTGGCCGGAAGTGACGTGCGCCGGCCGTGACCCAGAAATGAGCCGACGAAGGCTCTGATGGAGGAGGAGGAGGGATTTAAAGCCCTCAGACTCCTCCTACAAATTAAGGCTAGCCTGCGGCCAGCCTTCCAACTTATACCACGGTATACATAACTTGTAAAACGCAATGGTAGGTTACGGAGTTAGCGCAGAACACAAAAAAAAATGTATACACCAAAAAGGGAGAGAGAGGAAAAAAAAAAAAAAAACAAGGAAGCAGTTAGGTGTTCAAGTGCTTAGCACTTTTCCTTCTCCGGGGGAAAAGAAAACGGAGTGTACATTCTGGTACGCTCATCAAGGACATAGATGGGGTGAAGTAGTGCTGGATCAGTGGCACAAAAAAAAAGATTCCAAAGGGCACTCATTGTGATAGGAAAGGAAACGGTAGCTTTCATCTGTGGGTGGAAGCAGGAGCATGGCGTCTTGTACCCGAGGCGGATGATGATGGCGGAGGCCGTTGGTGTTGCCGTTCCGGTGGCGAGGCGGTGATTAAGCCCCAGTTGATCATGCGCTTGATACCATCTTTAGGGGTGAAAATGGTGGTACTCTGATTCTGGTGTGTGACTATCAGCTTGGTAGGGAAGCCCCACTTGTAAGGGATGTTGTTCTTCCTGAGGGTTGCTGTAGTCTGAGCAAACTCTCTTCTTTTCTGAGCAGTGGCAGCAGAGATGTCAGCGTACAGGGGCACCGAGGAGTAGGGATCAGGGAGTGGAGAAGTGGATCTGGCAGCCGCCATGATCTTTTCTTTCACTTGGAAGAAGTGGATACGCGCTAGTACATCTCTGGGTACGGATGCAGGGAGGTGGTTGGGTTTAACAAGTCGATGTGCTCAGTCTATGACCATGTCGTTTTGTCACAATTGCGGTATAAGTGAGAGGAATAATTGTTGTATGTAGGGGGTCAAATCTGGGGGTTTAACTGACTCCGGTATCCCTCTAAATTTAATGTTATTCCTTCTCGAGCGATCTTCTAAATCTGCGACTTTAGCTTGCAGATAGTGAATTTCATCAGAGTGATGATCATGCGCGTCCGCCATTTCGTTGTAGACCGCAGTATGTTCAGTGAGTAACTTTTCAATATCCTCTGTGCGATCTTCAATTTGATTGATTCTAGAGTGTAGCGTGGAGATCGACGATCGTAGTTCATTATGGATGTCATGTTGTAGGGATAGCAGCATGAGCATAAGTGTGTGCTCAGACGCTGGCTGGTCAGAAGCAGGCAGTGCAGCTAAGGAGTCATGGGGTGGTGGTTCAGGGCCTGCAGGGGCTGAGGTGTCCCAGTGTTGCTTTTTGATTAAAGGAGCTTTGCTGGGTGAAAGGACTGGGGACTGTGCAGCCCTCTTACCTCTGTCAGCAGGCGAGGGTTGAGAGGTGTCATCTGCAGCGGTGGAGCTATCCATCTCGTCAGGGATGATCAGCAGAGAGCTCTCAGCTGCAGTCAGTGAGGAGTGTGGCAGCGCGCCGTCGCCATCTTGTGTCCTTAACATGTCAGCTCTCTGGAAGTAATGTGTGAGGCGGCGGGGTTGGAGAGGGCCGGTACGTCCACTGCTGGACATACCGATCGGGTGCCCGATGGTTCCGCTCCTCTCTGGTGAAGGAGAGAGGGGGTAGGAGCTGTGATCGATCGCTGTGAGTTGCTGGTTGTCCTTAGGCTGAGCGGCGCTGAGGGATCAAGCGGTCATCTCAGTCCGCGGCTAGCCACGCCCCCTATATTAGATCTTTTTAGCAAACTCCAGTAAATGTAATTTTATGAGAAAAGGTTTACAATGGAGTAAACACCCCAATATTGTCCTCCTTGTGTAGAGATTGTGATATCTCCATACACAGGATCACCACAGAATACCACTGACATGACTCATATTGTGCTATAATCTCCTTGTGTATGGAGCATGGATCGTATCAGTTGGATATCCGCTTGCTCAGCGGGGATCGCCGGAGCGATCTCCGCTGAGCAGGAAGATGACATGTCCGTCTCTGCACACTGCGCAGGGATGGACCTGTCACAGCGCCGCTCTCCCCTATGGGAGATTGGGTGACGACGGATTGCAGTGTCTGTCGTCACCCGTTCCGATTCGATGACGGATGGAAAAATAGCTTTTTCCTCCGTCACACTTTTTCGGATAAGAGCCGGTCGGATGTCAGCGGACTTGTCACCGCTGACATCCGACGCTCCATAGACCTCTATGGAGCATCCGTTCAGGTCCGCCGGAAAAACTGACAGGTGGACCTGAACGGATCATCCGTGTGAAAGGGGCTTTATGTATAGCTGGGTAAACAACCTATCAATCACAATCTGCCCGTTAATCATGGGCAGGGATGGGTAGACCACATCTATGCCCTAACGACCCTCCATCTGAAGTGCTTCTTCTCCATAGTGGTAAAGGGAAGGTACATGCCTAGTGTACTGCGTTGCTCCCCACTGGCCCTCCTCTTCCGCTCATCCCAGGCACACGTGTGACATATGGAATGGACAAGAGAGGAGGGCTGGTGCTGATCTTCGTGCCAAAACAATAAATGCCAGTATGTCACTGATGCGTAAATGCTCTGTTTATGGGGTAAATCTCTGCCCACTGCCCCTGTACACCATTGATCACTGTCCTCTGCTCTTGGGGATCAGTAGGGTAGAGGTCAGGAGTTAGTAGGGAAGCAGAGAACCCCTGTCCTCTGCTATACTGACACCTATCGCCCTGCCCTACTGACCCCCGAAATGCTGCCTTGCTGACTCCTTTGCACTGCCCTGATAATTCCTGTCCAAAACCCTACTGACCCCTGTCCACTGTCCTTCTGACCCCTATAATCTGCCCTAAAAGCTTCTGACACCTGTACTCACCCTACAAACTACTGGCCCCTGTACTCTGCCCTATAAACGACTGACCCTGGTAAACTACCCTACATATTAGTGACCCTTGTGCACTGCCCTACGTACTACTGACCCCTGGACATTGCCCTACATACTACTGACCTCTGAGCACTTTCCTGCTCAGTGTAAGTAGTATATAGAACTCAACCCAGCAAGTAGGGCCAGATCTCAGAGCAGGCAACCAGGCTAGAATTGAGGCCAACCAGGCATGAAACTATGAAAGCAAGTCAACCTGCATCACAGTTGTTCTGCCTTCCTGATGGACTTCTGAAGTAGACTTGGTGATAAATCATTCTACAAAAGATTGGGAATGAAAGTGAATGCCAAGTTTCTTACTGAAGCTAACTTTAGGTAGGCTAAATTTACAGTGACATTTTTTTCAATTACATTTTCTTATAGTTTTTCTTCATGCCATGCTTACTTGTTGTCGGGGCCTTGCTAGTTAACTTCCTTAAAAAAAAAAAAGTCAGAAGGGTGCTGCGCCCCTGTGATGTTTGATCTCTTCCTATACCTGATATCAATCTTTTATTCTACAGTTTGGATAGAAATCACCTGACAGACAGTTCCTGCACTCACCTGGCATCTGGAATAAGAAATAACCAAACACTGAGGACACTGAACCTGAATGAAAATAATCTGGGGGGTCCTCATTTCAGTGATTTGATGGCAGCTCTAACAACAAGCCGAATAGATGAATTACAGTGAGTATAACAGGGCTGATTGTCAGGAGAGTTGCCCATAGGCCTGGCACAGTGGCTAATTTCCTATATGGCTGTGTATGCAATGCGAACGTGCAAATCCACATGTGCCATGGCGCATGCAATTCGTGACAGATCCTGGGACCCTCCGGCCTTTAAAAGAGTGACTGTTGCATATCGATATTGCTGCCTGGTCTTCAGCTTCGGTTCTTCTGTTTTGCTTATGCTTCTGGATTACCCCTTACCGACCACACTTACCCTTGGATACATCTTGTCTCTCTCCCGACTCTGACCCCGGATTATCCACAAATCTGCTCTTTTCTCTTGTCCTGCGTATGACCTTGGCTTAACCATGTCTCTGATCTCCTGCCTGTTGACTCATCAGTCTTTGCTACCATCCCTGAGTAGCCTCCTGCTTTGCCCTGTCTGCTATGATTCCTCTTGGTGCCTACCACCTGTACCCAGCCTGCTGTACCTGCCTGTAGTACTTACCTGTTGCTCCAGCTTGTGGTACTTACCTGCTGTATCCAGCCTGCTGCACTTACCACTGCAACCTGCTTCTTGCTGTGTGCAGTCCACACAACCATCAGCTCTCCTGGGTCCTGCTGCTCACCTTATCTAGTATCCACCTGCAGAGGGATCTCCATGCCTACATCTCTCATGTGTGGCCCAGCCGGAAATCCCTGCTTCTTTGTGCTTTGTGCTTCCCTATTTCCACCTTCAGGGACACCGAGCACTCAGAAAGGAGAGCCCTCTCAGTATTTCAGCTTCAGGACCAGGTACATGGCAAATGTTCTGGGATTGTTTTATATCTACACCACATAACTAATAAAAAAATATATATATATTATTATGACTATCATCAATAATGCAATTGTATTGGTCAAATGGATTGGATGTCATCAAACTTTTATCAGCCATGAAATAATTTCATAAAACCTTAAACCATAACATAACCATAAAATTTGTTTTTCCATTTTACCTGGTAACTAGTAAAATAGATGAGATTATAGAATGTCATTAACGGGGAATCTGTTCTTGCCGCAATGAGCAATCAGAGGATCATATTAGCTTCCTGTCACTTAACATGATGATCCACTTTTGAGGCTGGGTTCACATCTAATACCAATGTGGCTCACAGCAGGGGTCCAGGGTGTCTCTGTTCTCCATTTCAGGGACAAATCAGGCACACATTTGTGCCTGAATTTGGACCTGAAATGGAGCTAAAGATGCACAAGACCACTGTGCAATTCGCTCTGCAGCCACCACGGAGATGTGTGAACAGGGTCCATTGAGACCCAGTCACAACCTCCAGTCATGTAAATTGAATGTGGGGGAAACCCGCATCCAATTCGCACAAGTGTGAACTCAACCTCAGTGTTGGGGGATCTCCCGATATCTACACATATTCTAGAACAGCCTGGCACTACTCTACTCTAATCTAACAGCCCATTCTGACAGCTCTCACCTGCTGTATGTGCTTCAGGTTCCTGACACCAGTGTAATGTGAACTGACCCCTCTTGGAAACATCACCTCCTAATTGTCCAAAGGGTAAAAAGATAAAAGCTGTATCATCTAATAAAATTCAGGTTCACATAGCCATTTATTGTATTTGCACCTATGCTTGAAAAAGACAAAATGATAGTTCCAATAGTCCCGCTACTGTAGAAATCCACTTGAGGGTAGAATAAGCCAAAAGATAACACACAAAACACAAACATAATGTGTATGATGTCCTAATAAACATCCTAGATGACGGAGTTGATGTCTTTAAAAATGACTTGGCTGAGAGTGTCAATTATGTACAAATTATGTACAAATTCCGATGCCACACACAATGCTCAACTACAAGCATTATGTGTGGCACTGGAATTGGTCCACAATTGGCACTCGTAACCAAGTAATTTACAAAGACATCAGCACCATGATCTGGGTTGTTTATTAGGACACCATATATACTCGCAAGGTCCTTGTGTTTTGTGTGTTACCTTGAGATACATTCATGCACATGGAAAATTGCTCTTTTTGCATTGGTATCTGTACAGTGCAACTGTTTTATTGGTGTCGGTGGAATGGCAAATAAAATGTGTAATCATAACAGCTGTTCAGTGTCAGGGGATCTCCCCATTACTATGCATTTACTATTCTATGTCAGTGGCTCTCCCTAATACTTCCTATGAGCATAGAGCTATTATCAGAAGAGATAAATAAAATATCAGATAAAAATCATCTCGTCCAATCACTAGCAATGTTGAGTCTGGCCTCACACTGCCTTTTGACATGATCCATGCGCCATACACAAGGAGATTTAGTGCAATGCGAGTCATGCTAGTGGTATTCTGTGGTGATCCTGTGAATGGAAATATCATTGTCTCTACACATGGATGGCAATATTGGGGTGTGTGCTCCCATTAAAAAAAAAAATTCCTATAAAATTCTATTTACTGAAGTTTTATAAAGTGAATGATTCCAATTAAAAAAAGAGTACAATTTATGTAGAGAATAGTTACATTCATTCCTGGAGGAGAAATTTACTTTCTTCTGGTAACATTCTTCTCTTCTACAGTTTGTCTGATAATCACCTGACAGACAGTTCCTGCCCGCACCTGGCATCTGGAATAAGAAATAACCAGACACTGAGGAGACTGGATCTGTCATGGAACAATCTGGAAGGTCCTAATTTCAGGGATCTGATAGAAGCTCTGACAACAAGCCAGATAGAGGAATTACAGTGAGTATAACAGGACTGACTGAGACAATAATATTCTGGGACAATTTTATAACTAAATCACATACATGAAATAAATGTATGAGAATGTAGCCAATCCCGGACTCTCTATTTTTTTATCTTTTTACACTCAGACATGAAATAATGTTTTCCTAAAAATACTTGCAACCCCTTCTCACCCCATCTGTATATAAACATCCTCTGCAGCACCCTCTGGGGGTCTCTGATCTGTATGGGGCAGTGGAAAACTGCTTTAGGGAAGGGGATGGGGGATTTGATCAGTAACCACTGTTAGCGATTACAGATAAAATTTGACCTGCAGGGATAGATTTGTATACTTTTGTGTTGCAGCATATTTAGAATGTGTAGACGTGATCTAAGTGGCTGTACAGTCACCTGACCATTTCTACATCAGTAGAACTCCTGCATTCCAGTCCTTAAGCTCACCCTGTTAAAATTTCAGCCTGAGAACGTTGGGGGATTTTAGGATGGAGAGTAGGTTGGAGAAGATCTGATAAAAATGGACCCAGAAGTCTTTAGCTCAGAGCACTTTCAGGTTTAGATCTGTCAAACTCACAGCAAAAATGTCAGCTGTGTAAATAGATCAGAGCCCTTTATTCCAAATCTGCTTTGTTTGTGACATGGTAGACTTTAGAGGTCTCCATAAAGAGAACCTGTCACTATTATCACAGAGAGATTTTTAGTCCGCTTGTGATAGTAGCAAATAGAAAAAGCATACATTAAAAGTATGAAATCAAATGAAATAGAATAAATGAAAAAATAACCTCCTCTCTCCCATACACACAAACACATATACTATAATGTCAAAAGCATTGGGACACCTGCCTTTACACACACATGCACTTTTGCCGCTAGCCGGCCAGCCACCGCAGATGTGCTGCGGCAGCATGGCTCGGCTGTGCGAATCGCCATTATGTCATGTCGGCACGCAAGCGCCCCTTAGTGGCCGTTTATGTTACCGACATGACATAATGGCGATTCGCACAGCCCCCCGCTTGCTCCCCGAGCCGATGCAAGTGCCTATCGGTCTCGATCACCGCTGGGCTCCCGAGATTGCTCGGGGCACACAGAGAACCGGGGCTGTGTGTGTAAACTGACAGATCATCTGTTCATACAGAGTTGAACAAAAAAAGAGATTGATCGGTGGGTATGCCCACCATTAGAATACCTCCCTTCATCTACCCACTTCTAATGATGGACATAAATGCACCATTTATATATGCCGATGCATAGGGGCATCCTCCCACAAAAAAGTTATGCTGCATACACACGGTCTGACTTTTCCACGGGCAAGCCTCCATCGGGATTCCGACCGTATGTACGTTGCATTAGGAGCAAAATCGCTCCTCCGCCCCTGCTGCCCCCATGCTTCGGCATATATGCACTTTTTTTAACTGTGGTGGTGAAATCAACTCCTACAGCACTGGAGTCACGGCTTTATGTATCGTGGGAGCAAGCGCTGTTGCTGTCAAGATAAATAAATCTGCAGCTCAATGGCACACCTAAAAACAAAAAAATGGTTAACAATAAAACAATAACAGTAAACAGTAAAGTATAAAAAAAATTACATACCTGAAAAGCAAGCATGATAAAACATAATAAAACATTGCAGAATATAATACAAAGCAACAATAGAGAGAGAATAGAGAGATAGAGAACAATAAAACGACAACTATTTTTTTTTATTTTTTTTATTTATTTTTGTGTTTTTTTTTAAACTTTTTTTGTAACTGTAATTGCAACAACTGTAATGGTTCGGGTCTCTCAAAATGCAATGGCATCTTGGGAGACCCTGTGTAAGTGTGTCCTAGTCTGTGAAATGCTGTACCCTACGCTAAAACTTCACTAGTGTGTGGTAGCGTTCAAAACATTCACCAATACAAAGACCAGGATTGTCAGAACAGGGTGGACAATAATAACGGGTGTCACGCCTATATCCACGCTTGGTACAGACACAACATCTTCTTTGGGGGGCTCGTTGGGTAGGGGTACTCTGGAGGACATACAGAAAATGCCTCTCATGCAGCCAGCTTACTACATTTGGTTGGGAATGGTGAGGTGCAGAACTGTCTGGCTACAGAAGATCTGTGACAATCTCTTCCTGGAATGTAAGGAAGGATAAAGTCCCCCCTGAAGCTCCGTATTGCACATGAGCGTTCAGCAAAGCCAATTGAAATAAGTAAACAGAAACTTTTTTGTACCAGCGTCTGGCCTTACAGGCAACTAGATATGGCGCCAACAACTGGTCGTTGAGGTCCACCCCTCCCATATTTTGGTTATATTTGTCGACACAGAGAGGTTTCTCAACAACATCGGTCGCCATAGTAATTTGGACTGTCGTGTCTGCATGAAGGGAGGTAAGAACGAAAACATTCTTATTATCCCTCCCCTTCATAGCGAGCAAGTTATTACACTGCAAGCAGGCTCTCTCCCCCAGGCTATGGTGAGAATCTACAAGCCGCTGGGGAAAGCCCCGGCGATTAGGTCGCATGGTGCCACATGCTCCAATCTGCTGATCAAACAAATGAATAAACAGTGGCAAGCTTGTGTAATAATTGTCCATGTACAAGTGGTACCCCTTTCCGAATAAGGGTGACACCAAGTCCACACTATCTTGCTAGCGCTCCCTATGTAATCTGGGCAGTTCTCCGGCTCTACGTAACTATCTTTCCCCTCATAAACTATAAAGCGCCATGTATAGCCTATTGCCCTGTCACAGAACATATAGAGCTTGACCCCGTATCTGGCACGCTTGCTGGGAAGGTACTGTTTGAAAGACAAGCGGTCAGAAAATTTAATCAGGGACTCATCAATGCAGACAACTTGATCGGGAATAAACAAGGCTTCAAAACGTTGGTTGAAGTGGTTTATGAGGGGCAGAATTTTGTAGAGCCGATCGTATTCAGAGTCTCCACGAGGACGACAAAGTTCATTGTCATTGAAGTGCAAGAACCGCAAGATCTGCTCGTATCGTTTCCTGGACATGGAGGCAGAGAACACGGGCATATGGTCAATTGGGCGCATGGACCAATACGTTCACAACATCATGAATTTATGTATGCCCATGTTGAGGGAAAGGCCCAGAAAGGTCTTAAATTCGGAAAATATAACTGGTTTCCAAACTCTGGCAAGGGAAGGCAACTGGGGATTAGCGTAGATGTGTTGACCAGCATATTAATTGGTTTGGTCCACAATAGATCTATAGAGATCTTCCGTGAAAACCAGCGAATAAAAATCAAATGGCGTAAATTCAGCTGTTTCCATCTGAATACCGGGTTGGCCAGTGAATGGGGGAAGTACAGGTTCTGCAGAAGTGGTGGGTACCCAATCAGGATTGGCAAATTCTGCAGGAAGGACACTATGGGAACAACTGGCCTGCCTTTGTCTTCTTCTTGGTGGCAGCGGGACACTACTTGTGCTTGCCACCTCGCCAGCTTGAACTGCACTTATGGGACTCGCCACATCACCAAGTGTTACTTCAGTGCTGGATGTACGTCCAGGGTGTACTAGGCCGCTGGTGCTTGCCAGTTCACCAGAAGGAATAGCGGCACTAGTACTGGCTCTCTGCTCCATATGAGGGACCTGCGGTTCTTGCACCTCAACAACATCAGAAGATCGGGATCTGGTACGCCTGACCTTAGCAGGGACCTCACCTTCGTCGCCAGAGCTATGTGTCATGGAGCCGCTGTCCTCTACAGGATCGTATTCTGAGCCTGAATCTGACAGATGAGTGACCTCCTCTTCACTATCTGTCATGTTCAGAAAAGTGTAGGCCTCTTCATTAGTGTTCCTTAAATTTGCCATTTTGGGCTCTAAATTTACTGGTACAACTAGTGAGATTCACAGGTAAAAAAAGCACCTAGGCTGTCAGCGACTGTATAAAAGGCTACCAAAAAAATCTGTTAGTGATCGCAGGGATCAGGCCTGACTCTGCGAATGCTACAGTTATGTGTGTTGTGTTTTGTAAGTGATTGATCGATCGATACTGCACTTGGGTGGGCTGGGCTGGGCTGGGCGGAGGGGCAAAACGAAGGTGCTAGCACGTATCTGGGCTGATCCCGCTAACAATATAACAATGCGTTTTTTGGAAACTGCTGAGGACGCTAGTATAGATCTGATCAGATATTGATCTGTTCAGATAATATACCACTAAGGGAGGTGTATGCTTTGCACGTGGGTGTTAGCGGTACTGGCACTAATCTGGCGCTGCCTGGGGTGACGCAGACCCTAAAACCTAATTGGTATCACCCGCCGGGTGATCAGGGGGTTGAACCTTTATTGGGTAATAAATTGCGGGTGCCATAATGCTATAAAAAGCAAACCCGTGACACTTATATGGTGATCACTGGTTAAAGGGTTAACTAAGGGCAATCAGGGGGTTAAAACCTTTATTAGGTAATATATTGGGGTATTTGACGCTATATAAAAACCTGATGTGGAGCCTAAATAACTAAATAACTAACTGGCTAACCAGCGTCACCAGTGACACTTATACGGTGATCACTGGTGAAAGGGTTAACTCTAGGGGCAATCAGGGGGTTAAAACCTTTATTGGGTTGTATATGGGGGTACCTAATGCTATAAAAACCTGGCGGTGAAACAAAAAAAATAACTGGCTACCTAGCGGCACCAGTGACACTAATGCAGCAATCAGAAAAACTACCGCTTAGTGACACTGGCAAAAGGGGGTGAAAGAGTTACCTAGGGGGCAATCAAGGGGTTAAACCTTTATTAGGGGAGTAGGGGGCTACCCTGGACCTACAGGGGTCTAAAGCTAACTGCCCTGACACTTTTTACAGTCACAAATGACACTAAATGCAGTGATCAGTAAATAAATGACCACTGCAATCAGTGACACTGTGACTGGGGGGGGCAGGGGGTGATCGGGGGTGACTGGGGGGTGAAAAGTGTGCCTATGTGTACCTATGTGTCAGTGTACTCTTGGTGCACTTACTTAGATGTCTTCTCTCCTCGCTGTTCCAGTCAAAAAGACCGCCACAAGGAGAGTGACATCACTTCCTCTTGCCTGTGTTTACAGTTCACAGGCAGGGGAAGCTTCTCATTCGCCAGGAGCGATCGCGAGAAATCAATGGCTGCCCCCTCATCACGGATCGCTCCTGAAGCAAAACGGACCTTAAGTGGTTAGGCCACATTGCAGTTGAAGGTGGCCTAGGGTCTTTCCAACTGAGTGCAATACCTGTTGAACATTTTCAGTCGGGGTGTACTTTTGTTGCCAGCGGTTTAGACATTAATGGCTGACTGTTAAGGTTATTTTGAGGGGACAGCAAATTTACACTGTTACACAAGCTGTATACTCACTACGTTACATTGTAGCCAAGTGTCATTTCTTCAGTGTTGTCACATGAAAAGAGAGAATAAAATATTAACAAAAATATGAGGGGTGTACTCACTTTTATGAGATACTGTATATACACACACACGCACACGCACGCGTGCGCACGAAATCACACACACAGTGCGGACCCCCCTTACATCAGGGTCCCCAGAGGGCCCCTCCCTGCATCAGGGTCCCCAGAGATCCCGCCTTACATCAGGGTCCCCAGAGAGCCCCCCCTTTACATCAGGGTCCCCAGAGAGCCTCACCTTTCATCTGGGTCCCCAGAGAGCTCCCTTAGATCAGGGTCCCCAGAGAGCCCCCCTTACATCAGGGTGCCCAGAGAGCCTCCCCTTACTTTAGGGTCCCTAGAAGGCCCCTTACATCTGGGTCCCCAGAGTGCCCCTTTCTTATATCAGGGTCTGCATAGAGAGCCCCCTTTCATCATGGTCCCCAGAAAGCCCCTCTTATATCAGGGTCACCAGAGAGCCCCTTCCTTACATCAGGGTCCCCAGAAGAGCCCCTCTTACATCAGGGTCCCCAGAGGGACCCCCTTAGTTCAGGGTCCCCAGAAAGTCACCCCCCTTTCAGAGGTTCCCCTGTACCTGGCTGGTCTCTTCTGTGTACCTTGGACCCCCATTACATCTCTGTACCCCCCACCTGGGAGGAGATGAGAGGCGGCGATATGATGTCCATGAGCTGTGGGATCTCCCCTGGGGCTTGTAGTTCACTCTCCGACTGTATCCACTGGAGAGGGGAGGGGCCTTTGACCCGGGCATGTATCATCAAGAGTGTAGAAGCAGAGCGACTCACTGAAGAGTGAAGCCAATACATGCCTGAGTCAGAGGCCCCTCCCCTCTCCACTGTATACATTCGGAGAGAGAACTACAAACCCCGGGGAGATTCCGCGGCTCATAGGCACCATAGAGCTGCTGATTGCTGCCTCCCACCCCCCCTCATGTTAAACTAACAGCCAGGGGTGCAGGAGAGATGCCGGGTCTTGGGGCCCCCCACAGCAGCAGAATGGGAGGGCTCAGTCGCAGGTGCGAATGCAGTGACACCTATAGTTACACCACTGGCTGTACTCCAATGGCCTCCACTGTCACTAGATCTCAATCCAATAGAGCTCCAATAGGATGTGGTGGAACAGGAGATTTGCATCATGGGAGTGCAGCCCAACAAATCTGCAACAACTGTGTGATGCTATAATGTCAATATGAGCCAAAATCTCTGAGGAATGTTTCCAACACCTTGTTGAATTTATGCCATGAAGAATTAAGGCAGTTCTGAAGGCCAAAGGGGGCCGAAAAACGGTACTAGAGGTACGAGAAAGGTGTATCTAATAAACTGGCTGGTGAGTGTGTATATACAGTGTGTGTATATGTATGTATATATATATATATATATATATATATATATATATATATATATATATATATATATATATACACACACTGTATATGCCCATCCAGCCAGAAACCTTGTGAGCTGACAACTTCTTATGCTCGCTACCTGTTGTTGGTTAGCATTGTTCCTTGGACTAAAGAACACTTAACCTTATGTTACAAAAAAGAGAAGAGAGGGGATCTGTTATAAACTCATAACACAATCCCTGTCCTAGGTTGACAACCCTGTTTCTCCTAGATAGATTATGATTGTGACCCCTATGAAGTGTGTTCCTATCTAAATCACCAGGTTAAACTAAAGGGGAAAAAGTATGGAAAAAGAAAACAAATTCAGGCACCTCATCAAAGCAAAGCTGATTTTCAATTTATTAAATTTTTCAATAAGACACATAATTTGAATCCAATGCAGTTTTACTTCCCAAAGCACTTTCTAGAGGATGTTTTTCCAGCCAAAAAAAAGACTTTCTAAAATGTTCTCTGTCCTGTATATATACATTTCTCCTGAGGAAGCAAGTGCTGTCTTGCGAAACGTATTGAGATCCTATACATAAGTATCTGCTCTCTGGATTACCAGTCATTTCATTATTTATGTAACTATGGATATTATGTGCGCATACCTGCACCCGTGTTCTAGGATTTTAAATGTGTGAAAAACTTTTATTGTTTGAGGGACACAGACAGTGAATATGAAATGCACAAATTTTATTCAAAGTCCCTTGAGCACCTTCCATTTTTGTAATTTTGTATATATACCTTACGCATGCCAGCTCTATTCTTGCTTAGTAAGTAATTAAAGTCCTACAAGATGGTGATCTATAAAAACTATATATACTAGATGATGACTTACCTAAACTATCCAATCAATCGCTACACAATCAGGCAGATCCTTGCACTACATCCTTCTTGGCAGTTCTAATGGTGAATGTAAAATCAGACTGTAATGTGTTTGGTGAGCATAACAGACAGATGTATTAGAAAATCTTGAGGTAGATATTGGAGTTCCTCCTCCCTTATTCAGACAGGTGTCCACCACTATCTAAATACTGTATATTGGAAACCAAAAAGTGGTCTTGGACCACCAGGATGTCTATTAAGCTCGGACACCACTTAGAGATTGGCTAAAATTTAGCAATAATGCATATAAACATCTATAAGTTTGCAGTTATACATAAACATCAGTGGCACTGCTAAATGATGCATATGCTGCCTTACTAATTGGATTCCCTTATATTGGATTCTTTTTATTTGCATTATTGCTATATTTTAAATGATTATGTTTATTATATTTACTTTGATTCTAGCTACAGTATAAGATAGAAAAGGGTATTTCTATTATCTGAATGACGAAGATATAGTAAATAGCCCCTGGACAATGTTGTCTGTTTTTAATAGGAAGAGAAGGGCATGCCTAAATTGGATTAATTTATATATACTATTTGTATGTCAAAAGTATTTATATTTAACTTTTGATTGGGAACAACCTCTAGGCTTTTACCTCTGTCATGACCAGAGCAGTTTTTGCTATTAAGCATTTAACTCTTTTTTTCACACAAATCTAACTTTCTTTTGGTGGTATTTGATCACAACAAAAAAAACCTGAATATTATGAAAAAAAAAACATTTTTTTTAAATTCTGCTACAAAACATATCCAATAAAAAAAAAAAATCTTCAAGAATGTGGGCCAAACTACAGCATATTCTGCTACCTGTCTGATAAAAAAAATCCCAAAGAGTGTATATTGACTGGTTTGCAAGTTATAGCTTCTACAAACTATGGTATATATACTGGTATTTTGATTTATATACTTTTTTTATACTACTAATGGCAGTGATCAATGACTTACAATGGGACTGCAATAGTGCTGGGGTAACTTACTGCCACTGACATCACCAGTAACATTAATACAGTGATCAGTGATAATATTATACACTGTCACTGTACTAATGACGATGGCTGGGAAGGAATTAACATCTAGGGTGATCAAGTGGTTAAATGTGTCTAAATATTTGTAAAGTGTGCTGCTTCTACTACTACTGTAGATCTTAAGTTTCTCACCCTTGCTTTGGAAGGATGAGAAACAGAGATCACTGTAGAGAGCTCTGTGTTTATTGTCAACATCAGCAGGTCCCGGCCATGAGCCATTGTACAATCACAGCAGGTGTCGATGGGGGTGTGCATTTGCACACCCTAAACCTGGAAGCAGGCAATGACTGTAGATTTGCCTGTGCGGGCCACCCATTCACAATACATTGCGGGCAGGCACTCCACAAGTGGTTGAAGTAATTTTAAAGGAATTTTTTTTCTTAAAATAAAACATGTTATACTTACCTACTCTGTGAAATATTATTGCTAAGAGTGGCAGCTTACCTCCTCTTCTGGGATCCCCGCCAGCACTGTCCCCTCCTCTTCTTCTGTGTGTGCCTCCATAACAAGGCGGCTTCTGTTGGAGCACTCATGCAAGCACACTTGCAGAGCTCTGTAGACACACACAGCTTGGCTTGGTCATGTCCCCTGCTCCCTACTCACAGGATTTAATCGGCCAATGTTTTCCGCTGTGGCCTCTCTATCCTGTGAATACAGGAAGAGGGAAGAGAAGAACTGTAGATGAGCACAGGGATGGATAGATACAAGACTCAGGTAAGTGATTAAGGTGGTAGTTGGGGGGGCAGCTGGTATTAGATTTTTTACCTTAATGCAGATAATGCATTAGGGAAAACAAAAACCCTTTGCCTTTAGAATCACTTTAAAGCGGCACTCCACCCGCTTGTTTACTTCCTCCCAGGTACCCGCTCTCACTTCCGGGTAAGATCGCCACAATTCTTTTGTGGCGATCTACAGAATTTCTGGCCCCTCCCCCCGCTACCTTCTGGGAGACACACAGGTCCCAGAAGACAGCGGAACCATTCAGAAAGTGCTGTGCGACTCACGCATGCACAGTAGAAAACAGGCTGTGAAGCTGCAAGGCTTCACTTCCTGTTTCCCTTAGACAAGAAGCCAGCGCTTGTACCCAGAGCTGATGGACAGATCAGCTTGGGGTGCCGACATCACGGGATTCCTGGACAGGTGAATGTCCTTTAAATAAAAGTCAACAGCTACAAATAGTGTAGCTGCTGACTTTTAATATATTTTTTTGCAGTCTAGAACTTTTTAATAGATATCTTGGAGGATGCTGGGAAATAGTGTGAGTGCATTCTGCTGAAATTTGATGACCGTTTATATTCTCTCTTCTAGGATCTGGGATAATCGCATGTCAGAAGAAGCAATTAAAGAGTTAAAAAAGATGAAAAAGCTCTGCCCAAGACTGAAGTGAATGGAGTCAGGACATTGCTCTGGATGATGAGGAAAATGGGGTTTAGATAATACAAACCAAGAGGAGAATGAATCATCACAGATGAACTATTACAGCCAGGACAAAAAGAGGAGTTATTAAGGCATATTCCATTAAAAAAGAAACATTTCATATATAAAATGAGCACTTGGAATAAAGACCCATGGTGGCCTCATAGGGAGTGTCCCAGTACATAGATTTTTTTCTGCAGCTTCTGGTGAAAGAATTGCCCTCTTACCTCAAGGCCCACCTCATAGAAACTGCTCAGTAATATAGATGGGAACCATTATACTATTGATTGCCACTGGGTGTAAATTCTTTATATACTTCTATAGCTCCCAATATAAGCCTCCAAGCAGATGAACATTTTCTATTTACACAATCAGATCTGATTTACAAGCAGGCCTGATTCATCTTGGATGGGTCACGTTTCTGCCTGAAAAACATATATTTTGTTTTTGATGATGATTTTTATCTCCAGACCACAGCCACAGCTATAGGGGCAAATTTTACACCTAGCTATGCTAATGTAACCATGGGTCTCTGGGAGGCTAATTACATCTATAGCCATATTCACTTTCCTCTACATCTGGTGTTCTTTGGAACATACATTTGATGATATTGTTATCATCTGAGACGTTCCACCCTCCACTACCACTGATTTTGTTCAACATTGTAATAATAATCATTATGGATTATTTAACTCATGTAGTTTATACTACCTCTTTCGTTTTTTGTTTTTTTTAACTTAACTTTGACTTTTCTGGATCTAGGGTTATTTAAAAAGAATTACTTCAAAGTCATATCTGGCAATTCTTACATTCACTCCAGTAGTTGCCATCACCCGAAATGGGAAAACAATATTCCCAAGAGCCAATTCTATCAGCTCCAGAGAAATTGCACTTTAGGTACTGATTATATAGACCAAGGGCATATTTGGAAACAAAAGTTTTAAGGAAAAGGCTATTCACCCAATATCATTGAAGATGTCTTCACAACCTGTTTAGATCCTCCTACCAAAGCTTAAAATTCCAACAAAAATATTGATCTAGCCCCAATTAGCTTTATCATACAATTCCACAATAAGTATAAAATGATAGAAAGGATTCTTTCCAGACATTGGGGAATCTTATTACAAAATCCACCATTTGGACTGATACTTTCCTCTTTTTGCATATCATCGGGTGTGCAATATAAAAAAGTCAGGTTGCCTCCGGAAAGCTCAAAAAACAAGACAAAATCTGTCCCGGTCCAGGCAACCTCTTTGGAAACCTGGTAGGGATGTTTTAGTGTAGAAAGATGAAATGCTTTTGTATTTTTTTATTTTTACACTGTTGCTTTATTTATTTTTTATCACTTTTATTGCTGTCACAAGGAATGTAAACATCCTTTGTGACAGGTCATTTTAATTTGATTGGGTGGCAAGAGCCTATGTTCTATAATTGTTCTACAGAACTTGTTATCTACACCCTAATATGCTGTATGTTGGCAGGACCATTAGGAAATTATGGACAAAGTTTGGGGAACATTGGCATGCCATGGAACAAGGGAGTGCCAAAACACGTTAGGGAAGTACATGGACAGTCCACCAAAGAATTACAAGTTTGGGTGAACAAATTCCCAATACTTACTCCAAAGTTGAAGGTTTCAAAAGGCTTTGTGAGCAAGAGCGTTTTGGATATTTTCTTTGAACACCTTTTTCCCCAATGGGCTCAATAAAGAAATATATTTAAAAAAACTACTCAAAATGACTGTATTTGTTTCTATCATTTTTTTATTAAATTGATTTACTAAATTGTTTTTGCATTCACATTTTATGTTTGTATTTATTATTCTTCTTTTTACTATTATGACTTTTTCCATTTTTATTCACAAGTATTGCTGATTTTTGCTATGTTTTGGTAATGTTTGCAGTATTTTTTGTATTGTTTTCTGTGTTCATACTTATACAGCATTTCTTTGCAGCAAGGAATATCTGGAATATATTGGTATATTTGAATATTCATAGTATGGCCTGTCCTAGCCCCCTTCTAAATTGTTCCTGGGTGATTCCATCTGTACTAGGCTTGAGAAAAAAGCGTGTATGCCCTAAACTGTGTAGCCATGCCTGCGTTGCAATCTGATATCATCTGTCCATCCTGGCAATACCGCCTTTCTCTCTAAGCTTCCGTGGACTCTACTGGTTCTGTTTACTGCTGCACACTTCTTGGCATCGCTCTGTAGTGTCTGGCCATCTTCCTGCCAAACTCTGCATGTAATCATCCATCTTGAGCCTGCAGGAGTGATTCCTTTTGTGTGGTTGTTATGCCTGCTCATTTGAACCACATGTGAGCGCATTTATGCTTTTATCTGTTGTTTTAATAAAATGTACACTTAAATGGTCGCACTCTCTGCTTGTTTTTTATTTCTAGTGCTAAGTCTGGAGGATTTACTTGGTCCATGTTTGTTGAGGAGCTGCAACCATCCATGAGTGACTGTCAATTATATCAGACTTTTAAAAAGGCCACTCCCATACTACACACTTAATTTTGCACAATATATTTCATGATTTATTCATATATAAAATAATTAAGTAACACTGCCAAACTGAAGATTGGTTCCAATTGTTATCCTGACCTCCATCCTACAAACCTCTTACTAAACCCATATGACTGCTGTAATCCTTATTTTCAGACTGAAAAGCCTCAGTTACAGAGGAAATGCCAAGGAAAGATTCAGTCCTGCCTAGGTCCCCTATCATGGTGTCTTCATGATCCTGAAGACTAACCAAACTTCCCACACTGACTGTTGACCATGAGGGTTGATCCCTGCAGGAGAGCTCATTGTCCTGTCATGTAACACCGCTTTACCAAGCTCCCATCGTTGAGAACACTGACTGCATGTGGAGACATCCAATCGTGACGGTACACAGCCAGCAACATAGGCAAAGTCATAGCCGGTTATGCACTGATACCAGTGCTCAGAGACCAGTGACAGATCCACGGGGGGGATCACGGAGGACGGAGACCAACAGCATATACACCATATGAGCAGTAAAGTACTTTTAATATTGGGTGAATGCACTTAGCCCACTACAGGTGACTTAAAAATATATCATCTACATATATGAAGCCTCACATCCCCTAGCTTACCAGGGTCTCACGATTGCTATTACCCGGAAGGGACCAAAAGTCTTAGCCCCTGTACACACGGTCGGAGATTTCGACAACCAAATCCGTCGGATTTTGTCCGTCGGATTTTGCCCGTCGGATCTTGTCCGAAACTGTTGCATACACATGGTCGGACTAAGTTGTCGAAAAATCCGATCATTCAGAACGTGATGACGTAATTTCGTTATGATGGGACTACGTTCAGGCTAGTAGCCAATAGCTTTGATGTAGGAATTTGATCTGAGCATGCGTGGCACTTGGTCCGATCAAAATTCTCTACACATGATCGGAGTATGTCTGATCGAACCAGTTGGTCGGAAAATATTTCCAACAAGTTGGAAAATTGGGTCCGACGGATATTCCGACGGAATCAGTCCGATGCATACCACACACAGTCGGATTATCCGACAACACGGTCCGATAGGACACATTCCGATGGATTCTCCGACCGTGTGTACAAGGGCTAACACCAACTTAAGGTTTATAGACTACCGGGACTAAACACGATCCTAATCAAGAATTTATTTATCATCTTCAAAACTGTTGTCTAGGGATGGCCGAACGGTTCGCCCGGCGGCCGTTTCACGGCGAATTTCGGCTGTTCGCTGTCCGCCCAATCGGCGGACTATTGCCGCCGTTCGCCCGGCGGACTTCCGTGTTTACTGTGAAAAAGAACTTTGACCTATGATGACACATCCATCATGGGGTACAGGACAGCCAATTGAGACATTACAGCACATGGACACTTGGACATTCCCCCTAACTTATAAATAGACCCGATCCGGTGGCCATTTTACATTCTTTCTTCTGTCACTATAGGGAGAGGTTGCTGTGTGGAGCAGGGAGAGATTGCAGTGACCCAAATCGCTAGCTATTTGGTCCACAAAAGGTCTTTTCAGGACTGGTATAGGTGTTTGGTGTAGTTCAGGATATAGGTTTGAGGCAGTGCTGTGCTAGTGATTGTTGCAGCAGCCTGAGTGTCTTTTGTCAGTGTAGAGAAAGGGACAGGACGCTGTGTGCTGCAGGGACAGTCAGTTTAATCATTAGCTGTTACTATTAGGTTCACAAAAGTGCTATTCAAGTTATTGTTCCAGCAGCCTCTGTTTTGTCAGTTTAAATAGGGACAGGCAGGAAGCTGTGTGTGAGGCAGTGAGGGACAGTCAGTTTAATCAGTAGCTGTTACTATTGGGTCCACAAAGGTTCTTTTCAGGACTGGTATGGTAATAGGCTTGTACACGTATAATATTCTTTCTTCCAAATATAGAAAGAATATTATACTTGACTGCTGTCCTTCTGCTGCAGTCTGCTAATCATTCACAACCTACTTGTTCCACAAAGGTCTTTATAAGGACTGGTAAGGTCTAGGGTGCTACAGTACATAGGGTTGAGTGAGGTACAGTCTGCTATTCGTTAAGGACTGGTATAGGTCCACAATACATAGGGTTGAGGTGCACTACTGCTGACTGCTGCCCTATACTGCAGCAGTCCTTCATCAGTATAGGGACTGACGTACAGTCTGCTAATCATTCACAACCTACTTGTTCCACAAAGGTCCTTATAAGGACTGGTAAGGTCTAGGGTGCTACAGTACATAGGGTTGAGTGAGGTACAGTCTGCTATTCCTTAAGGACTGGTATAGGTCCACAATACATAGGGTTGAGGTGCACTACTACTGCTGAGTTTGACTGCTGCCCTATACTGCAGCAGACCTTTATCAGTATAGGGACTGAGAGTTTTGTCACAGGGTCATTTAAAAAATGGCAGGCCCTTCCGCAGGGGTGGTAGGGGTAGGGCAGGAGCAACAGGCGTGAGCAAAAGTGGGAAGTTAAAGAAGGTGCGTTCAATTACTTTAAAGGACGCACCAGACTTGGTTAAGTGGCTCACTCAGCCTTACTCTTCTGCACCCTCCTCATCCTCTCGATCTGCACTCTCTTCTTCACTCTCTGCTATGTGCACCCCCAAAGACACTACCACCAACAACACCACCACCACCACAACCACCACATACCTTCCGCTTGAGTCACAGGAATTATTTTCCGATCCATATCAAGACATTTCTGATGCACAGCCACTCTTGGTATTGGATCAGGAAGAGGAGGTAGCAACAACCGCTACTCAGCAGTCTGACGACAGTACCCAGATCAGCCCGAGGAGGAGGTTGGTCCCCGGGGTTGCTGCCTACTCCGAGATCTCTACTTATAGCGGTGGGGAAGGTGACGTCGATGATAACATGTCTAGTGATGTCACATGGGTGCCCACAAGAGAAGAAGAGGAGGGGAGTTCAGAGGGAGATATGGACCAGCAGATAGGGAGGAGAAGCAGGAATAACTTACATTGCACAGGAGGGACAAAGCAGACTGCTAATGTATCAGGAGCGAGTCATCGACCATGTACGGTCACATCTGGCGCTCCCAGGACACCCGCACATGGCTCCGCAGTGTGGGCTTTTTTTAACGTGTCCGCTGCTGACAATAGCGTTGCCATCTGCAATCTTTGCAGTCAACGCATTAGTCGTGGTAAGCCCAACACTCACCTAGGGACGACCGCCTTAAGAAGGCACATGAGCAGCCATCACCGAGCCCAGTGGGAGCAACAGAACACACAAAGCCACACTCCAGGCTCTCACCATCCAGCCTCGTCTTCTACTTCTCCTTCTCCTCTCTCCTCACAATTGTCCTCCACTCCACCTTCCATCACGCCAAGCTCAAGTTTTTCTGCAAAAAGGCAGGCTTCCGTGGGCCTAATGTTCGAGCGTAAAAAAATGATGACGTCGGATAACCCTCTTGCCCAACGGTTGATGGCTGGCTTGTCAGAACTCATAGCCCGCCAACTACTGCCATATAAATTGGTGGACTTGGAGGCCTTTCGAAAATTTGTGGCCATTGGAACACCACAATGGAAGGTCCCAGGAAGGAAGTATTTCTCAGAGAAGGGCATCCCAGAGCTATATGGCCATGTTCAGCGGCAAGTGAATGTATCTCTGGCACACAGTGTCGGTGCCAAGATACATCTGACCACAGACATGTGGTCTAGCAAACACGGGCAGGGAAGGTATATCACTTTTACTGCCCACTGGGTGAACTTTCTGACGGCCGTCAAGCATGTAACCCGTGGCACCCGTGTAGATTTGGTTTTACTGCTACGGATTGCATGCAGGCCTGGCTCTTCTTCTCCTCCTCCTCCTACTCCATCCTCCTCCCTCTCCTCCTTGGCTGACTCCTCCTTTTCCACTGCTAGTGTCTCTTCAGCTGTGCCGCCCAAGCTCCCCAGAACCTATTCGACATGCCAGGTGAGACGTTGCCATGCCGTGCTGCGTCTGCTGTGCCTGGAAGCCAAGAGCCACACTGGCCCGGCACTCCTTTCAGCTTTGCGTTCACAGGCAGATCAGTGGCTAACACCGCTCAATTTGACAGTTGGTAAAGTGGTGTGTAACAACGGTGCCAACGTCTTAAACTTGGTCGTGCAGCGATTTGTTGTCAAATACCCTGGGGTCTAGGACATCTTGCGGCAGGCAAGGAAAATCTCGGCCCATTTCAGAAGTTCTTACACGGCCATGGCTCGCCTTGCTGACATTCAGCGGCGACACAATCTGCCGGTCAGACGTCTTATTTGCGATTGCCCGACGTGATGGAACTCAACCTTCTATATGCTTGATAGGCTGCTCCAGCAGAAACGTGCAGTTAACGTCTACCTGTATGAACTCTGCGGCAGAACAGGTTCTGGGGAGCTGGGGGTTTTTTCATCGCGCCAGTGGCTGCTCATGCGCGACGCATGCAGACTTCTGCGGCCATTTGAGGAGATCACCAAACTGGTCAGTCGCAGCCATGGCGCCATCAGTGACATGGTACCTTATGCCTTCTTTATGGATCGTGCATTGCGTCGTGTCATTGATCAAGCTGTGGAGGAGCAGGAGCGGGAAGATGAGGAAGTCGCAATGCTGGATGAATTCCCAGGGGGGGCTACTCTATCTGAGACAAGTGAACAACAGGAGTCTGAAGAGGAGTCAGAGGAGGATGGTGCCGGGGCGGATGAGGAGGAGCAAGAAGAGCATGCTTTAAACCTTTCTGGGATCCCTGTTGTGCGTGGATGGGGAGAGGAGAATGAAGAGGACGACATTATCCTGGATGATGAGCAGGAGCCAGGCCACCACACCGCTTCCAGTTTAGTGCAAATGGGGGCCTTCATGCTCCAGTGTTTTAATAGGGACCCCTGTATAAAAAGCATAAGTGTCAAGGACCAGTACTGGGTGGCAACGTACTTAGACCCCCGGTACAAACACAAAATGTTACCGCCGTCACAGAGGGCTGTCAGAATGCAGCACTTCCAGGCCTTGCTTCGAGAAATGCTGCATTCTGCTTTTGCGTGCGCTGGCAGAGGAGCAATTCCCACTCCCAGAGAAGGAGTTGCGGGTACCAATCCAACAGCGCCTGCAAGAATAGGCCGGTTTGAAGATGTGTTGGTGACTTCGGATATGAGGTCATTCTTTCAGCTGACCCATCGACAGGTGTCATCCGGATCCAGCATCAGGGAACGTCTAGACCGTCAGGTGTCCGACTACATCGGGTTAACGGCCGATGTGGATGCTCTGAGGAGTGATGAACCCCTGGACTACTGGGTGGGCAGGCTTGACCTCTGGCCAGAGCTTGCCCAATTTGCAATCGAACTGTTGGCTTGCCCCTAGTCCAGTGTCCTGTCCGAAAGGACGTTCAGCGCAGCAGAGGGGATCGTGACCAATAAGCGTACTCGTCTAGCTCATGACAGTGTTAACTACCTCACATTTCTAAAAATAAATGAGGCATGGATCTCGGAGGAATTCAACACATGTGACCAGTAGACCATGTATATGTCTATAAACAATTTTTTAAATCGAGCACACAGACCTTCTTTCTTCATTTGGCTCACTTCCTTGTCCAAAAAAAGCACACCTTACTATATGCCCGTACCCTCCTGTTTGAAGAGGTTGAGCGGTGTCATATTTCTACTGGGGCTGCTTATTATGAGGGGCTCCCATCATCCCTGTGCTGTGCTGACTTCCTCCTGGGGCTGTACCTCTGCTGTGCATATTATGAGGGGCTCCCACCATCCCTGTGCTATGTTGAAATCCTCCTGAGGCTGCTTATTATGAGGGGCTCCCACCATCCCTGTGCTGTGCTGACTTCCTCCTGGGGCTGTACCTCTGCTGTGCATATTATGAGGGGCTCCCACCATCCCTGTGCTATGCTCATTATGAGGGGCTCCCACCATCCCTGTGCTATGCTCATTATGAGGGGCTCCCACCATCCCTGTGCTATGCTGACTTCCTCCTGGGGCTGTACCTCTGCTGTGCATATTATGAGGGGCTCCCACCATCCCTGTGCTATGCTCATTATGAGGGGCTCCCACCATCCCTGTGCTATGCTCATTAAGAGGGGCTCCCATCATCCCTGTGCTATACTGACTTCCTCCTGGGGCTGCTTACGGTGCAGGTGTCAGTGCTGTATATCACGGTGCTGGTGTCAGTGCTGTATATCACGGTGCTGGTGTGAGTGCTTTATGTCACGCTGCTGATGTCAGTGCTCTCTATCATGGTGCTGCTGTCAGTGCTGTATATCACGGTGCTGGTGTTAGTGCTTTATGTCACGCTGCTGATGTCAGTGCTCTCTATCACGGTGCTGGTGTCAGATGACTCTATCACGGTGCAGGTGTCATTGCTGTATGTCACGCTGCTGATGTCAGTACTCTCTATCACGGTGCTGCTGTCAGTGCTGTATATCACGGTGCTGGTGTTAGTGCTTTATGTCACGCTGCTGATGTCAGTGCTCTCTATCACGGTGCTGTTGTCAGATGACTCTATCACGGTGCAGGTGTCATTGCTGTATGTCACGCTGCTGATGTCAGTACTCTCTATCACGGTGCTGCTGTCAGTGCTGTATATCACGGTGCTGGTGTTAGTGCTTTATGTCACGCTGCTGATGTCAGTGCTCTCTATCACGGTGCTGTTGTCAGATCACTCTATCACGGTGCAGGTGTCATTGCTGTATGTCACGCTGCTGATGCCAGTGCTCTCTATCACGGTGCTGGTGTCAGATGACTCTATCACGGTGCAGGTGTCATTGCTGTATGTCACGCTGCTGATGTCAGTACTCTCTATCATGGTGCTGCTGTCAGTGCTGTATATTACGGTGCTGGTGTGAGTGCTTTATGTCACGCTGCTGATGTCAGTGCTCTCTATCATGGTGCTGCAGTCAGTGCTGTATATCACGGTGCTGGTGTTAGTGCTTTATGTCACGCTGCTGATGTCAGTGCTCTCTATCACGGTGCTGGTGTCAGATGACTCTATCACAGTGCAGGTGTCATTGCTGTATGTCACGCTGCTGATGTCAGTACTCTCTATCACGGTGCTGCTGTCAGTGCTGTATATCACGGTGCTGGTGTTAGTGTTTTATGTCACGCTGCTGATGTCAGTGCTCTCTATCACGGGGCTGGTGTCAGATGACTCTATCACGGTGCAGGTGTCATTGCTGTATGTCACGCTGCTGATGTCAGTACTCTCTATCACGGTGCTGCTGTCAGTGCTGTATATCACGGTGCTGGTGTTAGTGCTTTATGTCACGCTGCTGATGTCAGTGCTCTCTATCACGGTGCTAGTGTCAGATGACTTTATCACGGTGCAGGTGTCATTGCTGTATGTCACGCTGCTGGTGATCATCTCCTGCACCCTCTTCTTTGCCTACCCTGACCTTCCCTCTCCTCCATTGCCTTCATGCGCTCCACAGTCCTGAATTGTCACAACAATTTCACATATAAAAAAAGAATGCTTGTAGTTGCCGATCCCAGATTCACCTCATACATGTGTTATGTCATTGGCCATGTGGTGGGACTATGTTTGCACAGCTATTAATTATTTTGTGGCTGCAAATTTGACCTGTAGGTTTGCAAAGTTTGTCTCCCATTGAAGTCAATGGGGCCCGCTGCGAACGTTACGGTTCGCAAACTATCGGCCGCATTCGCGATCCGTGTTCGCGAAACGTCCCGTCGGAAGTTCGTCCATCACTACTGTTGTCACCGGGACTTTCCATGAAATCTTTACATATACTTAAGATCTATACTTGATACACCTTCATAAATATCTGGTTAAAGACTATTCAAGACATGTTCCCCTGAATGGAAAGATCAGAACTCAAGTTTCTTAATACCACACACCTTACGGCATTTTTTGCTCCCTTATTATCAGTCAGCCTTCTTTTTCCTTTCCCTCTCCCCTATCCATTTCTTCCCGGAGCCACGCACAGGTCAAGCTGTCACTTTACATAGTACACTCTTTTCTTTAAAGACATTTCCATGATGAATGTTTCATCTGGCATCTAAACTGTGTGTCACTATGTGGCATCTGGATGCTTCTTTTTAATTGTTACATGTAGTGTCTTATGTTTACGTGAATGCGTGATGCATCAATTACTGTAGTGATTTTCTATTGCCCATTACAGTGAAGTTGCTATTTTTCTTGACATTTGGCTTATCATTCTGCCAACTTGTTCTAAATAAATGTAATAAATATAAATTTTTGATACTCTTAAAAGGATCGAATTCTGTCATTAGTAAATCTTTTCTTGGGCCTCACACCCAAATTATTTGTTTTTGCTATATGTTTAGTTACGGGAGCAGCACCCTACATGGTGTAGGATCCATGAGTAACCACCCCACTTGTTGAGGTGAATATATACATGTTTAGCCTGTTCTTTTTGTTGTTTTCCTTGAGCTCAGAACTGTGTTTGTATGAAGCTAAGTACTGGAGAAGTACAATACAGGAGGGACTCATAGGCTGATAGGCATGATATATTTTAACAAAGTACAAGGAGTACAAACAAAGAGGCACTATTTAGGAAGTTATGTTCTTTCCCAATTACCCCAGATCCCTTTAAAAGGTTCTAAACACCCGGGGGCCATAAAGGATCCACAATCCTGTGACACAGTGATGACATGATCTGGAGACAGTCCCACCAGAAACCCAACTTTAGCTGGGGGGAGCTGCTTTTGACAGATCAGCCGCTGCTCTAGGAGTAAACAGTTAAACACACATTGGTCACCTAGTAACTAATGTGTTAAGCAGGCTTCAACAGGTTCATTTTTATTTATTTTTATTTTTTTATTTTTTTTGTTTCAATGTTTTTATTAATAGTTTTAAATTTAGAAGCATTACTAGAGAACTATACATCAAACAGAATAATAAGTTCAGCGAGATGAATACAGTGATACATATTGGAGAGGGAGAACATTTCAGCATGAAGATCACAATAAAATACAATGCAACCTGGAAATATATTATAGTTGAATGTGCTTAGGTGTTGACCATGGTGACTTAGCTGCATATAGTTGTGATACAGCCTTCACTTTGTCTGATCTGGGAAGCAGAGGCAAGGTGCCAGCATCCCACTTTTTCCCGGGAGCAAACTGTGAATGCGCGGGGGTATTGGATGGGAGCTTAAAGTCAAGTTGTTTTCCCAGCAGATGATGCAAGCGAAAAGAAGAGAAAAAAATAAAAATAAAATAAAATAATGATAACATCAGAGTAAAAGGTAGAGGGGGTGAGGGGGAGGACAGTGGGGTGGGGTAGCAGCTTGTGTGTGAACCAAACCATTCAGACATCAAGTTTCGTGGTGTTCACGGAGGGTGAGGTGTTTACTTGGTATGTGATATGCCGCGTACACACGGTCTAACTGTTTGACGTACTTAGTCCGTTGAAACACATTTCAGCGGACAATCCGCTCGTGTGTGGGCTTCAGCGGACTTTATCAGCGTGCAGTCCGGAGTACTAAGATTTTCGGATTTTCCAAAAATCTGTCCGTCGTACTTTGGTTTCAGTGGACAATACGGTCGTCAGTATGCTAGTTCGACGGACTAAGAATGGCGCATGCCCAGAAAGGATTTACACGGCGGAAGGGTGCTTTGCTGTGTCTTGGACTTCTTATTTCTAGTCCTGTCGTACGTGCTGTACACGTCATCGCGCAAGCTTTCGACGGACTGTTTGTGCATCCGTGTGTGGTCAAGTCCGTTCAGTGAAAAGTACGACGGATTGTCCGTCGGATTGTATGACGGACTAAGTACGTCAAACAGTTCGACCGTGTGTACGCGGCAATAGTTGTTGGAATTCTGGGGATTCCCTAAAGTTATTCCAGCAGGCTCAGGTTTTTTGATATTTGGTCAGGGTCTCTTTTGCTTGGAGTTAAAGTTTTCCATTCCCGCTATTCTCTCTATGTGACAGAGCCTTTCAGGGATGATCGGGGATTGTGGCCTCTCCAGTGGACCGGTATGCATTGTTTGACAGCATTGATGAGGTGGAGAGTAAGGGATTTTTTGTAGGTAAGGATTTGTGGTGGAGTAGGTATTGGGCCGAGGTAAAATCCAGGGTGTAGGTCATTATTTGGGTTGCCAAACAGTGGACTTCCTGCAAGAAGTGTTGTATGAGGGTACACTCCCAACAGACATGGATTAATTATTGAGCCTAGAACAGAATCACATCTCCAACACAGTGGGGAGACTTATGGGTGATATTTATGAATCTTGTAGGGTGTCCTGTACCATTTGGAATAGATTTTAAAGCCATTTTCTTGCGCGGATACGTTAATGGATCCCTTGTGGATGTGGTCGTATATCCGCTCTCTTTCTTTTCTGGATAAATCCAGAGTGATCTCACTTTCCCATTGCTGACTTATCTGCTTTGGGGACACAACCACTGAACAGGAGTGAATATACGACTGAAATCAAATGTCTTTGTGGTTCTGTGCTAGAACATAGTGCCTAAGGGAGTGTGGTCTCTATGCCATTGAGTGATGGGTTTGGCACTATTTAGGAAGTGTCTTAGTATGTTCCGGTCAGGGAATCAAGAGGTCAAAGCCTGGTATGTAAGTAGCTGGCATCCTGGTAACATTGTTCTGCTCTAAGTGGTAGTGTTAAACTAAGGTCATTTTGGGTGGGTTCCATGAGGCCCAGAGGGAAATCTGTGTTCTGGTCTAGCGAGGTCAGAGGTCCTGGTGTGGGGGTCATATTTAGTTTCTTACATGCCACCCTGAATGTCAGTAGGGTAGGGCCTATTAAAGGGTGAGCCACATTTTCTGTAGGAATAGATTTTTGCTCAATCCATGGGGTATGGACTAGTGGGATTTGCACGAAAGAGTCTTCTAGGTTAATCCAGTCTTTGGTTTTCTTATGCACATGCCAGTCTATGATTCTGGACATGTGGCATGCCCAATAATATTTTTGTACATCCGGAAGGCCTATTTTTGGAAGGACCATTCTGTCCCAATTCAATCTAGGGGTGGTAGCTGCCCAAATTACATTTCAACATATCCTTTTGTAAGATGTGAAAAACGAAGTGGGGATTTTGAAGGGGAGGGTCTGAAATAAGTATAGGAGTCTGGGTAGAATATTCATTTTGACAATGGCAGCTCTACCAAACCAGGAGTAGATGCCTGAGGTCCATTTGTGGAGATCCTGCTGTATGGAATGAAGTATGGGTGGGAAGTTGCTAGAGCATAGTTCAGACAAATTTGTGGGAATCTTTATGCCCAATTAAGTAATTGCATGCGGTTCCCACATAAAGTGAAAGTTGGATTTGCAGTGTGCTACCAAATTTGGGGGGAGGGATATGTTCAGTATCTTGGGTTTTGAAAAGTATATTTATAGGCTATAGGTATTTTTGAAAAGAGCAAAGTCTTTCAATAGATTAGGTATGGTTGTTATTGGATCTGACAGGAAAAGCAAAATGTCATCCATGTATGCCGCCATTTTGTAGGCTTTGGATTTTACATCAATTCCTTTGATGTCTGTGTTGGCATGAAGTCTGCGTAGGAGGGGTTCCATGGTGAGCACAAAGATAATAGGGAACGGGGGCATCCCTGTTGCATGCCATGCGATATGGAGAAGGCGTCCGACAGGCGACCATTGACTTTGATCCTGGTAGTGGGTGATGAGCCAATATCAGTTGGAGAAACATATCTGGGAAACCCATAGCTTGTAGTGTTGCTGTCATGTACTCTGTTGAACGCCTTCTTTGCATCAAGGGACAGCATAAAGCCTGGTTTGGACATTGTTGTGAGCCAGTGATAAATGTTAATGGCTTTAATGGTGTTATTCCTGGCCTCGCATCCAGGGATAAAGCCAACTTGTATATAGAAAAAGGGCAATCAGCGCAAACAGATTAAAGTAAATGCAAGCTGAACACTATAGGTAATCACAAAGCCTACATAAAATCAATAAAACAATAGTGCAGCACAATAATTTAAGGAAAAAAGTCCATTCCACATATTGGGACTGAAAGTCCAAAAGGTGAAAGGCAAGAACCCTCAGGACGGGAAAAAAAATAATTTCTCCAGTAAAAAATTGGTGACCCTCCACCACAGACAGCCAGATGCGCTTACCAGATCAGGTGGACCTCTATATTACAGAAGGTCATGCAGAAATTTGGATGATTTCTGTTATCATTATGATTTAACCACTACAATACTAAGGGCATCATATGACACCCTTGATATTGAGTGGGAATATCTGAATGATATAAAAGCAGAAAAAATCAGCGCAGCACAACCTCTTTACAAAAAGCTGCTGAACATCAAGGATCAATCACCAAATCCCAAAATGCAATATATCAAACAAATGGTACAGCGCTCTAACTAAATTAAAATAATTACTAACGTATTAAAATAAATATTAACTAAAAGTCCAAAATAGCTTGTATGTCAAAAAATCCACGTGAGGAATCTTCAGTGGTATACAGTCAGATCATGCGTAAAGTGACTTAGTGCCGGGGGACCACCACCAATGGTAAAATTGGCTGCTCACCTCATCATATGGACCCTTTAAATTACAGAGGGTCACATGCACTTAATATCACCGAATGCTTATCAACTCGTCCAATTGCTGTATTCCTTCTCACAAATATTATCCAACCGGTTCAGCTTTCTCCCACTCAGAGTCAAATCAACTGGCAAATTTGTGGAGTACCCACAATGGATCGTTATATTGCAGTATTCACATTTCCTCAAACCATGTGGATAGAAAGATAAGCCATAGTGCTCTCCATAGAAAAACGTTTTAATGATAAATATACATAAAAAACACACTTACAATAACGAAGCTTCAAACGATCGTTAAAATGAATGGCCACGGGTGACGTCACATGATTTCTGTCCATACATTACGTCCCTGTGGGCGGGACTTCATCAGCGGACACAGAAATGACGCGACACCTGATGTATAAATACACAATTAGGGGTTCCTATAGTAACGGCTCATCCAATCACACCGCTCATCCGAACGTAAATACGATTCATGCGAGTATGACGTGACGGACGACCTCTCCTTATTTGCAAATATTTACCATGGTAACAACTCATCCTGTTGTGTAGTTCAAATCAAATACAAAACTACACGATAACAAGCGTGGCCCTCAGGACAGCCTTTGTGGGTTTAAACGAACGTTACCATGTAAATGGCTCATCCCATCGTGCCTACCAGTACAATGCACAACAACGAATGTGATTTACAAAAAGGAACATATCCATATTTGTAAACATTGCCATAGCAACAATAAATCTCTTCCCCTTGTGTATATAATATAATCACATACATAAAAACCGCTAAAAGGTACTCAAATTCAATACAAAAAAAACCCATTAATAAACACATTTTCACATGTGCTCAAAATCACAAAGCATGAACCTTTTCTCCAAACATTAGTTTACAAAAGTCCACCTCCTATAGAATACATATAAAAATGCGTTTTGAACTTAATATTCAAAAGCAATTAAGAATATTAGAATGTGTATAATACACATATATCAACGTGACATCACTGGCTGCCAGTCAAATACTATTTAAATCATACTAAAAGTACAATAAAAAATAAACAATAAAATCATTGATCAGTAATAAAACAGTTAATATCGAAATCAACATTCAATCCACCAGGAACTAATACCTTGGTCTCATGTATCCAGTAGGATTCCCTACGGCTTAGCTGGCGGATAAAATTACCCCTCCTCCAATGTTTTGTGACCATCTCAGTTTTGCTGATGGAATTGTTTGAAGTGTCACATTGTGGGTTTTCAAACCTTTTTTAATGTTATCAACGTGTTCTGCTAAACGCACATGTAAAGGTCTAGAAGTGCGTCCTATGTATTGTAACCCGCATTCACACTCTAACATGTAAACCACTCCAATCGTATCACATGTGATCAATTGCCGAATATCATTTTCCCTATTAGTTGCAGAGGCCAGAAACTTCTTCCGTTTCTTAATGTTGACTTTAGAATGCTTACACGGTCTACACCGCCCACAGGCGTAAAACTCCCCCAGGAAGGAGAACATTCGGTTCTCTGATGGAATAGGGGGGTTAAGAACGCTGGGGGCAAGACGGTCCCTCAAAGAAGGAGCTTTTTTATAAATAAACTGTGGATGGGCAGGAAGCACGGCCCCAGAATTTTGTCCTGCTTTAAAACTTACCAATGTTTAGACACTATCTTTTCGAATTTTTTATGTTGGAGATTGTAATCTAAAATCATTCTAAAATTTTGCTCGCTATTATTAGTCTACCTAAGTTGACTAGAGACTAAAGTGGTTCTATCAATCTGTTTGACATTTTCAAATTCAGCCTTCAGGGCAGACCTATCATATCCCTTTTGTTCAAATCTGGAGATTAACACTACGGATTGAGATATATAATCCTCACTCCTCGTACAATTACGATTGTCCCCTGGGGATGTTGCACAACAAATATTGGTAATGGCTCCCCAGGGGAATGTAAGCATTATGATCGGTAGGTTTGAAATGGTTAACCAACCTAAAGTTACCCAAATCTTTGTTAATCTCCAGATCCAAAAAGACTATATGATCTTGACTCACATTCCATGTAAGTGAGATATTCCTATCATTGGAATCCAATGATTGAATGAAACTGTCAAGTGACAATCTAGAACCATCCCAAATCAAAATAAGATCGTCTATAAATCTAAGATAACACACTAGTTGAGGGGGGCGATGTTTAAAAACTGCCTCTTCCTCCCAGTGAGCCATAAATAAGTTGGCTACACTGGGAGCAAAACGGGCTCCCATCGCTACCCCTCTAGTCTGTAAATAGAACTCCTTGCCATACCAAAAGTAATTTCGGCTCAGGCAAAAATTTAAACAAGTCAGCAAAAATTCTTGATGTCTACGCGACAATGCTGACGATGATAAGGCCAACTCGACTGAGGTCAAAGGCATCATCATGCCCTATAATGGTGTATAGTGAGCCTACATCGGCTGTCACCAAGATACTAGAGGAGGAACTCCCCAATTCCTCCAAAATTTGTATAATATGTTTAGTATCTTTTAAGTATGCAGGAGTATTCACCACTAAAGGCTGAAGAAAAAAGTCAATGTATTGACCCAATCTAGCAGATACGGAATTGATACCGTTCACTATAGGCCTCCCTGTGGGATTGGTACTGTCTTTATGGATTTTGGGTAGGAAATATATTATAGGAGTTCTACAAAACAAAGGGTCAATATATGCTGCTTCCTTTTTGGATAAGATCCTTTGATCTTTTCCATTTTCTATAATGGAATGCAGCTCATCTTTATATGTTAACATGGGATCTCTAATTAGGATTTTATACGTATCCTCATCATTTAGTAGTCGGGACATCTCCCTTTGGTAATACTCCTTACTTAAAATGACCAAATTACGGGCCTTATGACAATCTCTTTACGCGCTTCCAAAGACTTCATACCTCGCTTGATATATTGGGGATACTGCAATATAACGATCCATTGTGGCTACTCCACAAATTTGCCAGTTGATTTGACTGTGAGTGGGAGAAAGCTGAACCGGTCGGATAATATCTGTGAGAAGGAATACAGCAATTGGACGAGTTGATAAGCATTCAGTGATATTAAGTGCATGTGACCCTCTGCAATTTAAAGCGTCCATATGATTAGGTGAGCAGCCAATTTTACCATTGGTGGTGGTCCCCCCCTCCCCCGGCACTTTACGCATGATCTGACTGTATACCACTGAAGATTCCTCACGTGGATTTTTTGACATACAAGCTATTTTGGACTTTTAATTAATATTTATTTTAATACGTTAGTAATTATTTTAATTTAGTTAGAGCGCTGTACCATCTGTTTGAAATATCTGAATGATGCCTGCAGCTACAGGCATCATTCAGATATCATTCTTTCTGGCCGGCGATTCTGTGAACGATAAGAACAATCATAGTAGCAGTTCCACTGCTTGATCGTTCTTATAGGCGACGTTATGATGTCACACCCGGGTTCCCTGAACAAAACAAAGCGCCGACCATGGCTGTCAGCATGAGATTGGTGAATTTTTTTTCCCGATCTCATGCTTTCCAGCCTGGAGGAGAGATGTGGGGTCTTATTGACCCCGCATCTCTCCATAAAGAGGACCTGTCACACACCTATCCTATTACAAGGGATGTTTACATTCCTTGTAATAGGAATAAAAGTGATCCAAAAAAATGTAAAAAAAAGTGGAAAAAATGAAGTAAAAAAATGTAAAACGATCCTGTCCACGGTGGCTCGCGTTCAGAAGTGAACGCACATGTAAGTCCTGCCCACATATGTAAACACTGTTAAAACCACACATGTGAGGTATTGCCAAATGCGTTAAGCATGTGCAACAATTCTAGCACTAGACCTCCTCTGTAACTCTAAACTGGTAACCTGTAAACATTTTTAAAGCGTCGCTCATGGAGATTTTTAAGTTTTATGCCATTCCATGAGTCTGCGCAATTTTAAAGCATGACATGTTAGGTATATATTTACTTGGTGTAACATTATTTTTCACATCATACAAAAAAATCGGGTAACTTTACTTTTTTTTTTATTTTATTTTTTATTTTCTTTTAAAAGCCGTTTGAAAAATTATTGTGCAAATACCATGCAAGATAAAAAGTTGCAATGACTGCTATTTTATTCCCTATGGTGTCTGCTAAAAAAAAACATAACAATGTTTGGGGGTTCTGAGTAATTTTCTAGCAAAAAAAAATTGATTTTTACATGTAGGAGAGAAGTGCCGGAATAGGCCCAGTATTGAAGTGGTTAAAAAGGAGCCACACAATTATGTGGTAATAAATGGCTGCATATGATCACTATCCTTTAACGAAAGAGGTTTTTTTTGGCATGATCAGGCATATTTTCAATATTATTGCCAAAATTTCACAATTTCTGCCAGGGTATACACACTTTTGAGTACAGCTGTATGTCTGGCACTGGAGGCTTCCACTTTTAAATGAAATCTATGGTCACAGAATACACTTTCATTTTACAACAGCACATTTGTAATTTTAATACAAACACTAGTTATTTCTGACAATACAATAAAAGCTTACTTAAAAAAAAAAAAAAACTTTCATGTTGTGAGTTCTGCCCATCTACTGCCCATCTCTTTCCACACCTTCCTGCATTCCCTATTCCAGGTTCTTCTCTGCTGTTTACTTTCTAAGGATAACATATCCCATAGTACCTTGCTACCTACAATCATTGATTCCTGTACTAAATCCATCTCTTGAAATTCCTCCTTCAAGCACCTCTGTAATTCAGAAGGCAGGCTCTGTGAATTGTGTGACATGGCAGTGCCCACTCACAGGTCATAATGGATGTGTTACAGAAATCAAGGAAATAAATGTGTAAATCTTCACAAAGTAAGTTTATAAACTTCAAGATCATTCAGATTAATAAAATTAGACTAAATTAATTAAAATGCAATGTGAAAATAATTATGTGATTTAATATGTTGACAGTAGATATGCTTTAACAAAATTAGAAAAGGAGCACCAGATAAAGTGGAAAGGCAAATGTTCCACAAATCCCAAATAGAAGGAAGGAAAATTAGGAGATTTTAGTGTCCAAGAAGTCCTTATTAGTCACTGATTGGGCTCATCAGTGGGTGGTTTAAAATAGCTACTAGTAGTTGGTGATTAATCTGGGATGACCATTGCTTGTACGAGCCTAGCTAGGTAAGATGCATCATAATAGATGATATCCAGTTTGGAAGTATTGGGATGAGTTAATTCTCCTTGATTTTCTAGCCCAGAAGAATCTGAGGAAAGATGAATGCAGTCTGTGAAGAAAATATTGGGGAGAGCAGGCAGAAGTTGGAAGAGATAAGTGAGTCTCATGCCGCGTACACACAATCGGACTATCCGGTGGACTTAGTCCGGCGGACAAACCTCTGGACTTTGAAGCGGAGGTCCACCGGACTTTCCGAACGAGCGGACCAGCCCACACATGACCGGACTTTTCCAACGGAATAGGTGTGGCGTAAAAAAACGCCGGACTATGGCCGGACTTTTGAAATGAACGGACTTGCCCACACACTGAGGAAAGTCCATTCATTTTGAACGCGGCTCCAGGTAGATGGGACTAGTGAAGGAAGTCAATGTCGCTGTCTTCGGCGGTGAGATTGACACATCGCTGGCCCCGTCACCTAGTATGGACTTAAAGTGGAAGCCCTACGCCAAAAAAATGGCATGGGGGTTCCCCCCAGGTCCATATCAGACCCTTATCCTTACCCTTACCCTGATCCGAGGACGCAGCCCGGCCAGGCAGGAAAGGGGGTGGGGACAAGTGAGCGCCCCCCTCCTGAGCCATACCAGGCCGCGTGCCCTCAACATGGGGGGTGCTTTTGGGAAGGGGGGCCCTGCGGCCCCCCACCCCAAAGCACCTTGTCCCCATGTTGATGAAGACAAGGGCCTCTTCCCGACAACCCTGGCCGTTGGTTGTCAGGGTCTGCGGGCAGGGGCTTATCAGAATCCGGGAGCCCCCTTTAATAAGGAGGCCCCCAGATACCGGACCCCCACCCTATGTGAATGAGTATGGGGTACAATGTGCCCCTACCCATTCACCTGGTGAAAAAATGGAAATAAAACACAACACAAGGTTTTAAAATAATTTATTGCACAGCTCCAGGGGTCTTCTTCCGTCTTGGGGGGTATTCTCCCCAGACTCCTCCGCTATCTTCTGCTAGCTCTTTTACTAGAGGAGGAGCCCGGCTTTCTTCGTCGTCACCCGGGGGTCTTCTTCCGACTTCCGGGGTCTTGTCCCCCTCTTTGGTTCTTCTTGCCGGGCCTCTAGTGATTTAACTTTAGTGCAATAAATTCATCATGTTACTTATCTAAAGACTAATACGTTTTTATGCGATTTCCATCGTGCGTTGCTTTTTGTTTTCTGTATTCTGATATCCATTTTTCCAGTGGTTGGTAGATGCACTGGAACTTAGTTTACTTTATATTTTTCAGATTGTACATGCTAATGCACATGACTAATAGTTTGTAGCACTAATAGGAACTGTATATATGTTTGTGGTCGAATGTGCCCAACCTTAGCTCTATTAGTCCAAGATTATTCGACATAGAGAGAAAAGATTCACAATGAGGATTCGACGAAGCAGTCACCGTGAGTGGACATTTATGGTCAAATGATCCACCCATAGGCTATAGAAGAATTCTAATGTTGGTTGACTAGTAATAATAATTAATAAATATATATAGTAATAGTGTCATACAACATTCAAATTCTACTATAGCTTGTAGGCGGAATATTCGATTTTCGGTCGAATGCATTTTTTAACGAAACAAAATAAATAAAAACTAATTTCGGAAGTAACTAAATAAATGTATTTTTTGGATGAAAACAAAATTCCAAAAGAAAATATTTCAGTGTGCATATGTCTAGTTAGACAAGTGCAGTTTGTTTTTTTTCCAAATTGAAATTTGGACAAATTTTTGTTTTAAAATTTTCAATAGTTTCAAATTCGAATATGAATAGATTTCGATTTTGAATAGTTTGTGAATTTGAATAGCTTTCAAATTTCCAAAGAGAATAGAATAGAATAGAAAACAAAGGAATATAATAGGAAAAAAACATAGAATAGAAAAGAATATATTTCTTTCAAATTCAAATTGAATTTTGGAAAATGTTTATATTATTTATATTCTATTCTTTTGTTTTTTTTATTCTATTCAAATTTCAGAAGATGGTTATAATCTTTCTAATTATATTATTTTTTTAGTCTATTCTATTCTTTTATTTGCTATCCTATTTTGTTCTGTTTTACTCTGTTATATTCAATAAAAAAAATTCTGTTATATTCTTATTTTTCTATATACTGTACCTTATCTTCTATATTAGTTTATGTAAACGGGGTGACCCTGCCCCCTCTGACATCACAGGGAAAGCCATAGGGAAGTCCCCGTGTGTCAGAGGGGGACAAGGTCACCGAGTGGCCCTCTGTTATATGTGAAGTGTCAGAAGAACCGAAGAAGAGTGGAGGAAGAAGAAGATGGAGAAGAAGAAGATGGAGGAAGAAGAAGAACACCAAAGGAAGACCAGAAGAAAGAAGATGGAAGAAGAAGCGTAAAGAAGAAGAAATTAATAAAGGACTTGTCAAAAACCGTCTCTTGTGTTTTTGAACCCTTTTGACACTTTTTTTGTGAAATGGTAGGGGTACATTTGTACCCCATTACCTATTCACACATAAGGGGCTGGGATCTGGGGGTCCCCATGTTAAAGGGGGCTTCCAGCTTCCAATAAGCCCCCTGCACAGACCCCCACAACCACAGTGCAAAGGTTGTGGGGATGAAGCCCTTCTTCCCATCAACATAGGGACAATGTGCTTTGGGGGGCCGCTACCCCAAATTCACAAAAAAAACATACAGATTAAGCCATCATTGCTACAAAAGTATGGCATAACCTGGGGGTATGTTGTATATACATACAGCTTCTAACTCGCTGAACAAATGTGCAGAATGTAAAGTAATGAAAATATTAGTTCAGTACTGAATGCATCCAAGTATATTCAATATTTTCCATTCTATAGCAAAAAAGTAAAATGTTAAATAATAGAGCACTCTGATGCAAAATAATCATCGGATATCTTAGCTTAGCGGGCTGGGCTTTTCCATGAAGGGTTATCCAATCACTATAGCACTGAGAATTTTAGATATGTCCTCTTTACACAACGGTGAGGCTGGGGGATAAAGAAATCTGTGGGTCAGAATAGAACAGAAAGTAGAAAAAAAAGTGTAATGCTGCATACACGTGTTCAGACTTGCCAATGGGATAACCTCCTCTGCATTTCCGATGGAAAAATTTAGAACATGTTCTCTATCTAAGTCTGTCGGAAATCCCGACAGAAAAAGTTGGATGGGGCATACACACGGTCAGAATATCCAACCAAAAGCTCCCATCTGTATTTTTCTGTCGGAAATTCCGACCGTGTGTACGCGGCATTAGATGTTCTTGATTTTCTATGCACACCAGAGGTTTTGGGCTTTGCTGAACAGCCTTTTCCAATGCAGTCTCAATGCATAGACAAAGCACAAAAAATTTGTTCGGCTCAGTTTGGTGAGACGCGATTCAGCACATTACATCACTCTGCAGCCAAAATAGCTGAATTAAATTAAACTTTGTGACCTTTCAATGAAGATCTATAGAGTGATGCGCTTTTTACGGTACACTGTTACCATTACCTTCACATTGCAGCAGCCCTAAAATGTGATCCTGTCACAAAACCTGCTTTCGAAGTAGCCTAACTGACTTTTGCAAAGCATTCTTTACTTCAGTATTCCTAAGTGTGTAAATAAAGGGGTTTAGCATTGGAGTGATGACAGTATACATAAGTGAAAGGAATTTATCATAGTGACTGCCCTTTGGCCTGATATAGACAATAATGATGGTACCATAGAATAGACAGACTACAATGAGATGGGAAGAACATGTAGAAAATGCCTTCTTTTTCCCTGCATTGCTGTTTATCTTTAGCACAGTTTTTATTATTGTAATGTAAAGCACTACTATCATAGTAAAGGGAAAGACAACCGCAGGTATGGCTGCCAACATAGTGACAAAATTGCTGATCGTTGGGTTAGAACATGCCAAATTCTGCAGTGGAGCCAGATCACAGAAAAACTGATCAATCTTATTGGGACCACAATACTCCAGAAGAGCTGTAAAAATTACAGGTATAAAAGAAATAATGAACCCAGCCATCCACGGAAGAGTACCTAACACACAACAAAATGCATTGTTCATAACTGATGAATACTGCAACGGATTGTTAATAGCCAAAAATCGATCAAAGGCCATCAGTGCAAGAAGAAAGCACTCTGTTTCTCCTATAGCATGTAAAGCATACATCTGTGTAAAACAGCCAATAACAGATATCCTGTAATCAGTCTTGGCAAGAATGTATAAGAGTTTTGGTATAGTTACTGAAACGCACATCATTTCCGAAATGGCAAATATGAAAATGAAGAAATACATTGGGATCTGTAGAGATATATGAGTCATAACTAATACAATAATAATAAAGTTTCCAATGATACATACGATATAGGCTAATAGAACAGCGTAAAAAATTTCACTATGATATTTAAGAAAGCTTGAAAACCCCACTAGCTGGAACTCCATTAGTGTAGTCTTGTTAGCATCTTGCATTGTTGACTTAACAAACCTGGGGAATACAAAGATATATTGTTGGGTGATATTTACCAGAACAATATGATAGTCATCACAAAGGAACCCTTTTTTTACTTATTCCATTTGCATATCGCCTGCTCAGTACACAGCCAGGTAAGCTTCTCATTGCCACCATATCAAGGCATCTTGTTTATGCCCCCTGCCAGTAGCCCATAAGCTTTATGAATTCCATATAATGTCTACAGGATTCTTTGTATCATTTACAGTGAGGGAAAAAAAGTATTTGATCCCCTGCTGATTTTGCCCACTGGCAAAGAAATGATCAGTATACATTTTAATGGTAGGTTTATTTTAACAGTGAGAGACAGAATAACAACAAAAATATCCAGAAAAACGCATTTCAAAAAAGTTGATTTGCTTTTTAATGAGTGAAATAAACACTTGATCCCCTATCAATCAGCAATATTTCTTGCTCTCAGGTGTTCTATACAGGTAACAAACTGAGATTAGGAGCACTCTTGTAACAAGCTGAGATTAGGAGCACTCCGTTTATCTGTATAAAAGACACCTGTCCACAGAAGCAATCACTCAGATTCCAATCTACCCCCCATGGTCAAGAACAAAGTGCTGTCCAAGGATGGCAGGGACAAGATTGTAGACCTACACAAGGCTGGAATGGGCTACAAGACCATCGCCAAGCAGCTTGGTAAGAGGGTGACAACAGCTGGTGTGATTATTCGCAAATGGAAGAAACACAAAATAACCCAATCTCCCTCAGGGCTCCATGCAAGATCTCACCTTGTGGAGTTTCAATGATCATGAGAATAATGGGGAATCAGACCAGAACTGCAAAGGAGAATCTTCTCAATGATCTCAAGGCAGCTGGGACCATAATCACCAAGAAAACTATTGGTAGCACACTACACCTTGAAGAACTGAAATCTTGCAGCACCTGCAAGGTACCCCTGTTCAAGAAAGCACATGTACAGGCCCGTTTGAAGTTTGCTAATGAACGAATGATTCTGAGGAGAACTGGGTAAAAGTGTTGTGGTCAGATGAGACCAAAATCAAGCTCTTTGGCATCAACTCAACTCACCATGTTTGGAGGAGGAGGAATGCTGCCTATGACCCCAAGAACATCACCCCCACGGTAAAAGAAAAACGGGTCATGGATGGGTATTCCAGCATGACAATGACCCAAAACACACGGCCAAGGCAACAAAGGAGTGGCTCAACAAGAAGCACGTTAAGGTCCTGGAGTGGCTTAGCCAGACTCCAGACCTTAATTGAATAGAAAATATATGCAGGGAGCTACCAAACATCAGCCTCGAAACCTAAATGACTTTAAGAGGATCTGCAAAGAGGAGTGGGACAAAATCCCTCCTGAGATGTATTCAAACCTGGTGGCCAACTACAAGAAGCATCTGACCTCTGTGGTGGCCAACAAGGGTTTTGTTAAAGTCATGTTTTGTGAAAAGGCTCAAATACTTATTTCACTCATTCACTCATCACTCATGAGATGTGTCACTTGTGCTGCTGTTTCCTCCTTCAGTATAAATCGTTATCTTCTGAGGCTCTTGCAACCATAAAATTCCTGTGTGGCGGTGTACCAGGTCAAAGCCTAGCTTTGGCTGGTGACCCTCATTATTGTCTCATTTGAGAGTATATTTAGAGTATTGTTTGTGTTTTAAATATTTTTGATATATTGCGTTTTGTATTATGTAGTGTGGTTATGTAGGTTTGATATATTTTCAAAATAAACATAAATTGTCAGTGTCTGTTTAGTGCAATCTTTTTGTGAAAGGATTATGTGGTGCATTTGCATAGAATGTAATTGTCAATGGCTAAGAATCGAATCACTAATCCCCCGTACACACGGTCAGACTTTTCAACGACAAAATCCATCAGATTTTTTCTGACGGATTTTGGCCCAAACATGTCTAGCATACACACAGTCACACAAAGTTGTCGGAAAATCAGTTCGTTCTGACATAAAACACCTACGACATGACTATAAACAGGCCAGTAGCCAATAGCTTTAGTCTCGTAATTTATTATGAGCACATGTGGCACTTTGTCCTGTCGGAATTGTCTATACACGATTGGAATTTAAACGATCAGATTTTGTTGTCGGAAAATTTTAGATCCAGCTCTCAAACTTTTTGTGTCGGAAACTCCGACGGAAAAAGTCAGATAGAGTCCACACACGATTGGATTTTCTGACAACATGATCCGATCGCACATTTTCCGTCGGAAAATCCGACCGTGTGTACGGGGCATAAGAATATATTGACAAAATATAGATGTCCTGTTAGTTTTACCAGAATATTTTAGCATGAATGTAAGCATCTCAATTGATATTATGCTTTTAGAATGAAGGAAATGGTCTTTATCAATGCTCTTTTGCCTTTGGTTATAGCTGTAAAGCCCCATACACACTATCAGATTTTCTACTGATTTTTTCCTTCAGATTTACCAAAACCATAAAATATGAGGTCAAACCTTAGGAGTTTCAATCTGTATGCAGTCCGGCAGGCCCTTGCACTACACAGTTTTGGTAAATCTGAAGACAAAAATCAGCAGAAAATCTGATAGTGTGTATGGGGCTATAGTGATGCAATTCCTGAAATGCCCAATATGTGTTGATTAACCAGGTGAATTCACAATAGCAGTCATTTCTTTCAAGGTCCATAATAATTATATATTTATGATAAAGCAAGACATTAGAAAACCAGTGCTTGGTGTGTCTTTCAAAATTCACTATATCTGGTCTCCCACAGTACACAGAATAAGGAAATACAATCATTTTAGTAAATATAAACTGCTAAATACCTTTTATCATCAGCAGTATATAGCAGTTTTTTTACTTCTATCATTGCCTGGTTAAAGCTTGCAGGAGGAGTTTTCATACTGCACTGGCTGTCTTATCAGGATGCAGAACACCTGACCCTCTGTCTGGACAGTGCTGATTGTCCTTGTGCTGATCACATGCACTCTCGCGACTCTCACCAAACTGAGCATGTGCAGCCTGACTCCATTTACTCAATCTTATCTGGACATGTTTTGGGGGTAATACAAAAAGAGGAGGATCTGTGCATACAGGATCAAACAAACAGCCCTAATTATCAAAGCAATATTCTGGTCTATAACCTTTATTTAACAGTGTTTCACTCTATTCTTATATGCATTATACCCAGATACAGCCATTTCAGTAATTCAATTATTTATTTTAATGAAACAACTAAACCAAAATTTAACACATGTGGAATATTTAGGAAAGCCCTTGAAAAATTAGGTAATTGTTTTCAAAATCCTTTTTTTAAAGCATAATTTACTTACCTTACTGCTTATAATAATATTCATAATAATAAAAAAAAACTGCTTTTTAACACCTGAATAAATAAAAATAAAAAAGGTAAACTCTTGGACGTGCATCTTAAAGAACACAACATTGGAAATGGGAATGATTATCGACACTGACACATGTACACCTACACAGGTTGAACTGGATGGGCTATAGACGTTATTCAATCTTACCAACTATGTAGACATTTCACATATTCTGAATAGTTTTATCAAAATGTTACAGAGATGTTGCTTCTTTTATAGAAGAATAAAATGAAACCATTAATGCTTGGGGAAAACCTATTTAACTCCATTGTGTAATCAATTTCTAAATTGATGCTCTTTTAATTATTTCTCTTACTAAAAATTCCTAATGGATTTTAATAACAACATAATAAATATACTCTAACGTAAAAATAGAAACTACTCTGAATATACTTCCAAAAGGGGATAATTGGAAGAGAATGGGGATTTATGTGCCAAAACAAAAATAAATAAAATAAAATAAATAGTATTTTTATTTGCACATTAAAATTAGCAAAACCTTAAAACATGTTATCATCGGCTATAATCTGGTTTAACCACTTGTCCACTGTGTACTTATACCCCTTTCCTAATCAGGCCAATTTTCAGATTTCAGTGCTCTCATACTTTGACAATTATTCAGTCACACAACATTGTACCCATGTGAAATTGTTGCCCTTTTTTCACACAAATGTAGCTTTCATTACCACTGAGTTTTTTTACATTTTTTTGTATAAATAAAAAAAGAGAAATTTTTTTGTAAAAAATGCATTTTTCTTTGTTGCTGTTATAAAATTTAGCAAATTTTAATTATTCTTCATAAATTTCCACCAAAATGTATACCACTATACTTCTTTGGTAAAAATAACACACATCAGTGTATATTATTTGGTCTTTTTGAAGATTATAGAGTCTACAAGCTATGGTGCCAATCATTGGGAATTGATCATCATACCTGATGTACAGATAGCCTATTTCATTCCTTGAGACACTAACAAGCCAGGACAGTACAAAATTCCCACCAAATGACCCCTATTTTGGAAAATAGACATCCCAAGGTATTTAGTAAGAGGTACTGTATGCTAAGTTTTTTGAACTTGCAATTTTTTCCCCACAATTCTTTGTAAAATAAAGATTTTTTTCCCACAAAATTGTCAAATTAACAGGTTATTTCTCTCACATGACATATGCATACTTGCAACTACACCCCAAAACAGATTCTGCTACTCCTCCTGAGTATGGCGATACCACATGTGTGAGACTTTTTCACAGCTTAGCTACATACAAAGGCCAAAGATGCAACATGCATTCAATTTCTTGACTACCTATTACACTTTTGAAGGCCCTGGAGCACCAGGACAATGAAAATGCCCACAAAATGACTCAATTTTGGAAAGCAAACACCCCACTTTATATTCTATGAGGCACAAAGTTGTCCAGTAACATTCTTCTTCTTCTCCTGAATATGGCGATACCACATGTGTGGGACTTTTACACAGCCTGGCCAATAGGGATGAGCTCGAACATCGGCTGTTCACACGTTCGGCGAATACCGAACGTTATGGGCCGCTCGCACCAAATTCATGTGTTGCTCATGGCCCACAATGCACTGAGCCATCACAGTGCATTGCTGGCTCATGATTGGCCAAGCATGCACTGTGACCCCGCATGCTTGGCCAATCACAGCGCCGGCAGCGAGGAGAGCCATCATTGGCCACAGGAAGGATGTCTGTGGCCAATCATAGCTCAGGCTATGTAGTACACGCCCCACACTATATAAGGCCGCCAGCGCGGCGGCCTTGTGTAGTGTCTTGGCGTCTGTAGGAGTTAGTGGGTGTTCTCTGTGTACCTTCAACACAGTATACACCGTTCGTTATCAGCCGATTTAGCGTTCTTGCTCTTCTGTAATAGAGCTTTCAGTCAGCTGTAGGAGATTGTGAGTGTTGTCTGCGTGCCCTGACCACAGTATACACCATTATATCCACCTATATAGCTAGCTATATTGCTCTTCTGTGATAGAGCTTTCAGTCAGTTGTAGGAGATTGTGGGTTTTGTCTGCGTGCCTTGAACACGTGGGTGCCTGATAGGAGAAAGGAGGAGGAGGAGGCACATGTCCAATGAGGCAGGATACCTTTGCGAGTTATTCTAAAAGTTCTTTGGTGTGGGCCTTTTTTGAGACGAGCGCCTCAGATCGCACCACTGCTATTAGCAACATATGTCTCAAGTGTATCTCATGTGGCCAAAACATCAGCCACTTGGGCACCACATGCTTGACCAGACATATGTTGACCATATGTTGCAGCTCGTTGGCAAGCGTACCTCAAAGACCCACACCAAAGAACAAAGCGGACCTCTCCTTGCTCCTCATCAGCTGGGATCTCCAACCCCACTAGACCTTCAGTCCTCTCTGAAACCTGCTCTGAGAGAAATGAAGGTGTAGAATTAGGTATGTCACAGCCAAGTGCTTCCGGGCACTCTGCTAGCAGTACACCCACGTCCGATTATAGCAGGCACATTTCCCTGCCCCAGCTGCTGGACCGTCGAAAGAAGTTCACTCCCAGGGCGGTCAGCGGTAAGGTGCATATTACCGCTGACTCATGGTCCAGCAGGCACGGACAGGGACGTTACCTGTCTTTCACGGCCCATTGGGTCACTCTTCTGGCAGCTGGGAAGGATGCAGGACAAGGTGCAGTAGTGTTGGAGGTTGTTCTGCCACCACGCCTCCAAAATGCTACTACTGGTTGTAACACACCTCTCTCCTCCACCCCCTCCTCTTCTTCTTCCTCCATGGCCTCTTTCAGTGCTCTGTCCTCAGAACCAGCCGTGCTCTGTAGGCGTTCAAGGGGCTACGCAAGTACGCAGGCAAAACGATGCCATGCCGTGCTTGCACTGGTTTGTTTGGGGGACAGGAGCCACACTGGGGCAGATATTTTGTCAGCTCTGCAGGGGCAGGCCGAGAGGTGGTTGACGCCATGCCAGCTTAAGCCAGGAATGGTGGTTTGCGACAATGGCACCAACCTCCTCTCCGCCCTCTGACAGGGACAACTGACCCATGTGCCCTGTGTGGCTTTCCTCCTTAACCTGGTGGTGCAGCAGTTCTTGGGCAGGTACCCAGGCTTACAGGATGTCCTGAAGCAGGCCAGGAAAGTCTGTGTGCATTTCTGCCGATCATTTAATGCTTGTGCTCGACTGGCTGAGCTCCAAAAGGAGTTGAACCTGCCCAAGAACCGCCTTATATGTGACATGCCCACCAGGTGGAACTCAACATTGGCCATGCTGCAGCGGCTGCACATGTAGCAGAGGGCCATCAATGAGTACCTGTGTGACTACGGCACCAAGACAGGGTCAGGGGAGCTCGGTTTTTTCTCACCACGCCAGTGGGGCATGATCAGGGATGCATGCACTGTCCTGTCACCGTTTGAGGAGGCCACAAGGATGGTGAGCAGTGACAGTGCATGCATCAGTGACACTGTACCTCTTGTCCACCTCTTGGAGCATACGCTGTGTGGAATAATGGACAGGGCACTTGAGGCAGAACAGAGGCAGGAAGAGGAGGACTTCCTTGCCTCTCAAGGCCCCCTTTATCCAGACAGTGTTCCTGCTTCCCCACCCATCACACAGGAAGAGGAGGAGGAGGAGGAGGATGATTGTGTCAGCATGGAGGTGGAGGCTGGCACTCAGCATCAGCAGCAGCAGCGGGCTTGTAGGGATGATTTACAGTCCCAATAAACCCGTGGACTTGTACGTGGCTGGGAGGAGGTAGCTGCGGATCATGTTGTCCTTAGTGACCCAGAGGACTCCGGACCGAATGCCTCAGCTAACCTACGCTGCATGGCCTCCCTGATCCTGCCAAGCCTGCGGAAGGATCCTTGTATTCTTCGGATCAAGGAGAGGGACCATTACTGGCTGGCCACTCTCTTTGATCCACGGTACAAGGGTAAGGTTGCGGATCTTATCTTGCCGTTGTAGAGGGAGCAGAGGAGGAGAAATCTCCGGGAGGCCTTGAAGAAAGGTCTATGCAATGCGTTCCCAGACACTGGGAGGTCACAAACTGGTCCTGGACAACGTGTTGCTGGGGCATGGGGCATTTAACAGGGGCATGTAATTACATTTCTTGATAAAATATTTCACAGCAGGGCCCGTTCCTGTGCCCACCGAGAGTAATTGTGAGGACTTATAGTGTTGTGGCACCAGCACCACAACCACCAAAGGCCCAATTTTTCTACCACTGTTCAACAATGGCATGTAATTACAATTCTTGATATAATCGTTCACAGCAGGGCGCTCCAGCGCCCACCAAGAGTCACTTTGAGGGCTTTCAATGTTGTGGCAACACCAAAACCTTGTTCTGCCATTTCTGCAGAGCATATAGGGCAGGCCCCTACTTTCAAACATCCAACTTACAAACGTCTGCTACTTGCAAACGGAAGGAGACAACAGGAAGTGAGATGAAAAAAGACGGACGGCAAAACAAATTATACAGGGGTGATAACCCTTCCCTATGTTTTCCAAAAAGCTTAAAAATAGATTTTTGGACTGGAGCTACACTTTAAAAATTTACCAGTTCAAAATTACAAACAGATTCTACTTAACACAACAAACCTACACAGTCCCTGTCTTGTTTGCACCGCCTGTATACTGCTGTTCTGAGTATATAGAGCCTGGGGGCCCCACATCTTTCCTTTTTTTAATATGGGTGTGGGGTTCCCCTTACTATCCGTATAAGACCCAAAGGGGCTGGTAATGGGCAGGGGGGGCTACCCATGCCATTTTTCTCAATGATTTTCATCCATATTGCCGGAAACCAGATATTATATTAAAATCGCAAGCAGTTTTAAATGACTTTTTTTCCGTTAAATGTCATTTTGTGCAGGGACTGTTCTAAACACGGGAAATACGTGGCACTTCACAGGCATACTATAGACACCCCCCAGGCACGATATTTAAAGGTATATTTCACTTTTTTTCACTTTAATCGTCATTAAAATCAGTGCTCCCGCAAAAACTGCCATTTTTAAAAACATTTTAGGCATTGACCCATGTCACCTGGGGTAGGAGCCAGGTCCCCAAACCATTTTTAGGACAGTATCTTGCATATTAGCCATTAAAATTAGCACTTTTTATTTCGAACGTTCGAGTCCCATAGACTTCCATGGGTTTCTAAAGTTTGCACGAATTTTCGGTCCATTCGGGGGGTGTTCGGCTCATCCCTACTGGCCAAATACAGATGCCCAACATGCAGGGAGCACCTTCAGGTGTTCTAGGGACATAAATTACACATCAAATTTCTTACTACCTATTACACTTTTGTGAAGCACAGTAGGGAACTGATGGCACTGTAGTTGCACTGATGAGCACTGTAGTGGCATTGATGGTACTGTAGAGCACAGGTGGCACTGATGAGCACTGAAATGGCACTGACGTGTCACTGATAAGCACTGTGATGGCACTGATGTAGCACCAATGAGCGCTGTAATAGCACTGATGTGGCACTGATGGGCACTGTGATGCCACTGATGAGCACTGCGATGGCACTGATGTGCACTGTGATGGCACTATTCATAATATCCAATTTCTCCCCTGAAGCAATAGCAGGTCATGAGAGCTATCCTTTGCCCTGTGATAGGCCCACTTAAGTGTCTTCTGACTATAGCCTCTCTTGAGAAAACAATCCCTCAGATTTAAGACCTCATGTTTAAATACCACTGACTCTACAGTATTGTCCCATGGGGATACCTTGAATCACATGATGGGGGTGCCCACTTTGCACATTATATGGGATTGGTAGCTGTGGTTTGCAATACAATTTAGTTGCAATAGTATTGCCAAGATTTTTATAGATCATGCAATCCAAAAAATAAATATGTTGTGTATTATATGAAGAAGTGAAGTGTAAATGAAATGTATTGACATTCAACATGTTTATAAATTCCATCAAAGGATCCACAGGACGAGATCATAGCACAAATATGTCATCAATATACCTCTGCCACAGCTCAACTACTTTCAAACCCTTAGAATGTGAAATATTAGAATACAATGACTCAATGTCAATAGATACCAAAATGATATCTGATATGACCTCTATCCATCCAAAATTGCTAATATATGCATAGTATCTTTTATGTAGAAATTCTATGTGGGGTCTCAGGTAGTCATCTAACAGAGAAATAGAATTTTGAGTCAGGCAAATAACACCTGACACTATAGATTTACCTGGAGGTCAGTAGCGCTTTTGTTTACTTTAGTAAGTGAGTAGAACTTAAGGTTTAGAGGTTCCTCAATCTTCAAAAATTCTAATAAATCCTTCGTAATAACCCCCATTCTGTAATACTCATTGATCAGCTGAAAACACTCAGATTCATTTTTACTTAAACAAGTACTCTCAATTCCTAGGTAACAGGCCCTATTGTCCAAAATCTTACACCTGTTAACATATTGTGTGCCGTTTATCACTACAAAATTTCACCCTTTATTAGTGGGTTTAACCACTTGCTGATTATAGCCATTACTAGTATTTAAAAAAAAAACAATTCCATAAATATATCCCATAGTTTGTAGATGTTATAATATTTGCATAAACCAATCAATATACACCTATTGAGATTTTTTATTTTTTTACCAAAAACATGTAGCAGAATACATATTGGGCAAAATTGATAAAGAAATGTGATGTTTAAATTTTTTTTATTGGGTATGTTTTATACCAGAATTTTTTTTTAATTTTTTTTTAATTGTCAGACTTTTTTGTTTATAGCACAAAAAATAAAAACCGCAAAGGTGATCAAATATGACCAATAGAAAAGTTCTATTAGTGGGAAAAGTAGGACATAAATTGTATTTGTGTACAGCATTGCACGACCGCACAGTTGTCAGTTAACCACATGCTGACCAGCCGCCGTCATTATACTGTCATCCCAAGCCTCTTCTAAATATGATGCACATGAAAACCCGCAAGCAAAATACAAAGACAAGTGTGTCGTGCCTACAGTCAAGCATGATGGTGGGAGTGTCATGGTCTGGGGCTACATAAGTGCTGCTGGCACTGAGGAGCTACATTGAGGGAACCATGAATGCTAACATGTACTGTGACATACTGAAGCATAGCATGATCCCCCCCCTCCGGAAACTGGGCCACAGGGCAGTATTTCAACATAACGACCCCAACCACATCTCCAAGACAACCACTGCCTTGCTAAAGAAGCTGAGGGTAAAGGTGATGGATTGGCCAAGCATGTCTCCAGACCTAAACCCTACTTAGCATCTGTGGGGCATCCTCAAATGGAAGGTGGAGGAGAGCAAGGGCTCTAATATCCACCAGATCCATGACTTGTCATGGAGGAGAGGAAGAAGAAGAGCACTCCAGTGGCAACCTGTGAAGCTCTGGTGAACTCCATGCCCAAGAGCGTTAAGGCAGTGCTGGGAAATAATAGCCACACAAAATATGACACTTTGGGCCCATTTTGGAGATTTTCACGTAGGGGTGTACTCACTTTTGTTGCCAGAGGTTTAGACATTAATGGCTGTGTGTTGAGTTATTTTGAGGGGACAGAAAATTTACACTGTAATACAAGCTGTACACTCACCACTTTACATTGTAGCAAAGGGTAATTTCTTCAGTGTTGTCACATGAAAAGATATAATAAAATATTTACAAAAATGTTAGGGGTGTACTTTTGTGAGATACTGTATTTCGGCCTAAACTGATGAAATTGATTTTTTTTTACATTTTTTGTGGGATATTTATTATAGAAAAAAGTAATAAATATGTGTTTTTATTTTTTTTGAAAATCATGTTTCTTTGTCCCAATTAATAAAAATCACAAAGGTGATCAAATATCACCAAAAAAAGCTTTATTTGTGGAAAAAAGGATGTTGCATGACTACGCAATTGTCAGTTAAAGCGGCGCAGTGCCATATTGCAAAATGGCCTGGTCATTAAGGGGGGGAAATCTTTTGGTCTGTAAGTGCTTAAAATAATGCAATGCCGTATTGCAAAAAATGGCCTGATCAGGAAGGGGGAAAATCCTTCCCGAGGTGAAGTGGTTAATAATAATATCCTTTCTTTTTTGAAGATTAAGTAGAACCTGGTATTTAGTCAGAGATATATTACATGGCTTATTATTTGGAGGAGGCTCTCAATGTTTCTAGTGACCATTTTCACAAATAGATCGACCTTAGCATTAGTCTGATTAGAGATATTTGTTTATCTTTCTAAGGCCCCGTTCACACCTGAGGGGGACATGCAAGGAAAATAAAAAACAGCATTTTAGCTTGCATATGATTGGATAATAAAACCAGCAGAGCTTCCCCTCTTTTCAGATCTACCCCTCAGATTTACAGCGACTGCACTTCGTAGTACACTTTCAGTGCAATTTCAAGTGCACTTTGCACTTGTAGCTTGCACTTGTAGTGCAAAGTGGATTTGCCTTTCGTAAATAAGCCCCATTGATTCAATAATGCTTTGCTAAGTAATGCTATCATTGATAAAGTGACATTTTTTTCACTGCTCATTTCCCTGGCAACTACTTCAAAAACTGACAGGATTTCAGAAGTCTTATCAATATTTTACCAGTTCAGTTGTTGAACTGAATCTGGGTTCAGGATGGTTAAGGCGCTTTGAAGAGACTCTTTCATTCTTGAAATATTTTAAAACAAGACTGTCCAACATTTTGGAACTGAACTTTTGAAATGTTTCAGAGTTGGGACAGGATAATTAATTTGCCTTTGAATACTGTGTAGTTTGTCTAGAGCCCGCAGACTGCAATTAAAATATTTAACTATTGATGCGACCTTGGCTCGAGTTTCTCCAATTATCTCCAAGCTACTTTGCAGAACTAAATTTAAATTTTTTTTTGAATCAATAGGTTTTTATTAGATTTCACATATTTAAACAAACATGGGATCAATGTACATAACAGAAAAGTTTTTAGAGAAAAAAAATAAAAATAAAAAAATAGAAGGAACAATAAAGCAAGTATTGGTTACACGCAATATGCCTTACACATCGGGGTGAGATCGAGTAGTATGCTCATCAATTAAGTCAAATCAATACTATAAATGGTATGACACAATTGAAATAGTCAGTATAATGCACCGTTAACCGGGTTTGAAACGCTGGCACCATGTTTTCCAGGTGTTATCGAACTTATGGCATGTTAGGTTGTTAATTGCTAATAGACGCTCAAAAGCGTGATTTCTATTAACTAGCTTATGGACATCAGATATGTTAATGGCCGAGGTATCTTTCCAGTTGCGTAGAATGAGATTTCTGGTTGCCAATAAAATATGGGTAACAACTGGTCTATCTCCTGGGTGAAATTTTTCTATACCTATCTGCAGTATAGCCAAAGCAGGGTTCGGGGGTGTTAATATCCCTGTGATAGAGGAGACGAGAGTGAAAACTGTATTCCACAAGCTTGTTAGGCTCGGGCATTCCCATAACATATGAATTAGGTTACCTGTTTTACCACACTTTCTCCAACAAAGCGGCGACGAGCTTGGAAAAAAAATGGCGATCCTATACGGTGTATAATGCCATCTGTTAACAATTTTAAGTGTCATTTCCCAGTGATTCACACAGTGGGATGCCAGGTGGATGAATTGAAATGCTTGTGACCATTGTTTATCTGTTAGGACCTGGGCTTGAACCTGGGACCTCTGGTGTGTCTGGCAGTTACTCTGCTTGCTGAGCCAACTGGAATGCTGGATAGTGCCTTGGACAATTCCTTTAGTGATCTTGTCTTGAATCTTGTTTGCCTTGAACCTTGAACCCTTTGCTCCTTCCATGAACTTCCTGATATAAGCCATGTCTCTGCACTTCCTCCTTGCCAGAATATTGTGCCTTTACCAGCCAATATCTTGCTTCTATCTCTCCTGCTGCCGACCGTATTCTCGCTACCTTTCGTTACCGACATTTGCTCCTGGACTACGCTTCTGCTGAATCCCAACCTGCAACTATTGGTTACCGACTTTTGGCTTGTTTCTCAACTACGCTTCTGCTTGATCTCTACCTGCTATATCTGCTACCAGACCCCCCGCTTGCTCACCTCCTGGTGGGGCTATCCTGAGGACCACGACCTGGCACTAACACGCAGCCAAGCCCATCTCCACCTTTGGGAGCTCTGGTGAATACCGGTTAGTGCTTAGACCCCGCACCTCAGGTGAACCCGTGCCATCAGCCAGGGTGACCTGTGTGAATATCTGCTCTGCTGCTATAGCTACTGGTCTCTGAGCCTGACTCCAGATTGTGACATTATCGGAGAAAGTGGTGGACCAATCCCTTTCCCATCGTTTAAGGGACGATGTTTTATGGAAAGTGTTTTTGTTATTGAGGAGGTTATAGAACAGAGAAATGCCTTTGATAGGATGTGGGGTAGTAGAGTAAAAATTCCACCCCTTAAGAGGCATTTTCAGTTCGGGGATTGGATGTGAGCTCAAGAAGTGGGAGATACGTAGGCAAGAAAACCACATGGTGCTCGGCAGTTGAAAGTCAGACATTATGAGTGCTGCTGATTTCGGTTTCTGACCTATAAACATATCCTTCATGTATACAGCTCCTCTCGCTTTCAACCAACTGGTCGAAAGCTGAGGAATCTTTGCTTCTAGTATTTCTATGGGAAAGTCATATGTAATACTTTGCGTGTCGCAGCAATCGTGTTGGAGGAGAAACCTCCATGCTTGTAGAGACACCTGTGCTGAGGGTGGCATATCTCCCACCTTCCATTGTTCCCACAGGTCGCTCATGAGGATTAGTCGGGGATCAGTTACAGGTAGTAGTGATTTTTCTAGATCTACCCACAATGGGTTATCTGTTGGTATGAACCAATGTCGGAGTTGGTTGAGTCTGGTTGCCCATAGGTAGTCCATTAAGTCAGGGTACCCTATTCCCCCTACCCTTTTATGTGGGTTGAGAGTAGAACGTTTGCATCTGGCTCTCTTACCCCCCCAAGTAAATTTCCAAATGATGTTAGACATATCTCAAATGTAGCGTGTGGGTATTGGGATAGGTAACGATCTAAATAGGTACAGAATTTGTGGTAGGATGGCCATTTTGAAGGCTGCCATCCTGCCTAACCATGACAGTTCCTTTTTCGCAAACTCACTGAGTTGGCGTGTCAAGTGACATACGAACGGCCCGAGATTAGCCGCTGCTAGGGAGGCAGTGTTGTTGGTTATGTTTATACCTAAATATTTAATACCATGTGTACTCCATGAGTATGGTAAATTTTTTTGGAGACTGGATCTAATAGACTGAGAAATCCCTAACTCCAGAATCATAGATTTATGAAAGTTGACCTTATAATAAGAAATATCCCCAAAAGATGTCAGCAGCTTGTGAGCATGGAGGAGAGATGTCTGCGGGTCAGTCATCATAAGTATGACATCGTCGGCAAATAAATTAATGACGTGTTTCTGATGCCCTAGGTTGAACCCTCTAATATGAGTGTGTACACGAATAGCTTTGGCTAAGGGTTCCATCATAAGATTGAAAACCGTAGGTGATAAGGGGCAGCCTTGTCTTGTGCCATTAGATATAACAAATGCAAATGTTGTTTCCTAAGATAGGAAAAAAGGGGAGCAGGGGATTTTTATACGGTACAATTTGTAAAGAAACAGAGATTTCTTATAAAAGGATTCATAGCTTTAATATTTAGAAATATATAAAAATATTTTGTAAAGACAAAAAATAGCAAATACACTCATTGTACAAATAAATACATGACATGGAGTATAGGGGATCCTGAAAGTGTTAGTTGCTAAGGCTGATCGTATTTCCTCCCGACATGTTTCGCATTTGTGCTTCTTCAGGGGAGTATGCAACTAACAATGACATAAACGTAAGGAAAAGTTTGAGAGTGCAAAATGTGCATATATGCCATACAATTAGATACACAATAATACAGGACATTTTAATATGAAATTAGTCTCAATGTGCTTAGTCCAAGGAGGTGCAATGCTTACCCAGGTATATACATTCCCAGCATCGCAACACACAAGACAATCGATGGTGGAATAGGTGGCAAGAATTGTGGGACAGGATCAAGTGCTAAAGACACCCCAGCCCAATGCAGGGCATAGATGGAGGTAGACAAGCGCTACAAAGATCAAGAACAGAATCCAAGGATAAGTACTAAATTTGCAAATCCAATACAGACATTGAAAAGTGTTACATTGTAACAAAGAAGATAAACGATATCATTCCCTCAATTATAAGGGGGAATTGGGGCTAAAGAAAATGCCTCCATTTTAAGACAAACAATACTGATTATTAGAGAAGTGAAATAATTGATTGTAATTATAATTAGAATTAAGCCTGATTTATATATAAGTTATAGGTAATAACTATTTGGGATATATAACTAGTATGCTGTAAAAAAGTAAAAATTGTTTTTACCTGCCGTAATACTCAAAGATGAAAGGATTAGTTCAGTGTAATAATATTGATGCAGTACAAGTGCAACAGATCACAATGAAATCAATCGATTCATTGTAGTGTTTTGTAAGCTACAGAGTGCAGCGCTAAGCTGCCACTCTAGGCCTGCTGAACCTACAAACAAATAGAAGGAAGGATAAGTGAATATATATGGGTAAGGGAAGCTATTACAGCAGTATAGAGTACAACTGAAAAAATATATTTACCAAACAGGAAAGAGTCAGCGTAGCAGCAATGTCTGTATTGAGCCTGCAGTACAGGTAAAATGACAGCGCTGCCTTTTAAATCCCCCATCCATCGAGCCGGCGTCTGACGTCACCGGCTCGATGCGGACAGCTATAGGTGGAGACAGTGAGCATGTGCAAAGCCTGTCGAATCGACATTTAAACTACCAGCCCCATAATGCCTCAGTGCTGACACGAGGTTCGTTTGGATGAATGCTGATGGAGATGGGGCGGCGCTGGCTCTCCGCCCTAAATAGGGGCGGGAAGAAAAAGGCCAGCTCAGGAGGCAGATAAAACGGCGATTGTCATGGCTTCTAGCCCAAAGGGGATTACATGCCCCTGTCCACCTCAAATCGGGAGCCGCCTGGGGAAATGACCCAGCGGCGCCCTTGGGTGTCCATATGCCACTGCATACTTGGAGCCAAGGGAGAAGAAAACACAGGATCCAGTCCCAAACCACAGAACAATAAGGCTTAGGAATGCGGTGTAGGGAAGAAGGGAAAAAGCAAAGCTCCTCAATGTGGATGGGACTCATAGAGAGCAACAGAGATCCCTAAGTGTGCAAACCATGATACCCATCTTGGGCCAAGCAAAGCGAGACGTCAAAGAACATATAGTACATAAAAACCAGTAATAATTAGAAATGGCATTGGTTGATATGCAAAAATGTTTTTAAATATGACATAAACATGGCAAAAGAAAAAAATAATAAAATGAAAAAATAATAATGAAGCATAACGAATTGGGAATGGGGGAGGGGAAGGGAAGAAACGGGGAAGGGAAGGGGGAAGAATAGACAGAAAGGGGGAAGGATATCACCTCTCTCTCCTGAAACCAGGCTCCACGGGGGCTCACAGCCGAGGCAGGAGGGTCCATGAAACAGACAAACAAAAGTTGGCTATAAAAAAGATCTATAGCTTATATTTTCATTAAAACCAGGATATTTTGTGGCTTTTAGGGTAAAGATCCACTTGGCTTCAATTTGTAAAAGAAGCTTATCCACTGAGCCACCTCGTGAGTTTAGAGGTATATGGGCCAGGGCTGTGAATCGGATCCAGTTGGGATCAAAAGCATGATGAATGCCAATGTGCCTGCTTATAGCTGTAATTATTTTTTTATTGAGAATAGGTTTGATGTGGTCTTTTATACGGATAGAGAATAGTCTTTTGGTTTTGCCAACGTAAAATCCTCCACAGCGGCATTGGGCTAAATATACAACGCCTGGAGTGGAGCATGTGACGTGGAATTTTGGAACAAACAAACTGCCATTTGGTAATCTAATCTTTCGAGAATTGTATATATAAGGACACATGTCACATTGCCCGCATGAATAAGTGCCAGGCTGTTTAAGTTTAGTTTCCCCTGAAGAGTCCTGAAAGTGACTTCTGACTAAGCTGTCCTTTAGTGATTGAGGTCTCATATAGGTGATTGATGGTACATCATTTATATACTGGTTGACAATAGGGTCGGCTTTTAGAAGCGGCCAGAACTTTTGAATTATAGCACGGAAAGAATGATGTTGGTTAGAGTATTTTGTAATAATACGTACTTTATTATCCAAATTTTTTTGATTTTTAAAGAAGAGAAGGGAAGTCCTGTCTTTATTTTTTACTCTATTATATGACTTTTTTAAAGATACATGACTGTATCCCCGTGCCCTAAGTCTTTTATATAAGTCATTGGCTGCGAACTTAAAGTCCGAATCAGTACTACAATTGCGTTTGGCCCTTAAATATTGGCTATAAGGGATACTCTTAAGGAGAGGTTTTGGATGGAAGCTTGTCGCATGCAAGACCGTGTTGCCAGCAGTGGGCTTTCTGTATAGGGCAGAATATAAATGTCCGGTGGCATCGATTTTAATAGTCAGGTCCAAAAATTCGATAGAATTTTGACTGTAATTTAGCGTGAACTTTAAATTAAATGGATTCACTGAAAGTAAATTAAAGAAAGACAATAGATCTGATTCCGATCCTGACCAAAAAAATAAAATATCATCGATATACCTGTACCAGGCTATGATGTTGTTTAGAAAAGGAACAAGGTCTTCACGTGCGAAAGTGTCTTTTTCCCACCCCCCCAGGTACAGGTTGGCATACGATGGGGCACATTTAGTCCCCATCGCAACCCCCTGCACCTGGAGGTAGTGGGATTGATTAAATTGGAACACATTGTGCTTTAAAATAAAATCCAATAGCTTCATAACAAATTCGTTATAAGCAAAGAAGTTTGAGCCTCTTTCTTGCAGATAGGAGCGTGTTATTTGTAAACCTTTGGTGTGTGGTATAGCATTATACAAACATTCCACGTCGATGGAGACCAGCCAGGACTGTGCCGGTAGGCTGATACCCTCGAGTATCTTTAGAAGATCGATGGTATCCTTCACATAAGAAAAAAGGGAAATAACATGCGGTGTGAGATGTTTATCTACAAGACTACTCGCATTCTCTGTTAAACTATCACAGCTGGAAATGATAGGACGTCCCGGAGGATCAGTGAGTGATTTGTGCACCTTAGGAAGGGCATAGAAAGTAGCAACTTTTGGATCTTTGATGTTTAAAAAGTCCCATGTGCCTTTATCTATGATACCAGATTTGTATGCATTGAAGATGATTGAACGATATTGTGTGTCAAAATGTGAAATTAGAGACACAGAAATTGGTCGATACCAATCAGAATTTTGAAGAATCTTATTACACATAGTGAGGTATTGTGAGGTATTCATGATTACGATGTTTCCACCTTTATCCGCAGGTTTTATGACTATATTTGGATTAGTTTTGAGTTGTTTTAATGCCGTCAATTGGTTTTGCGTTAGATTATGTTTCTTGGTCAATGGGAAATGAATCTGTTCGATTGCCTGACATACTTGTTGGGTAAAAGCCCAGATATTGGGATTTGTGTTTAGGAGTGGAAAATTTTTTGACTTAGGTTTAAACATTTCTAGAGGGGGAAAAGAAACTGACTGTACCGACAAGCCAGTGGGGAAGGTAATCATCTCATCATCAGGGGGTACTTGGCCCTCTTCCCATAAATCCATCAAATTAGAAAGGGCTTGTTGGTCAGCAATATTTGCCACATCGATTGATTTTGATGTATTTATTTGTACAGTGGATTGATTAGGCTTATGAAAAAGGGTTCTGAATGTCAATTTTCGTGCGAATAAGTGTATATCCTTTATCAGAGAAAATTTTTCCGAGCTTGAATCGGGACAAAAGGTCAGTCCTAGTTTCAGAACATCAAGTTCATGGCTAGTAAGGGCATAAGATGATAAATTGACAATAGACAATTCAATCCCTGAGCTAGATTCTGGGTTAATAGGAAGAGATTGAGTTAAGTATTGGGTGGTTGGGGAGATTCTTTCCCTAAAAAAATAGGGGCGATTCGGAGGTCCGCCGGTAGGGGAGCACCACTAGGTGAAATAATAATGTCGTTAGTGTTGGTGATGGGTAGGGGTGTTGTGAGAGGAGCTGATTTTGTGAAAGAAGACGTGAGGGTGGTAGACATAGAAGTGTTACTGGAAGTAGAAATAGACAAAGATGTGTTAATAGGAGTGGGGGTAATAAGTGATGGGGGTGGTGGTGGGTGATGGAACATCATTAAAGGACGGACAGGAGCTTGTTTGGAAATAGGATGTGTGCGGGATGGTAACGGGGTGCTGAGGTGTTGGTTGGGTGCTGCCATAGCGGCGCCCTCCGAGTCGCTTTTTCTCCTCTTTGGGAGTCTGTCTCCAGATAAATCTCGATAAATTGTGGAATGATTGGAGGGAAAAGAAGTTGATGAAGCACTGGATCTGGTTTCATCGTCATTATAGTCCCTTCTATTAGAAGGATGTGATGCTCTAAAAAAACTATTTTTATTTTTTCCATCTGCTGGCCATTTGTATGCCGAACCATTCGAGTAGGAATTACTGTCACGTGTGAGTTTATTTTGTTTTAGACGGATTATCTCAAGAGTATAGTTCTCAATGTGTTTAGATCATTCGGATTCCTTACGTTTAAATTTAGGGGTAGAAGTTATTTTAGCATATTCATCATACCATTTTTTAATGGAATTGTCTATCACATCGATATCATGCGAATATTGGATGGCTAGTAAAGTCATCATTGCTATTGAACATGTTTGCAAATTTTCTTCCCATTTTTGCTTAATGAGATTATCAATTTTATTTAAATTGGGGAATATTTGTATTCTAAGACCAAAAGGCACAATTTGTTGATCAATGTATTTATGAAAGAACTTTCTGTGCCAAAAAATTCTAACCTTGCGTTCCAAAAGGCGTTGCAAATATTGCAGAGCCAGGTCAAGATCCTTATCCGATGGTTCGCTATTCTTTTGAAGATCTGAAGCTTTGTTCATTAGGCCCTCCCAGGCCTCGCCGCTGAAAGCCGCCATGGACCCGGGAAAGAGAGAGAGGGGAATGAAGGGAAAAGAGAAAAGAAAGGGAGGGAAAAAGAAAGAGAAAACACAATTTTATAGATTAATAAAGATAAATACAAACAATCATTACAAAAAAGTTGCCGTGTCACAGGGAGGTGGGCCTATGGACAACAAGCGTATTAAAACGCATAAATACAATAGAAATAAGTTGGTCCACACTATCCCAGAGACACATTACTATTATAGGTACCTCATCCCCTAATGATTCTGCAAATGTTGTTTCCTAAGATAGGAAAAAAGGGGAGCAGGGGATTTTTATACGGTACAATTTGTAAAGAAACAGAGATTTCTTATAAAAGGATTCATAGCTTTAATATTTAGAAATATATAAAAATATTTTGTAAAGACAAAAAATAGCAAATACACTCATTGTACAAATAAATACATGACATGGAGTATAGGGGATCCTGAAAGTGTTAGTTGCTGAGGCTGATCGTATTTCCTCCCGACATGTTTCACATTTGTGCTTCTTCAGGGGAGTATGCAACTAACAATGACATAAACGTAAGGAAAAGTTTGAGAGTGCAAAATGTGCATATATGCCATACAATTAGATACACAATAATACAGGACATTTTAATATGAAATTAGTCTCAATGTGCTTAGTCCAAGGAGGTGCAATGCTTACCCAGGTATATACATTCCCAGCATCGCAACACACAAGACAATCGATGGTGGAATAGGTGGCAAGAATTGTGGGACAGGATCAAGTGCTAAAGACACCCCAGCCCAATGCAGGGCATAGATGGAGGTAGACAAGCGCTACAAAGATCAAGAACAGAATCCAAGGATAAGTACTAAATTTGCAAATCCAATACAGACATTGAAAAGTGTTACATTGTAACAAAGAAGATAAACCATATCATTCCCTCAATTATAAGGGGGAATTGGGGCTAAAGAAAATGCCTCCATTTTAAGACAAACAATACTGATTATTAGAGAAGTGAAACAATTGATTGTAATTATAATTAGAATTAAGCCTGATTTATATATAAGTTATAGGTAATAACTATTTGGGATATATAACTAGTATGCTGTAAAAAAGTAAAAATTGTTTTTACCTGCCGTAATACTCAAAGATGAAAGGATTAGTTCAGTGTAATAATATTGATGCAGTACAAGTGCAACAGATCACAATGAAATCAATCGATTCATTGTAGTGTTTTGTAAGCTACAGAGTGCAGCGCTAAGCTGCCACTCTAGGCCTGCTGAACCTACAAACAAATAGAAGGAAGGATAAGTGAATATATATGGGTAAGGGAAGCTATTACAGCAGTATAGAGTACAACTGAAAAAATATATTTACCAAACAGGAAAGAGTCAGCGTAGCAGCAATGTCTGTATTGAGCCTGCAGTACAGGTAAAATGACAGCGCTGCCTTTTAAATCCCCCATCCATCGAGCCGGCGTCTGACATCACCGGCTCGATGCGGACAGCTATAGGTGGAGACAGTGAGCATGTGCAAAGCCTGTCAAATCAACATTTAAACTACCAGCCCCATAATGCCTCAGTGCTGACACGAGGTTCGTTTGGATGAATGCTGATGGAGATGGGGCGGCGCTGGCTCTCCGCCCTAAATAGGGGCGGGAAGAAAAAGGCCAGCTCAGGAGGCAGATAAAACGGCGATTGTCATGGCTTCTAGCCCAAAGGGGATTACATGCCCCTGTCCACCTCAAATCGGGAGCCGCCTGGGGAAATGACCCAGCGGCGCCCTTGGGTGTCCATATGCCACTGCATACTTGGAGCCAAGGGAGAAGAAAACACAGGATCCAGTCCCAAACCACAGAACAATAAGGCTTAGGAATGCGGTGTAGGGAAGAAGGGAAAAAGCAAAGCTCCTCAATGTGGATGGGACTCATAGAGAGCAACAGAGATCCCTAAGTGTGCAAACCATGATACCCATCTTGGGCCAAGCAAAGCGAGACGTCAAAGAACATATAGTACATAAAAAACAGTAATAATTAGAAATGGCATTGGTTGATATGCAAAAATGTTTTTAAATATGACATAAACATGGCAAAAGAAAAAAATAATAAAATGAAAAAATAATAATGAAGCATAACGAATTGGGAATGGGGGAGGGGAAGGGAAGAAACGGGGAAGGGAAGGGGGAAGAATAGACAGAAAGGGGGAAGGATATCACCTCTCTCTCCTGAAACCAGGCTCCACGGGGGCTCACAGCTGAGGCAGGAGGGTCCATGAAACAGACAAACAAAAGTTGGCTATAAAAAAGATCTATAGCTTATATTTTCATTAAAACCAGGATATTTTGTGGCTTTTAGGGTAAAGATCCACTTGGCTTCAATTTGTAAAAGAAGCTTATCCACTGAGCCACCTCGTGAGTTTAGAGGTATATGGGCCAGGGCTGTGAATCGGATCCAGTTGGGATCAAAAGCATGATGAATGCCAATGTGCCTGCTTATAGCTGTAATTATTTTTTTATTGAGAATAGGTTTGATGTGGTCTTTTATACGGATAGAGAATAGTCTTTTGGTTTTGCCAACGTAAAATCCTCCACAGCGGCATTGGGCTAAATATACAACGCCTGGAGTGGAGCATGTGACGTGGAATTTTGGAACAAACAAACTGCCATTTGGTAATCTAATCTTTCGAGAATTGTATATATAAGGACACATGTCACATTGCCCGCATGAATAAGTGCCAGGCTGTTTAAGTTTAGTTTCCCCTGAAGAGTCCTGAAAGTGACTTCTGACTAAGCTGTCCTTTAGTGATTGAGGTCTCATATAGGTGATTGATGGTACATCATTTATATACTGGTTGACAATAGGGTCGGCTTTTAGAAGCGGCCAGAACTTTTGAATTATAGCACGGAAAGAATGATGTTGGTTAGAGTATTTTGTAATAATACGTACTTTATTATCCAAATTTTTTTGATTTTTAAAGAAGAGAAGGGAAGTCCTGTCTTTATTTTTTACTCTATTATATGACTTTTTTAAAGATACATGACTGTATCCCCGTGCCCTAAGTCTTTTATATAAGTCATTGGCTGCGAACTTAAAGTCCGAATCAGTACTACAATTGCGTTTGGCCCTTAAATATTGGCTATAAGGGATACTCTTAAGGAGAGGTTTTGGATGGAAGCTTGTCGCATGCAAGACCGTGTTGCCAGCAGTGGGCTTTCTGTATAGGGCAGAATATAAATGTCCGGTGGCATCGATTTTAATAGTCAGGTCCAAAAATTCGATAGAATTTTGACTGTAATTTAGCGTGAACTTTAAATTAAATGGATTCACTGAAAGTAAATTAAAGAAAGACAATAGATCTGATTCCGATCCTGACCAAAAAAATAAAATATCATCGATATACCTGTACCAGGCTATGATGTTGTTTAGAAAAGGAACAAGGTCTTCACGTGCGAAAGTGTCTTTTTCCCACCCCCCCCAGGTACAGGTTGGCATACGATGGGGCACATTTAGTCCCCATCGCAACCCCCTGCACCTGGAGGTAGTGGGATTGATTAAATTGGAACACATTGTGCTTTAAAATAAAATCCAATAGCTTCATAACAAATTCGTTATAAGCAAAGAAGTTTGAGCCTCTATCTTGCAGATAGGAGCGTGTTATTTGTAAACCTTTGGTGTGTGGTATAGCATTATACAAACATTCCACGTCGATGGAGACCAGCCAGGACTGTGCCGGTAGGCTGATACCCTCGAGTATCTTTAGAAGATCGATGGTATCCTTCACATAAGAAAAAAGGGAAATAACATGCGGTGTGAGATGTTTATCTACAAGACTACTCGCATTCTCTGTTAAACTATCACAGCTGGAAATGATAGGACGTCCCGGAGGATCAGTGAGTGATTTGTGCACCTTAGGAAGGGCATAGAAAGTAGCAACTTTTGGATCTTTGATGTTTAAAAAGTCCCATGTGCCTTTATCTATGATACCAGATATTCTGCCCTATACAGAAAGCCCACTGCTGGCAACACGGTCTTGCATGCGACAAGCTTCCATCCAAAACCTCTCCTTAAGAGTATCCCTTATAGCCAATATTTAAGGGCCAAACGCAATTGTAGTACTGATTCGGACTTTAAGTTCGCAGCCAATGACTTATATAAAAGACTTAGGGCACGGGGATACAGTCATGTATCTTTAAAAAAGTCATATAATAGAGTAAAAAATAAAGACAGGACTTCCCTTCTCTTCTTTAAAAATCAAAAAAATTTGGATAATAAAGTATGTATTATTACAAAATACTCTAACCAACATCATTCTTTCCGTGCTATAATTCAAAAGTTCTGGCCGCTTCTAAAAGCCGACCCTATTGTCAACCAGTATATAAATGATGTACCATCAATCACCTATATGAGACCTCAATCACTAAAGGACAGCTTAGTCAGAAGTCACTTTCAGGACTCTTCAGGGGAAACTAAACTTAAACAGCCTGGCACTTATTCATGCGGGCAATGTGACATGTGTCCTTATATATACAATTCTCGAAAGATTAGATTACCAAATGGCAGTTTGTTTGTTCCAAAATTCCACGTCACATGCTCCACTCCAGGCGTTGTATATTTAGCCCAATGCCGCTGTGGAGGATTTTACGTTGGCAAAACCAAAAGACTATTCTCTATCCGTATAAAAGACCACATCAAACCTATTCTCAATAAAAAAATAATTACAGCTATAAGCAGGCACATTGGCATTCATCATGCTTTTGATCCCAACTGGATCCGATTCACAGCCCTGGCCCATATACCTCTAAACTCACGAGGTGGCTCAGTGGATACGCTTCTTTTACAAATTGAAGCCAAGTGTATCTTTACCCTAAAAGCCACAAAATATCCTGGTTTTAATGAAAATATAAGCTATAGATCTTTTTTATAGCCAACTTTTGTTTGTCTGTTTCATGGACCCTCCTGCCTCGGCTGTGAGCCCCCGTGGAGCCTGGTTTCAGGAGAGAGAGGTGATATCCTTCCCCCTTTCTGTCTATTCTTCCCCCTTCCCTTCCCCGTTTCTTCCCTTCCCCTCCCCCATTCCCAATTCGTTATGCTTCATTATTATTTTTTCATTTTATTATTTTTTTATTTTGCCATGTTTATGTCATATTTAAAAACATTTTTGCATATCAACCAATGCCATTTCTAATTATTACTGTTTTTTATGTACTATATGTTCTTTGACGTCTCGCTTTGCTTGGCCCAAGATGGGTATCATGGTTTGCACACTTAGGGATCTCTGTTGCTCTCTATGAGTCCCATCCACATTGAGGAGCTTTGCTTTTTCCCTTCTTCCCTACACCGCATTCCTAAGCCTTATTGTTCTGTGGTTTGGGACTGGATCCTGTGTTTTCTTCTCCCTTGGCTCCAAGTATGCAGTGGCATATGGACACCCAAGGGTGCCGCTGGGTCATTTCCCCAGGCGGCTCCCGATTTGAGGTGGACAGGGGCATGTAATCCCCTTTGGGCTAGAAGCCATGACAATCGCCGTTTTATCTGCCTCCTGAGCTGGCCTTTTTCTTCCCGCCCCTATTTAGGGCGGAGAGCCAGCGCCGCCCCATCTCCATCAGCATTCATCCAAACGAACCTCGTGTCAGCACTGAGGCATTATGGGGCTGGTAGTTTAAATGTTGATTTGACAGGCTTTGCACATGCTCACTGTCTCCACCTATAGCTGTCCGCATCGAGCCGGTGACGTCAGACGCCGGCTCGATGGATGGGGGATTTAAAAGGCAGCGCTGTCATTTTACCTGTACTGCAGGCTCAATACAGACATTGCTGCTACGCTGACTCTTTCCTGTTTGGTAAATATATTTTTTCAGTTGTACTCTATACTGCTGTAATAGCTTCCCTTACCCATATATATTCACTTATCCTTCCTTCTATTTGTTTGTAGGTTCAGCAGGCCTAGAGTGGCAGCTTAGCGCTGCACTCTGTAGCTTACAAAACACTACAATGAATCGATTGATTTCATTGTGATCTGTTGCACTTGTACTGCATCAATATTATTACACTGAACTAATCCTTTCATCTTTGAGTATTACGGCAGGTAAAAACAATTTTTACTTTTTTACAGCATACTAGTTATATATCCCAAATAGTTATTACCTATAACTTATATATAAATCAGGCTTAATTCTAATTATAATTACAATCAATTGTTTCACTTCTCTAATAATCAGTATTGTTTGTCTTAAAATGGAGGCATTTTCTTTAGCCCCAATTCCCCCTTATAATTGAGGGAATGATATCGTTTATCTTCTTTGTTACAATGTAACACTTTTCAATGTCTGTATTGGATTTGCAAATTTAGTACTTATCCTTGGATTCTGTTCTTGATCTTTGTAGCGCTTGTCTACCTCCATCTATGCCCTGCATTGGGCTGGGGTGTCTTTAGCACTTGATCCTGTCCCACAATTCTTGCCACCTATTCCACCATCGATTGTCTTGTGTGTTGCGATGCTGGGAATGTATATACCTGGGTAAGCATTGCACCTCCTTGGACTAAGCACATTGAGACTAATTTCATATTAAAATGTCCTGTATTATTGTGTATCTAATTGTATGGCATATATGCACATTTTGCACTCTCAAACTTTTCCTTACGTTTATGTCATTGTTAGTTGCATACTCCCCTGAAGAAGCACAAATGTGAAACATGTCGGGAGGAAATACGATCAGCCTCAGCAACTAACACTTTCAGGATCCCCTATACTCCATGTCATGTATTTATTTGTACAATGAGTGTATTTGCTATTTTTTGTCTTTACAAAATATTTTTATATATTTCTAAATATTAAAGCTATGAATCCTTTTATAAGAAATCTCTGTTTCTTTACAAATTGTACCGTATAAAAATCCCCTGCTCCCCTTTTTTCCTATCTTAGGAAACAACATTTGCAGAATCATTAGGGGATGAGGTACCTATAATAGTAATGTGTCTCTGGGATAGTGTGGACCAACTTATTTCTATTGTATTTATGCGTTTTAATACGCTTGTTGTCCATAGGCCCACCTCCCTGTGACACGGCAACTTTTTTGTAATGATTGTTTGTATTTATCTTTATTAATCTATAAAATTGTGTTTTCTCTTTCTTTTTCCCTCCCTTTCTTTTCTCTTTTCCCTTCATTCCCCTCTCTCTCTTTCCCGGGTCCATGGCGGCTTTCAGCGGCGAGGCCTGGGAGGGCCTAATGAACAAAGCTTCAGATCTTCAAAAGAATAGCGAACCATCGGATAAGGATCTTGACCTGGCTCTGCAATATTTGCAACGCCTTTTGGAACGCAAGGTTAGAATTTTTTGGCACAGAAAGTTCTTTCATAAATACATTGATCAACAAATTGTGCCTTTTGGTCTTAGAATACAAATATTCCCCAATTTAAATAAAATTGATAATCTCATTAAGCAAAAATGGGAAGAAAATTTGCAAACATGTTCAATAGCAATGATGACTTTACTAGCCATCCAATATTCGCATGATATCGATGTGATAGACAATTCCATTAAAAAATGGTATGATGAATATGCTAAAATAACTTCTACCCCTAAATTTAAACGTAAGGAATCCGAATTATCTAAACACATTGAGAACTATACTCTTGAGATAATCCGTCTAAAACAAAATAAACTCACACGTGACAGTAATTCCTACTCGAATGGTTCGGCATACAAATGGCCAGCAGATGGAAAAAATAAAAATAGGTTTTTTAGAGCATCACATCCTTCTAATAGAAGGGACTATAATGACGATGAAACCAGATCCAGTGCTTCATCAACTTCTTTTCCCTCCAATCATTCCACAATTTATCGAGATTTATCTGGAGACAGACTCCCAAAGAGGAGAAAAAGCGACTCGGAGGGCGCCGCTATGGCAGCACCCAACCAACACCTCAGCACCCCGTTACCATCCCGCACACATCCTATTTCCAAACAAGCTCCTGTCCGTCCTTTAATGATGTTCCATCACCCACCACCACCCCCATCACTTATTACCCCCACTCCTATTAACACATCTTTGTCTATTTCTACTTCCAGTAACACTTCTATGTCTACCACCCTCACGTCTTCTTTCACAAAATCAGCTCCTCTCACAACACCCCTACCCATCACCAACACTAACGACATTATTATTTCACCTAGTGGTGCTCCCCTACCGGCGGACCTCCGAATCGCCCCTATTTTTTTAGGGAAAGAATCTCCCCAACCACCCAATACTTAACTCAATCTCTTCCTATTAACCCAGAATCTAGCTCAGGGATTGAATTGTCTATTGTCAATTTATCATCTTATGCCCTTACTAGCCATGAACTTGATGTTCTGAAACTAGGACTGACCTTTTGTCCCGATTCAAGCTCGGACAAATTTTCTCTGATAAAGGATATACACTTATTCGCACGAAAATTGACATTCAGAACCCTTTTTCATAAGCCTAATCAATCCACTGTACAAATAAATACATCAAAATCAATCGATGTGGCAAATATTGCTGACCAACAAGCCCTTTCTAATTTGATGGATTTATGGGAAGAGGGCCAAGTACCCCCTGATGATGAGATGATTACCTTCCCCACTGGCTTGTCGGTACAGTCAGTTTCTTTTCCCCCTCTAGAAATGTTTAAACCTAAGTCAAAAAATTTTCCACTCCTAAACACAAATCCCAATATCTGGGCTTTTACCCAACAAGTATGTCAGGCAATCGAACAGATTCATTTCCCATTGACCAAGAAACATAATCTAACGCAAAACCAATTGACGGCATTAAAACAACTCAAAACTAATCCAAATATAGTCATAAAACCTGCGGATAAAGGTGGAAACATCGTAATCATGAATACCTCACAATACCTCACTATGTGTAATAAGATTCTTCAAAATTCTGATTGGTATCGACCAATTTCTGTGTCTCTAATTTCACATTTTGACACACAATATCGTTCAATCATCTTCAATGCATACAAATCTGGTATCATAGATAAAGGCACATGGGACTTTTTAAACATCAAATATCCAAAAGTTGCTACTTTCTATGCCCTTCCTAAGGTGCACAAATCACTCACTGATCCTCCGGGACGTCCTATCATTTCCAGCTGTGATAGTTTAACAGAGAATGCGAGTAGTCTTGTAGATAAACATCTCACACCGCATGTTATTTCCCTTTTTTCTTATGTGAAGGATACCATCGATCTTCTAAAGATACTCGAGGGTATCAGCCTACCGGCACAGTCCTGGCTGGTCTCCATCGACGTGGAATGTTTGTATAATGCTATACCACACACCAAAGGTTTACAAATAACACGCTCCTATCTGCAAGAAAGAGGCTCAAACTTCTTTGCTTATAACGAATTTGTTATGAAGCTATTGGATTTTATTTTAAAGCACAATGTGTTCCAATTTAATCAATCCCACTACCTCCAGGTGCAGGGGGTTGCGATGGGGACTAAATGTGCCCCATCGTATGCCAACCTGTACCTGGGGGGGTGGGAAAAAGACACTTTCGCACGTGAAGACCTTGTTCCTTTTCTAAACAACATCATAGCCTGGTACAGGTATATCGATGATATTTTATTTTTTTGGTCAGGATCGGAATCAGATCTATTGTCTTTCTTTAATTTACTTTCAGTGAATCCATTTAATTTAAAGTTCACGCTAAATTACAGTCAAAATTCTATCGAATTTTTGGACCTGACTATTAAAATCGATGCCACCGGACATTTATATTCTGCCCTATACAGAAAGCCCACTGCTGGCAACACGGTCTTGCATGCGACAAGCTTCCATCCAAAACCTCTCCTTAAGAGTATCCCTTATAGCCAATATTTAAGGGCCAAACGCAATTGTAGTACTGATTCGGACTTTAAGTTCGCAGCCAATGACTCATATAAAAGACTTAGGGCACGGGGATACAGTCATGTATCTTTAAAAAAGTCATATAATAGAGTAAAAAATAAAGACAGGACTTCCCTTCTCTTCTTTAAAAATCAAAAAAATTTGGATAATAAAGTACGTATTATTACAAAATACTCTAACCAACATCATTCTTTCCGTGCTATAATTCAAAAGTTCTGGCCGCTTCTAAAAGCCGACCCTATTGTCAACCAGTATATAAATGATGTACCATCAATCACCTATATGAGACCTCAATCACTAAAGGACAGCTTAGTCAGAAGTCACTTTCAGGACTCTTCAGGGGAAACTAAACTTAAACAGCCTGGCACTTATTCATGCGGGCAATGTGACATGTGTCCTTATATATACAATTCTCGAAAGATTAGATTACCAAATGGCAGTTTGTTTGTTCCAAAATTCCACGTCACATGCTCCACTCCAGGCGTTGTATATTTAGCCCAATGCCGCTGTGGAGGATTTTACGTTGGCAAAACCAAAAGACTATTCTCTATCCGTATAAAAGACCACATCAAACCTATTCTCAATAAAAAAATAATTACAGCTATAAGCAGGCACATTGGCATTCATCATGCTTTTGATCCCAACTGGATCCGATTCACAGCCCTGGCCCATATACCTCTAAACTCACGAGGTGGCTCAGTGGATAAGCTTCTTTTACAAATTGAAGCCAAGTGGATCTTTACCCTAAAAGCCACAAAATATCCTGGTTTTAGTGAAAATATAAGCTATAGATCTTTTTTATAGCCAACTTTTGTTTGTCTGTTTCATGGACCCTCCTGCCTCGGCTGTGAGCCCCCGTGGAGCCTGGTTTCAGGAGAGAGAGGTGATATCCTTCCCCCTTTCTGTCTATTCTTCCCCCTTCCCTTCCCCGTTTCTTCCCTTCCCCTCCTCCATTCCCAATTCGTTATGCTTCATTATTATTTTTTCATTTTATTATTTTTTTCTTTTGCCATGTTTATGTCATATTTAAAAACATTTTTGCATATCAACCAATGCCATTTCTAATTATTACTGGTTTTTATGTACTATATGTTCTTTGACGTCTCGCTTTGCTTGGCCCAAGATGGGTATCATGGTTTGCACACTTAGGGATCTCTGTTGCTCTCTATGAGTCCCATCCACATTGAGGAGCTTTGCTTTTTCCCTTCTTCCCTACACCGCATTCCTAAGCCTTATTGTTCTGTGGTTTGGGACTGGATCCTGTGTTTTCTTCTCCCTTGGCTCCAAGTATGCAGTGGCATATGGACACCCAAGGGCGCCGCTGGGTCATTTCCCCAGGCGGCTCCCGATTTGAGGTGGACAGGGGCATGTAATCCCCTTTGGGCTAGAAGCCATGACAATCGCCGTTTTATCTGCCTCCTGAGCTGGCCTTTTTCTTCCCGCCCCTATTTAGGGCGGAGAGCCAGCGCCGCCCCATCTCCATCAGCATTCATCCAAACGAACCTCGTGTCAGCACTGAGGCATTATGGGGCTGGTAGTTTAAATGTCGATTCGACAGGCTTTGCACATGCTCACTGTCTCCACCTATAGCTGTCCGCATCGAGCCGGTGACGTCAGACGCCGGCTCGATGGATGGGGGATTTAAAAGGCAGCGCTGTCATTTTACCTGTACTGCAGGCTCAATACAGACATTGCTGCTACGCTGACTCTTTCCTGTTTGGTAAATATATTTTTTCAGTTGTACTCTATACTGCTGTAATACCTTCCCTTACCCATATATATTCACTTATCCTTCCTTCTATTTGTTTGTAGGTTCAGCAGGCCTAGAGTGGCAGCTTAGCGCTGCACTCTGTAGCTTACAAAACACTACAATGAATCGATTGATTTCATTGTGATCTGTTGCACTTGTACTGCATCAATATTATTACACTGAACTAATCCTTTCATCTTTGAGTATTACGGCAGGTAAAAACAATTTTTACTTTTTTACAGCATACTAGTTATATATCCCAAATAGTTATTACCTATAACTTATATATAAATCAGGCTTAATTCTAATTATAATTACAATCAATTGTTTCACTTCTCTAATAATCAGTATTGTTTGTCTTAAAATGGAGGCATTTTCTTTAGCCCCAATTCCCCCTTATAATTGAGGGAATGATATCGTTTATCTTCTTTGTTACAATGTAACACTTTTCAATGTCTGTATTGGATTTGCAAATTTAGTACTTATCCTTGGATTCTGTTCTTGATCTTTGTAGCGCTTGTCTACCTCCATCTATGCCCTGCATTAGTGTCTTTAGCACTTGATCCTGTCCCACAATTCTTGCCACATATTCCACCATCGATTGTCTTGTGTGTTGCGATGCTGGGAATGTATATACCTGGGTAAGCATTGCACCTCCTTGGACTAAGCACATTGAGACTAATTTCATATTAAAATGTCCTGTATTATTGTGTATCTAATTGTATGGCATACCGTATATACTCGAGTATAGGCCGACCCGAGTATAAGCCGAGGCCCCCAATTTACCCCCAAAAAACTGGGAAACCTATTGACTCGTGTATAAGCCGAGGGTGAGATATGCCTGTCCATCCCTGTGTGTGTCCGTCCATCCCTCTGTGTCCGTCCATCCCTGTGTGTCCGTCCATCCCTGTGTGTGTGTCCATCCATCCATCCCTGTGTGTGTGTCCATCCATCCATCCCTGTGTGTGTGTCCATCCATCCATCCCTGTGTGTGTGTGCGTCCATCCATCCATCCATCCCTGTGTGTGTGTGTGTGTGTGTGTGTGTGTCCATCCATCCATCCATCCCTGTGTGTGTGTGTGTGTGTCCATCCATCCATCCATCCCTGTGTGTGTGTGTGTGTCCATCCATCCGTGTGTGTGTGTGTGTGTGTGTGTGTGTGTGTGTGTGTGTGTGTCCGTGCAGCCTTGTGTGTCCAGCCTTCCTGTGTCCCGAGCCTCCGTCCGGTCCCGTCCCCAGCCTCCGTGTCGTCCCGTCCCGAGCCTCCGTGTCGTCCCGTCCCGAGCCTCCGTGTCGTCCCGTCCCGAGCCTCCGTGTCGTCCCGTCCCGAGCCTCCGTGTCGTCCCATGCCAGGATCGCCGCTCTTCGTCGGCGCCCTGGCGGCCATTCCCCTGTTCAAAAGCCGCGCCTCCGCCTCCGCCTGTGATAGGCGGAACACTCAATTTCCCAGCAGTCAGTGTTCCGCCTATCACGGACATCGGCTCATCCGAGGATGAGCCGATGTCCGTGATAGGCGGAACACTGACTGCTGGGAAATTGAGTGTTCCGCCTATCACAGGCGGAGGCGGAGGCGCGGCTTTTGAAAGGTAGAATGGCCGCTGTCTGTCTGCTCGACACGCTGTTCGGGCAGTCAGACAGCGGTGACTCGAGTATAAGCCGAGGGAGGCACTTTCAGCCTCAAAAAAGAGGCTGAAAATCTCGGCTTATACTCGAGTATATACGGTATATGCACATTTTGCACTCTCAAACTTTTCCTTACGTTTATGTCATTGTTAGTTGCATACTCCCCTGAAGAAGCACAAATGCGAAACATGTCGGGAGGAAATACGATCAGCCTCAGCAACTAACACTTTCAGGATCCCCTATACTCCATGTCATGTATTTATTTGTACAATGAGTGTATTTGCTATTTTTTGTCTTTACAAAATATTTTTATATATTTCTAAATATTAAAGCTATGAATCCTTTTATAAGAATTCTCTGTTTCTTTACAAATTGTACCGTATAAAAATCCCCTGCTCCCCTTTTTTCCTATCTTAGGAAACAACATTTGCAGAATCATTAGGGGATGAGGTACCTATAATAGTAATGTGTCTCTGGGATAGTGTGGACCAACTTATTTCCATAGATATAACAAATGTTTTGGACAATATGCCCGAGGAGTATACCTGAGCCGATGGGCAGGAATAAAGAGCCAATATAGCCATCAAGATTGGGCCCCTAAAACCAAATCTACTCAACACCATTTCCATATACTTCCAATGAACCCGGTCGAACGCCTTCTCTGCATCTATAGAGAGAAGCAGAGAAGGCGTTCTAGATTTAACAGCATGGTGAATGATATTAATTATGCGACGAGTAGCATCAGAGGTTTGTCTCCCCCTCACAAATCCCATCTGGTCTCTACTTATGATGTGTGGAATTATATGCATCAATCTTTTGGCCAACATTTTTGCGTAGAATTTTATATCTGAGTTGAGCAATGATATAGGCCTGAAGTTGGCTGGAGTAGTGGGATCTTTTCCCGGTTTAGGTAGTGTCACAATGTGGGCTCTCAACATATCAGGAGGAAAAGAGGATAATTCTGTAGCTTTCGTAAAGGTTTCTAACATGTGAGGGACTAGAGCCTCTTTGAAAATCTTATAGTATTCATTACTGAATCCATCTGGTCCTGGGGATTTACCGTTAGGTGAGGACACTATAATTTGGTGTAGTTCCTGACTAGAGAAGGGTGCATTTAATAGGAGGAGCTGGTCTTCAGTTATCGAGGGGAGATTAACACAGTGTAAAAACTTTTGTATATCGGCTATTTTGGGTTGTGTGATTGATGTATCTGTAGGTAAATTATACAGGGACTCATAGTATTCAGCAAATTGGTTTGCTATGTCTTGCGGGTTGGTAATTTTATAGTGACCCGTTGGGTGTAAGAGATATGCTATTTTAGTTTTGGAGCGGATCGCTTTAATTCTATTAGCCAGGTTTTTTCCTGCTCTATTGGCATTTGCATACGATTTTAGTCGCAATCTCCTAAGGTGTGTATCGTATTGTTGTGTGAGAAGTTCCCTTAGGGTCTCCCTAACCTTAGAAACTTTAACGGCCAGATCCGGTGTTGGCGAGAGTTTATTCTGAGTCTCTAGTGTGTGTAATTCATCTAGAGTGTTTTGAAGTTTGAGCCTATGTTTCTTTTTTTCCCTAGCTCCTAGTTGGATTAGAATACCTCTCATGTATGCTTTATGGGTATTCCAGAGTGTAAATGGGTCTGTGTCAGGAGATGCGTTAAATTGAAAGAATTCCTTGATCTGCTCAGAGACCACAGGGATAAGTGTGGGTTCTTGTAAAATTCTCACATTACAACGCCAGATGGGGGAGGAGGGGGAGACATCCTGTTCAGCAATAGACAGTGTAATAGCAGCGTGGTCGGACCAGGTAATGTCGTGTATTTGAGCTTCCTGAATTCACTGTAGCAGCCATTAATCAGTTAAAAACATGTCTATACGTGAGTATGAGCAATGTCTTGGAGAAAAAAAGGTGTAATTCCGCTCATTAGCGTGTAGACATCTCCAGGCATCGAATAGATCGTGAGCGTGTAAAAGAGCTTGTAGAAAAGCCGGTCTCTTAGAGATGTTGGATGTAGTATCCAATTTGGGATCTACTATTAAATTGAAGTCTCCACTAATAATGAGCTGTCCGTACAGCATGGAGGCAGCCCTTTTGAACACTTTTTTTAGAAAACGAATTTGGTGCGAGTTCGGTGCATATAAAGTAACAATAGTATATGGTTTGGAATTGATGTCTCCAGCGATTATGAGGTATCTTCCTCCGTCATCAATGAAGGACTCTTTTAGTTGAAAGGAGAGAGTGTTTCTCAGGGCTAGCATTACTCCCCCTCTTTTGCTGCTCAGATTACAAGCCAGAAAAATATGTGGGTAGTCTCTGTGCGTGCATTTGGGAGTTTTTTGCTGTTGGAAGTGAGTCTCTTGTATAGAAAGTATGTCTGCCCCATGTTTGTGGGCCTCCTTCCAAACAGAGAATCGTTTAGCAGGGTGTTTCAGGCCCTTAGCATTCAATGATAGGCACTTAATGGTCATCTGCTATGGACAAGAATATGAGTGTGAAGGGTGTGGCGGAGGTACTCACTGTAATTCCTTTGATCCTGCCGGAGCGAACCTCTGGGTGGCTGTTGTAACTTGGTGAGATGACAGACTTAGATGGATGATGGAAAGGCTGGATATTGCGTGCATCAAATAAAGAGGAAAAACAAAATAGAACAAAAAATGTTAGACAAATATTCATAAAAAGGGATCTCATAACTGATTCAAGTGCAGACGTAGCTGCCAACTTGTGAACGGGGTAGAAGGAGACTATATATAGGCTCCATTCGCCGGAGAGAGATTAATTTCATAGTAGTAATATTATGAGCTGCCACCGGTGCTTAGTTTGCTGTGGCGTTTACGGGATACCACCTGCCATTCTGGACGGATCGGTTTAGGGTCCTGTGTAGGAGAATGCTGAGACTGTTGGGCAGGCAGGATCCCCCACTCTTGTAGCACATTGATATCCTCATTAAGCTTTGTAACGATTTTGGAGACGCCATTATGGGTTATAACCAGTGTAGCTGGATATTTCCATTTGTGGAGAATTTTATGATTTCTTAGAGCTTTAGTTACGGTTGCCAAATTGCGCCTTCTTTCCAGGGTATGTCTAGATAGGTCTGGTAGCAGAAGTATATCAGCATATTGCGAGGGCAGATTGTCAGATCCTCGTGCAGCCTGAAGGATGCGTTCTTTAACATGAAAGAAGTGAATTCTCTGTAGTGTGTCTCTTGGAGTTCCTTCTGGTAGGAAAGAGGGTTTGGGAATCCTATGGATTCTGTCAATGAGCAAGTCCTGTGCAGTTAGATCTGGCACTAGGGTGGAGAACATTGTTTGGGCGTATTGTAAAAGTTGCTGCGTGGGGATCGATTCAGGGATACCCCTCAACTTCAAATTGTTACACCTAGATCTGTCCTCGAGGTCAGAGACCTTGTCTTTCAGCCATGTTATTTCCTCCTCATGAGCCCTTTGTGCGTCTGCCATGAGATTGTATGAGGCCGCATGTTCCTCCAGTGCATGTTCTATTCTATCCACCCTAGTTCCCATAGCCTGTACTTCAGAGCGGCAAAGGTTAATCTCTTGCACCATGTCATTATGTAAGGCAGACCTGAGAGAAATCAACATCTCTTTTAACATAGTGTCAGACACAGGCCTATCCGCGGTAGGGAAGTCCGCTATGGGTTCCGGTGAGTGTGAGGCCTGAGCGGCTGGAGTATGTTGTCGTCCGCTTACCTCCATCTCCGTGTTGTCATCCGGGGAGCTCATTCGCGGTTTTGACTTGGCCGGGCTCCAAATGGAAGGGCTAGAAGTGCCTGAGGAGGATCTGCTTTGTCCTCCCGGTGGTGTGGCTGACGCCCTCTGATCTTCCCGGCCTGCACTATGCCTCGCGGCCTGGTCAGCTGGATGCTGTTTGCGCGCGCCGCCGCCATCTTGTGGCTGGTCGCGAGATCTCGCTTTTAGTTTGTGCGGTTGCGGCGTGTTCTTTCTTCGCCGAGACATCCCTGTAACGATCGGCGATTCGATCGAAGGGTATACGGTCGCAGGATGTGCCGGTGTGCTCGGATGCATGCGAATCTCTCCGGTGGACGAGCGGAGCTGCAGACTTAGGCGTCCATCTTAGCGCTCGGTCGCCCTCAGAACTAAATTTAAAGTATGCGCTAAGCAATTCACGTGCCACCAGTTGCAGAATTGTATGGACCTGGCCATATAAGCTGCTTTGTCTGTATTGCAAACTACCATTTTATTTTGCACATTCCATTCATTTAAATTTTTTTTTTTAATTCAGTAGCAATAGCAGTATGTTTGCCACTAAATTTGAATGTTGATAGCTGATAGGATGTCAATACACAATCCGTATGTCATGGATCTGCCACCTAGGGGTTAAAATAGTGCAGACTAATTTCAGTGATTGGTAACAGGCTGCCTTATTTAAACACCTCAGCAGCACTGTGTCTTTGCTGTCTGGTCTGCAGCTCATACCTGTTCCCGTGACTTTCTGTTTTTGTGATCCGATCTGTTGCCTGTGTTTGACCCGGCTTGTTTGACTATGATTGATCTCTGCTATCCTGACCCTGGTCTGCCTTGTATCAACGCTCTACTCTACACTGTTTGATATCCTGTTGCCTTACTTTGCCTGTATCCTGACCATTCTCTGCCTGTCGTCTATATTTACATCTGATCATCTGTTACCAAACGCGGCTTGTCTGACTACATATTCAGTGTCTTCCCAGCTTACCAACCTGCTTCCTGTTTCCTGCTGCACCAGCTGAACTGACACGACCAAAGACAAACCAGGCACCCATACACCGCCAGGCTCTTGCGACCACTGTTGCAACATTGGTGGCCCTTGAGCCGGGGTTGTACGAGACAGCCTTCCCACTGCACGTCAGGCTCATCCAGCAGGTACGTAACACTTTATCAATGAAGTGTGCAGTTACAGCAAAATAATTTAAATGTTTTAAGATTTGAAACATGTTCTATTTCTAGGTCCATCTGATTTATTTTATTTTTTTAAGGAAAAACAATCGGATTAGCCCACACATGATCAGATCTAGTCTACCGGAAAGTCCGGACGTGTGTACGCGGCATCAGAGAGAGTGTCTTCCTACTTGGTGGTAAATAATACGGGTGAAGCATAGAGCGTAACCTTCTAAATTCTGGACTTTCAACCACGTTAAAGGAATGATAATCTTTTATTATTAATCCTAAAATTTGTTCATCTACACTGATGCATTTGGAAACCGACAATGGTTTCACGGTAAATCCAGTTTATTTTGCATTGTTTTTTTTACTGCTGGGGGTGCTGAGCTTGCAGTAGAATATAAGGGATGAACAATTTCCTCACAAACCAATGGGGTTTAGTTACTAAAGGCAAATCCACGTTGCACTACAAGTGCACTGCAACTGCACTTGGAAGTGCAGTTGCTGTAGATCCGAGACGAACTACAACGTGCATTTTTGCTTGTACATGATTGGATGATAAAATCAGCAGAGCTTTCCCGGATTTCAGATCTTCCCCTTAGATTTATACAGTGGCGGTGCGTCCATAAAGGGTGCAGGAGCGCCGCCCCCCCACCTCTTCTGCACTGCTCTAATTACCATAGATAGATTCATTGCATGAATCTATCTATGGTTGCTGCTATTCAGGTGCCTGGCCCATTTTCATGTGCTGGGCATCTGAATTACACTGGCGGGGATGTTTTTTGGAAGTACATGATTAGAGCCATAGGCTCTAATGGGCACCCAAAAATGTCAGCAGTCATTATGGCTGCTGTAGCAGCATTAATAGATGAAGAAGAGGATAACCAGAGGAGGAGAAGGCATAGGTTTTGGATCCATCACGTCATCACCCAAAGGGAAGGGAGAGGCCAGTTTTGGGCCCCTTATAATGACCTCTATGCTCATAAAGACAAAGTCTTCCACTACACACAGAGGTCAATTAGAAGGTGAGAACATTTGTTTACGTCAACAAATGCTCCAAGATATATTTTGGAAAACGTGTATATGCATGGTCACCATGACTCTTTTTCTAGTTTTTAACTTCAAGTAGCTAGAAGTGTTAACAAAAACCTGAGCAAACGATAAAAAAATTGAAATAGAGTTAAAAATGGTCCATTTTTACATGATCAATGTAGCCAATAGCCATATATTTTCTCTTTACAGTTTTGTGAAGGAGTATTCCGGCTGTTGAAAGGCTCATTATAACATTGAGGTAACTTTTCATACCTACTTTTGATTCTTCTTATCTCATATGTGGCATTTGGAGATCCACATCATTTTTTTGATCCTTTTTACATGAATTGCAATAATAAATACTAGTATGTTATTATGGGTGTGATTGTGTTTACCATATTAATTATCCCTGTACATCACCAGTGTCTTTCTCCTGCTCCACTTCTTCCTTCACTTCCTCGGACACCTCCTTCCAAGCTTGTTTTTAGCTGTAATATAGAAGTAGCTTATTGCTAATATGCATCATTCTAATAAACTGTATTTACTGGCAAGTTTGCATTTTGAGTTCTTGGTTGGTAAAACTACTGCCAGCAATATTGTACATGATACCTGCATAGACATCTGGAATGTTCTTAGGGATTTGGTACTCAAGAAACCACTCCCGAAGATTGGTGCAAGATAGCGGAAGTTTTCTGGGACCAATGCAATTTTCCAAATTGTGTCAGGGCAATTGACGGCAAACATATAAGAGTAGTGATGCCCATTGTCAGTGGGATCAAATTCTTCAACTATAAAAAATATTTTTTTTGTTTGTCTTACTAGTAGTGGCTGATGCCAATTATTGTTTTAGATATATAGACATAGGATCATACAGCAGCAGCTTAGATGCCAGCATTTTTACACGATCATGTTTTGGAAGAATGTTAAGGGAAAATGGCCTGGACCTGCCACAGGACTGTTCGCTGCCAAGGACAAATGGGCCCCCACTGCCATTTTTTCTATGTTGGGGATGAGACCTTTGCTCTCAGTGACCATCTACTAAGGCCTTATTCCAATCGGTCTGTGAAGAGAAGAGAATCTTTAACTACCGCTTAACAAAGGCAAGACGAGTTGTCGAATGTGCTTTTGCCATTTTATCTAACAAGTGGCGGTTCCTACATACACCTATCAATTTGAAAATGGAGAATGCAAAATTTGTGGTAAAAGCAGCACATGTGACTTTGCAGTCTGCAGAGCCTTCATTCCAGAGGTGTAGTGCACAGAGACCTGGAGCTTGGGAATATACTTCAAGATCAGAAAAGGCACGTTATAATTTGCAGATCTTGGACTGGCTGTGACAGACGTGTTTGGAAAAATGAAACTGAGGGAAACTGTGGGCAAAGTCACGTACATGGCACTATGGTCTATCAATCCAAGCCATATACAGTAATTGAACTGAAGATTGTTTCTCACTGGGAATAATACTATTTGAGACAGCCTTTGGACATCATCCATTCTATGATGGGGAGGACGATGATAAAGGGCAGAATTCCATATGCCATTATGACAGCAGTCATCTGGAAGAGGCTGACCCTGACTGCCTAGATTTACTAAAAAAGCTCACCCATTTTTCAATGACATACAAGGTGTGAAGGTAGGGGACACAAAATCCCCATTTACTGTACTTTGAATGGGCCTTGGAAACTTGGCAAGAAACTAAATATAGCTGGAATAAATCACAGACCAAGAAAAGATTGTTATTTCTAAGGACAAGAAGCTGTTCATTGGCTTTTCCTTAAATGAACAATCTTGTAGAGGGCATCAGAAACATAACAGGAAACACAATATGGCTGAAAGACCTCATAAATCAGGATGACACTATTTTATCTAAGGAGCAGAGGTTGCTCAATGTCTCTGTTCTGAACATGGAGTCAGAAGAGGCTATTCAAAGCCTCTATGCAAGACATAGGTTCAGCAGAGACCGGTCAATGGCTCTGTACTGGACATGTAGTCTTCACTGAGGGACTTGGAGGGGGGATTTAGGGAATAACAATTTCAAAATAAAAATAATATCAAGCCAAAACTCACCAGGTTGCACAACTTATGGGAAACTGACACAAAATACTGGTAGGCATTTAGGGCCTAGCACTCTTTCCCAACCATTTACCACAATATACTAAGTACAGATAGTAAGTCAGTGAACAGTAAGTGTAAAATGTTAGCTAGGTAGTTAGCTAGGTAGTTAGCTAGATAGTAAGATAGGTAGCTAGGTAGAGTAAGATAAATGCATTAAAAAAAAAAAAAAAAAACACATTAGGTAATTAGTAGACATGTGCAGAGTAAAATATTTCGTTTCGGAATTTCGTTTTCGTCTGAAAACTTAATTTATTTAGTTACTCCCGAAATTCGTTTTTATTTATTTCGTTTTTCGTTCAAAAATTGCATTCGTCCGAAAATCCACATGAATCACGGTCGAATCTGTCTTTGAAGGCTTATGGTGTCTGTCGAATGTATAAAGAAGATTCGACGGAGCTAGTATATAGCATACTTTAGAACCCTATTAAAGTCTATGGGACTCCAACGTTCAAAATCTAAAGTGCTCATTTTAAAGGCTAATTTGCAAGTTACTGTCCTAAAAAGTGTTTGGGGACCTGGGTCCTGCCCCAGGGGACATGGATCAATGCAAAAAAAAGTTTTAAAAACGGCCGTTTTTTCGGGAGCAGTGATTTTAATAATGATTAAAGTGAAACAATAAAAGTGTAATATTCCTTTAAATTTCGTGGGGGGGGGGGGGGGGGGGTTGTCTATAGTATGCCTGTGAAGGGGCGCATGTTTCCCGTGCTTAGAATTGTCCCTGCACAAAGTGTCATTTATGCAGGAAAAAAAGTCCTTTAAAATCACTCGCAGCTATTATGAATTGTCGGTTCCCGTAATACAGAGAACACTCATTGAAAGTCATTGATAAAAAAATAAATAAATAAATAAAAAAAAAGCGTGGGGGTCCCCCAAATTCAATTACCAGGCCCTTCAGGTCTGGTATGGATATTAAGGGGAACCCTGCCTCAAATTTAAGAAAAAATTTGACGTGGGGTTCCCCCTAAATATCCATAACCAGACCCTTCAGGTCTGGTATGGATATTAAGGGGAACCCCGCGTCAAATTTAAAAAAAAATTGACGTGGGGTTCCCCCTAAAAATCCATACCAGACCCTTTATCCGAGCACGCAACCTGGCAGGCCGCAGGAAAAGAGGGGGGGACGAGAGAGCGCCCCCCCCTCCCTCCTGAAACGTACCAGGCCACATGCCCTCAACATTGGGAGGATGCTTTGGGGGTCTGTGACCCCTCAAAGCACCTTGTCCCCATGTTGATGAGGACAAGGGCCTCATCCCCACAACCCTGGCCGGTGGTTGTGGAGGTCTGCGGGCGGGGGGCTTATCAGAATCTGGAAGCCCCCTTTAACAAGGGGACCCCCAGATCCCGCCCCCCCCCCCTGTTTGAAATGGTAAGGGGGTACAAAAGTACCCCTACCATTTCACAAAGAAAGTGTAAAAAATGTTTAAATAAAACAAACACACTTTTGAAAAATTCCTTTATTAAAAATAAAAAAATAAAAAAAAGATTCCAGCGGCGGTAATCCACTCTTGCTATCCAGCGACGGACGGTCATATCTCCAGCGATGTCTCATGTCATCCAGCGCAGCTCAGCATCCTTCTTCTGTCTCCGTGTAGGAGACATTGCAGGCATTCCGGCGGCTGACGTTTGTTATATACGGAGGGCGGGGCCACCCGTCACCTGACCCCGCCCCCCTCTGACGCAAGGGGAAACCCGGGGTTCCCCGTGACGTATAGGTGACCCCGCCCCCCTCTGATGTAACGGAAACCTGCCTGTGTTACATCAGAGGGGTGCGGGTCACCCCTACGTCACAGGGAACCCCGGGTTTCCCCTTGCGTCAGAGGGGGGCGGGGTCAGGTGACGGGTGGCCCCGCCCTCCGTATATAACAAACGTCAGCCGCCGGAATGCCTGCAATGTCTCCTACACGGAGACAGAAGAAGGATGCTGAGCTGCGCTGGATGACATTAGACATCGCTGGAGATATGACCGTCCGTCGCTGGATAGCAAGAGTGGATTACCGCCGCTGGAATCTTTTTTTTATTTTTTTATTTTTAATAAAGGAATTTTTCAAAAGTGTGTTTGTTTTATTTAAACATTTTTTACACTTTCTTTGTGAAATGGTAGGGGTACTTTTGTACCCCCTTACCATTTCAAACAGGGGGGGGGCGGGATCTGGGGGTCCCCTTGTTAAAGGGGGCTTCCAGATTCTGATAAGCCCCCCGCCCGCAGACCTCCACAACCACCGGCCAGGGTTGTGGGGATGAGGCCCTTGTCCTCATCAACATGGGGACAAGGTGCTTTGAGGGGTCACAGACCCCCAAAGCATCCTCCCAATGTTGAGGGCATGTGGCCTGGTACGGTTCAGGAGGGAGGGGGGGCCGCTCTCTCGTCCCCCCCTCTTTTCCTGCGGCCTGCCAGGTTGCGTGCTCGGATAAAGGGTCTGGTATGGATTTTTAGGGGGAACCCCACGTCAATTTTTTTTTAAATTTGACGCGGGGTTCCCCTTAATATCCATACCAGACCTGAAGGGTCTGGTTATGGATATTTAGGGGGAACCCCACGTCAAATTTTTTCTTAAATTTGAGGCAGGGTTCCCCTTAATATCCATACCAGACCTGAAGGGCCTGGTAATTGAATTTGGGGGACCCCCACGCTTTTTTTTTATTTATTTATTTTTTTTTTTTTTTATCAATGACTTTCAATGAGTGTTCTCTGTATTACGGAGCCGACAATTCATTATAGCTGCGAGTGATTTTAAAGGACTTTTTTTCCTGCATAAATGACACTTTGTGCAGGGACAATTCTAAGCACGGGAAACATGCGCCCCTTCACAGGCATACTATAGACAACCCCCCCCCCTACGAAATTTAAAGGAATATTACACTTTTATTGTTTCACTTTAATCATTATTAAAATCACTGCTCCCGAAAAAACGGCCGTTTTTAAAACTTTTTTTTGCATTGATACATGTCCCCTGGGGCAGGACCCAGGTCCCCAAACACTTTTTAGGACAGTATCTTGCAGAATCTTTTCTCTCTGTCAAATCTTTTTTCTCTGTCGAATATTTTCTCTATATAATCTTGGACTAATAGAGGTAAGGTTAGGCACATTCGAACACAGGTTCTATAGACACAGATTGTTGTCAGAGTCATGTCGAATCTCCTATTCTATATCGAACTGTTGTAACAATGAAAACGAAAATAAAGCATTTATTTATGTCGGATCTTTCGTTTTTCGGATTTTGTGCTTTCGTTATCGTTTGTCAAAACGAAAACGAAAATAGCTGAAATTCGGACGAAAATGCATTCGGACGAAAACGAATGCACATGTCTAGTAATTAGTGAGTTAGAGTTCGATAAGTTAAGATAACTTAGATGAGTTAGATATGTTTAAAAAATATGCATGTTCATTATGTAAATCTAACAATATTGCAGTGTCATATGTGCAGCAACACAGATAAGTAATCCTCCACAATACTTTGTATTTTTTTTTTCTTAGGGTTCTTCAATCCGGTGAGCTGTCATTCATACAATACAAAGGACAATATGCAAGTTCAGGACTTTTTCACTAACAGCTGAAGAGTGAGGACAAGTTTTCTCTTGTGGTATTTCAATGTAAGCGGGTTCTTCAATTTCTTTTTCCAGAAGTTATCAAAAACAATGGCAATGTCAAAGTGCAACAGGAAAGGTGTAAGGGCTCTCCTGGCTCCAGACAGCTTCAGCTTTCATGCTGTACTTGAACAGAAAGGTTGTGTTGGTGGCCCACCATGACAGTCACAAACTTGTGGCCATAAAGATGGTAAAAAAAGGACTCCTTTTTAAATGCCAAGTCCTGGAGATGGCTGGGAGCAGACCTTTCTGTACTCACCTCTACAGCACATTTCAAACAAAAAAAACATACTTTTTGTAATATAACTTCTGACAGAGGGAGATCTGTGGAAGATGTTAGCCCCCATGCCATCATTTTCTGTCGCCACTGTCAGATGCCTGGCAGTGAAGCTGCTTTGCGGTCCGCAGTTTCTTGATTCCAAAGGTGTAATGCAGACACCTGAAGCCTGGGAACATGCATCCAGATCAGAAAGAACACATGAAAATTGCAGATTTTCAAGTCAACCACTCAAGGGAAGCTGCTGAGCAGACATGGATGCTAAGAGCTCTGCTGTCACTGGGACAAAAGCAGCCTTCTCTCCTCGAGTCACAGACGAATACTGCATCTCCACAGCAACCTGGCTACAATTAAGCCTGCAGGGCACAAGCACATATAATGTTTAATGGGAAAAAGACAAAACTTAAACAACTATCGGGCAAAAAAAACTGATTAAAACGCTTCTAAAATGGCGGCAGCACGATCCTCCCACTCTGCATTACCTCAGAGGCAGAAATTGAAAGGGAACTCTAACTCTTCTCCCTCACAATATATTGACTCTGTCCATGAATTCAGAATGACCCCTATAACATTAGAGAATATCCCTAATGGCTCAGATCTTCTTAGTCAGTTTGAACGTGTATGACAAAAAGCCCTCCAAAATACCTCAGACACAATAACTGAAAAACTGACAAGGGAAATTTGTGAGGTAGGGCGCCGCACATCAATATTAGAACACAAAATGACGAAAATAAATGATATCACCAATACTCATGCTTATGAGTTAGAAGTCCTTAGAGAAAAAAATTCTCCCTTTTACACATGCTTAGAAGATTTGAAAATCAGAGCCAGGAGATCTAACTTGCGACTCCGTGGTATACCAGAAACCATAATAGATCTACAATCAACAGTAACCGCACTCTTTCAGGAGTTAGCTCCATCAATTCCCATTGAACGCTTGGAGATGGAAAGAATCCATAGAACTCTGGCCCCCAAAAAGGAAGATGTCCGCCCCAGGGATATTGTAATAAAATTACATTATTTCAGAACAAAGGAGCAACTAATGGAAGTAGCACGTAATAAGGATGCATTGACTTTTCAAGGTCATCGTTATCAAATATTCCAGGACCTTTCACAACAGACTCTCCTCAAGAGAAAAGAGATGAAACCACATCTACAGATACTCCAATACCACCACATCCCATATCATTGGTGCTTTCCATTTGCTCTTCGATTCACTCATAAAGGTACCATATATACCTGCAAGAAAATTGACGACCTTCCAACTGCAATCCATTAACTTTGATTGACAATTCCAGAAAACACAAAAGAAGGATCCAAACGCTGAGCATCATCAAACTCACCCAATACACAAGAAAATCCTATTCAACAAGCCCTCTCCAGTACCAACAAGCGGAGTCATTTTGGATCACCTCCATCAAATCCTGAAGAACAAATGGGCTGAAATCTTCTATCAAGATATTGCACATATGAAACTTCTTACTTATTGTCACTAAATTAATAGTGAGAAATCCTAGGTAATCTCAAAGGATAAGATCAAACAATCTTTCCCCTAATGAGAGCTTTATCCTTACAAATTTATAAATATAGAAGTTTATTAAGCCGCGTACACACGGGCGGACTGTCTGGCCAACTTAGTCCGTCAGACAATCCGACGGACAGTCCATCATACTTTCGAATGAACGGACTTGCCCACACACACCACTTTTTGAGCGGACTAATACGGCGTACTAAGTCCGCCGTACTATCCGCCCTACTTTTGAAATGAACGGACTCGCCCACACACGCGGAGGAAAGTCCACTCATTTCGAGCGCGTCTCCAGGTAGGCGGGGCCCGCGAAGGAGACGTCGCTGACCCCGCCGCCTGGTATGGACTTAAAGGGAAACCCCAACGCCGAAAAAAACGGCGTGGGGGTCCCCCCCAAGTCCACAACGGACCCTTGTCCGAGCACGCTACCCAGCCGGCCAGGAAAGGGGGGCGAGCGAGCGCCCCCCCTCCTGAGCCGTACCAGGCCGCGTGCCCTCAACATGGGGGGTGCCTTGGGGAAGGGGGGGCGCGCGCCCCCCCACCCCAAAGCACCTTGTCCCCATGTTGATGAGGACAAGGGCCTCTTCCCGACAACCCTGGCCGTTGGTTGTCGGGGTCTGCGGGCGGGGGGCTTATCGGAATCCGGGAGCCCCTTTTAATAAGGGGGCCCCCGGATACCGGCCCCCCACCCTATGTGAATGAGTATGGGGTACAATGTACCCCTACCCATTCACCTGTAAAATAAAAGTACCAAAAAAAACACAACACACGAGATAAAATACTTTATTGCACAGCTCCGGGGGTCTTCCGTCTTCGGGGGTCTTCTCGCCGGACTCCTCCGCTATCTTCTTGTAGCTCTTTTGCTAGTGGAGGAGTCCGGCTTTCATCCTCGCCGCCGGCCTCTTCTCCCGACTTCGGGGGTCTTGTCCCCCTCTTCGGTTCTTCTGCCGGGCCACCGCGCCTTCTTATAGCTCTTTTACAGGCGGTGGCCCGGTCTTCTGTCGCCGCCGCCTTCCGTTCTTCTTCTTCTTCTTCTTCTTCTCCAGGAGATGTTGCCTCGACGATCTCTCCGGCCGGAATGCCAGGGACGCACTGCGCGGCCACTTATATAGGGACAATGGGGCGGTGTCACATGGCTTTATGTCACATGGGTTGGTCACATGGGTTGATGTCACATGGGGACTATGACATCGTAAGGGGGCGGGGTCACCATGTGACACCAACCCATGTGACATAAAGCCATGTGACACCGCCCCATTGTCCCTATATAAGTGGCCGTGCAGCGCTTCCCTGGCATTCCGGCCGGAGAGATCGTCGAGGCAACATCTCCTGGAGAAGAAGAAGAAGAACGGAAGGCGGCGGCGACGGCAACAGAAGACCAGGCCACCGCCTGTAAAAGAGCTATAAGAAGGTGCGGTGGCCCGGCAGAGGAACCGAAGAGGGGGACAAGACCCCTGAAGTCGGGAGAAGAGGCCGGCGGCGAGGAAGAAAGCTGGACTCCTCCGCTAGCAAAAGAGCTACAAGAAGATAGCGGAGGAGTCCGGCGAGAAGACCCCCAGAGCTGTGCAATAAAGTATTTTATCTCGTGTGTTGTGTTTTTTTTTGTACTTTTATTTTACAGGTGAATGGGTAGGGGTACATTGTACCTCATACTCATTCACATAGGGTGGGGGGCCGGTATCCGGGGGCCCCCTTATTAAAGGGGGCTCCCGGATTCCGATAAGCCCCCCGCCCGCAGACCCCGACAACCAACGGCCAGGGTTGTCGGAAAGAGGCCCTTGTCCTCATCAACATGGGGACAAGGTGCTTTGGGGTGGGGGGCCGCGCGGCCCCCCCTTCCCCAAGGCACCCCCCATGTTGAGGGCACGTGGCCTGGTATGGCTCAGGAGGGGGGGCGCTCACTCGCCCCCCTTTCCTGGCTGGCCGGGTAGCGTGCTCGGACAAGGGTCTGTTGTGGACTTGGGGGGGACCCCACGCCGATTTTTTTCGGCGTTGGGGTTCCCCTTTAAGTCCATACCAGGCGGCGGGGCCAGCGACGTCTCCTTTGTGGGCCCCGCCTACCTGGATACCCGCTCGAAATGAGCGGACTTTTCTCCGGGCGGGAAAAGTCCGCTCATTTCAAAAGTACGGCGGACTGGCATACACACGGGCGGATTGTCCGCCGAAATGCGAGTCCGACGGACAGTATTACGGAAATTCCGAAATACTTAGTCCGCCAGACTGCACGCTGAAAAAGTCCGCTGAAGCCCACACACGAGCGGACTGTCCACTGAAATGTGTTTCGGCGGACTAAGTTGGCCAGACAGTCCGCCCGTGTGTACGCGGCTTAAGTTTATTAAGTTTATTGTAATATTCCACAGATTACCTATCTTTAATGCAACAACACCATTCTTTTGGTTTGTTAAGTTTAATATACTGCCTTTGCTTATAGTGCATGAAATAATGCAGAGTTCCAGGTAAACACTCCTATTATTGTTCCTACTAATAACAAATGTATTATTAGTGACTCGTATTGTTTTATAATTATTTGTATAACCTTTGAGGAGACAATCTACTGCACCTCTCACTTGATCCTCGAGTAACCGGACTTACTGACTGGACACTCTTTGGACTGTTTGTACCCACCGGCTGGTGATATTTCACCACCCCTTGGATACTAGCTCCACATAGGAGCTACACTCCTCTATATTTCATAACAACTTCTCTTCTACAGTTCTAAAACCAGAAATTACTGTACTTACTCTTTTTAAACCTCTCCATCTCTTTTTCCCCATCCTTCCCTACCCCCCTTTATTATATATATATATATATATATATATATATATATATATATATATATATATATATACTGTATATATATTGCTCTAGATGACTACCCTATTGGACAATAACTTATTAAGAAGTTTTTATTATTCCCTTCACGTTTTATAAATTGCCAAGACCCTCAAGTCTATATGGCCTCGGCTTCTACGAAATAAAGAGGAGTGCTAATTGCATTTCATAACACTACCCCCTTCACTCTACATAAGGAAATTAAGGATCCTGAAGGACGTTATATAATAATTATTGGTCTTCTGTTAGACAATGAAATAACCATAGTTTCATACTACGCCCCCAATAGAAATCCTCTTTCGTTCCTCTCCCATCTGTTCTCAGTAGTGTAATCACATAAAAAGGACACCCTCATGATGTGTGGAGACTCAAATCAAGTAATATACCCAATTCTAGACAAATCTCCTACACCACTACAACCTCAACGCCTTAATTTCCGACAGCTCCTTGATCAACATTCTCTTATTGACTCTTGGCGTGAACAAAATCCTAAAAGAAGACAATATACATTTTATTCTCATCCCCACAAAACATTTTCTCGTATAGACCACCAATTTGTCCACGTTGGCACTTCACCACAAATACAAAATTCCTTAATCATCCCATGTGCATGGTCAGACAACAATGCGGTCATGGCAACCTTCTCATCCTTGATCCCAAGGTCTAATTACCAATCCTGGAGTATAAAAGACAATTTATTAGTTGACCCAACATATTGTCTAAAAATTGAAAAAGACATTAAAGATTACATTGCGAATAATTTACCAACAGATACAAATCCACTGACATTCTGAGAAGCTCTCAAACATTTTTCTGATCGCTGCATTAGTGTCACTAGTGCCGCTAGGTAGCTAGTTATTTTTTTAGGTTCACCGCCAGGTTTTTATAGTGCTAGGTACCCCGATATACTACCCAATAATGGTTTTAACCCCCTGATTGCCCCTAGTTAACCCTTTCACCCCCTTTTGCCAGTGTCACTAAGCGATCGTTTTTCTGATCGCTGCATTAGTGTCACTAGTGTCGCTAGGTAGCTAGTTATTTTTTTAGGTTCACCTCCAGGTTTTTATAGCGCTAGATACCCCGATATACTACCCAATAATGGTTTTAACCCCCTGATTGCCCCTAGTTAACCCTTTCACCAGCGATCACCGTATAAGTGTCACTGGTGACGCTGGTTAGCCAGTTAGTTATTTAGGTTCCCCGTCAGGTTTTTATATAGCGCCAGGGACCCCCATATACTACCTAATAAAAATTTGAACCCCCTGATTGCCCCGAGTTAACCCTTTCACCAGTGATCACTGTATAAGTGTTACGGGTGACTCTGGTTAGTTTGCTTTTTATAGCATCAGGGCACCCACCATTTATTAACCAATAAAGGTTTAACCCCCTGATCACCCGGCGGGTGATATCAATTAGGTTTTAGGGTCAGGGTCTGCGTCGCCCCAGGTAGCGCTAGGTTAGTACCAGTACCGCTAACACCCACACGCAAAGCATAAACCTCCCATAGTGGTATATAATCTGAACAGATCAATATCTGATCTGATCAGATCTATACTAGCATCCCCAGCAGTTTAGGGTTCCAAAAAAAACGCATTGTTAGCGGGATCAGCCCAGATACCTGCTAGCACCTGCGTTTTGCCCCTCTGCCCAGCCCACCCAAGTGCAGTATCGATCGATCACTGTCACTTACAAAACACTAAACACATAACTGCAAAAAGTTCCCCACATGTGGTATCCCCATACTCGGGAGAAGCAGCAGAATTTATTTTGGGGTGTAATTTGACTTATACCCATAGCATGTGTGAGCAATATATCATTTAGTGACAACTTTGTGCAAAAAAAAAAAAAATTGTAAAATTCCTGCAACTTGTGGCAAAATATAAAATATTTCATGGACTCAACATGCCTTTCAGTAAGTAGCTTGGGGTGTCTACTTTCCAAAATGGGGTCATTTGGGGGGGGGGGTTTGTGTTATTTTGGCATTTTATGGCCTTCGAAACTGTGATAGGTAGTGAGGAGTGAAATCAAAAATTTGCACCCTTAGAAATCCTGAAGGCAGTGATTGGTTTTCGGGGTGCCGTACGCAGCTAGACTCCCAAAAAGTCCCACATATGTGGTATCCCCGTACTCAGGAGAAGCAGCAGAATATATTTTGGGGTGAAATTCCACATATAACTATAGCATGTGTGAGCAATATATAATTTAGTGACAACTTTTTGTAAACTTTTTTTTTTTGTGTCATTATTCAATCACTTGGGACAAAAAAAAATATTCAATGGGCTCAACATGCCTCTCCACAACTTCCTTGGGGTGTCTACTTTCCAAAATGGGGTCATTTGGGGGGGGGGGTTGTACTGCCCTGCCATTTTAGCACCTCAAGAAATGAGATAGGCAGTCGTAAATGAAAAGCTGTGTAAATTCCAGAAAATGTCGGAGTGCGCATGCGCGGGCGCGCCGTAATGGCTGCTTAAGCTAGGTGCTCCGCATCACCTCTACCCCGCGATAGCCCTAAGCGCCGCTACACCGATCAAATTGACCGGATTCCACCTTCTCGGCACAGGGGAACGCAGCGTGACCGTTCCTAGATGCCGGGCCCCGCCGCCAGACGAGACCTGGGACCGGACTTCCACAGGGCCGGAGCGAACGGGTGTACCAAGATGGCCGCCGGACAATCTGTTACACAGCCACACGCGGCCTCCGGAGAAAAGAAGCCAGAACACAGGCAGGTGATCGCCCCGGCTACTCTCTCATACTCCCAGGTCGCCCAGGGAGCCCAACACCTTCTTCAAACGCCCTCCCCAGCCTCCACAGAGTCTCTCCTGGGCCACCATGCGGCAGACAGTGCCCTGACTCCTCTAGGGCCTACCTCCCCGAATCTCCTGGAAGCCCACTCTCCATATCTCCCTGACCAGGACTCATTATCACAGCAGGGAGACCTGTTCCACAAACTCTCCACACTCCTGGAAAGAGGCCTAGCTAACACGGCAGCCCAGATCACGGGAGATATGAAATCGGACTTTGCAAACTTAGGCTCCAGAATGGAAGCCATCGAGAACAAGCTAGACATTACTGTTTCCCGCACTAACCAAAATGCTGCCCATATCCAGACCCTTCAGGAGCAATTAGATGTGGCCCTATCAAGGATCGATGACCTGGAAAATAGATCCAGAAGATATAACCTCAGAATTCGAGGCCTACCTGAGTCCTACACGGATGTTTCCGCAACAATTCAGGATTTTTTTAAGGAGTTAATTCCGAACATCCCGTCCCATCGCTTGGAGTTAGATAGGGCCCACAGGACCCTCGGTTCCATGAGGAAAGATGGTTCCCCGAGAGACATTCTCGTCAAACCACACTTCTTTGCTGTGAAGGAGGAGATTCTGAAGCAGTCCAGACTGCAACCACAGATAACCTTCCAGGGCCACCAACTCCAGATCTTCGCAGACCTGTCTCCGGTTACTATTCAGAAGAGGAGAGCCCTGAAGCCTCTGCTTACAGTCCTATCTAATCAGGAGATCAAATACCGTTGGGCCTTTCCTTTTGCAGTCAGATTCAACTACAACGGGCATCCCTACGCCTTCTCCAGTCTCCCAGAAGGTGAAAAGCTTCTTCTCCATCTTAAACTCATCTCTCATGAGGCGCCCATGGAAGTAACGGCTAATTATGCTGCATCTGCCAAGCGTCCGCAACCATCAAGCCCGGTCTCTCCAGTCTGGATCCCTGGGAAGAACAAGAAATCAAGAGAGGGAAGACCCCCATAATGTGACTCTCTTCATTTTTTGATCCACCTGTTTGTTCCTGGATTTGTTTTGGATCGAATGCCTGGGTTAGGTTTTCCCGTCAAAGAGGGGGTTGGGATTCCCCTCTAGTTAACCTACCCCAGTGAGATCCCTTTCTCAGGTTTATTTTTCTTTTACATTTGACTTGCTATCCGGCAGTTGGGGTCAGGATTACCCCCTACTTTTTCCCCTTTTTTTTACCCAAATGCAATCTATATGGCATCACATTTTTTTGTGTCTGCGTCCCCTAGAGCTCCCCCCAGGACAATTTTCTGCGAGACTTAGTGTCTTTTGGAATGGTGATGTATTCGCCATTCATGGCTGGGGGCTCGGGGGCGTGGCAGGCTGTCTGGGGAAGGGGGGTGAGGCCCCTATATTTCCGGGGATCACCCCCCCCTCGGTCATCTGATCAGGTTACATCTGTTTCCTCAGTCCTGATGCCTGGTTAGAGACTTTAGCCGGGTTGTTCACATGTTCTCTTTGTTGGTAATGTTTAGGATTTCTAGTTTAACCTCGCTTATCCTTACAGGCCCGCTTCCACCTATTCTTGAGAGGGAGGGGGGAATGGGACCGGTTTATTATCAACTTATTGTCTTAACTCTATGAATACTAGTCTTATTATTCTTTTGTTAGCATACACTTGACCATTATCAATCCTGTTTAACTTAGTTATAGTGCTGTACCGGGATTATCCCGGAGGGAATTTTTCTCTTCATTTAACTGGTTATTAGTTCAGTAAGGGGTAGAGGTGACCCCCTTGCGCCTCAACCCTCACCACAGAGACAAGTCCTTGTCTCTGCGTGTCAGGGAGTCGGCTCTGGAATACAGACGCCGACGTTTATTACTCTGCGGACCCTAGGGGTACTCTCCCCTGGGCTACGTAGATCTCCTTGGAAGATGTCTTACTTTCTTGCTTTTATTTCTCTCTTTCTCCCCTTTTCCCTCCCCTCCCCCCTTTGGAGCCAGGTGATAGGAAGTTCGCGTCAGAGGATCCAGTTCTCAGGCAGGATCACCCCATCGCCATTTACCAGACCTGCGTGGAAGAAGCTCGTTATGGGTAAGAGATATCCACTTTTGCAGCCTTTCACCACCGAGGTTCTATGACAAACTCAGATAACACTAAGAGGCCTCTTAGAATTGCCTCTCACAATGTACAGGGCCTTAATTCCCCCAGTAAGAGGAAACTAGCATTTGAGCATTATCGCTCCCTTAACTTAGATATTATCCTCCTACAGGAAACACATTTTCCAATCCGGTACAGCCCCAAATTTCTTCACCCACGATACCCAAATTTTTACTTAGCGAACGCCGAGAATAAAACCAGAGGGGTGGGAGTCCTTTTCACTAAATCTTGTAGATTTGAGCATTCTTCCACCGTCAGAGACCCCGAGGGTAGATACATATTGGTCAAGGGCCTAATTGAGGGAGTCCTTTACACCATAGTTTCATATTATGCCCCGAACAAGGGTCAATCCAAATTTTTTCAAGACCTTCTAAGGATTCTCCGGCCCCTCACTGAGGGCAGGGTAATTTTTGGGGGAGACTCTAATGTTGCTTTTGACCAAGGGCTCGATAAATCCAGACCGCAAGGATCTCAACTCACACGTCCCACTAAGGCTAGCCTATCTATTGCTAAGAAACTACATGAATATGGCCTGATAGATGCCTGGAGGGAGTTGCACCCAACCAAGAGAGATTTCACCCACTATTCTTCCCCACATCAATCTTATGCTAGAATTGATCATATCCTGGTCCCGCCGGGGATGATCCCTTCTATACACAAAGCATCGATTACTGATGTTTCCTGGTCAGACCACTCAATAGTCAGCGTCTCAATACACAAGGTAGTGACAAGGGTAGCGGGGTTCCATTGGAGGCTTAATGAATCTCTTCTGAACGATCCTAGCTCATCAAAAGACATTGAAGACGCCTTGAAAGAATACTTCCTTCTTAATGCAGTGGGAGGAATCTCACCAGAGACTCTATGGGCTGCCCACAAAGTCGTGATTAGGGGTAAAATCATAGCCATAGCTTCACGCATTAAGAGGGAACGTACGTTCTTCATTAAAAACCTTGAAACCAAATTCAAAACACTACAATCCCAACACAAACAAGACCCGTCGAGGGCCCTGGCAGATTTGGTTGACGCTTCCAGATTAGAGTTAAACTTAGCTTTGACTGCCAGAACAGAAAAAGAAATCCGGTGGAGCAGTGCCAAATTTCATTGCCAGAAGGATAAGATTGGCTCCATGCTGGCAGCCAAATTATCGCCCAAGACTCATACCAATACTTTCCCCAAAATTAGAACTGCAGGACAAGCCCCCTCTGCCAACCCCACTAAAATACTTAGAGCGTTTCAGGATTACTATGCCAAGCTCTACAGCTCGACATCAGGGGATGACCGGCATGTAGATGAGACCTTACTGAGGGACTTGCCCATCCCAACACTCTCAAAGGACCACAGAGAACTCATGGAAGCCGAAATCTCAGAGGAGGAGATTAAGGATGTTATAAAATCTCTTAAAACAGGGTCAGCCCCAGGACCGGATGGTCTCTCCTCGCCATACTATAAGACCTTTGTTGACATCCTGGTGCCACATCTGGCTAAATTTTTCAATTCATTAACCAAGGGATCCCCCCTGGACCCCCAGTTGAACTCCGCGTACATCTCGGTCATCCCTAAACCGAATAAGAACTGGGAAGAAGTAGAGAACTATAGACCCATATCCTTAATCAATAATGACTTAAAGATTCTCACAAAAATCCTTTCCAATAGGCTAGCCTCCTTTATTAGTAGATATGTACATAAAGACCAGGTGGGATTCATCCCGGGACGTCAAGGGCCGGATCTAACTCGTAGAGCTATTGATATAGTGTCGATCCTCCAATCCAACTGGGAAGGGAATCCCAAACAAGAGGGCATGCTTTTATCCATGGACTTACATAAAGCCTTCGATTCTTTAAAGTGGCCTTATATTTTTTCACTCCTGGAACGCTGGGGGTTTGGTGATAGGTTTATGGGCATTCTACATTCCTTATATTCCACACCCTCGGCATCAATTCGTCTTTTGGGTCACTACTCACAATCACTTAACATAGCGAGGGGTACCAGACAAGGGTGTCCGCTCTCCCCTTTGATATTTGCTATAGCTATTGAGACTCTGGCCATAGGAATCCGCACCGACCCCAATATACAAGGGGTTTCCTGTGGATCTCAGACACATAAATGCGGTCTATTTGCAGATGATGTGCTCCTTTTCATTACATCCCCTATCACATCCCTTCCAAATCTATGCAAGCTCCTAGACACCTTCTCAAGGGCGTCAGGTCTCAGGGTTAATTACTCGAAATCTCATGCCCTCAATGTTTCGCTTCCCCAGTCCATGGTTGACACCTTACGAAGCAGTTTTAAATTTGAATGGAAAGACAATTTCCTAGACTACCTGGGGATCAAACTGACTCCCAAGGTGGAACAACTTTATGCGGCCAACTTCCCTCCTACCTACAAGAAATTAGAAGCAGACTTGCAAAATTGGGCCCAGGGGAACCTCTCTTGGTTGGGTAAAATTCATTCACTCAAAATGACACTTCTCCCCAGGCTGCTATATTTATTCAGGGCAGTTCCGATCAACGTCCGGTCGGACCACCTGCAATCCCTTCAGAAAAAGATGATGCGCTTCATATGGGGCAAAAAGGGACACCGGCTGCCTTGTAACACGTTATACAGACTTAGGAGAAAGGGAGGTTTGGGTGTTCCTAAACTGTCTTGGTACTTCCAAGCGGCCAGACTAGCTCAATTGTCCACAATTTACTCTAGACTTGAGAAACCTGACTGGTTGAACATAGAGAGACAAGCTGTTCCTACGTATACCCTAGATTACCTACTCTGGATCCCTCACAAGGAGCGGCCTCCCATCCTCTCTCCTATATTATCTCAATCTCTAGCTCTCTGGGACCGAATGAAACTGAACTCTTCCTTAGTCTCCAACTCCCACCCCCTGGCTCACATTTTTAACAACCGCAATTTCCCACCTGGGTCAGACATTAAAGCATTTAAATGGTGGTTGGATAAGGGGCTGTACCGGATTGGCCACTTTTTCACAGCTTCAGGCCCCATCACCCTAGCATACTGCAAAAAGAAACTGGAGATTCCGAACTCGGAACTCTTTAGATTTTCTCAAATTCTACATTTCCTTAAGGGGCTTTGGAAAGAAAAACCGGCTCCCCCTAGCTTTACTGATTATGAGGCATGGTGTGGACAAGCCACGGACCAAAGGGGTGGAATCTCGGTGATTTACCAGGCTCTAGCTCAGAATAGCAATAAGGCCTCCTACATGGAAGCCTGGGAAAGGGACCTCTCGCTTCAATGGGATCTGGAGTCTTGGTACTCCTCTTTTGACAAAGCCTATAAAGGGGTTAGGTTTATATCACTAATAGAGGCTAATATTAAGGTGATGACTAGATGGTATCTGACACCGTCCAGGTTGGCCCACATGTTCCCCTCAACCAGTCCCCTCTGTTTCAGGGGCTGCGAGTTGACGGGAAGTATGTCCCACATTTGGTGGGAATGTGTAAAGCTTAGGTCCTTTTGGAAGCAGATGTTCAACTTAATCTTTAAGGTGACGGGCATACAGGTACCTAGAACCCCGGTGGTAGCTCTTCTTAATGGTCCTATCCCGCAGACTGGCAAATCTACTAGAGTGTTAATCCACTATATGTTGCTAGGGGCCAAGATTACCATAGCGAAAGCTTGGAAACAGCCCAAAGTTTCGATCCAAGCTGTTAAACGTAAGATTTCATGGATCATGACACAAGAAAAAGTCACGAGTAGTTTACTAAACTACAAGGAGAAGTTTGAGGTTATTTGGGAACCTTGGGCAAAACACGTGGGCATCTCCCTCATTGTGGGAGTCCCACCGCTTAGGACCAGCTAAATAACAATAGTCCAGTTTTGCTCCTCTCACCTGGCTCAATGTTTCTCCCTCTTTTCCCGTCCGCCCCGCGGGTCGTAATGTCTGCATCCCTTGAAGACGCCCTTTTCAGTTTATACTTTTACTACAGAACTGCCCGAGTTCCAATTGCTCCCCCTGGCTCCCCCTGTCTCCCCCTCTCCTTTTCCCTTTGTTCTCCCTATCTAAATGCCTCAATTCTTTCCTTTCCTTTAGTTCTTTCTTTCTCTTTATTCTTTTACAAGAGTAGGCGATGGTGGTGCCACACCGGAGCCAAATCATCTAGGTTGACCTAGAAGGGACCCAGGATAAATTCCAATTTCTTAATTGTCTGAATTGGTGGGTCTCCCCTGATAGCTTTAAGATGATCCTTATAATTCCTTACCGCCCTGTGCCTTTCTCAGATTTGCAGTGGGAATAGGGTCTAGCGGGGATTCGGGGGGGCGATGGCCCAACACAGCGAGCTCCCATTAGGGGTGTTGGGCAGTTCTCCCTGGCTCCCAGATTCCCGCCCCTCTGCTTTCCCCCTTTTTCTTGCTAAATTATAGCAATATAGATCGAATACATGTTTTTCCTTGTAATTACTGGCTATAAGTACAGATTTTCTACTGCTTAATCTCTCGGAGGACCGTAAGGTTTTTGTATGTATCGAAGATGTCCAGTAGTGTGACTACTTTGGTCTTTACTCCTGTTCTGTTGTTGGCACCTGAAGTGTTTCTGTATTTTTTTGTACTTTGTACTTTGAAAATAAAAATCTTTGAAATTAAAATTCCAGAAAATGTACTCTAGTTTGTAGACGCTATAACTTTTGCGCAAACCAATAAATATACGCTTATTGACATTGTTTTTACTAAAGACATGTGGCTGAATAAATTTTGCCCTAAATGTTTGACTAAAATTGAGTTTATTCGATTTTTCTTATAACAAAAAGTAGAAAATATCATTTTTTCTCAAAATTTTCGGTCTTTTTCCATTTATATCGCAAAAAATAAAAATCGCAGAGGCAATCAAATACCATCAAAAGAAAGCTCTATTTGTGGGAAGAAAAGGACACAAATTTCGTGTGGGTACAACATTGCATGACCGCGCAATTACCAGTTAAAGCAGTGCAGTGCAAAATTGTAAAAAGACCTCTGGTCCTTAGGCTGTTTATTGGTCCGGGGCTGAAGTGGTTAATGAAAAAATGGTCTTCTTTACCATTAGCATTGATGGGTAGAATCACTGTGGTTAAAATGTCAATACTACCCAAAATTTTATACCTTAAAACCATGATTACCCCAACCTACCCTATTTATGAACCGAATCTGTGGAGGCCTAAGTGTTCCTAACTTCTCGAAATATTATTATGCTTCACAATTAGCACAAATAGCTAAGTTCCATGCCACAAAAGAAATTCATCTTTGGGTAGCAATAGAATCGGTGGACTGTGACCCTCTTTCCACATCAAATCTATTATGGCTTTCATCATCCCAATGTCGATCATCAATAACAAATCCAGTCACAAAACATAGCCTCTCCATTTGGGATAAACTCAAATCCCGGTTTGGTCTCCAATCTCCACTTAACCCACTCCTCTCCTTTTTACACAATCCCTCCTTCTACCCAGCTTGGATTTTACTTTCTTCCTTCGTGGCCTGGATAAATGTGGGTCTTACATGAATACATCACTTCTACGAATCTGATAAAATCATAACATTCCCAACACTAAACAAATCTCACAATATACCTAATAATGAAACATTTCGATATTTACAAATTAAAAACTTTTTGTCCCAAAATGCCCCCACAAAGTTGACTACTCCAAACTATACTACCTTTGAATGAGCTTGTATGTCAGATCCATACAGATAAGGACTTATCGCAGAACTATATGCCCAATTGCTTTCACATACAACTTCCTCTTCCCCATCTTATACTTATAAATGGGAGGCTGATTTAAATCTTCCTCCAGACACATTGGATTGGGCACAAATCTGGTAAAATACAAAATCTGCCACACCAAACATAGTAGCCCTTGAAACAAATTATAAAGTTCTTACCAGGTGGCCCCTAGTGCCAGCACGAATATCAAAATTCCTTCCCCAAAACCCCCCTCAATGTTTTCGAGGCTGTAGTGACCCAAGTACACATCTACACATTTGGTGGACTTGTCCCATTGCCCAGACCTTTTGGTCAAAAATATTTAATATTCTCTCTACAATGTTTGATACTACTTTACAACTTGATGCATCGGTGTAAAAAATATTAAAGTGCAGCGCTATATACAATAAATTGAATTAATTCAACGTGTACATGAAAATACTCGTGCAATTTACATTAATCTACCCCTCAAGGGTTCTTATTGATGCAAATATATATTTGTGCTTGTTGATATTTATGCTTCAGTAAGTGAATATATCATATATGCAAATAACACAAAAAAGAAAAAGAACAAACAGTCCTTTGTGAAATCCGAAGAATCAAAAAATTTGGAAAAGTAGTCCAGTTGTATTTCAACAAAGCCACCACCCTTGTGACGGTACCACCACCTCAATAGATGTGAGCTTACCGAATGAAGTTGACCCAAATGAACATATATTCTAAGGGTCATGCGTGCTTGTTGCTCTGGTTATGGAGAACCGACTTCCTATGCCACAGGTTGGCTACCCTCATTGTGGAAAATGCCTTCCTCCGACTCCTGGATATACACGCGCCTCTCCCCTCAAAAGAGTCACTTTGTTGAAATACAACTGGTGGCTTTGTTGAAATACAACTGGACTGCTTTTCAAAATTTTTTGATTCTTTGGATTTCACAAAGGACTGTTTGTTCTTTTTTGTGTTATTTACACATATGATATATTCACTTACTGAAGTATAAATATCAACAAGCACAAATATATATTTGCATTGATAAGAACCCTTGAGGGGTAGATTAATGTAAATTGCACGAGTATTTTCATGTACACTTTGAATTAATTCAATTTATTGTATATAGCGCTGCACTTTAATATTTTTTACTTTGAGCTAAATTTAGCGTGTTTAGCGTGTTAGCTGCTTTTTGGGATAGCGCAGTGCCCCTTTTTGGTTATATTTTCTTGTTGATGCATTGGTGGCTCTCTTAAATAATAAACCACGAAACATAACACAACGCCGATTTAAACTTCTACTATATGTTACAAAGGAGGCAAAACAATCTATAGCTAAAGCCTGGAAGTCAGATAAGCTCCGTGAAGTGTCGGTAAAACAACATGTAACACAAGCTATGATCTATGCCAAAATGGAGGCAATCATACTTGATAAACTTGTTGAATTTTAAACACTATGGCTTCCATGGATAACACACATTCTACCTCCAGATTTTGACTTCTCACTTATTTTACCCTGATGAGGCTCACCACCTTTACGGACACTAATGTTATATGATGTATGTTTGAACAATCGATTCCCTCTGGAGACCCCTCATTCCCTCCAACCTCCTTTTAGATCCCACCCCTTTTTTCCTACTTATTAAACTTAATTTTTAGATATGTATAATAGTGGGAATGTATTATTCCATTCTTATATTGAATTACTCTTTGGAAGAAAGTAAATGATCGGTTTAGAAATAATTTACCCAAAGTTATGTTGGGGATGTTTTGGTAAATGATCGGTTTAGAAATAATTTACCCAAAGTTATGTTGGGGATGTTTTGGTGGGACGTCCATTTATCTGGGAAAAGCCGGGCCACATAGCTGGACCTTGGCTCTTGTTGGGTGGGTGTCTCTCCAGGACATCCCAATACAGACCGATTTATCCAACATAGTTGTATCTCTATGTCTAATTCTTTAATATATGACATATTATTAATTTTCCTTTATACAAATTATACCAGGTTTATTAATTGTTATGATTGTATTCTTCACATATATTTACTAATAAAAGATTCCCATATTACTCTCTATATGGTAACTGTACTATTGTTATTCCAAATTAATAAATGAGAAGTTCCTTTATTCAAGTTTGATAGCCCTATACAATGTTAAAACTTGTATTATTAACTTGTATTGTATCATTCTAAATAAATTATTTTAAAAAGAAAGAAAATTGCAGATTTTGGACTGGCTGTAACAAATGTGTACAGAAAAAAGGAAGTGAGGAAAGCAGCCAGAACAGTCAGTTATAGGGCACCAGAGGTCTATCAATCCAAGCCATATACCAGAACTGCAGATTATTTCTCACTGGGAATAATACCATTTGAGAAGGCCTTTGGACACAATCCAATGGTGAGGACAATAACAAGGTACAGAATTCCATATGCCAGGATTAGCCCATGGCATAAAATGGGAGAGAGTGGAGGCAAAGAACACAAAACCCCCATTTACTGTACTTTGAATGGGCTTCGGAAACATAAAAAACAGCTGGAAGAAATCACAAACCAAGAATAGGGAGTTATATATAGTGAGCAAAGGCTGTTCATATTCTTTTCCTTAAATGAAGAACTTTGTAGAGGGCATCATAAACATAACAAGAGAGACAATATAGCTGGAAGACCTCATAAACCAGGATGATGCTATTTTATCTAAGGAGCAGAGGTTGCTCAATGGCTCTATCCCAAATAAGGGGTCAGCAGAGACTGTTCAATGGCTATGTGCTGTGTTTGAGTTTGTACTGAGGGACTTAGGGGATTTAGGGAAACAAAATTTCAAAATAAAAGCAATATGAAACCAAAATACCCCAGTTTACTCAACTTATAGGAAACTGAAACAAAATATTTAAGACCTAGCACTCATTCCCAAGCACCTACCACCATTTCTTAAGTAGAGGTAATAAGCTTGTCAAAAGTAAGTGGAAAAAGTGAACTAGTTACTTAGAGTAAGATAGGTATGCTATGAGGAAGGCTTTGTAAGCCAAAATGCGTAAAAATTTTGGACATTGTACCTGCATTTGTGTAACTAGGAATGAATTTGTGTAGAAGCTATATCATGGATTTATGCTGCTAAAAGTGGACACTTTAGCCAGAGCACCAGCCTCCTGCCTCCACACTTCCAATATAGGGGTTGGGCTTGGATAAGTTTTGTTTTTAACATAGGTAGGTAGTTAGAATAAGATAGATAAGCTAAAAAAAAAAAAACACATTAGGTAGTTAGTGAGTTAGAGTTGGATAAGTTAAGATAACATAACAAACATGTCCTACTTACCTCCTTTGTGCAAGGGTTTTGCACAGAGTAGCCCCAATCCTCCTTTTCTGGGGTCCCCCGGTGACTCTCCTGGCTCCTCCTCCACATTGAGTGCCCCCACAGAGAGCCCCTTTCCATGGGGAAACTCATGCAGGCGGGCTCCGGAGTCCTGCTGCGTCCATTGACACAGACAGCAGGATTCAGCCTCTCCCTCGGCTCCCGTGTCACTGGATTTGATTGACATCTGTGGGAACCAATGGCTCCCGCTGCTATCATTCCATCCAATGAGGACCCAAGACAGTGGCTGGAGCTGCTGGCTCTTTCTTTTGGAAAGATCGAATTCAGGTAAGTAAAAGGGGGGCTCGGGGGGGAGTTGCACCACAAAAGGTTTTTTATTCATTCATGCATTAAGGTGAAAAACCTCAAAACTTTACAACTCCTTTAATTAGTTAGAGATAGATATGTTAGAAACAATACAATAAGTTAGGATAACTCAGATAAGATAAGTTAGATATGTAAAAAAAATCCCGCCTTTTACACTTGAAAGCATTCAAAACACCAAGATCAGCATTTTTGAATACTTAATTTTTTTTTTAAACTGGCGCCTTTAAGACTCCAGTAAAGTGGAAGTGGTGTCATGACATTGCATCTGGGTTTGATCTGAGACCTGATCAAAGCCAATCCCAGGTTTCGTTGGGTCTTCAGCCACATGGCGGACATTTAGGCTGGTCATTTGAGTCTCCCAGTGGGACAGGAGAGCCGGGGCGAGTGGCAGGAGGGGGGTGTCCCCTCCCACTGCTTGTAATAACAATCAAGCACATCCATTGTTATTACAAGAGAGCCAATCGTCAGCTCTAAAAAAATGGTACAGGGCATCACTACGGTATAACCAGTTGAAGTTAAATGATGTACAGGTAACTCGGACTTTTGCAAGAAAACAAGTTGCAAAAAAAAAACTGATACAGCATATACAATTGCTACACAAGTCATATTGTAATTGAATGTTATTAAAACAACCTTTCCCTTTTGGTCTGCAGCACTGTAATTCTCTGTATTATGCAATATGTCTACCTGGAGGTGCTCTGTACACTGATGGTGTACAGAATGCCCCAGAAATTTAATTTCCTGTTCGTGTGATACTGATTTTCCCAGAAGTCTGCACTATAGTACAAGTCAGATTTTGGGCATCCCCTGCAACAAAAAGAACCTTTTTGGGGAAATACTCCCAAAAGGAAATCACCTCTAAAGGCATGCACACCCTGTCAGTTTCCTCATTAGAGCCCTGCAGGTGCAGCACCTGATTGATAATTATGAAATCACTCCCATACATTGGCGGACATTTTTGACACTATTTTGGGACCATTGTCATTTATACAGGGATCAGTGCTATAAAAATGCACAGATTACTGTGTAAATGGCACTGGCATTGAAGGGGTTAAACACTAGGGGGCAATTAAGGGGTTAAGTGTGTCCTAGGGAGTGATTCTAACTGTGGGGGGATTGCCTCACTAGAATATGACAGAGATCACTGCTCCCGATGACAGGGAGCAGTAGATCTCTGTCATGTTACTAGGCAGAACAGTGAAATGCCTAGTTTACACAGGCATCTCCCCGTTCTACTGCTCCATGACATGTTTGCGGGCCCCCGGCAGACATCGAGTCTGTGGTACCCGCAGGCACGTCGGGCTCCTACAATGCCGTGATTGAAAGGTGACGTACCTGTACGCCCATTTGCCCAACCGTGCCATTGTGCCAACATATATCGTCGTGCGCTGGTCGGCATGTGGTTAATAAAAAGGTGATGGTGATCTCACTTTTATTAGAGATCAAGATCATTCACTTCTGGTGCTGCAATTTTTAAAATATAATAACAAATATAAATTACATGTTTGCTATTGTTGTTCCCTTGATAAGCCAACACTGTAGATGTCTGCATTCTTCCCTTGCCTACAAATACTGCAGCTGCTGACTTTTAATAATCAGACACTTACCTGTCCCAGGGTCCAGCGATGCGGGGAAAGCTCTAGTAGTCACTCACCTCTTTGCAAGACAGTGATGGAGTCAAACACACCTTGCACTATGTGCAATAATCCTTCCAAAGATGACTCCACTGCTCCTTGCTGGTTTCTAATTTAGACCTTCATGAACCCAAGGAATGATACAGAACTAACAGAACGAATTGCATCAAAAATGCAACCATCAGACCCCCCCCCCCCCCTCACGCCAGGGTACTAGGTGTAATCCTAGACTCTGACTTGTCATTTTAGCCCCAAGTCCAATCGTTGGCAAAAGTTTGTAGAATTCACCACCGTAACATCTCTAAAATTCTCCCCTTTTTAACAAATGAAGCCACGAAGCTCCTCGCGCTATATAAATCCTGAATAATAATAATGAATAATAATAATAGAGATTCTTCCCACTGTGTTAGTTCCAACTCAGATCCAAATATAATCCACAGTGGCCAATGATGGTTTCAATAATCGTGGAGGTGGAACCTGGTGGTGGAACCTTATCACAAACGAGTGAGATCTTTGATGTATCATACTGTATATGCTTTTAACCTTTTAAACAAATGTGAGTTGTATATTAGCATTAGGATCTTTTAAAATCCCAATGATATTGCACTATTGGAGGCACTTTTTTCTCTTTTTATGTATTATTGAAACCATTCTTGGCCACTGTGGATTATATTTGGATCTGAGTTGGAACTAACACAGTGGGAGGAATCTCTATTAGTTCTGTATCATTCCTTGGGTTCATGAAGGTCTAAATTAGAAACCCGCCACGAGCAGTGGAGTCATCTTTGGAAGGATTATTGCACATAGTGTGTTTGACCCTTGCAGGGTCTTGTAAGGAGGTGAGCGACTACTGCATGTGGTGGTGGTAGCACTTTACACTTAGAGGTTGTGCGGAGTAAATAAATACTCTGCATCTCTTTGTGTGTCAACAGAGGAGATTTTGACTCTTGTTTTTTTTTGCATATTCAAGTGTGCACATTATTTTATTACTACCATTACTATTGAACTTTTATTTTTCCGTGTATCACATTTTGCACAGGATTATTATTTTGATTATTTGTATTTGTTAAAATGAAAATGTGACAACGCTGCATCAAATAATTAATACTGTTATTTTATGTGTGAGCACTATTTAGTGACAGCTGCAGCACTAGCAGTATTGCACTTGTATACAATCGACCATTATACTACATGGTAGCGTGCAACTATTTCCCTTTAAATAATCATTTATTCTTGTCACTAGATGCACATATGTGAGTAAATTATGCCAGTAAGCTGATCGCATAATACAAAAATAGGCTATAACAACCAGCTGCTGCATACATGTATCTATGGAGGCAGGGCTGCTGTTAGAAATCACGGGGCCCCATACTACCTACCTGGCCTCCCTACTGCCACCTGATTTTATTTATTTTATTTGTTTTTTAAATTGCTGAATGGCAACTTTACACTGCAAGACTACAGTGCAACTGTGAGCCAGGTATTTGGCTTCAAGGTGCAGAGTGGCCCCATTCAAATCAATGAGAAATTTGACAGGTGGTGCTGACTATCAAACTCTGCAGCCTGCATTAAAAATGCTGCACTTGTGTAAAGTAAAACAGCGCAGCCATGGCATGTACAATATGCAGCCCTGTCTAACTATATGACAGCCGGGTTCTGAAGGGGCATGACCAAAAAAGATCTGCTGGCCATCTCCCGATCAGCACTCTCAGCCAATGGCTGAGAGCACTGACCAGAGTGTTCTGGCAGTGGGGCCATCCCTCTGTCGGAACACAATAGAACAGCAGGAGAGATCACTGTACGAACATAGGATTGTTAGTACAGCAGCTCCGACCAGTGGTGTCAGTTACCCGCTGGGTATAACGGAAAAACTAAAACTAAAACTAACAGTGTGTACCAGGCATTAGGCCGCATTCACATTTGACATTTCCTGGATGTGTGCCAAAGTGCACAGGTAACGTGCATTTTGCAGTGTATTTTGGAAATTGACAATGGCCCCCCAAATGCAATTAGCAGACCTGTGTTTTGTCATGTTGCAAATCTGCATGCCTTAAAATGTTCTAGAGCCTCTATGATGTGTTTGTCACACATAGAGTAGACCTTTCACTTGAATGGGTTGCCTTATGTGCAAAGAACAAGCAAAAAAAAAAAAAAAAACACAAGCAAGAACACGTGTTCCCACTATGCAAAGTATAAAGGGGTCCTTAGGGGTAGTATATAGAAATGGCTGGGCAGAGAGGTCCCTCTGGCAGAGATGTGTCCACTGGCTCCTAGCTCCAGCACTGAAGTGGCAGCTACCTGCAGTGCTAGGCTGGCTCCATATTCACCCCTCTCCAAAATCCTAAAGTTTCACTCCAGCAGCAACCCCCCCCCCCCCCACACACACACACACAGACACACACACACACACTCACCGCCTCTAGCAGAAACACTACTCCATCCAAACCCTGGAGTTCTCAATGAACACAGAACAACAGAACAGTGACAACATGATCCGAAGAAAGGGGGAGCAGAGGTTAGGACTCAGGGAGGAGGTGGAGCAAGCTTCCTGCTCATTCATCACCACTTACAGGAGTTAACACTGTTGACTAATGGCTGGGGGGAGACAGAGAGGGAGTTTCAGGACCCGGCACAGGCAGAAACTTTTCAGATGACTCCTTCTGCTCCAAATTGGGACACTTTGTAAGAATATAAAATTGATCCCTCTGTAGAGCTGCTGGAGGGAGAAAGCCGGGGCAGCGCTGCAGGGGGATCCACAGGTGTCACAAGGCAGTACAGCTGTCTCTCCTCTCCTGTAGGTGCCCTGGCGCCTCTTCTGAAGTGACAGGGCAATACAGCCAGCCCTCCTGTACCAGGACTAAACTCTATTAGCAGCCCTGTATGGAGGGCTGAGGTTCTGTCTCCAACAACTCTTGATCATGACTTCTGATTTTGAGCCAGCGGCTCAGGCTCCCAATCATGTTACCACTGTGAGAGCCATATAATGGAGTCTTTAAAGGATAATTTCACCTTTAGGAACATGCTACATGTTCTAATTTTTAGGGTGGAACATGTAACATGTAGATCTAGAGATAGCGATCAGGGGGGGTTGAAGATCTCCTGCTTGCTGTCACTATTTAAAAAAAAGAGTTCCGTGAATGGGAAACTACAAGTATTGACAGACTTTGCGACTGTCGGCCTGTAGTTCTTAATGAACTACCAGGGTGTGGTTGAGTGCTCTAGGTAGTTCATTGTTTCTTTCTGTCAGTGTGTATCTGTCTTCCCATACGAGCAGAGAGATGCACTGAAAAGTCTGCAGGAATCCTGAATGGAACCCATGACCTGCAGATCATGCATGCAATGCTTTCCAGGCTCCTAGTAAAGAAAATAATAAGTGCACATTTTTTATACTTGCGAAACTTTCTATAGCCCATGGGACTTTTATCGAGTCACAACACCAAGGTAAAATATAAGAAAATGTATTACATGAAAAAATACACATCTTATAAAACACATATCATTATACATGTATACCAACAGGGCAAAAACATCATCAAATGGCATTCAAGAACCTTCAAGTTTGAAAAGATCTGACATCAAGATATGACAACTGAGCTGATGCTGTCCATCAGTCAAGATAGTCTGTGCTTAAATTCTCTACGCGTTTTGCAAGATAAAAACTTGCTTCTGCAGGAGAAGCCTACAGAGTCATCTGGAGATAGAAAGCACATGAGAGGTTAAAAGGTATATAAAAAAAAAATAAAAAATCCCCACCCGGCTTGATATTAGAAACTTCTGTCCAAGAACCTTCACGTAGATAAAATATAGTTGACTTATAATTAAAATCCAATAACTAAAACTTCCAAATCTGTAATAACAGGCCAGGAGGAGGCCATTACAGGTGCACATCAGACTCTACCAGGGAGTTGTAGAGAGGCAGGGAAGATGGAATGAACAGGTGCCCAATATGTGGATCTCCAGACGTTCCAACAGTTCAATGATCGGGACTGAGACACAACCGGTACCAGCATCCTTTTGTATGATCCTTTAACACCTCTTGGCATTTAAGCCCACTTAAAGGGCCATGGAAGATGGCATAACGTTTTGGTCAGAACTAGATTCTTCCTTATATGGGTATATGTATACTCTGCTTTGTTTGAAATTAACACATTCAGCAGACCATTATTTCTTGTTGGGGCTTCTGTGCACTACCAAAAAACTTGTCCTGAAGGATTATACATTTTGGCTCTTTTGTTTTAACAGTGCCATTATACAGTCAATGTAGCCTAATTACAAAATCACATAATTGTACCAGCCCTCCAGTTTTATTTTCACATTTTGTCTAAAAATAAGTAATGCCAACTAAAACAAAGTAAATGTAGCAAAAAAGGAAAATGAAAAAATGAAGATGAAAAAAAAAAAAATGTAAGCAAGTACTATTACTATTGCTTTCTATAATAACATTACCCATTAGGTTTTATTAGGTGCTGTTTAATTAATTTTCTTAAGGCATCCTTAACGTCTGTGTTCCGTAAAGTATAAATAAATGGATTTAATAACGGAGTAACAACGGTATACATGAGAGCAAGGAACTTATCATAGTGACTGCCGCTTGGCCTGCTGTATACAATAATGGCACTACCATAGAACATGCTTGCTACAATAAGATGGGATGAACATGTTGAAAAAGCTTTCTTTTTCCCTGAAATACCCCTGATCTTCAAGACTGTACACAATATTTGAATGTACAGTACAACTATTGAAATAAATGGAGTAATAACCGACAGGAAAGCTGCTAAAACAGTGGTCACATTGCTTAAAAACAGGTCAGAACATGCCAATCTCTGCAGTGGAGCCAGATCACAGAAGAAATGATCAATTTTATTGGGACCACAGTACTCCAGAAGCATTGTAACAATTGCAGGCATAAAAGATATTATGAATCCAAATATCCATGGAAGAGCAGCTAACTGCAAACAAAATGTACCATTCATAATAGTTGAATAATGCAATGGGTTGTTGATAGCTAAATATCGATCAAAGACCATCAAAGCAAGAAGAAAACATTCAGCTTCTCCCAATGCATGGAAGATATACACCTGTAGGAAACAGCCAATGACAGATGTACTTCCATCTGTGCTTATAAGGATAGCTAAAAGTTTTGGAACAGTTACTGAAACAAACAATATTTCTAAAAAAGCAAATGTGCTGATAAAAAAGTACATTGGAGTCTGAAGAGTAGGGTATGCTCTAACTAAGATAATTATAGTAATATTTCCAATGACACATACAATGTAGGCTAGTAAAACAACATAAAACATTGAATTCTGTAACTTGTAGAAGCTGGAAAAACCCAGTAGAATAAATTCCTTTACCACAGTCTTATTTACATTGGTCATTATTTTTAGATATAACATCTGGAAAATTAAAAATTTGTGTTTTAGTTTTATGTAATCTTTACTACAATATAGGTGGTAAATTTACTAGTTCTCTTAGCTAGGTGAACCTATGTTCCCAATAATCCAACAACATACAATGAAAAGCAATTTTAATTATTTATTTTAATTTCCGCTGCAAAGTGAATCTGTTTGTATCCATTGATCCCTAGAATGTTCTAGTTAAGGAAAGTTAAAGGTAATAAAAACTGTACCAAAATTCACTGTTAAAGTGCAACTTTTAATATAAAACAGATAAAGTAAGTGTAATTTGAACTTGGAAGCATACATCTTAAAGATGTATTACAAAATATGAACACATAAAGTTTATTTGCATGTGCCAAGACCTGGGTTACTTGCTGGTGGTACTGTGCTGTCCAGGGATGTTGTAGTTCTGGTGTTCACCAGCGGGTGTCTTCCAGCTGCCAGTAGTTTCCAGCAATCAGTCTCCATCTAATGCTGGCTGCTGGGCTGGTATTTAGTTCCTGCTCTATTCGTGCCTCTTGCATCAATGTTTTGCTTTGCTAGCAGATACTGCTAACTTTAAAAAAAGGGGCGAGAAGCAAGAAGTTGGAAGGAGAGGAATGAAAGTGGGAAAACAACCTAACAACAACCAATCATGTACAGAGTCAAGTCAAAACTGTGTTTCTATCAACTCAAATTACCTAATTTTAGCTTCAAGCTATTTAAATTCTAGACCAATACACATTCCAGTGTGAATGGACAAATATTCCACTGCTGCTTTTGTATGTTAACCCGTCAAAATGCCTGAACAGCAGCTGCAAGTGATTGAATTTAGCCACTGTTTGGGTGACACATTTTTGATTTTTCAATCAATTGGCTTGCTATGGGGCACTTAGCGGCGGAGGAGCCAAGAGCACTGAGGAGAGGAGGATTGGGGTTGCTTTTTGCAAAACCACAGAGCAGGTAAAAATGACATGTTTGTAAATGCACGCTACTTTTTTAATATTACAATAACAATTACTTTAAGATAGGTGAAAGTTGTCTTAGTGAATTAATTCCTGTAAAGCCCCACAAGCAAGAAACTCTCCTGGACAGGTTTGACTTAAGAGATCATCACCCTGTCACAGCTGATGACATCAGACCAAGTCTGTACAGTAAAGCTGGCCACAGATGGATCATAATTCAGTTGGTTCAGCAGGGACCTGCATCACAAACAGGAATGTTGTAAAAGTTTTGATCAGTGCTGTACCGCTGATTAGTTTATTGCTGACAGCCGAGGAGTCCCTACTGTCAGAATTAGCGCAACGTGGGAGATTCCGCCATCCACCTTGAATGTGTGGCTGGGGGAATCCGTTCATTCATCCGTTCATTGTTTATTTTATTTTTTGGTCAGCCATTCAATCTATGGGCAGCTTAGGAGGCGGCCATGAGAGCAACATGTTACTTTTCTATACAATTCTGCAAGTAAGTTTACAGATCTTTCGGTTGCAGGCCTCATTACAGAAGTCTGTCTATATAACAGGCTCCATCAGGGGCTGTCTACTTACTTGATAGTCTGCTCAGAGAAGTTTCTCTTAAGTTAGACTTTATATGTAGGGTACAGGAGGGGCGATGGGCACCCACTTGTTTTGTTTAGGTAGTTCTTCCAATTAGAATATAACATTTAATTACAAGGCAATTTACGAAGGATTGACGTGGATTGGCATGTCTCATATCAGCTTAAGTGTAGGAACCAAAGCTTCAAATTGTTTTTAATTAGATGCAGTTGTGTGTTTTTTAAAGATAGATTTAGTTAAAGTTAATACATTTTTGGGGCTCAAAGTGTTCCCCTTCATCTTAGGTTAATGAATGCCGTAAGAGAGCAACGCATATGGAGAAATATGTGCAGAATGATCCTAGAGGGTAGATTAAACATACAGTGCCTTGAAACTTATTCATATTCCACATTTTGTCATGTAAATGTAAATTTATTTTATTGGGATTTTATATGCTAGACCAACACAAAGTGGCACATAATTGTGAAGTGGAAGGAAAATAAGTGGAAGGAAAATTATAAATGGTTTTCAATTTTTTTAACAAATAAATATCTGAAAAGTGTGGCATGCATTTGTATTCAGCCCCTTTACTCTGATACCCCTAACTAAAACCTAGTGGGACAATTTGCTTTCAGAAGTTACTTAGTTAGTAAATAGAGTCCACCTTTGTGTATTTTAATCTGAGTATAAATACTGCTGTTTTGTGAAGTCTTCAGAGGTTTCTTAGAGAACCTTAGTGAACAAGCAGCACCATGAAGGCCAAGGAACACACCAGACAGGTCAGGGATAAAGTTGTGGAGAAGTTTAAAGCAGGGTTAGGTTATAAAACAATATCCCAAGCTTTGAACATCTCATGGAGCACTGTTCAATCCATCATCTGAAAATAGAAAGAGTATGGCACAACTGCAAACCTGCCAAGACATGGCAGTCAACGTAAACTGACAGGCTGCACAAAAAGAGCATTAATCAGAAAAGCAGCCAAGAGGCCCATGGTAACTCTGGAGGAGCTGCAGAGATCCACTGCTCAGGTGGGAGAATCTGTCCACAGGACAACTATTAGTCATGCACTCCACAAATCTGGCCTTTATGGAAGAGTGGCAGGAAGAAAGCCATTGTTGAAAGAAAGCCATAAGAAGTCCCGTTTGCAGTTTGCGAGAAGCCATGTGGGGACATAGCAAACATGTGGATGAAGGTGCTCTGGTCAAATGAGACCAAAATTGAACATTTGGCCTAAAAGCAAAACGCTATGTGTGGCGGAAAACTAACGCTGCACATCACCCTGAACACATCATCCCCACTGTGAAACATGGTGGTGGGGATTCTTTTCTTCAGCAGGGACAGGGAAACTGATCAGAGTTGATGGCAAGGTTGGAGCCAAATACAGGGCAATCTTAGAAGAAAACCTGTTTAAGTGTTAGGAATCAGTGGCAAGGAGACCAGACACGTAGATACACAAGGGATCTGAGACCAAATAATGAATTTATCCTAAAGGTGATATTTTTTACAGTGAAAAACAGCAAACCATGAACATAGCAAACAAACATGAACAACCCCAAAGACAAACAAGAACCAAATCCCCAATGCATGAGAACCAGAATAACTAATAAACCTAACTACTAATGAAATACAATATATACAATTTACTGCTATGGGAGAAGGGATGCAAGGTAGAGGAGAACAAGGCTGGGAACTTAAGCAGGAGCTAGGCAGGAGTGCAGGCTGGATCTGGCAATCAGGAACAAACTGGTAGCAAAGAAGGGATCAGAATCGTGACACGCCAGGGGAAGGGAGGAGCAGCCTTATGTAGTCCTCCTGCAGCTGAACAATTATTTGCCTGGTTACCACTGCCTGCTGGCTCCTGGGAGACACCTGCTTCTGAACACTGTAGCTGCAGCAAACAGTATTAAGTTCACCTGCTGGTGACACTATCATGGGCTAACAGATTTCCCCCCTTAAGGAGTGGCCTCAGATGCTCCATAATGCTCCACCACTGGGGTCTGCATGCCAACTGGGCATCGTGCTGCCAATGTCTGAAATCTTGGTGCAGACCCATCTGCCCAGGAATCAGCTTAGACATGCAGGCCAGCGGCCCCGGAAACAACAGGCTGGGCAGCGGTCACATCGGACTGAGTAGCAGCCCAGGAACCAACATAGTCCAGCGGCAAGCTTGGCAACAGATGGCAGGTCATCCACGGCATGCTTGGCAACAGGTTGCAGGTCACCTGCAGCAGCATGGTTGAGACATGGATGGCATCCTCATGGAAGAGGCATGGACACCATCAGCAGACGGCATCAGCATGGAGGAGGCATGGACACCATTAGCAGGTGGCATCAGCATGGAGGAGGCATGGACACCATCAGCCGGTGGCATCAGCATAGAGAAAGCATTGACACCATCAGCCGGTGGCATCAACATGGAGAATGCATGGGCATCATTAACTGGCGGCATCAGCATGGAGGAGGACTGGATCGCACCAGCAGCAGTCATCAGCATGGAGGAGGACTGGGCACCATCAGCAGACAACATAAATAGGGGCAGTGTTGTAAGAGCTTGGGTACTGGAGTCTTGTACTTAATTGCTTTGTGCTTACCAGACAGTACTGCTGATGGAAAGGTAGTAACAGTACTTGGGGGAGAATAGAGGGAAGAGTATCAGAAGTACAGGAAGCAGCCTGAGACATTGCTATAGACAGCAATACTGCAGGGGGAGCTTTCAGTGGATTGCATACAGAGGAAGTGTGATTACTGGTGGTAGGATACTGATCTACAGGAGGTAAGAAACACTCAGTGGCAGCAGAGGTTGCTAAGGGTAACAGGAACAGATTCTCGATCTTTAGCAGCAGATCTGACTTTGTGACTCATCTAGCACTGTAGATATGATCTCTGACCAAGTTTGTAGCAGAGGGTGAACTAAAGTTAGCTAGTTAGTCTCTCCCTTGCTCACATTGCTCAATTAAACAGTGCACATATATATCTATATCTATGTCTATATTTATATATATATATATTGTAATGTTCGGGGGACCAGGTAGATCGCAGGACACAGGCTTTTCATACAACAAAGGGTTTATTAACTTAAATAGCTTTACAGCAGCCAAAAACAAAAGGAAAAAGATTTGTAGTCTCACCGACTTGCAAAGTCCAGAACAGCTGTCCTTATCAGAAACAGAGCTTGGTCTTGATGGCAGGTAGCTTCTCCTGCCAGGAGCCTTCCAAACAGGACACTGCTGTCCACTTCAGTAGCTGCAATCCAACATAAACACCATCCACCATGTCTTCTCCACTCCTCCACACCCATCTACAACTTCCTGCCTTGCCTTTTAAAGACACTTCCTCTAACAGGTGGGTTAATCAATTTTCATTCCCTAAAGAGAGCACAACCCAAACAGAGGGGAAATATAGCGTCCTTCCAGGACCCAGCCACGGCGTCCATTACATATCCCCCCCCTGTGCCCCAACGCCAAGGAGGTGGAGGCAACAGTGGAGCTCAAACAATGGACTCGGGAGAGGGCATCTGCGTTTTGATGCAGTCTCCCGGGCCTATGCTCCACTACAAACTTAAATTCCTGGAGTGCCAGGAACCACCGGGTAACCCTGGCATTAGTCCCTTTTCCCTGTCTCAGCCATGTTAAAGGGGCATGGTCAGAAATCAACCTAAACTTCCTCCCCAAAAGGTAATATCTGAGGGATTCCAGAGCCCACTTAATGGCCAGACACTCTCGTTCAATTATGGCATAGTTTTTCTCCGCTGGTGTTAACTTCCTGCTGAGGAAGACTATCGGGTGTTCCTCGCCATGAATAACCTGTGACAACACCGCTCCCAATCCTACATCGGAAGCATCAGTCTGGACAATAAATTCTTTTGAAAAATTAGGTGCTACCAGGACAGGGTGTTGGCACAGCGCTGACTTGAGCTCCAAAAAAGCCTTCTCAGCGTCTGCATTCCACTCCACCATGACCGATTTCCGACCCTTAGTCAGATCGGTCAACGGAGCCGCCAACGTGGCAAAGTTGGGTACAAACCTCCTGTAGTATCCCACCATGCCCAGGAATGCACGTACCTGCTTTTTTGTGAGGGGGCGGGGCCAATTCTGTATAGCCTCTATCTTGTTGACCTGCGGTTTCACTACCCCTCTACCCACGATATAACCCAGGTATTTCACCTCCTCCATTCCCAAAGCACATTTTTCAGGGTTTATTGTAAACCCCTCCTTCCAAAGAGAGTCCAGCACTGCCTGCACTTTGGGCAAATGTGATTCCCAGTCTTTGCTAAAAATGACTATATCGTCCAAGTATACTGAGGCATACTTCCGGTGAGGTCGTAAAATCCTATCCATTGCTCTCTGGAACGTGGCTGGAGCAGTTTGCAATCCAAAAGGCATCCTTTTGTACTGAAAACTCCCCTCCGGGGTAGAAAAAGCAGTTTTCTCTCTAGCAGCCTTAGTCAACGGGATTTGCCAATACCCCTTGGTAAGGTCTAACGTAGTGATATACCTGGCTGGACCTAGTCTCTCGATAAGCTCATCTACCCGGGGCATGGGGTAGGCATCAAACCGGGAAACTTCATTAAGTTTCCGGAAATCATTGCAGAATCGCAGAGTTCCGTTGGGCTTCGGTACCAACACAATCGGGCTCGACCACTCACTCTGCGATTCCTCAATAATCCCTAGGCCTAACATCTTTATAACTTCCTCTGAAACGGCCTTCCTTTGAGCCTCTGGGATGCGGTAAGGCCGGACAAAAACTTTGACACCTGGTTCTGTGATAATATCATGCTCTATGACACTAGTGAGCCCTGGCAAGTCTGAAAATTTTTCTTTATTTCGCTGCAAGAACTCCTTTGCTTGCTGACTTTGGGTTTTAGACAGGGTCTTTGCTACTTGGACACTCTCCACCCCAACCCGAGGCTCAAGTTTTGTACTAGCAAGGGAGGTTGCTGGTTCCCTGTCTGTCCAGGGCTTTAACAAGTTTACATGATATATCTGGAAGGGTTTCCTCTTGCCTGGCTGGTGGACTCTATAATTTACCTCTCCCATTTTTTCTACAACCTCGAAAGGGCCTTGCCATCTGGCCAAGAATTTACTTTCCACAGTGGGAATCAACACTGCTACTCGATCCCCCACTTGAAAGTTCCTAATTTTGGCTGCCCTATTATAGACCCGTCGTTGAGCCTCCTGGGCTTTTTGTAAGTGTTCCTTAACTAGCGGCATCACAGTTCGGATCCTCTCCTGCATTTGAGAGACATATTCAAGAACACTTTTATGCTGAATTGGTTCACTTTCCCATTCTTCTTTAACAAAGTCCAGTAATCCACGAGGTCTCCGCCCATATACCAATTCAAAGGGCGAAAACCCAGTGGAGGCCTGGGGCACTTCTCGGATAGCGAACAGGAGAGCTGGTAACAGGCAGTCCCAGTCTTTCCCATCCCTTTGTACCACTCTCTTGAGCATAGACTTAAGGGTCTTATTAAAACGTTCTACCAATCCATCTGTTTGGGGATGGTAGACCGATGTGCGCAGCTGCTTAATCCGGAACAGTCTGCATACATCGGCCATAACCTTCGACATAAACGGGGTGCCCTGGTCTGTGAGTATTTCCTTGGGAAAACCCGTTCGTGTAAACAACTGGAATAACTCCCGTGCAATAGCCTTAGAGGAGGTATTCCGCAGGGGTAGTGCCTCAGGATAACGAGTGGCATAGTCGAGGATCACTAGTATGTAAGAATGACCTCGAGCCGACTTTACCAAGGGACCCACTATATCCATGGCTATCCTTTCGAATGGGACCTCAATTATGGGCAGAGGGACCAACGGGCTCCGGAAATGGGTCGCCGGAGCGGTCAACTGACAGGTGGGACAAGAGGTACAGTATCTCCTTACCTCTGCTTTCAAGCCTGGCCAGTAAAACCGGTCAGCGATCCGTGCCTCCGTCTTTTCAACTCCCAGGTGTCCCCCTAAAACATCATCATGGGCCAGGTCCAGGACCTTGCGTCTTTATTGTTGGGGTACCAATAATTGTTCTACCACATTTTCTCTCACTTTAGTAACCCGATAAAGCAATTCATTACATATTGAAAAATGTGGCCACCGCTCATTAGCACCTGGCTCTTGGGGCTCCCCATTTATTACTACAACCTGTTCCCGTGCCCTGGCCAAAGTGGGGTCCTGCATCTGGGCAGTACCAAATGCCCCCTGGGGAACACCCAAATCTGGCAAGTCAGGGGTAGAGGCCATTTCCTCATATCTCATATCAGCTTAAGTGTAGGAACCAAAGCTTCAAATTGTTTTTAATTAGATGCAGTTGTGTGTTTTTTAAAGATAGATTTAGTTAAAGTTAATACATTTTTGGGGCTCAAAGTGTTCCCCTTCATCTTAGGTTAATGAATGCCGTAAGAGAGCAACGCATATGGAGAAATATGTGCAGAATGATCCTAGAGGGTAGATTAAACATACAGTGCCTTGAAACTTATTCATATTCCACATTTTGTCATGTAAATGTAAATTTATTTTATTGGGATTTTATATGCTAGACCAACACAAAGTGGCACATAATTGTGAAGTGGAAGGAAAATAAGTGGAAGGAAAATTATAAATGGTTTTCAATTTTTTTAACAAATAAATATCTGAAAAGTGTGGCATGCATTTGTATTCAGCCCCTTTACTCTGATACCCCTAACTAAAACCTAGTGGGACAATTTGCTTTCAGAAGTTACTTAGTTAGTAAATAGAGTCCACCTTTGTGTATTTTAATCTGAGTATAAATACTGCTGTTTTGTGAAGTCTTCAGAGGTTTCTTAGAGAACCTTAGTGAACAAGCAGCACCATGAAGGCCAAGGAACACACCAGACAGGTCAGGGATAAAGTTGTGGAGAAGTTTAAAGCAGGGTTAGGTTATAAAACAATATCCCAAGCTTTGAACATCTCATGGAGCACTGTTCAATCCATCATCTGAAAATAGAAAGAGTATGGCACAACTGCAAACCTGCCAAGACATGGCAGTCAATGTAAACTGACAGGCTGCACAAAAAGAGCATTAATCAGAAAAGCAGCCAAGAGGCCCATGGTAACTCTGGAGGAGCTGCAGAGATCCACTGCTCAGGTGGGAGAATCTGTCCACAGGACAACTATTAGTCATGCACTCCACAAATCTGGCCTTTATGGAAGAGTGGCAGGAAGAAAGCCATTGTTGAAAGAAAGCCATAAGAAGTCCCGTTTGCAGTTTGCGAGAAGCCATGTGGGGACACAGCAAACATGTGGATGAAGGTGCTCTGGTCAAATGAGACCAAAATTGAACATTTGGCCTAAAAGCAAAACGCTATGTGTGGCGGAAAACTAACGCTGCACATCACCCTGAACACATCATCCCCACTGTGAAACATGGTGGTGGGGATTCTTTTCTTCAGCAGGGACAGGGAAACTGATCAGAGTTGATGGCAAGGTTGGAGCCAAATACAGGGCAATCTTAGAAGAAAACCTGTTTAAGTGTTAGGAATCAGTGGCAAGGAGACCAGACACGTAGATACACAAGGGATCTGAGACCAAATAATGAATTTATCCTAAAGGTGATATTTTTTACAGTGAAAAACAGCAAACCATGAACATAGCAAACAAACATGAACAACCCCAAAGACAAACAAGAACCAATCAGGAACAAACTGGTAGCAAAGAAGGGATCAGAATCGTGACACGCCAGGGGAAGGGAGGAGCAGCCTTATGTAGTCCTCCTGCAGCTGAACAATTATTTGCCTGGTTACCACTGCCTGCTGGCTCCTGGGAGACACCTGCTTCTGAACACTGTAGCTGCAGCAAACAGTATTAAGTTCACCTGCTGGTGACACTATCATGGGCTAACAGATTTCCCCCCTTAAGGAGTGGCCTCAGATGCTCCATAATGCTCCACCACTGGGGTCTGCATGCCAACTGGGCATCGTGCTGCCAATGTCTGAAATCTTGGTGCAGACCCATCTGCCCAGGAATCAGCTTAGACATGCAGGCCAGCGGCCCCGGAAACAACAGGCTGGGCAGCGGTCACATCGGACTGAGTAGCAGCCCAGGAACCAACATAGTCCAGCGGCAAGCTTGGCAACAGATGGCAGGTCATCCACGGCATGCTTGGCAACAGGTTGCAGGTCACCTGCAGCAGCATGGTTGAGACATGGATGGCATCCTCATGGAAGAGGCATGGACACCATCAGCAGACGGCATCAGCATGGAGGAGGCATGGACACCATTAGCAGGTGGCATCAGCATGGAGGAGGCATGGACACCATCAGCCGGTGGCATCAGCATAGAGAAAGCATTGACACCATCAGCCGGTGGCATCAACATGGAGAATGCATGGGCATCATTAACTGGCGGCATCAGCATGGAGGAGGACTGGATCGCACCAGCAGCAGTCATCAGCATTGAGGAGGACTGGGCACCATCAGCAGACAACATAAATAGGGGCAGTGTTGTAAGAGCTTGGGTACTGGAGTCTTGTACTTAATTGCTTTGTGCTTACCAGACAGTACTGCTGATGGAAAGGTAGTAACAGTACTTGGGGGAGAATAGAGGGAAGAGTATCAGAAGTACAGGAAGCAGCCTGAGACATTGCTATAGACAGCAATACTGCAGGGGGAGCTTTCAGTGGATTGCATACAGAGGAAGTGTGATTACTGGTGGTAGGATACTGATCTACAGGAGGTAAGAAACACTCAGTGGCAGCAGAGGTTGCTAAGGGTAACAGGAACAGATTCTCGATCTTTAGCAGCAGATCTGACTTTGTGACTCATCTAGCACTGTAGATATGATCTCTGACCAAGTTTGTAGCAGAGGGTAAACTAAAGTTAGCTAGTTAGTCTCTCCCTTGCTCACATTGCTCAATTAAACAGTGCACATATATATCTATATCTATGTCTATATTTATATATATATATTGTAATGTTCGGGGGACCAGGTAGATCGCAGGACACAGGCTTTTCATACAACAAAGGGTTTATTAACTTAAATAGCTTTACAGCAGCCAAAAACAAAAGGAAAAAGATTTGTAGTCTCACCGACTTGCAAAGTCCAGAACAGCTGTCCTTATCAGAAACAGAGCTTGGTCTTGATGGCAGGTAGCTTCTCCTGCCAGGAGCCTTCCAAACAGGACACTGCTGTCCACTTCAGTAGCTGCAATCCAACATAAACACCATCCACCATGTCTTCTCCACTCCACCACACCCATCTACAACTTCCTGCCTTGCCTTTTAAAGACACTTCCTCTAACAGGTGGGTTAATCAATTTTCATTCCCTAAAGAGAGCACAACCCAAACAGAGGGGAAATATAGCGTCCTTCCAGGACCCAGCCACGGCGTCCATTACATATCCCCCCCCTGTGCCCCAACGCCAAGGAGGTGGAGGCAACAGTGGAGCTCAAACAATGGACTCGGGAGAGGGCATCTGCGTTTTGATGCAGTCTCCCGGGCCTATGCTCCACTACAAACTTAAATTCCTGGAGTGCCAGGAACCACCGGGTAACCCTGGCATTAGTCCCTTTTCCCTGTCTCAGCCATGTTAAAGGGGCATGGTCAGAAATCAACCTAAACTTCCTCCCCAAAAGGTAATATCTGAGGGATTCCAGAGCCCACTTACTGGCCAGACACTCTCGTTCAATTATGGCATAGTTTTTCTCCGCTGGTGTTAACTTCCTGCTGAGGAAGACTATCGGGTGTTCCTCGCCATGAATAACCTGTGACAACACCGCTCCCAATCCTACATCGGAAGCATCAGTCTGGACAATAAATTCTTTTGAAAAATTAGGTGCTACCAGGACAGGGTGTTGGCACAGCGCTGACTTGAGCTCCAAAAAAGCCTTCTCAGCGTCTGCATTCCACTCCACCATGACCGATTTCCGACCCTTAGTCAGATCGGTCAACGGAGCCGCCAACGTGGCAAAGTTGGGTACAAACCTCCTGTAGTATCCCACCATGCCCAGGAATGCACGTACCTGCTTTTTTGTGAGGGGGCGGGGCCAATTCTGTATAGCCTCTATCTTGTTGACCTGCGGTTTCACTACCCCTCTACCCACGATATAACCCAGGTATTTCACCTCCTCCATTCCCAAAGCACATTTTTCAGGGTTTATTGTAAACCCCTCCTTCCAAAGAGAGTCCAGCACTGCCTGCACTTTGGGCAAATGTGATTCCCAGTCTTTGCTAAAAATGACTATATCGTCCAAGTATACTGAGGCATACTTCCGGTGAGGTCGTAAAATCCTATCCATTGCTCTCTGGAACGTGGCTGGAGCAGTTTGCAATCCAAAAGGCATCCTTTTGTACTGAAAACTCCCCTCCGGGGTAGAAAAAGCAGTTTTCTCTCTAGCAGCCTTAGTCAACGGGATTTGCCAATACCCCTTGGTAAGGTCTAACGTAGTGATATACCTGGCTGGACCTAGTCTCTCGATAAGCTCATCTACCCGGGGCATGGGGTAGGCATCAAACCGGGAAACTTCATTAAGTTTCCGGAAATCATTGCAGAATCGCAGAGTTCCGTTGGGCTTCGGTACCAACACAATCGGGCTCGACCACTCACTCTGCGATTCCTCAATAATCCCTAGGTCTAACATCTTTATAACTTCCTCTGAAACGGCCTTCCTTTGAGCCTCTGGGATGCGGTAAGGCCGGACAAAAACTTTGACACCTGGTTCTGTGATAATATCATGCTCTATGACACTAGTGAGCCCTGGCAAGTCTGAAAATTTTTCTTTATTTCGCTGCAAGAACTCCTTTGCTTGCTGACTTTGGGTTTTAGACAGGGTCTTTGCTACTTGGACACTCTCCACCCCAACCCGAGGCTCAAGTTTTGTACTAGCAAGGGAGGTTGCTGGTTCCCTGTCTGTCCAGGGCTTTAACAAGTTTACATGATATATCTGGAAGGGTTTCCTCTTGCCTGGCTGGTGGACTCTATAATTTACCTCTCCCATTTTTTCTACAACCTCGAAAGGGCCTTGCCATCTGGCCAAGAATTTACTTTCCACAGTGGGAATCAACACTGCTACTCGATCCCCCACTTGAAAGTTCCTAATTTTGGCTGCCCTATTATAGACCCGTCGTTGAGCCTCCTGGGCTTTTTGTAAGTGTTCCTTAACTAGCGGCATCACAGTTCGGATCCTCTCCTGCATTTGAGAGACATATTCAAGAACACTTTTATGCTGAATTGGTTCACTTTCCCATTCTTCTTTAACAAAGTCCAGTAATCCACGAGGTCTCCGCCCATATACCAATTCAAAGGGCGAAAACCCAGTGGAGGCCTGGGGCACTTCTCGGATAGCGAACAGGAGAGCTGGTAACAGGCAGTCCCAGTCTTTCCCATCCCTTTGTACCACTCTCTTGAGCATAGACTTAAGGGTCTTATTAAAACGTTCTACCAATCCATCTGTTTGGGGATGGTAGACCGATGTGCGCAGCTGCTTAATCCGGAACAGTCTGCATACATCGGCCATAACCTTCGACATAAACGGGGTGCCCTGGTCTGTGAGTATTTCCTTGGGAAAACCCGTTCGTGTAAACAACTGGAATAACTCCCGTGCAATAGCCTTAGAGGAGGTATTCCGCAGGGGTAGTGCCTCAGGATAACGAGTGGCATAGTCGAGGATCACTAGTATGTAAGAATGACCTCGAGCCGACTTTACCAAGGGACCCACTATATCCATGGCTATCCTTTCGAATGGGACCTCAATTATGGGCAGAGGGACCAACGGGCTCCGGAAATGGGTCGCCGGAGCGGTCAACTGACAGGTGGGACAAGAGGTACAGTATCTCCTTACCTCTGCTTTCAAGCCTGGCCAGTAAAACCGGTCAGCGATCCGTGCCTCCGTCTTTTCAACTCCCAGGTGTCCCCCTAAAACATCATCATGGGCCAGGTCCAGGACCTTGCGTCTATATTGTTGGGGTACCAATAATTGTTCTACCACATTTTCTCTCACTTTAGTAACCCGATAAAGCAATTCATTACATATTGAAAAATGTGGCCACCGCTCATTAGCACCTGGCTCTTGGGGCTCCCCATTTATTACTACAACCTGTTCCCGTGCCCTGGCCAAAGTGGGGTCCTGCATCTGGGCAGTACCAAATGCCCCCTGGGGAACACCCAAATCTGGCAAGTCAGGGGTAGAGGCCATTTCCTCATCGTCTTCCCCCAGCATTACCTGAAGCGGGGAAGGTTTCCCCCCCTCAGTGTTCAGGTAGGTCTGAGAACCCCACATATTGACATCTTTAACAGTATCAGCACTATTTTCATCATTATTAACCAAAGTCTTGGCGTTTTTATCAACTGGGTCCATATTATGAACATGTGGCATCTCAGGGTTATTACCCTCTACAACAGGAACAGAGGGACTAGTTTCTTCCCAGTCTCTGGACCTTTCAGATAGTTCTCCTTGTCTCCAAAGTTTTGCAAATAATGGACAGTCTCGTCCTATGATAACGTCATGTACCAAGTTCTTTACCACCCCCACCTCTTGAGTACCAGTGCCACATGCTGTGGAGATGGACACCGAGATGAGAGGGTACTCTCTAGTGTCCCCATGAATGCAGACAACCCGCAAAATTTTGCTTACCGGACCGATCTTCCCAATTACTCTAGGGTGAACCAGGGTTACCATGCTTCCAGAGTCCAGCAAGGCCCATGCAGGGTGGTTGTTCACTTGGACTTCACACTCAAAATTCCTCTCTCCAAGGTCAAGATGTGTTGTACACGATTTATGGGCATAAAAAGACCCCCTCCGAAGAACCCCGCATTCCATGGGTTCTTCCTGCAATGGGCAGTGGGCCCGGGTATGGCCCCAGGCATGACATCGCCAACATTGTACATCCCCTCCTCTCCGATCAGGAACAGGTCGCTGAGGGGGTAACGGGTGTGACTCTTGGCCTTCCGGGGTGTTGGTTCCAGGGCTCCTGGGGACATCCGTTCGAAGGGCGGCAGTTGATCGGAAGGGCCGTGGCAGACTGGGCCCTTGACGCTTGGTGGGGCCAAGCAGATCCTCCACCACCGTATATCGTTCCACCATCTCAACAAGGCCGTTCGCGGTTTTGGGGTCTCCATGACTGACCCACCGTTGAAGGTCATCTGGCAGTGACCTTAAGTATCGGTCCAGCACGATCCGCTCCACAATTTGGGGGCCAGACAACACTTCGGGCTGCAGCCATTTTTTTACTAGTTGCACCAGGTCATGCATTTGAGATCGCGGTGGCCGGTTTGAACGATACTTCCATTGGTGCACTCGTTGGGCCCGAACGGCCGTAGTCACCCCCAACCGAGCCAGTATTTCTGCCTTTAGTGTTTGATAATTTTTAGCATCTTCTGGTGGTAGGTCAAAATAGGCTTTTTGAGAATCTCCGGTGAGGAAAGGAGCAATTAAGCCGGCCCACTGGTCCTGGGGCCACCCTTCTCTCTCTGCCGTCCTCTCAAATGTTGCTAGAAATGCCTCTACGTCATCACTCGGGGACAACTTCTGCAAGAAATGGCTTGCCCTTATGGTCACCTGGTTGCCAGGGGCAACGGCCACTTGTTCACGGCCCTGAGACAGCTGCTGCACTGCTTCTTTTAAGGCCGCCATCTGAGCCTGCATAACCCCTTGTTGGGTCGCTTGCTGGGCTGCTAACTGGGCCACCAACAGGCGAGTATTTTCTTGCTGCAAAGCCAGTGCCTCGTTGTGCTGCGTTGCTAAGCGCTGATTAGCTTCCTCATGGCGGGTCTGCGCTTGTATATTCGCCAAGGACAGCTGTTTAATTAGCTCCTCCATGGTTTCAGCTTTCCGCAGTTGTGCAGCTTTAACCCAGGACATAAATTCACTGTACTGTCCCTTTAAATGTCAGTTCAAATTCACAAAAAAAAAAAATAGCAAGAAAAAATGCCTGTTACTTTGTCCTGCCCGCATTCGAGCACCACTTGTAATGTTCGGGGGACCAGGTAGATCGCAGGACACAGGCTTTTCATACAACAAAGGGTTTATTAACTTAAATAGCTTTACAGCAGCCAAAAACAAAAGGAAAAAGATTTGTAGTCTCACCGACTTGCAAAGTCCAGAACAGCTGTCCTTATCAGAAACAGAGCTTGGTCTTGATGGCAGGTAGCTTCTCCTGCCAGGAGCCTTCCAAACAGGACACTGCTGTCCACTTCAGTAGCTGCAATCCAACATAAACACCATCCACCATGTCTTCTCCACTCCTCCACACCCATCTACAACTTCCTGCCTTGCCTTTTAAAGACACTTCCTCTAACAGGTGGGTTAATCAATTTTCATTCCCTAAAGAGAGCACAACCCAAACAGAGGGGAAATATAGCGTCCTTCCAGGACCCAGCCACGGCGTCCATTACAATATATATATATATATATTAGGGGGGCAATGGATCAAAAAACTCATGGATCGGATTGTTCCTTGGATCAGAGTCACAGATCGGATCATTTTTCGGATCAGAAAATAATAATTGAATTTGCAAGAACTTGTGAAAATTCCACCACCATATAGTCCCCACTGTAATATCCATGTCATCTCCCCCACTGTAATATTGGCTGAGTATGGCTGGGTACGGCTGGGTGCGGCTGAGCATGGCTTTGTATGGCTGGGTATCACCAAGTATGGCTGGGTATCACAGAGTATTGCAGAGTATGCCTGGTTATGGCAGAATTTGGCTGGGTATTGCAGTGTAAGGCAGAGTATGGCAGGGTATTGCAGAGTATTGGCAGGATATTTCAGAGTTTTGCAGAGTATTGGCAGGGTATTGCAGAGTATTGGCAGGGTATGGCAGAGTATGGAGGGATGGCTGAGCACGGTTGGATGTGACTACAATTGTCACAGAGCAGCAAAGTGGTCTCACGGGTGTCTGGTCATATGATGCCCTCTAAGTTCACTTGGAGCGAGTATGTGATTTCTCTTTTACAATCCCTGGAATAGGGTGAACCTCATTAACAGGGCAAGAGGGATGCTCGATAGTGTAGTAGTTTTTTTAAATTTTATTGGTACAGCATAATAAAGAAAGGTACTCACATTAAACAATGGTAAATAGGCAAAACAGAGACGAGCAGCGAGCTTGTGTACATCACTTCCGGTATCTCGTTTCCCGACGCATGTTCATCACAGTCACGTGACTTCAAGTTTCTACGCGGCATAACAGTGCATACTTTTAGCACTAATCACTGTAATAATGTCACTGGTTCTCAAAAAAGTGTAAAAAATGTCAGTTAGGTGTCCAATCTGCCTGCTGCAATGTCGCAGTCCTGCTAAAAATCACTGATCGCCACCATTACTAGTAAAAAATAAATAAATACATAATAAATCTATCCCCTGTTTTGTAGACGCAATAACTTTTGCACAAACCAATCAATATACACTTATTTGGGATTTTTTTACCAAAAATATGTAGCAGAATACATATTGGCCTAAACTGATGAATAATTTAGTTTTTTCAACATTTCTTTTGGAAAGTAAAAAAATAAAATTCTTTCAAAATTGTTTTTTTTTTTTTGTTCGTTTATAGAGTGCCTTGCAAAAGTATTCATCCTTCTTGGCATTTTTTGTGTTTTGTTGCCTCACAGCCTGGAATTAACATGGATTGTTTGAAGATTTGTATTATTTAATTTACAGAACATGCCCACAACTTTGAAGATTTTAAAAAAAAATTTGTGAAGCAAACAAATAGGACAATATAACAGAAAAAGTCAATGTGCATAACTATTCACCCCCCTAAAGTCAATACTTTGTAGAGCCATATTGCAGCTATCACAGCTCCAAGTTGCTATGAGCTTTCCACTTATCATTGGGATTTTTGTCCTTTCCTTCTTGCAAAAGGTCCTTCAAGTTGGATCGTTTGCGCTTGTGAACAGCAATCTTTAAGTCTGACCATAGATTTTCTATTGGATTGAGGTCTGGGCTTTGACTAGGTCATTCCAACACATTTACATGTTTCCCCTTAAACCACTCAAGTGTTGCTTTAGTTGTTTGTGTGTGATTTAAGGCTATGACGGAGGTTCACCTTCCAGCAGGACAATGACCCCAGAGTGGTACAGGTTTTGCTCAAGAATATCCCTGTATTTAGCACCATCCATCTTTCCCTCAACTCTGACCAGTTTCCCAGTACTGACTGCTGAAAAACATCCCCACAGCATAATGCTGCCACCACCATGTTTCACTGTGGGGATAGCGTTTTCTTTGATGGCCAAAAAGTTCAGACCAGAGCACCTTCCTCTATACATTTTTGGGAGCCTCCCACATGCCTTTTCGCAAACTCCAAATGTGCCATTTTGTTTTTTGCTGAAAGTAATGACTTTCTTCTGGCCACTCTGCCATAAAGCCCAACTCTATGGAGCGTACAGCTTATTGTTGTCCTATGTACAGATACTCCAGTCTCTGCCATGGAACTCTGCAGCTTCTGCAGGGTTACCTTAGGTCTCTGTGCTGCCTCTCTGATTAATGCCCTGCTTGCCCGGTCCGTGAGTTTTAGTGTGCAGCCGTCTCTTGGAAGATTTTATGTTGTGCCATGTTCTTTCTATTTGGTTATGACAGATTTGATGGTGCTCCTAGGGATCATCAAAGATTTGGATTTTTTATAACCTAATCTTGACTTTTACTTCTCAACAACATTGTCCCTTACTTGTTTGGAGAGTTCATTTTACTTCATAGCAGTGTTTGGTTAGTGGTGCCTCTTGCTTAGGTGTTGCAGCCTCTGGGGCCTTTCAAAAAGGTGTCTGTATGTAATGACAGATCATGTGACACTAAGATTGCACACAGGTGGACATCATTTCACTAATTGTGTGACTTCTGAAGGTAATTGGTTGAACCAGAGCTTTTTATGGGCAACAAAGGAGGTGAATACATACGCACATGCCAATTATCAGTTTTTTATTTCTGAAAAATTGTTCTATGTAAATATTATTCTAATTTTACTTCACCAACTTAGACTATTGTGTTCTGATCAATCACATATAATTCAGATTTAAAAAAAAAAACATTGGCTATAATGTAACAAATAGGTAAAAAGCCAAGAGGGGTAATTGCTTTTGCAAGGCACTGTAGTGCAAAAAATATGTTTGGGTACCGCGTTGCGTGACTGAGCAATGGTCAGTTAAAGCTACGCAGTGCAGTATCACAAAAAATGGCCTGGTCAGGAAGTGGGTAAAGCCTTCTGGGGCTGAAGTGGTTAAACCACCACATCGATGCTCCAACACTTCATTTACTGTTGTAAAGAAACCTTTTAAATACTGTAGTGATTGATGATGATTTTTTTTTTAAATGCTATTAAACAATAGTAATAAAATATATACTGTGTTTATATAGCAGTAGCAATAAACTCTTGTGCAACCAAATCAGAAATATACTTTATAAATTCAAAGTTCAAATTATATTTCTTACATGACAGTTATGTCTTTATAATACTTGCAACAAAATAATGTGCAACTGGGAATAATTTCTCCAGTGTCCTTTACAGTAACGAGACAAACATAAATTACGTTAATGAGGCATAAACATAATGCGGGACAAATCTGGAAAACTATTTTTGACACTGAACTAAAATGTGACATTTACAATCAAAAGCGTATTTATTTTTATGAACATTAAGTGCAACTATAGTTTAAAAAGTAGTTATGATGGTGTTTTTTGGACCACACACAATTTCACAGGATTTTGGTTGGACTGTAAAGGAAAGTGCACAGGGCATTTTAGTAGGACATGCTCACTTACAAAAAGATATTGATACAACGAGTCCAGAGACCCGTAACAAAAATGGTGAAAGGTGTGAGGGATAAACATATCGAGAGCAGTAACTTTATGACGGGCTAAATATGTACTGTCTGGGGGAAAGTGAAAGGAGAGACACGACTGAAACCTTTTAAGTACATCAAGGGGGTGAACCAGGTTCAGGAGGGCAGTTTTTTTTCCATATGAAACCAAAATCAAGAACTCGGGGACCTCAAACTAACAGCAGGAAAGCTCAAAACTAATTTCAGAAAGTATTATTTTACTGAAAGGGTAGTTGATGCTTGGAATAAACTTCCAGCAGAGGTAGTGAGACAGTCAACAGTAAATGGTTCCAAACATGCTTGGGACAAACCTAGACAAAAAAAAGATAACAAAAATAAATAAATAAAAATAAAAAACAAAAATAAAATGGGCAGACTCGATGGACTACATGGTCTTTTTCTGTTGTCACTTGTTAATGTTTTTATGCTGAAAAGACACTGAATTTTGAGATTACCTCTACACAAATCAGTGCTTTAGGATGAGCCCAAGCAAAAAAAGAGAAATAATTTTGACAGCAGCTAGAATTTTCTATCCCCCTAGAAAGATCTTTAATAAATGTTCCATATTGCCAGTGCTAGAAAATTCTACCCATTTAATTGCCCATAAAAAGGAAAGTGTGTAAGTGTACCTAGGAGAATTGAAGCTGTTTTGAAGGCAAAGGGTGGCCACACCAAATATTGATTTGATTTGGATTTCTCGTTTTATTAGTTGATAAAAAATAAACTATTACCACTTCTATTTCTGAAAGTATTCTTTATTAACTGCATATTTTACACGTGCCTAAAATGTTTGCACAGCATACACATTTAGGGACCACTGACAGGATAAGTGAATAACATTGATTATCTCATTACAATGGCATCTGAATGTCAGTGGGATATATTAAGCTGCAAGTAAACATGTTATTCATGAAGCCGATGTGTTAAAAGCAGAAAAAAAGGGCATTGCAGTTTGCGGTGTATGGGGCTGCATAGCCTCAGATTGGTCGGTGTGCCCATGCTAACCCGTGTCCACAGCCAAAAGCACTACAATGAGCATGTGAACATCAGAACTAAATATGTGTTCGGCTAAAAATGTTAATACATGTAAGTTTAAGCCCAATAACCATGAAACAAAATTCTGCAATGCTTTGACACTCCCCTAGATTAGGACCCAGAGTCAGTATAGGTTAAATATTAGTCATTATCTGGAATGCATGCAAGTGTGTAAACATAATACCATACTTCGTTGAGCTATTATTAATGTTATATAAATCCTTTATACAGTATGTGTTACTGGTACAATATTAGTAATGTTATTTGGAACGGAAAGCTTTTTAATAAATTATTAGTATTAACCAGAAATACCTTAAACCACCACATCGATGCTCCAACACCTCATGCTATTAAACAATAGTAATAAAATATATACCATATATATAGCAGTAGAAATAAACTCTTGTGCAATCAGAAATGTAATTTGAACTCTGAATGTATAGTATATATCTTATATGACATGTATCTCTTTATATATAATACCTGCAACAAAATAATGTGCAACTGGGAATAATTTCTCCAGTGTCCTTTACAGTAATGAGATAAAAATAAATAAGGTTAATGAGGTATAAACATAATGCTGTAAAAGTGTGGAAAACTGTTTTTGACACTGAACTAAAATGTGACATTTACATTCAAAAGTGTATTTTTATGAACATTAAATGCAACTATAGTTTAACCACTTCAACCCCAGAAGAATTTACCCCCTTCCTGACCAGATCACTTTTTGCGATTCGGCACTGCGTTGCTTAACTGACAATTGCGCAGTCATGCGACGTGGCTACCAAACAAAATTAATGTTTTTTCCCCACAAATTGAGATTTGTTTTGGTGGTATTTGATCACCCCTGCGGTTTTTATTTTTTATTTTTGCGCTATAAACAAAAAAAGAGAGCAACAATTTTGAAAAAAAAATCATTCTTTTTTACTTTTTGCTATAATAAATATCCCCCAGAAATATATATATATAAAAAAAAATTTCCTCAGTTTAGGCTGATACGTATTCTTCTACATATTTTTGGTAAAAAAATCGCAATAAGCGTTTATTGATTGGTTTGCGCAAAAGTTATAGCGTTTACAAAATAGGGGATAGTTTTATGGCATTTTTACAATTTTTTTTTTAATTTTTATAAATGGCGGTGATCAGTGATTTTTATCGTGAGTGTGACATTATGTCGGACACATCAGACATTTTTGACACATTTTTGGGACCATTGTCATTTATACAGCAATCAGTGCTATACAAATGCACTGATTCCTGTGTAAATGACACTGGCAGTGAAGGGGTTAACCACTAGGGGGCAGTGTATGGGTTAAGTGTGCCCTGGGGAGTGTTTCTAACTGTGGAGGGCGAGGCTGTGTGTGACACATCATTGATCTCTGCTCCGATCACAAGGAGCAGAGATCAGTGACACTGCCACTAGGCAGAACGGGGAGATGCTTGTTTACATTAGCATCTCCCGTTCTTCCTCCCTGTGAGGCAATCTCAGGTATCCTCGTGGCGATCAAGTCCACGGGACCAGCGACCCAACTCACGGTGCTTGCCGCAGGCGTGCACGCCTGCTGGCTGCCTCTTAAAGGGCCATGTGCAGGTACGTGATTCTACCTGTACGAGCCCTTCTTCCAATGTATATCAGTGTGAGGCGGTCAGCAAAGTAGTTATGATGGTGTTTTTTGGATCACAAACAATTTTACAGGATTTTGGTTGGACTGCAAAGATGGAGAGTGCACAGGGGCATTTTAGTAGGACATGCTAAGACCAGGGGTCAAGTCCTGGGGAAATAAATGTGGGAACTCGCCCAAGATTCACTCCCACCTCAAGAATAGAAAACTGTGTGTGTGTACTTTGTAGAACCACCTTTCATTGCAATTACAGCTGCAAGTCTCTGGGTATGTTTCTACCAGCTTTGCACATCTAGAGAGTGATATGTTTCCCCATTCTCATTGCAAAATAGCTCAAGCTCTGTCAGATTGGATGGAGAGCATCTGTAAACAGCAATTTTCAAGTCTTGCCACAGATTCTCAGATGGATTCAGGCCTGGACTTTGACTGGGCCATTCTAACACATGAATATGCTTTCATCCACACCACTGCATTGCAGCCCTGGCTGTATGGTTAGGGTCCTTGTCCTCCTGGAAGGTGAACCTCTGCCTTAGTCTCAAGTCTAATGCCACACTAATGGCACGTACACACGGGCGGACTTTTCCACAGCAAAGGTCTGACGGAACGAATCCGTCGGGCAATTTGATCATGTGTGGACTCCATCGGACCTTTGCTGACGGACTTCAGAAATAGAATATGTTTCAAATTTTTTTGACGGACCCAGTTCCTATCGAGGAAACCTGCTCGTGTGTATGCTAGTCCGACAGACAAAAACCGACGGTAGGGCAGCTATTGGCTATGATCTTCCTTATTCTAGTCTGGTCATAGGTCATCGCATTCAAATCCATTGGGCTTTGGTGTGATTGTGTGTGGTCAAGTCCATTGTGGCCGAAAGTCCGTCGGGAAGACCGTCGGACCTAATCCGTCTAAAAGTATGCTCGTGTGTACAAAGCATTACAGGTTTTCTTTTGAGATTGCCCGGTATATGGCTCCATTCATCTTCCCATCAACTCTGACCAGCTTCCCTGTCCCTGCTGAAGAAAAGCATCCCCGCAACATGATGCTGCCACCACCACCATGTTTCGTTTTAGTGGCGCTATTTGAAAAGAGACACTTTTTTCAGGTGCTATACAAGCGCTATTTTTAGCGCTGTAGTGCCTGAAAAACACTGGCAATGTGAAAGGGGTCTAATGCCAGGTACACACGACCGGACTTTTTGACAGCAAAGGTCCGACGGAACAAGTCCGTCGGACAATTCGATCTTGTGTGGGCTCCATCGGACCTTTGCTTGCCAAAAATCTGGCGGACTTTAGAAATAGAACATGTTTTACATTTTTCCCCCGGAACTCTGCCGGACCCAGTTCCTACCGAGAAATCCGCTCGTGTGTATACTAGTCAGACGGACAAAAAACAATGCTAGGGCAGCTATTGGCTACTGGCTATAATCTTCCCTATTCTTGTCTGGTCATACGTCATCACGTTCAACTCCATCAGACTTTGGTGTGATTGTGTGTGGCCAAGTCTATTCATTCGGAAAGTCCCTCAGAACTCCGTCAGAACTCCACTGAAAGTCCGTCAGACCTAGTCCCTCGAAATGTCCGGTCGTGTGTACACGGCATAAGGCATCCTACAACCAAGTTATTAAGTAGAATTGTGCATTCTGAACAATATTTGAAAACTTTGCATTAATATGTGTTCCCCCATGAAGTGCTCAGCTTCCAGGATTTGTCTTCTATTGTACTCTATATATGGATGCATTAAAATTCGCAATTTATGTATTTATTGTGTAGTTTGCCAAATTGCTCATCAAGCACCTTTGTACATAAGCAATTTTCTCATGGTACCTGGGACATAACAAGGAATAACTTTGTTTTTTACAAACCATAACTTAAATGATCACACACTTTTATTAAACGATATACAATTTAGTGATATTTGTGTATATAATCATTTATTGGCATTATTCATTGTACCAACACATTATATACAGTAATTTACACAAATGAGGTCATCGAACATTAAAGCTGCATGAAAATATTCAATAATGTATTTCTAGTGTAGAATTCCTGCTTGATTCTGTTTTTATGAGCAGAGCACATGTATTTTTCATAAATCAAAGTAGGAAATATGTGTTATCAGATTGAGAAAAGGCAAGCTTGCTAAAGGAGGCCATCTTCAAAAATATGAAACTGCTACAAATGTTATTATGTTTTTATGTTAATACAAATGACCTTTGCATTCTTTCTGTAGATAGCCATTATTATTTCCTGTGGCTCTCAAAATGTACTTCTACATAGCAGATATGACAACAGTACATGACTTGTTACCCAAAATTCTTAGCCCACACCCTTGTACTTGGCCTCTTGTTATTCCTGGAAGTCTGCTTAGGGCTTGGGGTTAAATTACAAGCACCCCCTGATGCAGGAGTTTTATATTTGGTAATGTAGCACTGGCTCTTGATGAGCATGCGCTATATGTTTTTGAAAATGAATATTCCTGAAACCACAATTGGGTTTTAGGGCTAGTTTTGCTAAATTATGGTTTCAGTACCAGTCCAGCTGGGTTGCACTGGGTTCTCCTTGGCCACAGGTGTCGCTGTCACTGCCGGCAAGTGTGAGAACGCAGTTTAGCTGGGTGCATTGAATGCCATAGTTTCTCTCAGAACCAGCCCATTGGGAGTGTTCTCCTGCTGTGCATTCTGGGAGGTGGTATTGAAGGTACTGACATCACATGCTTCGGGGGTTCCGTCCCAGAAGATCTTTTCTGTCTGTTGGGTTCTGGTCCTCCTGACCAGGACCCATGGCCCTCCTGGCCTGGGGTGCGGATCCACGCAATTCCAAGTCTCAGGCGAAGCAACTGCAAGGACAGGACTAAATGGATAGCGGGGGCCTAAGGATTCAAGGGTGGTTCGGTGCCGTCTCATCGAAGAAGAGGCCCAGCAACTGGAGAAGCACCCAGGGGAGAACACTTCAGGAGAAGGCCATGCGCAAGGCTTGTTTCTCTGAAGGAGCCTGGAGGCTCAGTTGAAGGACACATCATGGATCTACACTCATACGGTATCACCGGACCGGCTGAGAGATAGTGGTACCGTATGATAGCTCTCTAAATTTGTCTACGTCCCTCAGTTACACTCAAGTCTATGGCAGGGACTTTTCTCAAGTATTCTACATCCAAGTCTGTGGCAGAGGCTTTGCTTTACCTAATACCCTATCGGCTGCTAGGCCTAGTGAGAGGAGCTCTATCCGGGGGTTGTAAGAATCCATCTGTGAAACGGTTATTCTCTGGATTTCTTCTGTAAGAGACTTTCTATTTTTGCAGTCCAAAAGTACCTGAACTTCCTCCTAATCCTCTACCCTAAACTGAGAGACTCTGTTTCTATTTTCAAAAAAATAACCCAAAAGAAGATCCAGTGTCAGTTTTCACATTTCTTTGGGCCATCTACCACAGGAAACCCTAGACGGAGACGAGGTCAAGAAGGCAACGGTAAGCCCAATGAAACCAGCAGCTCCTTCGGTGGTCAGTTATACAGTAAGATACTCTCAAACAGTTTTAAAAATATATAGGCATGCTTGGTTGTGAGATGTCTATTAAAACTGAGAGTAACCTGTAACACATTAACATTTGGTACTCACTTACAAGAAGGTCACTGCCATACATAATTAATATGTCACTAAATTCCTTAAAAAATAATAGCTGATATGGAAGAGATTAGATTTTTATTTCAATTGCTTGCTGTTTATAGTAAATCCTTTCTATGAAAACCTAGGGGCAAACAAGATACAAGACAACTGCCAAAAACAAATTACAAACTTGAAGGAAAGGGTACATGGACTACGTCTAGCAATAAAAGCTTTACACTTGACTTTTATTTGGATTATGTTCAAGTAGGTGGTTATTGGTCTTGATACTGACCTTTTCTCATAATATAACCCAACATGTTTTGGTGAGGTTGGCCAAGAGCAATCAAAAATCCTCCACAAACCCTGGGCAATAAGTAGTATGTTAGTTCAGATTGACAGGGGGGCAAAGAGCAGCACGTTGGGGTTGATTTACTAAAACCAGAGAGTGCAAAATCGGGTGCAGTTATGCATGGCTGCCTATCAGCTTCTAACTTCAGTTTGTTCAGTGAAGCTTTGACAAGAAAAACTAGAAGCCGATTAGTGTCTATAAGTGGCGGCCCGTGCACGGGCACCACCCCCCAAACACTGCCACCATCCTCCCTATCCATGTGCCAGGCCCCTTTCAGGACACCGGGCACATTAATTATAATTGCGGGGATAGGCGGGGGGTGTATTTTGAAGCACCTGATTAGAGCCAGAGGCTCTAATAGGTTTCAAAATAGGGTGGGCTCAGGGCACAGAGCATTGCGTCCTGAGCCCACCCAGGTGTGTTGTAACAGCGAATGAACATTCGCTGTTGCAACACTAATCCTCCTCCCGGCCAATCAGGAAGTGGGTATGAAACCCATTTCCCGATTGGCCAAAACACCTATTGGAGGCATAGAACCAGGAGAAGCAGAGAGGAGATGCACTGCAGAAGCTGCTCCAGGAGAGGACACCAGAGCTCCCTTCCCCGAGCCCGCCACACTTAAGGACAGGGGAGACCATGCTGGAAGCTTATTACAGGCTTACCTGTAGGCACACGTGGTATAACAGAGTTTACAACCACTTTAACAAGTGTGTGTGTGTAATGCGTGCTACCTTTCACTCACAATAATCAAATACGATTTGATTACGAGAGGGGTGGTGGTGGACGTGGTATCATGGGCGTCCGCAGCAGGGGGCAAGGGGGGTCAAGTGCCCCCCCTGGAATCCCCAAGGTGTTGCAGCCGCCACCATGCTGCATTTTTTTTTACTGAGTCTGCTGGCGGCTGCATCCTCCGCTCTCTCCTCTGGATCACAGCGCTGGCTGGCTCTGTGTTCAGCGGCCGCTCTGTAACACAGTCCCACCCCCTTATACTAGCTTGTGTGATAATAGAGAGAATCAACCTATCACATGAGCCGGTCTGCGGGGGGCGGGACTGTGTTACAGAGAGGCCGCCGAACACAGAGCTAGCCAGCGCTGTGATCCAGAGGAGTAGATGCCCATCCGTACAGTCTGCTCTGTGTGCCACAGTGCCTGGATAGGAGGATCGAGGGGGGGGGGGGCTGCAGTGCTCTCCTCCACCACCACAATCTCCTACCACCCCCCCGCTCTCCTCCACCACCACACTCTCCTGCCTCCCCTGCTCTCCTCCACCACCACACTCTCATGCCCTCCCCAGTGCTCTCCTCCACCACCACAGTTCCCTGCCACCCCCCCTGCTCTCCTCCACCACCACACTCTCCTGCCCCCCCCCCCAGTGCTCTCCCCCACCACCACACTCTCCTACCCCCCAGTGCTCTCCTCCACCACCACACTCCCCTGCCACCCCCCCCCCCCAGTGCTCTCCTCCACCACCACACTCTCCTGCCCCCCCCCCAGTGCTCTCCTCCACCACCACACTCTCCTGCCCCCCCCAGTGCTCTCCTCCACCACCACCACACTCTCCTGTGCCCCCAGTGCTCTCCTCCACCACCACACTCCCCTGCTCTCCTCCACCACCACACTCTCCTGCCTCCCCAGTGCTCTCCTCCACCACCACACTCCCCTGCCACCCCCAGTGCTCTCCTCCACCACCACATTCTCTTGCCCCCCCCCAGTGCTTTCCTCCACCACCACACTCTCTTGCCCCCCCAGTGCTCTCCTCCACCACCACACTCTCCTGCCCCCCCCGTGCTCTCCTCCACCACCACACTCTCCTGCCCCCCCCCCAGTGCTCTCCTCCACCACCACACTCTCCTGCCCCCCGTGCTCTCCTCCACCACCACACTCTCCTGCCCCCCCAGTGCTCTCCTCCCCCACCACACTCCCCTGCCACCCCCCCCCCCCCAGTGCTCTCCTCCACCACCACACTCTCCTGCCCCCCCAGTGCTCTCCTCCACCACCACACTCTCCTGCCCCCCCAGTGCTCTCCTCCACCACCACACTCTCCTGCCCCCCCGTCCTCTCCTCCACCACCACACTCTCCTGCCCCCCCAGTGCTCTCCTCTACCACCACACTCTCCTGCCCCCCCCAGTTCTCTCCTCCACCACCACATTCTCCTGCCCCCCTCCACCACCACACTCTCCTGCCCCCCAGTGCTCTCCTCTACCACCACACTCTCCTGCCCCCCGTGCTCTCCTCCACCACCACACTCTCCTGCCCCCCAGTGCTCTCCTCCACCACCACACTCTCCTGCCCCCCAGTGCTCTCCTCCACCACCACACTCTCCTGCCCCCCCCCCAGTGCTCTTCTCCACCGCCACACTCTCCTGACCCCCCCAGTGCTCTCCTCCACCGCCACACTCTCCTGACCCCCCCAGTGGTCTCCTCCACCACCACACTCTCCTGCCACCCCCTCCAGTGCTCTCCTTTACCACTACACTCTCGTGCCCCCCCCCCCCACAGTGCTCTCCTCCACCACCACACTCTCCTGCCCCCTCCCCCAGTGCTCTCCTCCTCCACCACCACACTCTCCTGACTCCCCCACAGTTCTCTCCTCCCCTGTTCTTGCTGCCCTCCCTGCTCTCCAGCTCTCCCCATCCTTCTCTAGCCACCATCCCAGTGCTCTCCACTCCCCCCGTGCTCTCCACTCCCCCCAGTGCTTTCCCCCCCTGTTCTCCCCAGTGCTCTCCACTCCCCCCAGTGCTCCCCCCACAGTGCTCTCCACTCCCCCCAGTACTCTCCCCCTTGTCCCCCCCAGTGCTCTCCTCCACCACACTCTCCTGCCCCCCCCCACAGTTTTCTCCTTCACTGTTCTTGCTGCCCCCCTGCTCTCCAGCTCTCCCCATCCTTCTCTAGCCACCATCCCAGTGCTCTCCCCCCCCAGTGCTCTCCCCCCTGTCCCCCCCAATCCTCTCCCCCCTGTTCCCCCCAGTGCTCTCCCCACCTGTTCCCCCCAGTGCTGTCCACTCTGCCCAGTGCCCCCCCTGTTCTCCCCCCCACAGTGCTCTCCACTCCCCCCAGTCCTCTCCACTCTGTGCTCTCCCCCGTTCTCATCCCCAGTGCTCTCCCCCTGTTCTCCCCCCAGTGCTCTCCCCCTGTTCTTTCCCCCCCAGTGCTCTCCACTCCCTCCAGTTCTCTCCCCCCAGTGCTCTCCCTCCCTCCCAGTGCTCTCCCCCTGTTCTTTCTCCCCCCAGTGCCCCCCCAGTGCTCTCCTCTCCCCCCAGTGCTCTCCCCCTGTTCTTTCCCCCCAGTGCTCTCCTCCCAGAGCTCTCCACTCCCCCCAGTGCTCTCCCCCATGTTCTTTCTCCCCCCAGTGCTCTTAAGCTCTCCCCATCACTCTCCAGCCCCCCATTCTCCCCATTCCTGTTCTTTCTGCCCCCTGGTGCTCTCAAGCCCCCCCAGTGCTCTCTACCCTCCGTGCTCTCCATCCCTGTTCTTTTTGGCACCCCCCAGCACTCTCCACTCCCCACCCCTGTACTCTCCACTCCCCCTGAATTTTGCCCCCACCCATGTGCTCTCCACCCCCCATAGTGCTCTCCAGTCCCCCGTGCTTTCCACCCCTGTTCTTTCTGGTGCTCTCAAGCTCCCCCCCATTGCTCTCCACTCCCCCCTGCTCTTTGTACCCCCCCAGTACTCTCCAGCCCCCGTGCTCTCCACCCCTGTTTTTATGCCCCCCCCAGTGCTCTTCACCACCCCACACTCTTAGCCCCCCAGTGCTCTCAGCCTACCGTGCTCTCTACCCCTGTTCTTATTGCCCCCCCCCAGTGCTCTCAAGTTTCCCCCCAGCGCATTCTCCGCTCCCCACCCTTGTGATTTCCACTCCCCCTTGCTCTTTGCCCCCACCCATGTGTTCTCCATCCCCGCCAGTACTCTTTGCTCCCCCTTCTCTCCAACTCCCACCCAGTGCTCTCCACTTCCCCAGGACCAGAGGGCAGGCTGACTGGGGCTGGAAAATGAGGACGGCTGAAGGTGCAGGTGGCCAGGGACCACTCCATCTCACAGCAAACAGATCCTCTGGAAGGAGCACCGTCCCCATCCAAAATGAGAACAGACCCTGCCTGCTGCTGGCTGTCATGGATATCCTGCTGGCATGCAAGGTACCGTACCGAGCATCAACAACACACCTTCCCACAGACAGGGACTGCAGACTGGGACATGGGGCACAGGAGGGGCTGCAATGATGGGCACAGTGAGACTGCATTTGATGGACTCAGTGAGGCTGCATTTGATGGACTCAGTGAGGCTGCATTTAATGGGCACATTGAGGCTGCATTTTGTGGGCACAGTGAGGCTGCATTTGATGGGCACAGTGAGGCTGCATTTGATGGGCACAGTGAGGCTGCATTTGATGGGCACTGGGGAGGCTGCATTGAGCTCTTGCATCAAGTCTGCAGTCTCTGGCCATCTCCTGTAGCATGTCTGCAGTCTCTGAGGGAGTCTGGAGAGGAGTCAAGAGTGGGAGCACTGCCGGGATAGGGGTCATGGGAGAAGTCAAACTTGTGTGGACTGTGGACTGGAGACTATAGGATAAAACCAGAGCCACCAAGCTGGAGCCAACTGACTGAGCCCTGCACAGTGCACCTGAGAGGAGGTCAGTGAAAGCACCGCCAGACTAGTAGGGGGTCACTGATGTAAGGGGGGAGTGAATATGATAATGTAAGGGGCACTGATATAAAGGGTTTCCTCCTTATATTAGTAACCCATCCCCCTTACCTTAGAGTATTCTTTCTGCAGAAGGTGGTCCCCCCCCCCACGTTCTGTGTTTCTGGGGTCCCCCTTGATGATTGATCACTTACCACTATTAACTGGAATTTTAATATATATATATATATATATATATATATATATATATATATATAAAGCCATATGTCGTTTCATATCTATATCTAATACTCTCTTCATCAAATGTGCTTTAAAATGTATGGTTTTACCTTTCATGAACAAGAAAATAATGACGTTATGCTGTTGGGCTGGTATAATAATGCTGTGAGGCTGGTATGACATTTTTTCCAGGGCTGTTTTTTTTAAAGCATGGGCGTCCACAAGGTTACTCAGGTGGCTGCGTACCATGCCCATATAGCCTAGAGAATGTACATCTTTTTTTTCATGCGTGGTATACTTGGATTTTGCAAAAGCGTTTGATACAGTTCCACACACACGGCTCATGTGTAAGGTAAAGTCTACAGGTTTGGAAATATCAGTTTGTAAATGGATAGAAAACTGGCTAAAAGACAGAATTCAGAGAGTAGTGGTTAATGATTCTTACTCTGAATGGTCTAAGGTTATCAGTGGTGTACCCCAAGGTTTAGTGCTAGGACCCTTACTTTTTAATATCTTTATAAATGATATTGGGTCTGGGATCAAAAGTAACATTTCCATCTTTGCAGATGACACCAAGATATGCAGTGGAATAACCTCCTTACAGGATGTCTCCAATTTACAAGCCGACCTCAATGCTCTGTCTAAGTGGGCGACTATGTGGCAGATGAGGTTTAATGTTAAGAAATGTAAAGTTATGCACTTGGGGGCTAAGAATATGCATGCATCATACATTTTAGGGGGAGTACAACTGGGGGAATCCATAGTGGAGAAGCATCTGGGGGTGTTGGTAGATCATAAGCTCAATAATAGCATGCAATGCCAAGCTGTGGTTTCCAAAGCGAGCAAAGTCCTTTCTTGTATTAAGAGAGAGCACTCCAGAGAGAGAGATATCCTTTTGCCCCCGTTCAAATCATTAGTAAGACCTCATCTGGAATATGCAGTTCAGTTTTGGGCACCAGTTCTCAAAAAGGATATCGGGGAACTGGAGAAAGTGCAGAGAAGGGCAACCAAACTGATAAGAGGCATGGAGGAGCTCAGCTATGAGGAAAGATTAGAGGAACTGAATTTATTCTCTCTTGATAAGAGGAGATTAAGGGGGGATATGATCAACATGTACAAATATATAAGGGGTCCATACATGTAACTATGTAACGATTTGCAGTAACATTATTAAAATGTCTAATAGGTAACATATAATCTTGTTTTTAAATTGTAATCTATATATTGGTAAGGTTTTTGTCAGATCAGTTTGTACACTAATACACGTTTTGCTCTATCAGACTTTGATGTAAATGAAGGATGATATATTTGTGAGAATGGGGAATAACACAGCATATGAATTCCTTTATTTAAGCCACAACTGAGAAAATAATTAAAGTCAGTTTATCATTGCGAAGAGGGGATTAAGTAATAGATCACCTTATATAAATATATACAGAACCAAAAAACAGCAAAAATCTTTTTTTTTTTTTTTTTTTTTTTTAAAAGCTGTGAAAATGTGAATTCAAGGAATATTTCAATTTGCTGGAAAAAAATGCAATTTCCCAACCTCTGGGTATGCAAAGATCTCTGATGATCCCTTTCTTTTGCCTAGTTTAAACTTTGCAAAATAGTAGTTTTTTTTAAATCTTTTCAGCATATAACGATACAATGTACAAAAAAATAACATTGGGTGCTGAACCATGATTTGAAACCCCCTGAAGCTAAGGAAAAAATATTACTGGGAGTATGCTATAGGCCCCCTAACCTGAGGGATGAGGGGGAGACGGATCTCCTATCACAAGTTGGATTAGCAGCAAGGATGGGAAGTGTTATCATAATGGGGGATTTTAATTATCCAGACATAGACTGGGCTGAGGGAACCACGCATTCGTCTAAGGCTCGCCAGTTCCTAAATGTCTTGCAGGACAATTTCATGGTTCAGATGGTAGACACACCAACTAGAAATAGAGCGTTACTGGATCTACTGATTACCAACAATACAAACCTGATCACAGATGTGGAAATACGGGGCAATTTAGAAAACAGTGATCACAGGTCAATTGGCTTCAGTGTAAATTACACAAATAGGAAACATAAGGGGAATACAAAGACACTGAATTTCAAAAGAGCTAACTTCCCTAAACTACGAACATTGTTATGCCGCGTACACATGTAGCGGACTATCCGACGGACTTAGTCTGGCGGACTTACCGCCAGACTGTCCGTCGGACTTTCCGAACGGGCTACTTGCCCACACACGGCACTTTTTCAGCGGACTAATACGGCGTACTAAGTCTGCCGTACTATCCGCCCTACTTTTGAAATGAACGGACTCGCCCACACACGCGGAGGAAAGTCCGCTCATTTCGAGCACGTCTCCAGGTAGGCGGGGCCCGCGAAAGAGACGTCGCTGGCCCCACCACCTGGTATGCACTTAAAGAGGAACCCCAACGCCGAAAAAAAACGGCGTGGGGGTCCCCACAGGTCCACATAAGACCCTTGTCCGAGCACACTACCCGGCCGGCAAGGAAAGGGGGGGGCGAGCGAGCGGCCCCCCTCCTGAGCCGTACCAGGCCCAGGTAAGCTTATATAGGGACAAGGGGCGGGTCATCGGTTGATGTCACGTGGGTTGATGTCACATGGGTTGATGTCACATGGCGACAGTCCCAGCATCCTCCGGGACCGTGACATCGTAAGGGGCGGGGTCACCATGTGACATCAACCCATGTGACATCAACCGATGACCTCACCCCTTGTCCCTATATAAGTCGCCACGCAGCGCGTCCCTGGCATTGCGGCCGGAGAGAGCGTCGAGTCAACATCTCCAGGAGAAGAAGAAGAAGAACGGAAGCGGCGGCGGCGGCGACAGAAGACCGGGCCACCGCCTGTAAAAGAGCTATAAGAAGGCGCGGTGGCCCGGCAGAACAACCGAAGAGGGGGACAAGACCCCCGAAGTCGGAAGAAGAGGCCGCGGCGAGGAAGAAAGCCGGGCTCCTCCGTTAGCAAAAGAGAAGAAGATAGCGGAGGAGTCCGGCGAGAAGACCCCCGAAGACGGAAGACCCCCGGAGCTGTGCAATAAACTATTTTATCTTGTGTGTTGTGTTTTTTTTTGTACTTTATTTTCCAGGTGAATGGGTAGGGGTACATTGTACCCCATACTCACTCACATAGGGTGGGGGGCCAGTATCCAGGGGCCCCCTTATTAAAGGGGGCTCCCGGATTCCGATAAGCCCCCCGCCCGCAGACCCCGACAACCAACGGCCAGGGTTGTCGGGAAGAGGCCCTTGTCCTCATTAACATGGGGACAAGGTGCTTTGGGGTGGGGGGGCCGCACGGCCCCCCCTTCCCCAAGGCACCCCCCATGTTGAGGGCACGCGGCCTGGTACGGCTCAGGAGGGGGGGCGCTCGCTCGCCCCCCCTTTCCTGGCCGGCCGGGTAGCGTGCTCGGACAAGGGTCTGATTTTTTCCGGTGTTGGTGTTCCCCTTTAAGTCCATACCAGGTGGCGGGGCCAGCGACGTCTCCTTCGCGGGCCCCGCCTACCTGGAGACCCACTCGAAATGAGCGGACTTTTCTCCGGGCGGGAAAAGTCCGCTCATTTCAAAAGTACGGCGGACTGGCATACACGCGGCCAGATTGTCCGCCGAAATGCGAGTCCGGCAGGAAGATTGGAGTGCAAAACTACTTTCTAAGTCCGCCGCACTTTCGGGTCAAAAAAGTATGCCGGAGGCTACACACGGGGGGATTGTGCGGCGGACTTCAGTTTGCCGGACTTTTCCACCCGCTTGTTTGATCGTGTGTACGCGGCATTAGAAGGCATGAATTGGGATAAAATCTTAGGAACAAAGAACATGGAGGAGAGATGGGTTTGCTTTAAGGGCATATTAAATACGGGCATTAGCCAATGCATCCCAATAGGTAATACATTTAAAAGAGCAAACAAAAGTCCTGCATGGCTTAACTCCAATGTAAAAATGCAGCTAAAAGCAAAGGAGAAGGCCTTCAAAAAATACAAGGTTGAAGGATCATCATCATCATTCAGACTTTATAAAGAATGCAACAAGAAATGTAAGGGTGCAATTAGGGCGGCTAAGATAGAACATGAAAGACACATAGCGGAGGAAAGCAAAAAAAATCCCAAGAAATTCTTTAAGTATGTAAACAGTAAAAAAGAAGGACAGACCATATTGGCCCCATAAAGAATGAGGAAGAACATCTGGTTACAAAGGATCTCCTCAGTCTTCACAAGGGAATCTGCAGTGTTTATCCTCATGACACATCACAGGAAGCACCTCCATGGTTAACAGAGGACAGAATTAAAATTAGACTTGGGAAACTTAACATTAATAAATCACCAGGACAAGATGGCTTGCATCCGATGGTACTTAAGGAATTTTTAGACCATTGTTCCTAATTTTTACTGACAGTCTACTGACTGGAATGGTACCAAGTGATTGGTGAAAAGCCAAATAACCTTCTATGAGTAGGTGAGTTGCCATCTAGATAAAGGAAGGCCAGTAGACATGGTGTATCTGGATTTTGCAAAAGCATTTGACACAGTTCCCCATAAATTTTTACTGTACAAAATAAGGTCCATTGACATGGACCATAGGGTGAGTACATGGATTGAAAACTGGCTACAAGGGCGGGTTCAGAGGGTGGTGATAAATGAAGAGTACTCGCAATGGTCAGAGGTGAGTAGTGGAGTCCCCCAGGGTTTTGGGCTGGGACTAATCCTATTTATTTTGTTCATAAACAACCTGGAGGATGGGGTAAACAGGGAAATAACTTCTCCGCAGGATATGGAAACCTTGTAAAAGGATCTGAACAAATAAATGGGGTGGGTAACTACATGGCAAATGAGGTTTAATGTAGAAAAATGTAAAATAATGCATTTGGATGGCAAAAATATGAGTGCAATCTATACACTGGGGGGGTAACCTCTGGGGGAATCTAGGATGGAAAAAGACCTGGGGGTCCTAGTAGATGATAGGGTCAGCAATGGCATGCAATGCCAAGCAGCTGCTAACAAAGCAAGCAGAATATTGGCATGCATTAAAAAGGGGATCAACTGCAGAGATAAAACGATAAAAACAATAATATTCCCACTCTATAAGACTCTGGTCCGGCCACACCTAGAGTATGCTGTCCGGTTCTAAGCACCAGTCCTCAGGAAGGATGTACTAGAAATGGAGCCAGTACAAAGAAGGACAACTAAGCTAATAAAGGATCTGGAGAATATTAATGTATTTATGAGCGTATAACACACACCGGCATATAACATGCACCCCAAGTTTAGGATAGAATTTTAAAGAAAAAAACTTTTAGTAGGGAAGTTACATTTAAATGCCCATCAGTGCAGCCTTATCAGTGTCCATCTGCAGCCTCATCCATCATTGCAGAATGATTAGTGTCCATCTGCAGCCTTGCCAATCTGATTGCAGCCTTGTCCAGTCTCATTGCAGCCTTGCCCAGTCTCATTGCAGCCTTGCCCAGCTTTGTCCAGTCTCATTGCAGCCTTGCTCGTTTAAAATTAGCGCTGTCGAGATACACAGAGCCGGCTGTGTACTTGGTTCCTCTCGGCTCCTCTCGGCTCCTTTCGCAGTGCCACCCAGTGTTGCCCCTTGGCCCGGCTCCTATGATGGACATAACACAGGTCCAATGGCGGACTGGGCATGACTGCGAATGGAACCGAGAGAATCCGAGCCTAGCCGAGTACACACGGCTATGTGTATATCGACGGCGCTGGCTCCTTTCCCCTCACAATCAGCGGAAATCAGCGGGAATCGGCTGGGATTGGCATATAAAACGCACCCACAATTTTACCTTGATTTTAAGGGGAAAAAAGTGCATGTTATACGCCAATAAATACAGTAGTTATGAGGAAAGGTTGCGAGCACTGAACTTATTCTCTCTGGAGAAAAGAATTTTGAGAGGGGATATGATTTCAATTTATAAATACCATACTGGTGACCCCACAATAGGGATACAACTTTTTTTCGGAAGGGAGTTTAACAAGAGGTTTAACCTTAAACTATGTAGAGGGCTCTTTACTATAGCAGAGGCAAGGATGTGGAATTTCCTTCCACAGGCAGTGGTCTCAGTGGGGAGCATCGATAGTTTCAGGTTTTAGTTATTAGATAAGCACCTGAACGGCATATAATCACACACATAGGTTGAACTTGATGGACTTGTGTCTTTTTTCGACCTCACCTACTATGTAACTATGTAACAAAAAATGGAGCACTAGCCGCCACTGATCGTGAGTACACATTTTATAAATGGCAGTTCTTTATCTGTGGACTAGAATGTAAACACTGAGAAGGTTAAAAGTGAGAAGACTGATTATTATCAAAGTTCTCACTTAACAGCAAAGCATAGAGTTTGTTTATCAACAGCAATTCTATGTAGCCAGTGACACTAATGGGGATAAAGAAGGCTTTGTGTACATATGGGGTGACAATGGCATTGCAAATCCAGCCACTGACAGATCAAAAGTTGGCCAGTTCAGAAGGAACCGGACAAATTTAGATCCGTCCATGGGCAAGCTGGTTGTACTGAAGTTAATCCATTGATCAACATCAGTAGCTAACAGAACACAATAGCGCTGCGGGAGTTATTCCCCCATCAGCACTAACTGAATGTGTTGATGGGGAAATCTAGCAATTTTCTTTTCTTCAATGTGTAATTGAAAGAAAGAAACCTTCCTAATTCATGGCTTGCCTAAGTCCAGCGCACAGAGAGATCGAGGGGTAGATTTGCTAAAGGCGAATTTACTGTGCCCTTTGCAAGTGCAGTTGCATTAATTTTCCCCGGAGCTTAGTGAATGTGGTGAAGCTTCACTTTGTAAAGAGTACCCAATCCAGTGCCATTAACCCCCCCGGCGGTATTCCTGAGTCTGGCTCGGGGTGAAAATTCAGAACCAAAAGCGGTAACTAGGGATGAGCTTCGAGTTCGAGTCGAACTCATGTTCTACTCGAACATTGCCTGTTCGCCTGTTCAGCGAACAGTGAACAATTTGGGCTGTTCGCAGCAAATTCGAAAAGCCGGAACACCCTATACAAGTCTATGGGAGAAATCTAAAGTGCTCATTTTAAAGGGTAATATGCAGATTACTGTCCTAAAAAGTGTTTGGGGACCCGGGTCCTGCCCCAGGGGACATGAATCAATGCAAAAAAAAGTTTTAAAAACGGCCGTTTTTTCAGGAGCAGTGATTTTAATAATGATTAAAGTGAAACAATAAAAGTGTAATATTCCTTTAAATTTCGTAGCTGGGGGGTATCTATAGTATGCCTGTGAAGGGGCGCATGTTTCTGGTGCTTAGAACTGTCGCTGCACAAAGTGTCATTTGTGCAGGAAAAAAAGTCCTTTAAAATCACTTGCGGCTAAATTGTCGGGTCTCCGTAATACAGAGAACACTCAATGAGTGTTCTCTGTATTAGCCGACAATTCATTCATTCATTGATTAAAAAAAAAAAAAAAAAAAGCGTGGGGGTTCCCCTAAATTCAATTACCAGGCCCTTCAGGTCTGACATGGATATTAAGGGGAACCCCGTGTCAAATTAAAAAAAAAAAATTGACGTAGGGGTCCCCCCAAATATCCATACCAGACCCTTCAGGTCTGATATGGATATTAAGGGGAACCCCGCATCAAATAAAAAAAAAAAATTGACGTGGGGGTCCCCCTAAAAATCCATATCAGACCCTTTATCCGAGCACGCAACCTGGCAGGCCGCAGGAAAAGAGGGGGGACGAGAGAGCGGCCCCCCCTCCCTCCTGAACCGTACCAGGCCACATACCCTCAACATTGGGAGGATGCTTTGGGGGTCTGTGACCCTTCAAAGCACCTTGTCCCCATGTTGATAAGGACAAGGTCCTCATCCTCACAACCCTGGCCGTTGGTTGTGAGGGTCTGCGGGCGGGGGGCTTATCAGAATCTGGAAGCCCCCTTTAACAAGGGGACCGCCAGATCCCGGCCCCCCCCTGTTTGAAATGGTAAGGGGGTACAAAAGTACCCCTACCATTTCACAAAGAAAGTGTCAAAATGGTTAAATAAGACAAACACACTTTTGAAAAATTCCTTTATTAAAAATGAAAAAAAAAAAAAAAAGATTCCAGCGGTGCTAATCCACTCTTGCTATCCAGCGACGGATCTCCGGAGCATCCTTCTTCTGTCCCCTCTCCGGAGACACTGCAGAGAGCACAGCGCTGACGTTTCTTATATTGGGAGGGCGGGGCCACCCGTCACCTGACCCCGCCCCTCGGACGCTGGAGAGGGAAGCCAGGGGTTCCCCAGTGACGTGTGGGTGACCCCGCCCCCTCTGATGTAACGGAAACCTGCGTTACATCAGAGGGGGCGGGGTCACCCACACGTCACTGGGGAACCCCTGGCTTCCCTCTGCAGCGTCAGAGGGGCGGGGTCAGGTGACGGGTGGCCCCGCCCTCCCAATATAAGAAACGTCAGCGCTGTGCTCTCTGCAGTGTCTCCGGAGAGGAGAGAGAAGAAGGATGTATGGACAGCGCTGGAATGAGAGATTCCCCCGTCGCTGGATATGATCATCCATCGCTGGACCCCGGAGATCTGTCGCTGGATAGCAAGAGTGGATTAGCACCGCTGGAATCTTTTTTTTTTTTTTTTCATTTTTAATAAAGGAATTTTTCAAAAGTGTGTTTGTCTTATTTAACCATTTTGACACTTTCTTTGTGAAATGGTAGGGGTACTTTTGTACCCCCTTACCATTTCAAACAGGGGGGGGGCAGGATCTGGGGGTCCCCTTGTTAAAGGGGGCTTCCAGATTCTGATAAGCCCCCCGCCCGCAGACCCTCACAACCAACGGCCAGGGTTGTGAGGATGAGGCCCTTGTCCTTATCAACATGGGGACAAGGTGCTTTGAGGGGTCACAGACCCCCAAAGCATCCTCCCAATGTTGAGGGTATGTGGCCTGGTACGGTTCAGGAGGGAGGGGGGCCGCTCTCTCGTCCCCCCCTCTTTTCCTGCGGCCTGCCAGGTTGCGTGCTCGGATAAAGGGTCTGATATGGATTTTTAGGGGGACCCCCACGTCAATTTTTTTTTTACATTTGATGCGGGGTTCCCCTTAATATCCATGTCAGACCTGAAGGGCCTGGTAATTGAATTTAGGGGAACCCCCACGCTTTTTTTTTTTTTTTTTTTTTTTTTTTAATCAATGAATGAATGAATTGTCGGCTAATACAGAGAACACTCATTGAGTGTTCTCTGTATTACGGAGACCCGACAATTTAGCCGCAAGTGATTTTAAAATACTTTTTTTCCTGCACAAATGACACTTTGTGCAGCGACAGTTCTAAGCACCAGAAACATGCGCCCCTTCACAGGCATACTATAGATACCCCCCAGCTACGAAATTTAAAGGAATATTACACTTTTATTGTTTCACTTTAATCATTATTAAAATCACTGCTCCTGAAAAAACGGCAGTTTTTAAAACTTTTTTTTGCATTGATCCATGTCCCCTGGGGCAGGACCCGGGTCCCCAAACACTTTTTAGGACAGTAACTTGCATATTACCCTTTAAAATGAGCACTTTAGATTGTGAACGTTCGAGTCCCATAGACTTTAATAGGGTTCTAAAGTTCACACGAAGTTTAGGTCTGTTCGCAGGTTCTGGTGCGAACCGAACAGGGGGGTGTTCGGCTCATCCCTAGCGGTAACCCCAAGCCAGATTGCATCGCTGGATCCAGGATGAGTATGCTTACCTTGTCCTCTGGATCCAGCGATGTCTCCCCACACTGTAAGCGGCTCGTCCTCCGCTCGATCTATCACAGAGCCGAGCTCCGTTCCCTGTGAGCATTGCGATACACAGGGACAGAGAACGGTGCCAAATTCAAAAAGTAAAACATACACATTACATACAGTATAATGTAATCTTACAGATTACACATCCCTTTTGTCCCTAGTGGTCTGCCCAGTGTCCTGCATGCAGTTTTATATTATAAAAACTGTTCTTTATGCCTGGAAACTGGAGATTGTCCATAGCAACCTAAACTGTCCCTTTACATCAAAAATGGTTTTAGACCAGCTAGAAAACAGTGATGATAAATTAGAATCATTCGCTGAATTGAGTGATAGCGATTTGTGGGGAGATCCATCATCAAATACTGAAAAGTAATGACAGTGACAATTCTGCAAATGAGCAAATATCAGTGTTTTTGATTTGATTACATTATTGAATCATTTTTATTATTATTATATTATTATTTGGTATAATTATTTATAATTATTTATTATATTATAATTTATGATTTCATTTTCAAACTTTATCATACCCGGGATGTCTGCTAGACTCTGGTTTGGACAGATTTAAGTGAGTTATTCTTAAGAATTACAGGACTACAATATAAAACGCCAAATTTCCATGCAAAATAATGGTACCGCTTTCAGCATCTAAAATCTGAAATAATCATACCACCAGGGAGGTAAATAAAATAAATAGATACAACATTTTTGCTTGCACATTATTGGATGATGGAAATCAGCAGATCTTTACCACATTGACTAAAAATGTGCACTTTGCAAGTGCAGTTGCACTCAGTCTATTTGCCTTTATTAAATCAACCCCCTAGTGTTTTTTAAAGATACTTATTTGAAGTTACCCAGAATAAGCATGTATCTTTCTTTTTTTGCAAGGTGAAAGTGAAACCTCTACTTTAACCACTTCAGCCCGGAAGGTTTTACTCACTTCCTAACCAGGTCATTTTTTGTGATACGGGACTTTGTCGCTTTAACTGACAATTGCACAATTGTGCGACGCTGTAACCAAACAAAATGTATGTCCTTTTTTTCCCCACAAATAGAGTTTTGTTTTGGTGATATTTGATCACCCCTGCGGTTTTTATTTTTTGCTATTTAAACAATAAAAGAGCAACAATTTTGAAAAAAATATATATTTTTTTAACTTTTTGCTATAATACATATCCAAAAAATATATATAAAAAAACAAATGTATTCATCAATTTAGGACAATATGTATTCTTCTAAATATTTTGGTAAAAAAAAATCACAATAGGCTTATATTGATTGTTTTGCGCAAAAATTATAGCGTCTACAAAATAGGGGATAGATTACGGACTTTTATTTATTTGTTATGTTTTTACTGGTAATTTGCGATGATCTGCATTTTTTAGCGGGACTGCAACATTTGTGGCAGACAAATCTGACCCCAAGTGATAATTTTTGGAGACCAGTGACATTATTACATTGATCAGTGCTATAAAAATGCACTGATCAACGTAAAAATTACACTGGCAGGGGGCAATCAAGGGGATAACTGTGTCCCCTAGGTGTGTTCTAACTGTAGAGGGGATGAGCTGCCAGGGATATGACAGAGATCACTGTTCCTTATCGCTGGAAACAGCAGCTCTCTGATATGTCCCCTGTCAGAATGAGGATCCGCCTTATTTATATAGTCCAGCATCATGCAGCCCACAGTTTTGCATGCATGGACCGCCGTATATGTATGACGGTTTGTGCAGGAGAGCCCACCTGCTGCAGTATAACTGCAGCGGCTGGTTGGCAGGTGGTTAATAGAGAAATCATGTTCCCTAAAATTTGCCGCTTACCCCTATTCAGGAAACTTACTAACATCCATGTGCTGTTAGATCACAAGTATAGATGTTCTCTACATTCTCTAAAATTGCTTTGGGGACTGTTTTCTCCTATCCATCCAGCCATGTAAAATAATGTCGGTGGAACCATGGATGTTTTATTACAGTGGGTTTTGATATACAGTATGTCTAAGTGAGGATCTGATTGATCTTGTCTTCTCCTAGACAGGGAAATATTTTTTTGGGATTATTTGCAATAAGTCTCGCAGGCTATCTACATGGATACATGGATTGTATTCTCCCATTTCTGCAATCCTGGCAACCTCACCAACCTTTACACTCTCTGATCACAACCTCATCAGTTTCACTGTATCCTTGCCTCCAATCACCCATCCCTAAAATTACTTCAAGGAACCTTTGCCACTTTAACCCTTCTCTTCTATTTTCTGCTACTGACCACTAGGGATGAGCTTCGTGTTCGAGTCGAACATACGTTCGACTCGAACATCGGCTGTTCGCCTGTTCGGCGAATTCCGAACGTTATGGGCCGTTCGCACCAAATTCGTGTGGCACTCACGGCCCACAATGCACTGCGATGGCGCAGTGCATTGCTGGCTCATGATTGGCCAAGCATGCACTGTGACCCCGCATGCTTGGCCAATCACAGCGCCGGCAGCGAGGAGAGCCATGATTGGCCACAGGCAGGATGCCTGTGGCCAATCATAGCTCAGGCTGTGTAGTACACGCCCCACACTATATAAGGCCGCCAGCGCGGCGGCCTTGTGTAGTGTGTTGGCATCTGTAGCAGTTAATGGGTGTTCTGTGTACCTTCAACACAGTATACACCGATTGTTATCGGCCGATTTTTTTGTTCTTGCTCTTCTCTAGTGGTTGTTGTCTGCGTGCCCTGACCGCAGTATACACCGCTATATTCACCTATATATCTAGCGATATATCTATCTTTTATAATAGAGCTGTCAGTCAGTGTTAGGAGATTGTGCGTGCTGTCTGCGAGCTCTGAACGCAGTATACACCGCTATATCCACCTATCTAGCTAAATATCTTGCTCGTTTTAAATAGAGCTCTCAGTCAGTGTTAGGAGATTGTGCATGCTGTCTGCGTGCTCTGAACGCAGTATACACCGCTATATCCACCTATCTAGCTAAATATCTTGCTCGTTTTAAATAGAGCTCTCAGTCAGTGTTAGGAGATTGTGCGTGCTGTCTGCGAGCTCTGAACGCAGTATACACCGCTATATCCACCTATCTAGCTAAATATCTTGCTCGTTTTAAATAGAGCTCTCAGTCAGTGTTAGAAGATTGTGCATGCTGTCTGCGTGCTCTGAACGCAGTATACACTGAATAAAGGCACTTTTAAAGGAGCTGTCTGAATCTCGAAAAAGTAGTCACATCAACAATTAAATGCATTGAAAACATAAACAAATTACTCCTTGCAGGAAATGGAGGCCAAACCATTCTCCCTTACAAGAAGGAGAAGGGGATGACCTCAACTGGATGGATCTGCGGATGCCATGGCATGGCACCATGGAATCCTTCAAGGGAGCCAAGGTCCTACATGGAATATGCATAAAAAATAACAGAATGCTAGAAGGGAAGAGGGGGGGGGAAGAAAAGGGGGGGAGGCTTGCCGAGCCTGGTATAGTATAGCAGTCCGCATCTGAGGAGGGTGGGATTCCAACCGATGGTGGGGGGTGTGGCGTTGAAAAAAAAGTAGAAGATATACTGTGTTGTACACTGGGTAGTAAAGTTTCATACTGCAGTAATGCTCGCTGGTGGCAGGGGGTCAGTGCGTGTGAAAGAATGGTCTTTGAGGAGGGTCCGTTCCTGTGGGGTGAGTTTGGAGGCGATGTACAGGTTCCATCTACTATGGAAACGTTGTGTGACTTTAGGTTGGAGTAGGTTTGTGTTAAGTTTGTCCCGGAGAAGAAGGTGCCTGAGGTCTCTGTTGACTTGAGAAACTGAAGGGGTGGTAGTGGCAGTCCAGTGTGCCAGAATGGCTCTCCTGGCAAGCAACAGGCAAATCAGGGCCCATTCCTTGCCTGGGGGTGATGAGGCGGCCGACCATGGGAGTAGTTTAGGATCCCAGTATCCGAAGATGAGGAGTAGCGGATCTTTGGGAAGCTTCAGTAGTGTGACTTCAAAGATGAAGGCCAATATGCGATCCCAGAACGAGGAGATGGCCAAACAAGACCAGTAGCGGTGGGCAAGAGTAGGTTTTGATTGTTGGCAAAGAGGGCACTGTGAAGCTTGAGAAGTATGAGGTATCCCCGATGGGAGGAACGGTATATGCGCTCTGTGTGAGATTTTAAGTTGAGTTTCCCTCCAAGATTCGTTCGGGATGAGACGGTATACTGAGTTGAGGCCATACAGAATCTTGTCGACTATGTCATCATCCGGAAAGTCTTTCGCCCAATTGGATACCGAGGATGAATGCAGAGAGGGTGTTGTTTTGAGAAGTAGAGGTTTGTAGATTTCAGAGATTTTGTAGGAATCTTGTCGTAGAAGCGTGTCGATGAGAGAAGATTTAAACCTTGAGTGCTCCGCCCTGCATGATTTCCGAATAAAGCTGAGGCACTGGCCATAGTGGAAAGCAGAGGAATCCGGCAAGGAATACTTTTGGGCTAAGGTCCGGAAAGATAATGCACGACCAGAGTCCAAGTCACACATGGATGAGAAGTTAATAAGGCCTTTCTGTCGCCATGTTGCGTAAGGATGGTGTTCCAGACCCGGGGTAAAGTTTGGATGACCCTGAATCAGGAGGTGTCTTGACATGAACGGAGATAGCTTGAGACCTTTTCTGACTTCCCCCCAGGCGATAGCTGTGTCTCTCAGGAGAAGATTGTGTTGATAGGACGTGTCGAGAGTTTTCCACTGACAGTGGAGAAGGGCAGACAGGGAATAGGGATGCGTCATTTCGGACTCCAGTTGGTAATTCGAGCAATGGGATTTCTGGGTTATCCAGTCAATGCCTACCCTTAACAAACAGGCTAGGTTGTATGTTCTAAGGTTGGGGAGACTGATGCCCCCCTCGGTTCTGGGAAGGTGGAGTTTGGTAAATGCTATGCGTGGTCTCTTGCCCCGCCATATGAAATTAGAGATTGTGGTGTTTAGGAGTTTGACGTCCTTGTGCCGGAGAAGTAGTGGTATCGTCTGAAGGTATTGTTGAATCAAAGACATTTAATTTGTGAAGTTATGCACTCACACTCTACCAGAAGGTTTCAGGCACATCATGTATTTAGAGGGCATCGCAGGGCTCTCGAGGAGAAGCGGTAACTCGTTCGGCTGTATCTCTCGTCCGGTGGCGCCGGTGGTTCCCAGCGTCGCACGGCTTGGTGTAACAGCGTCAGGGAGGTCCGTTTGTCCTTTCGTTGTTATGTTGAGGGGCGCACTGCGATGACGTTTCGTTGTGGTTTAAACCACAACGAAACGTCATCGCAGTGCGCCCCTCAACATAACAACGAACGGACAAACGGACCTCCCTGACGCTGTTACACCAAGCCGTGCGACGCTGGGAACCACCGGCGCCACCGGACGAGAGATACAGCCGAACGAGTTACCGCTTCTCCTCGAGAGCCCTGCGATGCCCTCTAGATACATGATGTGCCTGAAACCTTCTGGTAGAGTGTGAGTGCATAACTTCACAAATTAAATGTCTTTGATTCAACAATACTGCACTTAGATTGGCGCTGTTTTTTCTTCTGTTTATATGTCTTTTACAAGGTACCTTCTATCCTTGAACATGCTGCCTACCTGCCTGTGCTAAAGAAATCATCCCCTTTCTATGACTATTTTCCACAACCAGTAACTGTGGACTATAATTTGTGATCCTGCCAGCTATCCATTACTTCTGCTGCATTTACTGACATACACAGCAAGGATTGCAAAACTCTATGATAAGCAGACTTGACATCCCTAAATCCGCCACACCAATTTATCAACTTCAGCGGTTTTTTCCCCCAAACCTTTTTCCCCTCCCCCATAAAAAACCCCCTCTTTTTTCCTTCCTCACTCCCCCCATCCAGGACATATATAATCCAGCAGCGCAACGCACAAAAAAACAATTTTTTCTTACTGTATCGTCTGAAGGGGATACAATAAGCGTGCGAAACTGACCATTTTAAATAGATGGCACCTTCCCAGAAGCGATAGTGGCAGATCCATCCAGTTTTCACATTCACGTTTAATTTTGTCAAAAAGGGGAGGGTAGTTCAGGTGGTATAGAGAAGAGGGTAGTCTCCCTATCTTGATTCCCAGGTATGTAATATGCGTTTTCGCTATTGTAAAAATGGAGCGTTGTGCCCATAGCGGATGTGGGTGGGAGCCTAAGGGGAGTATTTCGCTTTTAGAATAATTTATGCGCAAGCCCGAGCATTGTCTGAATTGGTCAAAAACCTCTTTGATCGTGGGCATGTCAGTGGACGGGTCGGCAGAGAAGATAAGAACATCGTCCGCAAAGAGAGACGTTCTTAGTTCCTGTGACCCTATTCTGATCCCATGCAAGGGGGCTACAGTTGATAAGTACCTAGAAAGTGGTTCGATAGCAATGTTAAAAAGCAGTGGGGATAGGGGGCAGCCCTGTCTGTTACCTTTGTACAAGCGGAATTCGTCAGATAAGAGGCCTGCGGCAACAAGCCTAGCTGAGGGGGATGTATACATAGAGCTAATTAAGTGAAGAAAAGGGCCAGAGAAGCCCATCTCGCCCAAGACCATGGATAGCCATCCAAAATTAACATTGTCAAAAGCCTTTTCGGCATCTAGGGTAATAATGGCTAGATCACTGTTAGGGTTGCATCTAGCGTGTTCCAATGCGATCATCACCTTCCTGATATTTATAGTCACTGTTCTACCCTTGACAAAGCCTGATTGGGCGGACTGTATCAGGAAGGGGATGATATCGGCCAGGCGGTTAGCTACTATTTTAGAAAGGATCTTGACATCAAGATTTAGGAGCGAAATGGGTCTATACGACCCTGGTTCTTGCGGGTCTTTCCCTTTTTCTCTAGTAGTTTAATAATCGCTTGGTTGCCAGAGGGTAGATAGGCACCGCCAGACCATATGTTCTGGTAGACTGTGGCAAGAGTCGGGGTTAGCAGGGATTCAAGAGATTTATAAATCAGGGCCGGGGGCTTTGGAGGAGGCTAGAGACCGAATTGTGGAAGAAATTTCAGAAGGGGAGATGGGGGCATTTAGCTCATTGAGTTGATCGGAGGATATGCAAGTTAGGTTAACCTTATCAAGGAAGTCTCGCGCTGTGCGTTGGTCAATAGGGTCAGCTGCATAGAGGGTAGAGTAGTAGCGCAGCATTGCCGCGTTTATGCCTTTCTGGGAGGTAGCAACACGACCGTCCGAGTCGCGAATGGACGGAATGACCGTCGGGCGGTAGGGGCCTTTGCAAAGTCTGGCAAGAAGTTTGCCAGCCTTGTTGCCAAATTTATGAAGGGTAGCGTCGAGGTAGGTTTTTTTGGTGATTTCCAGGGTGTTAGTCCACGCGTCAAAAGACTGTTTGGCTGAGTGCCAAGCCGTCCGGTTTTCGGGAGAGTCAATGGCGTAGAGTGCCAGTTGGGCCTGGTGCAGTCTGGAGCTGGAGGTTTTGTAGTTGTGAAGGGCATGCCTTTTGAACGAAGACGCATAAGAAATAATGCGTCCTCGGAGAAAAGCTTTACCAGCATCCCAAAACAAGTTGGGGCTATCAGTTTGTAGCGCATTTGTATGTGCATAAATTGCCCACTCCTTCTCCATGTATGTTTTAAAGTCTGAATTGTGCTGAAGGTAGGATGGAAAGCGCCATAATTTGGGGTTGGGGTGCACGTCCGGGGTCTCTAGGGTCGCTGAAATGGGCGCGTGGTCTGAGATAGCAATGTCATGTATGTCTGCTCCTGGGAGCAGGGGTATCAGGTCGTCAGTGCAGAAGATGTAGTCAATTCTAGTAAAGACATTATGCGGGTAAGAGTAAAAGGAAAACTCACGGTCAGTCGGGTGGTGCAGTCGCCATATGTCATGGAGGTGAAGGGAGTCCATCGTCGCTGCGAGGCTCGAGGGGATATTGGTGGCTGGGGGTGAGGCTGAACGCGGGTATGAGGACCGATCGTCAACCGAGTGAACAACAGAGTTGAAATCACCTCCCACTATTTGTGGAAGGTGAGGGGAACGCAGGAGCCAGTTAGTTAACGTGCTAAAAAATTCTTTAGTAGGGTTGTTCGGGGCGTAAACATTAGATATAATGAGCTCCTTCGATCCTATGCGGACCCGAAGGGAGAGGAGTCTGCCCTGTTGATCTGCGTCTGTAGATAAGATCTGACAGGGAAGATTCTTGTTGATGAGGATAAGTACTCCCGCCTTATGGCCAACGGCTTCAGAGCCAGCTACATCACCCACCCATAGCTTCTTCATCCGGACGTAATCGGCTGAGGAGAGATGGGTTTCCTGAAGCAGCGCTATATCAGTTTTAAGCCTTTTAAGGTGCCTCAGTACCTTCAATCTTTTTGAGGGGGAACGGAGCCCTTTCACATTCCAAGATACTATCTGAAGCATAGTGGAGCATCAAAGGGGACATAACAAGCTTGTAGTGGAATCTTTAGTTCGACCAGCCTGAAGAGCTGCAAAAAAGAGGAGGGTAGGTTGTGGAGGGTTGATGTGCCCTGCCGAGCGATCACAGCCAGTGGGGACTGCGTATAAGTAGGCATATCGAGGAGGCAGAGGGGGTGAAGTAAAAGGGGGGGGGAGGGTGTGGATACCAGGTTTGGGCACAAAGGGAGGGGACATAAACAACCATCAACTTCACTTTTTTCCGCATGGGGGTCACTGTGTAGATCAGCTCCCATAACCAAGCCCCATGAGACATGCAGGCATTACCGCCCTACAGGGGAGGAGTACGGGGGAGCCATCAGTCCAGGACAAGTCATGGATGCGCATGATGATCTGCACACATGAGACCCCAGGGGAAAGGGAGTTATAAATTCGAGGTTAACAATTCAAGCAATAACAAATGAGAGCAGTTGTGCAAAAGAGAAAAGGAACATAAAAAATAAAACAATTGAACCAAGAGAACATGAAAAATAGGCATCCAAGCCTAGGAGCAGTATAGCTCGTGTAGAGGAACAAAAAATCAAACAGGGTGGCTCAATGAGCCCTTGCTGTACCCCAATACTACCTGAGAAGCGTGAACGGCCCAGGAGGGGAACTGTTCAAAACGGGCACTTCATCCAGGCATGCGAAGGGTTGGCGTGGAGCCCGAGGGCTGGGAGGAATGAGAGAAAGGTCCGTAGGGTAGGAGACCCCTCACCTTGAGGTTTGGGAAAGCTGAGCCGGGCCTGCAGCCCTGAAGCGTTTGGGAGAGTCTTTCCGTGGGCTTCTTTGGTCCAAGGCTCGGTTTACTGGAGCTGCCTTAGGTGTGGGGCTGAGATGTGGGCCCGAGCGTAACGATTTTAAGAAGCGTGTCGCCTCATCAGGATCATGGAACGAGAGTTGCTCATCACTAGGTGTTTTGATCCGCAAAATTGCCGGGAAGGCCAGTGTGAATTTCATTTGTCGTTGGTGGAGTTCCGTGCAGATATGTTGGAAAGCTTTACGTTTCTTGGAGACATCCATTGAGTAGTCGGCAAAGATTAAGATTTTGGTCCCGTCAAGCTGAAGAGATCTGGATTGACGATACTGCTGTAAAATGGATGTCTTATCAGAGTAATTGAGGTATTTAGCTATGATCGGGCGTGGGGATTTGCGTTCGGCATTGTATGCTCCCACACGGTGTGCTCGTTCCACTGTGAAGGGCCCCCCGAGGCCCAGAGCTTCAGGTATGCGGCGGGAACAGAGGTCCGATAATGTAGATTGGGGCAGCGATTCTGGAATGCCAACGAAACGCAGGTTGCTTCTCCTGGACCTATTTTCGAGGTCATCGAGCTTTTCCAGGATATATTTGTTGGTTCTATCCTGGGCCTGCTCCAGAGATTGTGTCTGATAAAGTTCTTCCTCGAGGTTAGAGATGCGATTTTCAGCCTCATTTAATCTAGAAGTGTGTTCCCCTAGTTGGGCTTGAAATTTTTGCATGCCTGTACTGATGGCTTTTTCCACTGAGGCAGCTATCATAGGGGAGAGGAGAGCAGCCACAGCCTGTGCCAGTAGTTCAGTGTTACAGTCCTGTAATGGAGGAGGCTGCATGGGGTGCTGCATGAGGAGAGGTGCAGTGTGGCCAGCTAGGCATGGATGGGCAGGAGACTGTGTGGATGGAGTGTCTTTTGAGGCTGTCTGGCCTGCTGTGGGATCGCCTACCTCCATACGCTGCGCTGTCTCCTCCGGTGGGGCCGCGCTGGCCGGAGCTGAGTAGGCCGAAGCCGGGGCCTCGATTTGCGGCGAGGCCTGCCGCGCGGTGGCGGCCGCATACGAGCGCGGCCCAGATTTCTCAACAAACCGGTCCATTACGGAGCCGGTGTGGTTGGGGAGGCTGCCTGCCGGTTTTCGAGCGAAATCGCCGCTTTTAAAGCCGATTTTGGAGGCTGGTGTGCGGGAGCTGTGACAAGGGACAGCTACTCCATGCGGCGCCGGAACCGGAAGTATCTTGTTCGTTTTAAATAGAGCTCTCAGTCAGTGTTAGGAGATTGTGCATGCTGTCTGCGTGCTCTGAACGCAGTATACACCACTATATCCACCTATCTAGCTAAATATCTTGCTCGTTTTAAATAGAGCTCTCAGTCAGTGTTAGGAGATTGTGGGTGCTGTCTGCGTGCTCTGAAAAAGACGGATGGCAAAACAAATTATACAGGGGTGATAACCCTTCCCTATGTTTTCCAAAAAGCTTAAAAATAGTTTTTTTGACTGGAGCTACACTTTAAAAATATACCAGTTGAAAATTACAAACCAATTCAACTTAACACAACAAACCTACAAAGTCCCTGTCTTGTTTGCACTGCCTGTATACTGCTGTTCTGAGTATATAGGGCCTGGGGGCCACACGTATTTCCTTTTTTTAATATGGGTACGGGGTTCCCCTTAATATGCGTACAAGACCCAAAGGGGCTGGTAATGGGCAGGGAGGGCTACCCATGCCATTTTTCTCAATGATTTTCAACCATATTGCAGGAACCAGATATAACATTAAAACCGCAAGCAGCTTTAAATGACGTTATTTCCGTTAAATGTCATTTTGTGCAGGGACTGTTCTAAACACCGAAAACACATGGCACTTCACAGGCACCATATTTAAAGGAATATTTCCCTTTTCTTTTTTATTTTAATCGTCATTAAAATCAGTGCTCCCGCCAAAACGGCCGTTTTTAAAAGTTTTTTTTGCAGTGACCCATGTCCCCTGGGGCAGGAGCCAGGTCCCCAAACCCTTTTTAGGACAGTATCTTGCATATTAGCCGTTAAAATTAACACTTTTAATTTCGAACGTTCGAGTCCCATAGACTTCAATGGGGTTCTAACGTTCGTACGAATTTGGGGTCCGTTCGAAAGTTCTGGTGCGAACCGAACCGGGGGGTGTTCGGCTCATCCCTACTGACCACCTATGTGACATAATCTTTCCCCTGTCCTGTCGTGACCTGGCCACCTCTGTCTACAACAGTTCACTCTCATCATCACTAGATGCACTTGCTCCTCTAACCACATGCAGAATCAGACCACGACCGTTAAAACCCTGGCAAACTGACAACACTAGAAATCTCAAGAGACATTGCCGTACTATTGAAAGACTGTGGCATAAAACTAAATACCTGCAAGACTTCACCCTATATAAATTTGGCCTTCTAAAATACAATTCCCACCTCCATGCTGCTAAACAAGCCTACTTTGTCTCTCTTATTAATACCTTGTCATCCAGTTCTCCGTCGGTTCTTCTCAACCTTTAACTCTCTGCTTTGTCCCCCACCCCCTCTACTCATACTCCTACTACTTGACCTCTCTGTGGCCTTTGATACTCAATAAACTACATCCCCCTGGCCTCCAAGATTCTGCTCTATCCTGGTTCTCTGCCTATCTCCTTCAGTGTTACCTACAACTTTGTCTCCTCTCCATTGCCTCTTTCATGGGGGTCCCTCAAGGCTCTGTTCTTGGACCCCTTCTTTATCTACAGCTCCTCCCTTGGTCACTTGATAAATGCCCACGGCTTTCAATTATACTACGATGACACCCAAATCTATCTGTCTGCTCCTTCAGTCTCCTCTCGCATTACTAACGTACTAACTGACATATCAACATGGATGTCGCACCACTTCCTTAAACTTAATCTCTCTAAAACTGAGCTATTAATATCCCCCCCCCCCACCTATGCCCCCCTCCATGACTTTTCTATCAAAATCAAAATCAACAATGCAACCATCAGTCCCTCCCCTCACGCAAGGGTACTATGTGTAATCCTAGACTCTGACTTGTCATTTCAGTCTCAAATCCAATCGTTATCAAGCCTTCAGGCACCTCTGTAACATCTATAAAATGTGCCCCTTTTTAACAAATGAAACCACCAAGCTACTCATTCACTCCCTTGTTATCTCTTGCCTTAACTATTGCAAGTCCCTTCTCATTTGCCTTCCCCTCCATAGGCTATCCCCTCTTCAGTCTATCATGAATGCTGCTGCCAGACTTATCCACCTTACCAATCACTCAGTGTCTTCCAAACCTCTCCAACAATCTCTACACTGGTTCCCAATCACCCAGCAAATTAAATTCAAAATACTAACTACAACGTACAAAGCCATTCAAAACTCTGCCTTAAGCTACATCACCAATCTTGTCTCCAATTATCACCTAAACCGTCCTCTCCGCTCTTCTCAAGACCTCCTACTCTCAAGCTGTCTCATCTCCTCCTCCCATGTTCGTCTCCAGGATTTCTCCAGAGCCTCTGCCATCCTCTGAAACTCGCTACCTAAACCTGTCCTGCTATCCCCTACTCTTGCTACCTTCAGGCAATCCATAAAAAACTCATCTCTTCTGGGAAGCCTATCACTTCCATCAGCTCAGTCCCCACAGTTACAACCCTTTGTACCACCTGCCCCACCTATTAGATTGTAAACTCTTCTGAGCAGCGCCCTCTTAATCCTCTTGTATTTTATTGTATTATAACTGTATTGTCTCCCTTTTATATTGTAAAGCACTGAGTAAACTGTTGGCGCTATATAAATCCTGTATAATAACAATAATAATACATCGTTATATAATTAGTCAGGTTGAAAAAAAGACACAAGTCCATCTAGTTTGAACTATAAAAAAAAAGAAAAAATGAAATCTAATAGATTTATTTCCTCAGGCATATTGACAAATGCGATTAAGTCTCTCAGTCGCAATGTGGTTATCATAATGGCTTTAACATGTCATTTCTACTTCAAATCAGAACACCTTATATAGAATATTTGTGTGTTAAAATCTAACATATATTAACAGCCATGGTAAAGCCCAAATTAACACAGATGAAAGTAATCAAAGCAATACAATGTAAAAAAATAGTATCTTCATTATTATACTAACCTACCTGAACACTGCCTAATGTGTTGTCTAAGTAATTTTCTAAGTGCATGCTTTACCTCTCTGTTTCTGAAAGTATAAATAAATGGATTCAGGAGTGGAGTAACAACAGTGTATGTGAGTGCAAGAAATTTATCATAATGGCTGCCCTTAGGTTTAACATACACAATAATGGCAGAACCATAAAACAGACCAACTACAATGAGATGAGATGAACAGGTTGAGAAGGCTGTCCTTTTACCCTCCCTGCTTTTAATATTCAGAATAGTAACTATAATATGAATATATAATGTAGCGATTGTAATAAATGGCAAAACTATTGAAATAAAAGCTGCCACAACTGTTACCAGACTGCTGTTAAAGGGGTCAACACAAGCCAAATTCTGTAGAGGAGCCAGGTCACAGAAGAAGTGGTCAATCTCATATGGGCCACAAAATTCCATTACAACTGTACAAAATGTAGGGAAGGATGCAATAAAGAAGCCAGTAAACCATGGAAAAGCAGCTAATTGAGAACAACATGTATTGTTCATAATTGTAGAATATCTCAGTGGATTTTGAATAGCCAAATATCGATCAAAGACCATTAATGCAAGAAGAAAGCATTCAGTTTCCCCCAATGCGTTGAAGGCATACAGTTGTATAAAGCATCCACCAAATGTTATGGTCTTGTTACTTTGAACCAAGATAACTAGGAGCTTTGGAACTGTTACTGAGATAAACATTATTTCTAAAACAGCAAAGATGCTAATAAAAAAGTACATTGGATTATGTAGAGCAACCTCTGTTCTAACTAAAATAATGATAGTTACATTTCCAAAGACACATATAATATATGCTAGAAGAATGAGACAAAAGAGTACAGTTTGAAAATTTTGGAAGTTGGAAAATCCCAATAGAAGAAATTCCTCCACCGAAGTGTTATTTGAATCTATCATTTTTATTATCAAATACCTATGACAGAAAACAAAATAAGCATTTAATTGTTGGCCTTCAGAATGATAACAGGGTTAGGTAATTTAGAATTTTATTTTGTATGCCTATTGGCTGAAGATTTTTTCTTTTCAAATATCATTTTTATTGAAACCCACAACGGGAAAAAACAAGTCATTACATCCACTTAGTGAAGAGATTGTATACATCAGAAATAGAACTTACATGTATATAAAAAACTGTTTTGAAAGTATATAGAATACAGACAAGAGAAAATGTTAATAAAAATGTGTAAAAATAAAAGATAAAGATTGGACTATGGAGTAAGACTTGAGGTCACTCAAAACAATTTTCCCATGTTCAATTGTCAAAAGAAGTTGAAAGAAAGAGAATAAAAGGAAGAAAAAAGGAAAAAGTAAAAGAGGAGGGGGAGGAGGGGGAAAAAAGGAGGAGAGAAATAAAAAAGTGGTTGAGATGGGGTTGGTTCAGGATAACTAATGTATTCAGGGCAAAGGAACAGCAAGTCCCTCCTTTCAACACGTTTTGTCACAATCTGACTTTGTCCTAGGGCACGGACCGTGTGCTGACTCACCGCTTATATACTACAAACATTGGAATTCACACCTCGATCTGTACATTGAGCGATCAGCAAAAAAAAAGTTTGAAGATTGAATTTTGCCCTACCAAATCTGCAGATAAATTTGTAATATTACAGCCACCTCTAGCTGGTAGAATGGTGATTATTGACATACGGAAACTTTTATCTTGGAACGGACCCATCACTTTTTTTTCCCTATATAAAAAAATTCTACTCGCTACTATTAAAAATATATTAAACCTCATAACTAAGCTAGAGTTATTTCTAAATGAAAACATGGTATTATATGAATACATTAAAGGGCCACTGTATCAGCCCTTTATTTGGGCATTTCCGATTAGTCTAAGGGGTCATCCATACATTAAACCCTCTCTAGCGCTCCACAGCAGCCCCCAATGGTCGCCATTAAGAACATCCAAACAAATAAACCAACATTTTATTTTGGACTCTTCTAAATGTACCCTAGATTAAGAACAACTTATAACAACCAAATTGATACCCAATTCCTACTCAAACAAAAGGAAAATGAAAACTAAAAAAAACAAAAAAAAAACGAAAATAAGGGGAATATTTAACCACATAAGTATCACTAAGCAATAAATCACAGTGATCCCCAGTAGTATTTTATGAATATAACATTCCCCTTCAGATGAAAATTGGAAAAAAATGATTAAAAAAATGAATAGAAACTTGAAGGCTATAGCCCAAGACTCAAATTACATTTACACAATCTAGGCCTGAAGGTCCAGTACTTAAGAATTGTCAATAAAAGCATTGACATCAACATCCACATTTAATCCATATGGAACATATGACTTGATCCTATCAATCCATAACATTTTAAACCTGGAAATCCCTGACCAAAAATCTACCCTTCCAATGGGGGCTATACTTATCTATCCCTGAAAAAAAAATTGTATTAGTGGGATCTTTATTGTGTACAGTCAAATAATACTTGGACACAGAATCATTTTTTAAGCCTTTTTTTATATTGGTAATCTGCTAATTTAGACATTTAAAGGATGTTTGGTCCAGCCCACATACTGTAGTCCACATGGGCATTAAAGTAGGTAGAGCCCCCGCCCCCCCAACTGTCGAGCATGTGATAAATGGTTTAATCTCATGTTCCACTGAGGTACTGACAGAAATACATTTTTGAATCCTCCTATTCTCAAAGCCATTAAAAGAACACTCTCACCATTTCCTACATTGATAGAAACCTGAAAGGTTCTGGAAGAAGCTGTCTTTGTAGGGGGATTGAAAACAAGCTACTTTATCTCTCAGAGAAGGAGCACCTCTATAAACCACTTGGGCTTTATTGGGCAGAGCGGCGTTTGAAAATTGGCATATATTGGGTAATGATAGGGTGTTAGAGATAAGCTGTTTACTATTTTGATGCTATACAGAAAAAGTAGTAATAAACGGAACAATAGGAGAAGTATTATTTTTTTATCTTGAAGGGATTTCTCTTTTAATAAATCCTCCCTATTCATTTGGGTGACCTGATTCAAGACAGAATGTAGAGACTCTAAAGAATAGCTCTTGTCAACAAATCTCTTTGTAAAGGCCCATACACACAATTGGACTTTTTGACAACAACGGTCAAATGGACCTGTTTTATCGGACAATCCGACTGTGTGTATGATCCATCAGACAATTGTTTTTGGTTTTTCAATGGGCAAATGTTTGCTGTGTGCGTTCAGTCTTGTAAAACCAGCATTCATAATAAAGATATCACATTTGTGATGCGGCAAATTATGAACTCTCGAAATGCAGCACACATTCTCTTCTTCTTTATAATGGCATAATAATAAAGCTGCTTTGCTGGTGATACTGATGGAATATTGACAAACGTATTTACAAAGGATTGTTGTTCTTTTGATATCAATTTTTTTTGTCAAGTCAGCACAGCCCCATTATCCCATAGTAGTTTAGAACCTCAAAGCTCCAACGCTGTTTGTGTCGCTCGTTATTATTTTTAGATTGTATTTTAGAAATGTATCTGCCTACTCCCAAACTGTCATTAGAAGTTTTTTTTGCATTATTTTTTTATTTGGCAGTAGTAATAGTAAGCACAGGAAGGGCATATAAGAATCAAGAGGAAGGCAGCAATGGATCAACTGTTGGAATTGTTGAAATCTCTGTACCCCAGGCAGACATCAATTATGTGAAGAGCGATATGGGGATCCTGAGGAGTACATATAATAGGGAGCACAAGAAGTCCCCAGGCTATGATACTACAATAGGCTGCAATTTTTGACAGACCAGACCGAACCACGCCAATCGCTCTCCACAATTCTTTCCACATCAGCTGAGGCCATTTTGTTCCTTGTGCATTCATAACAAAAATAGAATTAAAAACTTAGTAGACATATTTTCTCTCATCAAAATTAACAAACTGAAACCAAAAGAGCAAATGATACACAGAAAAGGAACTAAAGTATAACCAAGAAAATCATACTTAAATTAAAAATTAAATATCTAAATTAGTAGCCTTGAAACTTCCCAGACCAGTGGCCTGGTTGGGGATCCTGGGGCAGAATTTGCCATTGACTACCATGCTGCTGGGGTGGGTGGGGTTGCTGAGGTTGGTAGGGTTGCTGAGGTGGGCGGGTTTGCTGAGGTTAGTAGGGTTGCTGAGGTGGTTGGGGTTGCTGAGGTGGGTAGGGTTGCTGGGGTGGGTAGGTTTGTTGTGGGGGTGGTGGAGGTGTGTGCTCCAAATCACACACGTGTTTTTGTTGTTATCTCACATTTCCTTGCCTTGCTGAGGAGCTGGACAATTAGCCCCACACATATCTCCCTTTGCTCCTCGTCCACCTCCCGGTGCTTATTTGCAGTTAACTGCCAAATCCTTCAGCACTATCGGGTGCTGTTGTGATGGCTGATGTTGCCGGAGTAAGGAAGTCAGCCGTGGCCTCATCCAGGTTGTGGCCCTTCCTAGCCCTTTTGGTAGGAGGGCTCAGGGGAGGGATTTGGCACTGCATTTGCCGGATGGGCCCAGCCTCTTCTTGGCTCAAACTTTCCTGTGTGAAAATGGAACATAATTTATTTTTCACAAACACTTTTCAGCTCATGACTTTTGAAAATTGAATGTGGACAAATATAAAAGACTATCAGTCTGACTCCAGCATTTATCATTCTTGTCCTAATCCTTTTTGACCACTACTGTCTGTTGATATAGAAATCACTTTGTTAACGCTTTGTTAACGCTGAAAATTATTATCCATAATAACATCTAATTAGCATCATTGTATTTTTGTCTACAAATATTTTCAACAATGCTATACCTGGGTCAAGCTGAGCTCCTCCTCCTCTTCACCCTGTGTAGGATCAGGATCAGTATCGGTGGCCTCAGCCAATGTGGAGGGTAGTGTGGAGAGGGATCTACATGGTACAGTTTGATCTGATAAAAATTGCAGGCTGTTGAAGTACCACAGCTTGGGCACATAAATCCTGATCTTCTGCTACTCCCGATTTTTTGGATTTCTTGATCTTCTTTCGCTCCAGAGGCCCCCAATTTTTGTCTTCGCCAAAGTGTACAGTCTTCACCAATTCCACCTGTTGATCTATTGCTTCCCTCCTCTTGTTTTTATTAGAATAATCTTTATGTTTTACTTGCCACAGACAGGTGAGCTCCTGTGGGAATTCAAGATGTCCTTCATGTTGTTGGCAAGTGTCAGATGGCTGCAAGACAGAACACAAGACAAACCATAATGGGTGGCTTATAACTCATAATCTAGTCACAATATAGGCCTCTACCTAAGCAGTATAGGCCACTAACCACCGGTGCACCAATTTAAACGTACCATTTTTTTGTGATTCCTTTTGGCTAGGCTTCATCTCTCAACTATCATAATGTTCCTTCGGCCGTTAAGTCGACCACTTGTTATGGATTGATATACCCTGTGCATGCATGAAACTCCGCTCTCAGAGTGTCATGACGCTGGGGCGTAACCAGGTTCTCTATTCTTCATGCAACATACATGGCGAAACATCCAGGAGGATGACATGATGGCAGAATCACTGAAATCTAGAAGGCTCCGCGGTGGTGGAGCTTATAGAAAACATAAGGCCACCCCCATGAGCAAGGGGGAGATGGTGGAGATGGTCTGCATATTGGAGAAATATGACTATGACTGTAAGCTGCAGAACTATGAAATGCCCAACAGCCAAAAAAGACTGGATTCTGGAGAATGTCATTGCGGTATTGGAGGAAGAAAATTCGTTGCACCGGACTAAGGATCAAATCCACAAGCGTTGGTTGGATTTAAAGCACCGGGAGAAAGAGCAGATGGACTCCATCCATCGCCTAATACAAAAAAATAAGCCAGATTCATAACTGAAATCATTATGTAGATGTTGGAATTACCTGTCTGTAAATTTGCTTTCTACAAGTAGGTCTTGAAAAATACACATAATGTTTTCTCTAATCTAGGTCTGAATATTTTGTGTAAAGATGAATCTAAATTTTTAGCAGATATAAACTATACTTGTTTTTATTTTTAAGTACGATTTTTTTGTGTAATCATTTTTAGTGTATTTTATTCTTTCAACAGGAAACGGGAACAGACAAAGTCACCAGATAAGCCACCAGAGGGGACAAAGGGAGGCTTCTCTTGGTCAAGCCCCAATAGGGGAGACAACAGGGCCATGTTCCCAACAGGGGTGTTTCTAGGTGGGCCAAAGGCCATGGGCTTAGGGTGGAACTTAAGGGGGGAAAGAACACTTTATGGTTGCTGCGTGGCTCATCAGTGACCATTAATGCAGACTTGCCAGGGTAGACATGGGCAAATGAGAGGCCCTGGGGATCACAGTCACGCCTGCTAGAATGATCATCATATATCCCCTATCCTATAGGAGACAAGAGGGGTGGGTGGCAACTGCAAGAGTTTTTTAAAGTGGTCATTTCAGGAGCAAACATTGTCACAAGTGCAAGGTTGGTCAACTAAATCAGCAAAGGGATGCAAGGTACAGATGGGGTGACTTAGGGGTGACTTAATAAGAATGTTGTATTATTTATTATTAGAGGAACATGAGTGTGGTCAGATCCCACATTTGGAGGAGTGGGATCTGATCCTGGACACAGCACAGAGCACAGCAAAGAGCCACTGGACTGAACATCCCCTAATGCAAGGCAGACAGAGGATGGAAGAGTGCAACACATTGAAAAAACTACTTTTGAGCCTCTTGTTTGCCCCAGTAAGTATTTTTGTAATCTGGCTTCAAATGTGTATACATGTTAAGTGTTTACATGTCAAAACCAAACACCCACTCCACACATTAGCAAAGTATGTAGTGCCTTTAACATTAGTATGGAGAAGGAAGAGGTGGAAGGAGCTGACAGTGTGGCTAGGTACCCGAGTTTTGGAGACACAGGCACCAGCGCTAAGATTACAGAGTAGCTGCAATGTACACATTCCTAGTAGTGTAGGTGTCTGAAGGGCGAGCAGGTTGCAAGCAATGACAGACTGGCTAGGTAAGTATTTGCACAATTTGCCTACTAACATGAACATAATTCACTATTTAGGGCCTCAGCCAGTTGACCATCATTCCCATTAAATACTTTTTTTCTTTTCTTCCAAGGCTGCGAACTTCCAAGATGCACTATTGGTCGTATCAGTGCTGATATACTGCAGGCATTGATTGAGCTTGAGAAAATAAAGGAGGCTGCCACTGGTTTTCTTCAATTTGTTGCCTCCTGTCTTTTTCTATTTTTTTGCATCTTTTGACTACCAAACATTTTAGGTAAGGGATCATAAGGGACATTTAACAGTTATGCCTCTTCAAAATTTGGCTTTTAAAGGGGTGAGCTCATCACACCTGAGGGAGGCAAGATCTTCACAGTTTGAGAATACTAATATTAATGTCTCATATGGCTATTAAATTCAAAAAGTTGAACTTTGTAAGTCCCAGAGTTGGAGATGTATATGCTCTGCTTTAAAAACTTCCCAGTTTAGCCATTAAAAATGCTATAGAATGGCACATATTCATGTTATCCACAAATAACAATGTTGTTTTTTGTTCTAAAACCATAAAACGCACATGTGAATGTGCTTGTAGTAAATTGCTTTTTTCAAAACAATGTGTAGCTTCTTATTTCAATGCTCAATACCAGTGTATTTGTTAAATTGGTGTGGTTACAGTGACAATGTGCTCAAAAATGTGTGTAGCAGAGCCACAGCACAACATAATAGCTCAAGACGAGATTGTCACCTCATGTAGCACATAAGGTACGTTTGCACTATTGGAGAAAATGGCAAAGATTAAGCCCATTTGCAAAACTAGTAAACATAGACAACAGTAGTTCAAATTAAATAGTAGTTGTATTTGTTCATAAACATTTAGTCATGATCAACTACATTTTGCTGCCAAGCCACTGCCCCTCTACCCACAAAGTAGTCCATATATTGTAAATAGACAAGACGGGCATTTTGGGAGGGCAAACCAGCACATCCACTTTCTAGAGCTGACATCACAGCTGGGTGGAAAACTGAAGGGTCAACATCTGTTTGCCCTGAGGCAGTTGCTAGCCTCAGGGCAAACAGGGCAAAAAATTGTGGAGGATGCAGTAACAGAACATGACATGGTTGAAAGGGCAAACAGGGCAAAAAATTGTGGAGGATGCAGTAACAGAACATGCCATAACATGACATGACAGAACATGACATGGTTGATTTTATACTCTGCCAAGTTTATGGAGGTTAAAAACAGCCTAAACCGACTGCAGAGGATGCCAAAAGCATTTTCCACCAACCTTCGGGCATCAGAGAGCCGATAATTAAAAATGCGTTGCTCTGGGATGAGGTTGCTCATAGGAAAGGGCTTTAGAAGATGTTCCCCCAGAGAAAATGCCTCATCTGCCACAAAAACAAAATTGAGGCCATCAACATTGTCCTGAGCATGTGGCAAATGTAAGGTGCCATTCTGTAGCCAATCGTAGAATTTCGGTATGCATCATGACACCTCCATCCGAGTGGTGGCCATTCTTCCCCATGTTCAGGTTAAGTAACTCGTATATTGCAGACACTACAGCAAGCATATCTATGCTGCAAAAAGCCTTTATAATTGAAGAAATACAGTGGTGGGACAATCCTCACATGCTTCCCATCAATGACACCACCACAGTTGGGAAAATTCCACATATTCTCAAAATGGGCCGCCACATGCTGCCATTGATGGGGGTTTGAAGGAAACTGGGGAGTTAAACAAGGAAAAACAAATTACTACTTGTGCCCATAAAATTTCAATCATATTTGACACAAACATTCTTGGGTAACATAAAAGTATAACATTTAAATGAGTATTTAAAAATCAAAGTGAAAGTTCATCTTATGTGATTCCTCACCCCCTCTGGTGAGACAAAAATGTTATGGTGGGGGGTGTTGAATGGGGAAATGTTTTGGACAGGTAACCCTCTCCATTTCCATGAGAGCTAAATGCATAAAAAATTAGGGTTCATTTGGTCAGCCCCTCCGTATTTTCAAGATTGGCAGCCCAGTGGACAGGTAAGAAGTGTCATAATCCAAAAATAAGAATACACACTGTCCAAATAGAAGCATTTGGACATACATAATTTACCATTAACAAAATAATAGGACAGCGAAAATTTTTACTGTACAATTTGAAGGTAATCAGGCAGGCCCTTGCAGTATATTCTTTGGAGAATTTGTGCTAAAATCTGACCAAAAAATGGGTTTTGCAAAGTTAGTAGATAGAGTAGTTGTATCAGTTGAAGGGCGGGTTACAAAAGTTAGTGCACCCAAAAAAAGGTACTCTTGCACTCTGCATGAATTTGAGGACAACAATAAGACACATTTAAGGGGGTGTTTAGGGTGAACATAAAAAAGAAGCTTAGAGGAAGCGTGGCCGGACGTTGGGCTGAGTGGACGCTCTGGCTGGGAGCTCCGGCCTTCCGAAGGCCTAAGTTGTCGTTTTTCGGGTCCCTCTGCCCTTGCCTGGTCCTCAGTGCAGATCCCGGGGGGTCCCTCAGTATCTGGGGGCCTCTGGGCACCGGAGACGCGGATCGCGCACCCGCCGCGGCCGCTACTACGCGAGTCCGCGGCTTCGGCCTAGTTGGAGCACACGGCGGCCATCTTGGTACACCCCGCGGAACGGACGCCGCTGCCTCCTGCCATCCCGGGCCCTCCCGTGGCTGTTCTTCGGCCTGCTAGGGGTCCGCTGAGGCCCGGGTACGCGGCGATCTCCTGGAGCTGGGCCGCCTGAAGTGGATTCCGCGGCTCCGGCCTGTTTGAGGGAAACGGCGGCCATCTTGGCCCACCCGGCAGCAACACCTCCGCTATTCTCTGGATCCACCGGCTCCCCTACACCTGCATCTCCTTTCCGGATTGTTCTACAGCTGGGCACCCCTTCCCACGCGGTCAGTGGAGCCGCGGATTCTGCTCCTAAGCCTACTACGTCGGTCAGCCAGGACATAGGTAGGAAGCAGCCATCTTGCTACACCCTGACACGAGTTATCAGCCTCGTCGCTCTACCTTCCCTGGACCACCCCGATTATACAGCACCAGACACTGGCCTGTCTCAGGGTATCCTGCAGGCACCTTACCTGTACCAGTGAAGATAGGGGCTTATTCCCCATAACCGCATGCATCGGCCATCTTGCTCCACCCGGCGACAGGCCTTTAGGACCCTTCCTAACTCCTCTGGGTTTGAATCGCCCCACGCAGGGTCTCTGGCACTAAGGGGCCTCAGGCGTGACATGTAGGAGGGAAGTCATGTAGACTTTCGGTCCCCGTCCCTATATTTGCAGCTCCTGTACAGCGTCCACAGCTTCTTTAGATCCAGGAGCGACACCACAACCGGTCAGCTACTTCCGAGCTTCTTATGGGAAAGATTGGTTTCCAGAAAGAAATTTACCGTGGATTTATCCCGCCACCACCTAATAAAACCATGGAGTGCTTCCTGTATAAGTCCCAATCCCCGACCCTGAATGCTGGGTCGTGTTCACCAGTCCCTACCGACTCCCTCCCCACAGCCGAAAAATCACCTCAGACGGACCTCAGGTCCCACCCAACACAACTCTTTCCGATACATCAGCTATGGTAACAGTAGCTGTGTTGGACCTTAAGCTTCAATCACTGCTCCAGGACCTGACCCATAACATAGCTAGAGAGGTGGGTAAAATAGCACACTCCGTGGGGAAATAGATCAACTTGGAGAACGTACAGACACCCTGGAGAACAAATTCGACGAGTTGACCCAATATGTACACGCTCTGGAGGAAGACAACGCCGCTATGAAGCACACGGCCTCCCAACTCCAGCTCCAACAAGAGGATTTGGAGAACAGAGAAAGGCGTCAGAACCTAAGAATCCGAGGAGTACCTGAGGCTATCAGTGATAAAGAACTCCGCCCATACCTCCTAAGCCTATTTGTCACCTTGGCCCCCCACATCCCAGATATCGATTGGCGCCTTGACCGGGCTCACAGATCTCTGGCTCCTAAACCTCCACTCGGCTCTAACCCCAGGGACGTCATTGTCCGTTTTCATTATTATGAGAGTAAGGAAGCCCTCACTACCGCAACTCGCAACAAGTCTCGCATTGACTTTAAACAAGCCAAGATTCAAATTTTCAGCGACCTCTCCCCTATCACCCTGGCAAAAAGACGCAGCTTCCGCCCAGTCACCACGCACTTACAAAACCATCAAGTGCCTTACCGCTGGGGGTTTCCATTTCGTCTGTCTGTATCTAAAGATGGGGCCCAATTCTCCCTACGTGAACTTTCTGAAAGCGAAGCCTTCATTCGTAACCTAGGTCTCCCACCCATCCCTGAGGAGGACCTACAGCTTCCCATCCAAAACCCCCAGCCTCTGACGACACCAGCCAAAATATGGACCCCCGTACGTCGGCGACCGCAGAAGTCCTTCTCCACTCCTCAACGAGCTAATCCTGCAAGATTTCCTACCTGAGGGGGCTCCCTCTTCAAGGCTCTCTTGAGCATTTATCAATCTTACCAATCTTACAATAGCTTACAATCCTTTTGTTTAACTGCTAACCATCCATTGAACGGAGCTGACTATTTTTCTTTGAAGAGACGGGAATCTACCGTCGGATCGCATAGTCTGCCATGTCCCTTACTGATACCCGAGGCTGCTGCCTGGGTTCTCTGAAGTTTTTTTCTCTTCAAGGTTTCCAAAAATGTTTTCAAATTATTTTTTCCATTGTTTTTTTCTTCTTTTTTTCTCTTTTTTTTTATAGATTCTCATTCCCACTTCACGGAAGCCTTTTTTCTGACCCTTTTTTGGTCACCAATGTTTCTTTTATGATACCATTTCAACTTAAATATTTACTTGTTACTGTACATATTGCACTAAGGTTATATTATTGTTGGTTTACAAACTATGGTACGTTAGCTATACACGAGTCTGATTTAGTATGGCTCTTAGAATATACTCCTGTAATGTGAAGGGCCTGAATTCCGTCAGCAAGAGATGGCAAGCTCTGAAGGAGTTCAGGACCTCCAATGCAGAGGTGATCATGGTCCAGGAGACCCACTTCAGACCGGGTGGATCCTTTAAATTTGCATCTAAGCATTTTCCTTTGGCCTATTCAGCCTCTGATCCCTCTGGGAAGGCTGGTGTGGCAATTCTCATTAAACGTTCTTGCCCGCTACGCATCCTCTCTTCCTATCTAGATCCACGCGGTCGTTTTGTGCTCCTGAGCTGTAGTCATCTGAACACTCAATTCATTTTAGCTAACATCTATGCTCCAAACGTGGGTCAGATTGGTTTTATTACAAAAGTTTTGGAGAAACTCCAATCGTTTTCTCAACCCTTTATGATTATAGGGGGAGATTTCAATGTGTGCATGTCCCCGACTAAGGATAGACGAGCCCTATTTCAAGACACCCCGCGAACCGCGGTCCAGAAGCTTTCCTCCTCATTCCGTAAGCTAATTAGATCGCACAACCTTTTTGACACATGGAGAGTGAAACACCCTACTCAGACAAGCTATACGTTTTACTCTCCCGCTCACAAGATGTATTCCAGATTGGACCACTTCTTTGTAACTGCCCCTCTCCTTCCATAAATTGTCTCTTCTGAGATCAACCCCATTACTTGGTCGGATCATGCACCCATTAAACTTGACATTGTCTTGACGGCCTCCACCCCCAAGACCTGCCATTGGCGTCTTAATGAATCTCTGATAAAAGACCCAACAATCCAAACCCAACTGCATCAAAAACTATCTGAATTTTTCCACCTAAATGATGGATCGGTTGCAGAGGTTTCCACCTTGTGGGAGGCCCATAAGGCTTTTTTCAGGGGTGAATGCATCTCTGCGGGATCCCGCCTTAAGCGGGACTCCACCAAATTCAAAACTGATCTCCTTGCTCAACTGAAAATCGCAGAGATGCACCTACTCAACTCCCCCACGGTGGAACGACTGAGAGTAGTTACCTCTCTCCGGAACCGCATCAAATCTTTTGACATGAACAGGATTTCCAAATCAATGCTATGGGCCAGGCAAAAGTTGTATGAATTTGCAAACAAACCACATAGAGTGCTTGTTAATAGATTGAAATCACGCCCCTTCCTTTCGATACCTGACCATTTGATGCGATCAGACGGCACTCCTACCCACTGCCCTAAGGCTATGTCCCAGGTATTTGGTGAATTTTACAAGAAACTTTATAACTGCTTAAGTTCAGATTCTACGTCCCAATTCTCCCAGACAAAATTTGATGATTTTATGTCCTCCATAGACCTACCCAAACTGTCCACTGCACAAAACTCCACGCTCAACGCCCCTATTACTGTGGATGAGATAGCGGAGGTGATTAAAGCCTTGCCGGCTCACAAATCCCCAGGCCCGGACGGGCTCCCTTATATTTACTACAAAATCTTTGCTCCAATTCTAAATCCCTACTTGCAGACTTTATTTTCCTCTTTGCTCAAAGGTTCCGTCCCACATTCACAGTTCCTACATGCACACGTAACCGTCATCCCTAAACCGGGTAAAGATCCGTCACTCCCAGATAATTATCGCCCTATTGCGTTATTAAATTCGGATTATAAGATCTTCACTAAACTACTGGCCAACAGACTCTCCCCACTACTACCGATGTTGATTCACAAAGACCAAGTAGGCTTTGTCCCAACGCGACATGCAGGTGATAATACACGACGGACTATAGACCTGATAGATCTTTTGACTAAAACCAAGCAATCCGCCATTGTCCTAAGCCTAGATGCACAGAAAGCTTTTGACCGCCTAAGTTGGCCGTTTATGTTTGCGGCCCTTTCCAGATACGGATTCTCAGGACCCTTTATACAAGCCTTGCAAGCTCTATACTCTACACCCTCCTCTCAGGTTCAATTGTCCTCATACTTGTCGCAGCGGTTCCCCCTCACCAATGGCACTAGACGGGGGTGCCCTTTGTCACCCCTGTTGTTTATTCTAAGCTTAGAACCTCTAGCTTCAGCCATCAAGTCCCACCCAGACATCCGGGGGGTATCGTTGCGACAACAAGAATACAAACTATCACTTTTTGCTGATGATATTCTACTGACACTCACCCATCCCCTCATCTCCTTACCTTCCCTTCAGACAATTCTCTCCACCTTTGATTCTCTCTCAGGGTTTAAAATCAACCAGTCAAAAACAGAAGGCCTACCCATTAACATTTCACCAACATTGCTTGACACCCTCCAACGCACATTTAGCTATCATTGGTGCCCTTCTTCCTTGAAGTACTTAGGAGTTCATCTTACTTCCTCGTACGACTCCCTCTATCAAGCTAATTTTCCTCCCATGTTTGCAGAAATAACCCGTCTCTTAAATCTGTGGTCCCCTCTTCCTATTTCTCTCCTCGGTAGAATTAATGTCCTTAAGATGTCGATACTTCCTAAATTACTGTATATATTTGAAACACTTCCAATCCCAGTCCCAATGTCGCAATTGAAACTTCTCCAAAGAAAATGCCTCAAGTTCATATGGAATAATGCATCCCATAGGATTGCACGCTCCGTAGTCTACTCTTTAAAGTCTAGAGGTGGACTGGCGGCGTCAGATATCATTAAATACTATTACGCCTCTCACCTCCGGGTATTGACTTCCTGGCTCTCTAGAAAGGCTCCGAGCAGGTGGGCTGAGATTGAGATGGGGGTCACTGTTCCAGTACATCCGTGCTATATGTTATGGCCTTCCTCTGCTAAATTTATGCCTCAATTGAGATCCTTATGCCTAGCACCAATGCTTTTCACCCTTTCCATTTGGAAGAGATGTGCGGAGCAGTTTTCCCTATCCTCTAAATGTCCCCCATTTCTAAATGTACTCTTTAACCCGGATATACCCGATGGTCTGTCTTATACAAGGATGCTTCCCTGGACTCAGGCGGGAATCTTTCAGTTGCGACATCTCGTACATCCGGCTACACGTAAACTTATGCCTTTCTCAGACCTGCAAACAAAATATGACCTGCCTACCTCCCTTCTATACTCATACATACAGTTTAAACATTTCTTCCACTCTAACTCCCCCTCTCTTTCTTTGGAGAAACCGACTGATTTTGAGGCCCTGTGTGCCAACGGCCCCTATGAAACCAAACAGATTTCCTCTATATACAAAATCCTACAGGAAACCCCACCTCTAACGGAACTCACTCATAATTACATGAAAAAATGGTCCCACATACTGCAACGACCAATCTCTCTATTAGACTGGGGTAAAATATGGGAATCTACATCCAAAACTTCACGTTGTGTAGTGCAGAGGGAAACCGCTATTAAGATCTTGATGTTTTGGTACAGGACCCCAGACTTGCTGCATGCTCGCAACCCAGCCATCTCCAATATTTGCTGGAGATGCAGCGAGTCTATAGGTTCTCATCTCCATATATTTTGGGATTGCCCCTTTATTAGCCCTTATTGGACTAAAATTCAGGATCTTTTACAAAAGGTTCTAATGACACCTATCCCTCTGAATCCCATGCACTTCCTTCTAGGCCTTCCTTTTCCGAGACTGTCTAAACCCTCGCGCAACATGATGTCCTTTATCCTTCTGGCCGCTAAGAGAGCAATTCCTAGACATTGGCTATCCACCACTCCCCCCACATTCCATCTTTTTCTTTCCATAATGGCAGATATACGTAGGATGGAACACTTGACTGCTAAAACGGAAGATACGCTACCCTCCTTTTATAAAATATGGAAGAAATGGGACGACTCTGAATTCCCCCTTGAGTCTGCTAACCCTTAGGCCGCGTACACACGCGCGGACTGTTTGCCCAACCTTGTTCGTCAAACAGTTTCGGCAAACAGTCCGCTCAAAATTTGCATGAGCGGACTTGCCCACACACGAGCGGACTGTTTGACGAACAAGGTTGGGCAAACAGTTCGCTCAACTTTTGAAATGAACGGACTCGCCCACGTAAGGCGGAGGCAAATCCGCCCATTTCGAGCGCGTGTACAGGTAGGTGGGGCCCACGAAGGAGACGTCGCGGGCTCCGCCGCCTGGAATGGGCTTAAAGGGGAACCCCAACGCCGAAAAAAATCGGCGTGGGGGTTCCCCCCAAGTCCACACCAGACCCTTGTCCGAGCACGCTACCCGGCCGGCCAGGAAAGGGGGGCGAGCGAGCGCGCCCCCCCTCCTGAGCCGTACCAGGCCGCGTGCCCTCAACATGGGGGGTGCCTTGGGGAAGGGGGGGCCGCGCGGCCCCCCCACCCCAAAGCACCTTGTCCCCATGTTGATGAGGACAAGGGCCTCTTCCCGACAACCCTGGCCGTTGGTTGTCGGGGTCTGCGGGCGGGGGGCTTATCGGAATCCGGGAGCCCCCTTTAAGAAGGGGGCCCCCGGATACCGGCCCCCCACCCTATGTGAATGAGTATGGGGTACAATGTACCCCTACCCATTCACCTGTGAACTAAAGTACAATAAAAAACACAACACAGAGAAAAAATATTTTATTGCACAGCTCCGGGGGTCTTCGGGGGTCTTCTCGCCGGACTCCTCCGCTATGTGTGTGTAGCTCTTTTGCTAGCGGAGGAGTCCGGCTTTCTTCCTCCCCGCCGCCGGCCTCTTCTCCCGACTTCGGGGGTCTTGTCCCCCTCTTCGGTTCTTCTGCCGGGCCACCGCGCCTGGTCCGGTGGCCCGGTCTTCTGTCGCCGTCTTCCGTTCTTCTGTCGCCGCCTTCGGTTCTTCTGCCGGGCCACCGCGCCTTCTTGTAGCTCTTTTACAGGCGGTGGCCCGGTCTTCTGTCGCCGCTGTCGTCGCCGCCGCCGCCGCCTTCCGTTCTTGTTCTTCTTCTTGTTCTTCTTCTTCTTCTCCTGGAGATGTTGACTCGACGATCTCTCCGGCCGGAATGCCAGGGACACGCTCCGCTGCCACTTATATAGTGACAATGGGGCGGTGTCACATGGTATATGTCACATGGGTTGGTCACATGGGTTGATGTCACATGGGGACTATGACATCGTAAGGGGGCGGGGTCACCATGTGACCAACCCATGTGACATATACCATGTGACACCGCCCCATTGTCACTATATAAGTGACCGCACAGCGCGGCTCTGGCATTCCGGCCGGAGAGATCGTCGAGTCAACATCTCCAGGAGAAGAAGAAGAAGAACAAGAAGAAGAACAAGAACGGAAGGCGGCGGCGGCGGCGACGACAGCGGCGACAGAAGACCGGGCCACCGCCTGTAAAAGAGCTACAAGAAGGCGCGGTGGCCCGGCAGAAGAACCGAAGGCGGCGACAGAAGAACGGAAGACGGCGACAGAAGACCGGGCCACCGGACCAGGCGCGGTGGCCCGGCAGAAGAACCGAAGAGGGGGACAAGACCCCCGAAGTCGGGAGAAGAGGCCGGCGGCGGGGAGGAAGAAAGCCGGACTCCTCCGCTAGCAAAAGAGCTACACACACATAGCGGAGGAGTCCGGCGAGAAGACCCCCGAAGACCCCCGGAGCTGTGCAATAAAATATTTTTTCTCTGTGTTGTGTTTTTTATTGTACTTTAGTTCACAGGTGAATGGGTAGGGGTACATTGTACCCCATACTCATTCACATAGGGTGGGGGGCCGGTATCCGGGGGCCCCCTTCTTAAAGGGGGCTCCCGGATTCCGATAAGCCCCCCGCCCGCAGACCCCGACAACCAACGGCCAGGGTTGTCGGGAAGAGGCCCTTGTCCTCATCAACATGGGGACAAGGTGCTTTGGGGTGGGGGGGCCGCGTGGCCCCCCCTTCCCCAAGGCACCCCCCATGTTGAGGGCACGCGGCCTGGTACGGCTCAGGAGGGGGGGCGCGCTCGCTCGCCCCCCTTTCCTGGCCGGCCGGGTAGCGTGCTCGGACAAGGGTCTGGTGTGGACTTGGGGGGAACCCCCACGCCGATTTTTTTCGGCGTTGGGGTTCCCCTTTAAGCCCATTCCAGGCGGCGGAGCCCGCGACGACTCCTTCGCGGGCCCCGCCTACCTGTACACGCGCTCGAAATGGGCGGACTTTCCGAGCGGGAACAGTCCGCTCATTTCGAAAGTACAGCGGACAAGCCCACACACGGGCGGACTGTTCGCTCAAACACAGTTTCAGCGGACAGTTTTTCGGAATTTCCGAAAGACTTTGTCCGTCCAACTGTCCGCTGAAACTGTCCGCTGAAAGCCCACACACGAGCGGACTGTCCGCCCAAACACTGTTCAGCGGACAAGGTTGGGCAAACAGTCCGCCCGTGTGTACGCGGCCTTAAACCTCCTGATTCCCATGATGCAAACGTCTGATTAAGTTGTACCTTGCTATCTTTTTCTTTTTTTTTTTTCTGTATTGTTGTTATTCGTAACTATATATCCTCTTCCGCTTTCATTTATCACATGATATGGTATGCTAATTGTACTTGAATGATCCATGGTTGGAAGATGCTTACTTTATGAACATACCTGTATGTACGCTCAACTTCGTACGTTTCTATATACATGGCTTTGTATTATCGAAAGTTGAAATGCTTTTTCTTTATACTGTATTGTACCTTTTTCTTTTTTTGGAAAAAACTTTATAAATAAACAATAAAAAAAAAAAAAAAGAAGCTTAAAAAAATGGTTAAGTTACTAGGCTAGGTGTGTATGGGCATGGGCCTAAGGTAGCATGCTGGGGAGGTTAGTGAAAGAAAATATGCATATAGCCAAGAAAAAGCTTACAGTATGCATGAGGACAAAGAGAACATTCACAGCATTACAATAATGGGAATGATGGAATCCAAAATTTGTAAAAGACATTATAAAAAATTAAGTACATAGAATATAATATTAAAGAATAAAACTTACCCGAAAATAGTCCTTCTGCAGGACGTGTATGATGGCACAACAGGTCTCTGGAATAATCAGTCCCAGAGTCTGGGGAGAGATCCCAGTGGTAAACCTGATATCCTGGAGACTTCTCCTTGTCGCCAAGTACCGCAAGGTGGCTATGAGTCTTTGCTCTGTTGGAATAGCAACCCTCATGCAGGTGTCCTGCTTCCTAATATAGGTGGACAGCAAGGACAAGAGTTGCTGAAAGTCTGTAATCCGGACATAATTCCTAAAATCATTAGGATTATTCTCTTGGAGCTCTCGCAGCAAAGGCATATGACAAAATTGGTCACGATTAAGCAACCAATTTTTGGTCCAACAACTCCTCCTCCTGTTCCTGGACTGGGCTAGAGTCAAAGCAATAACTCCAAGCCCATAAATAGCATGCTCTCTCATAGGATTGCACAACATGGCTGGTTGACAAACAAACATTCTGAAACAAACTGAAAAGCACGAAACTGAAAAGCGTGAATCAACACTGACCAAACTTCTATTAACTCGAGATCAGCAGATGTAGCCCAACGGGTGGCGCATGAGAATTGAACTTCCTCTTTTGAAGTGTTGTAAGTAAGTTGAAACGTCACTACATTCATGTTTGTTGGCTGAAAATGTTCTACTGTGTGTATGCAGATCAAGTTTACGGCCAATGCCCCTTTGGACAAAAAAAATTAAAAAGTCAGATGGAAGTCTGATCATGTGTACGGGGCTTTAGAGTTTCGGCAGTTGCACTTAAGCCGTATGTACTGGCTCTTAGAAACAGATCTGAGCCAGGAGCTGTGATGGCAGCAATCAACAGAAATATATGAATTTCTGTCGGTAGCCTTAAAATATGTGGAGGTGACAAATTTGTCATCTCAAACAGACATTTTAAGGTTTAAAAAATTGATCTATCCATGATTATCCTCATAATTCAAATGTATTCCCCTCGTGTTGATGTTCAAGGAATCCATGAATTAGGTCAGTTACGCACCACTACCAGAGGAGGATATCATCAATATATCTTGCCCACAGGACCACCTGGGGTCTTGATTGGGCATAGATGACATACTTCTCCCACCGAGCCATAAAGAGGTTCACAAGGCTAGGGACATATTTGGCCCCCATGTCAACTACTCTATCCTGACGGAAAAAATTCTTATTGAACCAAAAGTGTTTATGCGATGCTGCAAATACAAGAAGTTCCATAATAAAGGAGATTTGGTCACTTGACAGATCGGAGTCTCGCTCCAAATAATAATTAACAGTGGCTAAACCCTGATCATGGGGTATAACTGTGTACAACGATGTGACATCTGCCATCACTAACCATTATCCTTAGGTCCATACCTAGATAATAGGGATGGGCTATCTGTTTGAGTCGAACATGAGTTCAACTCTTCAGTGAACAGCGAACAATTTGAGGTGTTCGCAGCAAATTCGAAAAGCCACGGAACACCCTTTAGAAGTCTATGGGAGAAATCTAAAGTACTAATTTTAAAGGTTAATATGCAAGTTATTGTCATAAAAAGTGTTTGGGGGCCTGGGTCCTGCCCCAGGGGACATGTATCAATGCAAAAAAAAGTTTTAAAAACTGTAGTTTTTCCGGGAACAGTGATTATAATAATGCTTAAAGTGAAACAATAAAAGTGGAATATTCTTTTAAATTTCGAACCTGAAGGGTGTCTATAGTATGCCTGTAAAGTAGCGCATGTTTCCCGTGTTTATAACAGTCTGAGAACAAAATTACATTTCTAAAGGAAAAAAAAGTAATTTATAGTACTAGCATTAGTGCCGGCTATTAATGAATTGTTGGTCCCGACAATTCACATAAAAGTCATTGAAAAATAAAAAATGGTGCGGGGTTCCCCCAGAAATCCAAGCCAAACCCTAATCCGAGCACACAACATGCCAGGCTGCAGGAAAAGAGAGAGCGCCCCCTCTCCTGAACTGTACCAGGCCACATGCTCTCAACATGAGGAGGATGTCCCCATGTTGATGGGGACAAGGGCCTCATCCTCACAACCCTTGCCCGGTGGTTGTGGGGGTCTGTGGGCGGGTAGCTTATGATGATGATCCCAAGTGACTCCAGCAAGGAACACACACAGTTAATGACGTGGCGCCAGCTTGACACTTCTTATGTAGATGAGGGCGGGGCCACCCATCACGTGACCCCGTCCCCCTCTGACAAGGGGAAATGCCAGGGATTCCCAGTGATGTGTGCGGGTGACCCTGCCCCCTCTGATACAATGGGAATCCTGCGTTGCATCAGAGGGGGGTGGGGTCACCCGCACACATCACTGGGAAACGCTGGCGTTTCCCCTTGTCAGAGGTGGATGGGTTAATGTGACAGTTGGCTGGGTGCCTCCGGTAGAGGCAGGATCCTATGCGTGTTCCTTGCTGGAGTCACTGGAGATCATCCACCGCTGGAGATCAAAAATTGGATTACATTGCTGGAGTAGGAGTGTGATTTATTGGATTACATCGCTGGAATCTCTTTTTTATTTTTTTATTTTTTTATTTTTAATAAAGGACTTCTCCCACGGTGTGTGTTTTTCTTTACCATTCTGACACTTTTTTTTTGTGAAATGGTAGGGGTACAATGTACCCGTTACCATTTCAAACGGGGGGCCGGGATCTGGGGGTCCCCTTGTTAAAGGGGCTTCCATATTCAGATAAGCCCCCTGCCCGCAGAACCCCCCAATCACCGTGCAAGGTTGTGGGGATGAGACCCTTGTCCCCAATGACATGGGGACATCCTCCCCATGTTCAGGGCATGTGGCCTGGTATGGATCGGGGGGGCGCTCTCTCTTCCCCCCTCTTTTCCTGCAGCCTGCCAGGTTGTGTGCTCGGATAAGGGTCTGGTGTGGATATCTGGGGGAACCCCACGCCATTTAAAAAAAAATAAATTGGCATGGGTTTCTCCTTAAAATCCATACCAGACCTGAATGGCCTGGTAATAGAATTTTGGGGGACTCCCACACATTTTTTTTTTTTATTCAAAAGGGTTTTATTGTAATATATCACAGTAACAAATATATAACATCAACAAATTGTACATAAGTTGTAGGGAGATATTGAATAGATAAGCAAATAGTGCCCAAATACATTGAACTACATGGGTTGCTAACACAAAGGAACATGGGCCTGGTGCCCGTCTGCTGTATACTAAGCATGCCGCATAGTTAGGTCCGGTAGATCCGGAGGCATCCCGTCCCCCCCTGACACCCCAATGGGCACCCCAATGGGCTGTGTCCAGTGGGGACGCAATGCCGAAGAACAGTGAAGAGGTAAGGTAGAGTGTGGGTGGAAGTAATGTGAAAAAAAGAAGAAAAGAAAAAAAAGAGATAACTGAGTCAAGTAGTCAGAGCTTCAGGAGAATCACAGCTAACTTACATATGATATATAAGAAATAGTACATTAAACCAGTGACTTTCACTACCGGCTCCATCTGGTCTGGGTGTGATGCACAACGAGGTTACGCAAGCTTAACACAGCTTGGGTGTGTTAACCAGGAGGACCACTGTTTGTTGAATCTAGGTTCTGTCATGTTTATTCTGGAGAAAAGATATTCCATGCGGCAATGAACATTAAGGGTATTTATAAGCTCAGTAAGTGTTGGAGAGAGGGGATTTTTAGTATGTGGTGTACTACAGGTAAACTAGTGGAGGGCCAATATTGGGAATCCAGACCAAAAAGAGCTATTCGTGAGGTCAGCTGTTGGGGAGAGTTGGTCAAAGTCTGAACCAGAGAGGAGAATTGAAGCCAAAAGGACACGATAACCGGGCAGCTCCACCAGATGTGGAACATGTCTCCGGTGGAATTGCAATTCCTCCAACATTTTGGAGAATGAGTGGGGAAGATGGTTGCTAACTTGTCCAGTGTATAATACCACTTATGAAACAATTTCATGACCGTTTCCCAATGCGTTACATTTTTGGAGATGACTAGTGGGGTGCGTAGTACACAATGCCAATCTTCTAGGGGGAAAGAGCAATGCAACTTGGATTCCCAATAGATCATGTTCGAATTTTTCAAGGACGTGGTAGGCCTGGAGAGAAGTTTGTAAATGAAAGATATGCCCTTTGAGACATTAAGGGGATGGTTGTAAAAATTGAGAAGTTCCTTGGAGGTGAATTCTGGAGATATCAAGATTTGAGAGACGATGTGTCTGAGCCTGAGGTATATGTAAAAGTCTTTATGTGAGAGACTAAATTCCGATGTCAGTTGTTGAAAACTCTTTAGATCTACACCAAGAAACAGGGCTCCAATGGTTTTGATTCCGGCTTCATGCCAGTGCTTGATCGGGAGATCCGGAGAGAGAAGTTGTAGCGCTAGTAAGGGAAGATTTTTCAGTGAGTCTCTATGAATGCCCTGGTGATCTTGGCGTATTGCATTCCATTGTGCTAGACAGGCGCGTACTGTGGGAAAGATGGACCGTGTGATAGGGAGGGACAGCCAGATCACTGCTAGGGTTAGATGTGGCTCAGCTGAGAGAGTTGCTGCTTCTATTTGGTGCCACCTTGTGTTTGGGTCTTGCGACCACAGTTGCTTCCCTTGGTCTAGAATGACGTCCTTGTAGTACTTTTTAACGTCTGGTGATCCCATCCCTCCTAAGGCAGAGGGAGTGCATAGGACGGAGGATTTCAAGCGGGGTTTACGTCCTGCCCATATGAATGAATCTAAGGTACGCTGTAATTTAGATAGGTCTGCTGAAAGAATTGGAAGCGGGAGGGTCCGAAAGAAATAAAGCACATGTGGGAGGAGAAACATTTTGGTTAGGGCTATCCTACCAACCCATGAGGCTTTTAAGGAGGTCATATTCGAGGTTAAGTTGTTCAATTTCGCAAACAAGGAAGCAAGGTTATTTCGTATCAATGCAGAAGAGGGGGAGACTAGTTGAATGCCCAAATATTGCAAAGAGGAGCCGGGGGCCCAGGAGAAGGGTGGTATTTTGGCAATTTCTGATTTAAGCGCTGGCGAAATCTCAATGCCAAGCATGGCAGATTTCGAGTTGTTCAATTTGTACATTGATGCTTCGCTAAAATTATGGAGAACTTCAGTCAGGACAGGTAAGGACTTTACTGGGTCAGAGATAGCTATTGTTAGGACCTGGGTTTGAACCTGGGACCTCAGCTGTGTCTGGCAGTGACTCTGCTTGCTGAGCCACCTAGAATGCTGGACAGCTCCTTGGACAGCTCTTTGGACAGCTCTTTGGACAGCTCTTTGGACAGCTCTTTGGACAATCCCTTTAGTGATCTTGTCTTGAATCTTGCTTGCCTTGAACCTTGAACCCTTTGCTCCTCCCATGAACTTCCTGATTTAAGCCATGTATCTGCACTTCCTGGTTGCCAGAATATTGTGCCTTTACCAGCCAATATCTTGCTTCTATCTCTCCTGCTGCCGACCGTATCCTCGCTACCTTTCGTTACCGACATTTGGCTTGCTCCTGGACTACGCTTCTGCTGAATCCCAACCTGCAACTATTGGTTACCGACTTTTGGCTTGTTTCTCAACTACGCTTCTGCTTGATCTCTACCTGCTATATCTGCTACCAGACCCCCGGCTTGCTCACCTCCTGGTGGGGCTATCCTGAGGACCGCGACCTGGCACTAACACGCAGCCAAGCCCATCTCCACCTTTGGGAGCTCTGGTGAATACCGGTTAGTGCTTAGACCCCGCACCTCAGGTGAACCCGTGTCATCAGCCAGGGTGACCTGTGTGAATATCTGCTCTGCTGCTATAGCTACTGGTCTCTGAGCCTGACTCCAGATCGTGACAGCTATGATGACATCGTCCGCATATAGACCATATCTTATGACAGGTTTATTTTTATTTTTTTTATTTTTCAATGACTTTCAATGACTTTTATGTGAATTGTCAGGACCGACAATGTGTTAATTGGCGGCACTAGCGCTAGTACTATAAATTACTTTTTTTCCTTTTAGAAATATATTTTTTCTCTCGAACTGTTATAAACACGGGAAACATGCACCCCTTTACAGGCATACTATAGACACCCCCAGATACAAAATTTAAAGGAATATTTCACTTTTATTGTTTGACTTTAAGCATTATTAAAATCACTGCTCCCAAAAAAAGTCTGTTTTTCAAACTTTTTTTTGCATTGATACATGTCCCCTGGAGGAGGACCTGGGTCCCCAAACAGCTTTTATGACAATAACTTGCATATTAACCTTTAAAATTAGCACTTTAGATTTCTCCCATAGACTTCTAAAGGGTGTTCCATGGCATTTTTCATGTTCGTGCCCCATAGACTTTAACAAACAAATTTTTTGCCTGATGCAAATCGAACAGGGTGCGGGGTGGTGTTCGGCTCATCCTTACTAGATAATAAATGAATAGCACATCAAGGATTCCTGGCATTAGAAGGCATGGTCTGCACCAAGGGTTGTAAATAAAAGTCAATATACCTGCCCACCTGAGAGGTGACAGAGTCGATGCCACTGACTATCTGTTAAGGTTTTCAGATGGTGAGTCTGACTTAGTGGAAGGGGACCTCTCTTACGGCTCTGGTTCTGGTCTCACTGGAATGGGGACAGGAAGACCGGAGCACAGCGGGGTAGGAGAGTCCGGCCAGGTGCAGCAGCAGGCACTGAGTAGAAGAGGATCCCCTGGAGCAGGAACTCGCTGTAGCAGGAGAGCAGCTAGGAGAAGACTGCAGACCGTGGGAACAGGATGGCTGGCTCTTCAGGATGCGAGGTAGCAGATGCAGAAGCAAGCAGAAGCTGGCAGAGGTGTCAGGTACAAGCAGAGGTTCGGCAACGGGTAAAAAGTCCAAGAAGGGTCAAACAAGCCGGGGTCGGAGCAGGAGAGGTCAACAAGGTCAGACGGAGCCGGGTCAGGTATCAGATTGGTAGCAGACGGATAAACAGGTTTCTTCAGGCACGAGCTGCAGACGAACAGCACAGGACAACTGCAGCTGTTCCTTTAAAAAGGGCCAATAGCGCTAACGCGCACACGTGCGTGCGTGTGCCGCGTGCACATCCGAACGACGTGCACCCGCTCGCGCTCGGAGACGCGCGTGCCCACGACGACCCACGGCACGAACGCGCGTGCGCGAACGGAGACCCGATCGTGCAGAACGGACGGATTCCTGACACTAACGGACGACCCAGGGGGCAGGTATGGTTCTTGTGTATCTTGGGCAAATAATAAATAATAGAAGTATGTGGTGCCTTCGGCACCAAAAAAGTTTCTCCTTATTTAAAATACCACACCTCAAACCACTGACTGTAATTCTTTCAAGCTCCTTTTTATACAGAATCTTAGAATCAGATGTCAAAGGAGTGTAGGTATCACGATCACCCACAATCCTATGCATTCAATTTATGTACATTCATATATGTCTGGAACTTATTCAGCTTCCTAGGTGGTGCAAATTTAAGCCCCTTATTTAACAATAGCTTTTCAGATTCAGTCAACATGGTACCATTTCTGCACCCACTATGTCTTTTTTCTTGTTTGATTAAATCCACCTCCCCCTTCTATTTCCCCTTTTTGCTTGACTGTTCTCTTGATACCCTGGTTGGGTCTGGGAAAACCCCAATTTTGATATCCAGCATTTTCAGAGCCTGGTTGAGCATGACTTGTAGAATTTCCATCTTAGGATTCATAAGATCAATTATAGTGGCCCCTCTCTATCACTGTTAGATGCCTGATTGTTCCGATACTAATCAGCCCCAGGGCCCTCCCTATCACATAGAGGAAAGAACCTATTATGGGTGTTGACATTATATTCATAATCACTATCTCCTCCATACTGATGTGGATAATCATATTGATAATATCCCTGGCTATATGTGGGGAAGAGGGACGTGCTGACGTCACCGTGCTGTTACGATCCCGGAAGGACGGGTGTTTGCAAGTGCCAGCCCGCTTTTTATACCTTTTACATATTTGCTGCTGGTCTATGTACTTCCAAATGTAAGTGTAATATTACTTTTTTATTAAATTTCCAATGGTTTTACACTATGGAGAGCCTTTGTTCTTTTGGGTCATCCCCATGAGTACATCCACTTTGAGCGATTCCAGCTCCTTTGGATCCCTGGAAGGCCTAGGACCATCCAGATATTTTTTCCACTACATGTGAAGCTTATTGGTACGATTCGCCTTGGTTCCTATCTTGAGGAAAAAAGGCCCTGGTTGGGTATATAGCCACAAGTGTTCAAACGCTTTCTATTTGATAAGCGTGCATTTTATGTGGTGAAGATGTACCTTTGGTTGTATGCGAATCACTGCCAACATGAAGAGGACTTTTAAAGTGTTATTATTTTCCACTTTCATTCCACGATTGGTGTCTATATTACCATGCACAAAAATAATAATTTTTTTAAAAAAAATTTCCTTACTGTTTAATACTGTGTGTATCTCTCAGCAATAGCTGCTGCTTTTGTTATTGTGAGGATTTATAGCAAGGTTTAATTTACTTTTATTAAATGTAACATGGCTACCTGAAGGTGTTCTGTACACAGAATGTGTACAGAGCAGCCCCCAGAAACATAATTTCCTGCTTGTGTGATTGGTTCACTGATTTTCCCAGAAGTCTGCTCTAAGATGCAAGTCAGATATCAGACATCCCCTGCAACAAAAATGTCATTTTTGGTAAGATACTCATAATAAGAAATCACATGCACACAGGCTTCAATGCAAATGACTCCCTCCCTGCTTCTTTTTTTATATAAAATCTTTATTTGGTATTCAGGGAAGTACGATACAGATAAAAACTAAAAGGAAAAGCACATAACAGCTAAATTTGCTGTCTGATACTGTGTCTTTTATGGAGAACCAACAAAAGAAGGTGCAAGCAAGGATTTTCATGAAGCACATAACAGCACCATATGGTAATGCCCAAGTGAGTACCACAATTCTATCCCTGCTTCTTGGCATTTAAAATAAAGTTTTGCTTTGTTAAATGTCCCTCATGGCAGTTCCCAGCTCCCCCTGCCCTAGTAGCCTTGAAAATGGCCAGAATTTGGCATCAAGATTCACCCCCTATAGGCTTTAATGGGGTCTGCCGCTAAGTTTGGGTTTTTGGTTCTCAAGCATGACTTGGCAAATGCCCTGTGAATTGAACAGGAAAGATATGTTCATCTCTACTGATAGTCAGAAAAAATATTCTGGTTAAGATGTATAGATATACACATCAGTAAATAAGCATACTTGGGCCTTTTTTATAAAAAATAATATGTTAATAATTTTCTTACTTATAAAATTATATAAACTATTGTACAAATATTTTTTATAAAAGGTATAAGCAAATATACTGTATAACTGGATAAAAACATGCAATTCCGTTAGAAAGCTTCTTTATTGTACTTTTTTATTTATTTTTTATTTTGCTATTATGTTTTAAATGTAAATGCATTAAAAAATAATAATAATAATATTTGATAATGCAAAAAATTCATACAATATATCACATATTCTGTCATTATTTATAAGCTATGTAGCAAGTTTTTTTTATTTATGTAAAGTTATGTAACATAAAAAACAACACATCATTCACTTACTGGATTGTGGTAGAACAATTAATCTATAATATATAGTCTTTTTGTTGAAATAATACAACAAAGCATAAAAACTCATTGCATTCCATTTACTGCATTATTTTCAGTTGTAAAATTCAACCGGGTGTTTAGTGCCTTTTTATAATATTCTTGTTAAGGGCTAGTACATATGGGAATAATACTTTACCTGTTAATTCAACCTCTTTTCCATATATAATGAGGCATGTTGAGCTCAAGGGATTCTATTATTTCTATTATTACTATATGTATTTATGTATTTTTATGACAATGTTACAAAAGGAAATCAACAGCTAAAGCATAACCAGTGTAGATCAGATGTCTGCCCGACCATTCGTACTCACCCTACCCCTTAATATTACATAGCAGCCATAGCAGCCTTTTATTAACAAAAACAACTTATTTAAATTAACATTCTTTTACACATCAACATCTGAAAACAAACTAACAGTCCTCAGCCTGTTGGTCTTCGACGGCACCCAGAATTCAAACCTGTTCCACTTATACACTGTGGGACCTTTACCATAATAGGCCTCCAGCCATGACACACCAGCTTGCAGTGCAACCATTACAATATTCCAGCTAACCAAGTTAACTGGAATACACCAGAGGGGCACCTACCACCGATGAGTCCCCAACACTTCCATCTCAAAAGTATTTTCTTACACCGTCAAAAGACCCATCACCGCCCACAAGTGTGACACCTTACCCTCGAAGGCCCCTCCATAACCGCAATGCACATTGAATCCCATCCTGTAACCCCAGAGACCATAAATCTATACCCACCACAGATAAATGGACACCATCCTGCCTTAGGTACAGCCTGGTATCTGACGCCAATTTTAAATGGCGGGTGACCATTCCCCTATTCTGAATAAAAAATCAGCCTACCACTTTATTGACCTTTATGCAAGTTTTGTTGATTCTTGCAACTGACCTCACCATGCGCCAAGTCGTCTAAGCCACCATGTCAGACAACAAGATCAGCATATTGGGGAAGGCTGTATGTAGCCGCAGGTAATAGAACTTGACATCCATAATGAGCTTCCTACTGGAACGAACCCCCAGATTGTTCCAGCCAACATGGAGTACCAGAATGTCAGGTGGCCTGTCAAGGCATGCAAAATGATGCACCTCAGGCATGACCCTGCTCCACATCATTCCTGGTACCCCTAACCAATGAACACACACTTTCCTCCTGGAAATGCCCAGCTACCTGCCATCCAGCCTAACGTCAGCTTGCCTGGCCCCCATAAAACATATGAGTGGCCCATGATCCAGACGAGGTGTAGCTCCACTCCATCTGAAAGAAAAGAAAAAACCACTGCATAACACCAAGACCACCATGAATACTCACCCAACATGAAAGAACCACAATAGACACCTGCCCTCAATAAGTCACCCCCACCTCCGTTACCAATGATTAATCCGCCAAAAAATGTGGGCGAATGTAGGTACGGAATCTCCTTGAGTCTCATCTACCAGTCCTCTTAACAGCCGCCTCGTCCAGCCCATGCCGAGTGGCCTCTGTGGCCACCCCGATATGGAAGGAGTGCAAGGCATACTGTTTGTCTTCCAAATGCGCTGCCCAAAGACTCTTCCTGAAAATAGCTATGAACTAAACTTGGACAACGGAGACCCATCCCCATGTAAAAGAAACACCCCCCCCGCCCCATGACCAGGCGAAACTCTGAAAACTCCTGTACCACCCCCACCAGACACACTGGGGAACCTGGCAAGGTGAACAGTTGCACACATGCACCCTTGCCCACCTGGTCTGTCTTGGACCTGCGCAGCAATACTTGCAACCTGTCTCTACTACAAATCACATCCTGCACCAATATTCCCCCCAGAAACTTCCTAGATGGACTGACCAGCTTGCTAATCCGAAACTCCCCAAAAAGGCCAGGGAAAAAGCCATCTTGAATAAGGCAACCTCATATCTGGATGTAAATAATGAGCCCAGCTGCACAAAAATGGCCTGGAAATTAGCAAAGGATACAAGCTGCCTGGCATCCTTGCACTTATGCAACATCCGATATCCTTTTACCGCCTGTGGAAACCAAAAATCTTTTGTAAAATCAACCCAGCCCTGCAACTTAAAGAAAAATGCCAAGATCACCAGTTTCCGCTCGATGGCAGACACCAACGCACCCTGCTCCATGTTCATAGAAACTAAGTAAAAGACCATCAGCCTTACCTCTGAATCTCCCCAATCCACCCCAGTTAGCCACAACATCTCCAATCACTCCCGCCATACCCTGGTGTAGGCTGTCTATGTGACCTCACTCACCGACCTTCTGATCCTTCCAGCAATCTCCCACAGCCAACCGGGAGAAGGAACCCACTGTTGTTCGCTGCTGTGCCAGCTCTCGGAACCTGTCCCACTAAAACCGAGACAAGGAGACAGCTAAAGTATTGTCTACCCTCGGGAGGTGTACAGCATACAGAAACATTTTCAATTGCAGGCAGCATAGCGCGATGTGGTGCAACAGCCGTGTGACAGGTTGTGATGACGCTGAGATATGGTTAATGACTTGAACCACTCCCATTTTGTTGCAATTCAACAAAATTTTCAAATTTCGAAACAACTCTCCCCAGATTTCCATAGCCAGCACTATTGGAAAAAGCTCCAGGAGCACCATGTTACTGAGAAAACCTGCGTCTAACCAGGAATGTGGCTAAGGTTCCGCACTCCAATGACCCTGGTAGAAGGCCCCATAACCAGATGACCCTGCTGCATCCGTAAACGGCTCCAAGTCAAAGTTTCTCAACGGATCAGACATCCATACCGATCTTCCGTTATAGTTTTCCAAAAATGTGTGCCACACCCTCAAATCCTCCAAAGATTTTCCTGATTGAGATGGATAAAATGGGTAGGAGACCTAACCCCCACAGTAGCAGCCAATAGCCGTTGGCAAAAAACCCTGCCCATGGGAATAATGCGGCATCAAAAATTAAACGTACCCACCAAGGATTGCAGCTTTTGAAGCTGGATCTTGCGTAGTTCCAATATCCCATAGATCTCTGTCTTGAGGGCGAACAATTTATCCTCTGGCAACCGACACTACATGGTACCTGAATCTAGCACTATGCATAAAAAAACTGAGCATGGTAGTCGGGCTATCCGTCTTGTCCGTGGCAAAAGGGATACCAAACCTATTCGCAATGTGTTGTAACGTGGACAAACGTATTGCACATATTAGAAGAAGGTGGCCCAATGCAAAGGAAATCATCCAAATAATGAATGATTAAATTTACCCCCGATACATCACGGACCACTCATTCAACAAAGGAACTGAACATCTCGAACAGAGCACAGGAAACAGAGCAGTCCATAGGCAAGCAGGGATCCATGCAGAATTCATCCTGCCAACAGCACCCCAACAAGCAGAAATGATCCGGATAGACAGGGAGAAAATAAAAAGTGGATTCAATGTCCACTTTGGCCATCAGAGCCCCTTTTCCATAACGGGGGACCCAGCTAACCGCTGCATCAAAAGAAGTGTACAAAACCGTACACGCCTCTGGATCAATAACATTGTTGACCACATCTCCCTTCAGGAAAGACAGGTGATAGATAAGGTGACATTTGTATGGTTCCTTCTTAGGCACTAGTGATGAGCTGAACACCCCCCTGGTTTGGTTCGCAGCAGAACATGCGAACAGGGAAAAAAAATGGTTCGAACACGCGAACACTATTAAAGTCTATGGGACACTAAAATGTCCCTAGAACTTTGATTTTTCATGTTCAAGGCTTATATGCAAGTTATTGTCATAAAATGTGTTTGGAGACCTGGGACCTGTCCCAGGAGACATGTATCAATGCAAAAAAAAGTTTTAAAAACTGACTTTTTTTGGGGAGCAGTGATTTTAATAATGCTTAAAGTGAAACAATAAAAGTGAAATATTCCTTTAAATATTAATACTTGGGGTGTGTCTATAGTATGCCTGTAAAGTGGAGCATGTTTCCCGTGTTTAGAACAGATCAAGAGCAAAATGAAATTTCAAAAAAGGGAAAAAGTAATTTAAAAGTACTCGCGGCTATAATGAATTGTCGGTCCCGGCAATACACATAAAAGTCATTGAAAATAACGGCATGGGATTCCCCCACTGTCAATTAACAGAACCCTCGGGTCTGGTATGGATTTTAAGGGGAAACCCGCACCATAATTTTTTAAAAAATGGCACTGGATCCCCCAAAAATCCATACCGGACCTTTATCGAGCACACAACCTGGCAGGCCCCAGGAAAAGATTGGGGATGAGAGAGTGCCCCCCTGAACCTTACCAGGCCACATACCCTCAACATGGGGAGGGTGCTTTGGGATACCCCCAAAACACCTTGTCCCAATGTTGATGGGGACAAGGGCCTCATCCCCACATCCCTTGCCTGGTGGTTGTGGGGGTGTCACATACCTAATGGTTTTGAGCCCGAATTGCAGAGGAGGGCCTCCCTTACGGCTCCCACTACTGGTTCCCTGGTAAGGTAACAGGAGACACAGGAGTAAGGAGGGGCACGGGTGCCTGGCAGGATCAACAGACCGGAAGGGATGAACAGACTGGGTCAGCTCCGCAGACAGGAACAGCTTGGCCGACAGGATCAACTCAGCAGACTGGATAAGCTCAGCAACCCAGATCAGCTCAGCTAACTGGATCAGCTTAGCCGACTGGAACAGCTTGGCAGGTAGGATCAGCTCAGCAAACTGGATCAGCTTAGCAGATAGGATCAGCTCAGCAAACTTGATCAGCTTAGCATAAAGGAACAGATTGTCAGGTAGGATCAGCTCAGCAAACTGGATCAGCTCAACAGATAGGATCAGCTCAGCAAACTGGATCAGCTCAGCAGACTGGATCGTCAAACAGGCCGGGTCAGGTATCAGGCTGGAAGCGAGGTACAAGGGAGCAGGCAGGAGAGTAGTCACAGACAGGCCGGGGTCAGGTGCAGGCAGATAACAGGTAGGTCACAGACAAGCCGGGTCTAAATCACAGGTATGTACTTCAGATTAGGTTCTAGGGCACACAATGCTGTAGAGCAGACAGCGGGGACCATCTGTGACAGACAGGCTTAAATAACCTGTCTGGTGCCAGCAGGGGCGCACACGCGATGGCGCCCGCGAGCCAGAGGGCCTGGGGTGCAGATTTCTGGCAGGATCTCTATGACAGGGGGATCTGCGGGCGGGGGGCTTATCGGAATCTGGAAGACCCCTTTAACAAGGGAACCCCCAATTCCCAGCCTCCCCCATGTATCAAATGTACCTCTACCATTTCACAAAAAAAGTGTGAAAATGGTAAAAAAAGAACACATGACACGGCTTGGGACGAGGCCTTTATTAAAAAATAAAAAAATAAAAGTGTCCCAAGCTCCAACGGACCGGAAAAAAAAAGAGCTGTCTGAGCCGCCTCCATGAGGTCAGGGCCACACAATGAAGTTGCCGGGTGACTCGCCCCCTCTGACACACAGGGACATCCCTATGGCTTTCCCGCAGCATTAGAGGGGGCGGGCCACCCATTTACAGGACATGGTGTTTTGGGGGTGCCCCAAAGCATGCTCCCCATGTTGAGGGCGTGTGGCCTGGTACAGTTCAGGAGGGGGGGCGCTCTCTCGTTCCCCCCCCTGTTTTCCATCGGCCTACCATGTTACATGCTCGGATAAGGGTCTGGTATGGATTTTTGGGGGGACCCCAGGAAATATTTTTAATGTTTGGTGCGGGTTCTCCTTAAAATCTATATCAGACCTGAAAGGTCTTCACTGCCAGTCACATTTACACAGTAATCAATGCAATTTTAATCACACTGATCGCTGTATAAATGTGAATGGTCCCAAAAATGTGTCAAAATTGTCCGATCTATCCACCATAATGTCGCAGTCATGATAAAAATCACAGATCACCGCCATTACTAGTAAAAAAATATTATTAATAAAAATGCCATAAACTATCCCCTATTTTGTAGATGTGATAACTTTTGCGCAAACCAATAAATAAACGCTTATTGTGTTTGTTTTTTTTTACCAAAAGTATGTAGAAGAATACGTATTGGCCTAAACTGAGGAAATGGGGATATTTATTATAGCAAAAAGTAAAAAATAATATTTTTTTTCAAAATTGTCGCTCTTTTTTTGTTTATAGCACAAAAAATAAAAACCGCAGAGATGAACAAACACCACCAAAAGACACAGGAAATTTCCCCAGGGGTTTTTTAGCAGCAGAGAGTTGGTGTGAGAATAATTGATGTAAAAGAAAAATCATTTATTTAACAGACAATTAAGTAATTCCAAATGAACAATAATACATCATCCATATAGGTATTGCGACAAAAACAAACATGAAACATCACTCATAGCAAAAGAACTCTATGTACAAGCATGGTTTGCCAATTGTATGCGTAACATATGTATCCACATGAAAAACCCCGATGCATTTCGACCCTTGCGATTTCCGGTCTCTTCAGGGGGATTTATATTCTAGGGAAATGTCAAAATATCTAATTAAAGACTTCGGACAATATAAAAATATATATATAGGTATAGTATTTCAAATTAAGCAAAATTATGTCTCCATGCATATAGAGGTATAGTTACCAATGGGTGGATGAGGACATGAGGATGTGTCGCACAAACCGGCATTGCAGGATTATAGCCGTCCAGTGATCCCATTGCTGCCACATGTTCCCCCCGCGCCCCCGCACCAAAAGAAAACTCCATTTGTGGGAAAAAAAGAATGTCAACTTTGTTTGGGAACCACTACGCACGACCGCACAATTGTCAGTTAAAGCAACGCAGTGCGGAATCGCAAAAAGTGCTCTGGTCTGGTCCTTCGGGTGAACTGGTTAATATTCATGCCCGACCCAAAGGGTCAGGTAATTGACTGTGGGGGAATCCCATGCTGTTTTTTTCACTGACTTTTATGTGTATTGTTGGAACCGACAATTCATTATAGCCGCAAATACTTTTAAATGACTTTTTTTCCTTTAGTAATGTCATTTTGCTCTTGGACTGTTTTAAACACAGGAAAAATGTGCCACTTTACATGCATGCTATAGACACCCCCCAGGTACAAAATTTGAAGTAATATTTTACTTTTATTGTTTCACTTTAAGCATTATTAAAATCACTCCTCCCAAAAAAAACGGACCATTTTAAAACCTTTTTTTTGCACTGATACATGTCCCCTGGAACAGGACCCAGGTCCCCAAACACTTTTTATGACGATGCCATGCATATACTGTAAGCCTTTAAAATTATCACTTTTGATTTCTCTCATTTCTCTTTTAAAGGGTGTTCCGTGGGTTTTGAATTTGCCGCAAATGCTATTCGACAAACAGGTGAACACCCGATGTTCGAGTCGGACTTACGTTCAACTTGAACATCGGGCTCATCCCTATTAGGCACCACCCCTAGAGGCAAAATTAGCAACTCTGGCATAGGCTTGGTAAATGGATATTTGCTGGTATCAGACACTTTTATTGGTTAGTGTTGATTTTTCGTTGGTTGTTGCACATGGATTGGTTTTATACTTCACAACACATACATAACAATAAATTACTATTATTATATATATTTTTATTTTATCCATTTGCAGTACATTCACCATCACCAGCATTCACTGATCACCAGCAAATATCCATTTATGGTGCTCCACATACTGTGTTCCTGGACCTCGATGTGGCCTTATCTGTGCGGCCTCTGCTTTGGGGGAGGCTTGTTTCCCTCATGGCGTCCTCTACTTTCAATAGTATTTTTTCTATACCTTGGTATAATTATAGGTAAGAGCGTCTAGCAATACCCTTGCTTTTTTGCTCTTTTCTTTCCCTGTCTGTGTTCAGCAATTGTCTAACCTTATAATCCTTTATTACTATTTTTTACTATAGATTGCTGTATCTGCAATTGCTCCTAATGAGTGGGGGTTCCCATGAAACGCGTAGAGCCGTAGTCTTATGCTCCATCTTTAAATCATGTGGTCTTGAGACTCTGTAATAAGTGACATGATTTCCAATATTATTGATTATTAATGTATATTTATTTTTATTTTTACATGATTGTTGTTAATTATGAATAGTATAATTGCACTACCGTGCACCAATGTTTCTATTTTAATTTAATTACATTTTTTATGAATTAATATATATTTTTATTAATATATTTATTTTGTATATTTTTGTTATGAATTATGCTAACATCATGTAAATAAATTGCCCAGACTATATCCAACTATATTATGTCATCTTTTTGAATTAATGTTTATGCTTTCGGAGTCCATGATCATGTGATTCAAATTTTTTATGCCTTTAAGCTGTGCTTCATGTAAAGTCCTAATTTTTCGCTTTGTTGCAATTTGCTCCAGATAATAGGGATGGAGGCAGACGAACCTATTCATTCTCTGCCTCATGTCCCAAATACCCCGCCCCTCTTTTTGTTTTTCTTCTTCTCCCCTATGACGCTCATAATGGCAAACCTCTGCAGCCAATTTGCGAAAGTCCTCGGAATCAATCTGTACCACTGCCTTTCCTCATCCTCTTTCTTTGTGTCATCGGGCTTAACCTTATCCAGGTAAAATTTTTGAAGAGGCAACAGGGAGAAGATCTCTACATACTCACTCTTGCAAATCTTATCCCGGAAGTCCTGTTTTAAGTGTGCCCCTAACTGCCATTCAAAGCACATGTAAACCTTGCATTTTGTTGTGTCGGCAATCCTCACATCATCCACCTTATCAGGGACATCCTGCAATGATCCAGCATTCTCCCCCGATGCCGTAACTGCAGCCACCGGAGCCAGGGGCAATACTACAGGTCCCGTGGTAGCGGGAGCAACCGCTGTAACCATGGGGAGGGGGGTACCCTGCTAGGCCCATACCTGCACTGTCCGCAACTGCTTCTCAACCTGGCTGGACCCATGGTGACACCTGCTTTTACCCCATTTCCCCGGTGAACCATTGCACTAAATCCCACAGCCCCCAACAAATATCGCAGCTGTACGTCTGTACCGGACGCAGCAGATGGAATGCCACCTGCTGGCCGGACGCTGAGCCTGCCGCTACCCATGGTGTGGCTATTTAGCAACTCCCATGCTCCCATCAGCAACCCCCAACAAGCTACCCAATACATCATTAACTGTTAAATAGGTTAGAAGGCTTACTAGGCTGACCACAATAGCCACCATTCAAGAATCACCCAGTGCAGGATGGCTCCGCAATTCTTCCTCTTCTGAGCAAGACAGCTCACCCTCTGACCGCACATTTGGTATCTGTTGTTCCTCTACTTGATTCATCCCAGTAGAGGAGGGTCTGGATGCTGTGGGCGGGGTTCCTACACTGATGCAAAGCTCGAATGAGGATCCCGGGGAAAAACGTTCTGGTGGTCGAGACCACCAAACGCTTGGGATGTCCTGACCCCCGCTCCCAACCTGGATGCCTGGTCCTCTAACAGGGCTGACACCTGGCTTTGCAGCCACTCAGGACCCTTGGACACTGCAGCAGCCCGCAGCTGGGCCAGGATCCTATCAATGTCGTCTGCCATGTTTTTTGCTGTGACATGCAGCAGCGTGGAGACTGCCTGCTTTGTCACCTGTCCCTCCACCGATGCCCAGGAGACCTTGCCTCCCCCTTAAATAAACTAAAAACCCCTCCCCATCCTGTTGCTCCCAGCTAATCCTACCTATCCCCTTCTCTCTACCTACACTTCCTTAAACCCATAGTTGCCTACCCTTCTCACCCTGTCATGTTGGCCCTGCACGATCTTTTCATTCTATTTTTCTCGCTGCAGGCCTTACTCAACCAATATAGTTTCCAATTCTTAATGAGGAAAAACATTAACTATACTTAAATCAACTCCTACCCTCATTCTAAGCCAATTCTATCTACAATCCACATTCTGACAGTAGATGTATCCCTATGCGTTAGGTACAATTTATTTTGACCTTTATGCAATTATTACTGAATCCTTAAACAACTCTTCCTAAAATGTATGCAAAAAATCCCTTGACAATACATTGGGGGTCATTTACTATAGCGCCGTGGCGCTAATTAGTGCTAATTATTGCAAATTAGTGCTAATTAGTGCTAAGCATGCTAAAACGGTATTCACTATAGCGCTGGTGAATAAACACTCCAAAAATCGAATTTACTATAGCTCCCTGAAAACAAATAGCACCCAATTCCTTACTCTGCTAAAACCTGGAGTAGTGCACATGGAAATAATGTTTAGAGCATGATATAATTGCCTACATGGTACTGAAATATGTGCTATATTGTTTAAAGATAATCTGCTTTTAAACTGTATGAAACAATGATTTATACACTGAAATATCTTCAAAATTCTGAGAAGAGATATATTCCCTGTCTCTGTACAACTAGGTGCCAGCACAATTGAGCATGCTCAGACCTGCAAACTGCTCTCATTTTAATTCCCATGGCTTTTTTACCATGTGCTATAGTAAATACCAAAATTAGCGCTGGGCTAAAATACGTTTTTGAGAGTGAAAATTGGCGCCATTTAGTCCAATGCAAGTTTCAGCCATTGTTTCTAATGGTATGACTTCCCTAAATAAATACTTTTAATGTTGAGATGAAATGTATATTTCTCTGAAATAAAGTAGAAGCAAGGAAAGTTTATCTATTTCATTTTTAAGAGTGCTAGAATGTGGAATTGTTTTGTCAAATATATTGTTCACTATCACTTTCACTGGTTACTCTCCATCTCACAAAAATCCTTACCCAAACACACACAGGTGTCTTTACAAACCATGGGTCACAATTGTGTATGTTTTTTATTATTTCCAAATAATCATGATTTGAGCACAAAAAATGTGATATGTGTACCAAAATCAGAAATCAAAATGAAATTCAGAGGGTAACATCACTATTCTACACTCACCCATCAAATATCACAGAATAAAACAAGGGGAATAACTCTTGAGTAATGTAATTCCCCCACCTATATGTCCAAAGAAATGCAGTATATGTGTATTTATGTGTAGGAGGTTGCCACATCTGGTGGCTCCGTGGCTTAGAGGTTAAAACTTCTGCTTAGCATCTCTGAGGGTTTGGGTTTAAATCCCAAGCATGCCACTTCATGTAGAGGAGTTGTCTCATCTCCCTATGTTAAACATGACTCCTGACTCAGGCCCTAAAACTATGTCTAAATGTAGTATTTATGTGTAGGAGGGTTCCACCACCATTGTAAATCTTGCCAGAGACACTATCTAGCCAAAGGTATTAGAACACCCGCCTTTACACACACATGAGCTTCAATGGTAGCCCAGTCTTAGTCCATAGGGTTAAAATTTGATTTGGCCCACCCTTTGCAACTATAACAACTTCTGGGAAAGGTTTAATGTGTCTATGGGAATGTTTGACCATTCTTCCAGAAGCACGTTTGTGAGGCCAGGCACTGATTTTGGATGAGAAGGCCTGGTTCGCAGTCTCTGCTCTAATTCTGCCAAGAGGTGTTCTATCGGGTTGAAGTCAGGACTTTGGTGTGAACTCCCTCATCTATGTCTTTATGGACCTTGCTTTGTGCACTGGTGTGCAGTCATGTTGGAACAGGAAAGGACCATCCCCAAACTGTTCCCACAAAGTTGGGAGCATGAAATTGTCCAAAATGTCTTGGTATGCTGATGCCTTAAGAGTTCCCTTCACTGGAACTGAGAGGCCAAGCCCAACCCTTGAAAAACAACCCCACATCATAATTCCCCCAAATGATTTCAACCAGTGCACAAAGCAAGGTCCATAAAGACATGGATGAGTGAGTCCTGACCTCAACACAAAAGAACACCTTGGGGATGAATTAGAGCTGAGACTCTAAGCCAGGCCTTTTTGTCCAACTTCAGTTCCTGGCCTCACAAATGCACTTCTGGAAGAGTGGTCAAACATTTCTATAGACACACTCCTAAACCTTGTGGACAGCCTTCTCAGAAGAGATGAAGCTGTTATAGCTGCAAAAGGTGGGCCAAATCAATTTTGAACCCTACAGACTAAGACTGGCATGTCACCACAGCTCATGTGCATATAAAGCCAGGCATCCCAATATATAGGACAATATATTGTATATTGCTTATGACACTAATCATGGCTATGGACTTAGGGCTGGTTCATACCACAGAGATGCAGACTACATGTGTGATGCTGCCCACTGGCTAAGTGGGTAGCAATTCCATTTAGCAGCACTGGGGTTGCTGTTTCAATTTCCCAACATCCTAATGCTTGTGTTGAAGTTTATATGTTCTCCCTGTGTGGGGTTCTCACCACAATCCAAAGACACGCTGGTACCGTATTTGTCTCCTGTCAAAATAGTCTCTAATGTAAGAAATTAGTTTTGGACTTTAGATTGGAAGCTCATTGCAGCCAGGAACTGATGTTAATGTGTGTTAGCACTAATAATGCCCAGGAACTTGGACATATAAAATTGTAGGATTTACACTGCACAGGTATGCTTAGACATCTGTTGCTTTGTTTACGTGCTTGCAAATGGACTTCGATCTTCAAAGCCTTGTCCTTCTATTGCCCTCTATGCATGAGGGATCCTGCAGTGGTACGCTTTGCATGAATCCAGCAGACATACAAGACACATAATAACAAGTGGAACAGCAACCTCATATGGATGGAATGTCCCTAATAAGAGCAAATGAGTATAGTATCTCTGTCGGCTGATATCTTTGAGCGCACATTTTATCCTATCCTTCTGGTAAGAGGTGTATATTGGTGTGGGGAAAGCATCTTGCTGAAGCACCTTCTTTTTGTGAATCACTTTTCCCTGAAAAGCACAGATAATTGGACACGTTTTGAATTTATAACAATAATGTTGTGCACTTATTATTTATATATTTAAGGTATGTAAGGACTGAGAGGTGTTGTTTTTTTCCGTTAATAAAGTGAAAGTTCTGTTGGCTCACGAATGAAAGGCTTTCCAACAGCGCCATAGACATAATAAAAATTGGATATGGATTTATACCTTCCCACACGTTACACAAACATAAAATTGTTTTGGCTGGAGTTTAACTTTATTATCCACTTGCCCACTGAGCACTGTTACCCACTTCCTGCCCAGGTCAATTTTCAGCTTTCAGTGCTGTCGCACTTTGGGTACAGTGTAGCATGACCGCACAATTGTCATTCAAAGAACATTTGTATTTTTTTTTTCACACAAATAGACCTTTCTTATGGTGGTATATAATCACCACTAGGTTTTTTTTATTTTTTTTTGTAAATAAGCACATAAAGACAGAAAATGTTGAAAACAAATTAACTTTTTCAAAGTTTGTTATATTATTTTGCAAACAGGTAATTTTTCTCCTTTACTAATGTGTGCTGATGATGCTGCACTGATGGACATTGATGGAAACTAATAGGCTGCACTCATGGGCACTTATGAGGCAGCACTGGTAGGCACTGATGAGGATGCACTGGTGGGCACTGATGAGACTCCACTGGTAGGCAGCACTGAAAGGTGACACTGAGGAGGCACTGATGGGCACATATTGGCAGCACCGATGGGCACTTATGGAAGCACTAGTGGCCACTTATTGGCAGCTTTGTTGGGCACAGATTGGTAGCATTGGTGGGCACTGTTGGAAGTGCCCTGATTATCAGTGTACATTACCTTTTTAGAGAAGCCTGTTCTCTCCTCATGTGGCTTCAGTTTACATCCGCAATCAGCTGTGATTGGACACAGCTGTTCATGTGGTAAAGAGCGGATGATTGACTCTTTACCTTAATCTGTGAACAGTAGTGTCCTCCGAACACTGTGATCACAGAGCATGCTGTCTGCGACTAGCTGTGGGTGCAATCACGGTGGGTCATCATATGACGGCCTCCCAGAAGTGGTAGCCTGCGCAGTAGGCGTCATTTGGCTATAGTGCGGTAGACAAGTGTTCATGTTGTGTCGTTGTTAGGGTGATTGTCTGTTCTGAGCATTAAATAATATTAAATTGTTTCTGAAATTACTAAATGGATGGAGATTGCCCACTTCTACAGAGCGGAGCTTTGAGGGTGCTTTTAACCCTTTATTCAGCCACTAGCAGGGGTTAAAAGCCCCTTGCTAGTACTCGAAAAACGCTGGTAAAGTGCCACTAGTTTAAGCGGCAAGGTGAAAGGGCTCTTAACCACTTCAGCCCCGGACCATTTGGCTGGCCAAAGACCAGGTCACTTTTTGCGTTTCGGCAATGCGTCACTTTAACTGACAAGTGTGCGGTCATGCGACATGGCACCCAAACAGTGATGTCCTTTCTTTCCCAAAAATAGAGCTTTCTTTTGGTGGTATTTGATCACCACTGCAGTTTTTATTTTTTGTGCTATAAATAAAAAAAGCGGCAATTTTCATTTTGCTATCCCCAAAAAATATATATAAAAAATATTTTTTCCCTCAGTTTAGGCTGATACGTATTCTTTCATATTTTTGGTAAAAAAAAAAAACGCAATAAGCGTATATTGATTGGTTTGGGCAAAAGTTATAGCATCTACAAAATAGGGGATAGTTTTATGGCATTTTTATTAATCTTTTTTTTTTTTTACTAATAATGGTGGTGATCAGCAATGTTTATCATGACTGTGACATTATGGCGGACATATCGGACAATTTCGACACATTTTAGGGACCATTCACATTTCTGCAGCGATCAGTGTGATTAAAAATGCATTGATTACGGTGTAAATGTGACTGACAGTGAAGGGGTTAACCACTAGGTGGCAGTGTAGGGGTTAAGTGTGTCCTAGGGAGTGATTCTAACTGTAGAGGGCAGGGACTACATGTGACACATCACTGATCACCTTTCCCAATTACAGGGAGCAGTGATCAGTGACAGTGAAACTAGGCAGAATGGGAAAATGCTTGTTTACATCACCATCTCCCCGTTCTTCCTCTCCATGAGATGATCGCGGGTATTCCTGCAGACATCGAGTCTTCGGGACCCGCGATCCTACTCATGGAGCTTGCGGAGGGTGCGTGCGCTGCTGGTGGTGCGCATGCGATGGCACGGCGGCAAATTCAAAGGAACATACAGGTACACAGACTTGCGCAGCCGTGCCATTCTGTCGACGTAAATATATAGGCGGCGGTCGGCAAGCGGTTAAAGCACTTGGGCTTTCATATTGGGATTGCAAATGAGACTAAGGCGCCTGAAAAATGCCCCAGTGTGAAAGGGGTCTTAAGATGAGTGTTCTTCTTCCCCAATCTAAATGTTGCAAGTGTGATCTCTATGACTGATCCAGCTATGGTGAGATAACTAAAACTTAAACTTAAAATTTCAGCAAGGTATGATATACTCAAACTGTATATACATCTTATATAATAAACAAAATATCCTGCAAAAGTAAAAACTGCATCATACTAACTTGGACACTGCATGAAATGTTGTCTTATATTTTTTTTTAGCGCTTGTTTTACCTCACTGTTTCTTAAGGTATAAATAAAGGGGTTTAGTGCTGGAGTAACAACCGTGTACATTAGTGCAAGGAATTTATCATAGTGGCTGCCTTGAGGTCTGACATACACAATAATTGCTGAACCATAGAACAGACAGACTACAATGAGATGAGATGAACAGGTTGAAAAAGCTTTCTTTTTCCCATCCTTGCTTTTAATCTTCAGGACAGTAACTATTATGCAAATGTATAATGTGACAATTGTAACAAATGGAAAAACAACGGAAATAATTGCAGCCAACACTGTAACCATGCCACTGTAAAAAGAGTTGGAACATGCCACATTTTGCACTGGAGCCAGATCACAGAAAAAGTGGTCAATCATGTTAGGGCCACAAAACTCCAAAAGAACAGTAAGACATGTAGGGAGGAAGGAAACAAAGAAACCACCAATCCATGGAAGAACTGCTAATTTTGAACAAAATTTACTGTTCATAATTGTTGAATATCTCAATGGATTGTTTATAGCCAGGTATCGATCAAAAACCATTAATGCAAGGAGAAAGCATTCAGTTTCCCCCAAAGCATTAAAGGCATACATTTGTGCAAAGCAGCCAATGAATATTATGGTCTTCTTGGTCTGAAGTAGGATTGATAAGAGATTTGGAACAGAAACTGAGATAAACATTATTTCTAAAACAGCAAATATACTAATGAAAAAATACATGGGGCTATGAAGTGAAGCCTCCATTCTAACTAAAAGAATTATGGCAAGGTTTCCAAAGACACATGTAATGTATGCTAGAAGTGTAAGGCAATACAAAACCTTTTGAAATGCATGGAAGTCGGAAAACCCCAACAGAAGAAATTCCCTCATCACAGTGTTGTTGGTATCTTGCATTGTATTCTGAAAAGGCATAAAAAAAGATGTATAGTTTATACTCACTAATGGAGATCTTAACATGAACTTGTACTCATGAAATATTTAAAGACAATACTCTTGCAAGAAACAAGGCACCATAATTTGTCAGGATATACTGGTAATTTTCCTTGTTCATCTTTACAGATTGCCATGGTGCCTTTAACATGCCTATTAAAATTCCAGGATTCTCAAAGATGCAGCAAAGACACACTTCCTACATATCAATGTATGTCTGTTAACAGGCTTTCATGTATTGCATACTAAATTTCAGTTGAGAACATGACAATACTGCATTGCCTGGAAGACCATGTTTTCTTTTGTGTATTCTGTATTCATTCTAAAGCCTCATACACACGATAGGACTTTGTACAAACTTTCCCTTGGATTTTTGTACAAAGGGCGTCGGCCCTGAACTTGTATTGCATACACACAGCAGGACTTTTTCAGCCAACTTTCACCAAATCACGTGGTTTTTCTGCTCTTTACCGCCATCTTTGGTCAACTTTTGTATTGTTGTCTGATCTTTTGCATTGGTTCTGAGCATGCCCGTTTGTACTTTGTACAAAAGTCCTATGGTTTTCTGTACACACGATCAGACTTTGCTCCATTGGACTTTTGTTGCCAGAAAGTTTGTCCGTTCGCACAGCCAACAAAAGTCAGATGAAAACCAAAAAAGTTTGTCCGATGGAGCGTACACACAGTCGGATGTTGCTCCAAAACAGCTAATTTGCATGTTTGTTGTCAAAAAGTCTGATCGTGTGTATGGGCCTTTAGAAAACTAAAATGTACGTAAACTTATTCACTAAAACCTCATATCAATTTTTATTTCAAATAGTTTTTATTGAGGTTAAACATAGAAATATAGCATGGTGGGTGCAAGAGATCACACTTATAAATGATACAGTTGCTTCTGTAGAAGATAGTCCTTAGACAAACAAGTATGGTACAATCCAAAATGGTAAATTAATGTGTATTCATGTAACAATGAATGTGGGAATTATAGATGCGGACAAGTTACACTCAAGTTTAGAGTAAACTATTAATATAACACTGTGCAATTAGGGTTGTTTAGCCATAGTAACCACTTCTGGGCAAATTTAGAGTATGAAAGGTTCCGTATGGCAAATCTCTGTTCCATATCTCATTGTTGATGGATTGTTGTGACTGTTTTGGATATAGTAGGTATTTTTGGTGTTTTCTAAAGTCTAGTAATCATCAATTTTGCTGCTTGGAGTATCTGGATAGTTCTTGATTTAAAGGGGAGTTCTTCTGTGCCTATGTGGAGTAAGGCCATTTTGGGGTCTGGGCTAATTACTTTATGTATCACTCCTGCCACTAGTTTAAATATCTTATTCCAATATGATATTAGCGATTTGTAGGACCACATAATATGTATCAGGGAACCTTGGTCTCCGCATTGGGGCCAGCAATGAGGTGAGGTATTGGGTTAAATTTTAGAGAGTTTCAAGGGTGTAAAGTACCAGAAGTGAATAATTTTTAGATAAGACTCCCAGTGGTTCATACATCTGGAGGCGTTGGTGTGTATGAGAATATTTTTTGCTAAGATAAGTCAGGTATATTACTGCCAAGGGTACTTTCCCATTTGTTTAGTGAAGGTGCCCTAATGAGGAATTTTATGTTAAGATATGAATAGAAAAAGGATATTCCATGTCCTAGGTATTTGGGGTTTTCAAAAAAGCGCAAAATAGGGGTTGGATGATGTTAGGAGAGATTGTGAAGGTGCTCAGATAATGATAAATTCTTATACATGTGTAGAATTCAGAGGGGGTAAGGCAAAGGTGTTCTGCAAGGCACGGAAAGGCAGTAGTTTATTGTCTACATAATGGTCTTGAAGGTTGTAGATCTTTCTACTTGTTCAGGGTGTTAACCACTAGGCATCCTCGCTATAGCCGAAAGACGGCTGCGCACGGACGCCAATTGTTGGGAGGGCGTTCCTGGACGTCCTCCTGTTTACTTCCGCGTTGCACGCTCCTGCGAGCGCGCATCGGGGAAGTTCTGTGCCAGCCGTGTTCCCTGGACACAGCCAGTCACAGATTGCGGCCAATCAGAGCGGCCGTTTACAGCGCGATCAGACCTGCCAATGAGAGATGATCTCAAGTGTAAACATATGAGATCATCTCTCATTGTCGTCTCTCTCTCCTCACACAGAGACAGCATGTGAGGAGAGAGAGGGATCTGTGTTGAAGCTGACCGATTTGTGCAAGTAATTTGTATTGTACAAAATCCCATCTATGCCCATACAGTGTCACAGTGCCATCTTTTATCAGTGCCATCTGTTATCAGTGCCACTTATCAGTGCCATCTGTTATCAGTGCCACTTATCAGTGCCATCTGTCGTCAGTGCTATCTGTCAGTGCCACCTGCCACATCAGTGCCACCTCTAAGTGTCACCTGCCACATCAGTGTCACTTATCAGTGTCACTTGTCAGTGTTACCTGCCACATCAGTGCCACATCAATGCCACATGTCATCAGTGCCATCTGTCACCAGTGCCATCTGCCAGTGTCACGTGTCATCAGTGCCACTTATCCATGCCGCCTAACAGTGTCACCTGCCACATCAGTGTCATATATCAGTGTCACCTGCCACATCAGTGTCACCTGCCCCATCAGTGCCATTTGTGAGAATATCACAAAGATTATTTTCAGCCGAGGAGGCATACAATATTCTTGTGGCTAACGAGAGCAACGGGGAGCTCTCCGCTTCGGATTCCTCATTTTCGGATTGTGAGTCTGACGTGGACTACGAGCCTATCCTAACCAGTGGAACACAGACAGCCTCAGAGGAGGAAGATGAGAGTCCGCCCACCAGAAGAAGGTGTACTGGTGAGGAGGCAGTGCCACCCACCAGCACCGCAATGCCATCCACCAGCACCGCAATGCCATCCAGCACCGCAGTACCTCGGCAAAGGCCACGTACCAGTGGGGTGTCAGCTCAGTCCCAAAGGGTTAGGTCCCATGCCAGCCTTCCCTATTCCCTTCAGAACCCCTTATGGCTTTCTCCCAATTCAGGAGAAGCTATCATTCCCCCTTTCACTGCCCAGCCAAGAGTCCAGGTGAACACAGAACAATTTTAACCAATCGATTTTTTCAATCTTATTTTTACTGAGGAAATGCTTGCATCAGTTGTGGTCCAGTCCAACCTATATGCCCAACAATTTATTGCAAGCAACCCAATGTCCTATTATGCCCACCCCTAAGCCCTTGTACACACGGTCGGAGAATCCGTCGGAATGTGTCCTATTAGACCATGTCGTCGGATAATCCGACTGTGTGTGGTATACATCGGACTGATTCCATCCGAATATCCGTCGGACCCAATTTTCCAACATGTTGGAAATATTTCCCGACCAACTGGGCCGGTCGGACATACTCCGATCATGTGTAGCGAATTTTGATCGGACCAAGTGCCACGCATGCTCAGATCAAATTCCTACATCAAAGCTATTGGCTACTAGCCTGAATGTAGTCCCATCGTAATGAAATTACGTCATCACGTTCTGAAAGATCGGATTTTTCGACAACTTAGTCCGACCGTGTGTATGCAACAGTTTCGGACAAGATCCGACAGACAAAATCCGACGGAGAAAATCCGACGGATTTGGTTGTCGAAATCTCCGACCGTGTGTACAGGGGCTAAGAGTGGAGAGCCCTAACAGTGGAGGAGTTTAACATTTTTTTGGGCCTCACATTCTGTATGGGACTAAGCAAAAAAAATGTTTTACGTTCATATTGGTCTACCCTCCCCATCCACCACATGCCCATCTTTTCCTCAGTAATGTCCAGGACCAGATATCTCATGATTATGAGATTCCTACACTACAATGATAATACCCAGTGCACTCCCCGAAATGACTCAAATTTTGACAGGCTTTATAACATTCGGCCACTACTCAACTATTTTCCTGATATCTTCCCCCAGTTGTTTACCCCAGACCAACACATTTGCGTGGATGAGTCCCTTGTCAAATTTGCTGGCAGGCTGGGCATAAAACAATTTATTCCCTCCAAAAGGGCCCGCTATGGGGTGAAGATGTACAAATTGTGCGACCGCACTACAGGGTATACCTATGCCTTCAAGGTATACGAAGGGAAGGACACCCAGGTACATCACCCAATTGCCCAGAATACATTGGATCAAGTGGGAAAGTTATTTGGGAACTCATAAATCCACTCCTGGAGAAAGGCTACCATCTCTATGTGGACAACTTTTATACAAGTTTACCCCTGTTCCGCAACCTTCACAGAAAGAACACTCCCGCATGTGGCACCGTAAGGATGGACTGGAAGGGCTTACCTCAAAGCCTCGTCAACAAGAAGCTAAGAAGAGGGGAGACTGTGAGCTTATGGAATGAGGAAATTCTGTCTGTGAAGTGGAGGGACAGAAGGGATGTGTACGTTCTTTCATCGATCCACAATAATACCTTTGTGGAGATCAACAGGAGGGATGGCCGAGTTCAAAAGCCAACATGTATCCACGAATACAATATTTTCATGGGGGGTGTCGACTTCAACGACCAGATGCTCGAACCCTACCTTGCCACAAGACGAACATACCAGTGGTATAAAAAAAGTTTCCATTTATTTATTTAATTTTGGCCATATACAACAGTTACGTTATTTATCACAAATCCACTGAAAGACCCAAATTCTTCCTTGCCTACCAAGTGGAAATCACCACTGTCCTTGCATTCCCAAATGGCCCACCAGAAACCATTCGATCTGATGTGATTAGTAGACTCTCCGAACGACACTTTCCCGAAAAAATCCCTCCCAGACCAACAGGCCAAAAACGGCAGAAAAAATGCAGCGTGTGCATCAAAGGAGGAGTGAGAAAAGACACCACTTTTTATTGTCCCCAATGTCCTTCCCAACCAGACCTCTGTGTAGTTGGCTGTTTCCGCCGTTACCGTACTTCACTACATTATTATTGAAGTATGGTAAACATAACCCTCAATTCCTGCCATTTACCTTCACACCCCTTATGACTCTACTTGCTCTGTAACTGACCCTGGCTTGTTATTCGACCACGCTTCTGCCTACCGATTCTGTTTATACCTCTGCCTGATCTGGAACTGACCCTGGCTTGTTATTCGACCATGCTTCTGCCTACCAATTCTGTTCATACTTCTGCCTGATCTGGAACTGACCCTGGCTTGTTATTCGACCATGCTTCTGCCTACCAATTCTGTTCATACTTCTGCCTGATCTGGAACTGACCCTGGACTGTTTGACCATCCTTTTTGCTTGCCTCTTGGACTGATCTTGTACCCTGCCACTGGACTAGTGGGATTCATAACACAGGGGTCTCGCATATGTGAGGGGCTCCAGAATTGTTTTTCTGGATGAAGAAAACATTTTTTTTTTTTTCTCATTCGTAGATTAGGGTCTGGAGACTCAGAGGCTTTAAAGAGATTTGGGTGGGAGAAGCCTTTGCCCCTATCCCCATTCTGTCCTGAACTAGGCCCTACTTTTTCTTGCTGCCTGTAGGATCTATGCCATCATGCCTCTGCCTGTCGCATGAACTGACCACATCACATGGGTGGACCATTGCTGACAATCTCTGCCTGCACTGATCCTGGACTGTATCCCTGCCTGTACCGACTATGGAAAGTGTTCCTGCCTGTTGCCTGGACAATTGCGTTTGCTTTTGCTGACCAAGTCCCTGCCTGCTGCCTGGACCAGTGCTGTCCTCCTGTGGACAACTGTGCTACTAAAACCACAGGTAATATTTTTTTACCCTTTTCTCAGCAGAATGTTTTTTGGGGTGTAATTATTGGTATGTGCATGCTATGTGTCCCTAGAACACCTAACGGTGTTCCTTGTATGTGACCAGGCTGTGTAAAAAAACATGTGGTATTTCCATACTCAGGAGGAGTAGCAGAATGTATTTTGGGGTGTCATTATTGCTATGTACATGCTATGTGTTGGAAATATCTATAAATGGACAATTTTGTGTAAAAAAAAAAAAAAAAAAAATGCATTTTCATTTTTTTCCACATGTTCCAAAAACTTCTGGAAAAAAATGAACCATTCAAAAGACTCATTATGCCTCCTAGATTATACGTTGGGGTGCTAGCTTTCCAAAATGGGGTAATTTTGTGGATGTTTACATTGTCCTGGTGCTCCAGGGCCTTCAAAAGTGTAATAGGTGGTTGAGAAATGAGATTTGTAATTGATGCTCCTAAAACCATTGAAAGTGCTATTTCAATGTTGGGCCTCTGTATGTGGCCAGGCTGTATAAAAGTCTCACACATGTGGTATCGCAGTACTCAGGAGGATTAGCAGAATGTATTTAGGGGTGTCATTTTTGCTATGTACATGCTATGTGTTGGAAATATCTTATAAATGGACAATTTTGTTTAAAAAAAATGCGTTTTCATTTTTTTCCACATTTTCCAAAAACTTGGAAAAAATGAACCATTCAAAAGACTCATTATGCCTCCTAGATTATACGTTGGGGTATTCGATTTCCAAAATGGGGTCATTTTGTGGGCGTTTCCATTGTCCTGGTGCTCCAGGGCTTTCAAAATTGTAATAGGAAGTCAACAAGTTAAATGTGTAATTTATGTTCCTAGAACACCTGATGGTGCACCCTGCATATTGGACCTCTCTATGTGGCCAGGCTGTGAAAAAATCCCACACATGTGGTATCGCCATACTTAGGAGGAGTAGCAGAATGTATTTTGGGGCATCATTTTTGGTATACACATGCCATGTGAGAGAAATAACCTATTACAATGACAATTTTGTGGAAAAAAAAATCTTCATTTTGCAAAGAATTGTGGGAAAAAAATTACAACATCAAACGCCTCACCACACATCTTACTAAATACCTTGGAGTGTCTACTTTCAAAAAAGGGGTAATTTGTGGGGTATTTGTACATCCCTGGCTTGTTTGGGTCGCAAGAAATGAGATAGGCCACCTGTACTTCAGGTGTGATAAAATGTTTATGATTTGCACCACAACTTGTAGACTCTCTAACTTTCACAAAGACCAAATAATATCCACTAATTTGGGTTATTTTTACCAAAGATATGTAGCAGTATAAATTGTGGCCAAAATGTATGAAGAAACATTTATAATTTGCAAAATTTTATCACAGAAACTAAGAAATTATTTTTTTTTCCAAATTTTCGGTCTTTTTTCATTTATAGCACAAAAATAAAAAACCCAGAGATGATCAAATACCACCAAAAGAAAGCTCTATTTGTATGAAAAAAGTACGAAAAATTCATTTGGGTACAGTATTGCATGACTGAGTAATTGTTATTCAAAGTGTGAGAGCACCGGAAGCTGAAAATTGCCCTAGTTACAAGGGGGGGTTTAAGTGCCCAGTTGTCAAGTGGTTACATTTAGGTCAGGTATTATAGCTTTAAGGATATCAACAAGTAGATGTAGTGATATAAATACTGGGAATTTGTGAGGTCCAATCTTCAAGGGATGCTTAATGCGTACACACGAGCAGAGTGTCCGACAGAAAAAGTCAGACGAAAGCTTTTCATCGTATATTCCGATTGTGTGTATGTCTCATCAGACTTTTTTTTTTTTGTTTACGAAAATTCTGATGGACCTAGAAATAGAACATGTTTTAAACATTTCTGACGGAACCAATTCCTATCTGGAAAACCGCTCGTCTGTATGCTGTTCAGACGGACCAAAAACGACGCATGCTCTAAAACAAGTACAAGACAGAGGCTATTGGCTACTGGCTATTGAACTTCCTTTTTCTAGTCCTGTCGTACGTGTTGTACGTCACCGCATTCTTAATGATCAGACTTTCGCATGATCGTGTGTACGCAAGACAGTTTCAGCGGAACTCCGTCAGAAAAACCTTCGGAATTTATTCTGATGGGAAAACCAGTCGTGTGTACGTGGCATTAATGCTCATATCAATTTTTAACCCATGTAATTTCACAATCATAAAACTGCAACCTTCATCTATTAATACCTGGTGATTTTAGCTATGAAGGTTTTTGTTCAGGTATTTCCTGTAATAAGGTGCCAACACTCGTTCAGGGTGACAGTACAGAAGTAACTGAGAGACAGGATCATTATTTTTATTTTTTACTCTAATATCTGACACTGGAGAAGGTGATTCTGCCTGGGTTTGAGAACCTTTTTAAAAGCTTGAATTTTGCAAACTGTGATGCCAACCCCTTTGAAGTTTATAAGGATGAACCTTGTTATTCAGTACTGGACAATTTGCAACAGCTTGCTTATTAGCCCAACAAACATAGGGCATAGGAAAATGGGCTCTAACATAGAGGACCAAAGCTAAAAAGTATGTCTGTCTACACAGAATTATCAGTTCTTCCTAACTGCTATAACACACACTGGCATTATGACTGCTGCACAATAACCCTTTTATAGAATGGTACTGGGATATCAATTCCTTTTGCAAATCTTTTTTAAAAAGTCCAACTGCATAAGGTAGAGAAATATATTAGTGCCTAATGCCCCATACACACGATCAGAAATTGTGCCAGCAAAATTCGGATGTGAGCTTTTGGTCAGAAATTCCGACCGCGTGTATGCTCCATCGGACTTTTGCTGGTAGAATTCCAGCCAGCAAAAGATTAAGAGCAGGTTCTCCATTTTTCGGTTGTAAAAAGTTCCTATATAAAAATGCGTTTGTTTTGTGTGACCGTGTGTATGCAAGGCAAGCTTGAGCGGAATTCCATCAGAAAAAACATCCAAGTTTTTCCTGACGGAATTTCTGATCGTGTGTATGGGTCATTAGGCTTAATTTACTAAACGTAAGGCTATATAAAATGCAAAGTGAAAAGAAGATGTATTCCCTTTAGATATTTGATTCTGTGAAACATAAATAAAAAATGTAGAGCTTCTCCAAATGACTGAATATCCAAAGTTATCACAACTATACTTCAATTCACTCAGTTAAAGTTATTTGGGTCTTCTTTTGGAAATCAGGTCTATCGTCCTTACGATTGTTAATGCATATCTGTATTTAATCACATAATTCCCTCCCCACTGCCAAAAGACAAACTATACATATAAGAACATTCAGGTAAATAAATGAAAACCATTTTTTTGTTTGTTTTCAGAGTGGAAAAGGGACAAACAATTAACAGTGATCAGAAATGTGAAATGATTTGGACCAATGTTACACTTTAATAATTAATGGGGATTGTATAACATTGCTTATGTATAAAACAATGTAAAGTATAATTAAGTATTAAAGTGATACTAAACTGGTTTAAAAAATATAAAATCTATTCAAGTATGTATTCTTTACTCAGAAATGTCCCGTCTATTGCTCTAAGCCACCTCTAAATCTAAGAATTCTTTCTTTTTTTTCTGCTATGATCAGACTTACTGTTAGAGGGGGGCTATGTTCAGTCTTTATGGTCCCACTGTATACAGGAACATAATCACCCTCACTTGCTCACTCCTGAAATGGTTTAGGGATTATGGACTATGGGCTTTGTAGTGTGCATAAAATAGTGCACATGACCTCAAATTACCTGTGCTGCTCAAACAACAAGAAGTGATGGGGAGAAAGAAAGGTTCAGGAGCTCACAGAGGCAGAAAAACACAGTGGGATTTGATGTCATGAAAAATAAATCACAGGGCCATTAAATAGTGAATGGTAATGGACTATTTTTAAAGAATAAGGATATTGTTTAGTGTCACTCTATATATATATATATATATATATATATATATATATATAGTGTTATATTTAAATAAATGTAATACATGTAGACCTAATTTATATTGACTCAAAAAACTATTGCACGTTGGTTGTGAATTACTCTAACAATCAATGTATTTTTATGTGTAACTTAAATTGGGTAATTTAAATTATTAAATAAATGATTACACCATTTTTATCCATTAACAGCAAAAGGTGTACATTGTGAAATACATACTTATTGTTTTTATACAATATGTAATTCAAGTGTATTTAGAGTCAAAATTTTGTAATTCCCCAGTGTAAATACGGTATAAGAAAATATTGATAATCTAAGATAGAATTTACGTTAAAACATATGCTCCATTGTGCTGTCCATGTTTTGCCTATACATTAAATTATGTTGTATTTTTGTTTGTTCATGAAAATATTATAAACCTCATAATTCACTTAACAGTCAACAGAAAGACACAATGAAGCTTACTTTCTAGTTTCCAGTAGAACAGATGTATAATGTTCATTGCTGTAATACCTAAGCATAAACACACATTGTAAGCTAATGTGATGCAATATGTTTCGCTGTAGATTAAAAGTGTTCTGACAATGTGATTCTATGGTCTTTTATAATACACATATTGGGAGCTAATGTATATGGGAATTGTTGATTTATCCTCTAATCCATGTGTTATGAGACTTAGAATAATTAGTGTCAGTCTCTTGAGTTTATTTTACTATATATATATATATATATATATATATATATATATATATATATATATATTTATTTATTTTTATGTAATCTTTATTTGTAAAACAGAGAATACAGCACAACAATGCCCTACTTATGAGGGTTTGCATCGGCTACAAAAGCTACAAAAACATGCAGTGTAAAAGAGAAGCAAAGGAAAACTAGGGAAAAGGAAAAAGGGGAAAAGGTAAAATATCGTAGCTAATGGGGCTACCTTGGGCAAGCATTCTGACTGCATAAAACACGAGACCCACACTGAGGGCTAACTCTAGCACTCCAGAGTGTCACACCATGAAGTGGCCACAGGAGACCCCACCGGCTCTACCACCGGAGGGGGGGCAATAAAGCCTCCATCAAACCATCCAGGGGCAACGTTACCAGGGCCCATCCCAAGACCACCCAGGGTGAAGACCCTGCTAATGTAGCAGAACCATAGGTCAGGTATTTCACCCAGTGCAATATACATAGCACTACAAGAACAGGAACTTCCACAATGATCTGGATCATTGGGAAAGAATGAAAAACAAAAACATTGGCCAGGAGTGCAAAGATTGGGTTCAGGTATTAGCAGCACAATTCAAGAAGGTACTCTCAACGAGGTTTCTGCCAAATCCAACAAAGTAACCTCCAGGCTGGACGGCACTGGATCAGGATCAGCAGGATACTCCTGCCAAGGTGCTCAAATACTAGTAAAGCGCTCACATCTGTCCTTACACGTCACTACTCACCTCCGGCTTCTTGATCTCAGCCACTTCCCTGAGCCACTCCTCTCTAGTGGGCACTTGTGGGCATTTCCAGTAAATAGGTATAAGTTGTTTAGTCGCATTCAAGGGGTGTGATAATACACTTTTCTTGTAATGGCTCAGAGGGAGGGTAGGGATGTGTAGGAGGAAGTAAGCAGAGGAGATCGGGACAGCAACCCCATGAATGTCCTTTATCTGAGTTTTCATACATAACCAAATAGGTGCGCATTCCTACCAGAGGTGAAGAAGTGTATCTCTCTGACCACATCCGCATCAGCAAAAATCTGTGACCGACGGGTAGATATGTGAGAGAGCTGCAGGTACCTGATAGCAACGCATCAAGAGTTTATATATAGTCTCCTGTGTCTTGGATTCTATGGAGCTAGAGTGTGTCAGTTTATAAATGTGTGTTATTTGTTCAGCCGAGAACACCAACTCAAGGTCATACTCCCACTCCCAAATAAAGGCCGGCTTTGGCATAGTGGGGGCAAATCCCAGAAGAATTATATGAGGTGTAGCCTCCTTTTCAATGAATAGATGCTCATAGGGGTTTAGAGTAGAGAGTTCCCTAATAGAACCCCCGTCGACCGCAAAAAAATGGTGCAGTTGTTTATAGTGCCACCAGTCTATCTATCTATCTATCTATCTATCTATCTATCTATCTATCTTACTAGAATGATTTAAATAAAACTTTACCCACTTGCCACCCACAAACATTAGTTTTACTGCAAGCGGGCGGTAGCTATGGGCCAGGCGACGTACCTACAGTATATGTTTCTTCCCAGCACATGCGCACCCCCCCCCCAGCCAGGTTAGCAGCATACCGCTCCTGTGACACTAGCCGCTTTGAGTGTTCGGAGTATCAAGCCGGTCAAGTCCCTCTATCCTAATCTCACTCATTCATGTCTTTATGGACCTTGCTTTGTGTACCCTCACCCCAAAGCACCTTGTCCCCATATTGATGGGGACAAGGGCCTCTTCCTCACAACACTGGGCGATGGTTATAGGGGTCTGCGGACAGGGGGGCTTATCAAACTCTGGAAGCCCCCTTTAACAAGAGGTCCCCCAGATCCAGGCCCTCCCAATGTGAATGAGTACGAGGTACATAGTACCCCCACCCATTCCACCAAAAAGTGAAAAAAGTGAATAATGACACAACACAAATTTTTGACAATTCCTTTATTAAAACATTTTTTTAAATGTCCTCCAGTGTAGATCAATCATCAATTACTATGCCCGCCACACCTCTGGACCCGAGAAAAGCAAAAATAGAACAACCTCTGGCTTCGTCGAATGCTCCTGCCGACTGCCTGCTCCGCCATCTGACATATCTTAAATAGTTAAGAGGTGGAGTCACCCGATGATGTCAGTGGTTGAACCCACCCCGTGATGTCACTACTGGGTTGATGATGTCACAAGGGGCAGTGTCGCCCCCGATGTCATCGGGTGATTCTACCCCTCAGCTATTTAGGAAATGTCAGACGGCGGAGCAGCAAGTCGGAATTCAAAAATGCCAAAATTGTTTTGTTTTGTTTTTTCGCAGTCTGACAGTGGCAGCGAGCATTGTAATTGATGACAGATCTACTTTGGTGTGTATATATATATATATATATATATATATATATATATATATATATATATATATATATATACTTTTTTTTGATAAAGGGATTGTCAAAAACTTGTGTTGTCTCTTTATTCACTTTTTACTATGTACCCCCTTACTCATTCACATAGAGGGGGCAGATTCCGATAAGCCCCCCGCCCGCAGACACCCATAACCCCCACCCAGAGTTGTGCCCCAAAGCATTCCATTACATTAAGCGCATATGGCCTGGCATGGTTCAGGAGCGATGCACTCAGTCATCCCCCTCCTTTCCTGGCCTGCTGGGCTGCATGCTCGGATAAGGGTCTTTTGGGGGTGATCCCATGCTGTTTTTTCTTTCAATTTTGGCCCATTGGGCCTGGTATAGATTGGAGGGGACATTTCAGCTCTCAGCGGGGAAGCCTGCTGACAACTGATGAGTCATCAGCTAAGGATGTGGCACCGAGCTTCCCAGCCCACTCCTTGAAGTAGTTGTAAACCCTGCTACACCATTTTTACCTACAGGTAAGCCTATAATAGGCTTACCTGTAGGTACCATGAATATCTCCATAACTTACACAGTTTTAGAGATATTCACTGTATCCACATGTGCCGACATCATCGGCACATGTGCACTGAAGAAACGGCCTGCTCGCAGCATCTCTTCAGTAGCCGTGCTGTGACCGGCGTGGGACTGACTTTATCGGGTGATTCTGCCCCTTAGCTTTTTAAAAAATGTCAGACAGTGGAGCAGCAAGTCGGCATTCAAAGATTCTGTTTTTTTTTTCGTGGTCCGGCGGTGGCAGCGGGTGTTGTGATTGACTACGGATCTACTTTGGTGGATATAGATATAGATATAGATATATATATATATATATATATATATATATATATATATATATATATATATATATATATATATATATATATATATATATATATATATATATATTTTTTTTTTATTTGATAAAGGGATTGTCAAAAACTTGTGTTTTCTCTTTGTTCACATTTTACACTTTTTTGGTGAATGGGTAGGGCAACTATCCACTCCCATATTCATTCACATAGGGGTGGCAGATTCCCATAAGTGACCCACCCACAGACCCCCACAACCAATGCCCAGGGTTGTGGGGACAAAGTGCTTTGCGGTGGGGGGCATAGCCTCCCTTGCCCTAAAGCACTCTATGAGGGCATGTGGCCTGGCATGGTTCAGGAGGGGGGGGGGGCAGTCGCTCATCCCTCTCCTTTCCTGGCCTGCTAGGCTACATGTTCAAATGGTGACCATCGGATTAAGTGACAGAGTGTACTCCTATATGTTTGCCTGTCTGGTCTAAGTGGCCACCTATTTCTGAGCTGTTACATCCACCCGAATTAGTGAATATTAATTTAACCATCATGAGGGCTCTGCCTCCCCTCGACAACAGCAGTTTTGGGTATTGATGCTATACCGGGTTTGTTAAGCCCCCTTTCAGCAAATAACTTCATGCTTAAGGGCTAGACACTATAGACGAGCATATCTGGGATATACCTCTGCGCTGTTTTTAGTTTTAATACTTTATGTGGAATGTGTTGTATATGACAGTCTTAGCAATCTTAGCAATCCGGAATAAGCTCTGCAATAAGCATGGGTCAGAATTTGTGCAGTTCGGGTGATCTTATATATTAAGTGAGTGTTTACACGCCCCAATCTGGTAAGCGTGCATTCTTACTGATGATTGCTTTTGGCTTGGTGAAGGTGGACCACACGATTGATTGGCATCTTCTTAAAAAGATATCCCTTTCACTACAAGGACTTTGTTGGACTTTTTTTGTTGGGTGTGGGTTTATTGGTTCACTTATTTATGCACATTGTTTTTTGTTTTTAGTTATTTACTTTTTTCACATATTTGATTAATTTGCCACTGGGATTTTATTAAATTATTTATAATTGTATTCATCACTATATTTATTTATTATATATATATATTTATAATCAATCACTTTATTTATTATATTTATATTTGTATATACAATCATTTATTCACTTATAGGTATTTAATTATGATTGTTCATGAATTCATTTAGATGTAATGTGGTTTATGAATTTGACATTATTAAGTCTCACTTAATTAATCAAATATTATTTGATCAATTTTTCATATAGTCCATAAATATTGATAACATCAGTGGGTCACATAGAGTGGGATAGGTAGCGCAGCCACATTTATATTTTTTAACATCAGGGGTGATTGAAGGGTTAAATGGGTTCCCTGGGAATGCTGGTTTAACTGTAGGAAGACAGAGATCTGTGTTCCTGCTTAGCAGAAACACAAGATCTCTGTCTTCCTTACTAGGAGAACAGCGATCTGCCTTGTTTACATAGGCAGGCCACCGTTCTGCCTCTTTTGGAACAATCGCTGGGCATTCCGAGCGGACATCGGGTCCTCTGGACCCACTCATTGGCTCCCGCTGTGTCCAATCACAGCGGGAGAGGGGCTCCAGCGAGACTCACACGCACCCCAGATCTGAAGAAAAAAATCACATACAGGTTTGTGATTTCGCACTTAAGGGCCGCCCTGCTGCAGTATATGTATGTCGGGGGACCCTTAAGCGGTAATGAAATGTAGCTGACTGATTGGACAGTAGACTGATTCCAAGCCAAATTCAGGTTCTTACACTGCTTGTATTTATGTCGGCAGAATGGCACGGGCAGGCAAACTGGCATACAGGTACGTCCAGTTGAAATTTCCGCCCTGCCATTGCGTGCGCGGTCGGGACCCCTGTGAGTCCGCGGGGATACCCGCCATCGTCTTGCGGGGAGGCTGAACAGGGAGATGCGGAAGTAAACAGCATCTCCCCATTATGTCTAGCAACAAGTGACAGTGATCTCTGCTCCCTGTGATTGGAGCAGAGATCAGTGTTCACTAGTACACAGCCCAGCCCCCCACAGTTATTAACACGCCCCTAGGACACACTTAACCCCTACACTGTCACCCCCTGGTTAACTCCTTCACTGCCAGTGTCATTTACACAGTAATCAGTGCATTTGCATAGCACTGATTGCTGTATAAATGACAATGGTCCCAAAAATGTGTCAAAAATGTCCGTAGTATCCGACCATAATGTCTCAGTCACAATAAAAATCGCTGATCGCCGCCATTACTAGTAAAAAAAATAAAAAATAAAATGCCATAAAACTATCCCCTATTTTGTAAATGCTATAAATTTTGCGCAAACCAATCAATAATCGCTTATCGCGATTTTTTTTTACCAAAAATATGTAGAAGAATACGTATCTGCCTAAACTGAGGAAAAAAAATTTTTTAATATATTTTTGGGGGATATTTATTATAGCAAAAAGTAAAAAATAATGCGTTTTTTTTCAAAATTAATGCTCTTTTTTGTTTATAGCGTAAAAAAAAAAAATTGCAGGGGTTATCAAATACCACAGAAGAAAGCTCTATTTGTGGGAAAAAAAGGACATCAATTTTGTTTGGGAGCCACGTCGCAGGACGGCGCAATTGTCAGTTAAAGCGACGCAGTGCCAAATCGCAAAAAGTGGTCTGGTCTTAAGCCAGCAAAATGGGCCGGTCTGAAAGTGGTTAATGATCACAGAGCAGAATTAATGTTAAATCCAAGTATATATATATGAGACACGGCTTTAGCTGACATACAGTAATTCAATACCATATTTTATAAATGTAAAATATTTATTCAAATTCTATTCTGTTAGACTGTAGATGTTCCAAGTCAACTTACTACATTGTTTAGTATAAGGAAATATAAAAAAAAGTTGGGGTTGAACTTTTTCACACAGTTCTTAAAATGTCTTTGAACCATAGCTATATGATAGCCTAGATATATTTTACACAAGCACTTTAAAATAAATTGCATGATGACCTTATGTTAAACTGGACCCTGCAACAAAATATTTCTTATTCATTTTCTAAAATAATTCTATACTCCTCTTTTCTGTAAAATATAAATAAAAGGATTTAGTAGAGGAGTAACAACAGTATGCATGAGTGCAAGGAATTTATCATAGCGGCTGTGTTTGTGCTTAATATAGACAATAATATCTGAACTGTAAAACAGACTACAGGATGGAAAGAAGAAGCCTTCTGTTTCCCTTATGGCTGTCAATCTTTAGCACAGTTATTATTATACATATATAAATATCACAATTGTGATGAAAAGGGAGGCAACTGAAAAAAGAGCTACCCAGTGCCGCCTTCCCTTTACTGTCTAATCCAATGTGTGCTTACTTTAACGCCTCGGGTACTATTGTACCCAAAAAAGGGTTGCTTGTCCATATCACAGTGATCCCCAAAGAAGGGAAAGATCATACCCCTAGCAGCTATAGACCAATTTCACTTCTGAACACCAATATAAAAGTATTGGCAAGGATCTTAGCTAACCATCTTAAACACTTAATGCCAACCGTGATTCATCCAGACCAGATGAGTTTTATTACTGGGAAGAAAGCTAGGGACAACTCTAACCATTTGATCCAATTGATCCATTGGGAACAATCACAGTCTGACCATCCACCCTGTCTCCTGCTTTCTACTTATGCTGAAAGGCAATCAACAGGGTGGACTAAGGCCCAGTCTAATCAATACTGCCCAAAGGTAGACCCATACCTTCGGGCGGTATTGATTAGACTTAGCCTTGGTCCTAATGTGCTCTCCTGGATAGCTTCGCTCTATAGCTCCCCTGAGGCCCATTAAGGTGAATGGAGTCCTCTCAGACGCATTTCCTATCCATAATGGTACTAGGCAGGGGTGCCCATTGTCCCCCCTCATTTTTACACTCACCCTAGAACCATTGCTCAATATGATTCGTCTGAATCCAGATATTAAAGGTTTCTGTGTAGGGTCAGGAGAGCATAAACTATCAGTTTATGCGGACAATGTTTTGTTCTATGTTGCTGACCCCTTGATCTCTCTCCCCAACATCATGGCTGAATTTAAGAGTTTTAGCTTACTTTCTCATTTCAAAATCAATTATCATAAGTCTGAAATTCCATCTTTGAATATCCCCTCGAGCTTGCATACACGGGTGCAATCCTCATTCTCCTTTACCTGGTGCCACACTCACTTGAAATATTTGGGTATTCACCTTACCCCCCTTTGCTCCCAGCTTTATACTGGTAATTATGCCCCGCTACTTTCCACCATAAAAACAGATCTGCAAAGCTAGGACAGAGAAACCTGGTGGATGGGCCAAGTCAGTGTGTTAAAGATGAAAGTGTTACCCCGAATGCTGTTTTACCTACAAATGGTGCCTATCTCTTTGCTCAGGACTTTCTTTTTGAACCTTCACAGTCTTTTCCTGAAATATATCTGGCATGGGTGAAGTCCACGTGTGGCTCTTCGCATCCTGCAGGGACCTAAGTGGATGAGTGGCCTGGGCATACCAGATATCTGCAAGTATTATGAGGTGATTGCCCCGCAATGAATATTGAACTGGCACCATATGTGTCCACTAAGGTGTGGGTATCTTTCGAAAAATGTATAGCTGGTGGCAACTTATCCCATGTACCCTGGGTACCCTGGAAACATTGAAGACTGTCTGAATTTACCTCTCCTGTTACTATTCACACTCTGCAGCTATAGGATGTCTTAAATAACTCGGGGAAGCTATCCCTCAGTTTCCCCCCTTAGCGCCCTTGTGACGATTCTCCAGGGGAACACCTGTCCTTTTTTCATGCTTGGGGAGCAGATGGCGAGGTGAGATGTGGTAGATTTTCCAAGACCAGGTGCTACTTCCGCTGGATACACTTAGAGATCAATATGGTTGATTTTGCTTAGATCACTGGAGGTAAAGACAGCTTTAACATTTTTCCCATGGCATAAGTCAGACCATTCACTCCCCTACCTCCTCCACTCCCTTTGAGAAGCTTTGCATGTCAGCCAACACAATCCTGCATTCTATCTCTGTTCTGTATGTTACAGGGATTGGAACCAAAGGTAAAGCCGATATACATAAGAGAATGGAAGAGAGACCTGCAACATGAGTTTACCGAGATACAACTTGATCACTTATATCACCTTACTCATTACAGCTATGTTGACACAAAAATGCCAGAAAATGGGTTCAAACTATTAACTAGATGGTAAAGAGTTCCCTCCAAGCTTGCTAGAATTTATCTAGCCATCTCGGATGCTTGCTAGAGTGAGTGCAGACATGGGGCATTCCCTCCAAATGTGTAGGAGCGTACCCCTAAGTTACAACCCTACTGGAAAGATATTGGATCCCAAATAAATCTCATCTTGGATATAGATCTTTCCGACTCCTGTTCATGTTCCCACCATCCCTTTCAGCCTTTATCACAAGTCGATGCCGCCTCACCTTCTGAACGCAGCTAATTGGCTGATTCCCATCTATTGGAAGAGTGCCCAAATTCCAGGCCGTTTGGAGTGGATTCATCTTGTGAACGATATTATGGCTGCAGAGGTATGGATGGCAACATGTAAAGGCCGACATGACAAATGGTATGGTATATAGGCCACTTGTATTCATTATGCTGACAAGGCCAGGTCGGACCTACAACCAATGGGTACCTGATCTTTGGGAGAAGTTTAGTTGTCAGAGACGATCCAGACCTGATCCTTTGAGATATTTGATATATGACTGAACCCACCTTATAGTAGAGTGCTTCTTTTATTACCTTTGTTCTATTGTTTTATGTTCCCTCTATATGTCTGCCCTTTTTGGTTTTTGTTTTTTCAGTAAATTTTGTGGCGTTTGATCATCATTAATGCTACGTTTTATAGCAGGGTTAGAGGCAAAATATTGATTATATTCTTCATCTGCCTCAGTGACAATTACTTAACAAACCTTGTCTCTATACGTCTCTATGTAGGATGTTCAATCTGACCTTATGTAATGTATTATGATCAATGCCCAATTGGATTGAGTTACTTTTTGATATTCTTTTTGTTGTTTTTGTTATTCTTGTCCCTTTTATTGTCTTGTCAATGTTTGTCCTTTTATATACATTTTGCAAAAATAAATAACGATTGATATATATATATATATATATATATATATATATATATATATATATATATATATATATAAAAAGAGAGAGAGCTGCCACACTTGTATCCACATTTCTGATATAAGGATCAGAACGACCGCAACATACAGGGATATACAATGTAATACTAACATATAATCACACACATAGGTTGGACTTGATGGACTTGTGTCTTTTTTCAACCTTACCTACTATGTAACTATGTAACAAGCAAAATTCTGCAGGGAAGCAAGGTCACAGAAGAAGTGGTCAGTCTCGTTTGGACCACAGAAAGTAAAATGAAACATGTAGGGAAGAAAGAAACAAAAAAAGAAAGCCATGGAAGAATGGTCACTTCAGAGGAAAATGTATTGTTCCTGATAGCCAAATACCATATTTATTGGTGTATAACAGGCACTTTTTCCCCCTTAAAATAGGGGGAAAATCATGTGTGTGTGCTATATGCCGATATAGGCTGCCACTGAGGGGAAGGAGCGGATGAGCACTGCCAAAATAGAGTCAAATCTCCTGTGTGCTCGGCTTGGCATCACGCCCAGTCCCGCCCTCTGGTTGGCTCCTAGCATGTCCAGTATTTCAGAGGGTTGTTAGTAGCCAATTATCGATCAAAAACCTTTAAGGTAAGAAGATAACACTAAGTTTATCCCAAAGCATTGAAGGCATACAGTTGTGCAACGCATTCAAGAAATTATATTGTCTTCTCACTTTTAATAAGGTTAGCTAAGAGCTTTGGAACAGTCACTGAGATAAACATTATTTCTACAACAGAAAATAGGCTAATTAAAACACATGTGCAAAGAGAGTTTTCTTTTCTACGACAATAACATTAATGTTTCCAAAGACACATGCAATGTATGCTAGAAGTATAAAATAAAATAGTACTATCTGGAATTTATGCAAGCTGGAAAAGTCCAGTAAAACAAAATTCTGTTACAACCGAGTGGTTAAAACTCAGCATTTTGCAAAAATGGAAGATAATAACAATATGGGCCCCTTTAGTGCATTAACAACTTGATTAGGGTGTCTAACCTTTCAATATCAAGGGCTGTTTGAAACAGTAAAGACTATCTTTCTTTTGTGGAATTTTATTAGAACTGCAAGAAAAATTGTTAATAAAATATAGTAATTATATTTTCCATATAGAACAGAAATTTGCAACAGATAACAGTTGAAAAAAATTTGGTGATAGCTGGTTAAGAACTGAAGTATGTGACATAAATACAACTTTTACGATTAAACTCTGTGCAAGCACCAAGGGTATCCCTTTCATTGTGTAGAGATCAAGGGGATTGGTGTGGGAGTATTGGAGTAGCCGTTCACGCTAACTTCCTAAAACCAACCCAGACCAGTAGATAATATTTGGACTATACCGGTACTGTTATATGTAGAAAAAAAGAGATAATAATAAAAATAACAACTGTTTAATAAATACAAAGAAAAAAGAACAAAATACAAAGCATCATGAATAAAATCATAATACACCCCAGAGCATTTAGCATATACAGATTCTCATAGAACAGTTCAGTTCTGGTGGCGTAAAAAGGTCTCCTCTACTAGTTTTGCGTATCATCCGCTTCTTCAGGAGGATATCTATATAAATTGTAATGAGTAATCTAAAAGTCATTAACAATTAGCCAGTTCATGTATAAAAAAAAATCTAAACATTGTTTAACCAATAGTTATACAGCATAGTGGCAAGGGAAATATAAGGAGATTAACTCACCCAAAAGTTCAAAGAAAGAAAAAATTAGAAGTTGCAGGTAGGTGGACCCCTATATTCCCCCCACGGCGGACATGGGGGATTGGTGCGAACAGCTCTGATAAAATGAATAGAATACATAACTCAATTAGTGGTAGGTAGGAAGGGTAGGGGGGAAAAAAAGTCTAAAGTCAGTTCGTTTTGAATGTGATGACATACAACGGGACTAGAAAAGGAAGTTCAATAGCCAGTAGCCAATAGCTGGCCTTGTATCGTATTTGGTCCGTCGGACCAGCATGCAGATGAACAGATTTCCCGATAGGAATTGAATGAGTTGGACAGATTTGAAACATGTTCTATTTCTAGGTTCGTCTGAATTTTTTAAAGAAAAATGATCGGACTATCCCACACACGACTGGACTATCAGACGGAATGATTCCATCTGACCTATTCTGCTGGAAAGTCTGATCGTGTGTACACGGCATAAGATGTAAAAACTCAGAAAGGCAAAGGTGTAATATTTGCACATAAAAATCCTTTTATGTGTAACTAACTCATCATTTGACTTCCATCCTTCCAATTTTACTTTGGGTTTGCAAAAAATTAAGTACAAATTATTTAGTGGAATTATTAAATGTAAAAATGTAGGCAACATGGTTAGATTTATGTCAGGGCTGGCTTATCCCTTCCTTCTCTGGGCTGGCTGCTCAGCTGTCGGCTAATTGCCAGCTCTCATCTCTCTCCACAGTTACCAGCTGTTCCTGATCATGCTCGTCTGACCTGCCTACTTAAAGCTGTTCAGCTCACTTCACCTCTGCCTTCGCCTTGGTCACATCACAAGAAACCATCTCCTGCGGTTTTGTTAAAAGACTGGCATGCTGACATCCCCTCTGGCACGTTATCCTGCTTACTGTTGCTCTACTTGGATCCCTGACTTCTGGCTTGGCTCAGTACCCTATCTGGTTATTGAACTCTGGCCTGGCTGACTACTTGATATGGTTACTGGACTCTGGCTATGCTTTGACTACGCTTTTTCTATTTACCTTTTTATTTTTATCTAATAAACAAGTGTGATTTGATTGTACTTCTGTCTCAGTCTGATTCATGGTTTCTGACAGTAGGCGAAGGCCATGCATTCAGAAGATACAGTCAATCCACTTGTTGGTAATATTTTTTCCAGATTGGATGAGCAAGATCACTGCATGGATCAGTTTGCCATGGCATTAGAAACGCTCCTGAGTCGCACGGCTCACATGGAATCCCCCACAGTGGCTGCTCAGGTACAACCTGAGTCGCAGGCTGTCCCTGCTGCTGCGCCAGTCTCTGTGCAGGCACCCGCCTCGTGTATTACCTCTATAAGAGGTATGCCTGGTTCCGCTCTGCTTCCCCAGTGATTTGGGGGTGATGCAGTTCAATGCAGAGGGTTTCTCAATCAGGTTGAGATATACTTTGAGATGCTGCCCCAGGCATTTCCCACGGACAGATGCAAAGTAGGTTGTGTGATATCTTTGCTTCCTGAGAGAGCCTTGGCCTGGACTAACCCTCTATGGGAGACACAAAAACCTGTTGTCTTGAGTTACCCTGAGTTTGTGGCCTCTCGGTATTTTACGTTCCCGCACACTCCGCTCTGCTGCCAAGTGCCTCATGTCCATTAAACAGAGTACGAGAACTGTTGCCGACTACGCCATTGAATTCCCTACTCTGGCAGCAGAGGTTGCTTGGAACAAGGAGGCCCTCGTGGCTGCTTTTTCTCATGGTCTCTCTGATTCCATCAAGGATGAGATAGCAGCCCGAGATATACCCACTGAGCTGGAGAACTTGATCTCGTTTGCCATGCTCATTGACTCCAGACTCAGAGAAAGACTTTCTCTTAAGGAGCGCTTGCGGAAGCCTCCTATATGTTTGCCTCCGAGCTTTGTAGTCCCACCCATGCCTCCCTCACCTCTTATGCCTCCTGGTACTGAGTCGGTCAGTGAAGATGAACCCATGCACCTGGGCTTCACGTGTCTTTCTGCAAATGAGAGCCTTTAGGAGGAGGGAGAGATTGTGCCTTTATTGTGGCCAGGCAGGTCACTTTTTAAAGTCTTGTCCTACCCGTCCAGGGAACGCCCGAACCTTGAGGTCCTGTCATGGACAGACCTTAGGTGCCGTTGTTTCGTCCCCAGTTATCCAGAAGGATAACCCCCTGGTTTTGGTCACTCTTTCTTGGGCTGAGTCATTCATCGAGATACAGGCTCTAATCGACTCTGGGGCTGCAGGCCTGTTTATTGATGCTGCATTTATTTCGCAGCACTCGATTCCACTGCAGCTGCGTGACACTACACTTGCCATTGAGGATCTTGACGGGAGACCTTTACAGCCTGCCCATGTGACTCATGAGACAGTTCCGTTGTCCATGGCCATAGGGGCTCTTCAGCATGAGATAATCCAATTTCAAGTTATTTCCTCACCCAGGTTTCCGCTGGTTATTGGTTATCCTTGGTTACAGAGGCACAACCCCTATTTTGATTGGCTCCGTGCTGAGGTTCTCTCCTGGTCACCATAATGCAGTGAGACATGCTTCCTGAAGGTATCCAAGGTCCTGTGCACCTCTTCACTCCCCTTCCTGCTGGAGGCGTACCTCGATTTTAGCGACGTCTTTGATAAAGGTCAAGCCAGTAGTTTGCCTCCACACCGATCTTATGATTGCGCAGTTGACCTTCAACCTGGCGCCATACCTTCTCGTGGTCGGATTTACCATTTGTCGGTCTTGGAGGATAAAGCCATGGAGGAGTATGTTGCTGACGCACTTTCTCGAGGTTTCATCCGCAAATCCTCATGTTCTGCTGGTGCTGGTTTCTTCTTTGTGAAGAAGAAGAAAAGTGGGGAACTGAGACCTTGTTTAGATTATAGGGGTCTCAATCGTGTCACGATTAAGAATGCCTACCTGATTCCATTGACTACAGAGTTATTTGACCGCCTCAAGGGAGCAACGGTTTTCACAAAGCTTGACTTGAGAAGGGCATACAGTCTCGTGCGCATTAAGGAGGGTGATGAGTGGAAAACAGTGTTTAATACCAGAACAAGCCATTATGAATACCTGGTAATGCCTTTTGGCCTTTGTAGAATGTAAGGGCTGATGCCTTGTCACGACAATTTTCCTCCACTTCCAAGTCGGAGTCGGTTCCGGTTCCTATGATTCCTCCTGATCGTATCTTGGCTACAGTTCGCACCAGTCTTACTTCTCCTTTGGGTGACAAAATTCTTGCTGCTCAGGTCCATGCTCCTCCTGAGAAACCTTGTGACCGCTGCTTTGTCCCAGAGAGTCTCCGTACTGCTGTGCTCCAGACTTACCATTCTCCCAAAGCAGCTGGCCATCCTGGGAAGAATCAGCTCATTTGGGCCATTTCCCAACAATTCTGGTGGCCTAGTCTATGGGCTGATGTTACTGCCTTCATAGCTGCCTATCTCGTGGGTGCTCAGAGTAAGACTCCATGACACCTTCCAGAGGGCCTCCTACAACCCATACCCAATGGAGAGAGGCCCTGGACTCACCTGTCAATGGATTTCATTGTGGAGTTGCCCAACTCCCAAGACAACACTGTTATCCTTATGGTGGTTGACCGGTTCACAAAGATGTGTCATTGTATTCCACTTAAGAAGTTACCTACCTCTAAGAAACTGGCTTCCATTTTTGCTCGGGAGCTCTTTCACTTACATGGGCTACCCAAGGTGATTGTCTCAGACATGGGCAGTCATTTTGTCTCCTGGTTCTGGCGAGCCTTTTGTGCACAGTTGGGAATCCAGCTTGCGTTCTCTTCTGCGTATCACCCGCAGTCTAATGGAGCCGCAGAGTGAGCCAATCAGTCCTTGGAGCAATTCCTACATTGCCATATTTCTGACCACCATAACAACTGGTCAGACCTATTACCATGGGCAGAGTTTGCTCACAACAGTGCCTTGAGTTCTGCCTCCCGATTGTCTCCATTTATGGTGAATTATGGTTTCCAACCTTCCATGTTGGCTGACTCATTTGGAGCATCTCCGTGGTCTTCATTCCACTTGGGTACAAGTCCAGGAGGCTTTGCATCACACAATGATAGGCACAGACTCCATGCTGACCGCAGATGCCTGCCTGCGCCTTCCTACCAGGTTGGGGACAGGGTCTGGCTGTCATCTTGCAACCTCTGGCTTCGTATTCCCTCACTGAAGTTTGCACCTCGGTTTTTGGGCCTTTCCGTATCCTTCACAGGATTAACCCAGTGGCTTACGCGTTGGACCTTCCTCCTAGTATGAGCATCTCTAATGTGTTTCATGTCTCCTTATTGAAACCGTTGGTCTGTAACCGATTTACCACGTCGGTGCCACGTCCTCACCCTATTCAGGTTGAGAACCATGAGGAGTATGAGGTACAATCCATTGTTGACTCCGGTAGGTTCCGTGGGCACATACAGTACCTGGTGCATTGGAAGAGGTACGGTCCGGAGGAATGCTCCTGGGTTTCATCCTCAGAAGTACATGCCCCTGTCCTCCTCCGCGAGTTCCATAGACAGTTTCCCCTCAAGTAAAGTGGCCCTCCGAGGAAGAGGGGTCATTGAGGAGGGGTACTGTCAGGGCTGGCTTAGCCCTTCCTTCTCTGGGCTGGCTGCTCAGCTGTCAGCTAATTGCCAGGTCTCATCTCTCTCCACAGTTACCAGCTGTTCCTGATCATGCTTGTCTGACCTGCCTACTTAAAGCTGTCCAGCTCACTTCACCTCTGCCTTCACCTTGGTCACACACAAGAAACCATCTCCTGCAGTTCTGTTAAAAGACTGGTTTGCTGACATCCCTTCTGGCTCCTTATCCTGCTTACTGTTGCTCTACTTGGATCCCTGACTTCTGGCTTGGCTGATTACCCGATCTGGTTATTGAACTCTGGCCTGGCTGACTACTCAATATGGTTACTGGACTCTGGCTATGCTTTTACTACTCTTTTTCTATTTACCTTTTTATTTTTATTTAATAAACAAGTGTGATTTGATCGTACTTCTGTCTCGGTCTGTTTCATGGTTTCTGAAATTTACTTTAAGCTGATACAACATGTGTAATTTTGACCTGTAGATACATATAAATAAAAAGAGCTGAAATGATTTAATAATTATTAAACTGGAATTGAATGTTGTGGGAATAATTTATTGAGTGTCTGTTGGGAACAGTTTCCTACGAGTATTTTTCTTGAGAAGAGGAATAGACAATAGCAAGACATTCACCTTTCAGCTTTTGGTGGCTTGTTAAATGAGCTTAATTGGTTTGTTTGTTATCAAAATATATAACATCAGCAACCCATCAAGTAATGTGCTAGTAATTGAGTCAAGATTAGGAGGGTGTAAATATGCTCATATTTCTAAAAAAGCTAATTTAAGGCTAACCTTAATGAGTACATTAATCACTTGCTGACCGCCCCATCTACAGCTGTGGAGAATCACGTATATAGTTACATAGTACGGTATAGACACGTGATTCTGTAATTCTAGGTTTGGGGCATGAGTGCTCACTCCTGCTTTGATTTTACACAGCGGGTTCCATGGACCCCATGTGCTCCGGGACCCGCCGATCATTCGGTAAACTGACAGGATGCCATCTACCTATGTAAACAAGGCAGACTGTCATTCTGTCAGTACAGCAGACATGGACCCTGTGTTTCTGTAAAGCAGAAACACTGATCTATGTCTTCCACTAGTAAAAGCACCTCCCCCACTACACTGAAACATTGTAAAAGTAAATAAATTCTGCGCTCGTCTCTAAAAGGTGAAAATATAAACTATAAATGCTGCAAACTTATAAGATTAAATACTTAATCCAAACAATATTAATAAACACAATCCCAGTCGATGCTCTCCATTCCCAGTAAATGTTTTTTACAAGGAAACCGGTCGGTAGGAGAGTTGTCCCTGACGTCATCACACACCAGCAGGCAAAGTGAATATTTTTTTTATATTATCCTTTTAAATGCGCTTGGAAAAGTTTTTATCGTTGGAATAAACTTCTAAAGAATTTACCACACATGAGTTTCCCTCTGTTTTTTATCCTTTTATAAGTCGGATCTGGTAAGAAGTCATCTGAATGCTTGTTTTGTCCCCTGCAAAGATCATTGTGCAATATCTGATATACATGTTTAGGATGAATGTGATACGGCCACGGAGTCTATAAGATCACACCAGCTATTTTCATCCTCCTGTTCTGTACTTTTTATATATATATATTGTAGAGGGTCAGTCTGGGGAGGGGTTAAGAAGGGGTTAATTGAAGAAGGCAGGTACTTCCCCTTCACATCTGCTTATGGTCAGGTGTGCTGAAAGTGTCAGTGTGGAGCTGTTGAGTAGGAGAGAGAGACATAGCAGCATGCTGTGTGGAAATGTCCATTGCTAGATGGTGTACCTGTTGGGTGAGCTTAAACCACAAAAAGACTGTAGCTTTGTTTGAAGCCATGAACTGTTACCTCTAAGCCTATGGGCTGATGAACTGTGAGCTGTACCTGCACATCCGTATGATAAGACAAGTCTGTCTGGTCTTATGTTTTTTTGCTGTTTTGCTGAATAAAAGCCACTTTTATTTAACTGGACTGGTCTTCACCCCTCTGATCCCCTACAATATATATATATATATATATATATATATGTGTGTGTGTGTACTATTTATATATTTTTAGTTTTTGGACTTTTTTTGAGGTTTTATCATTATACATACACATTTTTATATGCACTTGTGTGTTGAATAGTTGATTATCTATTTTTGACTGTAGGTTGGTGTGTTTCAGAAGTTTTTTCACTGTCATTATTTCCCATGCAACATATATGACTAACTTCACTTATTATTATTATTATTATTTAAAATCCCATAGTTTGTAGATGATATAACTTTTGCGCAAACCAATCAATATATGTTTATTGTTTTGTTTTTTACCAAAACACATGTAGCACACTACATATTGGCCTAAATTTATGAAGACATTAGATTTGCTTACTTTTTTTATTGGATGTGTTTTAGAGCAGAAATTAAAAAAAAAAAAAACATTTTCGGTCGTTCCTTCCAAAAAACAAATGTAGAGGTGATTAAATACCACCAAAAAAAAGCTCTATTTGTAGGAAAAAAAGAAAAAAAGACATAAATGTTATTTGGGTAAGGTGTTACACGGCCACACAATTGTCAGTTAAAATAACGCAGTGCCGTATAGCAAAAGATGACCTTGTCAACACCCCCCCAAGATGGAAAATGTTGCATATCCTTACATGGTGCATTTAATTTAATTTTTTTATTACCAGTTTTCAGTTGGTACAAAGCCATAGTAAATATGCAGACACAGAAAAATACAGTTGGTCATAAGTCTAAAATGAAAACAGTACAGTATGTATTGCCTTGACTGGAGTTGGAAATACAAGTTTTAACATCTTTGAGGCCTATAAGTGTAGATTGAATCTACTATTGAGGGAAGGGATACCAGTTGAGGGTAGGGTAGGTACAAAAAAAAATATTACATACAACTAGAGAAACTGCTTGTCATATAGGACATCAGACCATTTTCAATACTAATATTTTACAATAGTAATATGTACGTATATGTTAAGATCTAATGTTTAGCCTGCTCAACATTTTAGTTATATTGGCCCCTGCACTAAGGAATACATTTACTTTATTTACTGTAGGTCTGTATTATGTCACCTTATGTGGGCTTTGCATAGTCTTTTTTTCATCTGGCACCTTGTGGTTTTGTACTATTGTATTTTGTGTAAATCTTAAAAAAGCACCTTTAAAAAAAAAACTTTATTTTGGTCCCAGCATAGCGGTCAGTCTATAGTGAAAAATTGACATTTTTGAATTTTGGTGGTGTCCAGAGTGATTTTGATACACATTTTCCAGAAATATTAAGTTCCGTGTTAAGTTTTTCTCTGTATAGGAGATGTTTAATGTCCCTTTTGATCTCTACGATTGCTAGTCTTAAGCTTGCTAATTTTTTTTTCTCTTAGCCTGCAGGCTTAATGCAAAAAATATAACTGATTCCTCCATCCACAGTAACTGGACTATTATATGTTGACAGCTAGTGGCAGTTAATCAGGAACCAGATGAAACAAAGTTCACAGGAATTTCATGGCTTTAGTAATAAAATGTCCCATGATAGCTTAATGAACTGTCAGTAAACAGATATAAATACATTGTGGAGAGGATTTTGGTTTGCTAGGTAGCTGCTCTGTAGACACAATGCTATAAATAAACTGTAAAGAGTCTTTGGAAGCAGTCAAGCCTGTTATTGAATGGATTAAAGCCATCACCTTGACTCAAAAAAAAGTAGATGAGAGATTATGGGTGGTATGCCATGGTAGGATAAAAGTGACCAGTCCTGTACTGATGAACAGACAAGCAAAAAGGGTGATTTCGGATCACAACCGGAGGAGAGGTGTTGAAAGTGGTGTCTGTTCCTATTTGGGAGAATAAATTGCACAGGGAGAGCCCTGATGAAAAGTGGGGAAGCCTGGATGGAACGGAGTTGGAGCATGTGTAGGTCACATATATTGACTTTATTTACTGTTTATATAGCATTGGGCCACTCAAAGATTTATTAAAAGCATCAGCTGCTGGGGTTAGGGATACACATTTTTTTTTTCCAGCTTAGGGATTATTATTTTCATTATTGTATTTGTATAAAAAAGCCAAGAAAACTAATTTGTGATGGACCAAGAACACAGAAAAAAACATTTTAGATTTTTTTGTGGCTGGAAGTTGACAAGAGATCTGAAATTCTTCTGAAAAATAGCTGACCAACCTCTAATTTAACTTGGTCTTTTTGAAAAGTTGCTATATCATGTTACATAGTTACATTGTTAGTTAGGTTGAAAAAAGTCCATCAAGTTCAACCAAAAAAAAAATACAATCCCATATACACAAACCCACACTCACAGTTGATCCAGAGGAAGGCAAAAAAAAAAAAAAAAAAACAACAGCAAAGCAGCTCCAATTTTCTACCACCGGTGGGAAAATTTCATCCTGATCCACCAAGAGGCAATCTTATTTCCCCTGGATCAACTTTACTTATAAATGTTAGTACCCAGTTATATTGTGTACATTTAGGAAATAAAACAATTGACTGAGCCTGATAGAATCACCTCTGGTGGGAGTCTATTCCACATTTTCACAGCTCTTACTGTGAAGAAACCTTTCCGTATTTGGAGATTAAATCTATTTTCCTCTAGACATAAAGAGGTAAAGAGTGCTGTCTAGTCCTCTGTGATGACCTTAAATTGAATAACTCAACACCAAGTTCACTGTATGGACCACTTATCAATTTGTACATGTTGATCATATCCTCCCTTAATCTCCTCTTCTCAAGAGGGAATATATTCAGTTCCTCTAATCTTTCCTCATAGTTGAGCTCCTCCATGCCTGTTATCTGTTTGGTTGCCCTTCTCTGCACTTTCTCCAGTTCCCCGATATCCTTTTTGAGAACTGATGCCCAAAACTGAATTCCATATTCCAGATGAGGTCTTATTAATGATTTGTACAGGGGCAAAATGAAAGGTCTCTCTCTGTAGTCCATACCTCTCTAAATATATGAAAGGATTTTGCTTTTGAAACCGTAGCTTGGCATTGAATGCTATTATTGAGCTATGATCTATCAAAACCCCCAGATCCTTCTCCACCATTGCTTCCCCCAGTTGTACTCCCCCCTAGTATGTATGATGCATACATATTCTTAGTGTATAAAGTACCTCCGCGCCAACCACCTTGACAAGGGGAATAGAGGGATGCTGCAAACACTGAAGGGAGCTTCACCTACTCCCTGAGCAATATCGATTAAGTGGTTTTAGTGTTGCGCAAATGGGGGAATACAAGAAAGGAGGGGAGAGGGAGGGGGGGGAAGGGGGAGAAAGAGAGGGAAGGAGAAAAGAAAAAGGGGAAGGGGAAGAAAGGGCAGGGAGGGGGGAGGGGAACAGATGAGTATGCAGGTAAAGGATAAAAGGACCTGGAGAGCCTAATGAGGAGATTGGGCCATGCTATGGAGAAGAAAGTCAATCTATGGTGGGATATAGTAACTTTTGAACAATACATGAAAGACAGTATTGTCCCAAGAAGACTAAGATGGGACATAACCCCTAATGATGGACTCATGGATCAGGAATCCATCAATAAAAAACATTTTGTTATATTGGATTGATTGTTATCTGTATTTTTTTCACTTGGCACTTTATAAACACCGCATGGAACATGCATTTTGTTATATTGGATTGATTGATATCTGTGTTTTTTCCACTTGGCATGTCACATGGGATTGTGCTTATGTGATTATTCTCACTGTACACTTTTAGTCATATATTTTGGACTATCACCTTAAGTTATATATTCATTTATTGTCAGCATATTTTATTGCAGTTTTGCACAGCACCCACGATTTGTATGTCTATTGTTTCAGGCATTCATCCATTACTGTGAGTTTTTATTTGTATGGCACTCTATCAGAATCTATATTTGATTGCCACTCTCTAACATTTATTTTAGTTTAGCACGTACCGAACAAGGATTTGTGCACACCCAGACACATATAATTTTACACTAGCACTTTTTGACCTTTACCCTTTTATCCTTTTACCTGCATACTCATCTGTTCCCCTTCCCCCTCTCTGCCCTTTCTTCCCCTTCCCCTTTTTCTTTTCTCCTTCCCTCTCTTTCTCCCCCTTCCCCCCCCCCCTCCCTCTCCCCTCCTTTCTTGTATTCCCCCATTTGCGCAACACTAAAACCACTTAATCCATACATATTCTTAGCCCCCAAGTGCATAACTTTACATTTATCAACATTAAACCCCATTTGCCACATAGTTGCCTAATTAGTGCATTGAGGTTGGCTTGTAAATTGGAGACATCCTGTAAGGACATTATTCCACTGCAAAGCTTAGTGTCATCTGCAAAGACAAAAATGTTACTTTTAATCCCAGACCCTATATCATTTATAAAGATATTAAAAAGTAAGGGTCCCAGCACTGAACCTTGCGGTACACCACTGATAACTTTAGATAATTCAGAGTATGAGCCTTTAACCACTACTCTCTGAATTCTGTCTTCTAGACAATTTTCTATCCATTTACAAATTGATCTTTCCTTGTCAAAATATTTTATTATGTATTCAAAGGTAAATTATACAAGTGTACAATATAATCTGTTATCAATCAAATTAATGAACCTCAGTTATATAAATGCAAAGAATAGTATAGATTATTACTTTTATTTAATAATATAAAATAGCAAAGTTATAAGCAACTGTTGATCTGTTTTTGAATGAAATATCTTAATTTATACAGTTAAAATTATAACTGTAAAAATTCTATATGATCATAGGTAGCATATGTGGGAGTTTCCAAATTCAAGAAGTAAATATGGATATAAATAAAGATAAGAAGGGAAGAAGGGTAGAAGGAAAGAGAGGGATGTATAGAGAAAGGGTAATGAGTTCCGCAGAGAGCCACCACAACATACTTGAACAACCATATTTGAAACGAAACCTATCAAATTTACTACCATGGTAATAGTACTCTGTTATCAAATGTTGATGGCAAAAAAATTCTATCCAAGGTTGCCATATTTTTTCATATTTAGGGATTTGGTCCATTTCAAGAGCTAACATTTTCGCTTGTATCATAGTATTATATATTCTATTCACATTCTCATTGACTTCCAAAGTCGAGGATCTCCATGCTTTCGCCAGCGTTTGCTTATCCACCGCGAAGAGCTGTATCAACAATTTAATCTCCCTGGCGGTATGATTCAGTCTGGATTTAGGTGCTGAAAGCGGTACAATTATTTTGCATGGAAATCTGGCGTTTTATTTTGTAGTCTTGTAATTCTTAGGAATAACTCTCTTAAATCTATTCAAACCAGAGTCTAGCAGACATCCCGGGTATGATAAAGTTTATAATATAATAAAGAATAATAAAAATTATTCAATAATGTAATCAAATCCTAAAACACTGAAAAAGGGACACGTTTTGGTTGCTATGGACAATCTCCAAATTCCAGGCAGAAAAAACTGTATTTATAATATAAAAGTGCATGCAGGGCATTGCACAGACCACTAGGGACAAAGGGGGTGTGTAATTTTTTACTACAGCACTGTAATCTGTAAGATTACAGTGCTGTGTGTGTTTTGTGTCTATTTACTTTTTAGAATTTTCCGCCATTCTCCACTCCCGTGCGCCATAACGTTGCAGGGAACGGAGCTCAGCGGCATTCGGCACTGTGAATCCAGCGGAGGACAGCTCGATCACACAGCGCGGAGGACATCGCTGGATCCAGGGGACAAGGTAAGTAACTCTCACTGTGTCCTCCCCTGCATCCAGCAAAGCGATCCCGAGTCTGGCTTGGGGTTACCGCTCCTATCAGTAAAATCCTAACCCGAGCCAGACTGGGGATTACCGCTAGGGGGTTAAAGCGGGTATGCGATAAGAATTCTGGTTTTAAATTGGAGTAGGGCCATTGTAGGGTCCAGATGTAATTTCATTTTGAGCAATTTAGATGCAATGTTAAAAATTTCCTTCCAGAAGGCTTGTGCAATAGGGCAATCCCACCAAATATGAAAATAACTACCCAAACCTGTACAACCACGATAACATTGAGCCAAATAATTTTGGGTATATTTAGCTACCCTGACTGGTACAAGGTACCATCTTGTTAGTACCTTGTAGTTGGCCTCCATTGCCATTACATTAGGAGAGGCTGATTTGGTTACTGACCAAATTAGGTTCCAGTGTACATTTTCAAGAGTTTTCTCTAGGTCAACCTCCCATTTCTGAACGTATGAAGGATTTTCTAAGTTGGGTTGAGTTAATATTTGTGGGTATAGAAGGAATATTATTGCTTTGGCATTTGGTTCATCCTTACAGATAGTTAATAAAATTGGTTAGTTTGTTTAGAGGAGTGTTCGTGTTTAAGAAGGGTGAGAAAAATTTTTTAATTTGGAGATATCTAAATATTTCTTTTTTGGGGTAAGCCATAGGTGTCACAAAGTGTGGGGAAGGGGAGGAAGGATAAGGAGTCTACAAACGTGAGTGCGCATGCGCGGGACTTCCGGAACGAAGCACTAGCCGGGAGCTCCGCACCGCTCCGGTCTTTCGCGGCACCTCACGAGCGCTATAGTAAGCAGCCACCCCTGGGGAGACCTCCCCCGTACAGCGGAACACCTCGGGCACCTACACATATGCCGGGAAAGGGCTCCAAGAAGGACGTTAGCCGTCAGCTGGACTTTGGCCCGAAGGCCCCACAGCCTCCCAAGATGGCGGCCGCCATCCCCACATGCGGTGAGAACGTGACGTTGACTAGCACAGCTACCTATGCTACGATCGCAGCTTTGCCTATGACCCACCAGCAGAACCCCTTACCCTCTCCAGCTTCCACAGAATCACTCCTGGGCAGACTGCAAACGGAGAATCCATTTTCCCCGCTGGCTAGCACACCTAACAGTGTTGTGGACTCTCTGCTAACCCCCCCCATCCTACCTGATCATCCCCCTGACATGACCCAGCTACTGAACAGCTTCTCTGACATGCTAGCTGTCGGTCTAGCCCAAAACGCTGCACAAATTACCTCTGCCATTAAAGCTGACATCCAGAGTCTGGGAGCCAGAATGGATGCCATTGAACAAACTGTTGATAATGTAGCTGCTCGCACGGACCAGAACACGGCCTGTATCCAGACCCTACAAGACCAGCTTGACACAGCCCTCTCTAAAATTGACGATTTAGAGAATAGAAGTAGACGTTATAACTTTCGCATCAGAGGCATTCCAGAATCGCAAACAGACACTCAGGCGATTGTCCGGGCTCTCATTAAGGATCTTATTCCTGACATCTCTGAAAGCAAGCTTGAGATTGACAGAGCCCACAGAGTTTTACAACCCCCCCGCCAGGATGGCCTTCCTCGGGACATTGTGGTCAAGCCGCACTTTTATAGTGTTAAAGAGGAAATAATGAAAAGCTCCAGAAACAGGGGAGACATCTCCCTCAATGGCGCCAAAATTCAAATCTTTGCGGACATATCTCCTACTACTATCCAGAAACGAAGAGCCCTCAAACCCCTACTGGATATTCTCTCGCAGAAGATGATCAAATATAGATGGGCCTTCCCTTTCCGCCTGCAGTTTACCTACAAGGAGAAATCGTATAACATCACGAATTTCCAGAATGGCGAAAGTTTACTTCTACACTTGGGGCTCATCTCTCAGGAACTTTCTCCCCAATAAATGGAGACCCGTCCGAGTTCCTTCAAGAGGCCACCGCCGACCAGCCCTCTGACCCCCCTCTGGGTTAAACAGCAACCGAAGCCGTCCCACCAAGATGAACTCCCCCCCTTCCCGACCCCTTGGGGTCTGACCCTTTCTCTTCACCATCGCCAGATCCTCTCTGGGCGCAGGACTGTCCACTTCAACCACTGAGTCCACCCGGGACATTTTTCCAGTAACCCCCTTGTTCCCTGTTTTATGTCCCCCCCCCCCCCCCCTTTTTTTTTTTTTTTTGCTTTCTCAGGGACATGCAAGCACGGCCAAGAGCCGTGTTTTCTCAACGTGTCACGTTCTGAAACCTGGGGGCCTCCCCCTAGGGACTCTTTTGTTTTCAAACATTTTTTGCTGTTTTGGTTAACAATTTTCTGAAGTTAATGTTATGTTGTTATTTACAAGGTGCGGATCGCCGCTCGACCGGAGCGGGTATGCCTGCCACTCCACCTGTTGTAGCCCTGGGGATTTATTTTCCCATGGTGGCACCAGGAATGCAACCTTCTACTGGGTTGCCCTTTTACCGATCCCTACAATCCAAAGGGATTCGGAGCAGGCTCCACCCTGCCTTCCCCCTCCATGGGGAACCCAGGTCTCTTTTCTTCCTGGACCTTCCCCCCTTCTCTCCACTCTTTTCTTTCTTTTTCTGGTTTCCCCTTCTTCTCTCTACTCATTTGTTTTATCCCCCACAGATGCCTTCAAGGAGAGCTGGACGTTTCGAACCTCCCCGGTTTCTGGGAACAGAACTTGCCCTCAACCTCGAGACCAGGACCCGCTCGGGACAGGTAACCAAAGCCAGCACATGCTCGCACCTTACACCTCATGTCTATGGCTGACGACACATCCCATACACAATCCCTTAAAGTAGCATCCCACAACACCCAAGGTCTAAACTCCCCCATCAAAAGGCGCAAGGCCCTACATAGCTACCATTCTAAGAACTTTGACATTGTTCTTCTACAGGAAACACATTTCCCGAAAAGTTTTAATCCTTCCTTCCTCCACCGTAATTATCCCACCTTTTACCTTGCCAACGCTGACGATAAAAAAAGAGGGGTCGCTATCCTCATTTCCAAACGCACTTCCTTTACCCTATCTCATACGATTAGGGACACAGAAGGACGTTACATTCTTGTCAAGGGACATGTTAATGGGTCTCTCTTCTCCCTCATTTCTTATTACGCCCCTAACAAAGGCCAAACTAGGTTCTTTTCTTCAATGTTGACCTCCCTTTCCCCTCACCTGGAGGGTAAGGTGATTATGGGTGGCGACTCTAATGTCGCCTTCGATCACGTGCTAGACAAGTCCTCCTCGAAAAAGTCTCTCCTGAAGAGGCCTCCCAAGCAGAGTCTTCGCATTGCAAGGCTCTTTCACGCTTTGGGTATGATAGACTCCTGGAGGGAGCTGAATCCCTCAGCCCAAGACTATACGCACTTTTCTGCACCCCATAGTACCTACGCCCGCATAGACCACATTTTTATTCACTCAACTGATATTCCTCTAACCTCCCATGCCGCTATAACTGATGTCCCTTGGTCTGATCACGCTTTAGTCTCCTTGAAGATTTCAGGGTGCCTGAATCGAACAACCCCTCCGCAATGGCGGCTAAAAGAGTCCTTGCTTTCTCACCCAGCACATCGCACTAGCCTCGAAATTGACCTTAAGGAATATTTCCGTATTAATGACACTTCCCCCGGTGTTCTGTGGGGGGCACATAAGGCAGTTATGAGGGGTAAGCTCATCCAACTCTCCTCCCGCCTTAAACGGGAAAAACAAGCAGACATCGTCAACTTGGAGAAGAACTTCCAGATCCTATGTAAAGCGCACAAAAAACACCCCTCTGCTTCCTCCCTTGCTCGCCTCGATGCTGCCAAGATCGCTCTTAACACCGCCCTCACATCCAGTGCCGAGAGCCATACCCGATGGGTGAGTGGCAGATTTTATCTTAACTCAGATAAATTTGGACCACTCCTCGCAGCGAAACTCTCCCCCAAATTTAGAGCTCAGGCCCTCCCAAAAATCAAATCACCATCTGGTGCTCTTACACAAAACCCCAAACATATCCTGAAGGCCTTCCACGAATTCTATGCTAAGCTTTACTCCGGCCCGAACCATATTAGCTCTCAGTCCACTGAAAACTACCTTGACAGCGTCCCTCTCCCTAAGATATCGGACTCTCATCGTTCGATCATGGAGGCCCCCATCTCGGAAACAGAAGTTAGAGCAGTCATTAAAGACCTCAGGAAGGGGTCTGCCCCAGGCCCAGACGGATTTTCAACACATTATTATAAGACCTTTTCCGACATATTATCTCCTTATCTGGCCCGATTTTTCAACTCCTTGTCCCAAACTTCACCCCTAGATCACACAGCAAATTTGGCATATATCTCGGTTATCCCTAAACCGGGGAAAGACCAGAGTCTAGTTAGTAACTATAGGCCCATCTCCTTAATCAACAACGACTTGAAAATAATGACCAAAATTCTCTCCAACCGACTGGGATCTTTCATTAGCAACTATATCCATAAGGACCAAGTGGGATTTATTCCCGGAAGACAGGGACCGGACCAGATAAGGAGAGCGGTGGATATTATTTCCCTTCTCAACTCAGGGTGGGACGGAGGGCCTCCTCAGGAGGGCTTCCTCCTTTCTATAGACTTGCAGAAAGCGTTTGACACTATCACCTGGCCTTACTTATTTGGCGTTCTACGAAAATGGGGTTTTGGTCCCCACTTCATTCACCTCCTAGGGGCTCTTTACTCTCACCCTCGGGCACAAGTTAGACTCCAGGGCCACCTCTCAGACCCCTTCCTAATCAGTAAAGGAACCAGACAGGGATGCCCTCTCTCCCCCCTTCTCTTCGCCATTGGTATTGAAACGTTAGCTATATCCATCAGGAATCATCCGGACATTCAGGGAGTACGTTGTGGCAACACGATTCACAAATGCGCTCTGTTCGCGGACGACGTCCTCCTCTTTATTACCTCCCCTACAGTCTCAACCCCTCATGTCCTTCAACTCCTCCAAGAATTTGGACAAGCCTCAGGACTCCAAGTTAATATGGCCAAGTCAACGGCCCTCAATGTTTCCTTAACCCCTGAAGTAGTAAATAGGCTAAAAGAACAATTCCCCTTCGCCTGGAGTTCTCCCTCTATCCCATACCTAGGGGTTCACCTTACATCTAACTTTGGCCAGCTGTTCCACCAGAATTACCCACCCATGATCAAAAAACTCAAAAATGATCTTGAACAATGGTCCCTCCATAAGATATCATGGATAGGGAAAATTAACGCTGTAAAAATGACCCTTCTTCCTAGGTTACTATACCTCTTCCGCTCTCTACCCATTCCGGTACCTAAGTCTCTTATACAGAACCTTCAATCGGCAATTATTAAATTTACCTGGGGCAGATCCAACCACAGACTCCCCAAGAAAACATTATTTAGACCCAGAAGAAAAGGCGGACTGGGTCTGCCCAATCTCTGGTGGTATTATCAAGCAGCACAACTCTGCCAGATATCTAATGTTTACTCAAGCGGGCCTAAACCCGAATGGATAGAGATGGAAAGACAGGCTATCCCTAAATTTACCATTGATTTCCTTTTATGGCGCCCCCCAAAATCCAGACCCCCAGTCATGTCTCCTACCCTTTCTCACTCCCTTGCTCTTTGTGACAAGATTTACAAGTCCAATACCCTTACCTCCAGGTGGCAACCTCTCGCACATATCTTCAATAACCCCTCATTTCAGCCGGGGCTGAATATCAAAGCGTTCCAATGGTGGACAGACAAAGGTCTTTACAGAATAGGACATTATCTTAATCCGGCAGGACCACTTAAGTTGAAACAATGCATCTCTAAGTTGGAGATGCCTCCTACAGAACGGTTCCGGTTCCATCAATTATCCCACTTTCTGCATAATCTAACTTCCCAATACCCCCTTCCCCTCACAGTTTCGCCTTACGAACTTTGGTGTTCTTCAGCCATAGACATGAGGGGAGGGATTTCGCTGATCTATTCGGCATTTGCTGAACCAATGGATAAAGCACAGTACATGCTGAGCTGGGAACACGACCTAGGAATCGAGTGGGACCTGGACTCCTGGCACACCCATTTCAACACTGCATTCAAGGGGATCCTCAACACATCTCTGGTGGAGGCGGACGTCAAGGTCCTTACCCGTTGGTACCTTGTACCCACACGCCTTGCTAAGTATTACCCTCAATCCTCCCCCTTGTGTTTTAGAGGGTGTGGGCACCTGGGATCACTCATTCACATTCTGTGGGAGTGTCCCAGGATTAGAAATTTCTGGAATAAGACTTTTGCACTAATCCGCAAGGTCACCGGCCAAGCAGCTCCCCAATCCCCAACATTCGCCCTCTTAAATGAAGGAATCCCCCACATCTCCAAACATATTCAATCTCTGATTCATTTCATCCTATTGGGTGCTAAATTGACTATAACCAGGTCCTGGAAATCCCCTAGGGTTTCCTTCCCGAATCTGAAACAAAAAATTACCTGGATTATGTTTCAAGAAAAAATTTCCTACACTATTCTGGACAAAATGAGTAAATTTAAAAGGGTTTGGGAGCCCTGGGCCAGTCACATTGGGATCCTTCTTTAGTTTTTGGTCCCGGTGTCTTGGCCTAGTGATTGCCCTATCTATAGAGCTGCACCCCCTTCTGACAGCGTCCGGCTCTCCTTGACCCAGGCTCCGTCAGTTTAGCGTTGTTCCCTCCCCCTCTTCCCCTCTCTTTTTTCTTTTTCTCTCTTTCCCCCTCTTGTCCCTCCCCCTTGTCAGTCGATCAACCGAGTCGGTGGACAGGCGCACCCTGTGATCGGTAACAAAGCCACCAGCAGCACTGAAGGTGCGTTCCGAAAAAAAGCTGGATGCAGGACAGGCCAGTAGCTCAATTGCATACTGTGCAAGCTCTGGCCAGTGATCCATCCTCAAGACACAGTAAGCCAGAGTATTTTCGGTGGGAAAGGTGTCCAAATCTGACCTTGCCCCTAGGTATTCCTGTACTATGTAAATCAGATGCTGGCGATGGTTGCTGGAACCGATCATACCTTGGGGCTGCGGACTAAAAAATTGTCTGAACGCATCGGTCAGACGGCCACCACCTCCACCGCTCCTTTTGACTGAAGCCTCAGAAACACGTTGTACAGGACCAGGAGTTTGTAACCTCCCAGTTTCTGGGAACGCATTGCACAGATCTTTCTGCAAGGCCTCCCGGAGATGTCTCATCCTCTGCTCCCTCTGCAATGGCAAGATAAGGTCTGCAACCTTACCCATGTACCGTGGATCAAGGAGAGTGGCCAGCCAGTAATGGTCCCTCTCCTTGATCCAAACAATATGAGGATCCTTCCACAGGTTTTGCAGGATCAGGGAAGCCATGCAGCTTAGGTTAGCTGAGGCATTCAGTTCGGAGTCCTCTGGGTCGCTAAGGACAACATGATCCGCAGCCATCTCCTCCCAGCCACGTACAAGTCCAAGTGTTTCTTAGGACTGTAAATCATCCCTAAAAGACTGCTGCTGCTAATGCTGAGTGCCAGGCTCCACCTCCATGCTGACACAAGCCTCCTCCTCCTCCTCTTCCTGTGTGATGGGTGGGACAGCAGGAACACTGTCTGGTTAAAGGGGGCCTTGAGAGGCAAGGAAGTCCTTCTCCTCCTTCCTCTGTTCTGCCTCAAGTGCCCTGTCCATTATTCCACGCAGCGTATGCTCCAACAGGTGGACAAGAGGTACAGTGTCACTGATGCATGCACTGTCACTGCTCACCATCCTCGTGGCCTCCTCAAATGGTGACAGGACAGTGCATGCATCCCTGATCACGCCCACTGGCGTGGTGAAAAAAAACAAGCTCCCCTGACCCTGTCCTGGTGCCGTAGTTGCAAAGGTACACATTGATGGCCCTCTGCTGCATGTGCAGCTGCTGCAGCATGGCCAACGTTGAGTCCCGCCTGGTGGGCATGTCACAGATAAGGCAGTTCTTGGGCAGGTTCAACTCCTTTTGGAGCTCAGTCAGCCGAGCACTGGCATTATGTGACCAGCAGAAATGCACACAGACTTTCCTGGCCTGCCTCAGGACATCCTGTAAGCCCAGGTACCCGCCCAAGAACCGCTGCACCACCACATTAAGGATGTGAGCCACACAGGGCACATGGGTCAGTTGTCCTTGTCGGAGGGCAGAGAGGAGGTTGGTGCCATTGTTGCAAACCACCATTCCTGGCTTAAGTTGGCATGGCATCAACCACCTCTTGGCCTGCCCCTGCAGAACTGACAAAATATCTGCCCCAGTGTGGCTCCTGTCCCCCAAACAAACTAGCGCAAGCACGGTATGGCATTGTTTTGCCTGCGTACTTGTGTAGCCCCTTGAACACCTATGGAGCACCGCTGGTTCCGAGGACAGAGCACTGGAAGAGGCCATGGAGGAAGAGGAAGAGGAAGAGGAGGGGGTGGAGGAGAGAGGTATGTCACAACCATTAGAAGCATTTTGGAGGCGTGGTCGCGGAACAACCTCCAACACTACTGCACCTTGTTCTGCATCCTTCGCAGCTGGCAGAAGAGTGACCCAATGGGCCGTGAAAGATGGGTAACGTCCATGTCCATGCCTGCTGGACCATGAGCCATCGGTAATATGCACCTTACCGCTGACCGCCCTGTCCAGCGAGGCAATGACAAAAGAACTTTTGGAATAACGCGCAGAGGCACCGTCATGCACAGGCGGAGCTCTGCGGTGTGATTCAGTCGGTGTGCTGCCCCTAAGCTGGCCCCGGAGGGCATCCTGCCTCGTTGGAGATGTGCCTCCTCCTCTCTCCTATCAGGCACCCACGTGGAGTCAGTGACCTCATCATCCCCACTCTTCATCACTGGAACAAACCTGGCAGTATGCTGCAGCTGGTGGAACATGACTGTCAGATTGCTGTCCTTCTTGAGCATCCCCTCTCTCTGTGCTCATGCTACTGCCTTCCTCAAGCTGGGTATCATCATCAGAGCCTTCAAAGCGCTGGGCATCCTCCTGGAGCATGTACCCAACACTGTGCTCAAACAGTTCGGGGACTCCTCAGGAGGACATGGTGAGTCTAGGGAAGAAGTGACTGATGACATTGAGACGAAGGAAGAGGACGCGTTGGCAGCTGCTAGTACCCTGAGCCTGGGTGAGAGAGGATGAAGAGGTATTGGTCATCCACTCTACCAAGTCTTCGCCATGATGCAGCTCAACACATCCAGCTGCCGAAAATAAGGACAAACGTGTCCCATGGCGACGTGCTGATGATAATGCACCGCGTCCACGACCAGCACTGTTGTCTCTAGACACAGAGCCTGCTTGTCCTCTTTTATTGGCTCATGACTGTCTGCCTCTCCTTGTTGGCCTTCCAGACATAGTAACGGACTGCAGGGAGATGGGAAAACCAGCAATTGGGTAGTGTATATTGTGTTGGAGGCACACAACACCCATTGTAAAGGCTGCAGATGCCTGTATTAGAGAACACCAGCAATAAAGGGTAGATACAGGTTTATACTGTGCTGTGCTGAAGGCACACAACACCCACTAACTCCTAAAGATGCCTATATTAGAGAACACCAGCAATAAAGGGTAGATACAGGTTTATACTGTGCTGCAGGCACACAATACCCACTAACTCCTGCAGATGCCTATATTAAAGAACACCAGCAATAAGGGGTATCTTCAGGTGTATACTGTTCTGGAGGCACACAACACCCACTAACTCCTGCAGATGCCTTTATTATAGAACACCAGCAATAAAGGGTAAATACAGATGTATACTGTGCTGTTCTGGAGGCACACAACACCTACTAACTCCTGCAGATGCCTGTATTAGAGAACACCAGTAACAAAGGGTAGATACAGGTGTATATTGTGCTGTGCTGGAGGCACACAATACCGACTAACTCCTGCAGATGCCTGTATTAGAAACCTCCAGCAATAAAGGGTAGATACAGGTGCATATTGTGCTGGAGGCTCACAACAACCACTAACTTCTTCAGATGCCTGTATTAGAAAACACCAGCAATAAAGTGTAGATACAGGTGTATATTGTGCTGGAGGCACACAACACCCACTAACTCCTGCAGATGCCTGTATTAGAGAACACCAGCAACAAAGGGTAGACACAGGTGTATATTGTGCTGTGCTAGAGGCACACAACACCCACTAATTCCTGCAGATGCCTGTATTAGAGAACACCAGAAATAAAGGGTAGATACAGGTGTATATTGTGCTATGCTGGAGTCACACAACACCCACTAACTCCTGCAGATGCCTGTATTAGAAAACACCAGCAATAAAGAGTAGATACAGGTGTATAATGTGCTGGAGGCACACAGCACCCACTAACTCCTGCAGATGGCTTTATTATAGAACACCAACAATAAGGGGTATTGTCAGGACCTGGACTTGAACCTGGGACCTCAGCTGTGTCTGGCAATGAATCTTCTCTGTGAGCTATCTGAGATGTTGGACAGTTCCTTGTCAGATCCTTGTCAGATCCTTGTCAGATCCTTGTCAGATCCTTGTCAGATCCTTTTGATAACCCTGCCTTGTACCTTGATTTCAGCTGAACCTTGAACTCTTTGCTCCTCCCATGAACTTCCTGATATAAGCCATGTCTCTGCACTTCCTCCTTGCCAGAATATTGTGCTATCTCCAGCCTGTATCTCGCTCCCGTCTTCTCTGCTGCCACTTATATTTGCTACTGCTCGTTATCGACCCTTGGCTTGTTCCACGACTACGCTTCTGTCTGATCCCAATCTGCAACAACTCGTTACCAACCTTTTGGCTTGCTTACTGACCACGCTTCTGTTTGATCCTTACCTACTCATCCACTACTGAACCCTGGCTTGCTCACCTCCTGGTGGGGCGATCCTGAGGACCGCGACCTGGTACTAACACGCAGCTAAATCCATCTCTACCATCTGGAGCTCTGGTGAAAACCAGTTAGTACTTAGACTCCGCACCTCAGGTGAGCATGTGTCATCTGCCAGGGTGACTGCCTGTGTTCCTATCCTGCTGGTTAGTGGTAGTCCTGCAACTGCTATAGCAATTGGTCTTCGAGCCTGACCCCTGATCGTGACAGGTATCTTCCGATGTATACTGTGCTGGAGGCACACAACACCCACTAACTCCTGCAGATGCCATTAGAGATCACCAGCAAAAAAGGTAGATACAGGTTTATACTGTGCTGTGCTGCAGGCACACAACACCTACTAACTCCTGCAGATTCCTGTATTAGAGAACACCAGCAATAAAGGGTAGAAACAGGTGTATACTGAGCTGTGCTGGAGGCACACAACACCCACTAACTCCTGCAGATGCCTGTATTACAGAACACCAGCAATAAAGGGTAGATGCAGGTATATATTGTGCTGTGCTGGAGGTACACAACACCCACTAACTCCTTCAGATGCCTGTATTAGAAAACACCAGCAATAAAGGGTAGATACAGATGTATATTCCGAGAGTTTGTGCAATGTGCAGTTCCTCAGTGGGTTTCCCAAACGTGACTTTTTCTCACAAAAGGCGATTCTGGCTCTCTACCGGCTTGTGGAAGGCAAAGTCCATGCCTCGCAGGGCGGTCAGCGGTAAGGTGCATATTACCGCTGACTCATGGTCCAGCAGGCATGGACAGGGACGTTGCCAATTTTTAAAGGCGCATTGGGTCACTCTTCTGGCAGCTAGGAAGGATGCAGGACAAGGTGCAGTAATGTTGGAGGTTGTTCCACCTCCAAAATGCTACTACTGGTTGTGACAAACCTCTCTCCTCTACCCCCTCCTCTTCTTCTTCCTCCATGGCTTCTTCCTTTGTTTCACCTTCTGAACCAGCGGTGCTCCATAGGCGTTCAAGGGACTATGCAAGAACACAGGCAAAAAGATGCCATGCCGTGCTTGCGCTGGTGTGCTTGGGGGACAGGAGCCACACTGGGGCAGATATTTTGTCAGCTCTGCAGGGCAGGCTGAGAGGTAGTTGACGGCATGCCAATTTAAGCCAGGAATGGTGGTTTGTGACAATGGCAGCAACCTCCTTTCCGCCCTCCAACAGGAATAACTGACCCATGTGCCCTGTGTGGCTCACATCCTTAACTTGGTGGCGCAGCGGTTCTTCGTCAGGTACCCGGGCTTACAGGATGTCCAGAGGCAGGCCAGGAAAGCCATTGCTTAATGCCAGTGCTCGGCTGGCTGAGCTCCAAAAGGAGTTAAACCTGCCCAAGAACCGCCTTATCTTTGACATGCCCACCAGGTGGAACTCAACGTTGGCCATGCAGCAGAGGGCCATCAATGAGTACCTGTGCAACTACGGCACCAGGACAGGGTCAGGGGAGCTCGTTTTTTTTCCCCCACTCCAGTGGGGCATGATCAGGGATGCATGCACTGTCCTGCCACCATTTAAGGAGGCCATGGGGATGGTGAGCAGTGATAGTGCATGCATCAGCAACCCTGTACCTCTTGTCCACCTGTTGGAGCATACGCTGCATGGAATAATGTACAGGGCACTTGAGGCAGAACAGGTTCAGGAAGAGGAGGACTTCCTTGCCTCTCAAGGCCCCCTTTATCCGGACAGTGTTCCTGCTTTGTGTCAGCATGGAGGTGGAGCCTGGCACTCAGCAGCAGCAGTGTCACAATCAGGGGTCAGGCTCGAAGACCAATTGCTATAGCAGTTGCAGGACTACCACTAACCAGCAGGATAGGAACACAGGCAGTCACCCTGGCAGATGACACAGGCTCACCTGAGGTGTGGAGTCTAAGTACTAACCGGTTTTCACCAGAGCTCCAGATGGTAGAGATGGATTTAGCTGCGTGTTAGTACCAGGTCACGGTCCTCAGGATCGCCCCACCAGGAGGTGAGCAAGCCGGGGTTCAGTAGCGGATGAACAGGTAAGGATCAAACAGAAGCGTGGTCAGTAAGCAAGCCAAAAGGTCGGTAACGAGTTGTTGCAGATTGGGATCAGGCAGAAGCGTAGTCGTGGAACAAGCCAAGGGTCGATAATGAGCAGTAGCAAATATAAGCGGCAGCAGAGAAGACGGGAGCGAGATACAGGCTGGAGATAGCACAATATTCTGGCAAGGAGGAAGTGCAGAGACATGGCTTATATCAGGAAGTTCATGGGAGGAGCAAAGAGTTCAAGGTTCATCTGAAATCAAGGTACAAGGCAGGGTTGTCAAAAGGATCTGACAAGGAACTCAGATAGCTCAGAGAGAAGATTCATGGCCAGACACACCTGAGGTCCCAGGTTCAAGTCCAGTTACTGACAAGCAGTCTTTTAGGGATGATTTACAGTCCCGAGAAACCAGTGGACCTGTACGTGGCTGGGAGGAGATGGCTGTGGATCATGTCATCCTTAGTGACCCAGAGGACTCTGGACCGAATGCCTCAGCTAACCTACGCTGCATGGCCTCCCTGATCCTGCGGAAGGATCCTCGTATTCTTCGGATCAAGGAGAGGGATCATTACTGGCTGGCAACTCTCCTTGATCCGTGATACAAGGGTAAGGTTGCGGATCTTATCTTGCCGTTGTAGAGGGAGCAGAGGATGAGAAATCTCCGGGAGGCCTTGAAGAAAGGTCTATGCAATGCGTTCCCAGACACTGGGAGGTCACAAACTCCTGGTCCTGGACAATGTGTTGCTGAAGCTTCAGTCAGTCACAGAAGGAGCGGTGGAGAAGGTGGCCGTAACCGATGCGTTCAGACAATTTTTTAGTCTGCAGCCTCAAGGTATGATCTGTTCCAGCAACCATCGCCAGCATCTGATTTATATGGTGCAGGAATACCTAGGGGCAAGGTCAGACTTGGACACCTTTCCCACCGAAAATCCTCTGGGTTACAGGGTCTTGAGGATGGATCACTGGCCAGAGCTTGCACAGTATGCAATTGAGCTACTGGGCTGTCCTGAATCCAGCATTCTTTCAAAATGAACATTCATGCTGCTGGAGGCTTTGTAACTGATCACAGGGTGCGCCTGTCCACCAACTGGGTTGATCGACTGATGAATGAGTGTTGGATCACCACCAGCTACTAAGCACCTGAAATATTTTTTTTTTGAAATGTCACATCCCTTCAAAACTGCCTATGCTTATGCTGAGTGACTATCCTCTTCCTCCTCAATGATCCTGCTGATATCGTGGAAGAACATTTTTGGTTCTGGGCGCTGCGACCAGTGGCTAAGGCCCAATTTTTCAGCCCCTGTTTAACAGGGGCATGTAATAAAAAAATTTCATGAAATGCTTTGCAGCAGGGCTCATTCATGCACTTCAACTAGAGTATCTGGGGGAGGTTGCAATGTTGTGGCACCAGCACCAGTGCCTAAGGCCCAATTTTTCAGCCCCTGTTTAACAGGGGCGTGTAATTACAATATTTGATGCAATATTTTTCAGGAGGGTTTGTTGCTTCGCTCAACTACAATATTTGTGAGTGGTTGCAGTGTCGTGAAACCAGCACCAGTGCCTAAGGCCCAATTTTTCAGCCTCTGTTTAACAGGGGCATGTAATTACAATTTTTGATGCAATACTTTGCAGCAGGGCTCATTCCTGCTCTCCAACTAGAGTTTCTGTGAGGTGTTGCAGTGCTGTGGTACCAGTGCCTAACAGATGCATGTAATTATAATTCTTGATATAAGAAATGATATATGAAATTCAGAGTAGTTTTCCATTTTGTGTTGATTGGGTCCAAAGCATGGTTTCTTCATGAACAAGTATGAAACCCAGCAACATTGCATATTGTATATGTTATTAATAAGAGTAAATGGAGTTCACAATGATTGTTGATTTCTGGTACAATTTTTAGATTATTTTTCCACCAATATTTGCCAACTAAGAAGCTAAACCTTGCAAAATCTGCTGTGTATGGCATTTTAGTCAGTTTTTGCTCTAAACAGTATACTATTTGATTAGTGCTGAGGGGAATGGCCTGGTTGGAGCCCAGGTTGAGGCGCTCATACAGGTTTTTGCTGTGATGTGTGACTTTTAAACTTCCTTTGCCTACTGGATTTTTCGAGCTGGGATGAGCTCTGTCCTTGTCCACAGTAGCGATTATTATGCAAGAGGACCTGATGGAGCCTTGAGTGGCACCTGTAATCTTTGTAGCGGGTAACAAAATACCACACTAGTAGTAAGACCCCTTTGTGGGTTTATCTTGAGACAGAGAACTGTGCTCCTTTATCTATTTGTAATCTCCTATGTGCTTAGACCCACGATGCAGCATCTTGTTTTTCAATCCTGTTTCCCCCACTCTCTGAAGATTTAAGATGGTCTTAAATACTCGGGGTCCACTATCCCTGCACTTACCCTTACTTTCCTTCCTACATAACTCACCCTTTCCACTTGGTTTTAAATCACCTCTGGCTTTCAGGCATTGAACTCCATAGAGATTGACTCGTTTTCATGCTTTGATACTTTCCAACGGTATAAAATCCGTTATGGATTTACACACCTCTCACCAACTCTCTTGTCACGATCGGACTATCCAGCAGACTTAGCCCGGCAGACAACCCGCAGGACTTTGCAGCGGAGGTCCGTCTGACTTTCTGAACGAGCGGACCTGCCCACACATGACCAGACTTTTCTGGCTGACAATTCACTGGACTATGCCTGGAGTCCACCGGCCTTTTGAAATGAACGGACTTGCCCACACACAGGATAAAGTCCATTCATCTTGAACGTGGCTCCAGCTAGACGGAAACAATTGAAGGAAGTCAATGTCTCCGCCTCCATCAGCGAGATTGACGCCTCACTAGCCCCGTCACCTGGTATGGATTTAAATGGGAACCCCTATGCTGAAAAACCGGAGTGGGGTCCCCCCAAAGTCCATATCAGACCCTTATCCGGGCATGCAGCCGGGCCGGTCAGGAAAGGGGGTGGGGACGAGCGAGCACCCCCCTGAGCTGTACCAGGCCGTATGCCCTCAATATGGGGGTTTTTTGGGGAAAGGGTGCCCCTGCGGCCCCCCACCCCAAAGCACCTCGTCCCCATGTTGAGGACAAGGGTGTCTTCCTGACAACCGTGGCCGTTGGTTGTCGGGGTCTGCGGCTTATCAGAATCCGGGAGCCCCCTTTAATAAGGGGGCCCCCAGATTCCGGTCCCCTACCCTATGTGAATGAGTAGGGGGTACATGGCATCCCTACCCATTCACCTGGGGTAAAAAAGTGTACATAAAAAAAACACAGGTTTTTAAAATACTGCTAGCTCTTTTAATAGCGGAGGAGCCCGGCTTTTTCCTTCGTCGCCGCCATCTGGGGGTCTTCTTCTGACTTCGGGGATCTTGTCCCGCTCTTCGGTTCTTCTTGCCAGACCTCTATTTTCTTTTTCCAGCTCTTTAACTAGTGTTGGCCCAGTCTCCTGTTGCAGTCGCCGCCACCTTCTGCTTCTGCTTCTTCCTTCGTCAGATGTTGACACGACACCGGGTGATGTCCCCGCCCCTTATGTCACAGTCCCGGAGGATGCTGGGACTGTGACATCATAAGGGGCAGGGACATCACATGTACGGTATATCTATTGTCTTTTGAAATGGGTCAACAAAAACAATTAAAAACATTAATATGCACATATATCTACCTTTTTTGGACAAGAGCAATTTTTTACATTTCTGTTATGCATTTAAGGTAATTAAATAATACATCTTTTTTTTTTATTAGGACAAACTAGGCCTTCTTTTGGCAATAATAAACAAAAAATAAACAAAAAATATCAAAAGGAAATTTTTTTTTTTTCACCAATGTTAGTTTTAAAATAAGCAGTCTTAGCCCTTGTACACACGGTTGAACATTCCGACGGAAAATGTCCGATTGGACCTTGTTGTCGGATAATCCGATTGTGTGTGGTCTCCATCGGACTGTTTCCGTCGGAATATCCAACCAACAAAGTTTAAGAGCAGGGCTATAAAATTTTCCGACAACATGATCCGATCGGACAAAGTGCAACGCATGCTCAGATCAAATTCCTAGACCAAAGCTATTGGCTAGTAGCCTAAACGTAGTCCCATCGTAACGAAATAACGTCACCACCTTCTGAACGATCGGATTTTCCGACAACTTTGTCCGACCGTGTGTATGCAACAGTTTTGGACAAAATCCGTCGGACAAAATCCAATGGATTTGGTTGTCAGAATGTCTGACCGTGTGTACAAGGGCTTAGAGTAGATTTAGATTTCATCCACTTCAGCCCTGGAAGATTTGGCTGCTGAATGACCGGGCAATTATTGGCGATTCGGCACTGCGTCACTTTAACTGACAATTGTGACATCCTTTTTTTCCCACAAACAGAGCTCTCTTTTGGTTGGTATTTGCTCGCCTCCGCAGTTTTTATTTTTTGCGCTATAAAGAAAAAAAGAGCAAAATTTTTAAAAAACACAATATTTTGTACTTTTTGCTACAATAAATATCCAATTTTTTTTGTAAAAAAAAAAAAAAAGCAAATTTCATATTCAGTTTAGACCGATATGTTACCTTCTGCATACTTTTGGTAAAAAAAAAATCACAATAAGCACATATTGATTGGTTTGTGCAAAAGTTATAGCATCTACAAAATAGGGGATAGATTTCTAGCATTTTTATTATTATTATTATTTTTTACTAGTAATGGCGGTTATCTGCAATTTTTATTGGGACTATGACATTATGGCGGACACATCGGACACTTTTGACACATTTTTGGGACCATTGACATTTATACAGCGATCAGTGCTATAAAAATGCACTGATTACTGTAAAAATTTCAGCTGGCAGGGAAGGGGTTGACACTAGGGGGCGCTCAAGGGGTTAACTGTGTTCCCTGTGTGTGTTTCTAACTGATGGGGGAGGGAACTGACATAGAGGAAAGGACAGATCGTGGTTCCTATTTTTTAGGAACTCACGACCTGTCACTCCTCAAAGAACAGAACAGGGATTTGAGTGTTTACACATACACATCCCTGTTCTGCCTCTTGTGCCCGCGATCGCTTGTGGCTGGAGGCCACGAGCATCGGCACCCCCTGCAGTGCAGCGGGCGCATGTGCGCACCTGCTATCCTGATCTCGTGAGTCAACGTACAGCTACGTTGGCTCACTGGATCGCGCTGACCTGCCGCAATATAATGACGGCAGCTGGTCGACAAGCGGTTAATCTCTCTTTGCTCTGAAGCCCAATCCGCATTTGGATCACGCTTCAACGGCCACTGACAGGAGGTGAGTAAGGGAAGCAATGCCTCTTCACCGCCTGTTTTAACCCCATATTTGACAACAAATGTTGTGGGGTGTTTGAGACACTTCCCCATTTGCTTGAATATGTGGCATTAGGCAGGCTTGTCACCTTCCGATCGCTAGTGTCGTTAACTTTGCTGTGGGGGAAAAACCCCCCAAGGGGAGGGGAGTGGCAAAAGCACTGCTTAAATGTGCAATTTTGCTGACCCTCCCCAACCACACATCTAAATGAAGCCTTGCTATAGATAACACGTATACATTTTAACATATAGCATGTCCCATTTATAATGACATTAAACACATGATGTTTTTAGTACAAATCATGGTGAAGTAATTTCCATATAAAAAAGGGCATTTTTTTTTTCCATTTTGCTCATTTTTTTTATCAAACACAAAAAAAAGTAACAAACAAAATGGATAAAGATATGTAGGTACCAATGCAAAAAATACTTTACAGCTGGGAGAGAGTCTTCTCAACTTCCAGGATAACATTGAAAATACACACATCCTTTAACCACTTGCAGTTAACATATACTGCTGGCCAGCAGGTTTGCTTTTCCCTGCAATGTACCCGTATGTTGCGGGGGAACTTCCTGTTTTACAGGCTCGTGTGCCCGCCCCCCACCTCTCATGCTGAGGTTGGACATAGCATGAGTTTGTCAGCAGGCTCACAGCCAATGATTTTGGCTTTAAATCTGCTGATGGCTGTAACCAATCACAGCACAGAGATCTGTGTTAGTAAACACACAACACAGATCTGCTTGCTTCTGCTTGTTTCTGCTTTCTAATCTCAATTACTGTTCAGAGCTGAGATTAGCAAGCAATGCCAGCCAGTTTGTGAGTAAAATTAATACACATAGATGTGTTAGGTGCACAGTCAACCCTTTGATTGCCCTGTATTAGTGTCACTAATGATGTCAGATAGTGTCAGTTAGTCAATCAGTGTCCCTCTCAGGCAGTGTCAGTTAGTCCCTGATTGCCTGGCACACTAATGTGATAGGTAGTCAGAAAGTCAGAGCTGTGTTAAAAACTGCATCAATTCCAGTATGTATACCATATTTTTTTTAAATACGGTCAGACAAACCAATCAATATACACTTTTTGGGATTTTTTTTTTATTTTGCCTACATTTATGAAGAAATTTGGTCTTTTTTCATTTATATAATACATAGAGCTTTCTTTTGGTAGTATTTGATCACCACAGTTTTTTCTTCTATGTGAAATAAACTATATTCATTTTGTTTGGGTACAATATTGCATGACCAAGCAATTGTCAGTTAAAGTAGCACAGTGCTGAATAGCCAAAAATGGTCCGGTCATGAAGGTAAAATCTTTCAGAGGTCAAGTGGTTAAATAACATGCTTGGGGATACTTTGTACTATGTACTGTTGCAGAACAGTATTATTTTTAGAGACAGTCTTGGTAACCATATTTGACTGTGGAGTTTAGTTTTACATTATTGTTACAATAAGTTGACTTACACTATATTACCAAAAGTATTGTGACGCCTGCCTTTACACACACATGAACTTTATTGGCATCCCAGTCTTAGTCCATAGGGTTCAATATTGAATTGGCCCACCCTTTGCAGCTATAACAGCTTCAACTATTTCCGGGAAGGTTGTCCACAAGTTTTTGGAGTGTGTCGATGGGAATGTTTGACCATTCTTCTACAAGCGCATTTGTGAGATCAGGCACTGATGTAGATGAGAAGGCCTGGCTTGCATTCTCCGCTCTAATTCATCCAAAAAGGTAATTACATTGTGCACTGGTTCAAATCGTTTGGTGAAGGGGGGATTATGATCTGGGGTTGCTTTTCAGGGGTTGGGCTTGGCCCCTTAGTTCCAGTGAAGGGAACTCTTAAGGTGTCAGCATACCAAGACATTTTGGACAATTTCATGCTCCACTTTGTGGGAACAGTTTGAGGATAGCCCCTTCCTTTTCCAACATGACTGCATATGAGTGCACAAATAAAGCCCATAAAGACATCGATGAGCGAGTTTGGGGTGAAGGAACTTATACTTGTCCTGACCTCACCCCGATATAACACCTTTGTGATGAATTAAAGCGGAGACTAAGACAAATAAAGTTCATATGTGTGTAATAAAGGCAGGCATCCCAATACTTTTGGTAATATAGTGTATATATTGCAGAATCATCCAATGTGATTCATTTCAGTTTTTTTTTTTTTTTTTCAGGTAGCTTTATCAGTGGTTCATGCTTGTTCATCAAAAAGTAAAATACCCTCTTTGACCACCAGCTTGTAATTGTCCAGTATTTCACTTTTTACATTTTAATGAGGGTGAATTGCCCAAAATGTACTACAGAAAAAGAGTACAAGCACATTAGTATAAAGTTGGACCACAGCAAGACACTTTAAAAGCAAGGCTAGGGGCGTGACCGGAAGCGGACCTGCATGGACGCTTACTGAGGTAGCTCTCTCCTCAGCCCAGCTACAAAGGCACATAAGGGGGACAATCCGCACCCATCCGATGGGGAGATCGAGGGCCACCCGCTCCACGGCTAACAGGGGACCCTCCGTCATCCCTCCGGGGCCCGGACATACTTTTCACCGCCAGACGCTCCGGCCGGCGGGCCTCCTAAGATGGCGCCGGCCACGCTGGAGGCGACGCTACAGGTCCCATCCCCGGCCTCGAGTGAGAGAAGCGGCTGCCGAGCGGGCACCATGGCGGACGGGACGCCTCCTCCACCCAGGGCAGCTGACCGGATCCCCGCAGCGGTGAGTGATACGCCACTCCCGCCCACATACCAGGCCGCCAGATTAGGCCCGAGGCCTACTACGAGGCCCCTCACTCCGGACGCATGTGAATCCAACCCCCCACGGCACTCGGAGCAGCACGCGGCCATGAGGGACCTGAGCCCACCACAGTGGGGCCAGAGGTCTCCTCCACGCAAGGCGCCCGACTGGGAGCAGGACAGTGGGGAGGCCTGGGGGGTGGCAGGTGGCCGCACCAGGCCGGGTCAGTACCCGGGGTACTTGGAGCACGGATCCCCTCCCCCCCTCCACGGACACACAATGCACGGGGGCCCTCCCTAGGCTGCTGCGGGCGACATCGGACCCCCTCCTCCCCACTAGTTCTCTGGGGTCCCCTCCTTCCATAGAGGACACTGACTTTCCAGCCCTCCCCCCGGGAAACCCGCTACCCTGGCCTCGGCGGGGACATGGGGGAGTGGCGGAGCCCCGATCGGACCTAGGAGTCCGGTCCCCACCACCCAAGTCCCAGAGACTGTCCTCCACGTGGGCCCCTAGCCCACAGCGGCACTGGAGTGGCTCCCCGGCCCCTGTTGGGCATAGATCGGGCTTAGACCCGTATCGAGAAGTGAGGCAGACCCGCACGATCCCCCTGGATCCACCACCTCCTCAGCACGGGGCGTGGGACTCTCATACCGGGCCCCCCCCAGACTCACGGGAGACAGACTATGGACCCCACGGACCTCCACTGCCGTCCCTTCTGTTTCCAACTGGGGGTGACCCTGGAGGGCCCCCCCCCGCCCCTGCACCCACAGTGGCAGCAATACCTACAAGCAATCCCCACTAAGGAGGACTTTAAGCAATTGATAGAGGATGTTAAATCAATCTGTCGCTCGGAAATACAAATGTTGCACTCCGGTCTCAAGCACTTAGCGGATCGGGTGGAGATGGCCGAGGAGGAGATACAGGAAACTAAAATAGCGATCCACAGGACCCAAGCACAAGGTGCCGACCATCGAATGCTCCTGAGGGACATGCAGCGTCATGTGGGGGACCTGGATAACATGGGGCGTCGGCATAACATAAGGGTGAGGGGGATTCCAGAGGCGGACGGGCCGGAAGATCTCCAAATTATCCTGCAAGAAATATTTAATAACCTTCTTGGGGAACCCCCCTCCAAGTTTATTGAAATGGACAGAGCCCACAGGGCCTTGCGCTCTAAAGGCGCGACTTCTACCCCCAGGGATGTCATCTGTAGAATTACTTTGTTCCACATTAAAGAGGACATAATGAGACAAGCCCGCCTGGCCCGGGTGGTGACCTTTCGCGACATCCAAGTGCAGCTCTTCCCAGACCTATCCTGGCTCAAACTGCAGAAGCGTAGACTTCTTCAACCGTTGCTCCGCACATTGCAGGACGCCCATATTCCATACCGCTGGGGATATCCGTTCGCTCTTACATCTAAATATCAAGGCAAGACGGCTACCTTGCGGTACCCGGAAGATCTACGTACCTTTTGTGAGGACCTGGGGCTTCAACCCCCCCAGCTGCCGGACTGGGATCTCGTGGCTGCGCAGCCTTCCACCCCAACCCTGGGGCAGAAGGTCCCCTCCCGTCAATGCCCTCGCAACCGGGAGGCACCTAAGAAAACGGCCCGCCAAGAAAAGGGCTGAAGCTCTGCATGGTGGCAATTTTTGTATATCTTTTTCTCCTTTTTTGATCCCGTAGGCCCGCGGGGCGCAAGGGATCGCGGCCCGTTTTGTTTGTTGGTTGGCCGGTGGACTGATGTCCGGACACTCCGAACTTGCCCTCTATTTCTGCCGTTTTTTTTTTTCTCCCCCTACCAAGTGCCTTCATGTTGAGTTTTGTTTTTCTTAAGGCTGATGTAACTGTGAGACTGAGACCATGGGTTTTTCTCTGTCTCTGTGTCACCCCCCTTCTACCCGGATGCATTGGTGTTGCATCCGGGATCTTGGGAACTGCCTGGCGACTGTCGTCGCAGGGGCGTTTCCTCAGCTCCCCCCCACCTCACGCCACCGGCTTTATCTACGCCTCCTGAAGGGGGGGGCTGGACTCCCATGCGGCCGCCAGGCCCGGCCCACGGGTTCGGGTTCTGGTGGCCCCCTGGGAATCCGATCAGACCTGAGCGATCTGCCTGTTCATGGTCTCCTATGGTTCAATTTTGTAATGTACAATGGTTGTTTATTTGCTGTGTACACCTTTGTTTGCGATACTAACCTCTTCTTTCTCTCTCCTTCTCTGCTTTTTCCTCTCCCTCTCCCCTCCCTGTTCTCTCACTGTGTCGTGGTCGGTGGGCAGCGTGGAACTCCCTCTAGAGCCCCTTCTCCGGAACAAGCAACCTCCTGGCCCCTGGCGGTCGTCTTGCATGGTGGATTATGGGTAAGACTCCGCTTACATTATCACCCCCCTGACACGACTGATGGCTAAGATTTTATCCCTAAATGTCCATGGACTGAATTCTAACGGGAAACGGCATCTGGCACTTAGGGAATTCAGGCAGTCAGGAGCGAATATAGTCCTTGTCCAGGAGACACACTTTGATAAGGGGGGGTCCTTCGCTTTCGCCTCTAGATATTTTCCTTTAGCTTACCTATCCTCGGGTCCTCACAGGAAGGCCGGCGTGGCCATCCTGATACGTCGTGGAGCCCCTTTTACCTACCTCGATCACTATGGTGATCCCGGGGGAGGCTTCTTGATACTTAAGGGCAAGTGGGGATCCCAGCCGATCACCCTATGCACCCTGTACGCCCCCAACGTCCGCCAACATAGCTTTCTCTCCAAACTCCTGTCCCGCTTGTTCAAGACGGACCATGGTTACTTAGTGGTGGGGGGTGATTTTAACCTGGCTCACTCCGCTATTGCGGACCGCTTGGCAACGTCGACCCGGCCTCCCTTCGCTAAAGCACTTAGGGATTCTAAACTATTTCGCCAGCTGACCCGCAGACACGCTCTCTTTGACGTCTGGCGGGCCCTTCACCCGGCGGACCGGCAGTACACGTTCTACTCGGCCCCGCACCAGCTGCACTCCCGCATAGACTACTTCTTTACTAACAATTCCACACTGAGAGTGGCCCGCCGGGCCCATATCCTACCAATTTCATGGTCGGACCACGCGCCGATCCTATTAACACTGGATCTAGCGGCCCCTGTAATTAGACCCTGCAATTGGAAACTCAACACCTTTCTCCTGCAACATTCCCCATCACAGGCGGAACTGGCCTCAACCTTGAAACTCTACTTCGCTGAAAACGCAACCCCGGACGTTGCTCTCCCCACTTTGTGGGAGGCCCACAAGGCGGTCATCCGTGGAAAGTGCATGGCTCTTTCTTCTGCTTTTAAAGAAGGATGCAGAGGCCGCTAAATTGCAAACGGAAAGGGAGCTGGGGCAGTTAGAAAGGGATATGCAGGCCTCTCCGTCACTGCGACTCCTCCGGAAGATCACTAGGCTTCGCATGGTGCTTAAGGACCTGGCGCTTCGCCAGGGTAGAAAAGACCATTCTGCGGGTTAGGCAGACGTATTACGACAGGGGCAACAAGGCGCACTCTCTCTTAGCGAGGAAACTTAACGATAAAACCCTCCTGTCCACCCCACATCAGATTAAAACTAAAAACAACACCGTCGTTTCTCACCCTAAGGAGATAGCAGACACATTTGCGAAATTTTATGAGGAGCTGTACAACAGCGACGACATACCCAGTGCTCCCCTGTTGGCGGAGCTCTCCCAACGCATGCACCAATACTTGACAGACAGTGGGATCCCCCGCATCCGAGACCTGGATCTGGCCTCCCTAAATATGCCCATCACGGAGGAGGAAATAGAACTGACCGTCAAGTCGCTACCGGCTCATAAATCCCCGGGTCCGGACGGTTTACCCTACGAATACTATAAAACGTTTCTGCCTCTTCTGCTCCCTTACTTGGGCAGATTGTTCAATGCATTTCTGTTAAATACCCCGGTCCCTCCCGATATGCAACGCTCCTTCCTCACCCTGATTTCCAAGCCCGATAAGGATCCCATTCTCTGTGCCAATTATAGGCCCATTGCACTCCTGAATGCAGATCTGAAGATCTTTACGAAACTCCTTTCCCTCCGGCTCAATAGGGTCCTCCCCTCCCTCATCCATAAAGATCAGGTGGGATTTGTCCCTCTTCGCCAAGCCGGCGACAACACCAGGAAGGTCATAGATTTAGTCGACGTGGCGAATAGGGGGGGCACCCCGTCTTTGCTTCTGAGTTTGGATGCGGAAAAGGCATTTGATAGACTGGGGTGGCCCTTCATGTTCGCCACGTTGCAGCACATGAGGATGAGGGGACCGTTCCTGCGGGCCATACGCCACCTTTATTCCAACCCATCCTCCCAGGTTAAGACCCCCTTCGCTACCTCCTCTGCATTTTCGGTCTCCAATGGCACGCGCCAGGGCTGTCCCCTATCGCCTTTACTATTTGCTATCTGTGTGGAACCCCTGGCGGCGTCCATCCGGCGGAATCCGGATATCAGGGGCGTCCCGGTTCGGAACAGGGAATTTAAGGTGTCGTTGTTCGCGGAAGATGTCATCCTCACCCTGACCCAGCCCAGGATATACCTGCCTAACTTACATAGGGAGTTGGACCGCTACAGCGCCCTATCGGGCTATAAAATTAATGCATCCAAATCGGAAGCCCTCCCGGTAAATATGCCGTCCCTGGAGGTCGAACATCTCCGAGCCACTTTTCCGTACCACTGGAAAACCGATTACCTGAAAAATACTTGGGGATTCATATCACCCCGACCTTTGACTCTCTGTATCAGGCAAACTTCCCGCCCCTGTATGGCGTTATTAGGCAATTACTTTCCCAATGGCGGAAGCACCAGATCTCCCTCTTTGGTAGGATAGCTTCGGTGAAAATGACGATTCTCCCGAAACTCCTCTACCTTTTCCAGACCCTTCCTATCCCAGTACCATATCACCACCTGAGAAAATTACAGGCGGACCTGCTTGATTTTACATGGAACTACAAACGTCATAGAATCCCCCGCTCGGTAATGACAGCCTCTCACTCAGCCGGGGGACTGGCGTTTCCGGATCTTGTAAAGTATCTCCAAGCGGCTCAGCTCCGGGCAGTGACCTCCTGGTTCACCCAGAGGTCGTACAACAGATGGACGGAAATCGAGAAGCTCTGGATGGCTCCAGTGCACCCTAATAGTATGCTATGGAGCGCCCCAGCACTGACTCCCCGGACCCAACTGCTAGGATCTATGTCCCATCTACAGAGCCTATGGCGCAAGCTTTCTAAGATATATGTTCTGTCTTCGGACAAATCGCTCCTGACGTCCTTCCTGTACCATCCTAAGATGCCAGATAGCCTGACGTATGCGATGTCCCACCCGTGGTCATCCCGGAACCTCTTTCATCTGGGGACCTTAGTGGACCCCAGATCGCGGAGAATGTTGTCTTATGCTGATCTTCAGTCCAAATTTGACCTCCCGAGACAGAGCTTCTACAGCTATCTGCAGATACGACACTTCGCCCAGACCATATCCTCTGACTTGCGCTTCTCCCCTCCCTCCGCTTTTGAGACCATAATCCTAGAGGGCACGGCCCAAAGGGGATTGATATCAGCTATATATAAAATCCTTAATGCACCCCCGCTAGCTCCGGTAGGCAAACATGCTTATATGCTCAAGTAGGAGGAACAGCTGGGGGAGGAGATAACGGATGAGCAATGGCAGACGATATGGTCCCAGGCCTCGAAAAGCTCTCTATGCACGCTCTATAGGGAGAACGCGTACAAAATTTTGTTTTTCTGGTACATGACCCCGGACGTCCTTCACGCCATTTACCCTACCACCTCTGACAGATGCTGGAGGTGCTTGACCCACAAAGGCACGCTGTTCCACATTTTCTGGCAATGTCCCCTGGTGGTTCCCTTCTGGGAGGGGGTCCGGCGCCTCTTGTCTGATCTCTTGGATCGGCGAGTGGTCCTGGATCCTAAGACCTTCTTGTTGGGCATCCCTTTCCCTAAATTGACGAAGTCCCGCAAGAAATTGTCACGACATATCCTGACAGCGGCAAGATGCCTAATAGCCCTACATTGGAAAAAGGTGCTGCCCCCCGCTCTCGGAGCACTCCATGCTAGAGTCCAGGACGTGGAGTTGATGGAGAGGATGACCGCCAGGATACGGGACAGGCTCGAGGCCCATGATGTGGTCTGGAGCCCATGGAACTCCCAGGAGAACCAGATGTGAAAAACCCGCAGGGACCACACACAGTGACTATACCCCCTGCCTTTCCTTACCCCTCCTTCCCCACATTCCCCTCCCCCCTTTTTCTTTTTTCTTTTCCTCCTTTGCTATTCTCTCTCTCTTTCTCCTTACCCCTCTTACCTCCTATCCTTCTCATCTCTGCTCTCGTTTTTCTTCTCTCTTTGCTGCTTGATATTCCTATTTCTTTCTGCCAGCCTCTCTTTCCCTTCTCATCATGGCTGGTGCTCTTACGTGCCTTGTTGCTCCTCTAGCACACTACTTCGTGGATGCTGCTTCTCATGAGAGGTTGATACTGTTAGTAGATGTTCATGACTGGGTTCGGGGCTACCCTACTGGACCCTATGGTGGGTAACGCCACTCGTTGATTAACAGGGTCGGCCCGGTTGTTCGCGGGGGGCCCCCCCGGGCTGGTAGTTGCCGGCCCTGGGGGGCCTACTGGGACGGGCCAATGGGTGGGTGGTCCCTGCAGCCTACTCTTTTCTGTCCTAGCTGTTTTACTATGATGTAGTAATGCATGACGTGTAATGCACTCTTTGAAAATAAATAAATATGTTATTTGAAATAAAAAAAAAGCAAGGCTAGGCCTAACTTTACTAAAGAGACAAACAACACAGACTGAGAATTAAGATACTGCAGAGATTCCGAAGTGCAAAATTGGCCAGTAGCAGGACCGGTTTGATTAGGGATAGTAAACAACAATGAGAATTAACATACAATTTCCTAACTGACCCTAAGCTCTCCTTATATAATTTTTCAGGTGCAGTATGCCTCTTTCTAGACATAGTTCAAAGGCAATGCGATGCACTACAGTTTAAAAAATGCTCCCAAGCAAACCTGTGTTTAGATTCGCTGAGACCACAGATCTTGAACCCATGGTAGCTGCGATCCCCATCCCTAGTGGACACCTGTCTATGACAAAGGGGCATAGCTAAACAAAACTATAGTTGAGACTTGAGAGGACTTAATGCCCAAAGTCATGTACAGTTACTTGTATATTTTCAGATTTTTTAAATCAAGATTTATGGTCACTCCTGATTTTAGAATTCTTAATAGTCTTGATTTCCTCAAAGCTGTCTTCACATCATTATTTCTTAATGTGTAGATAAATGGGTTTAGGAGCGGAGTGAAAGCAGTATACATAAGAGCAAGGAATTTGTCATACTGACTACCCTTGGGTCTGACATATACAACAATTGCAGTACAATAGAACAAGCTGGCTACAATAAGGTGGGATGAGCAGGTTGAGAAGGCTTTTTGTTTTCCTTCTAAACTCTTAATTTTCAAAACAGTTGTAATTATATGAACATAAAACCCCAAAATGAGCACAAATGGGACCACTGTTGCAAATATCGCAGCTGTACTTGTAACTATATTGCTGATAAAGGGGTTGGAACAAGCCAAATTCTGCAATGGAGCCAAGTCACAGAAGAAGTGATTAACCTCATTAGGACCACAGAATTCCAACTGAGCTGTGAATATTGTAGGTATGAAAGCTATGATAATTCCAATAATCCAAGGAGCACCTGCAAGTTTAACACATAGCGATTTATTCATAATAACTGTATAGTGCAAAGGTTTATTGATGGCTAAATCACGATCAAATGCCATGGCAGCAAGAAGATAGCATTCTGTTACTCCAAGAGCATTAAAAGCATACAACTGTGCAAAACATCCCCGAAATGATATCTTTCTGCTAGTTTCTATCAAATTAGCTAGAAGTTTTGGGATGGTGACTGATACAAATATAATTTCCAAAAAAGCAAACGTACTAATTAAAAAATACATAGGTGTATGAAGTGTACATTCATGTTGTACTAATATCAGTATGGCACAGTTCCCTAAAATGCAACCAATGTATGCCCAAAAGATAACCATGAACAGTAAAGTTTGGAACTGCTTCAAGCTGGAAAAAGCTATAAGAATGAATTCTGTCACTGCAGTCTTATTAATATTTATGTCACAGAAAAGCGGTTCCTGTGAAGAAATACATACATTTTTACAAGCATTGAACAAATATATCACTGTATATTAATATTTTTTGTAAACAAGATGAAACTCCATCATAAATTATTCTTAGTGCTTTATTCCATGAAACATTAGCTAGCTACGTGCATATGGGGGTTTACTAAAAGAAAATAGGCTGTGCATCCTGAAAAGTGAAGCTTTACCCAATTTGCTAAGCTCTGGAGCAACTGCACTTTCAAAGTACCCAATCACATGCAAATACAATGGAAAAAATACATTTTTGCTTGCACATGATTGCTTGATAGAAGTCAGCACAGCATTTGTTCATTTCTAATCCCTGGAACAACTGCTCTTGCAGAGTGCAACTGCATTCTTCAAAGTGCACAGTGTATTTGTCTTTAGTAAATAAATCCCATTGTCTGCACCCAACATACCACACTTCTTGTGCACATGTCACCCTCAATGAGCTTGTTCACAAGGATTGAGTAGGTAGCATGTCATATTCACTATAAACATTCTTTCATATTTTATTTGAGAAACATTTGTGAATCTAGGACACTTTTACTGATCTCCTGGTCTGTGTACCAGGATACTGAGCCCATACTGGAGTTGTGGCAAGTGAGTACCTCAGTGGTAACTTATTTTGTTTGCAAGATGGGTGACCTAAAAAAAAGAAAAGAAAGTATGATGACATGTCTGCATTCCACTGTGCATAATTGGTATGATCCATGAAAGCCATATTCCTAGATTGTGCCCCTTTGTATTCATTGTATACCAAGTCTTTAGTTATAAAGAAGTAATTGAAAGTTGGATGGATGGGTGGACATATAGACAGACCGAGAGAGGATTGTATGGATGGCCAGATGGGAAGGTTGAGGGATACATGTTTGAAGAATGAAAGGGTGTGGATGGATAAATGAATGGTAGGTGACAGGAAAGTATGGAGGTGAACATGCTGGAGTAATGGATGGATGAGAAGGAACGATGAATGGGTAAAAGGAATGGTAAAGTAAGAATAGTTCATGTAAAGCTAAGTTAGTAATGTTCCTTGTGTAAAAACTATATGGACCCTATTCCATCCTCCATTTACACCTCTGTTCCACATCTCCAAGAGTGACTCCACTGAAAACATTTATCATGTAACAGAAAATAAACAATATTCAGTACACATTTCAGATCAAAGTTTTAAACAAAAATATTCTGGAATTAATAAATCTCCAAGTGTATTTCCATATTTGCAGTCAAATTTGAGGAATTCCCATTATATGTTTATTATGTATTCCCATTCACAGAGCATGCCTAGAAGTTCTTTTTTTAAATGAATGTTTTGTCTTCATTAACATACCTAGCCTCTAAACCCTTTGTTAGGACAGACAGCATTCAAATCTAGTTACAATTGATCATGAAGATCTACCTGCATAATGCAGTCAAGCAGTGTCAGCCTGTCCATAGGGGCACACGGGCACCGCCCCCCGTCCATGCGTCCAGCCCCTAATCTACATGCAAGGCGCCAGACGCATGGATTCTAATGAGGGTTTTTTTTAAGTACACTATTAGAGCCAGAGGCTCTAATAGGCTTTAAATAGAGTGGACACAGCACCCGAAGCCCATCCAGTTGTGTGACACTAGCAAATAAATATTCACTAGTGTCACACTAAATCTCCTCCTGACTAATCAGGAATTTTCCCGATTAACTGAAATGAGAAGATATGCAGGCCACTGGGAGGAGGAGGGCAGAAACGCGAGGAGAGGAGACGCAGGTGAAGCCGTTCGCCCAGGGTAAGTGCTTGTAGTCGGCTTACCGACCAACTCAGGGGGGAGCTGCAGGTGACCCGACCGGGGGAGAGGCTGGCTGTGCACTGTTTTCCGCCCCCCCCCCCCAAAAAAATACCACTGGCTGCCACTCTAGTCAAGGATAATTATAGCAAACTTAGCTAACTTGCCCCCTCATAAACAGAGAGAACTACGCATGATATTTCCTTGCTGGAGGGTCCTGAATAGAGCACCCAAAAAAGGTGAGCTGCCATTTTAAATAATAATTTATGCTACGTGGAGGAGGACATGTAGAAAATCTAAAAAAAGGTGTTACCCCAATTTGGCTGAAAAAGTGGAAATACATGTTAAGTGTTACAATGTATGTAAGTACAGAGCAATCATGCAAAGAAAAAAAAAATCCTACCTTTCATGTCTGTGTTCCAATGTTCTCTGAGGACTCCTGAAATGATACCATGAATCATATAAACAAATTATCTTCATAGTGGATCTGAAGAGGTGGTGGCCTTCCTCCTGTACCTCTCTAACAATTATGCTCAATTGACATGTTTATATTTGTACTCGGAGTCAATCTGTGGATAGTAAAGGAAAGAAACAAAGAGCAACAGAGAACATAGACCTGAAGTGTGCCGGGGTCACATGGTCAGTATGCCTAAAAGGGGGCATACCCAAGTATGAAAAGAAATTAATGAAATGAAAAGAAAAACTGAATGGGTGGGTGGGACATGAGAGCCAGCTACCACGAGAAGGAGGAGGCAAAGGAGGGCAGGCTTTATGCAGCCTGACTCCTCCTACAAACACAGGCTGACCTGTGGTCAGCCTTACACTTGTACTCTGAGTCACTCTGTGGATAGTAAAGGAAAGGAAAAAAGAGCAACAGAGAACATAGACCTGAAGTGTTCCGGGGTCACGTGTTCAGTATGCCTAAAAGGGGGCAAAAATAACACAGTAGAATGAAAGCTACCAACCAGTCTTATTACCCACTGAATATACCCATGACCTGCCAAATTGGCAAATGCTTGTGGTATCTCAAAAAGTGGCACTGGGACATGCCCAGAGAAAACAAGATGACCTCCACCTACCCAGCTACCAAATAATAAGGGCTGGGGCCCCTGGCGCAAAGTCGCCGAACCTACACCTATCCTGAAAGAAATAGCCAAAATAAGCTTAAGGGTCCAGACCCTGATGACCAAACAAGGGGGCGGCAATGGAGTATGCATACGGCTGCGGAGAGGGGAAAGTCAGGAAATAACAGAGAGGACCATCCCAGGATTTGACAAATGTAGTATTGACGAGCTGGTAAAACCTACACTGAGCACCACTCCTTGCCAGGCTCCAAGAACCTGATAACAGTGCAGACCCCTGATTGCTGTGTCTTGCAAGCATGCAGATGTAACAGTAAAGGCCGGGGGGCCAAACCAGTTGATTGGCCAGAAATAAGCGAGACCCTGAGCCAGAAGCGCCATTCCCCTGCTTTGGGGACCGCAAAAAAAGGCCAGCTACAGAGCTGACTTGAGCTTCAAGCTGATAACCAATGCAAAAAAGGAGACCTGAGAGCATGTAAGATATGTCATGAAGAATATGACCCACAATGGGAAGGCTGCTGAGCACAGCAGGAAGGCTGCTCTTCTGGATCACCTGAAGATGGCTAAAAGAGTGCGCAGAAAATAAAGAAAAGCCTGTCAGAGGCCTTCAACAAACATGAAATGCTGAGTCTCAGCCAGATACGCGCCGAAAGTGCTATGGACCGATACGAGCTGGAAGAGACAAAAAACATACGCAAATAGGGACTGGATAAAACCAGTCAGGACTAGGAATCTTGCCCGGACTACCTAGAAAAACATCCCAAGCAGTATCATGAGCCTTTCTGGTATACAAAATAAAAACTAAATGATCAAGGCTGCTGCGTCAGCCAAATGGGAACCCAATGCCTCTGAACGCTGGAGACTGAAGAGAAGGCGTGACGCTGGCATCTGCATCCGAGACCTGCACCTATTGGTACTGGCCTAGGCACCGAGAGGGTTCCGGAATCCACCAAAAAAAACCTGAGCCAGTAGCAGCTGTAGGGGCTGCAATGGCTGACTTACTAATGGTACCATACTATTACGCCACTCCTGGCCTGCCGTAGCTAGGAAAAAAATGTGGATTTGGGACAGGGAAGAACCACAGTCAGCGGGGTAAACTGCTCCGCACTTGACGCGCAAGGGAACAGTAATCTAAATAACTTACCGAGCCAAAGCAAGGAAAGCAAACCCCCCACATTGAAATACTGGCAACAGAGCAAAAAGTTGAAGCTAGCTATGTGTGAACAATGAAGCCTTGGAATAGACTGGGTTCTAAGAGAGGGTGAGCTATCGAGCTTTGACCCACAGCTGGAAAAGGAGTGAAAGAAGCTAAATCCCCCAATCTGTGCTGCTTGAGACATGAGAAATGAGAGTAAAAAGGGAAAATTAGAGTAAACCTGGGAAAACGAGAGAAACCTGGGAAAATGAGAGAAACAAGAAAAGGTGAGATGGCATAGAGACAACAAAATGCATGAGACACACAAAAAGCATGACACACACAAAATGCACGAGAAACGTAAATTGCATGAGAAACGTAAGATTGGTTCAAAATATGTAAGCAGCATAAGAACAGATGAGGAGACTTGCCACAGAACAAGTCAATTAAAAACGATCACCTCAATCTGTTAAACCCATAGACGCGATGGGTAACCTGCAATGGAAGAACCTGCACAACCCAGCTGTGTGAAAATGACCAGAAAACATAGCAGACCATAAGCTCATGACCTAACAACACCCCTGGAACCTGATAAATATGAGAAAGACTAACAGCGCATGAAAATGAACCCAATGACAACACCACCCTACTAAATGCAGTAAACGAGCCAGAGCAACCTGCAACACCAAGACAGGAAATTAAAAACAAACACTCAGGGCTAAGGCACCCACAGAACGTGGTGGGTAGTAATAAAGGTGTAATGGTGAACGTGCACGTATGACGAATGGAAAACAGGCGAGAAGATTGTGGGACAACAATCAATTAAAAGAAACCTCAGCCTGTATAGATCTGTAGACGTGACAGATCTTGAATGTGAGCACAAGGAAAATGGAAATGCAGCGAAATGAAAGGAAACAACGTGAAAAAAAGGCATGTGAGATGAAAGGCAAGAAACACTGGAGACGTAAGAAACACTGGAAACATAAGAAACACTGGAAACTTAAGAAAACACGAAAGAACATGAGAAAAGTAAGGAAAACGTGAACTGGCATCAGAAGCGAGAGAAGAAAAAAAACGTGTCCGGACGCGGAGCAAGGAGGACGTGCGGTGGCTGAGCTCCGTACAGGCCGGGAGAAATCCACCGCCATCCATCCCTTAAAATCGGGGATAACAATACATCAGACCTGTGCTGAGCCCGGGGACCGCGGAGCTGTTCCCCGGAGGCCATCTGACGGGGCATATCTATCCTGAGCGGCGTACACATACCGGTCACATCGCAGAACATTTGGCGCCATATTGTGGCCTACGAGATCACCGGCCCACACCAGCCTCTGCCACAGCGCCACCGGAGTGAGGAGGCAGCACGCCCGGTGGACACACACCGCCACTCATCCGGAGACAACGCGGCCGGAACAACAGGGCACAGTGTCCAGCGGACTCCCTGAGCGACCATCCAGGCCCTGGAACCGGCCTATACCATCACCAGGCCACAGTGAGTACAAGGGGGGCGGAGCCGGCGGCCGGAGTGAATGGTGCGGTGAGAGAAGAGCTCCGTCGCATCAGGAGAATAGAAGCGACTCACAGCAGCGTGTGACAGCCTAAACCGGCTCACATCCACGGCGGAAGACGAGATCACTGTAATCCTCGTGATGGCCAAGACAAAAACCAGAGAGGGACCCAGAAAATTGACGGATTTTTACTCCGCGATCTCGGCCGGGATCATCCAAGATGGCGCCGGTGCAGAACATTCTACCTCACAGCTGCTTCCTCATCACAGTGGCGCGGCAACTCAGGGGGATGGTGAGTCCCTTGATAGCAGTTTTACCCCGCTATCTCCCCTGTCAGCCTCCAATAGTCCCCTGAAACAAAAAAGGAGACTCTGCTCTCCAGATGCAGAAGGAGGTGAGCTGGGGGATGAAGGGCAGGAGATGGACCAGTCTGATGTATATACTCAGAAATTAGACGCTCTTCCTGCCTCTGGTCAGCCCCTGACTGATACTATTATGAAAGATATGATCCTCACCCTGAGGGGGGCTATACAGCAAGACATGACAAAGGTTTCCCGCACAGCGCACAAAGAGATGAAGGCCCTGAGTGGCAGAGTCCTCCATGTGGAAACAAAAATGAGCGATTTCTCTGCGGCTCATAATGAATTAGTAGATGCGCATCTGGATTTAGAAAATGAGCTTAAGGCCCTTCGCCTAAAGGTCACCGACCTCGAGGACAGGTCACGCAGGAACAACGTAAAGTTTCGGGGGATCCCCGAATCAGTGAAGCCTGCTGAACTGCGTCCGTTCCTCCAACAACTGATGAAAACGGCATTACCATCCCTCACACCTGCGGATGTCATCATAGATAGGGCACACAGGCTACAGAAACCACCTCATCTCCCTGACACGGTGCCTAGAGACGTCATTGCCCGAATTCACTATTTCCACGTGAAAGACCAACTTATGAGAGTTTCCAGACAACATAATACCCTCCCTGATCCGTATTCAAGGATCGCCATCTACGCTGATCTCTCACAAGCCACCATGAAAGCCAGGAACAACTTGGTTCCAATCACTAAAGCATTAAGAAATAAAAAAATTTTGTACAAATGCGAAACTTTTGCTTGAACGTGGAGGAAAATGGTTTACCATTTCGTCTCTGGAGTCTGGATTGGAGCTCCTGCAAAGATGGGGACTGATCCATAAAGATGCTTGCCATACTTCCTCAAGCCCTGCCACCTCCAGGCCTAGTTCTATTGATTATCGCAATGCCAGGGAAAATGGAGCAGGCTAGTCTCCAGCTTGATCGCCTCTCCTGAAATGGAGGTGACAACATCCCTCGTCTTCACTACAGCAGTACACACCATTTCCAACTGAAACAGAATACTCTTGATGTTCGGCTGTATTGGACCGTATCAAAACTATTTCTCCCCAATTCCGTTTCTGGGATTATCCCAAATTCATTCGATTGACTTTAATTCTCTCTAATTTTCCTTTCTTAGTTTTAAACAGTTTGTGTTTGACTCATCCAGGTTCTTGGATCTTTCCTATGCCTGCATTGGCATGCCCTTTGTTCCAATCCTCTGCTTTGGAAAATGTTCTCTTTACATTGCGCTTATCCGATTTCACCACTAGATACCGACTAGGCTTCTCCGAAAACAGCTATGTCCATTAAAATGTTATCCATCAACGCTAGAGGACTCAATAGCCCATTCAAGCGACGAACACTGTGGAAGACGGCTCAGGAACAGAAATGTGATATTCTATTCGTGCAAGAGACGCATTTTTCAAGTCAGAATCCCCCCAGATGCTCTCACAATAAATATCCGCACATCTTTACGGCGAATGACTTTGGCAAACATAATGGTGTCTTGATTGCCATCAGAGACTCCGTTACATTCCATCTCATAGACAAATTGATAGACAGTAGTGGTAGGTTTATTATTATTATTGCTGAAATCAATCACAAACTCTATACCTTGGTAAATCTTTATGCACCTAATAAGAAATCGATGAGATTTATTCGTAAGACAGTACAAAAAGCTAAAGTATTACAAAAGGGTAGTTTACTGATATGTGGGGATTTTAATATGCTTATGAGTGAAGCAATGGATTCCTCCTCTGTGGGGCGGAGACACAGACCTTCTCTGGGACAGTACTGCCTATCCGAAGAGCTGTATGACCCATGGCGATGCCTCCACTCCACAGAAAGAGATTTCACATACTATTCGCCGGCCCATCGACACTATTCTAGAATTGATTTTTTTCTCACCGACAAATATCTGTTACAAAGCATACTAAAAGCTAATATACATAATATTACATGGTCTGACCATGCCCCAATTACGATCGAAATAACCGACTTACATCAATCAAAATCTGTGCCCTTATGGCAAAATAATACTTACCTTCTCTCCAAGCCTCAAATTCAGTCAGAAATAAAAATTAAACTTGAAGAATATTTTAGATTGAATGACCAACCAATAACACCCAGAAATATGATCTGGTGTGCCCACAAGGCAGTCTCCAGGGGCACATTGATTCAAATTGCTGCCAGAGAAAAGAGGAAAAAGTCGCAATGCATTACACAACTGCAGGTTCAAATCTCTGACCTAGAATCGGAACATAAACGCACAGCAGACCATTTCATACTGCAGCAATTAAACTCCTGTAGAGAGGAACTTAGACAAATATTACAACATGACTATGACATCTACTTTAAGAGACTCAAACTAACATATTATTCCCAATCCAACAGGGCTGGCAAACTGTTGGCCTCACAACTAAAGAAGCGGGGGAACCGTGCTAATATTTCGGTGCTTAAACATCATATTGACAACCAACCACATCACAATCCCAAAGACATTGCCAACACGTTTAAAGATTTTTATGAATCGTTATATAACTTGAATTTAGATAAACAAGTTCACCAACCCACATTGGCAGACATAAATACATTTCTGCATAATATTGCCCTTCCCTCTCTGGATCAGGAATCACTACAACACCTGAACACACCCTTTACAGAGGCCGAAATACAGGCGGTGATTAAAAATTTACCTAAACATAAATCCCCGGGGGCGGATGGCTTCTCGGCCGAATATTACCAGGCATTTGAGCAAATACTCACTCCCAGATTAGTAGAGATTTACAATTTAGCCGCACAAACTGGTACATTTCCCAAAGAAATGTTGCAAGCGATAATAGTGACAATACCAAAACCCGGAAAAGACCCCTCCCATCCCCAGAATTATAGACCCATTTCCTTGTTAAATACTGACCTCAAAATTTATGCCAAAGCACAGTGAGTACAAGCACGGCACCCCCCCCCCCCCACAGCAGACTTATTTCACTATATTTAGTGGGCGCATACACTCTATGCTGATCTGGGGAGCAGATACTGGGGGCATAGGACTCAAATAAAGGGGAGTACAGCTACACGGCCACCAGAGTAGGGAAAGCCTGAGGCTCTGGCCTATTCACTGGAGACGGCGGCCATCTTGCTACTCCAAGCACACCCTGCATCTCCCCAACTAGCTCCGCTTGGAGTGTAACCACCTAATCCTACCCCAGCTCAACCCCAGCACTGGTGCACACCCCACTAATAATACAGTTCTCCTACCCAAGAACTGGCAAACTCTATCACTGGGGCAGTGGCCTGGTGAGCAACACACATGACTGTAATGTAGAGAAACCCTGGTGACCAGAGGGGCCTGTGCACTGAAAACAGACCTGATAGACGAATATGTCCACGCAATCAAGGAGAAGCACACACAGATATATCCTCCGTTCTCTGGGAACACCCCAGAAGGAAAAAAAAGAACTCGCCAGCAAACCTTAGCAAATTTAAATACTGTGGAGGGAGTAAAAGCTCCAAAATGGCACTGACAGAGAAACGGTATTGTTGAGGATATGGAAGACTACGAAGTCTCCCTATCAGCATCTGAAGACTCAGCCGCAGGCAACGGTAAAACCGACCAACTTCTTACTTACGCGGCTATGACAGACATTGCCGCTGATATCAAAAGCTCTTTTGCTGCAGCAATCACAGATATTAAAACCGAGCTAATGAGACTCACTGAGCAAATGGCAATCTCAGACAGAGCTGGGAAAAGGAGGGACAGAGCACTGGTCAGACTGGACGAAATCACAAATTCGCACTCCCAACATTTGATCGATATGAACAGGCAGATTGAAGACCTGGACAACCGTGGTAGACGGAACAATATCTGAATCAGAGGAGTGCCTGAAACTGTATCCCCAGACCAAATTAGACCAGCCCTAATCGCCATCTTTAATCTCTCATTGAACGGCCGGAACAATCCCCCATTGAATTTGACAGGGCACATAGGGCTCTCAGACCCAGAGCGCAGGACAGAATCCCCCCAAGGGACATCATCTGTTGCCTATCTAACTTCAGCTTGAAGGAAGACATCCTCCAAAAAGCACGGATGAAGGAAAGGATAGTGCACGAAGAAGCCACGATTCAACTTTTTCAAGACCTTTCACCCATCACACTTAAAAATAGAAGAGCACTACGTCCACTTCTACAAGTACTGAAGCAAAAAGGAATCAACTACAGATGGAAATTCCCATTCGCGCTACAAGCAAACTTCCTGGGGAAACAACATATGCTAAAAGTCCCTGATGACCTCCAAACATTCTGTGAGGAACTACAAATTACACCGCTGGAACTCCTGGACTGGTATGCTGAATTCCTCACACCACCGGCAATTAACAACCTACAATTCTCAGCGGGACCTCCTCACGCGCAATCGCCTTATCAGCCAGGCAAGCATCGCAGAAGCACTGACAGACACAACTTCGAGTCCTCAGCATCCTCTAAAAGTGCTAGGAGCCCGAGAGGAAGGGAGCCAAGAGGCTATTGAAGTGGCCAAACCTTCTACAATACACATCTTGGCTTGAAGCAAATTACTACCCAGTTCCCTAGTATAGCACTTTGATATGGAACAACCCACCTTGTTTTGTTTTGTTTTTGAGCAACTCGCCCATTATCCCACCTGGCGGCTGTTACTATTTTGCAGCAATAGGGGAGCCCACAACCCTAAGAGCTAACATTTCACAATCCCAGGGTTGCTCTTTGAGATCCACATCAGCAACTGTAACAACCTGTCTATATGGGGCCCCCCCTTTTTTTTTTCCTTTTTTTTTTTCTTCCCCAAACATGGTTTGACTTACATATTCTGCAGAGAGACTATAATAATCTGCAGCAACACCGTTCACTTCTATTCTATTATGCTTTAACTTTTATCTTTTATTTAGGTTCTGAGAATGGCAAAAGTGTTAAGCGTCTTGAATGGTGCCACTTGCACATGTGACATTCCCCCACATCCCCCGAGATGGTGTCTCTCTTAGGACTGCAGAACCGTGAGTAACATTGCACGAGTCACCGCTTTATATCCCCCTCCCCCCAAAATAACAAGGGGGAAAGTATATCCTAGTGGCTTACGGCAGGGAGCAGCGTCAGGTTAACCCTAAGGACACTATTTAATACATCTTGACTGCACCTCTTTATGCATAGCCCAGGCAACCATCAGCGAAGATCCTCCTCTCTAATGCCGCGTACACACGACCAGACTTTTCAACATCAAAAGTCTGATGGAATGATTCCGGCAGACTATTCGATCGTGTGTGGGCTGCAGAGGACTTTTGATTTGCAAAAGTCTGACAGACTTTAGAAATGGAACATGTTTCAAATTTTTCCGAAAGAACTCCGCCGGACCCAGTTCCTACCGAGAAATCCGCTCGCGTGTGTGCTAGTCCGACGGACAAAAAACGATGCGAGGGCAGCTATTGGCTACTGGCTATGAACTTCCTTATTCTAGTCCGGTCGTACGTCATTACATTCGAATCTGTCGGACTTTGGTGTGATTGTGTGTGGCCAAGTCCGTTCATTCGGAAAGTCCGTCAGAACTCTGTCAGAACTCCGTCAGAACTCCGTCGAAAGTCTGTCGGACCTAAGTCCGGTCGTGTGAATGCGGCATTACTCGCTTTGACATATCTTGCTCTGGGACTGTAAGAGTGGACTGGGCCTATATGGGACAGAAACCAAACTGTGCCTTACTGTGGAAATAGACACACCTGTTATTGATCTTGTGGCTCCCCTGCTTGATGTGGGAAAATCACCGTCCTTGCACAGGGATTAGGATACCCCCAAAGTACACGGGGGTGTCTGGTCCTCAATATGCTAGGCGGAGATGTGAAAGTCAAATGCTCAGGATTTGAGTTAAAAGTTTAAAGTTTTTTAAGCTAGTATCTGTTATACAGCTTGGCGCCTAGGCCATAGTTTCTTTTGAACAGTTTATACAGTGTTTATAATGTTAACCTCTTCTGCAAACTGGTTAATGGCAACTCGTACACCACATTCCCCTCTCTCCCCCCATTACTCAAGTTTACTGTAGCTTATAATAGATGCTAATAGATGGTCTCAGATACCTTACCTACAGATAACCTCTTGATGGGGTTTAGAACCGTAAGCTGTGCCGAGCTCCTCCACTGGTCACCTTCATCACTGCTACAGAGCAGTCCAACGAAACAGTCGCTGTTAGACTGCTTATTGATCACCTCCCACTCTCCCCCAAAGGGAAAGTACTAACACATACGCACATTAGTTAAATCCCAAACTGACCCACCACCAACTGGTGGCTGGTGGGTACTCTTCTTCTTATACCTTAACTACTTACGTCTTTTATCCTCCTCTCCCCCCTTACCTTACCCCCCCACCTCCCTACTCCCATTCCCCCCCCTTCTTACCCACACGCACGTACGCAATTTCCTTCTCAGACCCAAAGCATCTTATTCTAACACACTCTGCGTCACCAACATCTTTTGTGAAAACCATTCACAGACGCGGCTTCTCCAGAACCCACCCATCCTAGATTTAAGGCCAAGATGGCATATGCTTTCTTAGGGAAAACACCAACTCTTATCTCGCATAATGTAAATGGTCTGATTATTCCAGAAAAATGGTCCAAATTGTTTAGAGAACATAAAAAAGTATGCCCCTTAGTGGTATTTCTACAAGAAACCCACTTCAAAGACAAGCGTATTCCTAAACTCACTGACAATGTATACACAAAAGTTTACCACTCTACCAACCCCCATGCCAAAACAAAAGGAGTGTCCATCCTTCTGAACAAAGACGCGCCCTTTGAACTGAAGCACCAACTTATTGACCCTGAGGGAAGATATTTGTTTCTGAAGGGCACCTGGGAGGGATCCCATATAACACTTGCTAATGTGTACTTCCCGAATACCTCCCATGTGCCATTCTGTAGCAAAATAATTGACGAACTTAAATGGTTTGCGGAGGGGTGTGTTCTTCTGGGCGGGGACTTTAACATCCCTCTTTCCCCCCTCAGGGATACCTCTTCTGGACACACCCATGTCAGTTACAGGCTTCCCAAGTGAATGAAATCGCTACTGCAGTCTCTAACTTTGGTTGATGCATGGAGATCCATTCATCCATCAGAGAAGGACTTTACCTTTTTTTTTTCGCACCTCACAAACGAAACTCAAGAATTGACATGATCTTTGTCTCACAAAGAGACCTGGGCAACTTACTCGCAGCTGAGATAGGCATTATTGCCCTTTCTGACCACGCACCCACAGCTATCTCAATAGAACTGGGTGCACACCACAAACCTGCATTTAATTGGAGACTCAACCCTACACTCCTTACTGACCAAATAGTGAGAGATGACATCCACAACACGATTAATGGATACTTTCACAACAACACTGACAATGATACGAACCCGCTAAACAACTGGGAAGCCCACAAGTCAGTGGTGAGGGGCGAACTAATAAAATGGGACGCCAGGAAGAAAAGGGAAAATGGGAGATATTACAAAACTATCCCAACAAATTGCTAACTTGGAATTACAACATAAACAATCTCACTCTCAAGAGCAACTGACTGAATGCAGAAAGGCACTACGCCTTCTACTAGATCTCAAAATCAAAAGATCCCTTTTTTTTCAAAAAAAATATTTTCTACGAACAAGGGGACAAGGGTGGGAAACTACTAGCTAGGGCCCTGAAGGAAGCAACACTATCAAGTCATATCCATGCCATAAGGGACAAAGAGGGGACTCTGAAATATAAATCTAAAGAAATGGCAGACCTGTTTCACAATTATTATGCCAAATTATATGATCTGCCGGCCCAACACAAACCATCCCACATAACTCAAAACAAAAAGCAATCAAAGACTTTTTGGGAAATGGTAACTTACCTTCCCTGGCAAGCGATGACGCACACAAGCTGGATGACCCTATATAGCTATATCAGAAATCTCAGACGCAATATTAGATTTAAAAACAGGAAAGAGCCCTGGCCCTGATGGTTTTACATCACAATACTATAAGACTTACACAATCTCTCTCTTGAAACCTCTCCAATCTGCTTTTAACTTTCTAGCAAAAAACAGAAACAACTCCAATTCATTCCTAATGGCACACATAGCTGTGATACCCAAACCTAACAAGGACCACTCCGACTGCGCAAACTTCAGACCCATCTCACTCCTAAATGTTGATTTCAAGATCCTGGCCAAAATACTTGCCAATAGATTAAAACCCCTTCTGGCAAAGATCATAGGCCCTGAACAAGTGGGATTCATGCCAGGTAGGGAAGCTCGTGACAATACTACTAAGGCACTGAATCTAATCCACTTTGCTCAAACCTCTAAAACAGCCAGAATATTGCTTTCTACTGACACAGAGAAGGCTTTTCGATAGAGTCTCCTGGGACTACATGATGGACACCTGTATCCATATTGGACTAAGGGAAAACATGCTATCATGGATCTCAACCCTCTATCAAAACCCCCAGGCCCAAATTAAAGTAAATAACATACTCTCTGATCCCATCTCGATCCACAATGGAACACGCCAAGGATGTCCTCTATCACCACTCCTCTTCATCATCACCTTAGAACCCCTAATAAGAACAATCAATTTACACAGAGATATTCAGGGCTTCATAGTAAACGATAGAGAATACAAAATAGCCGCATATGCGGATGACCTTTTACTCTTCATCACCAACCCACATATATCCTTACCAAACCTTCAAAAAGTGTTTCAAACCTTTGGGTTTATTTCTAATTTTAAAGTGAATCAATGGAAATCTGAAGCACTCAGCCTTACCCTCCCACCTGACCAACTTAAAAGACTGAAAGACAACTACCCTTATAAATGGGAACAGACCGCACTCAAATACTTAGGAATAAACTTAACTAGCAACCTTGACGCTTTATACAACTCCAACTTTAAGCCTCTATTATCCACAATAATGAAAGACCTGCTGAGGTGGCAACCAAAAAAATTCTCATGGTTTGGTAGGGCATCCATTTTGAAGATGAAGATACTGCCTAGACTATTGTACCTATTTAATGCTCTACCCATAAAAATTCCGGAAACCTTTTTTAGCACTCTTCTTAAAGCACAGAGAAGCTTCCTCTGGGCAGACAGAAAACCCAGAATCAATTTCACTTTACTAACGCTTCCCAAAAGTAGGGGGGGTATGAGTCTTACTGATTTTAAGAAATACTTTCAGGCTGCACATATCACCAGACTCATAGACTGGCACTGCCATGGCCCAAATAAAGATTGGGTCCAATTACTGATCGAAAGCACAATCAATATTTGGCACAAAATAGCGAGTCTATACAAATTGCATCCATCCCGGGCCCACTGACACCACTTGCCAATAACCCTGATTTCCCACCGGGTATGCACCACAAACTACCACGTGACCTCCTCATTCACCACTGCATGACAAACTTGAAAATTAAAACATTTGACGCACTTAGCTCGGAGGTGGGCAGGACATTTCCTGGCCTATGGTTTTACATGCAATTACGGGACTTTGTGGTAAACAGTAAGCACAAATCCAAATTTAGCCTCCCATTGACGCAACTGGAATCTATATGCTTAAAAAGATCACCGGTAGCTCACACCACATCCCTTGCCTACTCATGGCTAATTTGTACGCCACACGCGGATAACAATAAACACAAAAGGAAGTGGGAACATGACCTTAAAATGAAAATTTCTGAAAAGCAATGGGAAAAGGTGTGTATTCTGACACACAAATGCTCGTTAAGCTCCAAATACCAAGAGATTTCCTATAAGGTCCTCACTCGGTGGTATCTGACACTACAAAAGGCCAGGAGATGGTCTCACCCCACCTCGGATAAATGCTGGAGATGTAAAACTTGTATAGGCTCATTTATACATATTTGGTGGGAATGTCCTCTCATCAGCACCTACTGGGATGAAATTAAGACATGGATAAAACGTATAACGGAAACTAATCTCGAACTTAACGCAGCTGCGTGCCTGATCAATTTAGTCCCAACTACCTTAAGCCGGTACAAAAAAAATCACTCTCTCGACACCTACTCGTTGCTGCGAAAATGCTCATACCCATCTATTGGAAAACCCCCACAGTCCCAGGAGTTAAGGACTGGTTAAACAGAGTGCAATACATTTTTAAAATGGAGGAATTAGTGGCAATAAAAAAAGAGAACAGCACATCCTTTAACAAAACCTGGCAACCTTGGCTGGCTTTTACCCTCTCTTCCGATTGCCAATTACTTATGGGCTGAACTTCCCTTCCCCATTACTCTAAGGAGAAAAAGGAAATAGAAAGGAGAAAACAGAATGATTGAGTTATACATGCTCCTATTAGATACATATTTAACCTAAGGAAATGAACCCTAGTGCGATGGTATCCCCCCTTTGGCCTCCAACCCCCTTTACCCTGTACCCTTTTTCACCCTTCCCCAAATACATAATCTATCCCGTGGTATCACTAGTTTCTATTTTATCTATTTGATTTGGTTTTATCTTTTGTTCTAATTGAGATAATTGGTTACAACATACATGCTACCTAATTGTATCAATGCTTGTATACATACCATTGTTGACAACATTTATAATTCTATGCTAATTGTAAACATACTTTCAATAAAACCTTTTTTGATTGTAAAAAAATAAATAAAAAAATTGCATGTATGACGTATGGAATACAGGCGAGAAGATAGTGGGCCATCAATATAAAATGACGCCTCAGCTCTATAGAACTATAGCCGTGACAGACCCTGGATGTGAGCCCTAGCTAATGAAAAGCAGGGAACTAAAGGTCTGTGAAAGGAAATGCGAGCCACATGGGAACATGTAAGAAACATGGGTAAACGTAAGAAACGTGGGAACACGTAAGAAACATGGGGAAACGTAAGAAACATGGGGAAAACGTAAGAAAACATGGGAACACGTAAGAAACATGGGACACGTAAGAAAAACATGAATTGGCCTGAGAAGCGAAAAAAATTGCATGAGGAAACCATAATTGCATGAGAAACCAAAACTATATAAGAAAAACCGAAACTATATGAGAAACTGAAACAATATGAGAAACCGTAACTGCATGAGGACCGTAAATTGCATGAGAACGTAAATTGCCTGAGAAAACGTGAATTACAAGAGAAAACGTAAATTGCACGAGAAACCATGAATTGCATGAGAAACCGTAAATTGCATGAAAAACCATAACTACAGTATATGAGAAACCATAAGCTGCATGAGAAATGTAAATTGCATGAGAAAACGTAAATTGTATGAGAAAACGTAAATTGTATGAGAAAGTAAATTACATGAGAAAACGTAAATCGCATGAGAACTTAATTTGCACAAGAACGTAAATTGCACAAGAATGCTAATTGCACGAGAAAATGTAAATTGCACGAGAAAATGTAAATTGCCCGAAACATGAACTGCACGAGAAAAGGTAAACTGCCTAAGAAGACAGGTGAGTCCAGGGCCTCTCTCCATTAGGTATGGGTTGTAGGAGGCCCACTGGAAGGTGTCGTGGAGTCTTACTATGAGCACACACGGGACAGGCAGCTACGAAAGCAGTAACATCAACCCGTAGACTAGGCCACCAGAATTGTTGGGAGATGGCCCAAATGAGTTGATTCTTCCCAGGATGGCCAGCTGCCTTGGGAGAATAAGTCTGGAGCACTGCAGTATGGAGACTCTCTGGGACAAAGCAGCGGTCACAAGGTTTATCAGGAGGAGCATGGACTTGAGCAGCAAGAATTTTGTCACCCAAAGGAGAAGTAAGACTGGTGCGAACCGTAGCTAAGATACGATCAGGAGGAATCATAGGAACCGTAACCGACTCCAACTTGGAAGTGGAGGAAAATTGTCATGACAAGGCATCCGCCCTTACATTCTTAGTACCAGGTAAGAATGAGACAATGTAATTAAAGCTCGACAAGAAAAGAGCCCATTGCGCCCTTCTGGGAGAGAGTCGCTTAGCCTCAGACAAGAATGTAAGATTCTTATGGTCAGGTAGAATAAGAACAGGCACAGTGGTACCTTCAAGGAGATGTCTCCATTCTTTCAGGGCTAAAATGATCGCCAACAGCTCTCTGTCACCAATCTCATAATTGCACTCAGCAGGTGACAATTTCTTGGAAAAGTAGCCACACGGATGCATAGCACTCTCAGAGTTAGGACGTTGAGACAGAAGGGCGCCAACTCCAGTCTCAGAAGCATCAACTTCTAGGATAAAAGGCAACGTAGGATCAGGATGTGCCAACACAGGAGCAGAAACAAAGGCAGCCTTGAGAGTCTCAAAGGCCTTAATGGACTCCGGAGACCAACTCTGTGGGTTACCATTCTTTCTGGTCATATCAGTCAGAGGCTTGACCAGAGACGAGAAGTTACGAATAAACTTCCGATAGTAATTGGCAAAGCCCAGGAAACGCTGCAGAGGACGTAAACCCATGGGTCGAGGCCACTGTAGGACTGCCGAAAGTTTCTCTGGGTCCATTGAAAAACCAGCAGTGAAATCACAGGAATGTAACCTGTTCATGATGGAACTTGCACTTCTCCAGTTTACAATAGAGATTGTTCTCTCTTAGTTTCTGAAGTACACGACAGACATCTGTGTGGTGGCTCTCCAGGGACTTGGAAAATATGAGTATATCATCGAGATAGACCATCACACACAACTGCAACAAATTCCTGTAAAACTGCCGTAGCGTTACAAAGGCCAAAAGGCATTACCAGGTATTCATAATGGCCTGTTCTGGCATTAATTGCAGTTTTCCACTCATCGCCCTCCTTAATGCGCACGAGATTGTATGCCCCTCTCAGGTCAAGCTTCTTGAAAACCGTTGCTCCCTTGAGGCGGTCAAATAACTCAGTAATCAATGGAATCGGGTAGGCATTCTTAATCTTGACACGATTGAGACCCCTATAATCTATACAAAGTCTCAGTTCACCGCTCTTCTTTTTCACAAAGAAGAAACCAGCACCAGCAGGAGACGAGGATTTGCGGATGAAACCTCGAGAAAGTGCGTCAGCAACATACTCCTCCATGGCATTATCCTCCAAGACCGACAAAGGGTAAACCCGGGCCACAAGGAGGTATGGAACCAGGTTGAAGGTTAATTGCGCAATCATAAGACCGGTGTGGAGGCAAACTACTGGCTTGACCTTTATCAAAGACATCGCCAAAATCACGGTACTCCTCTGAAAAGGAGGGAAGTGAAGCAGTGCACAGGACCTTGGATACCTTCAGGAAGCATGTCCTGCATTGTGGTGATCAGGAGTGAACCTCAGCACGGAGCCAATCAAAAGAGGGGTTGTGCCTCTGTAATCAAGGATAACCAATAACCAGCAGAAATCTGGCAGAGGAAATCACTTGGAATTGGATTATCTCATGGTGAAGAGCCCCTACGGCCATGGACAACGGAACCGTCTCATAAGTCACATGGACAGGCTGTAAAGGTCTCCCGTCAAGAGCCTCAATGGCAAGTGGAGTGTCACGCAGCTGCAGCGGAATCGAGTGCTGCGAAACAAATGCAGCATCAATGAACAGGCCTGCAGTCCCAGAGTCGATTAGAGCCTGTATCTTGATGGACGACTCAGCCCAAGAAAGAGTGACCAAAACCAGGGGCTTATCCTTCTGGATAACTGGGGACGAAACAACGCCACCTAAGGTCTGTCCATGAGAGGACCCCAAGGTTTGGCGTTCCCTGGACGGGTAGGACAAGACTTCAAAAAGTGACCTGCCTGGCCACAATAAAGGCACAATCTCTCCCTCCTCCTAAAGGCTCTCTCATCCGCAGAGAGAAGTGTGAAGCCCAGGTGCATGGGTTCATCTTGACTGACCAACTCAGTACCAGGAGGCATGGGAGGTGAGGGAGGCATGGGTGGGACTACAAAGCTTGGAGGCAAACGTACAGGAGGCTTCCGCAAGTGCTCCTTAAGAGAGAGTCTTTCTCTGAGTCTGGAGTCAATGAGCATGGCAAACGAGATCAAGCTCTCCAGCTCAGTGGGTATATCTCGGGCTGCTATCTCATCCTTGATGGAATCTGAGAGATCATGAGAAAAAGCAGCCACGAGGGCCTCATTGTTCCAAGCAACCTCTGCTGCCAAAGTACGGAATTCAATGGCGTAGTCGGCAACAGTTCTCGTACTCTGTTTGATGGAGATGAGGCACTTGGCAGCAGAAGCGGAGTGTGCGGGAACGTCAAAAACCCTTTTAAAGGAGGCCACAAACTGAGGGTAACTCAAGACATCAGGTTTTTGCGTCTCCCATAGAGGGTCAGCCCAGGCCAAGGCTCTCTCAGAAAGCAAAGATATCATGAAATCTACTTTGCATCTGTCCGTGGGAAACGCCTGGGGCAGCATTTCGAAGTATATCTCAACCTGATTGAGAAACCCTCTGCATTGAACTGGATCGCCCCCAAATCGCTGGGGAAGCGGAGCAGAACCAGACATACCTCTTATAGAGGTAATACTTGAGGCGGGTGCCTGCACAGAGACTGGTGCAGCTGCAGGGATGGCCTGCAACTCAGGTTGTACCGGAGCAGCCACCGTGGGGGATTTCAGGTGAGCCGTGCGATACAGGAGCATTTGTAAAGCCAAGGCAAACTGATCCATGTGGTGATCTTGCTCATCCAATCTGGAAAAAATATTACCAACAAGTGGACTGACTGTATCTTCTGAATTCATGGCCTTCACGTACTGTCAGGAACCATGAAACAGACAGAGACAGAAGTACAATCTAATCACACTTGTTTATTAATAAAAATGAAAAGATAAATAGGAAAAAGCGTAGTCAAGCAAGCCAGAGTCCAGTAGCCAGATCGGGTAGTCAGCCAGTCCAAAGTTTATAAACCAGATCGGGTAATCAGCCAGTCCAGACGTCAGGGATCCACAGAGAGCAACTGCAAGCAGGATGGAAGCCAGGAGGGATGTTAGCAAGCCAGTCTTGAAACAACAGCAGGAGATGGTTCCTAGTGATGTGACCAAACATGAAGGCAAAGGAGAAATTAGCTGGAAGACTTTATATAGACAGGCCAGACGAGCTACATCGGGAACAGCTGGTAACTGAAGAGAGAGAAGAGAGCTGGCAATTAGCCGACAGCTGAGCGGCCAGCCCAGAGGAGGAAGGGCTAAGCCAGCCCTGACACACTGGCAATGAAGGGGTTAACCAGGAGGTTGCAGTGTAGGGGTTAAGTGTGTCCTAGGGGCGTGTTACTAACTGTGGGGAGCGTGGCTGTGTGTTAGTGATCTCTGCTCCAATCACATGGATCAGAGATCACTGTCACTTGTTGGTAGGCAGAACGGGGAGATGCTGTTTACTTCCGCATCTCCTCGTTCAGCTTACCTGTGAGACGATCGCGGGTATCCCCGCATTGATCGAGTCCGCGGGACCCGCGGTTGGACTCACGGGGCGCGCGATGGCATGGCAGCAGTTTCAGATGGATGTACCTGTACTGCAATTTGCCTGTCCGTGCAAATTCTGCCGACGTACATCGTCGTGTGCGGTCGGGAAGCGGTTAAAGCAGACCTTCAATCATTTTGTTTTCACTTTCCATCTAGTAAAGCTTCCTCCATTCTTGTTTTAACTTTGGATAGTAAAACATTTTTTTTTCTACCAGTAAATACCTTATACAGCCCACTTCCTATTTCTTGTCTGGTAAAAAGCCCAGGCTTATGACATCATGCACAGCTCTCTCTCTCTCTTGCCAAGAAGGGAGGGGGGTCACTCATACTAGGGCAAATGAGGGCTGCAGAGCTAAAGGTGTTCTTCTGTGTTAATCCACAAAGTGAACAGGCAGCAGCTTCAGCTGCCCACAGTTAAAATGGATGCAGTCAGACTTAGTGGAGGGATATTTCTGCAGCATATTTGGCAAGTACAGAATCACATTATATATAAAATAATATGCAAAGTGGTTGGAGGGAAGCTTCAGAATGGCAAAAATGTTTTTATTACAAATTATGTGAGCAGACTGCAGTTCTTTTTTAACTGAATGGCATGTAATTTGTGATTGTGTGTCAAGTGATTGTATATGTTTAGTATGACAGGTTTGTTATTTAAAAAAAATAAAAATTAACATGTTCTGTTTTTGATTTTGGTTTTTGGTTCTGGTTTTGAACAGAGCAGCCCTGATCCTCCTCTTTTCGGGTACCCAGCTGGTGCTCCTGGCTCTTCTCTCTCACCTAGTGCTCACCATAGCAAGCCACTTGTTATGCATTTGCATGTGCTCACTTAGTAAATGAGGTAAAGCTTCACTTTACAAAAAGTACCCAATCACCTGCAAGAAAAAAAAAAAAACAGCATTTTTGCTTGCACACGCTTGGATGATTGAAGTCTGCAGAGCTTCTGCTCATTTACTAGGCTCTGGAATAACTGCATTTGCAGAGTGCAACTGCACTTTGCAAAGTGCATAGTCTGTTTGCCTTTAGTAAATCAACCCCATAGATCACAGTTTGGCCTCATCCCCCACTACCTCCTCCCAGGCTGTGACTGATAATGGCTCCTGCTGCTGTGTCTGGGCCAATGAGGAGGAAGAGAGCTGGAAAAGTTGATGCTCACTTTTTCTGATGGGAAACGTTGGTTGTGAGCTTGTTGGCTGAAAGTCAGACTTTCCGCCAACAAATGTTGGCTAGTAGGTTCTCAAATTTTCCGCCACCAAAACTTTGTTGTCGGAAAGTCTGATGGTGTGTACACAAGTCCATCGTACAAAAATTCACGCATGTTTGTAATCTTGTACGTCACCATGTTCCCACGTTCACAATTGTTGGCCATTTGTGGGGCCGTGTGTATGCCAGACAAGTTGGAGCCAACAACCTTTGAAGAAAAATCCACAGTTTTGTTGTTGGAAAGTCCGATTGTGTATACGCTGCATTAGATCAAGATCAGGCTCAGGTAAGTATAGGAGGGGGGGGGGGCTGCAGTCTTTAGAACCACTTTAACTTTTTTTCACCCTTTGCTGTGTCTCACTGTTGATGATCTCCTGAATCCTCCTACATGCATGCACTGCAAATCAAACCACACCTATATAGTGATGCTAAAGCCTCCATCAGAAGCCCATATGACAGGGTGACTAGTCATTAGTCACTAGTCACTAGTCATCATCAAGGAACCCTTCCTGAGAAATGTCACATGGACCTTCATGGCAGGATCACCAGACACTGTTGCAATAAAAACAACAGGTTTACAAATTTGGTAAATTACCTTTAAAATTATATTAAAGTGATATTAAAATCCTGTTTTTTTTTTTTAAATAACCAGCGTGATATCTTTACCTGCTCTATGTATTTGGTTTACCTGCTCTATGTAGTTGGTTTTGCCCAGAGCAGCCTGGGTCTTGTTGGGTCCCTCGCTGGTACTCCTGGCCCCTCCCTCCTGCCTAGTGCCCCCAGAGCAAACAGCATTGGCTCTGCATGTCCATCACCTCCTCTCATGATTGGCTTGCTGGTTGTGATTGACAGCAGTGGAAGCCAATGGCCTCAGTCAATGAGGAGTGAGCATTCCTGGAGAGCCAAGGCTCTTGTACACATCGCTGGATCGAGATGGGGCTCAGATGAGTATTAGAGGGGCTGGTACACACAGAAGGTAAAACATTTTGAGCCTTTAGAACCACTTTAACATGTTAAAGCTTATTTGAGAATTTAGTGATTGTGTTAACAAATACTTTAAGGCTATGCACAAGATAGGATTTTCCGACAACAAAACCTTGGATTTTTTTCCGAAGGATGTTGGCTCAAACTTGTCTTGCATACACACGGTCACACAAATGTTGTTGGAAATTCCGAACGTCAAGAACGCAGTGACGTATAACACGTACAACGAGCCGAGAAAAATGAAGTTCAATAGCCAGTGCGGCTCTTTTTCTTGATTCCGGGACTTTTGTGTGCTGGAATTGTGTACACACGCTTGCCGGAAATTCCGACAACAAATGTTCTATGGAGCATGCACACGGTCTGACTTTCTGACAACAAGCTCACATCCAACATTTATTGTTGGAAAATCCTATTGTGTGTACAGGGCATTAGTGTTCGATGGGCATCTGGCTTGTGTATAGTGTTAAAGATATATGTATGGTGTTTATCAGCTCATTTAGTAGACCCAACAGTTTATTCCTTAGAAAAAAACATAAAATTAGTCAAACAACAAGAACGCTTATAAACATAGCAGGCTATCTACATGAGGGACTTACTCAAGTGCCCCACTGTGTCTAAACAATCCAATGTAGCTAAACATTTTTGGTATGTAAACATGGACAATATGGATTTTTTTTTTTGATGAGTTTTGTACGTAGGAGAGATTTATGCTGTTGTTTATTTCAGCACAAGACCTTTTGGAAATTTAACGTGGTAGTAACCTGCCATAACAGTTTAAATTTACTGTCCCCTGAAAATAACTCAACACACAGCGATTCATGTCTAAAACACTGGCAGCAAAAAGTGAGTCTATCCCTAAGTGAAAATGTCCGAATTGGCTCTATAGTGTCAATATTTTGTGTGACCACCATTATTTTCCAGCAACCCTCTTGGGCATAAAGTTCACCAGCACTTCACAGGTTGCCACTGGAGTCCTCTTCCACTCCTTCATGACGACATCACCGAGCTGGTGGATGTTAGAGATCTTGTGCTCCTCCACCTTTAGTTTGAGGACACCCCATAGATGCTCAATAGGGTTTAGGTCTGGAAACATTCTTTTGTAGTCCATCACCTTTATGCTCAACTTATTTAGTAAGGCAGTGGTTGTCTTGGAGGTGTGTTTGATATTGGTATCATGTTGGTTGATATCATGTTGGAATACTGCCCTGCTGCCCAGTCTCTGAAGAGAGGGGATCATACTCTGCTTCAGTATGTCACAGTACATGTTGACATTCATGGTTCCCTCAATGAACTGTAGCTCCCCAGTGCTGGCATCACTCATGTAGCCCCAGATCATGACACTCTCACCACCGTGCTTGATTGTAGGCAAGACACAATTGTCTTTTTACTCCTCACCTGGTTGCCGCCACACACCCTTGACACCATCTGAACCAAATACGTTTATCTTGGTTTCATCAGACAACAGGACATGGTTCCAGTAATCCATGTCCTTAGTCTGCTTGACTTCAGCAAATGGTTTGCAGGCTTCCTTGTGCATCATCTTTAGAAGAGGCTTCCTTCTGGGATGACAGCCATGCAGACCAATTTGATGCAGTGTGCGGCATATGATCTGAGCACTGACATTCTGACCCCCCACCCCTTCAACCTCTGCAGTAATGCTGGCAGCCCTCATATGACTATTTCCCAAAGACAACCTCTGGATATGATTCTGAACACGTGCACTCAAATTCTTTGGTCAACCATGGCGAGGCCTGTTCTGAGTGGAACCTGTCCTGTTAAACTGCTGTATGGTTTTTACCACCATGCTGCAGCTCAGTTTCAGGGTCTTGGCAATCTTCTTATAGCCTAGGTCATCTTTGAGCAACAATTATTTTTTTCAGATCCTCTGAGAGTTCTTTGCCATAAGGTGCCATGTTGAACTTCCAGTGACCAGTATGAGAGAGTGAGAGTGGTAACACCAAATTTAATACACCTGCTCCCCATTTGCACCTGAGACATTGTAATACTAACGAGTCACATGACACCAGGGAGGGAAAATGGCTAATTGGCCCGATTTTGGACATTTTCACTTAGGGGTGTACTCAATTTTGTTGCCAGCGGTTTAGACATTAATGGCTGTGTGTTGTGGACAACAAAGGTACACTTATGCAAGCTGTACACTCACTACTTTACATTATAGCAAAGTGTAATTGTATTCAGTGTTGTCACATGAAAAGATATAATAAAATATTTACAAAAATGTGAGGGGTGTACTCACTTTTGTGAGATCCTTTAAATAGCCTGGTTCAGGGAGGAGTCTTTTTCTCTTGGGACCACAAGCTTCAGCTGAGAGCAGGGACCTGAGTGCTCCAGGGAATGTGAGCATCTGCCACAGCCTAGGTGGTGTGGAAAGTCTAATGAGCCAGCAGATCCACCATTGCCAGCTCCCTGTTGGCTGAACGACTGTTGGAGGTCACTCTCCTCATTGCCGGTACAGTTACAGTGGAATCCCAGTGTTGCTAGGTGCATGGTCCCTTTACTGGTTGTAGATCCTTCATGAGCCTGTTCCGGGACATCCCATTTCTTTGAGCCTTTGCATCATCAGGATTGGTGAGTGGACAGAAGCTCACCCTGTGCACACCCCACACAAAGACACTGCATGCAGACACCTTTATCTCATCTCTTTACATTAAAGCCTCAAAAAATAAACACTTTGCACATGCTATTTTCTGTTGCTGGTCAACATTGCACAGCAATCCTTCTGGGCCCTTGTTGAGCTAGCTGAAGACACTGAACATTTACATCACAAAGACTCCTCCTGCCTCCTCTTCTCCCCCACTTAAAAGACTGTGCACATTATCTACACACATTAAGGGGAACTCTACTTAGAGAATAATTGTTGCACTTTTTGTAATTTGTTGTTTTATAATGCCACAAACGTGTTGGGCCCGTGACATCAGGATTTAAAGGGAGCAGTGTGACATAAAATATCATTCTCTTCTCTTCTATATCTGGGGCCATAGGTTCTTTCAGGACCTACTGGTTACTACAGTTTGACTAATTGTGATTTTCTTTGCATCTATACCGAGAGTTAAGCCCTGAACACACAGTTGGACAATCCGACCACAAAATCCGTCGTATTTTTTCCAACGGATTTTGGCCCAAACTTTTCTTGCATATACACGGTCGCACAAAGTTGTCAGAAAATCCAATCGTTCAGAACGCGGTGATGTAACACGCGTATGATGGGACTATAAAGAGGCCAGTAGCCAATAGCTTTCATCTCGTAATTCATTCTGAGCATGCAAGGCACTTTGTGCGTCGGATTTGTCTACACACGATCAGAATTTAAACAGATCAGATTTTGTTGTCGGAAAATTTTAGATCCAGCTCTCAAACTTTGTGTGTCAGAAATTCCGAAGGGAAAAAGTTCGATGGAGCCCACACCCGATCGGAATTTCCAACAACACAATCCGATCGCACATTTTCCGTTGGAAAATCGGACCATATGTACAGGGCATTACACTTTCAAAACACAAAATATGCAGATTGCAGCAGCTGTCAGGTGATGTTTTACAAAGAAACATACTGCAAAACAAAATTATTTATTTCAATGAAGCAATTTTCAAATACCAAAAATTTAGTTTGCAATAGCTTTAGTTAATTCTTATAAACTAAAAACAGTGGCTATTCAATAACTTCAAATACAATGTAGCTTTCAGATTTATTTGGAGAAAAAAGAAAGAAAAATGCATCCTGCAAAAATCAACAAACAAATAAAAATTGCACATTTAGATTGCATGCACATGAATATACTGAGCAGAAAAGTCAAGCTTAAAAATGCTCATTCTGGTGCATATGTACATGCGTTTATGCATGTTAAGGCTAGGTTTACACTGCTGCGATGTCTGAGATCGGATGTGATTCACACCGTACTGCAGTGCAAATCACATGCGATCTCTGTGCGATGCAATTTCAGCCATACAGATAGTATGGCTAAATTCCCCACGCATCCGGCCAAAACTCGTACAGGACCCTTTTTTGGTCCACAGCAGAATTGGATCGCATGGGTGTTCACACCATGCGATCCGATTCCTGTACGAGTTTGCAGATTGCACTGCGATCTGCAAACTGATTTGGAGGTGTCATTAACTTTTAATTGACACTCCCAGCAGTTCGCATAGGGCAGTGTGAACTGCCGCCGGGAGGCATGTGACGCGGGAACCCGCAGTAGATTTGCAGCGTTGCCGCATCACAGCAGTGTGAACCTAGCCTTATATGGCATTTGGAAGCATATGCACATAAATTCAGTCTATCGGCTGGAATATTCAGAGTAAAAATTACACACATATGTGCAGGCTTATGCACAGTAACATGCAGATGTGCATAGTTTATGCCAGTACGCTCCTCTCCGAAACAGTGCACTAATATACAAATGTAAACGTCAAAACGTACAAGGACACACTGGGGTTTATTTACTAAAGGCAACTCCACTTTGTACTACAAGTGCACTTGGAAGTGCAGTCGCTCTTGTAATAGTGGAAACCTAAGCTAAATGTGCAACTGCATATTGATATTGTGGGATGGGTAGTAGATTTGATTTTAACAGGATTTTTTTCACCTTTGTCTTTGTAGTTGTTATAGTGAGAGAAAATGATTCATATAATACAATATTTTCTAGTGTTACTTTGCTTAGATATGTACAGTAATTCCATTTTAGTCTGCTGTAGTCTAATTTACAAGTGATGAGTGAGTTCTTTTTTTTTTTTTTTCATTATTCATACTGATTGACTTTAGACTTTGGAGAAATCTGCTATTTGCCGTATTTATCGGCGTATAACATGCACTTCTTCCCCCCCTAAAATCAGGGGGAGATCGGGGGTGCGTGTTATACGCCAATCCCCCACCGATTGTGAGCTCTTCTGCCTTTTCTGCCTGTCTCGGCAGCTTTCGGCTATTTTCGGCCGCTCTCGGTTATTTTCGGCCATTCTTGCCGGCTTTCGGAAGCCGCCGAGAACGGGCGAAAGCCGCCGAGAACAGCCAAAAGTAGCCGAGAACGGTGAAAGCTACCAAGCGCTGCAGAGATACACAGGACATCCGCTCTGTATCTCGACGGCGCCATTTTTAAACGGAAAGCCTGCAAAAGAAACTGACAAGGCTGCAAATGACTGGGAAGGATGCAATGGAAGGCTGCTAATGACATGCAAGGCTGCAATGGAAGGCTGCTAATGACATGCAAGGCTGCAATGGAAGGCTGCAAATGACTGATAAGGCTGCAATGGAAGTCTGCAAATGACACTGACAAGGCTGCATTGATGGGCATTTAAATGTAAGTTTTTTTCCTTAAACTTCAGTCCTAAAAGTTTTTTTCTTTAAAATTCCCTCCTAAACTTGGGGTGCGTATTATACGCCGGCGCATGTTATACACCAATAAACTATTAACATTGAAAAAGTTTGCAAAAAATTTCCAAATGCTTGCTTGTAATGAATTAGCAATACAACTTAAGCAAAAATGTATTTAAAGTTAGTGGGCATAGAACATACAATACTATTTTGCAACCACAACAGCTGTCGGCAACTATGTTCTATGTTCATAGAGGTGAAAGTAAACTTAGAATTAAACAATAACTCTAAAAGCAGAGTTATACGTTTCTTGATTCCATGTAGTGTGAATATAATTACAGGTGCAAATTATGTAATTTTCATCACTAATGCAATAATGTAAATCATGGCCGATTACAGATAACCAAAGAAATGTGTATAGGACAAAACTTCTAAAACTTACTTCTGAGCTTTTTCCCATTTTGCATTAAATAAGATGTTGGTTGAGCTCTACGGCATGGACTGTTGATGAATGACAAGTATGAAAGCCAGAATATTTAGACTCACATATATATGCTTTAGAAGAGTAAATGCAGTTCACAATTATCATGTGTGTTTGATACGGAGAGGATTATTTTCCCATTGAGATTTGACAACTGAGAATAGGAACCAGCAAAATCCAGTGTGTATAAAGTTTTTAGTTTTTTTTTTCTTCAGCAAAAACTTACTGATAATAATTAAAATTTTGAGTATAATGCTCTAGTGTAACCACTGGTTTTGGATAGGTTACTATTGCAAATGCAATATAGGATGAGGATATCTACAGTCATGTGAAAGTTCATGCCAACATTCTTGTGTAATTTTTACACTGTGGTGAGATTCAGCAGATTTGTCTATGCATGTTTTCAGGCATTTTCCCCCATTCCACACTAACATTCAATCCTTGAATCTAAAAGATTCAGAAATACGTGTTTACAAGCTGGACACATTTCACGGCTGCAGTCAGGGCTGCCAATAAGGGGGTACAGCCCTGACCTCCCATGCCAGCCCTATCAGGTCAGCAAGGGGGCCCAAGTGAGTACAGGAAGGCTGTCTGTTCCCCTTTATCACTGGCCTGTCCTGTGACACTGTAGGGGATGGTGGCAGGCAGTAGATAATTCTACATTGTATCCTTCCACTGGGAGACTGCAATGGCCAATAGAGATACCTAAGGTGCTTGGCTCTCAGCCTGCAGCCAATGAGTTGAGTAAGTATGGAGGAGCACCAGGTAACAGATGATCTGCATCTTGCTCACAGCACAGCAAAATTCTGCTGCTCAGCTGACCACATCTATTCATCTTCAATCATCCTTCAATGGAGTGTGGCCACTCTAAACAATATTCTATAAACAGCCCTGTAGAAGAGGGAGGCTATTCTCTGAAAATGTGTTTGCTCTACTATAACCTCTGTCACTCCAATAAAGTTTTATGATGAGCCACCAAGCCATATGATCATCTTCTACCTGGTGCTCCCCCATATTTACTCAAGTCAATCCAGAAGGTTTGACCTATATACCGGTTACATCATTGATCTCACCTCACTATTAGGGGGGTGGCTTCATGCTGATGGTGCCAGCCCGGCACAGCATATATTTGAGGTGAGGGAAGGGTCCACTTCGGAGTCGCAGTGGCTCCTCCTCTCTCTCTCTCTCTCCCCACAGCAGTGATCGGCTTTCCGGCCATGTGACCATTGCACTTGGGGAGATGGTTGGCATTGTTGATTTGGTTACCCTAGATGAGATCTCCTTGGTGACAGTGCCTCAGTCTCATTTCCGATGGGTTGGCTCCCCAATCCGTGAGGTAATTTCCAGGCCCCGGGTAGCTGTGTCATCGCTGTGGTTATGTCTCCTTGGTGACGACGCTGCTGTCTTGTCTTCGGCGGGTTGGCTTTACATCGCTTGATGTCATTTCTGGGACTCTAGCAGCCGCGCGTGGTTACGCCGGCTTTTCCAACTGGTCCTGTCAATCATTGTAGTGAGTGAGGCAGTGGCGTTGTCCGTGTGATGTCACATTTTGGCACCTTTTGGGCCACTTTGTGCCTATTTAATGCCAGGAGCCCAGGGGATGTCAGCTCCATCCATTTTGTGTGTGGGTCATATGAAAAAAGGAGATGGTGATTCATACTTCTAGGAGGACTCACTTCTTTGCTGGACCAGAGCCGTTGGGTGGCGTGGGTTTTCCAGATTCGAGCACTCCCTTTTTTGTGCTCCATGTAAGTCCTTCCTATGCAGTATCAATATATTGGTCTTTCTAGCCCCCCTTTTTTTTATCCTGCTAGTTAGACTGGTCTAGTTAGATTCAAGTCAATTTTGGTATATTCAATCATTTTTATTTTTGTATATTTTTCTTTCTATTTTGGTATAGGCCCCTTTTTTACTCCCCTTTCCCCAGATGGTTTTGGGGGTCTAAAGTACAAACAGTGGAGCTATCGGTAGTTGGACGTCCTTTTTAAGTTCTTTACTCTTGGGCCCCTTAATGCGGTGGAGGATTTAAACCGATCTTGATGGAGTGCCTAGGATGGAGGAGTGTTCCTTTTCAGAATCAATAGGTTGACATGTATGTGTTTTTTATTGGACGTTATGGATACGCCAAACAATATATTGTTTTGAATATGTTTGTATTTTTTGTACTGAAATTATACTCTGTATTTTCAGAAAATGGCTTTTTATCTCTGATGAAGAATTTATATGCACTTGTTTGAAACGCGTTGGGCTCTTCAACTACTTATCATTACAGTTATGCTGTATTTAGGTCTTTGTTGAACTGTAGTTGAAATTTGCTACTTTCTAATGTCACACCTATGTGAATTTATACGTTCAATTTTCATTATCTTGGTATCAACCATAAAATCACTATTTTTAGGATTTTTTTGTATCAATAAATAATTAATTTCCTTTATATATAAAATTTCTTCTTGTTTTATATTGCCTTTAAAATCCCAATATTGGAGGTATTAAATTTTTGTGTATGTTAAGGGACAATGGCAATTACATGCCGTTCCACATGAGCCTAATTCATTTCTACAATCGAATAGGGTGGGGCAGGTGGTACAAAAGGTTGTAACTGTGGGGAATGAGCTGATGGAAGTGGTAAAATATTAGATGGAGACGTGATAGGCTTCCCTGAAGAGATTCGTTTTCAGGGATCGCCTGAAGGTAGCAAGAGTAGGGGATAGCTGGACAGGTTGAGGTAGCGAGTTCCAGAGGATAGGAGAGGCTCTGCATAAATCCTGGAGACAAGCATGGGAGGAGGAGATGAGACAGCTCGACAGTAGGAGGTCTTGAGAAGAGTGGAGAGGACAGTTTGGGATATGTTTGGAGACAAGATTGGTGATGTAACTTGGGGCAGAGTTGTGGATGGCTTTGTAAGTTGTGGCTAGTATTTTGAATTTAATTCACTGGGCAATCAGGAGCCAGTGTAGAGGTTAGAGGAGATGGTTGGCAGACACTGAGCGGTTGATGAGGTGGATAAGTCTGGCAGCAGCATTCATGATAGACTGAAGAGGAGATAGCCTATGGAGAGGCAAACCAATGAGAAGGGAGTTGCAATAGTCAAGGCGAGAGACAACAAGGGAGTGAATAAGGAGCTTGGTGGTTTCATTTGTTAAAAAGGGGTGAATTTTAGAGATGTTACAGAGGGGAATTCTACAAACTTTGGACAACGATTGGACTTGAGACTGAAATGACAAGTCAGAGTCTAGGATGACACCTAGTATCCTGGTGTGAGGGGAGGAACTGATGGTTGCATTGTTGATTTTGATGGAAAAGTCATGAATGGGGGCATGGGGGAATATTAGTAACTCAGTTTTAGGGAGATTTAGTTTTAGGAAGTGGTGCGACATCCATGCTGAGATGTCAGTAAGTTAGTAATTTGAGAGGAGACTGAAGGAGTGAGGTGAGGAGTAGAAAGATAGATTTGGGTGTCATCGGCGTATAAGTTGTATTGGTAGCCGTGGGCGATTGTCAAGTGATCAAGGGAGGAGGTGTAGAAGGAGAAGTGAAGGGGTCCAAGAACAAAGCCTTGGTGGACCCCCACAAAAAGGGGAGGAGGAGAGAGAGTTGTAGGTAACACTGAAGGAGAGCTGTGATAGATAGGCAGAGAACTAGAATAGAGCAGAATCTTGGAGGCCAAGGGAATGTAGTTTATTGAGAAGGAGCAGGTGGTCAACGGTATCAATGGCTGCAGAGAGGTCAAGTAGAAGGAGTATTGAGTACTGTCTGTTGGTTTTAGCAGTTAGTAAATCGTTAGTGAGTTTTAGTAAGACAGTTTCCGTGGAGTGCTGCAAGCGAAAGCCAAACTGTAAGGGGTCAAGATGGTTATTTTCACTGAGATGGGAGCTAATATGGTTGTAAACTAGGCGTTCTAGAAGTTTATAGGTGAATGGGAGCAATGAGAGGCTTTAAATTGTTCAGGTTGGTGGGGTCCAGTGAGGGCTTTTTAAGTATAAGAGTGATCTGCGCATGCTTTAGAGGGGAGGGGAAGATGCCACTAGAGAGGGAGAGATTGAAGATGTGAGTGAGGGAGCATAGGATAGAAGAAGACCGTAGTAATTTTGAGGGAACAGGGCCCAAGGGACAATTGGTTAGGTGGACATCTGAGAAAAGTTTTGAAACCTCTTCAATAGAAGCCAATTCAAGAGAGGAGAGTGTTGAAAGTGCTGTTAAGCAAGGTATGTTTGGTGGAGAAGATGTACACACAGTGGAGGTGTCCTTACAAATTGCATCAATCTTGTATTTGAAGTGATTGCCAATTTCATGGGCAGTGAGTGAGTTAGTGGGTAGAGGGGGTAGGGGATGCAGCAGAGAGTTAAAGGTTGAGAAGAGCCGACAGGGACTGGATGACAAGGTATTAATAAGAGAAACAAAGTAGGCTTGCTTGGCAGCATTGTGGCAGACATTGTTTTTTAGAAGGGCAGATTTATATGGGGTGAAGTCTTGCAGGCATTTGGTTTTACACCACAGTCGTTCAAGAGCATGGCAAAGTCTCTTGAGATGTCTAGTGCTGTCAGTTTGCCAGGGATGTAACGGTGGGGCCTGATTCTGCATGTGGTTAGAGGAGCAAGTGCATCTAATGATGATGAGAGTGAACTGCTGTAGACAGAGGTGGCCAGATCAGGACAAGACAGTGGAGAAATTATGTCATATATGTGGTCATTAGCAGAATAGAGAAAAGAAGGGTTAAAGTGGCGAAGATTCCTACAAGTAATTGTTTGCTGCTTGGAGGGATGGTTGCTTGGAGGCAAGGATACAGTGAAACTGATGAGGTTGTGATCAGAGAGAGAAAAGGGAGTGTTGGTGAGGTTGCAAGGATTGCAGAGATGGGAGAATACATAGTTACATAGTCACATAGTTAGTAAGGTTGAATAAAGACACCAATCCATCCAGTTCAACCTGAGTGAGTGTCTAAAATTGTCCCTATCCCTGTACATTGCACACTCACATTGGTCCCTACCCTCAAGGAACCCACAATCCAAGGTCCCCATTCATATACTAGGGCCGATTTTGGACAGTAGGTCAATTAACTGACAAGGTCAAGGGTATTACCATAGGAGTGAGTGGAAGTATGTGTCCATTGGGTTAGGTCAAAAGAAGAGGTTACGTTGAGAAGTTTAGCTGTAGTTGGGCTGTTAACATTGACAGGAATGTTGAAGTCACCAAGAATTATAGTGGGTATTTCAGAGGAGAGAAAGTAGTGTAGCCAGGCAGCAAAGTCATCAAGAAAGCCAGATACTGGTCCGGGAGGTTGATAAATTGCTGCAATCCTCAGAGAAATATGAGAAAACAGATACAGTGCATCTCGAAAGAAGAGAGGGATAGAGAGGGAGGGATAGAAAGGACTTTCTGTCCATTAGGTCTGGAGGAGTGAGTCCAATGGAGGCCACCATGGGATAGGGCAGCAGGAGAATCCGAATCAAAATTTTGAAGCCAGGTTTCAGTTATGGCGAGTATGTTAAGGCCATGAGAGATGAAGAGGTCATGTACCAATGTAAGCTTGTTATAGATGGAACGGGCGTTCCAGAGGGCGCATGAAATTGGTGGGCTGCTTTGAGGAAGCAGGGGGATAAGAATTAAACTGAGTGGATTGGGGTGGTTACCAAGGAGGGGGGGGGGGGTATTTGATATGTGGCTTGCAGTTGGAACATGATGGACCAGGATTAGGAGAAATGTCACCTGCGACTAGGAGAAGGAGGATGGTGAGAAAAGCAAGATGGGAGTGGGGTGGGCATGAGCACACGTGTCTAGTGGCCTGGGTGTTTATGTCAGCATGTGGGTGAAGCAAATGCAGGAGATGATGGGTGCAGTAGTAGGGAGAGGGTAGGAGTGAGGGTGATGTGTGCATGCTGCAGGGTAGAGGGGAGGGATAGAGTAAAGCCGCGTACACACGGGCGGACAGTCTGGCCTACTTAGTCCGCCGAAACACATTTCAGCGGACAGTCCGCTCGTGTGTGGGCTTCAGCGGACTTTTTCAGCGTGCAGTCTGGCGGACTAAGTATTTCGGAATTTCCGTAATACAGTCTGTCGGACTCGCATTTCAGCGGACAATCCGCCCGTGTGTGCCAGTCCGCCGTACTTTTGAAATGAGCGGACTTTTCCCGCCCGGAGAAAAGTCCGCTCATTTCGAGCGGGTATCCAGGTAGGCGGGGCCCGCGACGGAGACGTCGCTGGCCCCGCCGCCTGGTATGGACTTAAAGGGGAACCCCAACGCCGAAAAAAATCGGCGTGGGGTCCCCCCCAAGTCCACAACAGATCCTTGTCCGAGCACGCTATCCGGCCGGCTAGGAAAGGGGGGCGAGCGAGCACCCCCCCCCCTCCTGAGCCATACCAGGCCGCGTGCCCTCAACATGGGGGGGTGCCTTGGGGAAGGGGGGGCCGCGCGGCCCCCCCACCCCAAAGCACCTTGTCCCCATGTTGATGAGGACAAGGGCCTCTTCCCGACAACCCTGGACGTTGGTTGTCGGGGTCTGCGGGCGGGGGGCTTATCGGAATCCGGGAGCCCCCTTTAATAAGGGGGCCCCCGGATACCGGCCCCCCACCCTATGTGAATGAGTATGGGGTACAATGTACCCCTACCCATTCACCTGTGAAAAAAAGTACAAAAAAAACACAACACAGGGTTAAAATATTTTATTGCACAGCTCCGGGGGTCTTCCGTCTTCGGGGGTCTTCTCGCCGGACTCCTCCGCTATCTTCTTGTAGCTCTTTTGCTAGCGGAGGAGTCCGGCTTTCTTCCTCGCCGCCGGCCTCTTCTCCCGACTTCGGGGGTCTTGTCCCCCTCTTCGGTTCTTCTGCCGCCGCCGCCGCCGCCGCCTTCCGTTCTTCTTCTTCTTCTTCTTTGAAAGACATTATATGCTCTACAAACTATTACTACCTTGTCTCTTCCCATAGTTATCTAATTTATTAAACCCTACTAAGCACACTGATATAAAGTTACTTATGAAAACACACACATTGCTGCTAGTAAAACACTATCTTATTTATTTCCCATTAATTTAGGAAAGCTAACATAAAGTAATAAAAGGACATTACAATATCACGCAGCTTACATTCAGAACATACAATACAATAATATGAAAGATACTTATCACACGGTCCTCTGCGAGGCTTTGCTGCATCAGCTAGGCTCAGACCAGGACAGGGCCTTCACCATGAGGTTTAGGCCGGAGCCATCTCCCAAAGTAGGCCGAGATCACCACATGGCAGGGTCTCACAGCAAACAGGAAACATTGTCTGTGTGTGAGCCTTTTTCATACAAACGTACACACCCACTCGTAGCCACCCCCATTTGCCTTCCATCCAATAGATTTCGCCAAGAGGCATTCCTTCACATGTATGTCCATTCCTCAGGAAGCATGCTGTGTTGTCTCTTACTCCCTTTTAAGCCTGCAACCACACACACATCACAGCAGGGGGGGTCCGAGTCCAGCTATTGTTCTTCTGATTACAAAGCTTTCATGTGGTTCATTCATTTGAGGCTAAGTGGTTACCTCAACAATAAACAGATAACATAAGTATCATGTGAATTTAATCCAACATATGCCGCTTTGCGCCTGAAAGGCGCATACAACCCCTCTTCAGACACGGTTCCTATTAAACAGTCCATAACTGTCCTAACGTGTGAACCAGTACCTATGGAACAGTCCTTAGCTGTGTAATGTGTTGTGGTTTTCAACATGTGCTTCAGAAACCGCTCCCGTGGAACAGTCCATAATGGTCTTACCATATTGTGTTTTTCAACATGTGCAGAAACAGGTTCTATGGAGCAGTCCATAATTGTGTTACCGTGTGGTGCTTCCCAACACGTGCCGCTTTGCCACTGAGTGATACACCATCATCATTCTTCAGCGACAGCTTCCATGCCACCATTCTGGATCTTCGGTATCTTCAGGACGGCAATACGGGCAGGGGGTGTCCATTCACTCACCAGCACACATTCAGAGTAACAGATCAACCAGCTTTCAAATACCGAGTCTTGAGGAGGGCCTTTCTTGCCCATATTACTAGCCTACAATACCCATAGGTCACACTCTACCACAAACATAAATCAACTTATTACCATAATATATATACCTATATATGTATTACGCACCCTGCTCCCAACCTCCTATAACCTTTTACTGTAAATACGGGTCGGGATTAGGCAGGCTTGCTCGCAGCGGCGTTGCAGGGCTCTGACTTGGCAGCAACGTCTCCAATTTGTACACAGAGAGCTCACCGTCAAATCGTCCCTCAACTTGCATAGACAACTGGGAGACCCTTCTAGATAAATATCGCTTAACTACACATATAAGTTTACAACAATTACCAAACCCACACAATTCCACCCCTGTGCCTGGATTTCAGAGATCATGCCCATTGTACCATGCACCTCTACCTACGGTTAGGTTCAAGGAACCCTCTAGTCCCTTGACTAACACTACACCGGTATTCTTTAGGACAAAGAAACAAAAACTCGCCTATGTCCTAAATAATACCTGGGTGCCTTCCCAGCAATGACCTCTCCATCCAGAATACAGAGAGAAATAACCTCCCAACATTATTCGTTCATCCCCATGTATTGACCTGGCCTACAAAGGACATCATGGTCATGCTTCCGACAAAGGGAAATATCAACCTGCCTCCAGCGTTCATCTTCTCTGATCACATGTGTGATATAGCCTCAAATGCAACAAGATAGAGTCCCCAGTCAGTAAGCCCATTGATGCCACCAAATATACAGACCAAGTCTGCACTTCTGTATATGAGAACATACAGCATAACACCTTTCACAATCCAACTTAGTACCACCCATACAGGCATTCGACCACTATTTTGGATTAGTGTAAGCAACGTGTTTTGGCAAAATCTTACTGAGCGGTGACGCTAACTCATCAGGCCACTGCCCCTCATACAGAGACAGTACAATCAGCTTGATGTTGGCTGATATTTCCACCTGCCACAGAGTGCGTGCCAGAGCCAATGACAGGTTTCTGTCCTCCCTACCAACCTCTCAACATGGTTGACAGAATCCGGAGCCACTCTAACCTGAGTGTTTCTGTGACTTCATTGAATGTTATCAAGGATACCACCAATCTCCCGGGGTAACAAAGTCACGCTCCTTCTCTGAAGCTATGGCTGTGAGTTTGTTCCTCAGGAGGCTGATGTCCACTCCATTAACAACACCCATCCCAGCTATTGTTCCCCCCCAATATAGTGCTGAATACATCCCTCCTCTTTCGGGTTACTCCTCAGAAATAAGCATCCTGCATGGACTTCATTCTCATCTTTGGGAGTAAGTCACTGGTACAATAACCGCACCTGATTCAGTGTATACTCAGCACATATAGGGTGATAGGTTTTTGTCAACCACCATGAGATGTTGCAGCACCATGTGGTGAAGTCCTACGGTACCCTGGTAGCCAGCGTTTGTTCCCTTTATTTTAACGGAGCATGCTCCTATGCATATTTACTGGCATTATCTGTGCAGGGTTTCAACCTCTCAGGTGAGACACCAACCGGGCGTATCTTCCTCATGTCTAGTTCTGGTGTCCCGCATGTCCTGTAACCGAAAGCTTCTCTCTAGGACCGCTAGGATTGAGACACCACCCCTACGAGGAAGTTTTCCCCCATTGATGTGTCACCTGGCACCCTTTAGTCTGATCCACAGCTACCTTATTATGCATAAGCGCCAGTATGCCTCCTGGGTACCTGCACCATATTAACTCCGTTATACCAATACATGTAATACATTAAAACCTTTCTTCTTTCAATTCCTCCTTCCAACAAAAAAACACATATTTTACATTTTCATGTTTTGACGGATTGGATGTGTCATAACTCTTCCCCAACCTCCAACCCATTGCACATGTATAAATAACATGTTTGCATTCATCAGGAGAGACTTCAGCAAAAATATTTCACAAGTTCTCTTGCTAGGCACAGTCTTTCAGATTCAGCATTAGCACCAAATTGTCCATACGAAAAAAAACAGGTATTAATCTGAATCTTTCAGTTTTCCTTCTCTCCTGATGTTTATTGGAACTAATTTGTGGTATGGTGTGGCACAGACAAACTGCCAACCAGATGATCATCTGTCATCCATGTTCCAGAAGCCTCTCCAATTCTCGCTCCACTTGGATTCTGGAAGTGAAAAACAAGAGCAGTATCAAATTCTTATCCACAATATCTGCTCGCTTACCATGCTTACTTATAGTTCCCTCCTTGGAGCCCAGGACCTCAGTATTCCTGGCTTCTGCAACTCTGACCAAACTATCCAAACAACCATGACCTCTTTAGGCTACACCCACTGTAAAATGGATCCCCATGGTATGATCAAAAAACGTTTAAAACTGAACGTCAGTGTTGCTTCTCAAAAACTTCAAATTTTACAAACTAAAAAAAACAATGCATCTATCTGTATCTTTACGATGTATGCACTACCCCTTTTCAGGTGACTGGTTCTAACTGAGGGCATTGTCAATTCCCCCCCTTTCAGGTGGATTAGACCTACTACTTTTCCACCTGAATAAAAATATAACTAACATAGAGGACTAAACCAATATCAACAAAAAAAATTTTTAGAAGAAAAAAAAAAAAAAAAAAAAAAAAAAAAATAAAATAAAAAAAAAATAAAAAAAAAATTAAAAAAATGTAAAAAACTTAAAAAAATCTGGCCATGATCACACAAACAACATGACAAGACAACCATCATACGACAAGACAACCATCATACAACAATGACAAACACTCAACTTTTAGTTGACAACATCCATGGACTTTTCTCCTGCAAAGAGTGCTTATTCCAATCTGAAATACAATTAGTTAATGGGGAAAACGAAAACCAAAACAAAGCATATGTATCATCACAACATTTTAGCTTCATTTGTAACTCTTTTTAGTACTATTTATTTTTCATTGTTTGCAAACAATTACTAACTAATGAGCTCATGGTACCATGTGATAATCGATTATGCATTTACAATAACCTAACCCATGTTCATATATTTTACCACTGTTGTTCTCACTTTGACAGACCTGCAAACAAATGCAAATGTTAGTATCTAAAGCCATTTAACTTCTTTCATGGTCTGTGGAAAAAAACACAAAGACAGTGATTACACACAATTATCATGACAATTGACTTTTTAAGTCCCCAAAGCCTTTCCCATTAATGCAATATAGTTGCCATACCTTTCTATACTACGCAGTGGTATTGGGAATCTTTGCCATATTACCCAAGAAAAATGTCAATGCCATTTGTGTCCAATTACATACAAGCCAAAATGGTAGATTAGCCCAGGGCGCAAATATTGGAATGTTCATCCAGTCTTGTTGCTGGCTGTGCTTAGGGTGTGAACTGTCATTCCTTATCTTTCCTTCAGAACTGTGTAATCTGTCCTGGCTGCTATCTTTCATATCAGGCCTTTGAGTTACCCTGTCCCTGCCCTGGGTGGGGGTTTTCATTGTAGGTACTTGTATTTCTGGGGTTTCCTGTTCAATGCTAGCAATTTTATGTCTATGTCTATTCCATTTACTATGTCTGAACTTTCTCTGCCTTCCTGTACCTCTGCTTATTACGGACACATCTGCCTTTGACCCATACTCCCTTTCCCTGGACTCTTGACAGAAGTCTCTGAGAATATTGACAAAATTTTGGTAGGATCTAGCATTCCTCAGAGCCATTCTAGTGGGATAGCTTACATAACACTTATTGGCCATTGAGTATATGAAACTTGCATCGTCCTCCAATAAGTCAGGACAGTTGAACACTTTCATATACAATGCAAGATACTCACTGCAGAACAAAATTGGGTCATCTCCTCTCCTAAATTTCATTCGTTGCAAATCACTCATACCATTATCACGACTGTCCACAATACGCTGCAACTCTTTCCTCCGCACCTCTGCAACTGCTACGTTATCATTAACTTGTGCCGATAACTGACCTACCAAAGGTCCTGGTAGCCATGCTTTCAGAAGAGAGCATGCATCCTCATTACTCAAATGGAATTTAACCACTAGAGCTTCAAATTTATTGGACAGACTCATTGGTGATTCCAGGGCATTAAATTCACCCAACATCTGGCACAAAGTAAGTCTCTCTTGGATTGTAATCAAACTCTCATTCTGCCTTGAAGCTATAGGTGCCATAGCAGACTGTGTTTCATCACGGCCCTTCTCCTCATTGATCGTGCAGATATCGGCCAATTGGCATGTTCCTTTGTGCTCATTGAGCGATACCATAACTTTCTCTGTAGTAAGAAGCTGGGAGCGTACATTTGCTAATTCTCTTTCTAAAGACATAACCAACTCCTCCATCTCTGACAATTTCATTCGCAATGACTCTACAACTTTGCTCTTCATATTACAGTCCATCCTGTAACTGTGGATCTGTTCTTGTAGTTCACCGTTTCTCTCTGACAAATCTCTTGCTTTTGCCTGCAATTCATCCATCTCATCACTGGAGGCTGTTGCAATCTTTAGAAGGTTTTCACTGACTTCCGCTATGTCCTCACTCAGATGCCTCCTCTCTACTTCCCACTTCCCCCCCATTTGCTCAGATATAACTTTAATTCTGAGCAAAACTGCAATTTCATTAGCCAACTTTTCTTTCTTAACTTTTTTTAGCTGTTTGCCCGATACTTTGCTATTATGTTGCTGACACTGAGATAATAGAGTCTTATACTGGCTTTCAAGAGTTTCATCTGCACATGAATGGTAACTGGCAGAGGCATACTTTTTAACATATGTATACACAAGTTCCATTTCACAACCATACAATCCACACAATACACACTTCTATTTGCACTAACGTACCAACACTGCATTGAGTACTAAATCAAACTCAATTATCGTTAGCTCTTACAACTCACACAAAACAAAAACAAATCGCTCTTCTAGCATTCTCTATTCTTAATTCGTTACCACTTTTACCTGATATCATTCAAAACCATTCAATTTTGCCTATCCATAGTACAGATTTACCACACTTAATGTGGCATTATCAGCTGCCTTGTATCCGAGCACTTCTGTCCTGTAAGTTCTATGCAGCTTTTAGGATTGCCACATGTTATCTGGGGTGCCAAATGAAAGACATTATATGCTCTACAAACTATTACTACCTTGTCTCTTCCCATAGTTATCTAATTTATTAAACCCTACTAAGCACACTGATATAAAGTTACTTATGAAAACACACACATTGCTGCTAGTAAAACACTATCTTATTTATTTCCCATTAATTTAGGAAAGCTAACATAAAGTAATAAAAGGACATTACAATATCACGCAGCTTACATTCAGAACATACAATACAATAATATGAAAGATACTTATCACACGGTCCTCTGCGAGGCTTTGCTGCATCAGCTAGGCTCAGACCAGGACAGGGCCTTCACCATGAGGTTTAGGCCGGAGCCATCTCCCAAAGTAGGCCGAGATCACCACATGGCAGGGTCTCACAGCAAACAGGAAACATTGTCTGTGTGTGAGCCTTTTTCATACAAACGTACACACCCACTCGTAGCCACCCCCATTTGCCTTCCATCCAATAGATTTCGCCAAGAGGCATTCCTTCACATGTATGTCCATTCCTCAGGAAGCATGCTGTGTTGTCTCTTACTCCCTTTTAAGCCTGCAACCACACACACATCACAGCAGGGGGGGTCCGAGTCCAGCTATTGTTCTTCTGATTACAAAGCTTTCATGTGGTTCATTCATTTGAGGCTAAGTGGTTACCTCAACAATAAACAGATAACATAAGTATCATGTGAATTTAATCCAACATTCTTCTTCTTCTTCTCCAGGAGATGTTGCCTTGACGATCTCTCCGGCCGGAATGCCAGGGACGCACTGCGCGGCCACTTATATAGGGACAATGGGGCGGTGTCACATGGCTTTATGTCACATGGGTTGGTCACATGGTGACCCCGCCCCCTTACGATGTCATAGTCCCCATGTGACATCAACCCATGTGACCAACCCATGTGACATAAAGCCATGTGACACCGCCCCATTGTCCCTATATAAGTGGCCGCGCAGTGCGTCCCTGGCATTCCGGCCGGAGAGATCGTCGAGGCAACATCTCCTGGAGGAGAAGAAGAAGAAGAAGAAGAAGAACGGAAGGCGGGGGCGACGGCGGCGACGGCAGCGACAGAAGACCGGGCCACCGCCTGTAAAAGAGCTATAAGAAGGCGCGGTGGCCCGGCAGAAGAACCGAAGAGGGAGACAAGACCCCCGAAGTCGGGAGAAGAGGCCGGCGGCGAGGAAGAAAGCCGGACTAGCTCCGCTAGCAAAAGAGCTACAAGAAGATAGCGGAGGAGTCCGGCGAGAAGACCCCTGAAGACGGAAGACCCCCGGAGCTGTGCAATAAAATATTTTAACCCTGTGTTGTGTTTTTTTTGTACTTTTTTTCACAGGTGAATGGGTAGGGGTACATTGTACCCCATACTCATTCACATAGGGTGGGGGGCCGGTATCCGGGGGCCACCTTATTAAAGGGGGCTCCCGGATTCCGATAAGCCCTCCGCCCGCAGACCCCGACAACCAACGGCCAGGGTTGTCGGGAAGAGGCCCTTGTCCTCATCAACATGGGGACAAGGTGCTTTGGGGTGGGGGGGCCACGCGGCCCCCCTTCCCCAAGGCACCCCCCCATGTTGAGGGCACGCGGCCTGGTACGGCTCAGGAGGGGGGGCGCTCGCTCGCCCCCCTTTTCTGGCCGGCCGGGTAGCGTGCTCGGACAAGGGTCTGTTGTGGACTTGGGGGGGACCCCACGCCGATTTTTTTCGGCGTTGGGGTTCCCCTTTAAGTCCATACCAGGCGGCGGGGTCAGCGACGTCTCCTTTGCAGGCCCCGCCTACCTGGAGACACGCTCAAAATGAGCGGACTTTCCTCCGCGTGTGTGGGCGAGTCCGTTCATTTCAAAAGTAGGGCGAATAGAATGGCGGACTTAGTCCGCCGTATTAGTCCGCTCAAAAAGTGCCGTGTGTGGGCAAGTCCGTTCATTCGAAAGTATGACGGACTGTCCGTCGGATTGTCTGACGGACTAAGTTGGCCAGACAGTCCGCCACGTGTGTACGCGGCTTTAGGAGAATTTAAGTATAGAAGGCACTGATGTGAGGAGGAAGAGAAGAAGGAGCATGATAGAGAGTGGAAATCTGACTTCATAAAAAATCTCAAATGTCTGCGCCTTGCCCCTGTCTGCGCCACCCCATAGGCTGCTTTAAATTTATATATTTATAGAAATTTACATTTGTATGTGCTGTTCAATTTTATATATATCAAGTGCCCCAGTATGGTACCTTCAAGGAGATGTCTCCATTCTTTCAGGGCTAAAATGATCGCCAACAGCTCTCTGTCACCAATCTCATAATTGCACTCAGCAGGTGACAATTTCTTGGAAAATTAGCCACACGGATGCATAGCACTCTCAGAGTTAGGACGTTGAGACAGAAGGGTGCCAACTCCAGTCTCAGAAGCATCAACTTCTAGAATAAAAGGCAATGTAGGATTAGGATGTGCCAACACAGGAGCAGAAACAAAGGCAGCCTTGAGAGTCTCAAAGGCCTTAATGGACTCCGGAGACTGTGGGTTACTGTCCTTTCTGGTCATATCAGTCAGGGGCTTGACCAGAGATTAGAAATTCTGAATAAACTTCCGATAGTAGTTGGCGAATCCCAGGAAACGCTGCAGAGGACGTAAACCCATGAGTCGAGGCCACTGTAGGACTGACGAAAGTTTCTCTGGGTCCATCGAAAAACTAGCAGTGGACATGACATAGCCCAGGAATGTAACCTGTTCACGATGGAACTCGCATTTTTCCAGTTTACAATAGAGATTGTTCTCTCTTAGTTTCTGAAGCACATGACAGACATCTGTGTGGTGGCTCTCCAGGGACTTGGAAAATATTAGGATATCATCGAGATAAACCACCACACATAACTGCAACAAATCTTGGAGGACATTGTTAATAAATTCCTGGAAAACTGCGTTTAATACCAGAACAGGCCATTATGAATACCTGCTAATGCCTTTTGGCCTTTGTAATTCCCCAGCAGTTTTCCACTTGTCGCCCTCCTTAATGTGCACAAGATTGTATGCCCCTCTCAAGTCAAGCTTCGTAAAAACCGTTGCTCCCTTGTGGCGGTCAACTCTGTAATAAATGGAATGGGGTAGACATTCTTAATCGTGACACGATTGAGACCCCTATAATCTATACAAGGTCTCAGTTCACCGCTCTTCTTCTTCTTCACAAATAAGAAACCAGCACCAGCAGGAGATGAGGATTTGCGGATGAAACCTCGCGAAAGTGCGTCAGTAACATACTCCTCCATGGCCTTTTCCTCCAAGACTGACAAAGGGTAAAAACGGCCACGAGGAGGTATGGCACCAGGTTGAAGGTCAATTGCGCAATCATAAGACCGGTGTGGAGGCAAACTACCGGCTTGACCTTTACCAAAGACATCACTAAAATTGCGTTACTCCTCCGACAGGGAGGGGAGTGAAGAGGTGCAAAGGAGCTTTGATACCTTCAGGAAGCATGTCTCACTGCATTGTGGTGACCAGGAGAGAACCTCAGCACGGAGCCAATCAAAAGAGGGGTTGTGCCTCTGTAACCAAGGATAACCAATAACCAGTGGAAACCTGGGTGAGGAAATAACTTGGAATTGGATTATCTCATGGTGAAGAGTCCCTACGGCCATGGACAATGGAACCGTCTCATGAGTCACATATGCAGGCTGTAATGGTCTCACGTCAAGAGCCTCAATGGCAAGTGGAGTGTCACGCAGCTGCAGCGGAATTGAGTGCTGAGAAACAAATGCAGCATCAATGAACAGGCCTGCAGCTCCAGAGTCGATTAGAGCCTGTATCTCGATAGACGGCTCAGCCCAAGAAAGGGTGACCAAAACCAGGGGCTTATCCTTCTGGATAACTGGACACGAAACAACGCCACCTAAGGTCTGTCCATGACAGGACCTCAGGGTTCAGGCGTTCCCTGAACAAGACTTCAAAAAGTGACCTGCCTGGCCACAATAAAGGCACAATCGCTCCCTCCTCCTAAAGGCTTTCTCATCCACAGAGACGCGTGAAGCCCATGTGCATGGGTTTATCTTCCCTAACCGACTCTGTACCAGGAGGCATGGGAGGTGAGGGAGGCATGGGTGGGACTACAAAGTTCTGCGGCAAATGTACAGGAGGCTTCCCTAAGTGCTTCTTAAGAGAAAGTCTTTCTCTGAGTCTGAAGTCAATAAGGATGGCAAACGAGATCAAACTATCCAGCTCAGTGGAGTGCTATCTCATCCTTGATGGAATATGAGAGACCATGAGAAAAAGCAGCCATGTGGGCCTCATTGTTCCAAGCAACCTCTGCTACCAGAGTACAAAATTCAATGACGTAGTCGACAACAGTTCTCGTACTCTGTTTGATGGACATGAGGCACTTGGCAGCAGAAGCATAGTGTGCTGGAACGTTAAATAACCTTTTCAAGGAGGCCACAAACTCAGGGTAACTCAAGACAACAGGTTTTTGCGTCTCCCATAGAGGGTTAGCCCAGGCCAAGGCTCTCTCAGAAAGCAAAGATAATGCCTGGGGCAGCATCTCGAAGTATATCTCAACCTGATTGAGAAACCCTCTGCATTGAACTGGATCACCCCCCAAATCACTGGAGAAGCGGCGTGGAACCAGACATACCTCTTATAGAGGTAGTACTAGAGGCGGGTGTCTGCCCAGAGACTGGCGCAGCAGCAGGGACAGCCTGCGACTCATGTCGTACCGGAGCAGCCACAGTGGTGGATTCCAGGTGAGCCATGCGACTCAGGAGCGTTTGTAACGCCAAGGCAAACTGATCCATGCGGTGATCTTGCTCATTTAATCTGGAAAAAATATTACCAACAAGTGGATTGACTATATCTTCTGAATTCATGGCCTTCGCCTACTGTCAGAAACCATGAATCAGGCCGAGACAGAAGTACAATTAAATCACACTTGTTTATTAATAAAAATAAAAGGTAAATAGAGAAAGCGTATTCAAAGCATAGCCAGAGACCAATAACCGGATCGAGTAGTCAGCCAGTCCAGAGTTCAATAACCAGATCGGGTAATCAGCCAGGCCAGAAGTCAGGGATCCAGGTAGAGCAACAGCAAGCAGGATAAGGAGCCAGAAGGGATGTCAGTAATCCAGTATTTAAACAGAACCGCAGGAGATGGTTTCTTGTGATGTGACAAGGGCAGATCTGAAGTGAGCTGGACAGCTTTAAGTAGGCAGGTCAGACGAGCTGGATAAGGAACAGCTGGTAGCTGTGGAGAGAGATGAGAGCTGGCAATTAGCCAACAGCTGAGCAGAGAAGGAAGGTCTAAGCCAGCCCTGACATCCTCCAGGTCGTCCCATTATTTCTGGGAGTGGTTCCTTAACAGAAAACTTGAGCAAATTTATTGACAGTCATCTCCGACCGTTTGTTATTAGTTCATTTTCATATACCAAGGATACTATCCATTTACTGCAACATTTAGAAGACTTACACATTCCACCTCATTCTTTTTTAGTCGCCATCGACGTCAAGGAGCTATATAGTTTCATTCCGCATAATCTAGGTCTTGCAGCAATAAAACACATCATATCACAGTCCCACAAAGACGACCGTAAATGTAATTATTTTCTAACAGATGCATTGGCTTTTATTATAACATATATATCATTTATGGCCGAAGCCCTATGGCCGATACATATCTGAACAATACAAGTTTATCATAAGATACCCTATATGAAATGGACCTGAAAGTGTGCCCTGGTCTAATGGACGGTATACCAAAATAAGGGGGCATACCCAGTGATTAGAAATGAATGTGTTTGAAGAGAAATGTTTTGAGAAATGCCCTAAAGGGGATGGGAGGGTGGGTATTGCGCACAGGAAACCGACAAAGACCACAGGCGAGTGGGCTGGTTAAATACCCCCCGGGCTCCTCCCATAAATTCAGGCCACCATACTGGCCTTCTTACTTATGGCCAAAGCCCTATGGCCGATATGTATCTGAACAATACAAGTTTATCATAAGATACCCTATATGAAATGGACCTGAAAGTGTGCCCTGGTCTAATGGACGGTATACCAAAATAAGGGGGCAAAAACACTAAGGTAGGGGTAAGAGAGTTTTATTGTTTTCAGCTTTATCTTTATTGAGCCAGTTGGGTGAATGCCCGAGACATTTCTACCTGTGGGTTAGGGATGTATCGAGCGAAGCAGGCCGATTTCCACCTGCCCAATCTTTTGATGACATGGTCCGGGACCCCGTGCCGGGATGCGGATGAAGCTGCTCCGATGCGGAAGGAATGGCCGGAGTACTCACCGGGATTGAGGAGCAAATTGCGGAGGAGAATCCTTACATGCTTAATGAACTGGCGGTTCGTTAATGGTTTGACCGGGAAGGGCAACAGAGGACTAGAGTCCGGGAGCTCGGGTAGTAGAGAGAGTAACTGCGAAAGCACAGTGACCGGGCTACAGGCGTTGTTGGTTTTGTAGAGGTGGATATCTACGCCGGTGCCTGCCTGCTGAGTCTTGGTTACCGAGAGGTGGAGAATGAAGTGGTCCTGGTGACGGAGCAGATGACGTCTGCGAAGGACTGGACTGTGTGTGCTGCTATGGGTGAACTCGCTGGGCCGTAGAAAGCCATAGTAGGCTAGATAAATGGCCGCCTGTATGACCAGACTGGGGAGAACACCGAAGGGGTAGCTGATAAGCATGGTGGACATGTCCCTGAAGATGGAACTGGTGATGGGGAGCCGTTTTGACCTTGTCTGGTGGTTGCTGTTTCTGAATGCCGCGCAGGACGGCTCGGATAGCGTGAGACGAGAAGATGGATGGTTTGGTAGGATCCTGTAATGAGAGGTAGTGCTGTATGCCAGCTAAGTATAACCGGATGGTGTTGAAGGACAAGGCCAGTTGACTATGGCAGTATGAGGTGAAGGCTAGTATATGCCTGGCATCTGTTGGGGTGCCTACTGAGGAGGCAACCAGAAATGTATTGAACGCTTTCCAGGCTACCCGGTAGGCTTTCAGAGTGTTGTCTGCGAGTGATCGGTTGATGAGCCGAGTGGCTCCATGTAGATTAGGGATGAGCTTCGTGTTCGAGTCGAACGTACGTTCGACTCGAACATTGGCTGTTCGTCCGTTCGGCGAAATCCGAACACTTGGTCCGTTCGCGTCAAAATTCGCATGGCGCTCACGGCCCACAATGCACTGCGATGGCGCAGTGCATTGCTGGCTCATGATTGGCCAAGCATGCACTGTGACCCCGCATGCTTGGCCAATCGCAGCGCCAGCAGCGAGGAGAGCCATGATTGGCCACAGGCAGGATGCCTGTGGCCAATCATAGCTGAGGCTGTGTAGTGCACGCCCCACACTATATAAGGCCGCCATTGAGGCGGCCTCGTGTAGTGTGTTAGCATCTGAAGCAGTGGGTGTTCTGTGTACCTTCAACACAGTACACACCGATCGTTTTTGGCTGATTTCCTATCTTGCTGTTGTGTAGTGGTTATTGTCTGTGCCCTGACCTCAGTATACACCTCTATATTCACTATTCACTTCACTATATTTATATATCTTTAATAATAGAGCTTGCAGTCAGTAGTGTTAGGAGATAGTGCGTGCTGTCTGCGTGCTCTGTACCCAGTACATACCGCTATAATCCACCTACATAGCTGTTCTCTATTTGAGCCCAATTGCCATCTGCAGGAGTTATTGTAAGTTGTGTGTGCCTCCAGCACAGCACAGTATACATCTGTATATACCCTTTTATCTCTGCTGTTTTCTGGTTATTGTCTGCGTGCCCTGACCGCAGTATACACCGCGATATTCACCTAACCTATATAGCTAGTGATCTATCGTTAATAATAGAGCTTGCAGTCAGTAGTGTTAGGAGATAGTGCGTGCTGTCTGCGTGCTCTGTACCCAGTACATACCGCTATAATCCACCTACATAGCTGTTCTCTATTTGAGCCCAATTGCCATCTGCAGGAGTTATTGGAAGTTGTGTGTGCCTCCAGCACAATATAAACTACCCAACTGCTGTTTTACCCAACTCCCTTCAGGCCATTACCATGTCTGGAAGGCCAGCAAGGAGAGGCAGACAGGCGCGAGCCGATAAAAGAGGGCAAGCAGGCTCTGTGTCTAGAGACAACAGTGCTGGTCGTGGACGCGGTGCATTGTCATCAGCACGTGGCCATGGAACATGCTTGTCCTTCTTTTCGGCAGCTGGACATGTTGAACCGCAACATGCCAACGACTTGGTAGAGTGGATGACCAAGCCCTCTTCATCCTCCTCATCCTCTCTCACCCAGTCTCAGGGTAGTCGCAAAGCAGCTGCCAACGCATCGTCTTCCCTCCTCTCAATGTCATCATCAGTGACTCCTTCCCTAGACCCACCACGTCCTCCTGAGGAGTCTCCTGAACTCTTTGAGCACAGTGTTGGGTACATGCTCCAGGAGGATGCCCAGTGTTTGGTGGGCTCTGATGATGACACTCAGCTAGAGGAAGGCAGTAGCGTGAGCGCAGAGAGAGGGGATGCTCAAGAAGGACAGCAATCTGGCAGTCATGTTCCACAAGCTGCAGCATACTGCCAGGTTTGCTACAGCGATGAAGAGGGAGGGGATGATGAGGGCACTGACTCCACGTGGGTGCCTGGAAGGAGGGAGGAGGAGGAGGAGGCACATGTCCAACGAGGCAGAATACCCTCCGGGGGCCAGCTTAGGGGCAGCACACCGACTGAATCACACCGCAGAGCTCCGCCTGTGCAGAGCGCTGCCTCTGCACGTTATTCTAAAAGTTCTTTGGTGTGGGCCTTTTTTGAGACGAGTGCATCAGATCGCACCGCTGCTATTTGCAACATATGTCTCAAGCGTATCATCTCACGTGGCCAAAACATCAGCCGCTTGGGCACCACATGCTTGACCAGACATATGTTGACCTGCCATGCAGCTCATTGGCAAGCGTACCTCAAAGACCCACACCAAAGAACAAAGCGGACCTCTCCTTGCTCCTCATCAGCTGGCATCTCCAACCCCACTAGACCTTCAGTCCTCTCTGAAACCTGCTCTGAGAGGAATGAAGGTGTAGAATTAGGTGTGTCACAGCCAAGTGCTTCCGGGAACTCTGCTAGCGGTACACCCACGTCCGATTATAGCAGGCAAATGTCCCTGCCCCAGCTGCTGGACCGGCGGAAGAAGTTTACTCCCAGCCATCCACATGCCCAGCGGTTGAAAACGTCACTTTTTCTCACGGAAGGCGATTCCGGCTCTCTACCGGCATGTGGAAGGCAATGTCCTTGCCTCGCTGGACAGGGCGGTCAGCGGTAAGGTGCATATTACCGCTGACTCTTGGTACAGCAGGCATGGACAGGGACGTTACCTGTCTTTCACGGCCCATTTGGTCACTCTTCTGGCTGCTGGGAAGGATGCAGGACAAGGTGCAGTAGTCAGAGGCGTAACTAGAAACCTCAGGGCCCCGATGCAAGAAATCAGGAAGCCCCCCCCCCCCCCGAAAAGCATGATTTTGATACTATATTTTTTTCCACTGTAGAGCAAAGTAAAACATTTCTGTGCAGCCTGTGTCCCGAGTGAAACCTGTGTCACCAGTGCAGTGGTGGTACTGGAGGGGGGTGGCAGTGGTACTGGAGGGGGATGGTGGTCCTGGAGGTGGGTGGCGGTGGTGGTCCTGGAGAGGGGTGGCAGTGGTACTGGAGGTGGTGGCAGTGGTACTGGAGGTGGGTGGTGGTGGTGGTACTGGAGGGGGGCTGATGGTGGTACTGGAGGTGGGTGGCGGTGGTGGTACTGAAGGTGGTAGCGGTCCTGGAGAGGGGTGGCGGTGGTACCGGAGGTGGGTGGCGGTGGTACTGGAGGCTGGGTGGTGGTACTGGAGGAGGGTGGTGATGGTACTGGAGAGGCATGATGGTCCTGGAGAGGGGTGGCGGTGGTACTGGAGGTGGGTGGCATGGTGGTGGTACTGGAGAGGGGGTAGCGGTGGTACTGGAGGTGGGTGGCGGTGGTGGTACTGAAGGGGGGTGGCGGTCCTGGAGAGGGGTGGCGGTGGTACCGGAGGGTGGGTGGTGGTACTGGAGGAGGGTGGCGATGGTACTGGAGAGGCATGGTTGTCCTGGAGGTGGGTGGCGGTGGTACTGGAGGTGGGTGGCATGGTGGTGGTACTGGAGAGGGGGTGGCGGTGGTACTGGAGTGGGTGGTGGTGGCACAGTCTGGAGGGGTGGTGGCAGTCTGGAGGGAGGGTGGTGGGCTGGTGGTACTGGAGGGGGGGTGGTGGCACTGGAGAGGGGATGGTGGCATTGGAGGGAGGGGTGGCACTGGAGGGCGGTGGTGGAACAGTCTGGAGGGGGGTGGTGGAACAGTCTGGGGGGGGGTGGTGGTGGTGGAACAGTCTGGGGGGGGGTGGTGGTGGCACAGTCTGGAGGAGTGGTGGTGGTGGCACAGTCTGGAGGAGTGGTGGTGGTGGCACAGTCTGGAGGAGTGGTGGTGGTGGCACAGTCTGGAGGGGGGGATGGTGGCATTGGAGGGAGGGGTGGTGGCAGTCTGGAGGGGTGGTGGTGGTGGCACAGTCTGGAGGGATGGTGGTGGTGGCACAGTCTGGAAGGGTGGTGGTGGTGGCACAGTCTGGAAGGGTGGTGGCACAGTCTGGAGGGGTCTGGAGGGGTGGTGGTGGCACTAGAGGGGTGGTGGTGGCACTAGAGGGGGCTAGTGGCAGTCTGGAGGGGTGGCGGAGGCACTAGAGGGGGGGTGGTGGTGGCACAGTCTGGAGGGGTGGTGTTGGCAGTCTGGAGGGGGGGGTGGTGGGCTGGTGGTACTGGAGGGGGGGTGGTGGCACTGGAGGGGGGATGGTGGCATTGGAGGGAGGGGTGGCACTGGAGGGCGGTGGTGGCAGTCTGGAGGGGGGGTGGTGGAACAGTCTGGAGGGGGGGTGGTGGTGTCACAGTCTGGAGGGGGGTGGTGGTGTCACAGTCTGGAGGGGGGGCGGTGGTGGCACAGTCTGGAGGGGGGGTGGAGGGCTGGTGGCACTGGAGGGCGGGTGGTGGCACTGGAGGGGTGGTGGCACAGTCTGGAGGGGTGGTGGCACTGGAAGGGGGTGGTGGGCTAGTGGCACTCGAGGGGTGGTGGTGGCACAGTCTGGAGGGGGGGTGGTGGCACTGGAGGGAGGTGGGGGTAGCGGCACTGGAGGGGGGTGGTGGTGGCACTGGAGGGGGGTGGCACAGTCTGGAGGGGTGGTGGTGGCACAGGAGGGGGGGGTGGTGGGCTGGTGGCACTATGGTAGCACTGGAGGGGTGGTGGTGGCATTGGAGGGAGGGGTGGCACAGTCTGGAGGGGCGGTGGTGGCAGTCTGGAGGGGGGTGGTGAAACAGTCTGGAGGGGTGGTGATGGCACTGGAGGGCGGGGGGCACAGTCTGGAGGGGTGGTGGTGGCACTGGAGGAGGTTGTGGGCTGTTGGCACTGGAGGGGGGTGGTGGCACTGGAGAGGGGGTGGTGGGCTGGTGGCACTGGAGGGGGGGTGGTGGTGGCATAGTCTGGAGGGGGGTGGTGGTGGCACAGTCTGGAGGGGGGGTGGAGGGCTGGTGGCACTGGAGGGCGGGTGGTGGCACTGGAGGGGTGGTGGCACAGTCTGGAGGGGTGGTGGCACTGGAAGGGGGTGGTGGTGGCACTGGAAGGGGGTGGTGGGCTAGTGGCACTCGAGGGGTGGTGGTGGCACAGTCTGGAGGGGGGGTGGTGGCACTGGAGGGAGGTGGGGGTAGCGGCACTGGAGGGGGGTGGTGGTGGCACAGGAGGGGGGTGGCACAGTCTGGAGGGGTGGTGGTGGCACAGGAGGGGGGGTGGTGGGCTGGTGGCACTATGGTGGCACTGGAGGGGTGGTGGTGGCATTGGAGGGAGGGGTGGCACTGCAGGGAGGTGGTGGCACAGTCTGGAGGGGCGGTGGTGGAACAGTCTGGAGGGGGGGTGGTGGTGGAACAGTCTGGAGGGGGGGTGGTGGTGGCACAGTCTGGAGGGGGGGTGGTGGTGGCACAGTCTGGAGGGGGGGGGTGGTGGCACAGTCTGGAGGGGGGGGGGTGGAGGGCTGGTGGCACTGGAGGGCGGGTGGTGGCACTGGAGGGGTGGTGGCACAGTCTGGAGGGGTGGTGGCACTGGAAGGGGGTGGTGGTGGCACTGGAGGGGGGTGGTGGGCTAGTGGCACTCGAGGGGTGGTGGTGGCACAGTCTGGAGGGGGGGTGGTGGAGCTGGAGGGAGGTGGGGGTAGCGGCACTGGAGGGGGGTGGTGGTGGCACTGGAGGGGGGTGGTGGCACAGGAGGGGGGTGGTGGGCTGGTGGCACTATGGTGGCACTGGAGGGGTGGTGGTGGCATTGGAGGGAGGGGTGGCACTGCAGGGAGGTGGTGGCACAGTCTGGAGGGGCGGTGGTGGCAGTCTGGAGGGGGGTGGTGAAACAGTCTGGAGGGGTGGTGATGGCACTGGAGGGCGGGTGGCACAGTCTGGAGGGGTGGTGGTGGCACTGAAGGAGGTTGTGGGCTGGTGGCACTGGAGGGGGGTGGTGGCACTGGAGAGGGGGTGATGGGCTGGTGGCACTGGAGGGGGGGTGGTGGCACTGGAGGGAGGTGGTGGCACAGTCTGGAGGGGTGGTGGTGGCGGCACTGGAGGGGGTTGTGGGCTGGTGGCACTGGAGGGGGGTGGTGGCACTGGAGAGGGGGTGGTGGGCTGGTGGCACTGGAGGGGGGGTAGTGGCACTGGAGGGAGGTGGTGGCACAGTCTGGAGGGGCGGTGGTGGCGAACAGTCTGGAGGGGGATGGGGTGGAACAGTCTGGAGGAGGGGATGGGGTGGAACAGTCTGGAGGGGGGGGGTGGGGTGGAACAGTCGGGGGGGTGTGGTAGAACAGTCTGGAGGGGGGGTGGTGGTGGCACAGTCTGGAGGGGGGGTGGAGGGCTGGTGGCACTGGAGGGCGGGTGGTGGCACTGGAGGGGTGGTGGCACAGTCTGGAGGGGTGGTGGCACTGGAAGGGGGTGGTGGTGGCACTGGAAGGGGGTGGTGGGCTAGTGGCACTCGAGGGGTGGTGGTGGCACAGTCTGGAGGGGGGGTGGTGGCACTGGAGGGAGGTGGGGGTAGCGGCACTGGAGGGGGGTGGTGGTGGCACTGGAGGGGGGTGGTGGCAGAGGAGGGGGGGTGGTGGGCTGGTGGCACTATGGTGGCACTGGAGGGGTGGTGGTGGCATTGGAGGGAGGGGTGGCACTGCAGGGAGGTGGTGGCACAGTCTGGAGGGGCGGTGGTGGCAGTCTGGAGGGGGGTGGTGAAACAGTCTGGAGGGGTGGTGATGGCACTGGAGGGCGGGTGGCACAGTCTGGAGGGGTGGTGGTGGCACTGGAGGGGGTTGTGGGCTGGTGGCACTGGAGGGGGTGGTGGCACTGGAGAGGGGGTGGTGGGCTGGTGGCACTGGAGGGGGGGTGGTGGCACTGGAGGGAGGGGGTGGCACAGTCTGGAGGGGCGGTGGTGGCGAACAGTCTGGAGGGGGATGGGGTGGAACAGTCTGGAGGAGGGGATGGGGTGGAACAGTCTGGAGGGGGGGATAGGGTGGGACAGTCGGGGGGGGGGGGGTGGAACAGTCTGGAGGAGGGGATGGGGTGGAACAGTCTGGAGGGGGGGATGGGGTGGAACAGTCTGGGGGGGGGGGATGGGGTGGAACAGTCTGGGGGGTGTGGTAGAACAGTCTGGAGGGGGGGCTGGTGACACTGGAGGGGGGGGTAGTGGGCTGGTGGCACTGGAGGGCAGGGGGTGGCACAGTCTGGAGGGGTGGTACTGGAGGGGCGATGGTGGGCTGGTGGCAATGGAGGGCAGGTGGTGGCACTGGAGGGGGGTGGCGGGCTGGCACAATCTGGAGGGGGGGTGGTGACTTACCGCCAATCAGTCGATGATGATGATCGATTCCCCCTCGATTCCCCCTCCTCAGAATCCTGCAGAGTGAATCCTGCAGAGTGACGTAAAGTTCCTCCACGAAGCGTGCCTCCTCTGCTCCTTGCTTCAGAGAGTGCCTTCACTGCATTGGCTGAAGGTTTTTTTGTGTCGCAGAGTCGCAAGTGCGACTGGGCCCTGTAATTTTCGCCCACTTCAGGGGGCCCACCGGCAGCCCGCCCGCCGCCCGAGGGGCCCACCTGACTGTCCGGCCGGGGGTGTGCGTGTGCGGTGTTATTAATGTCAGGTTCATGCCGTCCTTCACCAGCGTGAGAGAAGTGCTCGGTTGGCTCCGCCCCCGCCTATCCAGGGCGACTGTAAGGGGGGCAGGGGCGGAGCCAACTGAGCACTTCTCTCACGCTGGTGAAGGACGGCATGAACCTGACATTAATAACACCGCACACGCACACCCCCGGCCGGACAGTCAGGTGGGCCCCTCGGGCGGCGGGCGGGCTGCCGGTGGGCCCCCTGAAGTGGCCGAGAATTACAGGGCCCAGTCGCACTTGCGACTGTTGCGACCCTGATAATTCCGCCACTGGCAGTAGTGTTGGAGGTTGTTCCGCCACCACGCCTCAAAAATGCTACTATTGGTTGTGACACACCTCTCTCCTCCACCCCCTCCTCTTCTTCTTCCTCCATGGCCTCTTCCAGTGCTCTGTCCTCAGAACCAGCGGTGCTCCGTAGGCGTTGCAGGGGCTACGCAAGTACGCAGGCAAAACGATGCCATGCCGTGCTTGCGCTGGTTTGTTTGGGGGACAGGAGCCACACTGGGGCAGATGTTTTGTCAGCTCTGCAGGGGCAGGCCGAGAGGTGGTTGACGCCACGCCAGCTTAAGCCAGGAATGGTGGTTTGCGACAATGGCACCAACCTCCTCTCCGCCCTCCGACAGGGACAACTGACCCATGTGCCCTGTGTAGCTCACGTCCTTAACCTGGTGGTGCAGCGGTTCTTGGGCAGGTACCCCGGCTTACAGGATGTCCTGAAGCAGGCCAGGAAAGTCTGTGTGCATTTCCGCCGATCATTTAATGGCTGTGCTCGGCTGGCTGAGCTCCAAAAGGAGTTGAACCTGCCCAAGAACCGCCTTATATGTGACATGCCCACCAGATGGAACTCAACATTGGCCATGCTGCAGCGGCTGCACACGCAGCAGAGGGCCATCAATGAGTACCTGTGCGACTACGGCACCAGGACAGGGTCAGGGGAGCTTGGTTTTTTCTCACCACGCCAGTGGGGCATGATCAGGGATGCATGCACTGTCCTGTCACCGTTTGAGGAGGCCACAAGGATGGTGAGCAGTGACAGTGCATGCATCAGTGACACTGTACCTCTTGTCCACCTCTTGGAGCATACGCTGCGTGGAATAATGGACAGGGCACTTGAGGCAGAACAGAGGCAGGAAGAGGAGGACTTCCTTGCCTCTCAAGGCCCCCTTTATCCAGACAGTGTTCCTGCTGTGCCACCCATCACACAGGAAGAGGATGAGGAGGAGGAAGAGGAGGAGGAGGATGATTGTGTCAGCATGGAGGTGGAGGCTGGCACTCAGCATCAGCAGCAGCAGCAGCAGTCTTATAGGGATGATTTACAGTCCCAAGAAACACGTGGACTTGTACGTGGCTGGGAGGAGGTAGCTGCGGATCATGTTGTCCTTAGTGACCCAGAGGACTCCGGACCGAATGCCTCAGCTAACCTACGCTGCATGGCCTCCCTGATCCTGCAAAGCCTGCGGAAGGATCCTCGTATTCTTCGGATCAAGGAGAGGGACCATTACTGGCTGGCCACTCTCCTTGATCCACGGTACAAGGGTAAGGTTGCCGACCTTATCTTGCCATCGCAGAGGGAGCAGAGGATGAGACATCTCCGGGAGGCCTTGCAGAAAGCTCTGTGCAACGCGTTCCCAGAGACTGGGAGGTTACAAACTCCTGGTCCTGGACAACGTGCTGCTGAGGCATCGGTCAGAAGGAGCGGTGGAGAAGGTGGCCGTCTGACTGATGCTTTCAGACAATTTTTTAGTCCGCAGCCCCAAGGTACGATTGGTTCCAGCACCCATCGCCAGCGTCTGATTTACATGGTGCAGGAATACCTAGGGGCAAGGTCAGACTTGGACACCTTTCCCACCGAAAATCCTCTGGCTTACTAGGTCTTGAGGATGGATCACTGGCCAGAGCTTGCACAGTATGCAATTGAGCTACTGGCCTGTCCTGCATCCAGCGTTCTTTCGGAACGCACCTTCAGTGCTGCTGGTGGCTTTGTTACCGATCACAGGGTGCGCCTGTCCACCGAATCAGTTGATCGACTGACCTTCATCAAGATGAATCAGTCTTGGATCACCCACAGCTACCAAGCACCTGAAGCTGATGTAACCGAATAATATTTTTTGAAATACCACATCCCTTCAAGACTGCCTATGCTGAGTGACTGTCCTGTTATGTTGATTGTCTATCCTCTTCCTCCTCCGCTGATATGTTGGAAGAACATTTTTGGTTCTGGGTGATGCCAGCAGCCCAATTTTTCTGCCCCTGTTTAACAGGGGCGTTTAATTACAATTTTTGATGCAATGCTTTGCAGCAGGGCTAATTCCTGCAATAAAACTAGAGTATATGGCAGAGGTTGCAGTGTGGTGGCACCAGCACCAGTGCCTAAGGCCCAATTTTTCTGCCCCTGTTTAACAGGGACATGTAATTACAATTCTTGATATAATATTTCACAGGAGGGCCCCTTCCTGTGCCCACCCAGAGTAACGGTGAGGACTTATAGTGTTGTGGCACCAGCACCACAACCACCAAAGGTCAATTTTTCTACCACTGTTCAACAATGGCATGTAATTACAATTCTTGATATAATCGTTCACAGCAGGGCGCTCCAGCGCCCACCAAGAGTCACTTTGAGGGCTTACAATGTTGTGGCAAAACCAACACCTTGTTCCGCCATTTCCGCAGAGCATATAGGGCAGGCCCCTACTTACAAACATCTCCTACTTGCAAATGCAAGGAGACAGCAGCAAGTGAGATGAAAAAAGATGGACGACAAAACAAATTATACAGGGGTGATAACCCTTCCCTATGTTTTCCAAAAAGCTTAAAAATAGTTTTTTTGACTGGAGCTACACTTTAAAAATGTACCAGTTAAAAATTACAAACAGATTCAACTTAACACAACAAACCTACACAGTCCCTGTCTTGTTTGCACCACCTGTATACTGCTGTTCTGAGTATATAGGGCCTGGGGGCCACACTCATTTCCTTTTTTTAATATGGGTACAGGGTTCCCCTTAATATGCGTACAAGACCCAAATAGGCTGGTAATGGGCAGGGAGGGCTACCCATGCCATTTTTCTGAATGATTTTCAACCATATTGCAGGAACCAGATATAACATTAAAACCGCAAGCAGTTTTAAATGGTGTTATTTCCGTTAAATGTCATTTTGTGCAGGGACTGTTCTAAACACGGGAAACACGTGGCACTTCACAGGCATACTACAGACACCCCACAGGCACCATATTTAAAGGAATATTTCACTTTTTTTTTTCACTTTAATCGTCATTAAAATCAGTGCTCCCGCAAAAACGGACGTTTTTAAAACTTTTTTTTGCATTGACCCATGTCCCCTGGGGCAGGAGCCAGGTCTCTAAACCCTTTTTAGGACAGTATCTTGCATATTAGCCGTTAAAATTAGCACTTTCCATTTCGAACGTTCGAGTCCCATAGACTTCAATGGGGTTCTAACGTTCGTAACGAACCTGGGGTCCGTTCGAAAGTTCTGGTGCGAACCGAACCGGGGGGTGTTCGGCTCATCCCTAATGTAGATGCGGCTCTAGTCCAGGGTCAACTGAGACCAATGTGGGATAGGAGCTGACACCGTATCTGCTCCGGGAACCTGCCGGAAGAAGGACGGGAGATTAAAACGAGACAGTGCGTCAGCTGCAAGGTTGTACTTTCCTGGGATAAACGTGCAGTATACATTAAACTGATGTCGCAGAGACAGCTGCACCAGCCTGCGAAGGAAGGACATCACGGAGAGAGACTTAGACCTGCCTTTGTTGATAATTTCGGCTGTGGCCTGGTTATCAGTGGTAAAACCTATGGTTTGTCCTGTCCAGGTGTGACCCCAGAGCTGGGCGGCTGCTACAATGGGGTAGAGCTCGAAAAGGGATGAAGACTGACTAAACCCAGGGATCAAGAGTATTTGAGAAGGCCAGGGTCCGGCGAACCAATGGTGGCCAAAAATAGCCGCAAATCCTGTGGAGGCTGCGGCATCTGTTACTACCTGTGGCGAGAGAGGTGATATGGACGGGATGAACAGGGAGATACCGTTCCAGGTGGACAGGAACTCGTCCCACATTGATAAGTCTGCTATGGCTGCGGTATCCAGGCTAAGGACTTGATCCGGGTCTTGTGCCTGAGAAAGGCAGACCAACAGGCGCGAGATAAAGGAGCGACCTTGTGGAATTATTCGCATTGGCAAAGTTGAGCATGCCTAATAGCACCTGTAGCTGCCTCTTTGTACATCCCCTGGTGCAGGTGAATTCGTGGAGGACTGCCCTGATGCGGGTCAGTTTGTCGAGGGGCAGGCTGGCCTGCATGGTGCTGGTGTCGAGATTGACCCCGAGGAAGGTGATAAATTGTGCGGGCCCGTCAACCTTATGTTCGGCGATGGGGACGTTGAGATTCCCAAAGACGGTCCTTAATTTAGCAAGGTCCCTTGGAGGTATGCCCGGCTGTTCAATCAATAGAAAGTCATCCAGGTAATGGATAACTTGCTGACAACAAGCCTTGTGCCAAAGGATCCAAGCGAGAGACTGCGCGAACGTGTCGAACAGCCAGGGGCTGCTTTTGGAGCCAAATGTTAATTTAGTGGCAAAATAATATTGGTCTCTCCATTTAATGCCGTGCCAGCACCAGATGGATGGGTGAATAGGCAACAGCTTAAAGGCATCGGATATGTCGGCTTTGGACAGCCACGCACCTGTGCCTACTTTAAGGATGGCCTGAATCGCCATGTCCACAGAGGCGTATTTTAATGAAAATTCTTCTGAAGGAATCAGGGAATTTAGGCTGGGAATGTGGGAAGAATGAGGCGCAGACAGGTCGTACACCAAACGATTTTTATTCAAAAATTTGCCCTTGACAAGCCCAATAGGGCTAACTCTCCACATATTGAAGGGGGGCTGTGTGAAGGGGCCTATGACGAAGCCTCGTTCTACCTCGGTTTGCAGCAACTGGTCGATGGCCTGCTCGTCGGAAGCTGTTGAGCGGAGGTTTCCGCACTCGTAGGTTGTGTGGGGGCAGAGAGATGAGGCCGGTATGAAAGCCTGTTGTGAAGCCACCGATGAGGAAGGTGGCTAGTGAAGGAGTGGGGTGCATGGTGAGGTAGAAGCCCAAGCATAGGACGTCTATGCGGCTCAGTCATGAGCCCTTGTGAGCTTTAACCTCACACAGATTCCTGGGGTGCGCTCTGTGACATATGACACAGATGTGCAATAGGCGGCACTGGCTAAAATTACATGAGCCATAGTTGTAATTATTGCAAATGGCCACACCCCCCATGGTTCGGACCGAACGTCCAAACTTGTCCACTTGAGTCTTTGGTGTAGGGCCTGATGAGCCTTGGCCTGTACCGGAGGTGGAGGGGAACTCTACTGGGCGGCTAACCGTCATGTTGGCGCACCAGGAGGCGGTATGAGTGGAGGACTGGCAGATGGCACACAGAGGTGAACGAAGGCCGGCAAAATGCCGGCAGAACAATTCGGTGTCCATAAGGCTCCAGTCCGTGGGTGATTGGAACTGTGCCAGTTTAGCGCCTACTTTGGCGGAGAAGGAACGATGGTAATCGTAAAAGGCGAAGCTTCCGTATTTGTAACCTAGGTCCACCACTGTGTGGAGGTACAAGTCCAGCTCTTCCCTTCTGGCGTGGGATGCTGAACAAATGACGTCTCTAAGCATCCCAAAGGCTAGGGCAAACTCTGGGAGGGAGAGTTTGTGGTTCAGCCTGGGATCCTTGGCTTTGAGGACTACGGAGACGTCTCCCCATGTGTAGGCCTTGTTTTCTGCAAGGTCGTGGACTGAAATAAGCAGGGAGGCAAGGTTGACATCCTTGCTGTCCAAGATGTCCTTCCTTATGCCGGCTGGCACCAGATGTGCTGGGTGGACAACAGGACATGTCCCTGCGTTACCTGTCGGCAGTGGTGGCGGGACTGAAACTGGAACAGGGGTGGTTGTGGCTGGGTGAGCCTCTAGAAGCGTCACTCTGGCCTGGACGTCCGTGACCGTGTTGGTTAAGGACGACACCATTGAATGCAGTTGAGAAATAGCCGCTGAGATGGACTGGAGAGAAGCCTGAGGTGGGGTACTGGGCCCGGCTGTAGCTGGCGGGGTACAGAGGAGCCTGAAAAGCTCTGCCTTCCTAGCGGTAGCGGGGAAGGGAATGCCCTTGCGTCTCAGCTCTGCTGTCAGCCTGGGGATAGTCCAACCCCTGAAGGACTGTATGCTGTCGCTCACTGAAGGCGGGCGAGGAGACAAGGGGGCAGTAAGGTCTTGCGCTGCCGACTTGGGACATGGCTCCAGGTGAATCGTGCCCTAGGAGTGACGTCCTATCTCTTTGGGGATGAAGGATGGACGACCGGAACCTATAGAGGGTGACATAAGTCAAGACTGTTTCTCTATTTTACCAAGCGAATCCACCTGTTGCTGAGTGCTAAGGCGGGAGCGAACGTGTATACATATATATATATTGTCACGTGCCTTCACATACATATATATGTATGCCAGCATGGTTGCTGTCGCATTTTCCACGCCTTCCCCTCTCTCCTTTTTTTTTTTTTTTACCTGGGAAGATAACGTCCAAGCTGGTGCAGGGTGGACCTACTGAACTTGACTGACCTGGAGAGAGAAATAACAGATGACAACTGGTGAGGAGCCTAACAAGTAAACTGAAGAGTGACGTAAACGGCTGGCTAATACGAGCGAGGTGCACCAGTGAGTAGACAGTTTTCGTCATAATTTCTTTCATTATCACCACCATTTATTCATCATCATTTTTTTTTCTTTGTATTCTGCTGTCCCAATCCGACGTATCATTTGCGTAAAGGATAAAGTGTGGGATGACCCGTGTCCAATGCGGGAGCACAAGTGCTGTAATTGTGACCGTACAATAAGGCAACCTGTGGAGAAAGTGAAATGTGGGCGTTCCATCTGGGGCACACCGAACCGAATCGATGCATCACGGATGCTACTGGATTCGAGTCGGAGCGCTGTAAGTGACAGTGAAATGAAGTATGATTGCCATGACAGAGGCACGAAATGGTCGTGTCGCAAGTGCGACTGACAACAAAGCGGACTCTGGAGCATGTACTGAAATGTGGGAAATAACCTGGGGCGAACCGGAACGAATCGGTGCATGTGTAGGTGCGACTGGATTCGAACCGGAGCGCGGAGCGTGACAGTGAAATGAAACTAACAACTTCTGTCATGACAGAGGCCTGGATCGGCCGGCCGCGAACTGAGACTGGAACCGAACTGGTCTCTGGAGCATGCACTGAAATGAGGCTGAAAAAATACCTGGGGCCGTCCGGACGAATCGATGCACAGGGATGCAACCGGATTCGAACTGAACGCACTACGTGACAATAAAATGTTTCCCATGATAGAGATGCGAATCGGAGAGGACGCAGCCTGCGACCGTCAACGAGCGGGCTCTAGAGCATGTACTGAAATGAGGCCAACGCAACTGGGACACGTCGATCGAACCTGTGCATTGAGAATGCGACTGGTTTCGATTCGGAACGTAATAGGTGACAGTGAAATGATTCCCAAGACAGAGACCCGGATCGATTAGCAATGAGTGGGCTCTGGAGCATGTACCGAAATGAGGCCGAGCAACTAGGGGCACACCGGAACGAATCAGCGCATTTAGCGGATGCAACTGGATTCGAATCGGAGCGCAGTGTGTGACAGAAATGAGTGAAATGATGAAATTACCTACGTGAGCCAGCCGTGGCAGAGGTACGAATCGTTGTGCCGTGTGATGCGACTGGCAACGATTTGTCTGTGGAACACGGTGATGAGGCAGACAACATAAATAAGTTACGAAAATAGTGCAGTTTTTTGTTCAAGCAATTTCTCCTGAAATGAGGCCCGTGAAATGAAGGGCGCTGCGAAAATGGTGCGTTTTGAGTGATAACAACCCGGTTTCGTAACGAATGACTCGAGATTTCAGGGTTTAACGACACTCAAAAATAGAAATGTTTCTAGTAAAGGAAGGTCAATCGAGACCCTTACCTGCGGCAGTCGAGACAGAGACGTTGTACAAAACACGAACGGGAACGAAAACCACAAGACTTCTAGTAGAGAGAAGTTATCCGAATGGCGACGAAACTCGAGCAGTCGGCCTAGTGACGTAGTATTGCGCACAGGAAACCGACAAAGACCACAGGCGAGTGGGCTGGTTAAATACCCCCCGGGCTCCTCCCATAAATTCAGGCCACCATACTGGCCTTCTTACATAAGTATAATACTTTTTCTTTCAATGGATCCCACTACCTCCAGGTGCAGGGGGTTGAGATGGAGACATGTTGTGCCCCATCATATGCCAACCTGTACATGGGGGAGTGGGAACAATCTCTTCTATCTGATGAAAGTCTGTCATCGTATACCATCCATGTTTTGGCATGGTTTAGGTATATAGATGATACACTTATGGTTTGGGACGGTACACCAGAAAATCTGCTAGCCTTTATACAGATCATGAACAAAAATATCTTTAATCTTTTCTTCACAATGACTTTCAGCAATACATCTATTACTTTTCTTGATTTGAACATCATGAAATCACCTGATGGTATATTATCCAGTGGTCTTTATCGCAAAGAGACCACTGGAAATACCATCTTACATGCATCCAGCTCACATTCCCAAGTCTTTGGTCCTGTTCATCCCCTATGGACAGTACTTAAGACTAAGACACAACTGCTCCACAGACACCAAGTTTATCCGTGAAGCAAATCTTTTGAGAAATAGACTTCTAGATAGAGGCTATTCCTCTAGATGTTTAAAGAAAGGTTACAGGCGGGTACAAGGACAGATAAGATCAGATGTTTTGTTTTCAAAAAAGTAATGCGAGAATTCAAAACCAATCACTAGATTAATCACTACTTACAGCAAGCAAGATAAAATCATTGAGAGAATTTTACACAAGCATTGGCATCTGTTACAAATTGATCTGAATCTGCAACCTCATGTATCAATTACTATTACTTTTAGAGAAGCCCATTTGGTCAAGAGTTAATATACTAGTACCTTTCCTTCTTATATTTGCAAAAGATTGGGAACTTTCACCTGTGGCGGATGTAATATTTGCCGTTATATAAATACCCAATCTAATTTTACATTACTCAATGGTAAGAGGTATAGACCCAGGCATTTTGCAAATTGCAAGACACCTGGTGTTGTGTATCTTCTTACTTGCCAATGTAAATGTTTTTACGTTGGCAAGACAAAGTTAGAGTTTTGCAAAAGAGCGGCGCAACACATTACCAGCATGAGATGTGCAGATCCGGACCTCCCCCTCGTATCCAGTCCTGGATCAAATTCATCCAAACAATAGAGGTGGTAACTGGAATAAGACCTTACTCCAGAGGGAGGTCCGATGGATCGCTGATTTCAATGCGACTGTGTTTCCAGGGTTGAATACTCAATTCTGTTTCCGTCCCTTTCTGGATGGCTTTGTATCTGGGGGATGTGAAAAGGAATACATTTAATATCATTTTTTTTTCATGATTTTTCTTTCTGATGTACATTGGTCTGATATTCTGTCCTTATGCATTTTTGTCTGATAAATGGTATATAACAAATGCCCTTTGAAATTAGTTTTTTTTACGTATAAATTGCATAAGTTGATGGATCAATAGTATAATCTGTCTATTTCAAATATTATATTGATAGTCTCTGACCGATGTTATAATCTGCCATAATTCTAATGTAAATGTCTATTTAGATTTTATATGATGAATTCTGTATTTATTATGTGATTATATCTCTATTACTGTTTCCATTCCAACTCCACCGGGTCATTCCAACACTGTCCAAAGTATTATCATGATATATAAATACGTTACAATTAAAAGACCCTTTACATCTTTTATATTCTCTGTGGAAAAGCAACTGTATAATTTATTTGTACAAATTAACAGTGGTATGTACTGGACGGTCGTGGGTGTAACAGTGATTATTTTGCACTGATAAGTGTTCCTGTCTAAAGGATTTTTTTTCAAATCTCTCAGATTATACAGTAGTTACAGTATATCTTCTTTCCTACAAATATGCTTCTGAATAAGGGAATTTCTTTCTGAAACATGTCAGGCTCATGGAGTATATATATATATATATATATATATATAATTATATAATCCAATCTGTTGAGACTGCATATTTATGTATCCATGCATCGAGATTTTGTATGGATTACTTTTATGTCTGTTTATATGTTGTTTTTAAAAAATATTTTTTGAATAAATATTATTTTACAATAAACTTTTTGTTCGCTTTAAAAGTACCACTGTACTGGGGGGTACTGTTATCCCTATATTTAGGGATTTTTGCTGCAACTTATACCACATACACAGGAGCGTATTTTCCTTCGGAAAAATCTTGGATGGTTTTTCAGACAGAATTCCGCTCAAGCCTAGCTTGCATACACACAGTCACACAAAAGTTTGCTGTACTTTCAACCGTCAAGTACGCGGTGACGTACAACACTATGACGAGCTGACAAAATGAAGTTCAATGCTTCCGAGCATGCGTCAAATTGTTTCTGAGCATGCATAGGAATTTTGCACGACGGAATTGGTACAGACGACCGGAATTTCTGATCAAAACTTTTTCAGGCTGAAAAATTGAGAACCTGCTCTCAATCTTATGCTGGCTGGAATTCCACCAGCAAAAGTCTGATGGCGCATACACACAGTCGCATTTTCTGACCAAAAGCTCTCATCGGGCTTTTGCTGGCAGAATTTCCGATCGTGTGTACGCGGCATAAGAGTGTGAACTAGCAAAATCCACTATGTATGACATTTTAGTCTTGTGCTGTAGTCCAGGCACCCCCAATAACTAATCACTGGGATAGTTTAACTCTTTTGCTGCAGGGCCCAACCACCTATTTTGCACTTGGTAGTTGGACCATATTTGTTTTGTTTTTTCTATTTTTCATATACAGCTTTGAAAGTTTGTAAAAGACACCCCAAACCATATATTTTTTCTTGGGTTATGCTTAGAACTACAAGAGTGGAACCATAGTGGAACCAAATTTGGTGCACCACCAAATCTAGCTCTAAACAGGTGGCAGGAGTCGAGACCAATTATAAAGTTCTCCTCCGCTGGCATAGGGTACCCGCCAGACTAGCCCAAACATACCCATTCAATTCTTCCTCTTGCTTTTATGGCTACCCAGATTTAGGCTCCTATTACCACATTTGATGGTGATGACCCATGGCGCATGTATTCTGGAAAAGTCTATAACATTTTACATCAGATTCTGCAAAAATTCATACCCATGCTACCACATGAAGCTCAATTTAAGATCAGTTGTGATCACTCAGAAACATTTATCTAAAAGTGGATCTTTGCAATCTTTTCATTCTTTACAATCTAATTTCTAGCGGCTCAGAATGGTGGTTTAACTTTTTGTGTTTAACCACTTCCCGACCGCCGCACGACGATGTACGTCGACAGAATGGCACGGGCAGGCATATTGGCGTACATGTACGTCCCTGCCTTCCCGCGGGTCGGGGGCCCGATCGGGCACCCGCCCGGTGCCCGCGGCGGTCGGTATTCGTTCGGGAGCGATCCCGGATGAGGGGACGGCCATTCATTCATGGCCACCCCCTCGCGATCGCTCCCGACGAATGAAAATGCTCCGTGACATCACTTCCTCTCCTGTAATGTAAACACAGGAGAGGAAGTGATGTAATCTCTCCTCCGTGTCGGTATTTTTCGTTCCGACACCGAGGAGAGAGGATCGGTGAGTTGCACCAACACGACACTACACAGTAGAACATGCCAGGCACACTCACACCCCCCGATCACCCCACCAATTACCCCTGCCCCCCAGTCACAGTGACACCAATGTCATTTTTTTTTTTTTGCATTGGTGTCATTTGTGACTGTAATAACTGTTAGGGCAGTTAGGGTTAGCCCCCTTTAGTTCTAATGTACCCCCCTAACCCCCCCAATAAAGGTTTAACCCCGTGATCACCCCCCCGTCGCCAGTGTCACTAAGGCTGGGTTCACATTGCAGCGGTTTATGAGAACGAATGTGATTCGCACCGCACTGCAGTGCAAATCACATCCGATCTCTGTGCGATTCGAGTTCAGCCATTCGCCGCACCCGCCACACCCGCCGCACCCGCCGCAAATTCGCACGGGACCCTTTTTTTGGTCCGCAGCAGAATCGGATCGCATGGGTGTTCACACCATGCGATCCGTGTTTGCAGATCGCACTGCGATATGCGAACTGATCTGGGGGTGTCATTAACATTTCACTGACACTCCCAGCAGTTCGCATAGGGCAGTGTGAACTGCCGCCGGGAGGCATGCGATGCGGGAACCCGCCGCGGATTCGTGGCGTTCCCGCATCACTCCAGTGTGAACCCAGCCTAATAAGCGATCGTTTTTCTGATCGCTGTATTAGTGTCACAGGTGACGCTAGTTAGGCAGGTAGGTATTTAGGTTCGCCGCAGCTTTTTATAGCGCCAGGGACCCCCATATACTACCGCATAAAGCCCCCTGATTGCCCCCTAGTTAACCCTTTCACCAGTGATCACCATATAACTGTTACAGGTGACGCTGGTTGGTTAGTTATTTTTTTATAGTTTCAGGGCACCCGCCATTTATTACCTAATAAAGGTTTAACCCCCTGATCACCCAGCGGGTGTCATTTGTGACTGTAATAACTGTTAGGGCAGTTAGGGTTAGCCCCCTTTAGTTCTAAGGTACCCCCCTAACCCCCCCAATAAAGGTTTAACCCCGTGATCACCCCCCCGTCGCCAGTGTCACTAAGGCTGGGTTCACATTGCAGCGGTTTATGAGAATGGATGTGATTCGCACCGCACTGCAGTGCAAATCACATCCGATCTCTGTGCGATTCGAGTTCAGCCATACAGATAGTATGGCTGAATTCGTGTCGCACCCGCCGCAAACTCGCACGGGACCCTTTTTTTGGTCCGCAGCAGAATCGGATCGCATGGGTGTTCACACCATGCGATCCGAGTTTGCAGATCGCACTGCGATATGCGAACTGATCTGGGGGTGTCATTAACATTTCACTGACCCTCCCAGCAGTTCGCATAGGGCAGTGTGAACTGCCGCCGGGAGGCATGCGATGCGGGAACCCGCCGCGCATTCGTGGCGTTCCCACATCGCTCCAGTGTGAACCCAGCCTAATAAGCGATCATTTTTCTGATCGCTGTATTAGTGTCACAGGTGACGCTAGTTAGGCAGGTAGGTATTTAGGTTCGCCGCAGCTTTTTATAGCGCCAGGGACCCCCATATACTACCGCATAAAGCCCCCTGATTGCCCCCTAGTTAACCCTTTCACCAGTGATCACCATATAACTGTTACAGGTGACGCTGGTTGGTTAGTTATTTTTTTTATAGTTTCAGGGCATCCGCCATTTATTACCTAGTCTCACTAGTGTACCCCTAAATTTAGGGGTGTCTACTTTCCAAAATGGGGTCATTTGGGGGGGGTTTGTGCCATCTTGGCATTTTATGGCCTTCAAAACTGTAACGCCCTTAGAAAGCCTGAAGGCGGTGCTTGGTTTCGGGGCCCCGTACGCGGCTAGGCTCCCAAAAAGTCCCACATATGTGGTATCCCCGTACTCAGGAGAAGCAGCAGAATTTATTTTGGGGTGTCATTTCACATATGCCCATGGCATGCGTGAGCAATATATCATTTAGTGACAACTTTGTGAAAAAAAAAAAAAAGTTTGTAATTTTCCCGCAACTTTTGCAAAATATAAAATATTCCATGGACTCAACATGCCTCTCAGCAAATAGCTTGGGGTGTCTACTTTCTAAAATGGGGTCATTTGTGGGGGTTTTGTGCCATCTTGGCATTTTATGGCCTTCAAAACTGTAATAGGTAGTGAGGAGTGAAGTCAAATATTTACGCCCTTAGAAAACCTGAAGGCGGTTCTTGGTTTTCGGGGCCCCGTACGCGGCTAGGCTCCCAAAAAATCCCACATATGTGGTATCCCCTTACTCAGGAGAAGCAGCAGAATTTATTTTGGGGTGTCATTTCACATATGCCCATAGCATGTGTGAGCAATATATCATTTAGTGACAACTTTGTGAAAAAAAAATAAAAAAAAATTAAAGTTTGTCATTTTTCCGCAACTTGTGGCAAAATATAAAATATTCCATGGACTCAACATGCCTCTCAGCAAATAGCTTGGGGTGTCTACTTTCTAAAATGGGGTCATTTGTGGGGGTTTTGTGCCATCTTGGCATTTTATGGCCTTCAAAACTGTAATAGGTAGTGAGAAGTGAAATCAAAAATTTACGCCCTTAGAAAGCCTGAAGGCGGTGCTTGGATTTCGGGGCCCCGTACGCGGCTAGGCTCCCAAAAAGTCCCACATATGTGGTATCCCCGTACTCAGGAGAAGCAGCAGAATTTATTTTGGGGTGTCATTTCACATATGCCCATAGCATGCGTGAGCAACATATCATTTAGTGACAACTTTGTGTAAAAAAAATAAAAATATTTTTTTTTTGTCATTATTCAATCGCTTGAGGCAAAAAAATTTAATATTCAATGGGCTCAACATGCCACTTATCAATTTCCTTAGGGGGTCTACTTTCCAAAATGGGGTCATTTGGGGGGGTTTTGTACTGCCCTGCCATTTTAGCACCTCAAGAAATGAGATAGGCAGTCGTAAACTAAAAGCTGCGTAAATTCCAGAAAACGTACCTTAGTTTGTAGATGTGACTACTTTTGCGCAAACCAATAAATATACAATTATTGACTTTTTTTTTACCAAAGACATGTGGCTGAATACATTTTGGCCTAAATGTATGACTAAAATTGAGTTTATTGGATTTTTCTAATAACAAAAAGTAGAAAATATCATTTTTTTTCAAAATTTGCGGTCTTTTTACGTTTATATCGCAAAAAATAAAAATCGCAGAGGCAATCAAATACCATCAAAAGAAAGCTCTATTTGTGGGAAGAAAAGGACGCAAATTTTGTTTGGGTACAACATTGCATGACCGTGCAATTACCAGTTAAAGCAGCACAGTGCCAAATTGTAAAAAGACCTCTGGTCATTTACCAGCAAAATGGTCCGGTCTGAAAGTGGTTAAGGTGGACAGTGAAATGGTGAAAGGTGATTTTGGTGTTCCTAATGGCTCAATGGGCTTTAAATGAATCCTAAGGGTTACAGAAACACCCTAAAATTACCGTAGATATGTTTTTGGGTCTCCCATTAGTGGTATTAAGTACTAAGGAACCAAGATGGTCCTTTCATCTACTGTGAAGTATTGACACATCTCTTGCTAACAAACTGCTGTGATTTTAAAGAGTGCAAATGGAGCTTCCATGCATAGCATGCACACATTTTTAACTAATTTGCTCTGAACCTGAGGAATTAATACAATGAAGAAATGGAGATTGACTTTTCATGCATCAATAAACATTATATACACCTAATTTGTTGTGTTCCTAGTAAGGAAAGGGCCAATACATACTGTAGTCCTTAGGGTGGTTAATAAGTACTGTATAAAAGGTCCTGTGCCTAGCTTTTATCTAGGTTTAACTATGGTATTTGAAACAGAGAATTAAGCCACTTCAGGATCATGTGACAGAACTGAGCAGAAATAGTAGAAATTTGTAGCAGAAAGAGTTTATTGTACTGGCTCTAAAAACAAAATGCAAGGGGAGGGGAAGAGGGAAATGCCAAGCCACCTCTGGTGCAGTAAAGTTTAATTCATAAAAAAGTAAAAAAACCAAGCATACACAAGTTTAAGTTATATAAAATCCATCAGGCTTGTCAGGGTGACAGTATCAATATGAGGAAACCCATAGAACCAGCAGCAAGTACAGTGTTGGAAAGTCTCCAATGTGGCCAGAGTAAGGTCAGGGTGGCAGTATCACATCGAAAGACCGGTGGAACTGGCAGAGGATGCCACGTGTATTAGTCTCCACTGCTGCCAGAATGGGATTGAAGAGTAGCCAGCTGGAAAGCTTGCTGATGGGGAAAGGGAGAGCTGTCAAAGCCTGTGGAGCCCTATTGTACTGTCTCCACAGTTTCCATGAGAAATATATACAACATTGGTAGCAGAAATAAATAAAATTGCTTTCAGGAGGAAATGGCAGCATTCTACAGCAACATGCCTCCACTGGTTCAGTTAGAGAATTTTTTTTCCACATAATTTCCACCAGGCATACAAAAAGCAGCAGCCCATCATCTGGATAGATGACTAGGGTCCCCATGGTTTAAAAAATAGTAAATTTTCACCAGATACATGAATAATAAATATCCAGTTAACCAGATTGTCAAATGTATAAATAATTAATTGATGTCAATGACTTATTGTTAAAGTGTTGTATTGAGGGAAGTTATTATAAATTATACTGTACATACACTTGAGTGTCTTATTGGGCTATACATACACTTGAATACATTTATATATATTATTTTGTTAAATGGGTCAATAAGGTTTTAAAAAACAATTATTCAAAGTGATACATATGCATATTGATGTTTTTACTCATGCACAAGGGATATGTGGATTTTTACTTGCACATGAACATGAACATTTGATATACCCACCTTCTCTGGACCAGAGCAATTTTTACATTTCTGTTATGGGTGTATACATTCTGCATTTAAGGTAATTAAATTTATACTTTTTTATTGTTTTTTTTTTTAGTACAAACTAGGCCTTCTTTTGGCAATATTGTTTTGCGAAAATAATTTTATGCAATCTATAAGCAAAAAATATTAAAAGGGAGAAAAAAACTTTTTTTATTTTGACTAATTTTAGTTTTAAAATAAGCAGTCTTAGAGTAGATTTAGATGTGCATTTTAATTTCCCTTTTCTCTGAAGCCTAAGCTGCATTTGGTTCAGAGGACATTGCCAGATGTTGAGGAAGCAATGCAATGCCTTTTTACCACCTGTTTAACCCCATATTTGTCAACAAATGCTTGGTTGTGGGGCGTTTGAGGCACTTCCCCATTTGCTTGAATGTGTAGCATTAGGCGGGTTTAAATTAAGCCTTACTGTAGATATAAATTTGACATTTTATAGGTTAAAAAATATATTTTTAATTACATTAAACACATGATGTTTTTACAATTTAAAATCAGCGCTTAGTAGAACTCAACATAAATACAATCAATTAATTACTTGTACTTGTGCATTGTGGGTGCATGCTGGTCTGTGAGTACCTATGTACTGTCTTGTGGAGTAGTAGTGTCAGGAAGCTAGTTGTTAGGTAATTTGGACTGGGTATAATCTCTAATCCTCATTAAATTAATAGGTACGATGACTGGCGGGTGTGGAGAGGCGACTCGGTGTACATCTTGCGGCATGTATGCGTTCCTTGATCATCTGATCGAGGGTGAATACTGCTGTGGAAAATGTAAGCACATTGTTTCCCTGGAAGCCCAGGTTCTGAATCTGGGGAAGCAACTGTCAGCACTGAGAGGACCCTCCACCCTAAATGAGAGCCAGGAACGTACACGGCAGGTGCCGGCAGGGGCCAGCACAGAGGTGGGTGGAGACAAGGAGGTGCAGGCACTAGCAGAGAGTAGATGGGTGACAGTCAGGAAGGGTAGAGGGGCAAGTGCCAGGGAGGCTGATCCAGGGCTGGAGCATCCCAATAAGTACGCTCCATTGAGTGACATTGGTGATCCCAGTCAGGGACCAGCATTTCTGGAGCTGAGGGATTCTCCTAGGTGCCAGGAGAAGAACTCCTCCAGTGAGAGTGGGGGGGGAGCGAAGAGAAAGGAAAGACAGATTCTGGTGGTAGGGGACTCAATTCTTAGGAGGACAGAGAGGCCAATCTGTAACAACAACCTGAAGTGCCGAACTGTATGTTGTCTGTCGGGCGCTCGGGTTCGGCACATCACGGATCTGGTGGACAGATTACTGGGAGGGGTTGGGGAAGACCCAGCTGTCATGGTGCACGTTGGCACCAATGACAAAGTCAGAGGCAGATGGAGTGTCCTAAAGAATGATTTTAGGGACTTGGGAGCTAAATTGAGGAAAAGGACCTCCAAGGTAGTATTCTCAGGAATACTACCAGTACATCGAGCCACGCCAGAAAGGAAGAGGGAGATTAGGGAAGTAAACAAGTGGCTCAAAAGCTGGTGTAGTAAGGAGGGGTTTGGGTTCCTGGAGGACTGGGACGACTTCTCAGTCGCTACCCGGTACTATAGAAGGGACGGTCTGCACCTAAATGAGGAGGGTGCAGATCAGCTGGGATTAAGGATGGCCAAAAAGTTAGAGGGGTTTTTAAACTAGGCGATGGGGGGGAGGGTTCAGCGATAAAGATAGTCAGCGTGGAACATATTCCAGAGGGTAATATTAGGGGCATTAGTGGTAGGGTAACCAAAGCACATAAACCCAAGGTAAATATAGTAGCAAGTCCTAGTTGTAATCTTGGAACACCCAAGAGGATAGTATGTGACCGGTCAAAATATATTAATACATTAAAATGTTTGTTCACCAATGCCAGAAGTCTGCCAAGCAAAATAGGCGAGTTGGAAGCTCTGGTGCATCAGGAGAGCTATGATGTAATCTGTATTGCTGAAACTTGGCTTCATTCCTCACATGACTGGGCTATTAATATTCCTGGCTATGCACTCTTTCGGAAAGACAGTGTAAAAAGGAAAGGTGGAGGAGTTTGTCTGTATGTGAGAAATGATCTCAAAGCGAGTGAGAAAGAGGACCTGGTGGACGGCGAGTGTGATGAGTCTGAGGCATTATGGGTGGAACTGCATACAGATGTGCGTAGTTCAAAGTTAATCATTTGAGTTTGTTATAGACCACCCAATGTTAATGAGGAGGTGGAGACTCCTTGCACAGATAGAAAGGGCGGCAAGGGCTGGGACAGTGATAATAATGGGGGATTTTAACTACCCAGAAATTGACTGGGGTAAGGGCACTGCTGAGACAGTTAAAGGGCAAAAATTTGTAAACCTATTACAGGACAATTTTATGGTACAGTTTATTGAGGCCCCAACTAGGAATGATGCTCTGTTAGACCTGGTAATCTCAAACCATGCAGAACATATTACTAATGTTCAGATATGGGTAGCAGTGACCATAACATGATTTCATTTGATGTTAGCTGTAAGCAAAAATCACATATGGGAAAGATAAAAACACTTAATTTCAAGAGAGCAAATTTTCCAAGGATGAGGGCTGCTCTCCAGGACTTAGACTGGGAGAGAATATTGGCACCAATGGGCACAGAACAGAAATGGGAATTCTTCAAAAAGACTGTTTGTGATCTCACGGCAAAGTATATTCCCATGGGCAATAAGTTTAAAAGGTTAAAAATAAAACCGATGTGGCTTACGGCCAAAGTTAAAAAAGCTATAAACTATAAAAAAAAGAGCTTTCAAAAAATATAAAAACAAAGGAACACTAGTGTCATTTAAATGTTACAAGGAATTTAACAGAATATGTAAAAAGGAAATCAAGGATGCAAAAATTCAAAATGAAAGACAGATTGCAAAAGATAGTAGGACAACCCCCAAAAAATTCTTCAAATATATTAATATTAAAAAGGTTAAGTCTGAGCATGTAGGCCCTTTGCAAAATAATCTGGAGTGGGTGACTGGGGACAAAGAGAAGACTAACTTATTAAATACTTTCTTCAGCTCTGTGTATACAAAGGAGCATGGGGGAGCTCATGTCCATATGAGGGTGGTACTGACGCAGCCCCAAATCCACAATGGCTCATAAGTGATATGGTCCAGAAATATTTGGACAGAATAAAGGTGGATAAAGCACCTGGACCTGATGGCATCCACACACAGTTACTAAAAGAATTGAGCTCCGTAATTTCAAAGCCATTGTATCTAATTTTTAGGCACTCATTAATGACAGGAATAGTACCACTGGATTTTTCGCAGGGTCAATGTGGTGCCTATATTTAAAAAGGGAACAAAGTCTTTACCAAGTAATTATAGACCCATTAGTTTAACTTCTATAGTTGGGAAGATACTGGAGGGATTAATAAAAGACCACATAGGCAAGTTCTTGCAGGAAAAAAAAATATTTTGAGCCTCAGACAGCATGGATTCATGAAACACAGAAGTTGTCAGACAAACCTGATTTCTTTTTATGAGGTGGTAAGTAAAACCTTGGACAGAGGGGTGGCGGTGGACGTGACATATTTGGATTTTGCAAAAGTGTTCGATACAGTTCCGCACACACGGCTCATGTGTAAGGTAAAGTCTACAGGTTTGGAAACATCAGTTGGTAAATGGATAGAAAACTGGCTAAAAGACAGAATTCAGAGAGTAGTGGTTAATGATTCTTACTCTGAATGGTCTAAGGTTATCAGTGGTGTACCCCAAGGTTCAGTGCTGGGACCCTTGCTTTTTAATATCTTTATAAATGATATTGGGTCTGGGATCAAAAGTAACATTTCCGTCTTTGCAGATGACACCAAGCTATGCAGTGGAATAACGTCCTTACAGGATGTCTCCAATTTACAAGCTGACCTCAATGCTCTGTCTAATTGGGCGACTATGTGGCAGATGAGGTTTAATGTTGAGAAATGTAAAGTTATGCACTTGGGGGCTAAGAATATGCATGCATCACACATGCTAGGGGGAGTACAACTGGGGGAATCCATAGTGGAGAAGGATCTGGGGGTTTTGGTAGATCATAAGCTCAATAATAGCATGCAATGCCGAGCTAGGGATATCATTTTGCCCCTGTTCAAATCATTAGTAAGACCCCATCTGGAATATGCCGTTCAGTTTTGGGCACCAGTTCTCAAAAAGGATATCGGGAAACTGGAGAAAGTGCAGAGAAGGGCAACCAAACTGATAAGAGGCATGGAGGAACTCGGCTATGAGGAAAGATTAGAGGAACTGAATTTATTCACTCTTGATAAGAGGATATTAAGGGGGGATTTGATCAACATGTACAAATATATAAGGGGTCCATATAGGGAACTTGGTGTCGAGTTATTCACTTTACAGTCAACAAAGAGAACAAGGGGGCACTCTTTACGTGTAGAGGAGAAGATAGTTCATCTCCAAATACAGAAAGGTTTCTTCACAGTAAGAGCTGTGAAAATGTGGAATAGACTCCCTGCAGAGGTGGTTATGGCCAGCTCAGTGGATTGCTTTAAGAAAGGCGTGGATTATTTCCTAAGTGTACATAATATAACTGGGTACTAAAATTTATAGGTAAAGTTGATCCGGGGAAAATCCGATTGTCTCTCAGGGGATCAGGAAGGAATTTTTTCCCCTGCTTTAGCAAATTGGATCATGCTCTGCTGGGGTTTTTTCCTTCCTCTGGATCAACTGTGGGTATAGAATTGGCTATATGGGCTGGTATGATATTTATTCTATATATATATAATTTTTTTTGGGTTGAACTGGATGGACTTGTGTCTTTTTTCAACCTGACTAACTATGTAACTATGTAATTAAAAATATCACATTTAATCAAAAGAGAAGCACAGAGGTAAAATCATTAATATCCAGCACAACAGTGAGGGATGTACTTATTGCACAGTCAAGAAAAAATCCAAAAGTAGGAATAAAGCAAAAGTAATAGTACACTGTGCCGCCTTCCTTCAGGAAACAAGGGGTTAACTCTCGGCTATAGACCTATTAACAGGTAGCCAAAGCATAGAGGACTCATAGCTCCATGTTGCAGTAACTTGGCAATTCACTTATCGCAGGCTGCTGTCCACTTAAAAAACATGTGCGCTATTTTAATCTCAAGTTGAGATGACCAGGGATCAGACAGCGCTGCGCCAAGACAGTCATCAGAGTACCTCTATTCACGAGGAGCAGCGTCCTATAGTGTATGTCTGAGAGACATCGGGTTGGCGTCCCATGACGCCCGCCATGTGGTGAAGAGGGGAGAAGCCTGAGTCACCAGGAATGACCGGAAAAGGACAAACACTACCGTTCAGAAAATGGAGCTCGCGTTCGGCAAGGAAAGGGCGGTCAGTGAAGCTCAGTAAGTTGCCGTGACGACCGTGACTGACATGTTTTGCGCGCCTGCGCTTTTTCAAAGTCACGGGAGTCACTGGCATTGGAATATAAAGCATAACAGACATTGAGGGATGGACCGATCAGCTGTCTGAAGTAACCTTAGATTTAACCCCTTGTTGGATGCTTCATATACATAGCATAGCAAGGCTAATGCCGCATACACATGACTGGACTGAACTCGGAAGGAGTTTCCAACGGAGTTCCGCCGGAGTTCCGACAGAGTTCAGTGGAAACGGACTTGCATACACACGATCACAACAAAGTCCGCCCGTCTGGTACGCGGTGACGTACACCAGGTCTGACGAGACTATAAAACGGAACTTCAATAGCAAGTGCGCCACCCTTTGGGCTCCTTCTGCTAATTTCGTGTTTACCTCGTGTTAGCAGAAGTTTGGTGAGAGACAATTCGCGCTTTTCAGACTCGTATTTTTCAGAACGTTTAACTGCTTTTCAGTTTGTGCTTGTGAGGTTTGTATCTGTTTTTTAGTGTGTGTAGTCAGGTCGTCTCTGTATTTTGCAGTGCGATCTGCTGCGCTCGTTGCTGACTTTCAGCTCGCTCTTCACAGGCCTTGCTGTTCTTCAGTGACTTCTGTTAAGTTCGTTCTGACAAGCCGACCGTTTTGAAGCCATGTTGCGTGTACGTACTCGTCGCCGAGTTCGTGCTTTGCTTGTGCTTGGTGTTGTAGTTCATTCTTCAACCCAAGACCAGTCCGTGAACAGGGTGGGGAGGAGTTCATGGACGAAGAACTGGTTACTCCAGCGTAACCAGTTCTCTCACATGCCTTTGCTTCGTGAGATCCGGGAGAATAATCCTGATGATTTCAGGAATTATCCCTGGATGACGGACCCCATTTTTCACCGTCTGCTGGCTTTGCTGACCCCTTATATCACCAGACAGGATACCTGCATGCGGCAAGCCATCACTCCGGAGCAGAGGCTCATCGCCACGTTGCGCTACTTGGCGACAGGGTGAAGCCTTCAGGACCTCAAATTCTCCACAGGCATCTCCCCCCAGGCTCTGGGGATCATTATTCCAGAGACCTGTTCTGCCATCATACAGGTCCTGCAGGAGGACTATATTAAGGTAAGATTTATCATTTAACATCACATTTTATTGTCTTTAATGTTTGCTAATGTCTTGTATTTCTTTCCTCAATCTCTAATTACCATGATTGCAATATGCTGTGAATGTCCCCTTTGTCCTCATGCATGCTGTAATCTTTTAATGCTCCTTTTTTGTCTTTCATGCATATTTGCCTTCATTAAACCTCACCAACATGCTATGGTAGGCCCATATCCACCTAGTCTAGTCACTTAAAATTTCTTTTGTCAGCTCCATTGTATTGCTTTATCCTAAAACCAAACATTTAATATTATTCCAAATGGTCTGTGTGTCCTTAACTGGATCCCCCCCCCCCCCTTAATATAATTCCAAATAGTCTGTGTGTCCTTAAATTAATGTTGAAATATATATTGTATTTTTAGCCCACTTCAACCCTGGAATGATTTTCCCCCTTCCTGACCATCAGCACTTTTTGTGATTTGGCAGTGCGTTGCTTGAATTGACAATTGTGCGTCCTTGTAACATGGCTCCTCTAGTAAATTATCGTAATTTTATTAGCACAAATAGAGGTTTTATTTGGTTGTCTTTGATCACCTCTGCTTTTTTTGTTTTTGCGATTAACCACCAACAAAACCAAACCGCATTTTAAAAAATATGCATTATTTTTCAGTTTTCGCTATAAGAAATATACCCCCAAAAATATATTAACCAGAATTTTTTGAACATCATTTTATGCTGATAAGTATTCTTCAACAAATTTGTTGATAAAATGAATCGCAATAAGCGTTTATTGATTGGTTTGTGCAAAAGTTCTAGCGTATACAAAATATGGTCTAGTTTGATGGCATTTTTTTAATCTTGCAATTTTTGGAAATAGTAATGGCGGTGATAACCAATTTTTTTTTTTTTATTGTGACTGCCACATTATGGTGGACACATTGGACAATTTTCATACATTTTTGGGACCATTGTTATTAATACAGTGATCAATGCTCTAAAATTGTATTGATTACTGTAAAAATGTCACATGCACTGAAGGTGTTAACCACAAGGGGGCGGAGGAATGGTTAAGTGTGTTCTGGGTGAGTGTTTATAACTGTCTGCGGGATGGGCTAGCAGTGACATAACCCTGATCACTGCTCCCGATGACAGGGAGCAGACGATCGGTGTCCTGTCACTAGGCAGAAGCGGGAAATAATGTTTTTGTTGTAATGTACAATTTTTAATGTGCAAAAGTACTTATTTAGTTTTTTTATGCTTTGCCTCCCCAGTTTCCTTCATCGCCACAGGAATGGCAGACTGTAGCATCCCATTTTGCCACCCGTTGGGACTTTCTCAACTGCGGTGGGGCGATAGATGGGAAGCGCGTCCACATTGTACCACCACCCCATTCGGGGTCATACTATTAGAACTATAAGGGGTTTCACAGTATTGTGTTAATGGCAGTGGTGTTGGCACAATATGAATTTATGTATGTGGACGTGGGGAAGAATGGCCGGATGTCGGATGGAGGAGTCTTCGCCCAGACGGAGTTCTACCAGCGTCTACAGACAGGTGGCCTGGGATTGCCCCCCCTTTGTCTTCATAGCTGATGAAGCTTTCAGTCTGGACGAGCACGTGATGAGGCCATTCCCTCAAAGAACCCTCACCCCGGATAGGAGGGTTTTCAACTACCGGCTGGCCAGAGCGAGAAGAGTTGTTGAAAATGTCTTTGGAATAATGGCCAGCCAGTTCCACATTTTTCTAACTCCCATACACATGGCGGAATACAAACTTAATCATCTTGTCCTTACATGTTGCATCTTGCACAATTATTTAAATAAGAACTCTTCTAATTATCTATCTTCATTTGGGCCTGAGGCTGGACTTGTTCCCGAAAATGACAGGCCTGGATACTGGCCGTACTGGCTTGGCCCCCCAAAGTGCCCGTGAGGTTCGGGAAAAATATGTGACTTATTTTAACGGTAGGGGGGCCATTGCAATGCCACACAATCTTTAATTTTTTAAAATTAAAATAATAAAAGAAGATAAAATCAGGAAATGTTTTTCTTGCTTGCCTTTTGTTTGTGCTGTCTCCTATGTTATCCTAAGTCACTTGTAGTGCCAAGTCCCGCGCTGGTTGGGACCCCCGTGAGTCCGGTCGCGGGACCCGCGGACTCGATCGCCGTGGGCATCCCCGCGATCGTCTCACGGAGCGGTCGAATGGAGGAAATGCTGTGTAAACAACATTTCTCCATTCTGCCTAGCAACTAGTGACGCTGATCTCTGCTCCATGTGATTGGAGCAGAGATCAGTGTTCACTAAATGAAAGCCCAACCCCCCCACAGTTAGGCCGCGTACACACGCGCGGACTGTTGGCCCAACTTTGTCCGTCCAACAGTTTGAGCGAACAGTCCGCTCAAACTTAGCATGGACAGACATGGCCACACACGACGGACGAACAGTTTGCTGAAACCGTGTGCGATGACGTGAACGGCACGTACGACGGGACGAAAAATACGACGTCCTATACACTGCAATGCAACCTTCCGACGTGGAAATCCTTTCTGAGCATGCGCGAGACTTAGTTGGCCGAACAAGCCTACACACGAGCGAACAGTCCGCTGAAACCTTGTTTCAGCGGACAGTTTTTCGGAATTTCCGTAAGACCTTGTTCGGCCAACTGTCCGCTGAAACTGTCCGCTGAAGCCCCACACACGAGCGGACTGTCCGCCCAAACACTGTTCAGCGGACAAGGTTGGGCGAACAGTCCGCGCGTGTGTACGCGGCCTTAGTAACACACCCCTAGGAACACTTAACCCCTACACTGCCACCCACTGGTTAACCCTTTCACTGCCAGTGTCATTTACACAGGAATCACTGCATTTATATAGCAGTGATTACTGTATAAATGACAATGGTCCCAAGAATGTGTCAAAAATGTCCGATGGGTCCCCCACAATGTCGCAGTCACAATAAAAATCGCTGATCGCTGCCATTACTAAAAAAAAAATTATAAAAAATTATTAATAAAAATGCTATAAAACTATCCCTATTTTGTAAACGCTATAACTTTTGCGCAAACCAATCAATAATCGCTTATTGCGATTCTTTTTACCAAAAATATGTAGAAGAATACGTATCGGCCTAAACTGAGGGAAAAAACATTTTTTTATATATTTTTGGGGGATATTTATTATAACAAAAAGTAAAAAATAATGCGTTTTTTTCAAAATTGTCGCTCTATTTTTGGTTATAACGCAAAAAATAAAAACTGCAGGGGTGATCAAATACCACCAAAAGAAAGCTCTATTTGTGGGAAAAAAGGACGTCAATTTTGTTTGGGAGCCACGTGGCACGACCGCGCAATTGTCAGTTAAAGCGACGCAGTGCCGAATCGCAAAAAGTGGTCTGGTCTTTGACCAGCAAAATGGTCCGGTCTGCAAGTGGTTAAATAAGGCCCATTGTCACTGGAAACACAAAATCCCTTTCCCCAAACTGGTATTGAGCATTGAAAGAAGACACCACACATTGTTGATTATTCCAATTTTTAATTTGGCCACATTCACATGTGCCTTTTAATATTTATATGTAAAATATATATTTTTTGTCTTAATTTTTTTTGTATTTTAAAAACATTTTATTTTACATTTTTTTTTTTTTTTTACTTTTTTATATATATATATATATATATTTTTAAGTTTTTTTTGCTTTTTCGTAAAAATTTTGAAAAATGTAACAACAATCAGGCCCAATATTTATAATTTGGGAAGTTCCAATCTTAATAAAAACAGCGGAAATGAAGAACATGATCGATATTCTGGAGAAACGGATTATATTCTCCCCAAAATATCGATCATGTTCTTCATTTCCTGCTGCATATTGTCAAGCCGATTCTTCATGAGATCCAGGCTAGTTCGCATGGCACCTATTTCCCCATTCCAGCCCATTATCTGGCCAATCAGCCTTTGTGCGCTGTCACTAGAAAACGGGGCCCTTTCCACAAACAGAACATCACCTACAATAGATGATAAAAAATGTTGTAAAAAATATGCAGTCATACATGGATTAAACCAAGCTGGGGTGTCAGACACTCACCTGGTGGGGTGCCCATCTCTCCTACTTCCTCCACCTCTCCTTCCTCAACCTCTCCTTCCTCCACATCCTCGGGGGGGGGGGGGCACTGGTGCTTGGAAATGTGTCCCTTTCCCCAACCAGAACATCACCTAAAATAGATGTAAAAACATGTGTTTAGAAATATGCAGGTATACATCGATTACCTGAAGCTGTGGTGTCAGACACTCACCTGGTGGGGTGCGCATCTCCTCTCCTTCCTCCACCTCTCCTTCCTCCACATGCACATCCACGGGGGGGGATGGAGCTAACCTCACATTCATGCTGGCAAGGGCGGCGGTCCCTGGGATCCCGCTTTGTGAGTCTTTTCTCCCCTATGAGAATTTAACAAAACAAAAGGTATACTTAGCACACAGATATTTGAGGCCAGAACTAGGAAGATGAAACATTGATTAGAAGTGTTGTACAATTGTCTGTTTACGAAGAGATGCAAAAGTTGAAGACATGATAAATAAATTCACTTTGCAAAAACCTACAATACTTACCTTTTTGGGCCAAGTTTCACAGATGCCCCCCCCCCAAGTATACCAAGGGACCCCTGTGTGGTTTACCCTAATAAATGTTCTCTGGTGTCCCACACTTTTGCTCATGAGTGCAGATGTGTTAACCAGCTGCCAAGTGTCCTCTCCTTCAATTCCACTGAATGTTCTTTTCTAGTCATTGTAGTTTGAAACACATCTAAACAACAATGCCCTAAATCTTTTTTTTTATTAAGACAAATTACACAGAAAAAAAATGATGATTAAACCCTGTATCATAAACGATGTTTGACACGAACAACGAACGAGGGTTTGTTATGAACGATACGATTACTGTATCCACCAACATGAAAGCAGCAATTTTACATTGTACAAAGGTAAAGAAAAGCATATGGATCAGTATACAATAATCATAATAGGAACACACGACAAGTACTTACTTTTTTTAAGAACTTTCTTTATCCTTCTGTACTGATCCGGCTCCCTCAATTTAAGGTCGGACCACCGTTTCCTCAATTGGTCTTTTGACCGTCGTACCCCAAAAAGATTGTGCAGGGTCTTAACAACTTTGGCCATGATTCTGGCCTTGCGCAAGTTCGGATGGTTGTAGGGTCCATGCTTCCCATCATAATCCTTACTTCGCAAGATTGCCACCATCTCCACCATCTCTTCAAAGGCCATATTGGAGGCCTTAAATCTCCTCTTCCCGGATAGGGACGTTTGTGGCTCTGGGGATTCGTGACTACTGGAGTCATGAATATGAAGCACCTGTTGTGTTTCCGCCATGTTTCTCCTACTGCGCACCGTAGAGAAAAAGGGGCGGGAAATATTCTTGGAAAAGAACGTCATGGGCGGGCAACGCAGGCGTGGTTTTACGCGTGCGCACTGTATATAACGCCAACATGCACATGTCGTACGTGCTTACGTACGTTATGTGCACACAAAAGGGCAGGAAAAAAGACTTGACCAAAAGAACGTCATGGGCGGGCAACGCAGGCGTGGTTTTACGCGTGCGCACTGTATATAACGCCAACATGCACATGTCGTACGTGCTTGGAGACAATAGGAAAGGAAGTTGTGAGCAAGGAAAACGAAGGTAAGTTTAAAAATAATCCCAAAATCAGTGGCATATACTGCTTATAGATTGAGGTCTATATTGGGCTAAGATTAGGAGAGTCTGGGCTAACATTATTGTTTTTGGCTTGTATATTGTCTTTCAGAAAAATGAATAAGACATTTAAAGATCCAGAATTCTTGAGCCTATTTATAGATAAGTACAAGGAGCTGACAAATCTGTGGCAAGTAAAGCACAGTGCTTACTATAATAAACAAGTAAGGAAGGCAACACTGGAGAAACTTCTGGCATTTGTGCAGACTTGGATACCAGAGGCAAACGTGGACTTTCTGGAAAATAAAATTGGCATATTGAGAAATATGTACAGAAAGGAGCAGAATAAAATCCTTCAATCCATCAGATCAGGAGCATCCGCAGATGCTGTATATGTACCCAGGCTGTGGTACTTTGACAAACTACGTTTTCTTGGCGACCAGAGTAAGGCCAGGGAATCGCTTTCAACCCTTCCATCCACCCTTCCCTCCACCCTTCCCTGCAGCATTCCCTCCACCCTTCCCTCCACCCCAGCAGAGGCTGATGAGCAACCTGGGCCTTCCATTCTGGAAGAAGCAGATGCACCCAGCTTGAGCCAGGTATATTGTTACAATAAATATTTATTGTCATAATATTAATGATGTGTTAACTAGATGTTATAATTTAAACAATATTATTGATGTTACAAAAAAAAAGATGTTGACATATCAATTTACAGTAGTGGCCAAAAATGTTTGTCACCAGCAGAAACAAAAAATACTGGGGTCAGAATGATACTCTTTTAGATGTATTAACATAATTTTAAAGTCAGGAGCTGAAAAATGTTTTTGATTGATGAACAAAAAACTAAAACTATGTCCCTTTTTTATACACAGGATGAGCTCAGCCAGGAGGAAGTTGTGGAAAGTGGCAGGCAGGAGGAGGCTGGGCCCACTGTCAGCCAGGAGGTGGCCGGGCCCAGTAGGAGCCTCACCCATTCGCAGGTGCCTCCCCTCCGTCTTCAGGCAAAAAGGCCCAAGAAGGGGACGGTCACACAGGAGGAAACACTGCGCCTCATTAGAGAGGCTACAAATGTCTTAAGGAGCCCCCCCGAAGCTGAAGAGGCCTATGGCTGCTGTATAGCCAGCCGGTTGCAGCAATTAGAGAGGGGCCAACGCCTCCAATGTGAGCAAATCATTTTCTCGGCCTTGCAGAAGGGACTGAGTGGCGAGTTAACTGCCACAAGCGAAATCGTGGATCAAGTTCCTCCTGTTCCTCCTCCTCCTGCCACAAGTACACCACCAGAGACACAGCCTCACAGGAAGGCTGCAGAGAAGTCTGCAGGGAAGGGTGCAGTGAAGGGTGGAGCGAAGAGAAGAAAGTGATGACCTGGCTTCAGTCTGGTCTGACCAAAGATGCAGCCTGTTGTACCACAGCCTGGGGACATATATACCATCTGCTGCTGCTCTTGATCTCTGGGATTAAAGGACCAGATTGTGCTCCCCATTATATGTACTTCTCAATATGCCAATTTTCTTTTCAAAAGACTTTAATGTTTTCCCTGGGGCCAAAAGGCTACACAAATGTCACAAGTTTCTCCAGTGTTGCCTTCATCTTTATTTTTTGAACCAGAATAAATGGATATTTTATTTAGAAAATATACTTGCCTATGTGTTTTTAGTCAAATACATTCCTAAAAGACAATGTGAAATGAACAAGGGACACCAACCTCCTTGAGGTTCCAAAAAAAAAAATATGTTATTGTGGTAACTTGTCACCAGAATAAAAATAAAAAGGTTATTGTGGTAATGACACACACAAAATAAAAAGGTTATTGTGGTATTGACACACACAAAATAAAAAGGTTATTGTGGTAATGACACACACAAAATAAAAAGGTTATTGTGGTAATGACACACACAAAATAAAAAGCTTATTGTGGTAATGACACACAAAAAAAAAAAAAAAGTTTTTTGGTGTTAACTTGACAGAATAATTAAATATGGAGATCACTAGAAAATAATTTGGAAATAATTATACTAAAAATATGGATGAAAGAAAAAAAAAAAAGAGGACTACCAAAAAATATTTTAAAATACATTATTACTGAGATGGGGCTTTAAACTAAAAACAATATCATTCATGAGATGAGGATCAAAAATCCAGAAATGTGTTTGTGAGAACTCTGTGTGAGTGAATATGAGCAGCAAAACAACCTTGTTCTTCTAGCATTATAAAGAAGATGTGCTGCATTTAAACGAACACAGAATTTGAACCATGGCGAATGTGCTACTTCCAATACGAACTGGAGTTTTACAAGACCGAGCACTTCCGTCTCGTACTTGCTTCAGAGCATACGTCGTTTTTGGTCTGTCGGAACAGCATACAGACGAGCGGAATTCTACATCGGAACTGGGTCCGGCGGAGTTCCGTCGGAAAAATTTTCCATTTCTAAAGTCTGTCGGATTTTTGCAAATCAAAAGTCCGCTGCAGCCCACACACGATCGAATGGTCATCAGGAATTGTTCAGTCGGACCTTTGATGTTGAAAAGTCTGGTCGTGTGTACGCGGCATAAGAGATAATACTATTAGATACTTACTACAAAGATATATATATATGTATATATACCACATATAAACCAATCTGAATCTAAAAGGCTAAATTAATTGGTAAAAAAATATATATATACATTCAATTAAAAAATATATATTTTATATATAAGATAAACTGGATAGTGGATAGCTTATTTTCAAAAGATGGTAATAATGAGTATATCCCCATGGGTACAGATATACGCATACACGTAAAGGCATATAAATTGTGTTAACTGGCAATCAGACCCAGGGGCTGGGCTCAACTTGAAACTATACTGAGGACGTCAAGGTCTTCGTTCATACCCTCAGGGGCAAGGGACCTCAAACGATAGATCCAGAAGGCTTCCCTTCGACACAGAAGGGAAAACCTTTCGTTCTCCGTGAGGGTATTCCTGGGTATAGCCTCTATGGTCCGCACCTCTATTTGGTTAAAATCTTTATTGTGAGCTTGGCGACAGTGACGTGGGGCACTATATTTAGTGCAGCCTTTCTTTGTCAGTCTAGGGTGTTCACCCACCCTGATGACCATCACTATGCTGGGAGCAATAACATTCTTCACTGTGTGAGAACGTCTGAACATCACTTGTGGTCTCGAGGGAAGTATCGGAGCCAGGAGATGATCAAGTTTGAGAATGGCATAATGTTTATTTATGATTTTAGAAATAGATCTGAACTTAGTATTAAATGTGGAAATGAACCTTACTGCATGACCCATTTCGACTAGATTACTCCTGTTCTTTTTTGGAGGACATATCTCATTTAAACGAAAAGCCTCTGCTATTAGTTCACTGGGGTAACCCTTTTCTTAGAACTTTTTGGTCATCACTTGACCCTGTTTCCTGTACTCCTCCATTTTGGTATAGTTCCTGCGTAGCCTGTGGAATTGTCCACTGGGAATGTTGTTTTTCCATATAGGATGATGACAACTACCATAGTGGAGGTAGGAGTTGCCAGCCGTAGGTTTATTATGATTACTGGTAATGATAACATTGTTCTCATGTGACAAGACCAGATTGAGAAAAAACTGTTCGCGCTGGCTTATCTCATACGTAAAAGTCAATCCAAAAGAGTTATCATTACAATAGGCTACAAATGTGATAAAAAGATCTGGTGGAAAACATAAACTTTTCCACCAATAAGAAACACATATCACATCAAGGGTTTAAGATAGTATAATTCCACATCTTATGGTCCTAAATAGGCATTGTGGATCTACGCATTTTGCAAGTTAGCTTCACCAGGATCCAATGACCTTAGATGTGACTACACAAGAATACAAATTACAAAAAATAATACAACAGATAAAGTAGAAAATTATATCAAAATATCAATACAATACATAATTAATGAGAAGAAACAGAGGACAACTGATATTAAAAGACATCCAAAGAAAAAAAAATTGCTCCGCCCTGTGAGCACAACCATAGGGGGACAGACAAGGACATCAGGCAGAACAGCCAGCAACCTTAACTGTGCAATACTCAAGAAATAAATACCTTCACAATTCCCAGCATTATCCATAAGCCCTTGTACACACGTCCGTTGGATTTTGTCCGATGGATTTTGTCTGAAACTTGTGTTGCATACACACAGTCGGACAAATCCGATCGAACGTAAGATGACAACGTTATTTCGTTACGACTGGACTACGTTCAGGCTAGTAGCCAATAGCTTTGGTCTACGAATTTGATCTGAGCATGCTTGGCACTTTGTCCGATCCGAATTCTCTACACACAATCGGACAAAGTCCGATCGGATCATATTGTCGGAAAGTTTTATAGCCCAGCTCTAAAACTTTGTCCGTCAGATATTCCGATGGAAACAGTCCGATGGAGCCCACACACAGTCGGATTATCCGACAACACGGTCCGATCTGACATTTTCCATCAGAATGTCCAACCGTGTGTACAAAGGCTAACACAATTCTCTAAAGACCTGGTGGTTACCATAGGCTTAAAAAGACTAAATATAATGAAATAAAAAAAAAACACAGTATTGGGACCCTGCCTATACACGCACATAAACATTAATGGCATCCCAGTCTTAGTCTTTAGGGTTCAATATTGAGTTGACCCACCCTATGCAGCTTTAACAGCTCCAACTCTTCTGGAAAGGCCATTCACAAGGTTTAGGAGTGTGCCTATGGAAATGTAGCGCATTGGTGAGGTGGTGTTGGATGAGAAGGCCTGGCTCTTATTCATTCTAGAGGTGTTCTTTTGGGTTGAAGTCAGGTTGTGCAGGCCTGTCAAGTTCCTCCACCCCAAACTTGCTCATCCATGTCTTAATGGACCTTGCTTTGTTCACTAGTGCGCAGTCATGGAAAAAGGAAGGGACGCACATAAGTGTGTGTTTAATATGGATTTGTGCTTTTTGTCAGCGTGGCAGTAATAAATCAGGAGAGCTCTTAAATGCTCTAACAGATGGAAATAGGACTGCACAATCACAGGCAACAGAGCCCAAAACAATATTTTTTTCACATTTTCTCATTATAAAAAACATTCAGTCTTTTTAAAAGCAATATACACCATATTGTCAAAGGTATTGAGGCGCCTGCCTTTACACGCACATAAACATTAATGGCATCCCAGTCTTAGTTTGCAGGGTTCAATATTGAGTTGACCCACCCTATGCAGCTATAACAGCTCCAACTCTTCTGGAAAGGCCATCCACAAGGTTTAGGAGTGTGTCTATGGGAATGTAGCACATTGGTGAGGTGGTGTTGGATGAAAAGGCCAGGCTCTTATTCATTCTAGGGGTGTACTCTTGGGTTGAAGTCAGGTTGTGCAGGCCAGTTAAGTTCTTCCACCCTAAACTTACTCATCCCTATCTCAATGGACCTTGCTTTGTTCACTGGTGCGCAGTCATGTTGGAAAAGGAAGGGGCCATCCCAAAACTGTTCCCACAAAATTGTGAGCATGAAATTGTTCAAAATGTCTTGGTATGCTGACAACTTAAGAGTTTCCTTCACTGAAACTAAAGGGCAAAGCCCAACCCCTGAAAAACGAAAAATGGAACAAGTTCCCAACAATTGGGGTTTTTAGGCAGCAAAAACAATAATAAATGTATGACAGAGTAGCATAAAAAGTATTTTAATATTTATTACCATGAAAAAACAACAATATGGCACAGAGGTAAAAACATGAGCTCCACCTGAACAATTGAAAAACTCAAAACGAAAAAATAATGTAACATAAGGGCTGTATAAAAAGTACAATAATAATGATGGATGTGCAGAAGCAGACACAACTATTACTGACACTGTACAATAGAACAACAGTGGAGGTATAGTCCTAACACGTTTCAACCCACTCAAGGGGTCTTCTTCAGAGAAATGGTCTGTTATAAAACAAAAATGTAATAAATAAATGCATCAAATATTAGTTGTTTATACTGGGAATACCTGATATTTTAGTATAATTTACCCAATAGTGCACGTCCAAAGAAATAAAACAAAGTACTTTCAGTGGAGTTCCCCCTCCGGATGACTGCCTCAATTTCCCTTCACATATCAAGGATGTCACCAAGTCCAAGAATGTCGCCAAATGCCAAGAGGGAAAGATTAAGGGTCCAACGTCGTGGCTTACGAGAGGTCACACAAGTACCTCACCCCCCATGGACATAGGGAGTGGGTGCGGACATTGGCAGCCGGACAATATGGTAGGTCGCACCTGTGATAGAATCCCATATATATATATATATATATATATATATATATATATATATATATATATATATAAAATTAGGGACATATACTTTAAATATGATCACTGGGTGTGTATAGGGCATGAATCTATTATCATACCTCTAATCTATGTATATATAGAAGATAGCCACACCTAGATGTTTAAATATATCTATATATTAAATTAAAAAGGAAGAAAAGGAAAAAGGAAAGAGGAAAAAAGCTCACGAACTCAGGTTTTTGATTGGTGTCACAGAGAAAAAAAAACAAAAAACTGTGCACATAAAAGAGGAAAAAAGTGAGGAACAAATAACAAACAAGTGAAAAGAAAAACAGCAACAAAAATGTGTGAAAAAAAAAAATGTGTGAAAAAAAAATGATATATATAAGATGTGTTTGCTCTGTAAGGTGTGCAAGTGATATAGTGCATGATGTGTGTGGAGCTCATGTTTTTACCTGTGCCATGCTGTTGTTTTTTCATGGTAATAAATATTAAAATACTTTTTATGCTACCCTGTCATACATTTATTATTGTTTTTGCTGCCTAAAAACCCCGATTGTGGGGGAACTTGTTCCATTTTTCATATTCGTTTGAGGTGAGCAGCACTCTCCAAGCCCCTCGGGGCAGTGTGTTCTTTTTTAGTGTCAACCCCTGAAAAACAACCCCACACCATAATCCCCCTCCAAATGATTTGGACCAGTGCACAAAACTTTTGACAAAATAGTGTATGTGTAAATGACCACTCAACATCCCCAAATCTTCAGTCTGGTGTCCCTGGTACCAACAAATCCCACAATTTAAAATGAATTGTTTTTATTTTTTTGTAATAATAAACAGGTCTTCAAAAGGAAAAAAGCTGCAAAGGTTCACCTTTGTTGTTCTATATTTTGAGGGTATTTTAAGGACAAGATAGTGTTTTCAGTCCTTGATAGTGAATAAAACAGGATTTTCTGTTTTTAAAAACAAATGATTAAACTAAGGCCCTAGATATGCACAAATGTAATGTGAAAACACTTTGTTCAGTAAATTAGTGTGAAACTTACATTTTGTCTGATACCAAAGGTTATGGTGACCCCGGATAACAAAACAAAAAACTTTAATAGTAAAAAAATATATTGGAATTTAATAGACAAGCATAAAATGAATTTAGCCAGATGATGATATATAGATAGGAGACTATAGCATGCAATCAAATTTAAATAATTAAAATTAATTTATTAATTTAATGCAAACAAATTTAAACCTAAATCTTTAAACTTATATCAAACACAAAAATTCTTATTTAAGAAACAAAATCACTTTATTTACCTGGATTTTTAGAAAATAGCATACCACAATATAGTTTTTTTGTTAACGCAAAGCAGAAACAGTCAGTAAGCCAGTTATTAAAGATTTAGATTTGTTTATTGCTGACTTAACATCCTTATTCCTCAAAGAGTAAATAAATGGATTTAACATTGGCGTTAGGACAGTGTATACAAGAGCTAGGAATTTGTCCATTTGTGTGCCAATGGGTGCAATATATACAATCATGGCTGTACCATAGTACAAACTGACCACAGTAAGATGAGAAGAGCAGGTAGAGAAAGCTTTTTTCTTTCCAGCAGAACTTTTAATTTTTAAGATAGTGTTAATAATATGAATATAGAAACCTATAATGATAATAAATGGGATGACTACAGCTAAGACAGCTGCTACTAGTATAGCCAGTTTGCTGATTATAGGATCAGAGCAAGACAAATCTTGAAGCGGTGCTGCATCACATACAAAATTGTTGATCTGGTTTGGACCACAGTATTTTAGACGAGCTGTACAAAATGTAGTCACAAAAGAAATACAAAGCCCAATAATCCATGGTACCACAGCTAGTTTAAAACACAACTTCTTACTCATAATAGATAAATAATGCAAGGGATTGTTAATAGCTAAATCCCGATCAAAGGCCATTACTGCCAAAAGGTAGCATTCGGTTATCCCTAATCCGTTAAAGAAATATAACTGTGTGAAACATTCTAGAAAAGAAATACTCTTTTTTCCTGAAATTAAGTTATCCAGAAGCTTAGGTATTGTAACTGTTACGAACATAATTTCCAGAAATGCAAAAGTGCCTATAAATGTATACATTGGGTTATGAAGTAAAGGATCCGTTATAATTAAAATGATAATATAAATATTTCCAGTAACACAGATCAAGTATGACAGCAAAATGGTGACAAACAGTAAAATCTGCAATTGAGCTAAGTCAGAAAATGCCAGTAGTATGAATTCTTTCACCGTGGTCTTATTGTTGTCATCAGTTATGTAGGATGCTAACCTCTAAGATAGAAATACAGTTAGCTTCCATTAACAAGCAAAGGAAGAATAAAGGATACATTGCATAAATATAACTGTATTAACTAAAGTATGTCATGCAATGGCACTGCAGTTATGCTTTGGTGCATAATGCTTTACTATATTATAAAGTCAGGAGTGTACAACCAGAATAAAAATTCATACAAGGTGTATTTTGACATTTTATGCATTCACTGTGTTTTGCAACTAAATATCTTATGTAGTTAAAATAACCATCTGATTAAATGCATCATATTAACTATATGTCATTTTTATTCTACCACTCAAATTTAAGTCAATTATTGTTTTACTATACACTTACTAGTAAATTATCATCCATGGTCCAAAGCGATTAGAAAATATTGTTCTTTTGTACATCATGTAGAGCATATAAAGCTCAAAACAATTTGGATGTGCATTCATTTATATAATACATCTTAGATATGGGAGGAGGAACCTGGAGAATTGTAATTCCCATTTGATAGATGTTTTCATAAAATATACAAATGACTAAGAATAAAAATGAAAATTAACATAATAAACTCCTATGGGTATTTTTATTTATTTATTTGTTCTGCTATTGACTTCTATTTTTTTTTTAGATATAAATTAGAGATTTTATATCTGAGGCAGAAGATTTAAACAACCCCTTTTTGGCAAAAAAAGAGTTCATTTTCTTATTAAAGCATACTTTTTAAAATAGGATTTTTATAACAGCTTACCTGTAAAATCCTTTTCTTTTGAAGTACATCACGGGGCACAGAGCCATAGTAGTTACTATGTGGGTTATAGGCCACCTTCAGGTGCCGGCCACTGGCACACCCTAAACAGGATGTTGCCTCCCTATATAACTGTCAGAGGATCAACAGATTACAGGCCTGTCAGCATCGGTGCTTTCCTGTGCGCCTGCGGTGTAGAACGGCACAACGGCGCACGTGGGTGCACGATGTGAAGGGTTTGCACATACGGGTGTGCAAATAAGAGGGTCTGTGCGCACACAGTGTTGCTGGTTGGGCTATGCGCACAACATAATTTCCCCTGGCAGGCCTATAAAAGGCAACCTTGTGCTCTGTGTCTTTGCTGGTTTGTCTCTTCAGCTCCTGTGTTCCTGTACCTTGCCTTGCCTGTGTTTCCTGTGCCTATCCGTTGTGACCTAGACCGTGCCCGACTACTCTTGGATCTCTCCTGCAATTGACCCTTGGCTTGCCTCTCGGACCTCTCTCTCTTCCGATACCTGTGTTTGACCCTCGGCCTCCTCCTGGACTTGTCTCAGCCTATTCCCTGTGTTTGATGCCCAAAACCCGCTGTTTGACCTCCTGTGTATGCTCTCAGACTCTGAATCTATCTGGACTTCCTTGTTTTTGACCCCCGGCCTCCTACCGCTCCAAGCTTCAGGTGTTAGAGCCTCGGCCAGGTGTTTCTCCAGTCAAGTACCAGTCAAGTCCAGTCAAGTACCAAGTCCATCCTGCACGGGTACTCCTTCTTCCAGAAGACCTTCAGCCTACTGTTCACCTGCTGGCAACCCGTGCCCCTACGTGCCCAGTGCCCGCTGTTCCACTCTCAGGGGTACTGTGCACCCATTTGCAAGGGAAGCCGCTCTCAGCAACTCGGCCCTGGTTAGTACCTGAGAGTACAAACCAGCCATGTCAGAGGCTGACAGAGCTGGCTCACCCCTCGAGGCCCTCTCCCAGCAGGTTGCAGCCCTCACCCAAGCTGTACAGCGACCTCAAGACAGCTACTTACAGATTGAGGGCCGCCTACAGCACCTGACTATCTCTCCTAGTACTCCGGATTCCTCATCCACTGCAGGTAGCAGCACTTCCTCTTCACAAGCTCGAGGCAACCCCGCACCTGCAGTAGTCATGACCCTTCCGGAACCCAGGGTCCCTACTCCTGAGCATGTTTCTGGTAACCAGAAGAAGTTTAGGGCATTCAAGAATGCATGCCTTCTGTGCCTGGTCCTTCAGCCCAGGACCTTCCACTCTGAATCTGTGAAGGTGGGTTTCATCATTTCGCTGCTATCTGACGAACCACAGTCTTGGACCCATAACCTCTTAGAACAGAAGAGTCCCCTTCTTGATTCTTTAGAGACTTTCTTTGAAGCCATGGTGCAGTTGTACGATGATCCCCAATGCACCGCCACAGCCAAAGCCATCCTGCATTCCCTGACCCAGGGGAAGAGACCAGTGGAGGACTACATTGTGAAATTCCGAAAGTGGTCTGGGGACACCAATTGGAACGAGGCCGCCCTTAAGCACCAATTTCGCATGGGTCTCTCTGAGACTTTAAAAGACGAATTAGCCCGGGTAGATACACCGACATACTTGGAAGATCTGGTCCAATTGGTCCCCAAGCTTGACTGACGTCTACGAGAGCGTCGCTCCGAACGTCTCTGGACACCAAGACCAACCTGGATGTTACCTCGTGTGCCTCCTGTACCCGCACCTGTTCCAATCTCTGCTCCTACTGACGGCGAACCTATGCAGCTAGGTCTAGTCCGGGCTCCGCTCACGCCTGGCGAGAGACTCCGTCGGCGTCAAGCCAACCTTTGCCTATACTGTGGGGAAGTGGGCCATTTTCTACGTAGCTGCCCTGTGAGACCCAGTAAGTGCCAACCGCATGTTGCTGTAAATTCTCAAGTTGCGGGTCAGTCTCACCTTGTCCTCCCGGTTTCATTACAGGTGGCGGAAGAGGAGGTTCGGCTAGGAGCCATCATTGACTCTGGGGCCTGCAGCCGTTTCATGGACACATCGTTAGCTCAGAGCCTGCACATTCCACTTCATACCAAGAGACAACATCTTCAAATCCACCTGGCTGATGGTTCCTTACCCTGCTCAAGTCCTGTGATCCAGGAAACATAACCTATCCTGACATCTACAGACTCTGGTCACAGCGAATTTCTTCGTTTTGACATCATTAATTCACCCATGTTTCCGATCATCCTTGGGTTCCCATGGCTGCAAGCTCATGATCCATGGATCAACTGGAGCAAGAAAGAAGTGCTCTTTTCCTCTGCATATTGCTCGCAACATTGTCTTCTGTCGACCTCCAACAAGTCCACCTCCTGCCTAACTATACAGACAATTTCTGACAACCTTCAACATGTTCCCCCAGCTTATCAAGATTTTCTGGACATTTTTGACAAAAAGAAGGCCGATAGTCTGCTGCCTCATCGGCCTTATGATTGCCCGATCAATCTGCTACCCAGTTCCAAAATCCGGTTTGGACGGATTTTTCCATTATCAGAGACTGAACAGGAAGCCCTATGCTCCTACATTGACGAGAATCTGGAAAAAGGATTCATCCGACCTTCCTCCCCAACTGGCGCAGGCATCTTTCCGGCCTTGTGTGGACTATAGGGAGCTCAATAAAATCACTATCAAGAACAGATATCCGCTTCCTCTCATACCTGAACTTTTTCAATGTTTAAGAGCTGCCAAAATATTTACCAAATTAGATCTTCGGGGAGCATATAATCTAGTCCAAATCCGTGATGGGGATGAGTGGAAAACGGCCTTTAGGTCCAGATTTTGACATTTTGAGTACGGTACCTAGTAATGCCCTTCGGGCTCTGCAATGCCCTGGCTATGTTCCAGCACCTGGTCAATGATATTTTCCGTGAGTATCTAGGCAATTTCATAATTACATATTTTGATGATATTCAGATTTTCTCCAACTCATTAGAACTGCATAGTACCCATGTGAAGCAGGTCCTTCTAGTCCTCAGAAAACCTGGGCTCTACCTAAAAGGGGAAAAATGTGAATTTGAAAAAGACACCATCCAGTTCCTAGGGTTCATCATCTCTACAGGATGAATCTCAATGGATCCACAAAAGGTTAGAGCCATCTAGGAGTGACCAGCCCCTTGAGATAAAAAAGCAGTAGAGCAATTTCTTGGCTTCGGAAATTTTTATCGCAGTTTCATTAGGGGTTTTCCGCAATTATTTCCCCCATCACTCAATTGACTAGTCAGCAGGTTAAATTTCAATGGTCTCAGCAAGCTCAGGAGGCCTTTGAGAAACTAAAGAAGCTTTTTATGTCAGCTCCCATTCTTCAACATCCGGATCCAAGTCTTACTTATGTAATAGAATTAGATGCTTCCGAGTCCGCAACAGGGGCTATTCTATTCCAAAGAAGTGGTCCAAAGGCTCTACCCCACCCAGTCACCTTCATTCTCGAAAACTCAGTCCTCTGGAGAAGAATTATGATGTTTGGGACCAAGAGCTTCTTGCCATAAAATTTGCTATAGAAGAATGGAGATACCTGCTGGAGGGTGCGTCCCAAGCCCATCATGATTTTTACAGATCACAGGAACCTGGAGTACCTTCGAGCTGATAAGCGTCTCAGACCCCGACAAGCACGCTGGGCCCTCTTTTTCTCCAGGTTCAAGAACGGGAAAGCGGACGCACTACTCTCCTGGATGTTTCCAGAAGTTAATGGATCATCCGAACCTGCAACTATTCTTTCCCCACATAACTTGCTCCAACTCATCCAACCTGATCTTAAAACATCCATTAAGCAAGCCACCAATCAATTCACCGGAGCTGCAGCATCCTCCTTGCAAAGGAAAGACGGCTTACTATGGGCACACAGTAAGGCATTTATTCCCCCTTCAGTGAGACTTCAGATTCTAAAAACCTTTCATGATCACACGATGGCGGGACACTTTGGGATCCAGAAGACTGTCGATCTGATCAACCGCTCCTTTTGGTGGCCAGGTTGGAGGCAGGATTGCAAGAATTATGTGCAGTCCTGTGTTATTTGCCAGCGCAACAAGGGGTTAAAACGCCTGGGGACTTTTGAGATCCTTGCCTGTACATGAACGCCCCTGGAAGGAAATCTCTATGGATTTCATTGTCGATCTGCCACCCTGACAAATTCAGTATGATTCTAGTAGTGATTTATCGCCTCTCAAAAATGGCATTTTTTCTACCCATGCTAGGCACTCCTTCTGCTGTAACTACGGCAAGTATCTTCATAAAGGAAATGGTAAGACTACATGGCATCCCCCTCAACATCGTGTCTGATAGGGGAATCCAATTCACCTCCAAGTTCTGGAAGGACCTCTGCAAGTCTCTGGAGATCAAGACCTCACTATCCTCAGCATATCAACCGCAAAGCAATGGTCAAACGGAGAGAACAAATCAAATGTCAGAACAATACCTCCGTTGTTTCTTCTCCTGTTCCCAAGAGAACTGGTCTACTCTTCTGCCCTGCGCGGAATTCACCTACAATAACTCAATACACACTGCCACCAACCGAACACCTTTTTAGGGCCAATTACGGCATTCACTCTTCCTTCCTGCCAGATTCTGTTTCTGAAGTCTCCACTCCCGCAGTACAAGAATGGGTAAAATCAATCCAGGACAATTTCCTACAGATCCAAGAAGCTATGAAGAAAGCTCAAAAGGATTACGAGGAATAATTGCCCACGTTTCAGGATCAGGGAGGAAGTGTGGTCATCCACTGTTAATCTTAAATTGCCATACCTATCACGTAAGCTCAGTCCTAAATTTATCAGCCCTTTCAAAATCAGGAATGTGGTGAACCCAGTGGCTTTTGACCTTGTCTTACCCAGTTCGTACAAGATTCAACCAGTATCCCATGCATCCTTGTTAAAACCAGTAGTTCCAAGCTCCTTCACCGGAAGAGAAGTGGCATCACCTCCACTAGTCAAAAGTCTAAGGTGAAGAGGAATTCGAGGTGGAGGCAATAGTAGACTGTAGAAAGAGATGGAGACAAACCCATTACCTAGTAAAGTGGAAGGGGTATCCCCTTGAAGACAATTTTTGGGAACCCTCCAGTAACATCCACGCTCCCCGCTTAATTCGGGATTTCCACCGGAGGCATCCTGAGCTACCAGCCAGATTGGGCATCCGGAGGCTGCCCCTTGGGGGGCACTGTCAGAGGACCAACAGATTACAGGCCTGTCAGCATCGGAGCTTCCCTGTGTGCCTGCGGGGTAGAACGGCGCACATGAGTGCATGATGCAACTGGTTTGCGCATACGGGTGTGCGAATTAGAAGGGCCCACGCGCACACAGTATTGGCGGGTTGGTGCACGCATGTGCGTGATGCCACATAATGGCGGGCGTGCATGCACACGGCTATGCGCACAATGTAATTTCCCCTGACAGGCCTATAAAAAGCAACCTTGTGCTCTGTGTCATTGCTGATTTGTCTCTTCAGGTCTTGTGTTCCTGTGCCTTGCCTGTGTTTCCTGTGCCTACCCCTTGTGACCTTGACCGTGCCTGACTACTCTTGGACTTCTCCTGAAATTGACCCTTGGCTTGCCTCTCGGACCTCTCTCTCTACTGATACCTGTGTTTGACCCTCTGCCTCCTCCTGGACTTGTCTCAGCCTACTCCCTGTGTTTGATGCCCAAGACCCGCTGTTTGACCTCCTGTGTGTGACTATGGCTTGCTCTCAGACTCTGAATCTATCTGGACTTCCTTGTGTTTGACCCCCGGCCTCCTACTGCTCCAAGCTTCAGGTGCTAGAGCCTCAGCCGGGCGTTTCTCCAGTCAAGTACCAAGTCCATCCTGCATTCTTCCAGAAGACTACTTTTCACCTGCTGGCAATCCATGCCCCTCCATGCCCAGTGCCCGCTGTTCCGCTCTCAGGGGTACTATGCACCCAGTTGCAAGGGAATCCACTCTCAGCAACTCTGCCCTGGGCAGTACCTGACAATAACCCCTCCCATACTGGGAGTACCTCAAATTTGTAGCAAAGCAATACACGTTTATAATAGAAAGAGGGGCAGGACCTCTGTGTCTTGTGATGTACTTCAAAAGAAAAGGATTTTACAGGTAAGCTGTTATAAAAATCCTATTTTCTTTAATCGTACATCATGGGACACAGAGCCATAATAATTACAATGTGGGATGTCCCATAGCAATGCCAACTGAGGGGAAGGAGACACAACAGAATTAGGGCAACATGAGACTAGAGGAGTTTTACTGCTGCCTGCAGCACACTACACCCCAAAGGCGATAGCCTCATGCCTTTTTACATTCACCTGATAGAATCTGATAAATGTATGAATTGAAGACCAAGTCGCGACCTAGCAGATTTGAGCCATGGAGGCTTAGTGATGCACTGCCCACAGAGCACTAACAGCCCTAGAGGAGTGTGTTTTGATTTGAGAGATGGTGGAATCTACCTTTTTAAACCATAAGCTTGAATGATTACTTGTTGAATCCATTTATAAATAGTAGATTTCGATACTGCCTGTCCTCTTTTAGGACCGTCAGGCAATACGAACAAAACATCCATTTTCCGAATCTGATCAGTCACCTTTAAGTAGACTTTGACAGCTCTCACCACATCAAGAGAATGCAGGGTTCTGGAAAAAAATTAAGGTAGATCAATATCCTGGTTTAGATAAAAACCTGATACTACCTTTGGTAAAAAGTTAGGATGAGGATACAAGAACGAGCAGCCAACTCTGATACCCTTCTTGCAGAAGATATGGTTACTCTATCAGAAAAACTAGTTTCCTTGTCAAAAAAAGGACCAAGGGAATATGTCGTAACGGCTGAAAAAAAGCTGTGTTTGTAATGTTTTTTAACAGAACGGACGGAGCGATCCCCGCTGAGCAAGAGCCCTTAATCAGAAGATATAGCAGCATCAATTACTGGTATCTTCCACCTTTATAAAGTGTGAAAAACTTTTTAGGAGGGGAAAAAAGGCTTATCTGGGTGATCCCACTTAGAAAACATGGTGGAAGTTTTATACCAAAAGCGGTAACCCCGAGCCAGACTCGGGACCGCATCGCTGGATCCAGGAATGGTTTACTTACCTTGTACCTTGGATCCAGCGATGTCCCCCCGCTGTACGAGCGGCTCGTCCTCCGCTCAATTCATCACGGAGCCGATCTCCGTTCCCTGCGAGCCGATCTCCGTTCCCTGTGAGCCTTGCGGCGCACGGGGACAGAGATCGGCGCCAAATTCAAAAAGTGAAACACACACATTACATACAGTATAATGTAATCTTACAGATTACATTGCTGTTTGTAATAATTTCACCTTTGTCCTTAGTGGTCTGCCCAGTGTCCTGCATGAGATTTTATATTATAAAAACTGTTCTTTATGCCTGAAAACTGGAGATAGTCCATAGAAACCAAAACTGTCCCTTTACATCAAAAATTATTTTAGACCAGCTAGAAAACAGCGATAATAAATTAGAATCACTCGCAGAATTGAGCGATAGCAATTTGTGGGGAGATCCGTCATCAAATGCTGAAAAGTAATGACAGTGACAATTCTGCACCTGAGCAAATTTCAGTGTTTTTGATTTGATTACATTATTGAATAATTTGTATTATTGTTATATTATTATTTGGTATAATTATTTATAGTTATTTATTATATTATAATTTATGATTTCATTTTTCAAACTTTATCATACCCGGGATGTCTGCTAGACTCTGGTTTGGACAGATTTAAGTGAGTTATTCCTAAGAATTACAGGACTACAATATAAAACACCAAATTTTCATGCAAAATAATTGTACCGCTTTTAGCACTTAAAATCTGAAATAATCGTACCGCCAGGGAGGTTAAGGTAGCATAAAATGTGGAGCGGTCCAATTCAGTATGAAATTGCACCCACAATGTGAAGCTGATCTTCCATATATGACCCCTCAGAAGAGGACTCATCAGCCTGTTCACGATCCTCTGAGAGAAAACATCTTCTCCCATCCCCAGATCCTCAGTTTGAGGATCCTAGGGTAATGAAATGGAATCTAATCACATCCCAGATTGGGATAAAATGCGAAAAAGTCGCTAACCTTTTTCCCATCCTATGGCTGAGAATTTTTTTTTTTTAGAAATATAGGCAGGGACTGCAGTGTTGTAAACAGTTGCAAACATTCCATGGCCCTAGAAGGCTCCCTCTGACCAGCCACCCCCTCTCAGGGGAGGATGCGTTTGCATAGATACGTTTTTGTCTTTCAGTTTTTTAAAACATACTTCTGCGCTCTTTTTTCTGGATAGCGTTGGAAAAAGGCCTTTACCAGTCTAGGGGTGTGCACATCAGAAGCTGGTTCCCAAGAATTATCTTCAGGGCCATAGCCCCTCCACTTAATGAGGAACTGAGTTTGGACTCTTCTTTTCCTGCAATCCAGGACAGCCTCCACCTCAAATAAATCAGTACCATCAACCAGCAACGGGGCAGGGGTCTCAGGATCAGGATCAGGAAAATAATTGGCCACAGATCGTTTCAAGAAGAACATGTGAAATACTGAATGAATTTTTAGACTTCCTGGTAAAATTAACTCGAAAGCCACGCATTAATCCTCTTCTTTACAGAAAAAGGGCCAATGTATCTTGGCCCTAATTTCTTAGAAGGGCAAGCTAGCATAAGGTTTGTGGTAGATAGTCACACCATATTTCCCGGTTTCAGGTCTAGATTGCCTTTCCTCCTTTGATCATAGAACCTTTTGTAGTTCACTTGAGATTTGGTGATAGTCTCTTGCAGGAGCCGATTGTTAGTCCTCCAGAACACAAGACAATCCTGAACTGCTGGTACCGGAGATTCTTGAGGGACATCAGGCAAAAAAGGATGGGTGAAACCCATAGTTAGCAAAGAAGGGTATTTGTTTGATGGAGGAGTTATTGTAAGCAAATTCGCCTAATGGTAGAAGAGAAACCCAGTCGTCTTGTGCAAATGAAGAGAAAAAACTGAGATATTGTTCCAAGGTCTGGTTTGTTCTTTCCGTTTGACCATTGGTCTGGGGGTGATAAGCAGAAAGTAAGCAATGTTTAATGCCCAGGACTTCACATAGTAAAATCTGGAAGTAAACTGTCCTATGCGATCAGAAGTAATGTTGGCAGGAATACCATGTAGACGCCATACTTCCTTGACAAAGGAAGAGGTGGTCTCAGCAGCTGAAGGGGTACCCTTGAGAGGCAAAAAGTGGGCCATCTTGGACAAGCGGTCTACTATTACAAAGATGGTGGAAAATGATTCAGATGGGGGTAGTTCGACAATAAAGTCCATGGATATCATGCTCCATAACTTAGAATGTGTTGTGCAAGACCTCACATAGTCCTTGCAATCTTGTATCAAATTTGGCCACCAGAAAGAATGAAGGGCTAACCTAGAAGTTTTATGTGCTCCGAAATGCCCTGCCAGGGGATTATCATGGCACATGTAGAGTACTGCTGTCCGTAACTGTTCTGGAACAAAAATCTGCTCACCATGGAAGTAGAGACCCTCTTTAAGCTGGAGGTGGAGTTCTAGAGGAGGAGGATGATCCAGGACTGCTGTCTTGACTTGGGAGACGAGATCGGTCTGTAACAAAATAATTTTTTTTAGCAGGTAAAATGGTATCAGGTTTAGAGAATACTTGGGTGTTGTGAAACATGTGTGAGAGAGCATCCGGCTTCCCATTCTTGGATCTGGGCCGGTAGGTAATGTGCGAAGCAGAATCTTGTAAAAAAGACTCGGCTCAAGTATTCAAGATTTTTGTGATCGGTGAATACAAGGATAGGGTGCGCAGCCCCCTCAAGCAGGTAATGCCACTCTCAAGGGCTGACTTAATGGTGAGTATTTCCCGATCACCGGCATTGTAGTTCCTTTCGGGGGTGCTTAATTTCCTGGAGAAGAAGGCAACAGGGTGAAGCAGAGATTTTGTCCCTTTTCGCTGGGACAATATGGCTACTACAGCAATTTCTGAGGCATAAACCTCAAGGACATAGGGTAGTGCAGGATCGGGGTGCTTCAGAATCGGGGTGCTTCAGAATTGGAGCTGTTGTAAACAGGCCCTTCAGTTTCTCAAATGCTGTTTGTGCTTCTGAGGTCCATGAGAAGGTCTGGTGTAGTTTAGTTAATTGAGTGATAGGGGATATAATACTGGAAATGAACTTCCTGTAAAAATAGGCGAGCCCCACAAATCGCTGCAAAGATTTTTTTTCAGAGGGGGCAGGCCAATCAAGTACTGCTGATACGTTTTTGTGGATCCATGGAAATCCCATATATAGAGATAATGAGGCCCAAGAACTGTATGGTGCTTTTCTCGAACTCACATGTTTCTGCCTTGGCATAAAGGTGATGTTTCCTCAGTCTGCTTAACACCTTCTTTACGTGAACCAGATGGGATTTTAGAGAAGTGGAAAAGATCAAGATATCATCCAAGTAAACAATAGTAAACAGATCAAGAAAGCATTCAAAGTGCCCAAAATGAGACCTAAAGGCCATCTTCCACTCATCACCTTATCTTATTCTGATCAAGTTATAATCTCCCCTTAGGTCTAACTTGGAAAAAACATGGGCTTCTCGAAGTCTCTGGAACAGCTCAGGGATAAGAGGTAAGGGGTACCGGTTCTTAATGGTTACCTTATTTAAGTCCCAATAGTCAATACATGGCCAGAGAGAAGAATATTCCCACACCAGCAGGGGATGAAGATGGCCGGATAAACCCCTTGTCAAGGTTTTCATTAACATATTTCTGCAGCTCCTCTAGTTCAAGTTCCGAGAGTGGGTAGATCCTGCCAAAGGGGATTTCTGCACCAAGTAAGAGTTCAATGGGACAGTCGTAAGGTCTGTGGGGAGGCAGAGTGTTAGCATTCTTTTTATTAAAAACATCCAGGAAATCATGATAAACAGAAGGCACAATTTTCATTGTTTCAGAGTCCACATCAATGCAGAGGACAGAAGCTTCAGGACTGAGTATAGGAGGAAGGCAAAATTCTCTGCAGTAGTTGGAGGGAGAGGTCACCTCCCCTGTGGACCAGTTAATTAGGGGATGTGTGCCTTCAACCAGGGCTGCCCAAGGATGACAGGAAATAGGGGGGAATTAATGACATCCAAATGTAAGCCCTCACACGGTCGGAGATTCCGACAACCAAATCCGTCGGAGTAATTCCGCCAGATTAATTCCCGGAAGAGGTCCGGAAGTGATGTTGCATACACACGGTCGGACTAAATTGTCGGAAAATCCAATTGTACATAACGTGATGACGTTATTTCGTTACGACGGGACTACGTTCAGGCTAGTAGCCAATAGCTTTGGTCTAGGAATTTGATCTGAGCATGCGTGGCACTTTGTCCGTTGGAGTAGGCTACACATGATCAGAGTATGTCCGATAGGAGCATTTTGTCGGTAAATTTTACTGGCAAGTTGGAAAACTTGGTCCGTCGGATATTCTGACGGAAACAGTCTGATGCAGACCACACACAGTCGGAATATCCGACAAAACGGTCCGATAGGAAACATTCCGTCGGAATCTCCGACCGTGTGTACAAGGGCTAAGAGTTCCCGATGTCCAGAAGCTGTGAGGCACAGAATAGGTGAGGCGAGAGGTGAGGTGAGAATAGGTGAGGCACAGGTCCTGATTTGATGCTCAAACCATCTGCCAGGTGGAGCGTGAAGCTGTTTCGTTTGGCACACAGGGGCAGATGATGCAGGGTAGCGAAGGAAGAGTCCACAAAACAGCTACAGGCTCCAGAATCCACAATGGCAGAAACAGAGAGAGTTCTTCCATCTAACTGAAAAGAGACTGGCAGCAAGATGTGGTTCTGGCTGGAATTTAGTGCAGCAACAGTAAGAGGAGGAGGTCTCCTACGATGTCTCCAGAAACAAGTCTGTAGGAAATGCCCCTCATCATCACAGTAGAGACACAGGTTATTAAAGTGACGTCGGGCCCATTCTTGTTTAGATAGATTGCAGAGGAATTGATTGGCATGTGGGTGCCATAGCACTTGCTCATGCTGACCCCATGCAACCACATCCAAGAAATATTGTTTTGGTTGGACTATCCTGGTACATAGTAGTCAAAAGAAGAAAAATTATTAAAAATGTATAAAGTTTAATAGAAACAAAGGAAAGGGTTTTTTATACAAATAACAAAGCTATAAATGAATACATAGTATACACCACATTTAACAAACTACTAGTGGGTTGCCCCAAGCAGTTTTGAACAAAGAGGAGTATACATAAATCCCTTGACTAGTTTTGCGGGTGGAGGATGATCTATAAGACAAGCAAACATTTAATAACAATATAGATCAAAAGTTATATTCATGAATATAGTTATCCAAAGGAATTACAAAAAATAAAATAAGGAGATCAGCTCACCCCCACGTGGGTAAAAACTTGCAGATCAGAGGCCCCATCAACTCCCCCGGCGGCAGACACTGGGGATTATATTGGGTGGACTCTAAGGGTTATAAGATTAAGAAAAAGATATGTATATATATACTAATGGGGTACCAACCAATCTGTAACCACAAATTGGTGTGGTCGGGTGGCCGGAAATTAATGGTATTTAATGGTATGCAGATGTAGGGCCTTTAATGTTGGGAAGACCCTTCGCAAATTCAGACAAAGGTTTGGTGACCTCTACTATTCCAAAGTGGCAAACTTACCACCATTGGTAGGCATATTGGAATTCACCATCGCTATGACTCATCCGTAATCCAATTCTTTGCCCTGGAGGTGGTCTACCCCAACCCTAGGGGTGGCGTTTGGGACCGAATAATCCTGCAGAGGGAGACCCTGTGAATTGAGCGGCTCCACGCCACCCTTCCTCCTGGCCTCAATGAAACAATTTCTTATGAACCTTTTCTGTAGATAACCCAAATGATGTTCTCCGTGGCGCCCCCCCCCCCCCCTTTCAATCGTAAGCCAGTTGATAATTAAAAATTTCCTTGATGATTCTGTGTTTTTTGAGGTATTATGTTTACCCTCAATATTTATTATTTTTTTACATGTATGTGCATTTTTTGTTCTCATTTTGTAATTATTATTGCTGTACAAGGCTTTCTGCTTCACCCCCCTTATTTTTCCTTCCCTTTCTCTATTCCCTTTCTCCCTTCTTCCTTCAGCTTCTCCTTCTTTTCTTTTTTCCTTCGTTTCTACTCTCTTCGCCAACCGGAACACATAGGGTTCCCTGTCTAAATTCCCTGGCGGCGGACATGTGCCCTCCCTGGCTTGGATGGCAATTCAGTCCTCGCTTGTGGGGGTTAAACCTGGATCAGCTTCCCCCGTGCACTTGCACAGTAGCTACTAAGTTTGCACCTGCACAGTGCGGGAGAGCAGACCCTGTGACATCAGACGCTGCCGTTCCGGTGGCATGGGTCTGACGTTCGACAGGGTTGGGGAGCCCATTTAGCGGTCGGATGGGCGGTGTTGCTGGACTCTGCTGCAGGCTGCATTCTTTGCTGACACACATCACAGGTGAGCTGACGCTGATTCTATGCTGGAGAGATATGCTGGGTCTCTGCCTGCTTCTTTGTATTGTAGGTCTCTGCCGGGTGCATTGGTATAGCTATTTATTTTATCTCTCTATAGAGTCAACATCCTTCCGCATAGCAGTGGTTACTATATGGCTTTTAGCTTTACTGATTAATTGCCAGATAGATGACTCAAGCTTTTTGTACCAGCATTTGGTGTCTATACCCCTGCCTGTTTTGTGTTGCCCTTGTTTATCTCATGTTCAGCCTTGCAGCTTACTCAATTAACTGTTAACACTGGTAAGTGTAAACTAACCTTATGTACCCCGGGGGAAAGGGTGGCCTTGGTGGTAAGACTCTGCTTATTTCTTCCCCTATACCTTTTCAACATTTTTGCACACTGTCTCTCAATTCGATCCTCTTGTCGTATTGCCCCCTCCCCCCCTTTTTTTCTCCCCTTTCTTTCTCTTTCTCCTTCCTCCTTCACTCTTCCTTCTTTGTTTGCCATGTTCCCTTTCTTCCCCCCTTGTTATTTGTATAAAAAATCTTTTACTTTGTTTCTATTAAACTTTATACATTTTTAATTATTTTTCTTCTTTTGATTACTATGTACCAGGATAGTCCAACCAAAACAATATTTCTTGGATGTGGTTTCACGGGTCAGCATGAGCAACTGCTCTGGCACCCACATACCAATCAATTTCTCTGCAATATGAACTCTGGATGATGGTACAGTTATAGTTTATGAACTCTTATGTAAATTGAGGCAATACTCTCAGTGTTTCCGTGTTTAGACAGAGGAGGTCTTGGAAAACTGGCATGAGGAACCTTCTCAACGTCAGATGCATCTTTAGGCGAAACAGAGGCAGGTGGAGGGCCCCCGGAGCAGACAGGTATTAAGTGAAGATTCCCAGTCTTTTCTCACTGCCTTTTACGTAGGTGACGGTCAATATGAATACAAAGAAGGATCAAGTCATTTAGGGAAGTGGGGGTTTCCACCCTGGCTAGCTAATCCTTGATGACTTCAGATAGGCCAAGGCGAAATTGGAAATGTAGGGCTGCATTGTTCCATTCAGTATCGGCACGCCACAGGCAGAAGTCAGAGACGTAGTCCTCCACAGGCCTGGGGCCCTGTTGTAAGTGGCTTAATAAGGTTTCAGCAGTCTGATGATGAAAGGGGTCAGCATATAGTTGGGCCATGGCAAAAAAAAAGGAGTTGACTGAAGCCAGGACAGGGTCATTCTGTTCCCGAAGCTGATATGCCTAGGCCTGGGGTTCTTCCAGCAACAGGGAAATGAGAAATCCCACTTTCACTTCTTCAGTAGGAAATGTGCGGGGAAGCAAGGAGAAATACAGCTCACAGGAATTCTGAAAAGTCCTGAACTTCCTACGATTTCCAGAAAAACGTTTGGGCAATAGTACCCTGGGCTCCGGAAGATAAGGTAGGACTGCTTGGGTGTAGGTCAAGCTGGATGCACTCAGTAGTTGGTCATGGATGCAGGCTAAGTCCATGTGCAATCCTTGCACTACATGGGAGAGTGTGGTAACAGTCTGACACAGGGTTGATAGCAGAGAGACCTCCCTTTCAGACTCCATCACTGGCTGACTGGTACTGTCACGTACCTGAAGGGAGACTGAATTGACGTGGTCGGCCTCTCTTGTATCTCCAGCCCAGGTCCCACTGAGGGTGAAACAGAAGGAGCCAAGGGCAAGGAGGAACAGGAGTGCCCATAGGAAAAGACCCGGAGACCTGTTGCAGGAAGTCGCAGCTAGTCGCAGGACTGTAGTTGCAGAAGTGCTGAGCCCAACAGGACACTGAAGCGAGGTCACAAAGGAAGCCGGGTTCATTAACAGGTGGGCAGCGAGGTACCAGGACATCAGACAAAAGCAAGGTCAGATGAAAAGCCGGGATCAGGAGCCAGGAATCAGGTAAACACAGTCCAGAAGCAAGGTCAGTGGAGAGCCGGGGTCAAAAGCCAGAGATCAGATAAGCAGGATCCAGAAGCAGGGCCAAACAGGAGCCAAGGTCAGCAACAGGCATTCAGATAGGAGATCACAAGTTTAGGGTATCAGGAACACAGCTGAAAGACCAGTCATCACCGTTCAGGAGTCAGGGCACCCTTTAAATAGGCTGTCTGGTGCCAACTGGGTTTAGGGGTGCGCTCCTGCGTGTGTACGCGTGCGATGCGCACGTGCATGCTCATAAGCACGTACAAGAATCTGCTGTTGCCCATGAGTGTGTGCCAGGTGCCCGCAAATGTGCGCATGTTGCCCGTAAGTGTACGCACAGAACGTATTCTGACGGTTCTCTTACAGTGGGCCTCTGATCTGACGGGATTGGCTTGTGTATGAGGGAGAGATGCGAGGAGGAAACCTGAGAGCCACCGCCGTGCAGGGTCGGTGGAAGAAAATTGAATCACCAATAATTTTAGCTCTCCCCTTCCCTGTGATGAGGGGGAGAGCTTAGCTCAGGTGGGGGGTGTCTGGTGGAAGCACCCCCCCCCCCGCAACTCACCAGGGGTCTGAGCTGATCGCCAGAGGAAAAGAGCCTGCTGCTTCCTCAGACAGCGTGATCTCTGAGGAAAACATGAGAAGGTACGTGCTCCATACAGCCCCCAGTGGTGACACTTAGGCATGACAACATTTACTTTTTTTTAAAGGAGACATTTCATAAGAAAAACTAAAACATTTCTTAGAAAAACTCCACTTAACTTTCCTACCGCAGGGTTTTCTGTGGTAAAACCAACAGACCCAAACTTCACCCTTCACGGTGGGTTCCATTAACAAACCTTCAGGAATCGGGGGTCCCGGGGTTCAGCACTCTGAAAAGAGAAGCGTTACAGGCAAAACCTTGTTTCTTTCGCCATGAGTCCCGGGTACCATTCAATTCAGCCTAAAAGACACTTTGAATGGATCCGGCTGCATAGCTAGCCCCAGCAAGGATTCTCCAGTGAAGCTCAGAATAGCACATCTTCACTCGTGACCAAAACCTTAGGCACTGACAAAAAAAACTCCCAGTATGGGAGGGGTTATATAGGGAGGCAACTTCCTGTTCAGGGTATGCCAGTGTCCAGCACCTGAAGGTGGTCTATAACCCACATAGTAACTCCTATGGCGGACAGAGGGGGGCGTGACCGGATGGTGAGGGTGGCGGCGGCATGCGAGGAGTGAGAGAGGTGAGAGAGGTGTGTGCTCTCACCGCAACGCCGACAGCTGATGCCTATGCCCGGATAACAGCACCTTGAGCCGCGGTGTTCTCAGGAAGAGAGGAGAGAGGAGGACGGATGCTAGCCCACGCTCCCCTAGCCAAGCCGCTCCCATAGACTAGTTCCACATCCCCTAAAAACCTGGTGAGCCTTGTCCGTGGGGGTCCTCCTTGTGTTCTGGTGTGGAGGAGTTGCTGGTTGACCCGGGGCTGTGGAGGCGCTGCTGGGGGGACTTCTCCCATCCCCAGATCCTCAGTTTGAGGATCCTAGGGTAATGAAATGGAATCTAATCACATCCCAGATTGGGATAAAATGCGAAAAAGTCGCTAACCTTTTTCCCATCCTATGGCTGAGAATTTTTTTTTTTTAGAAATATAGGCAGGGACTGCAGTGTTGTAAACAGTTGCAAACATTCCATGGCCCTAGAAGGCTCCCTCTGACCAGCCACCCCCTCTCAGGGGAGGATGCGTTTGCATAGATACGTTTTTGTCTTTCAGTTTTTTAAAACATACTTCTGCGCTCTTTTTTCTGGATAGCGTTGGAAAAAGGCCTTTACCAGTCTAGGGGTGTGCACATCAGAAGCTGGTTCCCAAGAATTATCTTCAGGGCCATAGCCCCTCCACTTAATGAGGAACTGAGTTTGGACTCTTCTTTTCCTGCAATCCAGGACAGCCTCCACCTCAAATAAATCAGTACCATCAACCAGCAACGGGGCAGGGGTCTCAGGATCAGGATCAGGAAAATAATTGGCCACAGATCGTTTCAAGAAGAACATGTGAAATACTGGATGAATTTTTAGACTTCCTGGTAAAATTAACTCGAAAGCCACGCATTAATCCTCTTCTTTACAGAAAAAGGGCCAATGTATCTTGGCCCTAATTTCTTAGAAGGGCAAGCTAGCATAAGGTTTGTGGTAGATAGTCACACCATATTTCCCGGTTTCAGGTCTAGATTGCCTTTCCTCCTTTGATCATAGAACCTTTTGTAGTTCACTTGAGATTTGGCGATAGTCTCTTGCAGGAGCCGATTGTTAGTCCTCCAGAACACAAGACAATCCTGAACTGCTGGTACCGGAGATTCTTGAGGGACATCAGGCAAAAAAGGATGGGTGAAACCCATAGTTAGCAAAGAAGGGTATTTGTTTGATGGAGGAGTTATTGTAAGCAAATTCGCCTAATGGTAGAAGAGAAACCCAGTCGTCTTGTGCAAATGAAGAGAAAAAACTGAGATATTGTTCCAAGGTCTGGTTTGTTCTTTCCGTTTGACCATTGGTCTGGGGGTGATAAGCAGAAAGTAAGCAATGTTTAATGCCCAGGACTTCACATAGTAATATCTGGAAGTAAACTGTCCTATGCGATCAGAAGTAATGTTGGCAGGAATACCATGTAGACGCCATACTTCCTTGACAAAGGAAGAGGTGGTCTCAGCAGCTGAAGGGGTACCCTTGAGAGGCAAAAAGTGGGCCATCTTGGACAAGCGGTCTACTATTACAAAGATGGTGGAAAATGATTCAGATGGGGGTAGTTCGACAATAAAGTCCATGGATATCATGCTCCATAACTTAGAATGTGTTGTGCAAGACCTCACATAGTCCTTGCAATCTTGTATCAAATTTGGCCACCAGAAAGAATGAAGGGCTAACCTAGAAGTTTTATGTGCTCCGAAATGCCCTGCCAGGGGATTATCATGGCACATGTAGAGTACTGCTGTCCGTAACTGTTCTGGAACAAAAATCTGCTCACCATGGAAGTAGAGACCCTCTTTAAGCTGGAGGTGGAGTTCTAGAGGAGGAGGATGATCCAGGACTGCTGTCTTGACTTGGGAGACGAGATCGGTCTGTAACAAAATAATTTTTTTTAGCAGGTAAAATGGTATCAGGTTTAGAGAATACTTGGGTGTTGTGAAACATGTGTGAGAGAGCATCCGGCTTCCCATTCTTGGATCTGGGCCGGTAGGTAATGTGCGAAGCAGAATCTTGTAAAAAAGACTCGGCTCAAGTATTCAAGATTTTTGTGATCGGTGAATACAAGGATAGGGTGCGCAGCCCCCTCAAGCAGGTAATGCCACTCTCAAGGGCTGACTTAATGGTGAGTATTTCCCAATCACCGGCATTGTAGTTCCTTTCGGGGGTGCTTAATTTCCTGGAGAAGAAGGCAACAGGGTGAAGCAGAGATTTTGTCCCTTTTCGCTGGGACAATATGGCTACTACAGCAATTTCTGAGGCATAAACCTCAAGGACATAGGGTAGTGCAGGATCGGGGTGCTTCAGAATCGGGGTGCTTCAGAATTGGAGCTGTTGTAAACAGGCCCTTCAGTTTCTCAAATGCTGTTTGTGCTTCTGAGGTCCATGAGAAGGTCTGGTGTAGTTTAGTTAATTGAGTGATAGGGGATATAATACTGGAAATGAACTTCCTGTAAAAATAGGCGAGCCCCACAAATCGCTGCAAAGATTTTTTTTCAGAGGGGGCAGGCCAATCAAGTACTGCTGATACGTTTTTGTGGATCCATGGAAATCCCATATATAGAGATAATGAGGCCCAAGAACTGTATGGTGCTTTTCTCGAACTCACATGTTTCTGCCTTGGCATAAAGGTGATGTTTCCTCAGTCTGCTTAACACCTTCTTTACGTGAACCAGATGGGATTTTAGAGAAGTGGAAAAGATCAAGATATCATCCAAGTAAACAATAGTAAACAGATCAAGAAAGCATTCAAAGTGCCCAAAATGAGACCTAAAGGCCATCTTCCACTCATCACCTTATCTTATTCTGATCAAGTTATAATCTCCCCTTAGGTCTAACTTGGAAAAAACATGGGCTTCTCGAAGTCTCTGGAACAGCTCAGGGATAAGAGGTAAGGGGTACCGGTTCTTAATGGTTACCTTATTTAAGTCCCAATAGTCAATACATGGCCAGAGAGAAGAATATTCCCACACCAGCAGGGGATGAAGATGGCCGGATAAACCCCTTGTCAAGGTTTTCATTAACATATTTCTGCAGCTCCTCTAGTTCAAGTTCCGAGAGTGGGTAGATCCTGCCAAAGGGGATTTCTGCACCAAGTAAGAGTTCAATGGGACAGTCGTAAGGTCTGTGGGGAGGCAGAGTGTTAGCATTCTTTTTATTAAAAACATCCAGGAAATCATGATAAACAGAAGGCACAATTTTCATTGTTTCAGAGTCCACATCAATGCAGAGGACAGAAGCTTCAGGACTGAGTATAGGAGGAAGGCAAAATTCTCTGCAGTAGTTGGAGGGAGAGGTCACCTCCCCTGTGGACCAGTTAATTAGGGGATGTGTGCCTTCAACCAGGGCTGCCCAAGGATGACAGGAAATAGGGGGGAATTAATGACATCCAAATGTAAGCCCTCACACGGTCGGAGATTCCGACAACCAAATCCGTCGGAGTAATTCCGCCAGATTAATTCCCGGAAGAGGTCCGGAAGTGATGTTGCATACACACGGTCGGACTAAATTGTCGGAAAATCCAATTGTACATAACGTGATGACGTTATTTCGTTACGACGGGACTACGTTCAGGCTAGTAGCCAATAGCTTTGGTCTAGGAATTTGATCTGAGCATGCGTGGCACTTTGTCCGTTGGAGTAGGCTACACATGATCAGAGTATGTCCGATAGGAGCATTTTGTCGGTAAATTTTACTGGCAAGTTGGTAAACTTGGTCCGTCGGATATTCTGACGGAAACAGTCTGATGCAGACCACACACAGTCGGAATATCCGACAAAACGGTCCGATAGGAAACATTCCGTCGGAATCTCCGACCGTGTGTACAAGGGCTAAGAGTTCCCGATGTCCAGAAGCTGTGAGGCACAGAATAGGTGAGGCGAGAGGTGAGGTGAGAATAGGTGAGGCACAGGTCCTGATTTGATGCTCAAACCATCTGCCAGGTGGAGCGTGAAGCTGTTTCGTTTGGCACACAGGGGCAGATGATGCAGGGTAGCGAAGGAAGAGTCCACAAAACAGCTACAGGCTCCAGAATCCACAATGGCAGAAACAGAGAGAGTTCTTCCATCTAACTGAAAAGAGACTGGCAGCAAGATGTGGTTCTGGCTGGAATTTAGTGCAGCAACAGTAAGAGGAGGAGGTCTCCTACGATGTCTCCGGAAACAAGTCTGTAGGAAATGCCCCTCATCATCACAGTAGAGACACAGGTTATTAAAGTGACGTCGGGCCCATTCTTGTTTAGATAGATTGCAGAGGAATTGATTGGCATGTGGGTGCCATAGCACTTGCTCATGCTGACCCCATGCAACCACATCCAAGAAATATTGTTTTGGTTGGACTATCCTGGTACATAGTAGTCAAAAGAAGAAAAATTATTAAAAATGTATAAAGTTTAATAGAAACAAAGGAAAGGGTTTTTTATACAAATAACAAAGCTATAAATGAATACATAGTATACACCACATTTAACAAACTACTAGTGGGTTGCCCCAAGCAGTTTTGAACAAAGAGGAGTATACATAAATCCCTTGACTAGTTTTGCGGGTGGAGGATGATCTATAAGACAAGCAAACATTTAATAACAATATAGATCAAAAGTTATATTCATGAATATAGTTATCCAAAGGAATTACAAAAAATAAAATAAGGAGATCAGCTCACCCCCACGTGGGTAAAAACTTGCAGATCAGAGGCCCCATCAACTCCCCCGGCGGCAGACACTGGGGATTATATTGGGTGGACTCTAAGGGTTATAAGATTAAGAAAAAGATATGTATATATATACTAATGGGGTACCAACCAATCTGTAACCACAAATTGGTGTGGTCGGGTGGCCGGAAATTAATGGTATTTAATGGTATGCAGATGTAGGGCCTTTAATGTTGGGAAGACCCTTCGCAAATTCAGACAAAGGTTTTGGTGACCTCTACTATTCCAAAGTGGCAAACTTACCACCATTGGTAGGCATATTGGAATTCACCATCGCTATGACTCATCCGTAATCCAATTCTTTGCCCTGGAGGTGGTCTACCCCAACCCTAGGGGTGGCGTTTGGGACCGAATAATCCTGCAGAGGGAGACCCTGTGAATTGAGCGGCTCCACGCCACCCTTCCTCCTGGCCTCAATGAAACAATTTCTTATGAACCTTTTCTGTAGATAACCCAAATGATGTTCTCCGTGGCGCCCCCCCCCCCTTTCAATCGTAAGCCAGTTGATAATTAAAAATTTCCTTGATGATTCTGTGTTTTTTGAGGTATTATGTTTACCCTCAATATTTATTATTTTTTTACATGTATGTGCATTTTTTGTTCTCATTTTGTAATTATTATTGCTGTACAAGGCTTTCTGCTTCACCCCCCTTATTTTTCCTTCCCTTTCTCTATTCCCTTTCTCCCTTCTTCCTTCAGCTTCTCCTTCTTTTCTTTTTTCCTTCGTTTCTACTCTCTTCGCCAACCGGAACACATAGGGTTCCCTGTCTAAATTCCCTGGCGGCGGACATGTGCCCTCCCTGGCTTGGATGGCAATTCAGTCCTCGCTTGTGGGGGTTAAACCTGGATCAGCTTCCCCCGTGCACTTGCACAGTAGCTACTAAGTTTGCACCTGCACAGTGCGGGAGAGCAGACCCTGTGACATCAGACGCTGCCGTTCCGGTGGCATGGGTCTGACGTTCGACAGGGTTGGGGAGCCCATTTAGCGGTCGGATGGGCGGTGTTGCTGGACTCTGCTGCAGGCTGCATTCTTTGCTGACACACATCACAGGTGAGCTGACGCTGATTCTATGCTGGAGAGATATGCTGGGTCTCTGCCTGCTTCTTTGTATTGTAGGTCTCTGCCGGGTGCATTGGTATAGCTATTTATTTTATCTCTCTATAGAGTCAACATCCTTCCGCATAGCAGTGGTTACTATATGGCTTTTAGCTTTACTGATTAATTGCCAGATAGATGACTCAAGCTTTTTGTACCAGCATTTGGTGTCTATACCCCTGCCTGTTTTGTGTTGCCCTTGTTTATCTCATGTTCAGCCTTGCAGCTTACTGAATTAACTGTTAACACTGGTAAGTGTAAACTAACCTTATGTACCCCGGGGGAAAGGGTGGCCTTGGTGGTAAGACTCTGCTTATTTCTTCCCCTATACCTTTTCAACATTTTTGCATACTATCTCTCAATTCGATCCTCTTGTCGTATTGCCCCCTCCCCCCCTTTTTTTCTCCCCTTTCTTTCTCTTTCTCCTTCCTCCTTCACTCTTCCTTCTTTGTTTGCCATGTTCCCTTTCTTCCCCCCTTGTTATTTGTATAAAAAATCTTTTACTTTGTTTCTATTAAACTTTATACATTTTTAATTATTTTTCTTCTTTTGATTACTATGTACCAGGATAGTCCAACCAAAACAATATTTCTTGGATGTGGTTTCACGGGTCAGCATGAGCAACTGCTCTGGCACCCACATACCAATCAATTTCTCTGCAATATGAACTCTGGATGATGGTAGAGTTATAGTTTATGAACTCTTATGTAAATTGAGGCAATACTCTGTGTTTCCGTGTTTAGACAGAGGAGGTCTTGGAAAACTGGCATGAGGAACCTTCTCAACGTCAGATGCATCTTTAGGCGAAACAGAGGCAGGTGGAGGGCCCCCGGAGCAGACAGGTATTAAGTGAAGATTCCCAGTCTTTTCTCACTGCCTTTTACGCAGGTGACGGTCAATATGAATACAAAGAAGGATCAAGTCATTTAGGGAAGTGGGGGTTTCCACCCTGGCTAGCTAATCCTTGATGACTTCAGATAGGCCAAGGCGAAATTGGAAATGTAGGGCTGCATTGTTCCATTCAGTATCGGCACGCCACAGGCAGAAGTCAGAGACGTAGTCCTCCACAGGCCTGGGGCCCTGTTGTAAGTGGCTTAATAAGGTTTCAGCAGTCTGATGATGAAAGGGGTCAGCATATAGTTGGGCCATGGCAAAAAAAAAGGAGTTGACTGAAGCCAGGACAGGGTCATTCTGTTCCCGAAGCTGATATGCCTAGGCCTGGGGTTCTTCCAGCAACAGGGAAATGAGAAATCCCACTTTCACTTCTTCAGTAGGAAATGTGCGGGGAAGCAAGGAGAAATACAGCTCACAGGAATTCTGAAAAGTCCTGAACTTCCTACGATTTCCAGAAAAACGTTTGGGCAATAGTACCCTGGGCTCCGGAAGATAAGGTAGGACTGCTTGGGTGTAGGTCAAGCTGGATGCACTCAGTAGTTGGTCATGGATGCAGGCTAAGTCCATGTGCAATCCTTGCACTACATGGGAGAGTGTGGTAACAGTCTGACACAGGGTTGATAGCAGAGAGACCTCCCTTTCAGACTCCATCACTGGCTGACTGGTACTGTCACGTACCTGAAGGGAGACTGAATTGACGTGGTCGGCCTCTCTTGTATCTCCAGCCCAGGTCCCACTGAGGGTGAAACAGAAGGAGCCAAGGGCAAGGAGGAACAGGAGTGCCCATAGGAAAAGACCCGGAGACCTGTTGCAGGAAGTCGCAGCTAGTCGCAGGACTGTAGTTGCAGAAGTGCTGAGCCCAACAGGACACTGAAGCGAGGTCACAAAGGAAGCCGGGTTCATTAACAGGTGGGCAGCGAGGTACCAGGACATCAGACAAAAGCAAGGTCAGATGAAAAGCCGGGATCAGGAGCCAGGAATCAGGTAAACACAGTCCAGAAGCAAGGTCAGTGGAGAGCCGGGGTCAAAAGCCAGAGATCAGATAAGCAGGATCCAGAAGCAGGGCCAAACAGGAGCCAAGGTCAGCAACAGGCATTCAGATAGGAGATCACAAGTTTAGGGTATCAGGAACACAGCTGAAAGACCAGTCATCACCGTTCAGGAGTCAGGGCACCCTTTAAATAGGCTGTCTGGCGCCAACTGGGTTTAGGGGTGCGCTCCTGCGTGTGTACGCGTGCGATGCGCACGTGCATGCTCATAAGCACGTACAAGAATCTGCTGTTGCCCATGAGTGTGTGCCAGGTGCCCGCAAATGTGCGCATGTTGCCCGTAAGTGTACGCACAGAATGTATTCTGACGGTTCTCTTACAGTGGGCCTCTGATCTGACGGGATTGGCTTGTGTATGAGGGAGAGATGCGAGGAGGAAACCTGAGAGCCACCGCCGTGCAGGGTCGGTGGAAGAAAATTGAATCACCAATAATTTTAGCTCTCCCCTTCCCTGTGATGAGGGGGAGAGCTTAGCTCAGGTGGGGGGTGTCTGGTGGAAGCAACCCCCCCCCCGCAACTCACCAGGGGTCTGAGCTGATCGCCAGAGGAAAAGAGCCTGCTGCTTCCTCAGACAGCGTGATCTCTGAGGAAAACATGAGAAGGTACGTGCTCCATACAGCCCCCAGTGGTGACACTTAGGCATGACAACATTTACTTTTTTTTAAAGGAGACATTTCATAAGAAAAACTAAAACATTTCTTAGAAAAACTCCACTTAACTTTCCTACCGCAGGGTTTTCTGTGGTAAAACCAACAGACCCAAACTTCACCCTTCACGGTGGGTTCCATTAACAAACCTTCAGGAATCGGGGGTCCCGGGGTTCAGCACTCTGAAAAGAGAAGCGTTACAGGCAAAACCTTGTTTCTTTCGCCATGAGTCCCGGGTACCATTCAATTCAGCCTAAAAGACACTTTGAATGGATCCGGCTGCATAGCTAGCCCCAGCAAGGATTCTCCAGTGAAGCTCAGAATAGCACATCTTCACTCGTGACCAAAACCTTAGGCACTGACAAAAAAAACTCCCAGTATGGGAGGGGTTATATAGGGAGGCAACTTCCTGTTCAGGGTATGCCAGTGTCCAGCACCTGAAGGTGGTCTATAACCCACATAGTAACTCCTATGGCGGACAGAGGGGGGCGTGACCGGATGGTGATGGTGGCGGCGGCATGCGAGGAGTGAGAGAGGTGAGAGAGGTGTGTGCTCTCACCGCAACGCCGACAGCTGATGCCTATGCCCGGATAACAGCACCTTGAGCCGCGGTGTTCTCAGGAAGAGAGGAGAGAGGAGGACGGATGCTAGCCCACGCTCCCCTAGCCAAGCCGCTCCCATAGACTAGTTCCACATCCCCTAAAAACCTGGTGAGCCTTGTCCGTGGGGGTCCTCCTTGTGTTCTGGTGTGGAGGAGTTGCTGGTTGACCCGGGGCTGTGGAGGCGCTGCTGGGGGGACTGCCTGTGAGTCCGCGGGAGCTGAGACTGTGGCGCGCCGTGGTCTAGCGAAAATCTCGGTCGGGAAGAGCAGGAGAGAGTCCGGGAGGCGAGGTGACAGTTTGACAAGCGAAGCCAGTCTCGGCATACAAGGTAACGAATCCTAAGCTAAGCAGTGGAATAGCAGCGAAGGGAGACCTCTGGTGGCCATCTGCAATATCGTCTGGTATTTGATGTATGTATCAGATTTTATCTATCATAATGTGGAAAGTACTTGAGAGACATTTTTCTTCACCCAGTGTAATATGACTGCCAGCTGCCTATAATGCTCTAAAGGGAAAATAGAAAGTGTGGAGGAGTGGAACTTATATTGTGTGAACTTTCATGTATTAACCTGCTAATAAATGAGTAATATCTGATCAAGCTCTGAAAAAAACTGCCGCACTTGTTACTGTTGCTCTTGTTATTAAGAGAGGGGGATCCTAGCTGGACAGTGGAAATTGTTGGAGTTTCTGGAGGCCATATAGCTACAGCGGACCCCCACAGCGTTGCGGAGGTTGCGTCCTGAGTACCCCCTCCCCTCCCTCTTTCTCTGGAGGAAAAGAGAGGTACCCTTTTTTGGGTTATACATTGAATTAAATCATGGCAGCAAGGAGGAGAGGGGAAGAGCTGGCAGGTCAAGAAAATGTTGGAACACAATCTTTAAGGTCAGCTAAGGATAAAGACAAGGAAAAGAGCTCCCAGGCCATGGCAATGGGGACATCAGCAGCAGCAAAACTAGAAAAGTATGTGCATACTTCTGAACATACGCCAATTAAGGGAGCACAAGTAAAAACCTCAACAGATAGAAAGAGCCAAGGGCAACCAGGACTGGTAGGAGGAAAGAACGTAGGTAAACAAACGGCAGGTGCTGTAGGGAGATCTGAAACAGTGTTTATGCAGGACCCTCCGATTAATGGTGAAGGAGAACCCACATTAAAGGAGGTGTTGGGGGCGGTCAATGTGTGTAAACAATCCCTAGTAGAGCTATGTGAACAAACAAGAGGCATTAAGGAGGAGTTAGCCTTGATGCGGCAAGAACTTCAAAACACGGCTGATAGGCTAACAGCAGCAGAGGGGAGAATATCTCAGATTGAAGATGAGGTATACCCATTGAATCAAGAGGTCAAAGACCTAAAAATACAGATGGGGAAATTCGCAGGGAAATTGGATGAAATGGAGAACAGGCTCCGGAGGGACAATGTGAGGCTGGTAGGACTCCCGGAAAAATGTGAAGGCCCTGACCCAATTATATTTCTTGAAAAATGGCTTGTTGAAACCTTTGGAAAAGAGACTTTTTCCCAACAGTTTGCAATAGAAAGGGCGCATAGAGTCCCGGCTAGAACCCTGAACCGAGGGGGCCAGCCTAGATCCATTTTACTGAAATTTTTGAATTACAAAGATAAAGCGGCTGTGCTCCGAAAGGCCAGAGAAATGGCCAAAGTTTCATTTTATTCTGATTTTTCTCCGGACTTACAGAAGCGCAGAGCAGAGTTCGCTGAAACCAAGCGCAGACTTCAGAAACTAGATGTTACATATGCTCTGCTGTATCCAGCCAGGTTACGAGTTGCAGCATTGGGAGAGACTTTATTTTTTGATTCTCCAGCCGGGGTGTCAGCTTGGGTGGAGGAAAAGGGGGATCGGTTGATGAGGAGGTGAGGGGTTAGGGGGAGGAAGGAAAACCTCTTCCCCCCTTTCTCCTCTTCTCTGTGTTTTTTTTTTTTTTCTTGTTTAGTTTGTTTTTTCTTTTTTCCCTCCCTTTATTTTCTTTGCTCCCTCCCGCTCTCTCTCTCCCCGCTCCCCTGACCTTCTTTGTTGTTGGGGGGGGGGCTGAGTTTGGACGCGGAGATATAGTGGGTACAATGCACTTGAATCACGGGCACAACGTATATACACATGCATCGGCGGGAGGTGGGACACACACAGTATAATGGAATATGTGAATGGTATTAGGAAGGGTAAAAAATGAGGCACAGGTTGGGTCTAAGGGGAGATGGGTTAGGGAGGGGGGGAGGGGGGATGAGGTAGTATGTGAATGGGTGGGAAAGAGAAGGGAGTTTGAAGGTATGGGTGAGGTTGTAATGGTCACAGGAAAAGCCCCTAGGGGTAACCCAGAAGGGTATAGGGAGGGGTGGGGGGTAGGAACAAGGAATAAAAGGGGAAATAATGGACAGGAAAAGGGTGAAGATTGCACAGTAATAGAGGATAAATTAAAAATAATGTTTGGAATATATGAAAAGCTTATCTTTTCTCTTTCACAGTGGGGAAGTTTAGGACAGAATGGTATTACAATATTCAAAAGGACACACAAGGATATTAGGAACTCTATCCCGAGTAAGCTTTTCTATCTCCTTTTGTTCCCTCACATTTCGCAACTCTTTTCTAGAGGGGGGTATAGAGAACATCCCTATGAGATCAATTATAATATTGAGACAATTCCTTTTTCCTGTTTTTTTTACTGTTTTTCTGGAAAGGTATGCAGGATAGAGTTATGAATATTGGCTCCTGGAACGTTAGAGGGATGGGTACATCAGTTAAAAAAGCAGCGGTGTTTGATGCCCTCGAAAAATGTGATATCGGGCTGATCTGCTTACAGGAAACGCATCTAACTGAGGACTCCAAGTTGGAGAACTACAGCAGGAAATTTCCCACTCAGTTTCACTCAGTCCACACCTCTTATTCAAGAGGTGTGGCTGTGTTGATAAGAAAAGAAGTGCGTTTAACTGTCGGCAGATCAGCATCGATAAAGAAGGGAGATATGTATTTTTGCATTGTGTAATTGAAAATCGGGAGTATGTTATTGCAAATATTTATATTCCACCCCCGTTTAAACTGGATGTTTTATATAATCTAATGGAATTTATAGTAGGTAAATCTGGGATCCCAGTGGTGGCAGTGGGAGATTTTAACGAGGTTATAAATAAAAATCAGGATAGGTTCCCACCAGGGACAAATTTGCAGAGAGAGGGTGAGAGTCGGGTATCCAGGTTTATGCAAGAAGGGGGACCATCTGATTTGTGGAGAGTTCGGAATCCGGACCTCCTACAATATTCGTGTTTTTCAAGCTCCTACTCTTCACTTTTAAGAATAGATTTAGTGCTGGGGAACGAAGAAGCTAACCAAGTGGTAAGGGAAATAGTATACCAACCCAGGGGGGTGTCGGATCACTCATTGGTGACGGTATCGGTTAACTTAGAGGGGAGAAGCCCCTCGAAAGTATGGAAACTGAACCCAGTATGGCTTGAGATAATTGGAGATGCAAACAAAGTATTATCCCAGCTAGAAGAGTTCATAGAGCTCAATAAGGATACTGCTGCGAGTGGAGTGATATGGGACGCATTAAAGGCCTACCTCAGGGGTATCCTTATTCAACAGGTAGCGAAAATTAAGAAAATATCTAGAGAATGGGAGAACACAGTTAAAAGGGAGTTAGTAGGAGCAGAAAGAGAATATATAGCAAATCCCTCCCCAGAGAAACAAAAGGTATGGTTAGATATACAGCAGAAATATAAAGCAATGATTATTAGGAAAGCTGAGAACAAAAGATTGTTCCAGAAACAAGTGGCGTTTGGGGAGGGGGAAAGTGTCGAAAAGATGTTGGCACACTTAGTGAAGACCAACTCCTCGCCATCCACTGTTCCCGCGATCAGGACAGAGAAGGGAGAAATCTCAACTCAGAGCTCAGTGATTATAGATACTTTCAGATCATACTATGCAAAATTGTACAGATCGCAGGGGATGCGGGGAGACGAGGAGATGGACAAGTTTTTTGGAAATATTAAAGTTCCTTCCCTTACCGAGGAGAAGAGTGAGATAATGGAAGCCCCATTAACATTAGAAGAAATTCAATCTGCAGTGACAGCAATGGCTAATCAGAAGTCACCAGGACCAGACGGTCTTCCATTGGAAACCTATAAATATTATGGGAAAGTACTGCTTCCAGAGCTTCTCAGAGTATTAAATAGGGCAAAGGAGGAAGGGAGATTGCCTACCTCGATGACGGAGACAACGATAATCGTTCTGCACAAGGAGGGGAAAGATCCGTTGGAAACTAAATCTTACCGACCTATCTCACTTCTGTGCACGGACGCAAAAATACTAGCTAAGGTACTGGCGGCCAGACTGAATAAAATTATCACCAGATTAATACACCCCGATCAAACAGGATTCATTCCTGGCAGATCAACTAGCATGAATATCAGAAGACTATACCTTAACCTACAGATAACGGAAAATATAGGGAAAAGGGCAATTATGGCTTTGGATGTAGTCAAAGCCTTTGATAGTCTTGAATGGAGATACATTTGGGGGGTTCTGAGAGAATTTGGCTTTGGCTCCTCATTCATTGAATGGATAAAAACTTTGTATAATGGCCCCAGTGCTAGAATTAGGGTTTATAACGAGTATTCAGATAAGATATTATTAGAAAGAGGTACAAGACAGGGGTGCCCTTTGTCACCCCTGATCTTTGCCCTCGCAATGGAACCATTAGCCATTGCAATAAGATCTAATGCTGATATGGAAGGCTTTCAAAGAAAAGCGAGGGAAGAAAAGGTTGCGCTATATGCCGATGATATTCTCCTCTATCTGGGGGACTATGAGAAGTCAACCAGGCAGGGGATGAAAGTCCTCGGGGATTTCGGCAGCTTCTCGGGATTAACAATAAACTGGGAAAAATCAGCTCTGATGCCTGTAGACACACTGGAGAGCCAAAGTATATTGGCAATCCCGCAGTTAGAAGTGGTGGAGAAAATAAAATATTTAGGAATAAACATACAAAGTGATGCAAAAAGGTATATAAGTGATAACGTCGCCCCCTTATTAGTCAAATTTAAAAATAAAATAGAAATCTGGAAGAAACTCCCTCTTTCAGTTGCAGGGAGATGTAATCTTATTAAAATGCTATGGATGCCACAGTTATTGTATCTGTTGCAAAACTCGCCGTTATGGATAGATATAAAGTGGTTTAAAAAAATAGAAACACTATTTCGAGAACTTATATGGAGAGGAGGCACTTCAAAAATAGGCCTACAAATACTGCAATTATCGACAAGGAAAGGAGGAATGGCAGTACCTCACCCAAGAAGCTATTTCTTAGCCGCACAATTGCAACATCTGGGGACGAGCAATGAGCTTAGTGGTGATATAAATAGGAAGTTAATGATTACTGGGACACCTCATAAAACCATAGTAGAGGTTTTGGAGGCAAATTCATTCTCCCATAGAACGCCCACAATAAAACTTGCTCTAAAAGTATGGAAGGCAGTAAAAGCGATAAAGGGTCTGGAAGGGATGACCAAAGAAACCCCATTATGGAATAACCTGAACCTACAGGAAATGGGAATGATAGGAAGGCACAAAGACTGGGAAAGTAGGGGGATTAACAGACTGGCTCAGTTGTATGAAGGAAATATAATAAAAACATTTAATACACTGAGAATGGAATATGATCTACCAAAACATTCGTTTTATAAATATTTACAAATCAGACACGCATTATCGAAACAATTTGGTACACCGGGGCCAGTGTGGAGCAAATCCCCCATCTATAATAGATTAAAATCTGAAGATAGCGCAAGAGGGTTTATAGCAGAAATATATCCACATATTTGCGAAGGGAGCATAGAAACCCCAGAGAAACTTAAAAGTAAAATAAAATGGGAGGAGGAAGTAGGAACATTCTCAGATGAGCAGTGGATGAGGATACTGGAGGGGGGACATTTGATATCTGTCTCGCCAGCCCAGAGGGTGTCACATCTGATGCTGCTACATAGAGCCTATTATACACCGAAGAGGCTATACAGGTTCAGGCGAAGGGAAGATGACGGATGCCCGAGATGTCAGGCGACAGGGGATCTGATGCACATGTTCTGGAGGTGCCCTAAACTGTTTCGTTACTGGTCAGAAGTTATTGCTGATCTGAACGAAACATTTGGAGTGACGGTTGATGGGAACCCCAGAATGTGTTTGCTGGGCCTGAATGAGGGAATAAGAGGACCGGCCTGTATAAATAAAGCAATAATGAGATGTATGTTCCAGGCAAGGAAGCTAATAGCGCAAAGGTGGCAGGCAAAAAAACCCCCGTCGGTATCAGAGTGGAGACAATTAATTATAGAGACGATCTGGAAGGAAAAGGTAGTATATGTAAGGAGAGGGAATCTTAGGGAATTTAAAAAAATTTGGAAACCATGGTTAGATAGGTTGGGACACATAGTATAAAGGCTTGGAGTGACCGAGGATCGGGGGGAGGAAGGAGAGAGAGAGCTCTCGGTATAGGTGTTAAGAAGTTAGAGGTATAGGGAGTAGCACGGTCACAGTCTGTGCATGAGGGGCCCACTGCTTCTTCCTGTTATGTACGTGAAGGGGGGGGGGGGCGGGAATTGTTAATGTGGAAAATGGAGTGTTTAACTGTATAAAGTTTGTTAATGGAAAAATTATTGTGAAAATAAATAAAGATTATGTAAATTTTTTAAAAAAAAGTGGAGTTGTCACACCTAGTTGCAACGATCTCCAAAACAAACTGCAATAAAGACACTTTTCCCCCTAAAAAAAAAAAAAAAAAAAAAAAAAAAACTCCTATGGCTCTGTGTCCCGCAATGTACAATTAAAGAAATATATTTTCTAAACTTAGATTCGAACAAAGCTATCCTGCAAAAGTGACAGTCACCAGGGCTGGGACAAACCATAAACATATAGCAACAGGTTTTTTTTCTTGTAGAACAATTTTTCCTGTTCAAAAATTGTATTGCGGAAAGGAACAAAGTTTACATAGTAAAGAGATAAATGTGATTCATCCCCTAGGAACAGGGGGTTTGACAAAGTATGTAACAACATGGTACAGTGACTGGGATGTAGCCCACATTAATAAAGCATAAATGTAATAGGTACATAAATAAGGATTGGAGGGTGCGTGATGTGCACATACGCGAAGGGACACAAGTTTTCAATAATATGGCATGGCTTAAAGCGGGAGTCCACCGGGACTCCGCGTTTTTTTTTTTTTTTTTTAAAAGCCAGCAGCTACAAATACTGCAGCTGCTGACTTTTAAATAGTGACACTTACCTGTCCAGCGCGCCCGCGATGTCGGCACCCGAAGCCGATCGCTCGCTCGGCTGCCGGGTCCCGCCGCCATCTTGGGTATGGGAATCAGGAAATGGAGCCTTTCGGCTTCATTTCCCGGTTCCCTACTGCGCATGCGCGAGCCGCGCGGCGCAATCCGGACGGTCCCCGCTGCCTCTGGGAGCTGTGTGTTTCCCAGCAGGCAGCGGGGCACTTGCTGAAGGGGGCGGGGCATTGCGGAACGGGGGCGTAACCTACGCTCGTTCCGCAGACAGCTAGCCCGGAAGTGGGTGCAGTTACCTGGATTATCCAGGTAACTGCACCCCCCTCCCCCCTGAAAGGTGCCGATTGTGGCGCCGGAGGGGGGGAGGGATCAGATGAGCGGAGGTCCATTTTAGGGTGGACCTCCGCTTTAAGGGCAATTTAAGTTGTGTGACTGTTTTTCTATACATATATATATATTTTTTACATATATATCTAGAACACACATCTATTTTATATGAATGTTTACTCTTCACCACTTTGTATATGTTTTTATATTTGTGCTCTGACCACATTGGCTACTCTCATTGTGATTGTTAATCCAGCTGAAACTGTTTTTGCAGCACAGACTGGGTTAACTGTATTCCCTATTTAGGGAGTGCAGGAGGGGGGTGGAGCACCATGACGTAGACCAGCGGAGGTGAGCCTCGGAAGTCCCACCCCTTCTAGGATCCCCCGTGTCCCTCCTGTTCTAGCACGCCAGCACGCTTCCCAGCCAGCACGCTAACACGCCAACATGCCCGCGCATCAGCCAGGGAACTCAGCGGAAGAGGAAAGCCGAGTCGGTGGAGACGGCCGAAAACATGCCGGCACGCTGAGCCACACGGAGCAGCACGGAGCTGCACGGGACCGCACGGACTTCGGGAAACCCCACCTCGCTAAGCCTGCCAGATGGGGTGAGTGGCATGTACCGAGTGAAGATACTGCTGATTGCTGACAGCATAGCTGTTATTGATGTCATGATGTCATGACCGCTTTACCCTACAGTTGGGGACCGCAGAGTAGCGGGACCCCCACAGGCTGGATGTAAGGACTGGGGGGAGAAAATGAGAAAGTGAGTCACTGTGGACGAGATCTTGGCACAGAGACCCCCAAGGACTGATATTAGGAGAGCGGATGGGCAAGATTGGAAAGTGGTGTGGTTGAATGGCTGGAGCATTGTATACATAACAGAGGCTGGACTCGGCAAGGCTTGAAGCATGGCTAGATAAGAAAAAAAAAGAGAAGAAAACTGAGAGAGAGGCTCAAGTTGTTATATTTCACCCCCAAGGAGATGGTTGTTCATGTTCATGCCTATTATAAAGGATGGAGGGAGAGCATGCAGAATAGGGCTGTGCTGCTAGATTGATTGCTGGATTGATTCTGCTCTACTGGGACTGAGAACCCCGTCTTCCCCCTCCCCCTTTTTTATTTATTTATTTTATATATTATTTTTTCTCCCTTTTCTATGTTATCTCCTCTCAAAACCCCACCGCTAACAACCACAAAAACCTCCTGAGTAAAATTTAGAAGGGGTATAAATAGTGGGGTCCCCTGCTTTTTTTTTTTTTTTTTTTCAGTACGTTGGTGTTACAGCCCCTGCAATCAATTAAATACGTGAACTGGGTTGGGTGTGAGGGTTAAAGAACTTTGGGAATGCCTGATAACACTACAAGAGAAGATTGTCCTGATCACTTTTTGAGTACTATTGATATTATTGGATATCATTAATTTATTACTAACGGGTATAGAACTGCTATATAACTGGTATATTTCCGGGATAAAAATGAGATTGAGACTGGAAGGAAAAAGGGAAAAAAGAAAGAAGACCCAAGTTAATAACTATTGAGAACAGGACAAAGAGATTAAGTTAAAAAGCTAGTACGTGACCCAAGCAAGAAGAAGAGATACTGGACTAAGACTAATATTTCTAGAGATACCTGGACATTGACCCAGACTATTTCTAGGGATTGAGTAGGGGCTTATAGGCCCGGGTGGGTGGGACAAATAAGGGGTGATATTTCTGGGAATATGCTGTGTTGAATTTTTCTCTTTTTTTTTTTCTCTCCTTCACCTCAATCCTTGCGTTCAATCCTATAGAAAACAATTCCCGGTGGGAGTAAAGGGATAGTAGGGAAAGTAGGCATAATAGCTCAACCCACATTTGGGTGGGAGGGAAGAAACTTATAGAATAAAGAAGGATTGTGTGTGCTAATAAAGACAACCGCCAATATGAGAGGGAAACCAGGTAAAACAAATAAAAGTACCACCCCAGTTTCAAGTCCCGGAAGTATACAAAGATATATGGCGGCTAATTCTAGCCTAAGGCCAGAGGAGACAGGGAGCCCTAGGGCAGAAATACCTTTACGGTCAGGACTAAATAGATAAATAGACAGAAGGGGGAGGAGAATAAGGGAGAAAAGGCTAGTAGTACAAAGACGATAGGGACAAAAAAAGATGAGAAAAGCCCACAAGGCAGTATTAAAAAGCAGATGGGCCCTCAAGAAGGAGAGGGGGAAGTAGGAATAGAGGAAGGAGGTTTAGACTCAGGAGGAAATATTCAGGTCCCGCCCTTAGAACAAGTGCCACAAATAAGAGAGATGCTAATGGAGATGTTTACGAGAATGGAATAATCTCTAAAAGCAGAAATTGCAGTAGTTAGAGCAGACATTGGTCGGGTATTGGAGAGAGTTGAGGAAATCGAGGATAGAGTAGATGCCCAAGACCAAAGGATTGAAGAAATAATGGATCAGGTATCAGCCCTCCAGAGAGGGAATAGATCACTTAGATATAAATTAGAAGATCAAGAAAATAGGAGTAGAAGAAAGAACCTCTGAATAAAAGGACTCCCTGAAACACACAGTAACTCAGCACTTAGAGAAATAGCTCAACAAATATTTAACTCTTTGCTGGACAAAGAAGTTTCTGAACCACTAAGAATTGATAGAATACATAGAATGGCACAACCCCCAGGATTAAGATCAGAAGCCCTGCGGGATGTAATAGTGAGATTGCACTATGTAGAAGAAAAAACGCAGATAATGGGAAGAATTGGAACACTCCCGGGGGTGTTTTTTGGGGGCGCGGAACTGCAGATATACTCCGATTTAAAGGTGGAGACGCTGAGAAGGAGGAGGCGATTAAAACCACTCACGGAGATGATGGTTGCAGCCGATATCCCCTATCAATGGGGGTTTCCGGCTTGCCTGATAGGGAAGAAGGAGGGGCGTTCTGCAGTTCTGCGCTTCCCAGAAGACTTAAAAGATTTTTGTGAACGGTTGGATGTAACCCCCCCCCCCCCCATTGTTAGGATGGGATGTTGAAGAGGACATTGGGGGCCCATGGAAGCAACTCAAAAATAATAAAGTTAAAGAGGGCCGAACAAGGTGGAAGGAGAGAGGAAGGGCAAATAACCATCAAAGTTAACTGTAGGAAAAGGGAGAAGGGGAAGGAGGGAGGGAGAAAAGGAAGAGGAGAGCAGGAGAGGAGAGAAGGGAAGAGAAAAGGTAAACCAGTATGTTTTTGGTGTTTCTCCCTGTTTACCTTGTTGAGTAAGGATAAGGGGGAAGGAAGGGGTGGATAGGGGGGAAGGAGGGGGGAGGAGAGGGGGGCTGAGGAGGTCCTCTGTGGGACCGTGGGTGTGAACCCCAGGGAAACTATGGTTGACAGGCGACGACAAATAGTGGTCAACCTGGGCCATGGTATTAACGGGAAAGAGGGAGTTCTGCCCAGTCTTTTGAGACATTCCGTTAAAGAATGGGGGGGGGAGGAGAGGGGGAGAGGGGGGAGGGGGAAGGGGAGGGATGTTTTGTGGGTTTCTTTTTGGGGGTTTTTCCTTCCCTTTTTTTATTATCTCTCACTTGCTCCTTCCATAGACTTAAGATGGAGACCCCTGGGTCCCACTGGATGCTCCAAAAGAAAAAAAGAGAAAAGAAAAGGGGAAATTCAGGTTTTAGAAGAAAGCTATGCTATTAATTAATGTATTCACTTATAATGTAAGGGGACTAAACACAAAAAGGAAAAGATTCATGATAAATAATGAATTGCAATTTTTGGAAGCAAGCATAGTATGCCTTCAGGAGACACATATAATGCATACTGCAGGTATAAAACTAAATTCGGCTCATTTCCCAGTATGGTTCTGTGGGGATTCCCCCTCCTCGTATTCTAGAGGAATAGCAATTGGTTTTAGTAGAACAATGAGGTTTGAATTGGATGAGCGACTCGTGGACCCAGAGGGAAGGTATTTATGCATAATAGGCAAACTGTTTAATATGAAATATACGATTGTAAATGTATATGCACCGAATAAGAACCCAGATACGTTTTTTAAGAAAGTGTTAAAGAAAATAGAAGGCTTTAAAGAGGGAAAGCTGATAATAGCAGGGGACCTAAATTGGAGCATTGACCCCAAGGTGGACACTTCAGGAGGGGGAATCAAACTTCGGAGCAGAGGCAGAGAGCGTTCCTAAAAGCCCTGGCAACCTGGCAATTACAAGATTCCTGGAGGGTAACCCATTTGAGGGAACGAGATTACACCTGTTTCTCCCCAGTCCATGGCTCCTTCTCCAGGATAGACTATATCTTTCTGGAACATCAGTTATTATCAGCACTTAAAAAGGCAGAAATAAAAATAATAACTCTGTCAGACCATGCACCAGTAAAAATACAGCTGCAGATAAAGGAAGCCTCTGGACCGGGGTCAAATTGGAGGCTTAATGAATCACTAATACAAGACCAGGAGTCAGTAAGTATAATTGAGCGGAAGTTGGAACAATTTTTTTTATTGAATGATACCCCAGAAATATCTACTCCAATATTATGGGAAACACATAAGGCCGTAATAAGAGGGGTATTAATAGGGGTTGGAGCAGGGAAAAAGAAAGTAAGGGAGAAAGGGAAAATTCAACTATATGATGAAATTCGGACACTAGAGCAGAGTACGAGACCAAAAGGGATCCCGGAAAGACAGGATTTGATAATAAAAAGGAAGGGACTAGGGGAATGGGGGCACAACGCACTTGATAAATGAAGATATGCACAACTACACTATTTCACCCAGTCCCTACCACAGCCTCTGAGAGGAAGGGAGCAGCTTAGACCTCTGGAGAAGTTATTGGAGACTCCTCAAAGTTTGGAAAAAAAGATATCAAAAATATATAAAATATTGTCAGGGGTGATAGAATATAAATACCCTGCGTATTTAGAAAAGTGGGAAAGAGAGATAGGATCCTTAAGCAACGATGAACATAGGAACAAGATTATAAGGCAAACTTATTCAGTGGCTAAGGACACCCAAACAAGAGAAATGTCCTATAAGCTTCTAGCTGGGTGGTATATAACTCCACAAAGAGGGAATAAAATTAGTGGAGAAAATCCCTCAACATGTTGGAGGTTGCCCTGCACTAGGGACGTTCCCACATCTGTGGTGGGAATGCCCTAAAATGCAGACCTTCTGGGATAAAATAATTGAAGCTTGCTTTAAGGTAACAGGAGTTAAGATCACGAAATGCCCATGGGTTTGCCTGTTCCATGACTCAGAGAAGGGGGAGAAGCAATATAGGAACTCCCTGGTCCCCTGCCTACTGAACTCTGCGAAAGCGCTGATACCTCGAAGATGGAAAACGCAGGAAGCTCCATTAATGAAAGAGTGGATAGAAAAAGTAGAAAGAACAAGAAATATTGAAGAGGCAATCTATAAGGCAGAGGAAGCAGAGGAGAGTTACCAAAGAAAGTGGCACCAGTGGCTACAGTTTAGAAAAACGGAAAGCTATCTGGGTTTAATGGAATGTTAGAGGGTCTTGATGAAGGAAGGAGCAAGTGAGTAAGAGGGAAGTAGAAGGGCAATAGAAGCCCCTGGTGTTTTTTTTTTTTTTTTAAGGAGGGGGGAGGTCTATGGTGTAAATGTAATTAATTGTTGTAAAGATATGTTATTGTATAGATGGTAATTTGTAATATTAGAAAAACTTTTTGGAAAATAAAGAATTAATAAATAAAAAAATAAATGTATAAAAATAAACAAATACAATATATATTTTTTTAAAAAAAACTGTATTCCCTGTTTAAACTTGGTGGAAGCATCAGAGGATCAGTTGATGAAGGAGGCATGGCCCTGCTTCTGAAACGCGTTCTGTTTGGAAAACCACTGTGGTAGGCGGCTTCTAGGTTTAAATCTCCAGATCATCTCCACGCCAAGTTATCCAGCTGTCATCCTCCTGAGGTCCCTCGAGACTTCAGCTCCTTCTGATTTATGGCACTCATGGCTTAACATCCAAGGCATCCTCCGGCAGTTCTGTTCCCATGCTGGACATGGCAAGCCCCCACCTACTGAGCACTATGTGAGTGCAATCTATACTGTCATTACCTTGCTTTTTAAAAAATAAAATAATGCTGTACTAGGAATTGCGTGGCACTTCTTTTTCTTGCCTTATAATCTCTCACAGTCTCCGGGACCCCAGCCCATGCTTGAAGCAATCTCGCTACCCATCTGAAGCATTCACAGCAGAGACTAACTTAAAGGGATTCACCCCCCCCCCCCCCCCCAGAACATTTATCAAGATTTAATTTAACTTTTTCTACATCATTTATTCCTTTTATGTCTTTTTTATATTACTGACAAGACTTACGATTGTCTGTACACTAGTGTTCCAACTATTAGGTTTTTGAGCTCCACACTAAATTTGTGTGTGTGTTTTTTTAATCTTTATGGGGCTGTTCTGGGACAATGCAAAAAGTGAGAGTTTAGAGGACCTGGAAATAGGAGGAAGAGGGGGAAGGGTAGTAGCTATCAAGTACAGTTAGGTCTTGGGATTATTGAGGTAAACATTGTGTGGCTGGTGTCATATAGGTTTTAGACAATCAGGCAGGACAATGTTATTAGGAAGCACCCACAAGCGTGGAAGACTAGCTTTAAGCAGAATAGAGAAGGAGGAGTGGGTAAGGAGAAAGGGTAGGACAGGAGAAGAAGCAGAAAGTAGAGGTAGACATTGGAGAGGGATGAAGGGAGTTTAGGGAGCCATTACTCGTAAGCCCTTGTATACACGGTCGGACATTCCGATGGAAAATGTCAGATCGGACCATGTTGTTGGATAATCCGACAGTGTGTGGGCTCCATTGGACTGTTTCCATCGGAATATCCGACCGACAAAGTTTTAGAGCTGGGCTATAAAATTTTCTGACAACATGATCCGATCGGACTTTGCCTGATCGTTCGTAGAGAATTCCAATGGAACAAAGTGCCACGCATGCTCAGATCAAATTCCTAGACCAAAGTTATTGGCTACTAGCCTGAACATAGTCCCGTCATAATGAAATAACGTCATCACATTCAGAACGATCAGATTTTCCGACAACTTTGTCCGACTGTGTGTATGCAACACAAGTTTCGGACAAAATCCGACGGATTTTGTTGTCGGAATGTCCGACCGTGTGTACAAGGGTTAAGATGTCGTAAGTTGAGTTAAGGCCCATTGGCCGAGGGTGGAGGTCATTAAGGGGAAAAGCAAGGAGTTATCATTATCAAAGTCAGCAGGGAGGTAATGATCAACCCAGTTTCCACAAATGTTCATACTTATTGACCCTGTCAAGAAGGACTTGTAGAACGATTTTAACCATTATAATTGTGCCTAACAGCCCTCTGGCAGGATTATGGTTTAACCAAGCCTCTGTCTCCGTCACTTTTGTCAATAATGTAATCAAATCAAAAACACTGAAATTTGTTCAGTTGCAGAATTGTTGCTGTCATTACGTTCAGTGATGACAGATTTCCCCACGAATCACTATCGCTCAATTCTGCAAGTGATTCAAATTTTTTATTGCTGTTTTCTAGCTGGTCTGAAACCGCTTTTGATGTAAAGGGACACTTTTTGGTTGCTATGGACAATTTCCAGTTTCCAGACAGAAAGAACAGTATTTATAATATAAAACTGCATGCAGGGCACTGGACAAACCACTAGGGACAAACGGGATGTAAAATAATGTGATACAGTTATGTAATCTGTAAGATTACAGGGTACTGTATGTATTGTGTATTTTCCTCTTTTTGAATTTGGCACTGTGCTCCATCCCCGCGCATCGCAACGCACGCAGGGAACAGAGCTCGGCCCTGTGATGAAGAGATCGGAGACATGGCTTGCACACACAGCGGAGAGACATCGCAGAATCCTGGGGACAAGGTAAGTAACTTTGCCTAGATCCTGTGATGCGATCCCGAGTGTAGCTCAGGGTTACTGCTTTTGGTACTGAAAATTCACCCGAGTCCTCTCAGGACTACCGCTAATGCCGTGTACACAGGGTCGGACTTTCCGGCAGAAAAAGTCAGATGGAATTGGAATCATTTCATCTGATATTCCAATCATGTGTGGGCTTCAGTGGACTTTTTTTTAGAAATTCGGATGGACCAAGAAATATAACATGTTTTAAATCTTTCCAACGGAATCAATTCCTATCGGGAAAACCGTTCGTCTGGATGCTGTTCCGATGGACCAAAAACTACGCAAGGGTAGCTATTGGCTACTGGCTATTGAACTTCCTTTTTCTAGAACTGACGTACGTCACTGCATTGTAAATGATCTGATTTTGGTGTGATCGTGTGTAGGCAAGTCTGTTTCAGCAGAACTCCATCGGGACTCTGTCGGAAAAAACGTCAGAGTTTATTCTGATGGAAAATCCGGTCATGTGTACGTGGCATTAGGAGGTTAAGCAAGTTCTGGAACACTAAAGGGGAAATGTTAGGAGAACCCCCAGAGAGACGAGGCTATCTGGCCAGTCCATTTAGGGTTCAGAGCATAATATATCTTGATAATCTGTGAAACAAGTACATTCTGTCCAGAAAAACCCACATTTTCTGAAAGCAATTCTCCCTATTTTTAGCTGAAGCCATAGTTACCTCCATCTGATTGATTTCAGGAATCTTAGAAAACTAACCAGAGGAGGAGAGTTATACTTTGCTTCCAATAAAGTGGAACACATACCTTTAAAGCATTGAGCAGATGTAACATTAACCCCCCTAGCGGTAATCCCGAGTCTGGCTCGGGGTAGGAATATACTGATAGGAGCGGTAACCCCCGAGCCAGACTCGGGATGGCTTCGCTCGATGCAGGGGAGGACACAGGGAGAGTTACTCACCTTGTCCCCTGGATCCAGCGATGTCCGCCGCGCTGTGTGATCGAGCCCGATTCACAGTGCCGAATGCCGCCAAGCTCCGTTCCCTGTGGCGTTACGGCGCACGGGAGCGGAGAACGGCCGCAAATTCAAAAAAATAAAAACACACAAAACACACACAGCACTGTAATCCTACAGATTACAGTGCTGTATTAAAAAATACACACCCCCTTTGTCCCTAGTGGTCTGTGCAGTGCCCTGCATGCACTTTTATATTATAAATACTGTTTTTTACTGCCTGGAATTTGGAGATTGTCCATAGCAACCAAAAAGTGTCAATTTTTCAGTGTTTTTGGATTTGATTACATTATTGAATAATTTTTTGAATAATTGTTATTATTCTTTATTATATTATAAACTTTATCATATCCGGGATGTCTGCTAGACTCTGGTTTGAACGGGGGCGTGGCCTGAACCGGCATGGTGTTGGGAGTGTTAGACGGGAGCTCCGCTTGCCTAAACTCCGTTTTATCTTATCCTGGGGACTAATCTAATATTTTTCTGCCTCACATCGTGGGCTATACACTGGGGAACATGTCACCACCAAAGAGGGCGACTGATCCGGCGGCTAAACTGGCCAAATACCGTCACAGCGAGGCGGGGGGCCTGGAAGAACGTGCCTCCCGCGGAGGGTTCGGCGGCTGCTGACACTGCCCGGGTGCTGGAAGCTATCTCCGATTGCAAGAGTGCTCTGACCTGCAAGATTGATGAGGTGAAAGTCGATGTCTCCCTGATCCATCAAGACATGCAGAAGCTTAGGGACCGTGTCACTGAAACGGAGGCCCACATATCCCAGGTGGAGGACGACTTTCGACCGCTTCAGACTACCACCGAACGGCTACAACACCAACTTACCATGGTCCTTTCCAAACAAGACGATATGGAGAACCGCCTCCGTAGATGCAACCTGCGGTTCATGGGCCTGCCGGAGGGTGCGGAGGGCTCGGACCCCGCCTCGTTCCTGGAGGATCTATTGATCAATACGTTCGGGAGGACCGAATTCTCCTCGTCGTTCGTGGTGGAGAGAGCCCACAGGCTGGCGGGACGAACGCCTCCCCAGGGCGCACCTCCACGTACCTTCATTGCGAAGTTGCTGAACTTCCGCGACCGGGACGCGGTCCTTCGCCTTACCAGGTTGAAGGGGAACATACCCTTCCGAAACAGCGACATTAGAGTATTCCCCGACTTCTCCGCTGAGGTGCAGAAGAAGAGGGCACAATTTACGGAGGCCAAGCGACAGTTACGCATCCGCCACTACTCCAACGCAATGCTCTTCCCCGCTCGACTCCAGGTCGTGGGAGAGGGCAAGACGCACTTCTTTGACACACCAGAAGCGGTGTTTGCCTGGCTTGAGGGGAGAGTGGAGCGGGTACGAGACCAAGCCTGATCCTCTGGCATGCTTCCCTGACGATCTTCGGGACCCCTTCGTGCGCTGAACACTGCTTTGCTCCGCTCACTAGGTACTGTCTTACACATCTTCTTCCTGTCATCTATTGTCGCCATAAGTGACCTGTGGTGTATAGAGGGCTCCCTGGATGCTTTTCTCCCATCCTTCCCGTTCTCGCCGGGTGCTCCCCCTCCCGGGGGGGGGGGGGGGGTTCCCCCCCTTCTTTTTATTTTTTATTTTTTTCTCTTGTGCAATCCTGCGGATGTTTCCCCCTTGTTTCCCCCCCCCCCCACCTGAATGGCAAGCTACTACCCACTGTGGCATCCGTGACATGGACTCACCGTTCTTCATACTCCTGTACACTGATCCTGCAACATCCTGGAGTCCTTGGCTTGGAGACCACCCTCCCTGTGCTGCTGCCTGCTTTGCAGCGCCGAATTGCCCCCCTAGGCGAGGGTGCAGTAACTGGCCCTGCTTATTATAATTTTCTAAGTTCTGCTCGTCCTAGAGCGCAAGAAGTGTTTCCCTGGACTGATCGGACCCCGCGACTCACCCTGGTTGTGGATGGGGGGCGCTGGCAGTCCGACCCGGACAGTGAGTTAAAGTTCAAGTTTCTGTTATGCTATAAGTTTTGCACGTTTTTTTTGATTTTTATTTTTGGTATTGAGAAGTACAGTATGGTACGTCACCAATGACTATGTATATTCTTTGTATGGTATGCTGGATGTGGGTGTGCGGGAGGAGTGCTCTGTGACGCAGTTGCGGGAGGGCCCCAGGCCTCCGTCTGGGGCTGGGTACGAAGGATGTGTGGTGACACGGGGATGGGGAGGAGTGCTCTATATGTTCTTATTTGAGAATGTCTGTACTGAAATGCATAACTTGGAATGTGAGGGGTATTAGGGCCAGGCCCAAAAGAAATGCAGTCTTATCGTACCTGAAGGCGCAAAGGGCTGATTTGAGGGTGCTAGTTGAGACTAGTGATGGCCGAACGGTTCGCCCGGCGGTCGTTTCGCGGCGAATTTCCGACTTTCGCCGTCCGCGGGTTCGAACGCCTTTTTCCGTCGTTCGCCCCGGCGGACTTACGTGTTTAATGTATACAAGAACTTTAACCTTTCGTGACACGTTTATCATGTGTTACAGGACTAGTGATGGACGAACTTCCGACGGGACGTTTCGCGAACGCGAAACGCGAACGGACACAAACGTTCGCGAAAACGACCGTTCGCCGCGGGCTCCATTGACTTCAATGGGAGGCGAATTTCGCAAACCTTTAGGTCGAATTTGCGGCCACGGGGTAATTATTAGGGGGTAGCACGTAGTCCCACCACCTGGACAATAGCATAATACATGTATGAGGTGAATTTGGGATCGATAACTACAAGCATTTTTTTTTTATTTGGGAAATTGTTCTGACAATTCAGGACTATGGAGCTAATGAAGGCAATGGAGGAGAGGGAAGGTCAGGGACCAGGGTAGGCAAACAAGAGGGTGCAGGAGATACAGAGCACTGACAGCAGCACCGTAATACAGAGCACTGACATCAGCACCGTGACATACAGCGCTGACAGCAGCTCCGTGACATACAGCGCTGACAGCAGCTCCGTGACATACAGCGCTGACAGCAGCTCCGTGACATACAGCGCTGACAGCAGCTCCGTGACATACAGCGCTGACAGCAGCTCCGTGACATACAGCGCTGACAGCAGCACCGTGACATACAGCGCTGACAGCAGCTCCGTGACATACAGCGCTGACAGCAGCTCCGTGACATACAGCGCTGACAGCAGCTCCGTGACATACAGCACTGACAGCAGCTCCGTGACATACAGCGCTGACAGCAGCTCCGTGACATACAGCGCTGACAGCAGCACCGTGACATACAGCGCTGACAGCAGCTCCGTGACATACAGCGCTGACAGCAGCTCCGTGACATACAGCGCTGACAGCAGCTCCGTGACATACAGCGCTGACAGCAGCTCCGTGACATACAGCGCTGACAGCAGCTCCGTGACATACAGCGCTGACAGCAGCTCCGTGACATACAGCGCTGACAGCAGCTCCGTGACATACAGCGCTGACAGCAGCTCCGTGACATACAGCGCTGACAGCAGCTCCGTGACATACAGCGCTGACAGCAGCTCCGTGACATACAGCGCTGACAGCAGCACCGTAAGCAGCCCCAGGAGGAAGTCAGCACAGCACAGGGATGGTGTGATCCCCTCATAATAAGAACCCCCAGGAGGAAGTCAGCACAGCACAGGGATGGTGGGAGCCCCTCATAATAAGAACACCCAGGAGGAAGTCAGCACAGCACAGGGATGGTGGGAACCCCTCATAATAAGCAGCCCCAGTAGAAATATGACACCGCTCAACCTCTTCAAAGAGGAGGGTAGGGGCATATAGTACGGTGTGCTTTTTTGGGTCAGGGAAGTGAGCCAAATGAATTAAGAAGGTCTGTGTGCTTGATTCCAAAAATTGTTTATAGACATATACATGGTCTACTGATCACATGTGTTGAATTCCTCCGAGATCCATGCCTCATTCATTTTTAGAAATGTGAGGTAGTTAACACTGTGGTGAGCTAGGCGAGTACGCTTATCGGTCACAATCCCCCCTGCTGCGCTGAACGTCCTTTCGGACAGGACACTGGATGAGGGGCAAGCCAACAGTTCGATTGCAAATTGGGCAAGCTCTGGCCAGAGGTCAAGCCTGCCCACCCAGTAGTCTAGGGGTTCATCACTCCTCAGAGCGTCCACATCGGCCGTTAACCCAATGTAGTCGGACACCTGACGGTCTAGGCGTTCCCTGATGCTGGATCCGGATGACACCTGTCGATGGGTCGGCTGAAAGAATGACCTCATATCCGAAGTCACCAACACATCTTCAAACCGGCCTCTTCTTGCAGGCGCTGTTGGATTGGTACCCGCAAATCCTTCTCTGGGAGTGGGAATTGCTCCTCTGCCAGCGCACGCAAAAGCAGAATGCAGCATTTCTCGAAGCAAGGCCTGGAAGTGCTGCATTCTGACAGCCCTCTGCGACGGCGGTAACATTTCCGCCATTTTGTGTTTGTACCGGGGGTCTAAGTACGTTGCCACCCAGTACTGGTCCTTGACCCTCATGCTTTTTATACGGGGGTCCCTATTAAAACACTGGAGCATGAAGGCCCCCATTTGCACTAAAGTGGAAGCGGTGTGGTGGCCTGGCTCCTGCTCATCATCCAGGATAATGTCGTCCTCTTCATTCTCCTCTCCCCATCCTCGCACAACAGGGATCCCAGAAAGGTTTAAAGCATGCTCTTCTTGCTCCTGCTCATCCGCCCCGGCACCATCCTCCTCTGACTCCTCATCAGACTCCTGTTGTTGACTTGTCTCAGATAGAGTAGCCCCCCCTGGGAATTCATCCAGCATTGCGACTTCCTCATCTTCCCGCTCCTGCTCCTCCACAGCCTGATCAATGACACGACGCAATGCACGCTCCAGAAAGAAGGCATAAGGTACCATGTCACTGATGGCGCCATGGCTGCGACTGACCAGTTTGGTGATCTCCTCAAATGGCCGCAGAAGTCTGCATGTGTCGCGCATGAGCAGCCACTGGCGCGGTGAAAAAAAACCCAGCTCCCCAGAACCGTTTCTTTCGCAGAGTTCATACAGGTAGACGTTAACTGCACGTTTCTGCTGGAGCAGCCTATCAAGCATATAGAAGGTTGAGTTCCATCGCGTCGGGCAATCGCAAATAAGACGTCTGACCGGCAGATGGTGTCGCCGCTGAATGTCAGCAAGGCGAGCCATGGCCGTGTAAGATCTTCTGAAATGGGCCGAGATTTTCCTTGCCTGCCGCAAGATGTCCTGGACCCCAGGGTATTTGACAAGGAATCGCTGCACGACCAAGTTTAAGACGTGTGCCATGCACGGCACGTGCGTGATTTTGCCCTGTTTCAATGCGCTAAGCAGATTGGCACCGTTGTCACACACCACTTTACCAACTGTCAAATTGAGCGGTGTTAGCCACTCATCTGCCTGTGAACGCAAAGCTGAAAGGAGTGCCGGGCCAGTGTGGCTCTTTGCTTCCAGGCACAACAGACGCAGCACGGCATGGCAACGTCTCACCTGGCATGTGGAATAGGTTCTGGGGAGCTTGGGCGGTGCAGTGGAAGAGACGCTAGCAGCGGAAAAGGAGGAGGCAGCTGAGGAGGAGAGGGAGGAGGATGGAGTAGGAGGAGGAGAAGAAGAGTCAGGCCTGCATGCAATCCGTGGCGGTAAAACCAAATCTACACGGGTGCCACGGGTTACATGCTTGACGGCCGTCAGAAGGTTCACCCAGTGGGCAGTAAAACTGATATACCTTCCCTGCCCGTGTTTGCTAGACCACGTGTCTGTGGTCAGATGTATCTTGGCACCGACACTGTGTGCCAGAGATACATTCACTTGCCGCTGAACATGGCCATATAGCTCTGGGATGCCCTTCTCTGAGAAATACTTCCTTCCTGGGACCTTCCATTGTGGTGTTCCAATGGCCACAAATTTGCGAAAGGCCTCCGAGTCCACCAGTTTATATGGCAGTAGTTGGCGGGCTATGAGTTCTGACAAGCCAGCCGCCAACCGTTGGGCAAGAGGGTTATCCGGCGTCATCATTTTTTTACGCTCAAACATTAGGCCCACGGAAGCCTGCCTTTTTGCAGAAAAATGTGAGCTTGGCGTGATGGAAGGTGGAGTGGAGGACAATTGTGAGGAGAGAGGAGAAGGAGAAGTAGAAGACGAGGCTGGACGGTGAGAGCCTGCAGTGTGGCTTTGTGTGTTCCGTTGCTCCCACTGGGCTCGGTGATGGCTGCTCATGTGCCTTCTTAAGGCGGTCGTCCCTAGGTGAGTATTGGGCTTACCGCGACTAACGCGTTGACTGCAAAGATTGCAGATGGCAACGCTATTGTCAGCAGCGGACACGTTAAAAAAAGCCCACACTGCGGAGCCATGTGCCGGTGTCCTGGGAGCGCCAGATGTGACCGTACATGGTCGATGACTCGCTCCTGATACATTTGCAGTCTGCTTTGTCCCTGCTGTGCAATGTAAGTCATTGCTGCTTCTCCTCCCTATCTGCTGGTCCATATCTCCCTCTGAACTCCCCTCCTCTTCCTCTCTTGTGGGCACCCACGTGACATCACTAGACACGTCATCATCAACGTCACCTTCCCCACCGCTATAAGTAGAGTAGGCAGCAACACCGGGGACCAACCTCCTCCTTGGGCTGATCTGGGTACTGGCGTCAGACTGCTGAGTAGCGCTTGTTGCTACCTCCTCTTCCTGATCCAATACCAAGAGTGGCTGCGCATCAGAAATGTCCTCTTGATATGGATCGGAAAATAATTCCAGTGACTCAAGCGGAAGGTATGTGGTGGTGGTGGTGGTGGTCGTGTTGTTGGTGGTAGTGTCTTTGGGGGTGCACATAGCAGAGAGTGAAGAAGAGGGTGCAGATCGAGAGGATGAGGAGGGTGCAGAAGAGTAAGGCTGAGCGAGCCACTCAACCAAGTCTGGTGCATCCTTTAAAGTAATTGAACGCACCTTCTGCAACTTCCCACTTTGGCTCAAGCCTGTTGCTCCTGCCCTACCCCTACCACCCCTGCGGAAGGGCCTGCCTCTTCCTCTGCATGTCATTTTTTAAATGACCCTGTGACAAAACTCTTAGTCCCTATACCGCTGAAGGACTGCTGCAGTATAGGTGAGCGGTCAGCAGTGGTGCACGTCAACCCTATCTATTGTGGACCTATAGCGGTCCTTACAGAACAGCAGACTGTACCGCACTCAAGCCTATGTACCGTAGCACCCTATACCAAGTTACCAGTCCTTATAAGAACTTTTGTGGACCAAGCAGGTTGTGTATTAGTGTTTAGCAGACTGTACGTCAGTCCCTATACCGCTGAAGGACTGCTGCAGTATAGGGCAGCGGTCAGCAGTGGTGCACGTCAACCCTATCTATTGTGGACCGATAGCGGTCCTTACAGAACAGCAGACTGTACCGCACTCAAGCCTATGTACCGTAGCACCCTATACCAAGTTACCAGTCCTTATAAGAACTTTTGTGGACCAAGCAGGTTGTGTGTTAGTGTTTAGCAGACTGTGCGTCAGTCCCTATACCGCTGAAGGACTGCTGCAGTATAGGGCAGCGGTCAGCAGTAGTGCACGGCAACCCTATGTATTGTGGACCGATAGCGGTCCTTACAGAACAGCAGACTGTAACGCACTCAGGCCTATGTACCGTAGCACCCTATACCAAGTTACCAGTCCTTATAAGAACTTTTGTGGACCAAGCAGGTTGTGTGTTAGTGATTAGCAGACTGTACGTCAGTCCCTATACCAATGAAGGACTGCTGCAGTATAGGGCAGCGGTCAGCAGTAGTGCACGGCAACCCTATGTATTGTGGACCGATAGCGGTCCTTACAGAACAGCAGACTGTAACGCACTCAGGCCTATGTACCGTAGCACCCTATACCAAGTTACCAGTCCTTATAAAAACTTTTGTGGACCAAGCAGGTTGTGTGTTAGTGTTTAGCAGACTGTGCGTCAGTCCCTATACCGCTGAAGGACTGCTGCAGTATAGGGCAGCGGTCAGCAGTGGTGCACGTCAACCCTATCTATTGTGGACCGATAGCGGTCCTTACAGAACAGCAGACTGTACCGCACTCAAGCCTATGTACCGTAGCACCCTATACCAAGTTACCAGTCCTTATAAGAACTTTTGTGGACCAAGCAGGTTGTGTATTAGTGTTTAGCAGACTGTACGTCAGTCCCTATACCGCTGAAGGACTGCTGCAGTATAGGGCAGCGGTCAGCAGTGGTGCACGTCAACCCTATCTATTGTGGACCGATAGCGGTCCTTACAGAACAGCAGACTGTACCGCACTCAAGCCTATGTACCGTAGCACCCTATACCAAGTTACCAGTCCTTATAAGAACTTTTGTGGAACAAGCAGGTTGTGTGTTAGTGATTAGCAGACTGTACGTCAGTCCCTATACCAATGAAGGACTGCTGCAGTATAGGGCAGCGGTCAGCAGTAGTGCACGGCAACCCTATGTATTGTGGACCGATAGCGGTCCTTACAGAACAGCAGACTGTACTGCACTCAGGCCTATGTACCGTAGCACCCTATACCAAGTTACCAGTCCTTATAAAAACTTTTGTGGACCAAGCAGGTTGTGTGTTAGTGTTTAGCAGACTGTGCGTCAGTCCCTATACCGCTGAAGGACTGCTGCAGTATAGGGCAGCGGTCAGCAGTAGTGCACGGCAACCCTATGTATTGTGGACCGATAGCGGTCCTTACAGAACAGCAGACTGTAACGCACTCAGGCCTATGTACCGTAGCACCCTATACCAAGTTACCAGTCCTTATAAGAACTTTTGTGGACCAAGCAGGTTGTGTGTTAGTGATTAGCAGACTGTACGTCAGTCCCTATACCAATGAAGGACTGCTGCAGTATAGGGCAGCGGTCAGCAGTAGTGCACGGCAACCCTATGTATTGTGGACCGATAGCGGTCCTTACAGAACAGCAGACTGTAACGCACTCAGGCCTATGTACCGTAGCACCCTATACCAAGTTACCAGTCCTTATAAAAACTTTTGTGGACCAAGCAGGTTGTGTGTTAGTGTTTAGCAGACTGTGCGTCAGTCCCTATACCGCTGAAGGACTGCTGCAGTATAGGGCAGCGGTCAGCAGTGGTGCACGTCAACCCTATCTATTGTGGACCGATAGCGGTCCTTACAGAACAGCAGACTGTACCGCACTCAAGCCTATGTACCGTAGCACCCTATACCAAGTTACCAGTCCTTATAAGAACTTTTGTGGACCAAGCAGGTTGTGTATTAGTGTTTAGCAGACTGTACGTCAGTCCCTATACCGCTGAAGGACTGCTGCAGTATAGGGCAGCGGTCAGCAGTGGTGCACGTCAACCCTATCTATTGTGGACCGATAGCGGTCCTTACAGAACAGCAGACTGTACCGCACTCAAGCCTATGTACCGTAGCACCCTATACCAAGTTACCAGTCCTTATAAGAACTTTTGTGGAACAAGCAGGTTGTGTGTTAGTGATTAGCAGACTGTACGTCAGTCCCTATACCAATGAAGGACTGCTGCAGTATAGGGCAGCGGTCAGCAGTAGTGCACGGCAACCCTATGTATTGTGGACCGATAGCGGTCCTTACAGAACAGCAGACTGTAACGCACTCAGGCCTATGTACCGTAGCACCCTATACCAAGTTACCAGTCCTTATAAGAACTTTTGTGGAACAAGCAGGTTGTGTGTTAGTGATTAGCAGACTGTACGTCAGTCCCTATACCAATGAAGGACTGCTGCAGTATAGGGCAGCGGTCAGCAGTAGTGCACGGCAACCCTATGTATTGTGGACCGATAGCGGTCCTTACAGAACAGCAGACTGTAACGCACTCAGGCCTATGTACCGTAGCACCCTATACCAAGTTACCAGTCCTTATAAGAACTTTTGTGGACCAAGCAGGTTGTGTGTTAGTGATTAGCAGACTGTACGTCAGTCCCTATACCAATGAAGGACTGCTGCAGTATAGGGCAGCGGTCAGCAGTAGTGCACGGCAACCCTATGTATTGTGGACCGATAGCGGTCCTTACAGAACAGCAGACTGTACTGCACTCAGGCCTATGTACCGTAGCACCCTATACCAAGTTACCAGTCCTTATAAGAACTTTTGTGGACCAAGCAGGTTGTGTGTTAGTGTTTAGCAGACTGTGCGTCAGTCCCTATACCGCTGAAGGACTGCTGCAGTATAGGGCAGCGGTCAGCAGTAGTGCACGGCAACCCTATGTATTGTGGACCGATAGCGGTCCTTACAGAACAGCAGACTGTAACGCACTCAGGCCTATGTACCGTAGCACCCTATACCAAGTTACCAGTCCTTATAAGAACTTTTGTGGACCAAGCAGGTTGTGTGTTAGTGATTAGCAGACTGTACGTCAGTCCCTATACCAATGAAGGACTGCTGCAGTATAGGGCAGCGGTCAGCAGTAGTGCACGGCAACCCTATGTATTGTGGACCGATAGCGGTCCTTACAGAACAGCAGACTGTAACGCACTCAGGCCTATGTACCGTAGCACCCTATACCAAGTTACCAGTCCTTATAAAAACTTTTGTGGACCAAGCAGGTTGTGTGTTAGTGTTTAGCAGACTGTGCGTCAGTCCCTATACCGCTGAAGGACTGCTGCAGTATAGGGCAGCGGTCAGCAGTAGTGCACGGCAACCCTATGTATTGTGGACCGATAGCGGTCCTTACAGAACAGCAGACTGTAACGCACTCAGGCCTATGTACCGTAGCACCCTATACCAAGTTACCAGTCCTTATAAGAACTTTTGTGGACCAAGCAGGTTGTGTGTTAGTGATTAGCAGACTGTACGTCAGTCCCTATACCAATGAAGGACTGCTGCAGTATAGGGCAGCGGTCAGCAGTAGTGCACGGCAACCCTATGTATTGTGGACCGATAGCGGTCCTTACAGAACAGCAGACTGTAACGCACTCAGGCCTATGTACCGTAGCACCCTATACCAAGTTACCAGTCCTTATAAGAACTTTTGTGGAACAAGCAGGTTGTGTGTTAGTGATTAGCAGACTGTACGTCAGTCCCTATACCAATGAAGGACTGCTGCAGTATAGGGCAGCGGTCAGCAGTAGTGCACGGCAACCCTATGTATTGTGGACCGATAGCGGTCCTTACAGAACAGCAGACTGTAACGCACTCAGGCCTATGTACCGTAGCACCCTATACCAAGTTACCAGTCCTTATAAGAACTTTTGTGGACCAAGCAGGTTGTGTGTTAGTGATTAGCAGACTGTACGTCAGTCCCTATACCAATGAAGGACTGCTGCAGTATAGGGCAGCGGTCAGCAGTAGTGCACGGCAACCCTATGTATTGTGGACCGATAGCGGTCCTTACAGAACAGCAGACTGTACTGCACTCAGGCCTATGTACCGTAGCACCCTATACCAAGTTACCAGTCCTTATAAAAACTTTTGTGGACCAAGCAGGTTGTGTGTTAGTGTTTAGCAGACTGTGCGTCAGTCCCTATACCGCTGAAGGACTGCTGCAGTATAGGGCAGCGGTCAGCAGTAGTGCACGGCAACCCTATGTATTGTGGACCGATAGCGGTCCTTACAGAACAGCAGACTGTAACGCACTCAGGCCTATGTACCGTAGCACCCTATACCAAGTTACCAGTCCTTATAAGAACTTTTGTGGACCAAGCAGGTTGTGTGTTAGTGATTAGCAGACTGTACGTCAGTCCCTATACCAATGAAGGACTGCTGCAGTATAGGGCAGCGGTCAGCAGTAGTGCACGGCAACCCTATGTATTGTGGACCGATAGCGGTCCTTACAGAACAGCAGACTGTACCGCACCCAAGCCTATGTACCGTAGCACCCTAGACAGACCAAGTTACCAGTCCTGATAAAGAGCTTTGTGGAACAAGTGAGTTGTGAATGATTAGCAGACTGCAGCAGAAGGGCAGCAGTCAAGTATAATATTCTTTCTATATTTGGAAGAAAGAATATTATACGTGTACAAGCCTATTCCCGTACCACTGATACCAGTCCTGAAAAGAACCTTTGTGGAACTAATAGTAACAGCAAGTCTTTAAAATTATCCTCACTGCCTGACACACTGCTTCCTGCCTGTCCCTATACAAATTGGCAAAAAAGAGTAGGCTGGAACGATTAGCTGGAACAGCTCTTTTGTGGACCTGATAGTAACAGCTAATGATGATGATGATGATGATGATGAAGAAAGACTAATCTGGCTGAGCTGTCCCTAAAATAGCAGCATACAGCGCTCTGTCCCTTTATCTAAACTGACAAAAGAAACTCAGGCTGCTGACCTAACACCTATACCAGTCCTGAAAAGAACTTTTGTGTACCAAATAGCTAGCGTTTTCTCTGTCCCTACTCCACACAGGATCCTTTCCCTACAGTGACAGAAGAAAGAATGTAAAATGGCCACCGGATCGGGTGTATTTATAGGTTAGGGGGAATGTCCAAGTGTCCATGAGCTGTCATGTCTCAATTGGTTGTCCTGTAACACATGATAAACGTGTCACGAAAGGTTAAAGTTCTTGTATACATTAAACACGTAAGTCCGCCGGGGCGAACGACGGAAAAAGGCGTTCGAACCCGCGGACGGCGAAAGTCGGAAATTCGCCGCGAAACGACCGCCGGGCGAACCGTTCGGCCATCACTATACAGGACAACCAATTGAGACATGACAGCTCATGGACACTTGGACATTCCCCCTAACCTATAAATACACCCGATCCGGTGGCCATTTTACATTCTTTCTTCTGTCACTGTAGGGAAAGGATCCTGTGTGGAGTAGGGACAGAGAAAACGCTAGCTATTTGGTACACAAAAGTTCTTTTCAGGACTGGTATAGGTGTTAGGTCAGCAGCCTGAGTTTCTTTTGTCAGTTTAGATAAAGGGACAGAGCGCTGTATGCTGCTATTTTAGGGACAGCTCAGCCAGATTAGTCTTTCTTCATCATCATCATCATCATCATCATTAGCTGTTACTATCAGGTCCACAAAAGAGCTGTTCCAGCTAATCGTTCCAGCCTACTCTTTTTTGCCAATTTGTATAGGGACAGGCAGGAAGCAGTGTGTCAGGCAGTGAGGATAATTTTAAAGACTTGCTGTTACTATTAGTTCCACAAAGGTTCTTTTCAGGACTGGTATCAGTGGTACGGTAATAGGCTTGTACACGTATAATATTCTTTCTTCCAAATATAGAAAGAATATTATACTTGACTGCTGCCCTTCTGCTGCAGTCTGCTAATCATTCACAACTCACTTGTTCCACAAAGCTCTTTATCAGGACTGGTAACTTGGTCTGTCTAGGGTGCTACGGTACATAGGCTTGGGTGCGGTACAGTCTGCTGTTCTGTAAGGACCGCTATCGGTCCACAATAGATAGGGTTGCCGTGCACTACTGCTGACCGCTGCCCTATACTGCAGCAGTCCTTCAGCGGTATAGGGACTGACGCACAGTCTGCTAAACACTAATACACAACCTGCTTGGTCCACAAAAGTTCTTATAAGGACTGGTAACTTGGTATAGGGTGCTACGGTACATAGGCCTGAGTGCGTTACAGTCTGCTGTTCTGTAAGGACCGCTATCGGTCCACAATACATAGGGTTGACGTGCACTACTGCTGACCGCTGCCCTATACTGCAGCAGTCCTTCAGCGGTATAGGGACTGACGCACAGTCTGCTAAACACTAACACACAACCTGCTTGGTCCACAAAAGTTCTTATAAGGACTGGTAACTTGGTATAGGGTGCTACGGTACATAGGCCTGAGTGCGTTACAGTCTGCTGTTCTGTAAGGACCGCTATCGGTCCACAATACATAGGGTTGCCGTGCACTACTGCTGACCGCTGCCCTATACTGCAGCAGTCCTTCATTGGTATAGGGACTGACGTACAGTCTGCTAATCACTAACACACAACCTGCTTGGTCCACAAAAGTTCTTATAAGGACTGGTAACTTGGTATAGGGTGCTACGGTACATAGGCCTGAGTGCGTTACAGTCTGCTGTTCTGTAAGGACCGCTATCGGTCCACAATACATAGGGTTGCCGTGCACTACTGCTGACCGCTGCCCTATACTGCAGCAGTCCTTCATTGGTATAGGGACTGACGTACAGTCTGCTAATCACTAACACACAACCTGCTTGGTCCACAAAAGTTCTTATAAGGACTGGTAACTTGGTATAGGGTGCTACGGTACATAGGCCTGAGTGCGTTACAGTCTGCTGTTCTGTAAGGACCGCTATCGGTCCACAATACATAGGGTTGCCGTGCACTACTGCTGACCGCTGCCCTATACTGCAGCAGTCCTTCATTGGTATAGGGACTGACGTACAGTCTGCTAATCACTAACACACAACCTGCTTGGTCCACAAAAGTTCTTATAAGGACTGGTAACTTGGTATAGGGTGCTACGGTACATAGGCCTGAGTGCGTTACAGTCTGCTGTTCTGTAAGGACCGCTATCGGTCCACAATACATAGGGTTGCCGTGCACTACTGCTGACCGCTGCCCTATACTGCAGCAGTCCTTCATTGGTATAGGGACTGACGTACAGTCTGCTAATCACTAACACACAACCTGCTTGGTCCACAAAAGTTCTTATAAGGACTGGTAACTTGGTATAGGGTGCTACGGTACATAGGCCTGAGTGCGTTACAGTCTGCTGTTCTGTAAGGACCGCTATCGGTCCACAATACATAGGGTTGCCGTGCACTACTGCTGACCGCTGCCCTATACTGCAGCAGTCCTTCAGCGGTATAGGGACTGACGCACAGTCTGCTAAACACTAACACACAACCTGCTTGGTCCACAAAAGTTTTTATAAGGACTGGTAACTTGGTATAGGGTGCTACGGTACATAGGCCTGAGTGCAGTACAGTCTGCTGTTCTGTAAGGACCGCTATCGGTCCACAATACATAGGGTTGCCGTGCACTACTGCTGACCGCTGCCCTATACTGCAGCAGTCCTTCAGCGGTATAGGGACTGACGTACAGTCTGCTAAACACTAATACACAACCTGCTTGGTCCACAAAAGTTCTTATAAGGACTGGTAACTTGGTATAGGGTGCTACGGTACATAGGCTTGAGTGCGGTACAGTCTGCTGTTCTGTAAGGACCGCTATCGGTCCACAATAGATAGGGTTGACGTGCACCACTGCTGACCGCTCACCTATACTGCAGCAGTCCTTCAGCGGTATAGGGACTGACGTACAGTCTGCTAATCACTAACACACAACCTGCTTGTTCCACAAAAGTTCTTATAAGGACTGGTAACTTGGTATAGGGTGCTACGGTACATAGGCCTGAGTGCAGTACAGTCTGCTGTTCTGTAAGGACCGCTATCGGTCCACAATACATAGGGTTGCCGTGCACTACTGCTGACCGCTGCCCTATACTGCAGCAGTCCTTCAGCGGTATAGGGACTGACGTACAGTCTGCTAAACACTAATACACAACCTGCTTGGTCCACAAAAGTTCTTATAAGGACTGGTAACTTGGTATAGGGTGCTACGGTACATAGGCTTGAGTGCGGTACAGTCTGCTGTTCTGTAAGGACCGCTATCGGTCCACAATAGATAGGGTTGACGTGCACCACTGCTGACCGCTCACCTATACTGCAGCAGTCCTTCAGCGGTATAGGGACTGACGTACAGTCTGCTAATCACTAACACACAACCTGCTTGTTCCACAAAAGTTCTTATAAGGACTGGTAACTTGGTATAGGGTGCTACGGTACATAGGCCTGAGTGCGTTACAGTCTGCTGTTCTGTAAGGACCGCTATCGGTCCACAATACATAGGGTTGCCGTGCACTACTGCTGACCGCTGCCCTATACTGCAGCAGTCCTTCAGCGGTATAGGGACTGACGTACAGTCTGCTAAACACTAATACACAACCTGCTTGGTCCACAAAAGTTCTTATAAGGACTGGTAACTTGGTATAGGGTGCTACGGTACATAGGCTTGAGTGCGGTACAGTCTGCTGTTCTGTAAGGACCGCTATCGGTCCACAATAGATAGGGTTGACGTGCACCACTGCTGACCGCTGCCCTATACTGCAGCAGTCCTTCAGCGGTATAGGGACTGACGTACAGTCTGCTAAACACTAATACACAACCTGCTTGGTCCACAAAAGTTCTTATAAGGACTGGTAACTTGGTATAGGGTGCTACGGTACATAGGCTTGAGTGCGGTACAGTCTGCTGTTCTGTAAGGACCGCTATAGGTCCACAATAGATAGGGTTGACGTGCACCACTGCTGACCGCTCACCTATACTGCAGCAGTCCTTCAGCGGTATAGGGACTAAGAGTTTTGTCACAGGGTCATTTAAAAAATGACATGCAGAGGAAGAGGCAGGCCCTTCCGCAGGGGTGGTAGGGGTAGGGCAGGAGCAACAGGCTTGAGCCAAAGTGGGAAGTTGCAGAAGGTGCGTTCAATTACTTTAAAGGATGCACCAGACTTGGTTGAGTGGCTCGCTCAGCCTTACTCTTCTGCACCCTCCTCATCCTCTCGATCTGCACCCTCTTCTTCACTCTCTGCTATGTGCACCCCCAAAGACACTACCACCAACAACACGACCACCACCACCACCACCACATACCTTCCGCTTGAGTCACTGGAATTATTTTCCGATCCATATCAAGAGGACATTTCTGATGCGCAGCCACTCTTGGTATTGGATCAGGAAGAGGAGGTAGCAACAAGCGCTACTCAGCAGTCTGACGCCAGTACCCAGATCAGCCCAAGGAGGAGGTTGGTCCCCGGTGTTGCTGCCTACTCTACTTATAGCGGTGGGGAAGGTGACGTTGATGATGACGTGTCTAGTGATGTCACGTGGGTGCCCACAAGAGAGGAAGAGGAGGGGAGTTCAGAGGGAGATATGGACCAGCAGATAGGGAGGAGAAGCAGGAATAACTTACATTGCACAGGAGGGACAAAGCAGACTGCAAATGTATCAGGAGCGAGTCATCGACCATGTACGGTCACATCTGGCGCTCCCAGGACACCGGCACATGGCTCCGCAGTGTGGGCTTTTTTTAACGTGTCCGCTGCTGACAATAGCGTTGCCATCTGCAATCTTTGCAGTCAACGCGTTAGTCGCGGTAAGCCCAATACTCACCTAGGGACGACCGCCTTAAGAAGGCACATGAGCAGCCATCACCGAGCCCAGTGGGAGCAACGGAACACACAAAGCCACACTGCAGGCTCTCACCGTCCAGCCTCGTCTTCTACTTCTCCTTCTCCTCTCTCCTCACAATTGTCCTCCACTCCACCTTCCATCACGCCAAGCTCACATTTTTCTGCAAAAAGGCAGGCTTCCGTGGGCCTAATGTTTGAGCGTAAAAAAATGATGACGCCGGATAACCCTCTTGCCCAACGGTTGGCGGCTGGCTTGTCAGAACTCATAGCCCGCCAACTACTGCCATATAAACTGGTGGACTCGGAGGCCTTTCGCAAATTTGTGGCCATTGGAACACCACAATGGAAGGTCCCAGGAAGGAAGTATTTCTCAGAGAAGGGCATCCCAGAGCTATATGGCCATGTTCAGCGGCAAGTGAATGTATCTCTGGCACACAGTGTCGGTGCCAAGATACATCTGACCACAGACACGTGGTCTAGCAAACACGGGCAGGGAAGGTATATCAGTTTTACTGCCCACTGGGTGAACCTTCTGACGGCCGTCAAGCATGTAACCCGTGGCACCCGTGTAGATTTGGTTTTACCGCCACGGATTGCATGCAGGCCTGACTCTTCTTCTCCTCCTCCTACTCCATCCTCCTCCCTCTCCTCCTCAGCTGCCTCCTCCTTTTCCGCTGCTAGCGTCTCTTCCACTGCACCGCCCAAGCTCCCCAGAACCTATTCCACATGCCAGGTGAGACGTTGCCATGCCGTGCTGCGTCTGTTGTGCCTGGAAGCAAAGAGCCACACTGGCCCGGCACTCCTTTCAGCTTTGCGTTCACAGGCAGATGAGTGGCTAACACCGCTCAATTTGACAGTTGGTAAAGTGGTGTGTGACAACGGTGCCAATCTGCTTAGCGCATTGAAACAGGGCAAAATCACGCACGTGCCGTGCATGGCACACGTCTTAAACTTGGTCGTGCAGCGATTCCTTGTCAAATACCCTGGGGTCCAGGACATCTTGCGGCAGGCAAGGAAAATCTCGGCCCATTTCAGAAGATCTTACACGGCCATGGCTCGCCTTGCTGACATTCAGCGGCGACACCATCTGCCGGTCAGACGTCTTATTTGCGATTGCCCGACGCGATGGAACTCAACCTTCTATATGCTTGATAGGCTGCTCCAGCAGAAACGTGCAGTTAACGTCTACCTGTATGAACTCTGCGAAAGAAACGGTTCTGGGGAGCTGGGTTTTTTTTCACCGCGCCAGTGGCTGCTCATGCGCGACACATGCAGACTTCTGCGGCCATTTGAGGAGATCACCAAACTGGTCAGTCGCAGCCATGGCGCCATCAGTGACATGGTACCTTATGCCTTCTTTCTGGAGCGTGCATTGCGTCGTGTCATTGATCAGGCTGTGGAGGAGCAGGAGCGGGAAGATGAGGAAGTCGCAATGCTGGATGAATTCCCAGGGGGGGCTACTCTATCTGAGACAAGTCAACAACAGGAGTCTGATGAGGAGTCAGAGGAGGATGGTGCCGGGGCGGATGAGCAGGAGCAAGAAGAGCATGCTTTAAACCTTTCTGGGATCCCTGTTGTGCGAGGATGGGGAGAGGAGAATGAAGAGGACGACATTATCCTGGATGATGAGCAGGAGCCAGGCCACCACACCGCTTCCACTTTAGTGCAAATGGGGGCCTTCATGCTCCAGTGTTTTAATAGGGACCCCCGTATAAAAAGCATGAGGGTCAAGGACCAGTACTGGGTGGCAACGTACTTAGACCCCCGGTACAAACACAAAATGGCGGAAATGTTACCGCCGTCGCAGAGGGCTGTCAGAATGCAGCACTTCCAGGCCTTGCTTCGAGAAATGCTGCATTCTGCTTTTGCGTGCGCTGGCAGAGGAGCAATTCCCACTCCCAGAGAAGGATTTGCGGGTACCAATCCAACAGCGCCTGCAAGAAGAGGCCGGTTTGAAGATGTGTTGGTGACTTCGGATATGAGGTCATTCTTTCAGCCGACCCATCGACAGGTGTCATCCGGATCCAGCATCAGGGAACGCCTAGACCGTCAGGTGTCCGACTACATTGGGTTAACGGCCGATGTGGACGCTCTGAGGAGTGATGAACCCCTAGACTACTGGGTGGGCAGGCTTGACCTCTGGCCAGAGCTTGCCCAATTTGCAATCGAACTGTTGGCTTGCCCCTCATCCAGTGTCCTGTCCGAAAGGACGTTCAGCGCAGCAGGGGGGATTGTGACCGATAAGCGTACTCGCCTAGCTCACCACAGTGTTAACTACCTCACATTTCTAAAAATGAATGAGGCATGGATCTCGGAGGAATTCAACACATGTGATCAGTAGACCATGTATATGTCTATAAACAATTTTTGGAATCAAGCACACAGACCTTCTTAATTCATTTGGCTCACTTCCCTGACCCAAAAAAGCACACCGTACTATATGCCCCTACCCTCCTCTTTGAAGAGGTTGAGCGGTGTCATATTTCTACTGGGGCTGCTTATTATGAGGGGTTCCCACCATCCCTGTGCTGTGCTGACTTCCTCCTGGGTGTTCTTATTATGAGGGGCTCCCACCATCCCTGTGCTGTGCTGACTTCCTCCTGGGGGTTCTTATTATGAGGGGCTCCCACCATCCCTGTGCTGTGCTGACTTCCTCCTGGGGGTTCTTATTATGAGGGGATCACACCATCCCTGTGCTGTGCTGACTTCCTCCTGGGGCTGCTTACGGTGCTGCTGTCAGCGCTGTATGTCACGGAGCTGCTGTCAGCGCTGTATGTCACGGAGCTGCTGTCAGCGCTGTATGTCACGGAGCTGCTGTCAGCGCTGTATGTCACGGAGCTGCTGTCAGCGCTGTATGTCACGGAGCTGCTGTCAGCGCTGTATGTCACGGAGCTGCTGTCAGCGCTGTATGTCACGGAGCTGCTGTCAGCGCTGTATGTCACGGAGCTGCTGTCAGCGCTGTATGTCACGGTGCTGCTGTCAGCGCTGTATGTCACGGAGCTGCTGTCAGCGCTGTATGTCACGGAGCTGCTGTCAGTGCTGTATGTCACGGAGCTGCTGTCAGCGCTGTATGTCACGGAGCTGCTGTCAGCGCTGTATGTCACGGAGCTGCTGTCAGCGCTGTATGTCACGGTGCTGCTGTCAGCGCTGTATGTCACGGAGCTGCTGTCAGCGCTGTATGTCACGGAGCTGCTGTCAGTGCTGTATGTCACGGAGCTGCTGTCAGCGCTGTATGTCACGGAGCTGCTGTCAGCGCTGTATGTCACGGAGCTGCTGTCAGCGCTGTATGTCACGGTGCTGCTGTCAGCGCTGTATGTCACGGAGCTGCTGTCAGCGCTGTATGTCACGGAGCTGCTGTCAGCGCTGTATGTCACGGAGCTGCTGTCAGCGCTGTATGTCACGGAGCTGCTGTCAGCGCTGTATGTCACGGAGCTGCTGTCAGCGCTGTATGTCACGGTGCTGATGTCAGTGCTCTGTATTACGGTGCTGCTGTCAGTGCTCTGTATCTCCTGCACCCTCTTGTTTGCCTACCCTGGTCCCTGACCTTCCCTCTCCTCCATTGCCTTCATTAGCTCCATAGTCCTGAATTGTCAGAACAATTTCCCAAATAAAAAAAAAATGCTTGTAGTTATCGATCCCAAATTCACCTCATACATGTATTATGCTATTGTCCAGGTGGTGGGACTACGTGCTACCCCCTAATAATTACCCCGTGGCCGCAAATTCGACCTAAAGGTTTGCGAAATTCGCCTCCCATTGAAGTCAATGGAGCCCGCGGCGAACGGTCGTTTTCGCGAACGTTTGTGCCCGTTCGCGTTTCGCGTTCGCGAAACGTCCCGTCGGAAGTTCGTCCATCACTAGTTGAGACACACTTGACTGGCCAATTGATGCTATCCCTCAAAAAACCGTGGGTGGGCTGGGTGTACCAGGCACCGTATGCCACTAACTCTAGAGGGATTGCGGTGCTAGTGGCCAAGACTGTCCAGTTCTCTTTGCTTACTATCAAATCTGACCCGCAAGGCCGGTTCCTTTTCTTACACGCTAGGGTGGGTGGTCTAGAGACATTGATATTGGCGATATACATACCGCCGCCTTTCCAGTTCGCTGTTCTCACAGAAGGGCTGGCGTTCATGGCTCAATTCCCCACAATACCAGCTATTTGGCTGGGGGATTTTAACAATGTGATGGACAGAGCGCTGGATAGGTTGCAGGCAGTCCCGATGAACCCATCTACACACTCGGGCACCCGTTTTGGGAAATTTCTCACTGAGCTGTCCCTAGTGGACACTTGGAGACACTGTCACCCTACTGATAAGGTTTTTTCTTGTTTCTCCGCGACGTACGACAGCATGTCCCGTATTGACCTTATCCTTATTTCCCGGTCCCTTCTTCCATTGCTGGGGGGGTGGGGTTCTGCCCCCGAGTGCTCTCGGATCACTCACCCTATTAGATCGAGGTCTCCATTGATTCCCTACCCTCAACATATAGTTGGAGACTCAATCCCTTTTGGTTAACAGTAGTCCCAGATTTGGAGGAGGCGGGCGGTGAGTGGGATGTGTTTTTTCAGGCCAACATGGGCACGGCCCCTTTTGAGGTTGTGTGGGACGCATTTAAATCTCACGCCCGTATGACACTAGCCCACCTCATAGCCAGATACAGGAAGACCTCTTCCCAAGTGGTTCACCAGGCAGAACAGGCTCTAACAACGGCTGAGCTGGAGTTTTCTAATGACCCCTCCCCCCTTAACGCCGATAAACTAAAACTGCAGACCCGTATTGTGAATAATCTTTTATTTGAAAAGCCGAACGGAAGATTTTTTACAATAAGCAAAGAGCATATGAGTTTGGGGAGCGGGCGGGGCGGCTCTTGGCCTACCTGGCGCACCTGGACCACAGGCCACCGACGGTGGTCTCTCTTCGCTCCCCGACCGGAGACTTGATTACAGATCCCGATGCGGTGGCGGGAGAGTTTCGCTCCTTCTTCGCATCCCTATACTCCTCTACCAATGACAGATCCCAGGAGGACATTGAAACGTTTCTAGCTGGTATAGAACTACCCACATTGACAAGACCCCAAGTAGACTTGCTTGACGCCCCCATTACTGAGGATGACATAATTAATGCCATATCTCACCTTAAGCCCTCCAAGGCCCTGGCTCGGACGGCCTGCCCCTCGAATTTTACACTACATACCGGGCGGCACTTCTCCCTAGATTGCAGGAACTATTCTCCCACATCTACTCCACCGGTGTCCTACCACAGACCATGCACGAGGCATATATCGTATTGATACCGAAGCCCGGCAAAAATCCCGAACTCCCGGAAAACTATCGCCCAATATCCCTCCTCCAATTGGATATTAAAATCCTTGCCAAAATCCTGGCGCTCCGGCTGAATGGGGTGATTTTGACCCTCATTCACCCGGACCAGACAGGGTTCATGCCTTCCTACAATACTGCACATAACCTCCGTAGGCTCCATATGCACCTGCAGGCTACCCACGATCAGATGGGGTCCAGGGTGGTGGTGTCGTTGGACGCCGCCAAAGCCTTCGACTCCGTGGAGTGGAGGTACCTATGGGGCTGCCTGGGGAGATTCGGCTTTGGGCCCAAATTCACCAACTGGATACGCCTGTTATACCAGAGCCCTAGTGCTAGGGTTCTTGTTAACGGCAGGGTCTCGGAGGCTTTCCCCCTGTCCAGGGGGACGCGTCAAGGGTGCCCTCTATCGCCCCTCCTGTATGCGATTGCAGTGGAGCCCCTCGCCTCTGCGTTGCGTACGCATCCTGGAATAGGAGGACTGCGGCATGGTCAGCTACATAACAAAATTAGTCTCTACGCTGATGACATGCTGCTGTACCTTGCGGACTCTGGCCCATCTCTACAGGCAGCCCTGGACACCATTAGTGTATTCGGCGACTACTCGGGGCTGCGCATTAATTGGGATAAATCCCAGATCCTCCCCATAGATTTTGGCCCTCCCACGGCGGGACAGGCTTCCTCCCCCCTTATCCGGGTAAGTTCCCTGAAATATTTGGGTATCATGATTACCCGCTCCCCCGCAGACTTTACTAGGCTCAACATAGAACCTTTGATTGCGACCCTTAAAACCAAAACACAAACATGGGCTAAACTCCCCCTTGGGATATTGGGCCGTATCAACCTGATAAAAATGATTATACTCCCTCAATTTTTATATGTCCTCTGGCATGCTCCAATATATTTACCCCTTTGAACCTTTAAAGACATTGAAGCGATCCTTAACTCCTTTGTGTGGGGGCGGAACCGGCATAAATTGTCCTGGCAAATATTAAAACGTCCCACCGACTTAGGCGGCGCGGCGTTACCCGACTTCAACCTGTATTACCTGGCTGCACAACTTTCTCACTTCTTTCATTTAGACAAACAGGACAAGGAACGGTATCTGACCCTAGTGTGTTCTTCCTTGTCTGCTGTGTACACCCACCCCTATCAAGTGCTATTTAAAACTCCAATAGACCCGGAGGCGCTGCGTAATCGCCAGGGTCTGCTACATACCCATTGCAGAATATGGGAATTGGTGGGGCGCAGGCTGGAACGACCCGCTACGCACTCGCATACCCCCTTATGGCATAATCCGGGACTACAAGAACTATTGTCAATACCAGACTGTGGCCTGTGGTTATCCAGGGGTGTGGCATACCTCTCAGATGTTTATAATAATCAGGTTCTTAAATCTTTCCAACAGCTTAAAGATGAATTCCACGTCCCCAACCACATGTTCTTTAGATTTCTCCAGCTTCGGCACGCCCTTCAGACCCAATTTCGGGACCATCCCCCGAATCTGGAACGTACGAGCATTCTAGACACCTTGCTGGGACAGAACCCCTCCAAACTAATCTCCCTCTTCTACAATGATCTTCTCCGTCTCCGAGCAACCGCCTCTGCATACAAACTGAGGGATAGATGGGTCGGGGATGTGGGACTGTTGGAGGATGAGGAATGGGAGGATGCATTGAATGCATGTAAAAAGGTGTCTACCAAACTCCCTGATCGCCTGACCCAAATGTACATCATTCACAGGGCCTATATAACCCCATCCCGCCTCGCTCAGTTTAATCCGGCACAGGACCCCAACTGCCCTAGGTGCAACGGATCGCCCGGTACCTTTTTTTACCTGTTGTGGTCCTGTCCGGTAATACATGATTACTGGTCCCACATTGTTAAATTTATACACGATAAGATGGGATCCCCCCTGACCATGTGCCCCAAACAATGTTTATTGAGGATATTCCCAGATCCAGATTTTGATAAGCCCCATATTACTTTTCTACAGGAGGTACTATTTATTGCCAGGTTATTGGTGGCAAGGAAATGGATGAGAGAGACGCCCCCGAGTATACAAGAATGGATAGCTACCATTAATGGTGTCCTTCTATATAAGAAGGAAATATACACACACAGGGGCTGCCCAGCTAAATACGGGAAAATTTGGGACATATGGTTAAATAATGCAGCTACTTGCAACGCCATAGAGGTCGATCCCTAACCCCAAATGTGTTAGCCCTTTAGAGTGTTCAGCCTGCTTGTTTTCCCCCTCCTCCCCCTCCCCTCCCCAGGACTTACCGCATTGATGCTTTGTAGCTCCTTTACCGATCTGCCTCAGTGCAGTGCTCTAACTCCTATTTCTGTGACCCTGTTAATAGCTCTTCAAGGTACCCTCTCCATCCGTTTGGTCTCTGATACCTCCTGCTCCCATCCAGCATGATGTATTTTTGATGTATCTCTGCTTTATTTGCCTACTGTATGTATTTTGTACCCTGTACTTGCGGTTCTTCTCAACTCAATAAACACTTTCTTTGTAAAAAAAAAAGACTCTGGTTTGAACAGATTTAGGAGAGTTATTCCTAAGAATTACAGGACTACAAAATAAAAGCCAGATTTCCATGCAAAATAATTGTACCGCTTTCAGCACCTAATTCCAGACTGAATCATACCGCCAGGGAGGTTAAAGAACATTTGAAATATTTCATCAACATTTTCCTTATGTACAAGGGGAATCTGTAGGATCATCCGGCATTTGCAATAGGAACCCTATACCATCTAGAGAGAATCTTTTTATTTTTTTTATTTTTTTTATATGAACTTTTATTGAGACAGAAAGAAAGAATAGGCACATACAATAAGCGACTGATTGCTCCAGAACATGAGCATCACAGCACAATAAACAGAGCGACAACAGTACATTGATTGCATTAATGGAGTTACAAGCTTCCTAGTGCATATCAGAAGATTGTCTGAAAAGTACCTGCAACCCAACCTATTAGTCATCGTTCGTGGGGGTATGGAAAGCAAGGAAACAGTCAGGGTAAGAGCATCCCCCACTGTACCAAGTACTGGAGTAGCAACTGTAACGTTAAATAAGTATCTGAGTATGGATATGCCATTTAAAACCGAAGAAAGACAAGAAAAATAGCAAAAAACATAAACTAAACTGTAAGATCATAATAAGTGCTCCAGGGGGCGTGGTCTGGACGCTGAGGAGAATGGCAGCCTAACTAGCGTGCTCCTGCTGTAACGGATGGAAAACAGCAAATACCGGAGGTAAACTCGAACCCGCAATACACAGACCGACATGGGAACATCTTCCCGTGGATCCTCTACGTCCCGATCCAGATATCCTCGAGATATGTCTCACGGAGCGGGACAAAACATCCCCGAGATGTTCCGGGCCCAGGCCAGCAATATGGCGTCCTCACGAGGCTCGCCTTCACCTCAGAGCACCACGCGTACTACACGGCCATCCCAGGCTACTGGCGAGATTGTACTCGAGCCGCAACATCACCCCAGCCTTACCGATCTCAGGTCAGTGGCGGATGATATAAAACACACACTAACGGCGGCCATATCGGAGCTCCGCATTGACATTCAAACAATTGCGAGCAGAGTCCAAGATGTCGAACACAGAACCGCACAACATTCCACGGTAATTCGTCGGTCCTGCCAGGTCATAGATGCTCATACCCTACAACTCAGAGATCTAAACCGCCACATGGAGGACCTCGACAACCGCGGTAGACGACACAACCTTCGTCTCCGCGGACTCCCTGAATCGATCGAAGCCGATCGTTTGAGACCCGAAGTAACGAGCCTGTTCAATTCTATCCTGGATCGTGACCCTCTCACCCCTATAGGATTGGAGCGCATTCATCGTGCCCTACGACCACGAGGCAAGGAGACGGACCCCCCCAGGGATGTGGTCTGTTGTGTGATTGACTACCAACTTAAGGAGGACATCCTTAGACAAGCGCGGGTGAAACACCCGCTGATGTACGAAGATACAGAGATTCGTTTGTTCCAGGATCTATCCTCCATTACGCTTCAACGCCGCAAGGAATTACGCCCGCTTTTGGAAGTTTTACGAGCTAAGGACATACAATATAGATGGAAGTACTCATTTGCGTTGTCTGCTTCCGCGCAAGGCCGTTCGGCTTTGCTTAGAGTCCCGGAGGATCTTCGCCGCTTTTGTACCACCCTGGAGATCCCCTACACGGAAGTACCGGATTGGTACGCGGAGTTCCGTCCGCAAACCGGGAGACGCCACCAGCAAGATCACGAACCGATGGAAGTTCAGGAACATCGTAATCGAAGACAACGTTCGCCTTCCGCAGATCAACTTCACGGCTCCCGAAACGACCCTAACCACAACACCAGTCCGATGAAGGCGCCGCACACAAGAAGAGCTCGTCGGGATCGTTGATCAGATACAGAGATATCTTAATCCTCTCATAGAGCTACTAAGCGGGACTCTTCACTCAGTTTATTGGTACCTCTTTCCCATCGTATTTTTGGCCCGAGTTTTTTCTTTTTCGTTAGGGCCACAGTATACCTCGGGGACCTATTGTTGGCAAATTCGTTCGTTTTTTTTTTTTTTTTTTTTTTTTTTTTTTTAGTGTGCCCAGAGACTGTTACCTGTAGCCTAGACCAAGACTTTTATGTTGTTCCATGTTACAATCCTAGATGCTAGGGGGTAATCCACATGGACCCAATGCATTGACCCATGGATGACTCTCCTATCCAGTAAACGCACATAACTTTCCACTCAGGTATCGTATGTTACCCCAGACCTGTTTTATGTTTTCATTAAGTACTCACTTGGAAGGGTGACCGTCCGCTTACATTCCTTTCCTCTCACAATTATGCGATGTGGTCCCTGTGGATTGCCCCTCTCTCCAGTCTTTCCCTGTTACCAAGATTGGGGAAAATTCTAACTTCTGTGTTAAAGATATGGGATGATCTCATTGACCCCTCTCTCCACTGGATTCCCTGATGCTAACGTGAGTTTGGGGATACCTCACTCCTGATAACCACTCGGATACCTATTGGGCCCCCGGGCATCGGGGAGGATTAATGAACAAACCCAGCCCCATCTGGGGTCTATACTAGCTTCCTCAATTCCCCGCTAGGATGAGGCCGGTCTTATGCACTTCCCTTCCTCTTCATGAGGGAGACGCAAATATGCAACCTAGGTATTGAATTAATCCTGAGGGATTACATCCCATATCTCATTGCCTCACAACATCATCACAGGCCAGTTACACCTATGAGCCTATATTATTTAATACACAACAGCTTCACTAATACAGTCTTTGGAGAAGTGTATCCAGAGTTGGGTCCTTGCCTCGTCCCCGAGGTTTCTTTAGTTCAGTTAAGGAAAGAGCTAGTTTGATTTTTTTTCTCTTCTACCATAAGATACCTGCTTAGCCTGACAACCGTACTTTAGTTTGAATTTTGAAGTTTATTACCTGGCTAGTTCTGATACAGTATAACCCATTTTACATAACCTGTTGTATTTTATGGTTCTGTATCTTTTTCGTTCAATGTTCCTTATCCTTGATAATGATCTATGCATGATTGTTCCAACTAGATCACTCAGATAAATATTACTTGCCACCAGGATTGCACCCCTTGTCTACAGTCCTGATATATCGCTCTTGCGCATGCCTGCAGATGAAGTGCCTTTTACTCTGGTTAGATATATATGCCATAGCTTAATCCTTCTTTTTTTTTCTTTTAATTGTATTGCCAAAGATCTAGATTGTCTCTATGCAGATTACATTTCTCTCTCCTCCGAATTTAGCATTCATATCCTTCCCTCCGTTCAGCTGCTAGCATCTCTTAATTTTGTATTTATACTCCTCAATAACTCAGATTACGTCTCACACAGAGATATCCTGTTCAGCCCTATCGCTTTACTAACCATCAGTTATTGGATCATCTCACACCCGTCAAGGTTTTACCCTGTGCATAGTATTTACGACACAGGGCACAGCGAGCTGGTTCTCGCTATAAACCTTTGAAGAATCAATTATTACGCTAGTCTCGTCCGCACTTCTCTATAACCCACGAGTGTAAGTTCCTTCGAGACTAGTTCCCCCCCCTTTTTTCCCACCCTATTTCTCCCCTACCTCCTCTGTCTCCTTCCTCCTCTAGTGTTAATTCTACGCAAACGTAATACAATTTCTTTTAGCTAGTCTTTTTGTCGACCCCAGTCATCGAATATTAAGGGAATTCTATCGAACTCCTCACAAATCCTAAGATATAATGACCTCCCCTTCCTGCAAGCCACACTCCATGGCACTCTCGCTGAAGCTGGTCTCCATTAATGCTAAAGGCCTTAACATACCGGAAAAGAGATCCCAGCTCCTGCGGGAGTGTCATAAATTGAAAGCGAACATAATATTTACACAGGAAACGCATTTTCAGACAGCCAAAACTCCTAAATTTTCCGATAAAAACTTCCCCACGATTTTTCATTCGACGAACAGCCACTCCAAATCCAAAGGTGTGTCGACCCTTATCTGTAAAAACACACCCTTTCAACTAATAGACTCACTAAGAGACACGGAAGGGAGATACTTGTTTCTTAAAGGGACCATTTACTCCAAACCAATAACTATCGCCAATATATACTCTCCTAACACAAAACAAGTCACATTTTTCCGCTCTGTTTGTGACCTTTTAGCTTCCTTCTCATCAGGCATTCTCATTCTCGGGGGAGACTTTAATGTCCCCCTGAACCCTATTTTAGATTCCTCCTCTGGTTCCTCGGCTTTGCCATACAAAGCCTTGAAACAAATCAAATTGCAACTTCAAAACATCCTGCTGCATGATACCTGGAGAACGCTGAACCCACAGGGAAAAGACTACACATACTTCTCCCCTATTCACCAAAAATATTCCCGAATTGACTACTTCTTTATTTCACAACCTGACCTTCCTCTTCTGACTAAGACCACGATAGAACCGATGACTTTTTCTGACCACCATCCGATCACCATCCTTCTAGAATTTCCTGAAACCGTAACCAAGTCTAAAGCGTGGAGACTTAATCCCTCTTTGCTCAAAGATCCAATCAATGTAGCCAGAATAAACACTTGTCTTACAGATTATTTTAGACTTAATGCCATTCCAGGCACCTCCACTTTAATGCAATGGGAAGCCCATAAAGCTGTAATTCGAGGGGAACTTATCAAATTATCCTCTCTTCTTAAAAAGGAACGCCAGACCAAAATAGCAACACTTATGTCCCAAATCCGCATGTTGGAAGCATCACACAAACAGACCCTTGCACTGCAGACCTACCAAGCACTGACCCAAGCCAGGAAACAGCTATTGGAAGAACTTAACTTGAACACCAGGAGAAAATATGTCCTCAGGAATAAACTCTTTTATGAGAAGGGTAATAAAGTAGGCTCCCTCCTGGCTAGAGCAGTGCAAAGCAAGAAAAGTAACTCGACTGTTCATCACATTACTGACAATCAGGGCAAGGCTCACACATCAAACGAAGCGATAGCCCAAAAATTTGAAGAATATTACCAAACACTCTATAACATTCCTTCTAGACCCACTAAGCCCAGTAGTTTAGACGCAAGGAAGCATGCTATTGACGAATTCCTTGCCAAATTTGGCCCGAAATGTATTTCCCAGGAAAATGCCCAAAAGCTAAATGTTCCCTTATCGGAAGAAGAATTCGACAGAGCAGTCAAAGAGATGAAGGTCGGGAAAGCACCAGGCCCAGACGGCCTTCCTTTGACATACTACAAATCGTTTACAGACATACTTAAACCCCGCTTTCTCTCAGCTTATAGATCCTTTGCTTCTACTTCTCGTACCCCCCCTCATATGCTTGAAGCACACATCACAGTAATACCAAAAGAGGACAAAGATCCCTCCCTGGTAACGAATTACCGCCCCATATCACTCATTAATGTGGATGTCAAGATTTATGCTAAAATCTTAGCGAACCGCTTGTTGCCACTTCTCCCGTCTTTGATCTCTTTGGATCAGGTGGGCTTTATCCCGGGACGGGAAGGTAGGGATAATACTATTAAAGCCCTAAACATCCACCACTGGCTAACCTCTGCCAATAAACAAGGATTTTTTCTTTCCCTGGATGCCGAGAAGGCGTTTGACAGGGTGGCCTGGGACTACATGGACTCGGTCCTCAAAGCAATAGGTTTACCGGATTTGTTTCTCTCATATGTTCGGGCCCTGTACTCCCAACCGACCGCCAGAGTGCGAGTCAATGGTCACCTGTCAAACGCCTTCCGGCTCCAAAATGGTACCAGGCAGGGTTGCCCCCTCTCACCTCTACTCTTTGTTCTCACTCTCGAACCCCTCCTCAATAAACTAAAACTTAATCCAGATATTACTGGCATCTCAATCAACACACGCATCTACAAATTAGCAGCTTTTGCGGATGACCTCCTCCTCTTCTTAACCAACCCGCATGTCTCTATCCCCAATCTTCTATCCGACTTGGAGCTATACCAATCTATCTCAAACCTTAAAATAAATTACTCCAAATCCATTGCCCTGAATGTAACGCTCCCTGCAGAGATGGTAGCGCAATGTCAAGCGAATTTCCCCTTCAATTGGGCCAAACATTCAATCACCTACTTGGGAATTAAAATACCGACGTCCCTTTCGAATCTTTTTAAGGAAAACTTTCTTCCAGCATTGCAAAGTACCAAATCAGACCTTAAAAATTGGAGATCTTTAAATGTGTCCTGGTTTGGTAGAGCCGCACTCCTTAAAATGACAATTTTACCTAGATTCCTTTATTTAATGCAATCCATTCCGATTAGCATACCATCGTCCTTTTTCCTTTCTTTTCGACAAGCCTGCTCTGCCTTCATATGGCAAAACAAAAAGCCAAGAATACAATTCACACGTCTTACCCTTCCAAAAATCAAAGGAGGAATTGCTCTTCCTGACCTACGGCGATACTACTGGGCTACACACTTAGCCAGGATTGTGGACTGGAATGTCCATCACAAGGTTAAAGATTGGGTACCACTTGAGCACTCTATTTCTACACAGTCTCTTCGGTTACTACCCTGGATACGACCACGACATATACCGGTACAGCATATGCAACATCCATTGATTGGGCCCACACTATCCGTTATCCACAAAGCATTGAAAACAATATATCCGCACCCATGGTTGAGCCCACTTACTCCACTGAGGGACAACCCCGATTTCCCTCCTGGCATGAGCCCCAACTATTTGGCCAACTCCTGGCCCCACACAGAACTCACTGCTAGACAATTTTTCAACAGGAGAAGGACCCTCAGAACTCTGGCTGATCTGAATACCATGGCTTCCCCCACCCACATTTCCGACTGGACGTATAGACAAATCCACCACTTTTTGACTAACCGACTCAACACAGACTATTGGACGAGAGATCCGAACACCCTAGAAAGCCTATGTACACAACACGAACCACAAAGACATCTCATCTCCATTCTCTATACATTTCTCTTCAGGGACAACTCAGCGTTCTCCAGCAAGCCCTATTCCTCATGGGAGCAGGATTTAGCTATCAAACTCTCTGAGTCGGAGTGGGAAACCATATGTACCTATATTCTCAAAGGATCCCTTAATGTAGCGGTTCAAGAGGGAGGATACAAAATCCTCTCCAAATGGTACAGAACCCCCTCCCTGCTTCACAAATTCTCAGATACCATCTCCAACTTATGTTGGCGCTGCGGCAAAGCAGAAGGAACCATGCTCCACATTTGGTGGTCGTGTCCTGCCCTTTCTGGAGGTCAGTCCATGACACCATTCTTGCAGTAACATCCCAAAGCAATGATTTTTCTCCAGCTTCCTATTTACTCCACTATACCAAAATTCCCAAGACACGATACTTTAAATCCCTCAATATGATTATGATTAACACAGCTCAACACTGCATCCCATGTCATTGGCGATCCTCTTCAGTACCAACCGTAGCGGAATGGTTCCGCAGATTAAACAATACTGAAACCTTTGAAGAATTAATTAGTATCTCCAATGACACAGTCACCAAATTTTCAGCAATCTGGCAGGACTGGCGTCGATTCAAACTTACTGACGCGTACTCCTCACAATTTGGCTGAATGACTCTCACACACTAGATTGTCCCTTTCTCATTATCTTCCCTCTCTTCCAATTTTGCCCTTATCCCCCCCTCTCCTACTCCCCACAACGTATATTAATGCTCGGATTGCTTTCCCATTATATGGTTCAGAATGCTTTTGATAACTCTCATTCCTGGTTCAGACAATCTTCAGGCCGATTTTAGACAACATGGTACAAGTAAATAAATACAATGCTGTGACTTTTCCCACGTTTGGAAATGTACTAAGATCTGTAACCAGCTGCCGAACTATTCTTTGTTTATTTAAGCATTGAAGATGTAATGTGACATGTTCATTTAGATGTGATTCCTTATCTATTGCCTGTATTTTTTTTTTGTATATGTTTACTTTATCCTAATAAAAATTTTGTGGAAAAAAAAAAAAGTGCTCCAGAAGGTACGGGATTAAAAGATCATTGAACCAAGTCGGTACCCCACTGAGGGGTAAGCAGACTCCCAGACTGTCCCAGCCTACAGGTCCACGGCTTCAGGGAGTCCAAGACTTCCACTTAAGATCGTATATCTGCATGGTGTCCATGATCGTATGGGAAATCCTCTCCATTAACTGTATTGCAGCCATTCTCTTAAGCACCTGATCCCATGCAACCGTAGGAGATCGCCAGAATAGGGCAATCGACCAGTGTACTGCACTAAAGAGGGTATGGTAAAGTTTTTGGTCAGGGGGGGGGGGGGTAGAACCTGGGATATCAGCGAAGAAAAGGCACATTTGAAAGGTCAGCGTGATAGGGGTGCCAATAATCCTCGATACCCTATCCTGTACTTTTTGCCAGAGGGTCCTGAGTGCCGGGCAGCTCCAAAATATATGGAGGTGAGTACCCGAGTCGGGGCAACCCCGAAAACAAGATCCAGAAACGGTGGGGAAGAAGGTATGTATTTTCGCAGGGGTGTAATACCACCTGGTATGTAACTTCATCACCGTTTCCTTCCCCGCTCTTCCGAGTCCACTCTTCCGGGGAGACCTCCTCTCCCATCTCCAGCTCCCACTTAAGTATGGCCGCAGATTTCTCCAAGAGGCCCACGCCTGCAAGGGATGAGTATATAATGGAGATACCACCCCTATCCCTAGATTCCGGGCCACAGAGTCTCTCAAAAAAGGTGTCTGCCCCCCAGGTGGCCTTTGGGAAGTAGGTATTATAGAAATGTCTAATTTGCAGGTAACGGAAAAATTCTGAATTAGGAAGGGAGTGGGGGGTCCGGAGAGAGATCCGAAAGACCGAAAAGTCCCCCTGACATGCAGGGAACCGTAGGTGATCAGATCCCCCCGGGTCCACAATGCAAAACCATTTTGGTCATGAAGGGCAGCCGGGAACTCAGAGGCCATCCTCGGGTTGGGGGGGCGAAGTGAAAATTTCCCACCGCACAGAGACCACAGGTGAAGTGACTGACTCACAACTGAGTTCAGGGCCGAGATCTCTTTTATATGTAAGGATTTATTCCAAAGAAGGCCGGGGAGGTAATAGGGGGCCACCGAGGAGCACTCGAAGCACAGCCAGGGTATAGTCTTCGGGGAATAGTGCCATTGGGCTAGTTGGAGGAATCTGGCTGAGAGGTAATATAACCAGATATTCGGCAGACCCAGACCCCCCCGGTCTCTACCCCTGTAGACCATATGCTTGCCTAAACGGGGCTTTTTGTTGTGCCAGACGAACTTATTAATATCCCTCTGCAGGGATTCCAGGGTCAGGCGGGAAATATAGTTGGGTAGGGATCTGAATAGAAATAAAAGTTTAGGGAGGATCGACATCTTGACTGCCTGAACCCTGCCCAAAAATGAAATATGGTAAGAGTCCCAGGTGTGTAACAGTTGTCTAATGCGGGAAAACATAGCAGGGTAATTAGCAAGGTATATTTCATGACTAGAAGTGGCTAGTTTAATCCCCAGATAGGAGAAGGTCTGACCATCCATAGGAAAGCCGAAATTCGCTTGAATCTGTGCTGCAGTCTGTTGGGGAAAATTAATCGGAAGGGCCTAACATTTCGAGAGGTTGACACCCAGACCAGACAGACCCCGGAAATCATGCAGGATGGAAACTAGGTTAGGTATGGAGACAATGGGGTCCGTCAGAAACAGAAGCACATCGTCCGCATACATACTCAGTTTAAATTCTTGATCCCCCTTAACATAGCCCCTAATGTTAGGGTTAAGATTAATTGCCCTGGCCAGAGGTTCTATGGCCACGGCAAATAGTAAGGGCGACAATAGGCACCCCTGCCTGGTTCCACGACCCAGAGTAAAATAGTCTGAGTTACAGCCTGGCAGCTTGATTCGAGTGCGAGGGTGGTGGTAAAGTGCCCTGAAACCGTGGACGAAGGCTCCCGAAAAGCCAAATTTCTCCAAAGCCAGTTCTAGATAGGACCATAACACACTATCGAATGCCTTATGGATATCAAGGCCCAACAGTAAGACTCTACGGGAAAATAGGTCTGCATCCTGTATGACATTAGAGGCAAGCCTGATATTATCCGTGATCTGTCTGGTCGGTATAAAACCCGTTTGGTCCAGGGAGATAAGGGAGGTGATTATTTTAGAGAGCCTGTCGGCCAAAATGCGCCCAAAAATCTTAAGGTCAGTGTTTATAACCGAAATTGGCCTATAATTCTGTGGGAGGGTGTGATCCTTATTAGGCTTGGGGATCAGAGACTTATTCGCTAACAGCATGTCCTCCGGGAAAGTATTACCCCCAAGGACATGGTCGAACATGGCCCTGAGGTATGGTGTTAAAGAGTCCTGAAATTTTTTTATAGTACTGGGCCGAGAATCCACCCGGCCCGGGAATTTTGGAGGGTTTAAGGGATTTAATAACTTTATAAATTTCCTGATCAGAGCAAGGGGCATTTAAATTCTGAATTTGTTCCGGGGTTAAACTAGGGAGTGGTATCCCCTCCAGCCAAGTCTCGAGCGCCTGATCCGGAGGGGAGGCCGGGGGGAAAGGAGGTCTGCGTAAAACTTGGAAAAAAATTTAAGAATCTCTGCAGGGTGGGAAACCACTGTGCCATGAGCGTTTCTTAACCTATATGTGTGAGGGGATTGAATAGATTGGTTTAGCTTCTTAGCAAACATGGCCGAGGCCAAGTTGCTGTGTAACAGAAACTTGGCCTTAGACCAGCGTAAAGATTTCTCTGTTCTGTCAGACAAGATTTTGTCAAGTTCTAGTCTGTGCGAGTTGATTTGTTGTAAGAGGTCAGGGTCGTGGTTTTGAGAGTGTAAATGATAAAGTCTGTCAAGTTCGATCGTGAGTCTGCATGTGTCTGCCAATCTCTGCCTACTTCTTTCTGCCGCTAATTGAATCAGGTGCCCCCTAACCACCACCTTATGTGCAGCCCACAGTATTGAGGGGGACACCTCATTCGTATCATTATTAGCAAAATAATCTGAAATGTGGGAGGAAATCTGCGCTACCAAAATTGGGTCTGAAAGAAGTGCCTCATTTAGCCTCCAACCTGCCACCGAGGGCTTAAGGCCCATATGGGACAGGTCCAAGGAAACCATCTGATGGTCAGACCATGGGCAGGGGTGAATGGTCGCAGCTGTGGAGTTTGCCAGAAGGATCGGTGAGCAAAACAAATAATCTAGCCTGGAGTAGCTGTCATTAGGGTGGGAATAAAAGATATACTCCCGGGCCCCTATATTATGGGCCCTCCAGAAGTCTGTCAAATTATGGGAAAGAAGCATTGCTTTCAGAGATTTAGAAAAGGCGTTGGCGGAGCCTCTGTCCCTACTACGGTCTAGCACTGAGTGAGCTACTAAGTTGAAATCACCCCCCACTAACATGTGAGGAGAAATAAAACCATCTAGGACCCGAAAGAATGCCTTAAAAAAAGCAAGTTGTGAGTCATTGGGTGCATATACATTTGCCAAAGTGACCTGTTTAGCCTGCAGTGAACCCTGAAGAATGATAAACCTGCTCACCGGGTCCTTATACACTCTATCCATGTTAAACAGTACCCCATTACGGAAAAAAATAGCCACCCCCCGGGATCGGGATGCATAAGTGGTGTAATAACCACGAGAATAGGCCTTATCAAAAAATGAGGGGTGATTACCCGTAGAGAAATGCGTCTCCTGCAGAAGCAACACATCCGCATTTAACTGTTTATAGGCTCTGAATGCTTTCTTCCGCTTCTGAGGGGAGTTAAACCCCTTAACATTATGTGAGACTATCTTAATCCCCATTGATTATATAGAGGGGCAAGTATAACCCTATAAAAGAGTATAGCTCCGATCCCGAGGGGGGGGGTGAAAAATAAACACGTACACATTGGACAGTCTAATAGGCCACACTGCAGAAGAAGGCAAGTAAGAGCATACAAAATAGTGTCTCAAGAGGATCATATCATTAGTTAACTGAGCAATATGACAAAAAAGCATCCCGTACCTGAAAATAAAAACAACCATAAGGAACATAGTGAACAAATAAACCATTGGGGTCGGGAGGGGATAGACCCTCCCGACATAAAGATAGACCATAATCTGTCCGGTGAATAACCTTCCTGAACAGTAGGACCTCAGGGTCCAACACTCTCGTCCTCCTAAGAGGAGATAGAGAGCGGGAGGAGCAGTGACCCACTCGCCTCCGCTCACCTCAACTCTCCACTCTCCCGAGGGGACGTAAGAGCGGGGGGACTGACAAGCGCGGGACCAGCGTCCCAACACAGCGGGGACTAGGTAGAACTAAAGGTGCATCAAGAGTTGCGCAATAAGCCAGAGGGGGAAAGGGTGGTGAAGGCACTGTAGTCAAGGCAAAAAATCCCCCCATCTGGCCGATACACCAGTCCGCCAGTCCAATCAAATCCCAGTCCGGGGTGAAGGGCAAGGCCTACGGGTTATCAGGAAAATGTAAAAACAAGCCCTCACAGAAGGTGGGCTCTGAGATTTTGCCTTTGCCGCCTGCGGTCTCTGTGCGGGGAAGGGGTGGCCCAGATGGCCGAAGGGCGAGGTGTAGAAGGCATCCTGGGGAGGTCATCCTTCGCCATGAGTCCCAGCTTGACCAGGAGCTCCTTTCCCTCCTGAATGGTGGTGACCGTGTACGTGGTGCCGTTCTGTATAACCTGAAGTTTGAATGGAAATCCCCATCTGTACCGTATTCGGGGTTCCTGCAGGGGAGTTGTGATTTCCTTAAACTTACGCCTCTTGTCTAGGGTCGCCGGGGAGATGTCAGGGTAGATTTGGATCTTCACCCCCTCTAGGGTAATGTTAGGGGTGGCTCGAGAAGCCCTCAGGATCTCCTCTTTCACCAAATAATCTTTGAGGCACAAAATAATGTCTCTTGGTGGTTTGTCTTCCGGGGGCTTGGGCCTCAAAGCTCTATGTAGCCTGTCACATGTAAATGCAGTAATAGGGGAGGCAGGCAGCAGAGATTGAAACAGCTTAAGCACGGCAGGGGCTAGGTCAGTAATGGCCTCCGGGACCCCCCTGAGCCTCAGGTTGTTACGTCTGTTTCTATTGTCAAGGTCCTCCAAGTGGCCCTGGAGCTGGGAGACAGACTCAGAGAGGATTTCATGATCTCTGCGGAGGTCAGAGTATGCAAGCTGTAGCTCATCATGCTTAGTTTCTAATAAATCAGTTCTGCCCCCTAATGCAGCGAGCTCCTGTTGTAAAGTGCTGGTGGACTTATGGAGTTCGGTTTGAAACTTCTCCGCCAGCTGTATACATGGCTGTGAGGCTGTCATCCAAGTCCACTTTAGTGAGTTGTAAAGGGTACTCACCCTCCCTGATCGAATGTGCAGGGGAGGCTGCAGGGCTGCCTCTGAGCTCCGGCGTGCGTCCCGGGTCAGCGCCATCTTGGAAGTTCCCCGCCATCTCCCGGGCTCTGAGGAGATAATTTGTAAGGGACCTCTGTGCTGGTTTCCCGCGACGGGACTTGGCGGACGGCATGCACCGATCTTTCCCCCGGGGGTGCAGGTACTTTATGTGCTCGATCGGCATGTTAAACGGCCCCGGGGAGCGAGTTAGTGTCCCCGCTGTGTCGGAGCTCCGCTCAAGTGCGACCGTCCAGGTTCGCGCCGCGCATGCGCCCCCTCTAGAGAGAATCTTAAAGAAAGAAACGCAGAATCTGCAAGAAATAGAAACATTATGGGGTTGATTTACTAAAACTGGAAAGTGCAAAATCTGGTGCAGCTGTGCATAGAAACCGATCAGCTTCCAGTTTTTTTTTTTGTTAAAGCTTAATAGAACAAGCTGAAGTTAGAAGCTAATTGGCTACCATGCACAGCTGCACAAGATTTTGCACTTTCCAGTTTTAGTAAATCAATCCCTATGTGTCATTTATATAATTCTATCCACTTATTGCTCCAAAAAGAGGTATTCAGTTCAAGTAAAGTTCTAGGTCTGGGTTTTAACATCTTATGTCATTAGACAAATGCATTAGAGAGGTTATCCTTCACCTGTTATGGACCTCACAGCTTTAATGATATTATATTACTGTCATGAATGTCACGTCTACCCAAACATAGGTGGTCAGACACTATAGCTAGCTACTGTGTGCTTTACCTATAGTAGCCCCCTTTCCCTTAAGGCAAGCAGGCCTACAGGTACTTGGTTGCCCCCAGGACATATACACAAAGCTATAGTGCCTGGCCACCACGCCAGGGCAGATGTGCACAGAGCAAACAGACTGCTTGCAGTTAGCAGACAGATAGCGTGGTTTTACGATAGTCCAATTAAAAGGCAGGCTGAGTTCAGGGAATAGTCCAATATCCGATCGAGGTCATACACAGGGAAATCCAAGCTAGCAAAGCAGGGCAGACAAACAGGGGGCTCAAACAGGAACAATGCAGGTATACTGTCTATCACAAGGAAGGTATAGAAAGTTCGGTTTGGTTATAACAGGTGACTGACCATATCAATCACCTTGTAGGTGGACACAAACAGGGAGAATGCAACAGCCAACACCCAGATGCTGGAATGAGGAGCAGGAGCACAAAAGTGATCCTGACATTTACTGTTTAAAATATGGCTTTTACTTGATATTGTTATTCTGAAATCATCACATTGACTGTTTTTTACAAAACAGTCAAGGTATGTTACAGCTGTCATGCATCCCCTTTTGAGCTTGATGATGATGACAGTACAGCCAGTGGAAACTTCAAACCAAGTGTCAATATTATGGTTGACCCACACATTTTTTTGCTAAGGAATGGATTTTTTTTTGCATTGTTCTAACCCAGGGGTGTCCAACCTGTGACCCATAGGCCACACAGGTGCGGCGGTGCGGCAGGGGTCATGATAGGCAATAGACCTTATCGAGGGACATTGTTTTTTTTTGGGCAAAAATTGTGTGCATGTTTTTATTTTTTACACTTTTTTTGGTGAATGAGTAGGGGTACAATGTGCAGATGGCTTAACCACCCAAAACTCAAACACAAAACAAGTCCTGTAGTGATCCAAATAATTTATACAAATGGATGCCTTTTTTTAGAGAACACCATGGGGGTTATTTAGGAAAGGCAAATCCTCTTTGCACTGCAAGTGCACTTGGAAGTGCAGTCGCTCTAAATCTAAGAGGTAGATCTGAAATGAGTGGAAGCTCTGCTGATTTTATCATCCAATCATGTGCAAGCTAAAATGTTGTTTTATTTTATTTTCCTTGCATACCCCCCTTGGATCTACAGCGACTTTACTTACAAGTGCACTTTTAGTGCACTTTCACGTTCACTTGCAGTGCAAAATGAATTTTCCTTTAGTAAATAACCCCCCATGTCTCTGTGTTGTCCCCAGAACATAGAAATCTAAAAGAAAAACTCTTCTCACCCAAGCTCTAGGGTCAGATTGCTTTGCCATCTTATATTACAGGTACAAAAAAATTTCAACCATTTTCTTTGACACTTAGCCCTTGTACACACGGTCGGAGATTCCGACAACCAAATCCGTCGGAGTAATTCCGACGGATTAATTCCGGAAGAGGTCCGGAAGTGATGTTGCATACACAGGGTCGGACTAAATTATCGGAAAATCCGATTGTACATAACGTGATGACGTTATTTCGTTATGACGGGACTACGTTCAAGCTAGCAGCCAATAGCTTTGGTCTAGGAATGTGATCTGAGCATGCGTGGCACTTTGTCCATCGGAGTATGCTACACATGATCGGAGTATGTCCGATAGGAGCATTTTGTCAGAAAATTTTACCGGCAAGTTGGAAAACTTGGTCCGTCGGATATTCAGACGGAAACAATCCGATGCAGACCACACACAATCGGAATATCCGACAAAACGGTCCGATAGGACACATTCCGTCGGAATCTCCGACCGTGTGTACAAGGGCTAAGAACAATAGACATTTGTAATGCAGTAAGGGGTGTGGCTTATATGGACATCACGTTGAATAAGGCCTATATCAATGTAATTGGAGAACTCATTATGATATTTCCCTTAGTTTTCGGTATCATAGACTTAATAAACAACAACCTTAAATTGATTACCAAGGTATTGGCAAATTGGTTATCAGATTTTGGAGGCATGCATTCATAAAAATTAAATGGGTTTGACAGGAATACAGGAGTGTCAATATTTTTACCCATGACTGTAAAAAGCTTTCAATTCTTATCCCTGGAAAACCTCTTCTACATTCTGAATAGAGATAGGAAATGGGGTAAAATGTTCTCTTTACACTAAGAACCCTGCATGCCTCACATAGAAAAAATACAAGTAAAGGGCATCAAATTGGACACTCTGAAAATGTTTAAGGGCATCCATCAGGAATGTTCATTGCTCCTATATATATACAGTGATAATAGAACCCTTGGTCTTTTGTATAGAACAGCTCTAGATATCAAGGGGATCATGAAAACAGGTTGAGGACATAAATGTTCTTTATTTTCAGATGATCTACTACAGGCATACCCCACTTTTAGGTATACAATGGTGTTTATTTACTAAAGCTGAAAAGTGCAAAATCAGGCTCACCTCTGCATAGAAACCAATGAGCTTCTAACCCCAGATTGTTCAATTAAGCTTTGGTAACACAACCTGGAAGCTCATTGGTTTCTATACAGAAGGGAGCCTGATTTTGTACTTTCCAGCTTTAGTAAATAAACCCCATTGTGTACTTAAATTTGGGTGTGCCTGTATTGTTTTTTCTATCATCCCTGATAAATTCAAACTTAAACAAGTACACAGATCTCCAGTCTTTGAATTAATATCAATAAATCAGAAGCAATATATATTATTATGCCAACTGAAATACTTACCCAGGGCAAAAAAAGAAAAGAAAAAATGCTGGCTTCACTGGAGTTTGTAAAACTAAATCTAAAGCCTACTTACTATCTAGAAAGTCCACTGACTATGCAACATTATACCTGGGTGGTAACAGCCACAGAAACAGGTGGAAGGGTATGTTTTTAAGAAACACCCTGACAAGCTTGGGTAAATTTGCCACCTGTAGTGGACTTTTTAATAAGAATGAGCCAAATGTACCTGGGTTCAGATCAAAAAGGGTTTGCAGAACATGACTAAAAATTGGGTGCCAAATTTGAACCTCACTGAAGTCAATGGGAGCTGAATTTTAAAAAACAACAATGGCCATTGACCTCAGAAACCCCATGACCCCTGGATGTGGGGGTCTTATAGCGGGGGGCTTATCACAATCTAAAAGCCCCTTATAATACTCCCTGCAATAAGGGGGCACCCATATATCACCCCACCATGTAAATAACAAAGAGGTACATAGTGCCCCTGCTCATTCACCTAAGAAAAAGTAAACTGTAAAAAAAAAAAAAAAAGTGTCAACTTTCAACGCTCATGTTGAATAATGTCTGATGGCCACCAAAAGTAAGAAACCCCAAAAGGAAACAGGGCTAAAGTTATGGGGTAGCCCTTTACCAAGCTTAAGGACGCCCAAAGTTAAAGTTGTCATGGAGTTGCATGACGGTGGGATCAGGTATAATATTAGCAGCTAGGTAACAATAGTAAATAATGGGCACAGATAAGACCCCCTGTACATTTTGGGGAAAACAGGATATTTTGGAAAAACCTATTCTTATACTTTCCCCAAATAAATTGTATGTGTTTATGTTGTTGTATTAGAAGAATGTGGATAGAAAAAGGGAGAAGTCACAATGCACACAATAATTTAAGGCAGGGATGTCCAACCTTTTGACCTTACTGGGCCAAATTGGAAGAAGAGGAATTGTCCTGGGCCAAACATAAACTACACTATCAATAATGATAGCTGATGAACAGTAAAAGTCGAGCAGATATCAAAGTTAATAATCACTGATATAGATATTATATCCTATCTGAGTAATAAAACTTCATTTTTTCAGTAATATTTTTTATTATAAAATTAAAAGAGAGCAACATAAAACTTGTGCGATATTTATTTATTTTTTGTAAATTTTCTTTTGTATTGTTTATAAAAAAATGCAATATTTGACACGGTTTTTGATAAGCTAATGTATTAATATCTGGTTTGATGGATGTAGTAGCAATTCTCAATGAATTCTCAATGAGCTCATCTGAAATGTTGGTTCTAATTTTGCTGTGCGTGTTCTTCATCCATGAAAATAGTTGCTCACAAATATAGGTGCTGCCATAAACTGATGACATGAACAAGGCGTGATTGCAAAGAGTGGGATATTTTTCTTTTGGATGATAAAAGTCCAGTAAAGGGACACTGTAAAATGTTTCTTTGGCTACATGGGTCTGCTAAGTGTTAAACACATTTTTACAAAAAAACATCCCCTAAAAATCAACATATTTATTTTAAGTAATTCTACTATTTTGTGTTGGGCCACATCCATTGCTGTCTTAGCCCTTGTACATACGGACAATGTCCGATAGGACCGTGTTGTCGGATGAACATACGTTCGACTCGAACATCGGCTGTTCGCCCGTTCAGCGAATTCCGAACGTTATGGGCCGTTCGCGCCAAATTCGTGTGGCGCTCACGGCCCACAATGCACTGCGCCATCGCAGTGCATTGCTGGCTCATGATTGGCCAAGCATGCACTGTGACCCCGCATGCTTGGCCAATCACAGCGCCGGCAGCGAGGAGAGCCATGATTGGCCACAGGCAGGATGCCTGTGGCCAATCACAGCTCAGGCTATGTAGTACACGCCCCACACTATATAAGGCCACCAGCGCAGCGGCCTTGTGTAGTGTGTTGGCGTCTGTAGGAGTTAGTGGGTGTTTTGTGTACCTTCAACACAGTATACACCGATCGTTATCGGCCGATTTTGCGTTCTTGCTCTTCTGTAGTGGTTGTTGTCTGCATGCTCTGAACCCAGTATACACCGCTATATCCATCTATATAGCTAGCTATCTTGCTCGTTTAAATAGAGCTTGCAGTCAGTTGTAGGAGATTGTGCGTGCTGTCTGCGTGCCCTGAACCCAGTATACACCGCTATATCCACCTATATAGCGAACTATCTTGCTCTTTTTAAATAGAGCTTGCAGTCAGTTGTAGGAGATTGTGCGTGCTGTCTGCGTGCCCTGAACCCAGTATACACCGTTATATCCACCTACATAGCTCTTCTCTAATTGAGCCATCTGCCATCTGCAGGAGTTAGTGGATGTTGTGTGTGTTTCCAGCACAATATACACTACCCAATTGCTGGTTTTCCCATCTCCCTTCAGGCCATTACCATGTCCGGAAGGCCAGCAAGGAAAGGCAGACAGGCGCGAGCCGATAAAAGAGGGCAAGCAGGCTCTGTGTCTAGAGACAACAGTGCTGGTCATGGACGCGGTGCATCGTCATCATCAGCACGTGGCCATGGGACACGCTTGTCCTTCTTTTCGGCAGCTGGACATGTTGAGCCGCAACATGCCAACGACTTGGTAGAGTGGGTGACCAAGCCCTCTTCATTCTCCTCATTCTCTCTCACCCAGGCTCAGGGTACTAGCAAAGCAGCTGCCAACGCATCCATCGTCTTCCCTCCTCTCAATGTCATCATCAGTGACTCCTTACCTAGACCCAACACGTCCTCCTGAGGAGTCTCCTGAACTCTTTGAGCACAGTGTTGGGTACATGCTCCAGGAGGATGCCCGGTGTTTTGTAGGCTCTGATGATGATAGATAATCAGCTAGAGGAAGGCAGTAGCGTGAGCGCAGAGAGAGGGGATGCTCAAGAAGGACAGCAATCTGGCAGTCATGTTCCACAAGCTGCAGCATACTGCCGACTGAATCACACTGCAGAGCTCCGCCTGTGCAGGGCGCTGCCTCTGTGTGTTATTGTAAAAGTTCTTTGGTGTGGGCCTTTTTTAAGACGAGTGCATCAAATCGCACCACTGCTATTCGCAACATATGTCTCAAGCGTATCTCGCGTGGCCAAAACATCAGCCCCTTTTGCACCACATGCTTGACCAGACATATGTTGACCCGCCATGCAGCTCGTTGGCAAGCGTACCTCAAAGACCCACACCAAAGAACAAAGCGGACCTCTCCTTGCTCCAACCCCACTAGACCTTCAGTCCTCTCTGAAACCTGCTCTGAGAGGAATGAAGGTGTAGAATTAGGTGTGTCACAGCCAAGTGCTTCCGGGCACTCTGCTAGCAGTACACCCACGTCCGATTATAGCAGGCAAATGTCCCTGCCCCAGCTGCTGGACCGGCGAAAGAAGTTCAATCCCAGCCATCCACATGCCCAGCGGTTGAATGCTAGCTTGGCTAAATTGCTAGCACTTCAACTGCTGCCTTTTCAGTTGGTAGACTTGGCCCCCTTCCGTGAGTTTGTACAATGTGCGGTTCCTCAGTGGCAGGTCCCCAAACGCCACTTTTTCTCACGGAAGGCGATTCCGGCTCTCTACCGGCACGTGGAAGGCAATGTCCTTGCCTCGCTGGACAGGGCAGTCAGTGGTAAGGTGCATATTACCGCTGACTCATGGTCCAGCATGCATGGACAGGGACGTTACCTGTCTTTAACGGCCCATTGGGTCACTCTGCTGCCAGCTGGGAAGGATGCAGGACAAGGTGCAGTAGTGTTGGAGGTTGTTCCGCCACCACGCCTCCAAAATGCTACTATTGGTTGTGACACACCTCTGTCCTCCACCCCCTCCTCTTCTTCCTCCATGGCCTCTTCCAGTGCTCTGTCCTCAGAACCAGCGGTGCTCTGTAGGCGTCCCAGGGGCTACGCAAGTACGCAGGCAAAATGATGCCATACCCCTGGTTTGTTTGGGGGACAGGAGCCACACTGGGGCGGATGTTTTGTCAGCTCTGCAGGGGCAGGCCGAGAGGTGGTTGACGTCACGCCAGCTTAAGCCAGGAATGGTGGTTTGCGACAATGGCACCAACCTCCTCTCCGCCCTCCGACAGGGACAACTGACCCATGTGCCCTGTGTGGCTCACGTCCTTAACCTGGTGGTGCAGCGGTTCTTGGGCAGGTACCCGGGCTTACAGGATGTCCTGAAACAGGCCAGGAAAGTCTGTGTGCATTTCTGCTGATCATTTAATGCCTGTGCTTGGCTGGCTGAGCTCCAAAAGGAGTTGAACCTGCCCAAGAACCGCCTTATATGTGACATGCCCACCAGGTGGAACTCAACGTTGGCCATGCTGCAGCGGCTGCACACGCAGCAGAGGGCCATCAATGAGTACCTGTGCGACTACGGCACCAGGACAGGGTCAGGGGAGCTCGGTTTTTTCCCGCCAGTGGGGCATGATCAGGGATGCATGCACTGTCCTGTCACCATTTGAGGAGGCCACAAGGATGATGAGCAGTGACAGTGCATGCATCAGTGACACTGTACCTCTTGTCCACCTCTTGGAGCATACGCTGCGTGGAATAATGGACAGGGCACTTGAGGCAGAACAGAGGCAGGAAGAGGAGGACTTCCTTGCCTCTCAAGGCCCCCTTTATCCATAAAGTGTTCCTGCTGTGCCACCCATCTCACAGGAGGAGGATGAGGAGGGGGAGGAGGAGGAGGAGGATGATTGTGTCAGCATGGAGGTGGAGGCTGGCACTCAGCATCAGCAGCAGCAGCAGTCTTGTAGGGATAATTTACAGTCCCAAGAAACCCGTGGACTTGTACGTGGCTGGGAGGAGGTAGCTGCGGATCATGTTGTCCTTAGTGACCCAGAGGACTCCGGACCGAATGCCTCAGCTAACCTACGCTGCATGGTCTCCCTGATCCTACAAAGCCTGCGGAAGGATCCTCGTATTCTTCGGATCAAGGAGAAGGGACCATTACTGGCTGGCCACTCTCCTTGATCCACGGTGCAAGGGTAAGGTTGCCGACCTTATCTTGCCATCGCAGAGGGAGCAGAGGATGAGACATCTCCGGGAGGCCTTGCAGAAAGGTCTGTGCAACACGTTCCCAGAGACTGGGAGGTTACAAACTCCTGGTCCTGGACAACGTGTTGCTGAGGCATCAGTCAGAAGGAGTGGTGGAGAAGGTGGCCGTCTGACCGATGCTTTCAGACAATTTTTTAGTCCGCAGCCCCAAGGTATGATCGGTTCCAGCAACCATCGCCAGCGTCTGATTTACATGGTGCAGGAATACCTAGGGGCAAGGTCAGACTTGGGCACCTTTCCCACCGAAAATCCTCTGGCTTACTGGGTCTTGAGGATGGATCACTGGGCAGAGCTTGCACAGTATGCAATTGAGCTACTGGCCTTTCCTGCATCCAGCGTTCTTTCGGAACGCACCTTCAGTGCTGCTGGTGGCTTTGTTAACGATCACAGGGTGCATCTGTCCACCGACTCAGTTGATCGACTGACCTTCATCAAGATGAATCAGTCTTGGATCACCCACAGCTACCAAGCACCTGAAGCTGATGTAACCGAATAATTTTTTTAGAAATATCACATCCCTTCAAGACTGCCTATGCTGATGCTGAGTGACTGTCCTGTTATGTTGATTGTCTATCCCCTTCCTCCTCCGCTGATATGTTGGAAGAACATTTTTGGTTCTGGGTGATGCCACCAGCCCAATTTTTCTGCCCCTGTTTAACAGGGGCGTTTAATTACAATTTTTGATGCAATGCTTTACAGCAGGGCTCATTCCTGCACTACAACTAGAGTATATGGGAGAGGTTGCAGTGTCATGGCACCAGCACCAGTGCCTAAGGCCAAATTTTTCTGCCCCTGTTTAACAGGGGCGTTTAATTACAATTTTTGATGCTATGCTTTGCAGCAGGGCTCATTCCTGCACTACAACTAGAGTATATGGGAGAGGTTGCAGTGTCGTGGCAACAGCACCAGTGCCTAAGGCCCAATTTTTCTGCCCCTGTTTAACAGGGGCGTTTAATTAAAATTTTTGATGCAATGCTTTGCAGCAGGGCTCATTCCTGCACTACAACTAGAGTATATGGGAGAGGTTGCAGTGTTGTGGCACCAGCACCAGTGCCAGCAGCCCAATTTTTCAGCCCCTGTTTAACAGGGGCATGTAATTACAATTCTTGATATAATATTTCACAGGAGGGCCCGTTCCTGTGCCCACCCAGAGTAACTGTGAGGACTTATAGTGTTGTGGCACCAGCACCACAACCACCAAAGGTCAATTTTTCTACCACTGTTCAACAATGGCATGTAATTACAATTCTTGATATAATCGTTCACAGCACTTACAATGTTGCGGCAAAACCAACACCTTTTTCCACCATTTCTGCAGAGCATATAGGGCAGGCCCCTACTTTCAAACATCCAACTTACAAACATCTCCTACTTGCAAACGGAAGGAGACAACAGCAAGTGAGATGAAAAAAGACGGATGGCAAAACAAATTATACAGGGGTGATAACCCTTCCCTATGTTTTCCAAAAGGCTTAAAAATAGATTTTTTGACTGGAGCTACACTTTAAAAATGTACCAGTTGAAAATTAAAAACAGATTCAACTTAACACAACAAACCTACACAGTCCCTGGTGTTCTGAGTATATAGGGCCTGGGAGCCACACGTATTTCCTTTTTTTAATATGGGTATGGGGTTCCCCTTAATATCCGTACAAGACCCAAAGGGGCTGGTAATGGGCAGGGAGGGCTACCCATGCCATTTTTCTCAATGATTTTCAACCATATTGCAGGAACCAGATATAACATTAAAACCGCAAGCAGTTTTAAATGACGTTATTTCCGTTAAATGTCATTTTGTGCAGGGACTGTTCTAAACACGGGAAACATGTGGCACTTCACAGGCATACTATAGACACCCCCCAGGCATGATATTTAAAGGAATATTTCACTTTTTTTCACGTTAATCATCATTAAAATCAGTGCTCCCGCCAAAACGGCCATTTTTAAAAACATTTTAGGCATTGACCCATGTCCCCTGTGGCAGGAGCCAGGTCCCCAAACCCTTTTTAGGACAGTATCTTGCATATTAGCCATTAAAATTAGCACTTTTAATTTCGAACGTTCGAGTCCCATAAACTTCAATGGGGTTCTAACGTTCGTACGAATTTGGGGTCCGTTCGAAAGTTCTGGTGCGAACCGAACCGGGGGGTGTTCGGCTCATCCCTACTTGTGTGATTTGGCCCAACAACCCCTTGTTGAGGGAGTGGATAATTAACTCCTCACACAAGATCTGTTTCCCCTCCTCCATTTGCTGGAGTTTGCAGGCAGCCAAGGCGGAAAAAGCCTCTTGATAGGTGGGGGTGGCTTTGAGGGCCGCTAAAGCCTCCCCGATCAGCTTCAGAGCCGACTCCTCCACATTCCCTCCCTTTCTGGCCCTTTTGCGTGGAAGGCGGAGGGGAGGGACCTGTGATTCAGTCAGGCTCCTCCGCCCGCCCACCTCTTAGCTGCCACTTACCCCTGCCTCCTCCTGGCTGCCACTTTCCACAGCCACCTCCTGTCTGCTGTATTCCACACCCTCCTCCTGGCTGATGTCTTCCTGTGTATGAAAAAGGGACATAGTTTTAGTTTTTGATTCATCAAAAAAACACAATTTTCAGCTCAAGACTGTTGAAAATTGTTAACAAATAGAAAAGACTATCATTCTGAGCCCAGCATTTTTCATTCTTGGCCCAAAGGTTTTGGCCACTACTGTCTATTGATATGTGAAACGCTTTCTAAAATCAGCAATTAGAGAGAAAAAATCAAGTTAACATCATTCATTTTTACTCCCAAAATATGTACAACAATACTATACCTGGCTCAAGCTGGGCTCCCCCAGTTCTTCCTGGGTGGAAGGCCCAGGTTGGGCGTCAGAAGACTCAGCAGGTGCAGAATGTAGCATAGAAGGACGCGTGGAAGGAAGGGTAGAGAGGGATTCCCTGACATCAGCCTGGTCTGACAGAAACTGCATCCTCTCATAATACCACAGCCTGGGGACATAAACGTCATCTGCTGCAGCTCCAGTTTGCATGGACTCCAGCACCTTCTTCCGCTCCCTCAGATATGTACTCCTGAGGCCACCAATTTTCACTTTTAAATAGTTGATGTCTGCCCTGGGGACCACCGGCTTCACAAACTCAACCAGTTTCTCCATCGCTGCCTGCCTCTTTAGTCTGTTACAGTAATGTGGGTGCATAGCTTGCCACAGGCAGGGCAGCTCCCTGTACTTATCGATGAACAGAGGGAGGAAACTGTGGTCATTAAAACCGTCCATAATCTCTGCAAGTCACAACACAAGACAAACCCTAATGTCAGGCTAAACTCCACTAATGCAGGCCTCAATCTAGAAGCAGTATAGGCTAGTGATATACCAAGTAAAAAATTGTACCTTCGTTTGCATGATCGGCGTGTCAGCTTCTCCCTCTGTTCACAGATCGTACGTACGACACACGCGTGTTGCGTTTTATATACAGTGTGGAATGCGTGAAACTCCGCCTGCCCCTTACGTTCTTTCTAGACTATTCCCCGCCCCTTCTCTTTCAGCGCATTAGGAAGAGCACATGGCGGAGACACAGCAGGTGCGCAATCAGAGTTCCACTAACGAGGAGGAGGGCAAGGAAAGCCTGGAGCCTGAAATGTCCCGATCCTGGAGGAGAAGCTTTAAGGCCTCAAATATGTCTTTTGGAGAGATGTTGGAGATGGTGGACATATTGAAGAGGAATGACTATGATGGGAAGTATGGACCTTACCCAAACCCAAATATCAGAAAGGCCAAGATCATGACTAAAGTTGTAAAGAGTCTTCAGAAGAATTTTGGGGTACGACGATCCAAGGATCAACTGAGAAAACGCTGGTCAGACCTGAAACTGAGGGAGCATGATCAGTACAGAAGGATCAAGCGACTTCTTCAAAAAAGTAAGTAGTTTTCGTGTGTTCATATGATTATTATTGCTTGCATACTGCTCCATGTGCTTTGATTTAATCTTGTACAGTTTAAAATGGCCACTTTCAAGTTCATGGGCTCATTCATTCGTAATAAACATCGTTCGTTAGCCCACTCCAAAAAAGATGTTTTCCCAAATTACACTTCACTACATTTCTTCACACTGCAGGTAAGTATTCCAGCTTAAGAAATTGTCCAAAATAATGTTCTCACCTTTGAACTCGGCCAAAAAACACAATTGTATGACGCTTCCAAGCAATGTTTCATATTCCTATTTCTGCCCTCTGTGTGCTAAGTATTCCTTTTTTACATTCTCATAGGGGAGAGAAGACTCAGGAAGTCTGAGGACACTAGGGACCCCACAAGGGATCCCAAAGAAGGTGAAATTCCAACACCAGAAGCAGAGGAGGAGGAGGAGGAAGGAGAGATTGCTGAAGTTGGACAAATTGTCACCACAACAGGTGAGTGTCGGAGACCACAGCTTACGGTAAGCTAATCAATGTATGTTGGCATATTTATAATACATGGTGTGTTTATTTTTATTTTTTTTAGGTGATGTGGAAGAAGAATCACATTTTACCAGTGAAAGTGCCCAGATCCTGATTGGGGAGATAATGGGGTGCAATCGCGATTTAGAAAATATACAGAAAAACATCAATGATGTTCAACATAAAATGAAGAACATCATTGATGTTTTGGGGAGAGTCTGAAACACCCCAAACTAGCTAGGGTTTTTTTTTTAAAACAAACAACTTTTGTATTTTACAAAAAGCCAAATTTGGAAGATGCACACAGTGTGTCAACATGTCCTAGCTCCCATCATGGGGGATCAATGTACGTGTTTTGTGGAAAGTGGCTGAGATGAAGGGGTTGCACCCCCAAAACATGTACATTGATACCCCATGATGGGAGATAGCACATGTTGACACACTGTGTGCATCTTCCAATTTTGGCTTTTCCAGGGGTGACACCCCATGTGATGAAGGCAATATCAGCCCAGTTTGTACATACTCATGTCTGATATTGTCTTCACTTTTCAAAGTTGGACTTTGTAAGTTCCTGTGTACTGTATGTTATGCTTTGATAGATGCCTGTTTACACAAAAACGCCAAGTTTCAAAAATGTTACCGAAAATAATGTTTTCTATACACCAAATATGTTGGTTTGTTGTAAAATCCTTTTCTAAATGTACATGTGAATGTGCTTTGTTGATAATTTCACTTTTTAATCAATGTGTGGCTTCCTTTTTCAATGCGCAAAAGCAGTATTTGGAGTAAAGTTGTTGTTTTCTGTAGCAATGGGTGTTATTTACTAAAGGCAAATTCACTTTGCACTCCAAGTGCAGTTTCAGGTGCAATTTTGCAGTGTACTTGTAGTGCATAGTTGATGTGCCTTTAGTAAATAACACCCACAGTGATGTTTACTTTTCCCCAATCATGCCATTTTCCTGACCCCACATATTTCTGCCATGGTGCTGAAAATGAGCAATATTTTTGTCAGTAATGCACTACATACATTAGCAACAAAAACAAGGTGTGTGTGTAGCAGACCTACAACATAATAAGATTATCTGAAGAAGAGACTGTCACCTCATCTCACTCAGAACTTTGGTTTGCACTGTTGTAGAAAAAGGCCCAACAAAAAAAAGCAAAAATACCTAGGAGACACCGAAAACCAAGCCAAGCAGTAAATGAAAACAAAGATTATTGTAGTTTCAAAGAAAAATGTATTAAAAAAATGCCTCTCAGACATTGTCTGGCATATCAATGGCCCCCCTACCCACAAAGTACTCCATGTATTGGGTTCTGACCTCACGGGCGCTTTGGGGGGGCAAGCCAGGATGAGCAGCTTCAAGGGACATGAGATTCTCATTTTCAGGCAAGTGTGCATCTGGGCCAACTGAGACCGCATAGTTAGCTAAAATGTTTTCTCAAAAAAATTGTGCAGAACACAGCAGGCAAGCACAATGTAATTTAGTTTATATTCCACCATGTGGATTGGTGTCAAAAATAGGCGGAACCGGCTGGCCAGTATTCCAAAAGTGTTCTCCACGACTCTTCTGGCTCTGGCCAGCCGAAAATTAAAGATCCTCTGATCCGGGGTGAGGGTCCTCATCGGGAAATGCCTCATCCGCGACAAAAACGAGCGGGAGTTCTTCGACATTCTCCTCTGAGGGTGGCAGGGTGGCAAGCCCAGACTGCCACTCTGGAGACGCCAGTAGAATTCCATCCGTGCGAACACTCCACCATCCGACATCCGGCCATTTTGCCCCACGTCCACATAAAGGAAGTCATAGGTCGCTGACACCACCGTCAACATCACGATGATATGAAACCCCTTGTAATTATAATAGTACGACCTCGAGTTGGGGGTGGGACAATGCGGACGTGTTTCCCCTCAATTGCACCTCCACAATTGGGAAAGTCCCAATGGCTGGCAAAGTGGGAGGCCACAGTCTGCCATTCCTGTGGCGTTGAAGGAAACTGTGGAGTGAAAAAAAAAATTGTAATTTGGCACATCAACATTGCAAGCAGTTTAGACACAAACATTTTTGGCCAAGATCAGTATAACATTTTGGGAAATGAGTATTTGAAGCCTAAAGTATAAGGTCCCCTTATCAGAGTCATCACCCCCCTATCTCCCCATCTGATGGGCCCTTGCAAAAAATGAGGGGGGGGGGTTGTTTTGGACAGGTAACCCTCTCCACTTAATTGAGAGCTGAATGTGATACTGTTTGATACTTTGGGCAGCCCCTCCTTACTTACACTATTGGCAGCCCACCGGACAGGTAAGAAGTGTCATAATACCAAAAACAAAATGGAAGCACATTTTGACATTCTGATATGACCTATCAAGATAATAATAGGAGAAAAAAAAAACAAGAAAATGTAGCATTTGAAAGTATTGAGGAAGGCCCTTGCACTACATGCTTTGGTGAATTTGGCCATAAATCTGACCAGAAAAAAGGTAGGTAGAGTGTGTTTTGGATTTGGCAAAGTCAGCAGATTTCAAAAAATTGCACTCTGCATGAATTTAAGCACACACATAACATTTGTAGACATTTTAGGGGGTGTTTAGGGGAAAGCAATACTATGGAGCTGACAAAAGACATTGCCAAGTGACTAGACTATAGGTTTTTTTTGGGCCCAGAAGAGCATGGTGGGGAAGTTAGTGAAGGCAAATATGCATGAAGGACAAAAAAGGAACTTGAAAAGCTTCCAGCATGCATGAGGACAAAGGGGCACAGCATATCAATTACAGCATATTGCAATCATGGTAATTAGAGAATGAGGAAAGAAATCCAAAACATTAGCAATCATTAAATACATAGAATGTGATGTTAAAGGATAAAACTTACCTTCATATAGTCCTTCTGCAGGACCTGAATGATGGCAGAACAGGTCTCTGGAATAATGATTCCCAGAGCCTGGGGGGAGATGCCTGTGGAGAACTTTAGGTCCTGAAGGCTTCTCCCTGTCGCCAAGTAGCGCAACGTGGCAATGAGCCTCTGCTCCGGAGTGATGGCTTGCCGCATGCAGGTATCCTGCCTGGTGATATAAGGGGACAGCAAAGCCAGCAGACGGTGTAAAATGGGGTCCGTCATCCGGAGATAAGTATAAAAGAGAATATTCCTGCGCCTAATCAAAGAGTAATCTAATTGTTGCACCGCTGCACACACTGAAATGGGGTACTTGAACCCCAATTGGAGAAGACAAAAGGTAAAAAGGTAGTGGTGCGCGGTACTATGGTGAAGAATCTAGTTAGAACAGGTTTAATATATTCAATAGGTACTCAAAAGATTAGAAGATAAATGTAATATCGTCTCCACTACAGGTAATAAATGGAACGTAGAAAAAGAAAAGACAATATATGTATATAAAAAATATTTAAAAAATATATATATATGTATATATAGTGAGGGACCCTCACTCCTATGCGTAGTAGTATTTTGAGTGGTGGACAAATGGATAAGAAAAACAATTAATGATAAATAAGACTAGTGGTCCCAATGCGATTTTTTTGGTAGCAGAGTTGCATAAAGTGGCAGTGCTGAATATAAAGAAGGTCCGTGAAAATAACTACTACTGTATTTGTTTCAGTGACTAAAGTACTATACATAAAATAGTGGACGAAATAAAAAATATATAAAGTGAATCACCATGCGATTTGTTAAAAATGACAAAAAACGCATACAAAGTGCTAATGCTGAACAATAAATAGATCTGAAAAGAAAATCTGCTAAGTCAAAGTATATGTGTAACAGTGTACAAAAGTAATCATTAGCTAGATAAGGCAAAAGATGTAAGTAATGCTTGCCTTGTGACTAAAGAAATCGCATATGGTGTTAAAGCCAAGGGAGGGTTAAGCAAAGTGACTGTGCGGGTGTCTTTATACCATAGACTTAAATATCGGTGCAGTGCACTAAATTGAATCATACAATCAAAGAAAATAAATCAAATTGTTGAATCAAAACAAAAACGCATAAACGATCCAAGTGTTGGTGAGAGGGAAACAACCCTCTGGGAATAATCCAAAACAGAAGGAAAAAGGTGCACAGTGTTTGAAGCTATAAAAAATATAAAAAACAACAATGGAACAGTAATCCTAGTTAAAATTGTCCATTCAGCTGGTGCAACAACAAGTGGCGATTAGCCCAAAATCGCATGTAACAAGACAGTCGCCTGCAATGCTGGTGCTTAAAATATATGTGCACTATAAGGTAGAGATTTAAACAGTGATAATGGTGATGGTGGATATCTCCCACGTTGTCCTGTGTAATCAGAATATGGGTGTCCCCTTACCTTACAGCTGTAAGGTAACAGCATATGGTATATGTATCCTCAGGGTTCCTGGTGGTCCTTATCCCTCGAGGTCCTATTCACGTGTCCCCGGGTCCTGGCGTCTCCTCTGTAAGTGGTCCCTCAGCGGTACTTCAGCGTGGGGGGGGGGGGGGAATTGGTGGTATACCTCGGCAGTTTTATGCAAGGGGTTAAACAGATAAGGAGGAAGGGAGCCCCATAGTATAGTATTTTTCAACAGTATTGAAATTTATTTATAAAAACAGCTTTGGTACTCACAAACAGACAGAGTTTTTGTATGGTGTATAAACGAGCCTCGAGCTCGATTGCGTCACTTCCGGTAGCGTCCCGACTAGTGTTCGTCACGGTCACGTGACTTCATCAGGGGATGTCTAGTGCTCAGGGAAGTGTCTTTAAATAGAGCCATTAATTGCTTATTTGGCAGCCATTTTGGGGAAGACCCGGAAGTATCCCGGTGGCCATTTTGCGGTGTATCAGGTCGCCCGAAGTGTGCGGACGGCCATTTTTTTGGTGGTCACACCGGGTTTGTTGTATTGTTAGCCAGAAATAAACAAGTGGCCATTTTTTTTTGGAGGTATCTCAGACGGATTTGCATATGGATATCACCGCCCGACTTAAGCAGCATATTCACTCGTAGAGAAGGGAGAGGCAGGCGGAGTTAATCAGAATATGCAAACCAGATGAGTTATATGGCCTTGTGGTGGAGATACTTAATCCTCTGTTTAAAAATAAAACTAGTTAACGAAGATCTGAATAAATTGGATAATGATAACCATAATAATAAGTCTAGGACTCTGTAAAACGGGGCACTCATGGTTAATTGTATATGCAGTGGAAAATGGGGAAATATCCAACTGATGTATAAAATTGTATACTGGAATAATCTATCTAAAAAGATTACTATTTAATTATATATTTATTTACATATTAAAAATTACTATTTAATTATATATTTAATTCATACGGAGAGGAAAATGACAATAGTAAAATAAATTTGAATAATAAGTGGTAAGATCTTACTGATGAGGAAAGTTAATATAGCAAGATCCAAGAAAATTAAAAATTAAAAATAAAAATAATAAAAATAATTAGAATAATCTAAAATTCATTAGTATAAAAAATCAGTATAAAAAAATTATATCGGGTACAATATATTAAAAATAGGAGAAAAGAGGGGGAGAACGAAAAAACGAGGGGAAAAAAACATCCCCATTACTCCCGGAAATGACGTTTAGAGCGGGGTTATTCAAACATATTCAAACATATTCCGAGTATTTTTAAACACAAATACCAAAAATCCATAAAATGGTGCATACATATGTGTGAGCCCATCCATATATAAATGTGTCGTATAAACATGCGACTAATGCGATTTGGTGACTCAGGTGATCATATTGCATGCAGATAGTCAGAGTATATGGTGTTTGGCTATTCTGAAAGAGTGGTTATAGTGCACCAAGGATCTAGTATATGGACTATAAAATATATATATATATATAAAATGGTCTAAAAATTATATGTAAAGAGGAGTTGACAGAGGTTTTGAAAAAAGGTTAAAAGTCGCTAATGAAACAATTCAAGTCAAATTCCACGTTAAGTCCCTTTGGCGAGAAAGTGTCTAATGTAAAAATCCATTTGGACTCGATTTGGCTGAGGGTTCTTACTCTATGACCCCCTCTCCAATGTTTAACATAGGGCTCGATTCCCCAGAATTCAAGTTGGGAGGGGTCTTTCTTGTGGTGTAGCGCGAAATGCCTAGATACGCTGTGCTTGTCGAATCCCTTCAGTATGTTCTTTACGTGTTCTTTTATGCGTACCTTGATTGGTCTCTTGGTACGGCCTATGTACTGAAGGCCACAGCTGCATTCCAATGCGTATACCACTCCAATCGTATTGCAGCAAATGAACTCTTTGATGCCATAGCTATTTCCTGTGCTGGTTGAGGTAAACTCATTTCTCTTTTCATTAGGACGCTTTGTCTTAGTGCATGCGTAGCATCGTTTGCAGGGGAAGAATCCTTTCCCTGTGAAAAAGGAAAAACCCCTACTTGGTGGATCTGGTATATTCTTTACCAGTTTATCCCTGATGGTTGGGGCTCGCCTGTACACAAATTTTGGGCAAGTAGGCAAAATATCTTTGAGGCATGTATCTGCGCGTAATATCTCCCAATTGCGTTTGATAATTTTTTCAACTTGTTTGAACTGCACATTAAAGTCTAAAATAATGGGAATGTTGTCCTGTGTAGTCACGTTGTGGGGTTTATTTTTTATAAGGTCTTTGTGATTTAAATTGGCGACTTCTGATATTTTCTTATTGATAAATCCTTCATCGTAGCCTTTTTCTATGAATTTTATAGATATTTTCTCTGGGGGCAGGGGAGATCTGAGTACTTCCGTAGTCCCCATTTTGTTGCCTCGCAGGCTTGGTGGTGTAAGATGATTGTGTATAGTGAGGCTACATCTGCTGTAGCGAGCCACCAGGATCCTTCTTCTGTTGGTATTTCCTCTATAATTTGTAATATGTGCTTGGTGTCTCTCAGGTATGCTCGTGTCTTCTGTACTGCCGGCTGAAGATAATAATCTATATATTGTCCCATCCTCGCTGTCAGAGAGTCAATCCCATTGACTATTGGTCTGGGAGGTGGATTATCCCTATCTTTATGGATTTTTGGGAGTGAATAAATAATTGGTGTTCGACATGCCTCAGGTATTAAATATTTAGCTTCTTTTTTGTTAAGGATATCCTTCTTCAGGCCTAAATGTACCACTTGTTCAAGTGCTTTCCTGCATTTGAAAACTGGGTTACTCAACAGTTGGACATAAGTGTCTTTATCTTCAAGTAGGGAGTTCATGCTTGCATTATATTGATCTTTGGATAGTATTACAATGCCTCCTCCTTTATCTGCTGGTCGTATGACCAGATCTTTTCTTTTTATTAGTTTACGAATACCGCTTTTAATGTGTTTCGGTTCATCGCGCTTCTTTATCTTTAGTCCTTTCACCTCCTCTAGGACAATCCGTTTGAATACTTCAATATGTTTGTTGTCTTTTGTTACTGGATTAAAAGTAGATTTGTTTCTCAGGGTACTATGCATAATTTCATTAGTGGATCTTGTGGACTTGGGTTTACATGGGTTGCTAATCAGGTACTTTTTAATGTTCAATTTCCTCACGAATTTCTGAAATCCGATATAGGTTTGAAATTTATCGAGATTTTTTGTAGGTGCGTATTTAAGACCCTTATCCAGAACCCCTATTTCTTCGTGAGAGAGTGGTTGTCCACTGAGGTTAAAAATTCCCTCTCCCTTCACTCTCTTTTTCTTTTGTGATCTCTTCCCCCCTCTGCATCCTCTCTTTCTGGTGTTCTTCTCATATTCCTTGGGTTTTCGTTCCTCCTTGCTGGATCGTTCTCTCGACCTCTCTCTAAAAAAGACCTCTCATATTCCATGTCAGATTGTCTGTGTCTATCCGCTCTGTCATCTTCCCATCTTTGCTCCAGGGGTGCGTAATAGTTATATGTCGGAATTGGGCTTCTCTCATATGTGTGGTATGGTGTTTGAGGAGGGGGGTTATGGTATGCCTCATCTCTTCTCTCGTGTTGTCTATAGGGGCTCCTTCCCCTTGGTACTTGTGTGTCGTAGGGGCGCCCTCTGTTATCGTTATTTGCTCCTCTGTTATCTCTTTGTTGATGGTAATTTCTATTGTCATAATGAGGTCTTGGTCCGTTGTTCCTCCTGTTGTTCTTCCAAAAAGGTTTTTTCCAACCGTTTCTGGGTGTCCTGTCTTGATGGTACGGTCTCCTCTGGTTTCTGTAGGGTGTATGTCCTCTATCATCACACTTCGGGCGACCTGATACACCGCAAAATGGCCACCGGGATACTTCCGGGTCTTCCCCAAAATGGCTGCCAAATAAGCAATTAATGGCTCTATTTAAAGACACTTCCCTGAGCACTAGACATCCCCTGATGAAGTCACGTGACCGTGACGAACACTAGTCGGGACGCTACCGGAAGTGACGCAATCGAGCTCGAGGCTCGTTTATACACCATACAAAAACTCTGTCTGTTTGTGAGTACCAAAGCTGTTTTTATAAATAAATTTCAATACTGTTGAAAAATACTATACTATGGGGCTCCCTTCCTCCTTATCTGTTTAACCCCTTGCATAAAACCGCCGAGGTATACCACCAATTCCCCCCCCCACGCTGAAGTACCGCTGAGGGACCACTTACAGAGCCCAATACGGCACAGTAAGCAGGAGGAAACTCGGGCGCAATATGGAAAAGAAGGTCAGTCTATGGTGGGACATCACCACTTTTGAACAATATCTCAAAGAGGGGATTGTCCCCAGACGCCTGAGATGGGATGTCATACCAAACGATGGATTGACAGACCAAGCATCAATCGATGATTGGTTTAAATTTTTTAACGGGAAAGGTCTTGAACTCCTTATGTTTCTACTAGATAGAAAGAAGAAAAAACAAAAAATAGTAGAGGAAATCATTATGGGAATAAAAGAGGAATTGGAAGTATACGAGGACACAGCGGAATTTGTAGCCCTAACAGCACAACTAAACAAAGATCTCACAAAAAAGGATAGAGAAGTCCAACAAAGGAAAAGCAAGAAATACAATAGAGACATGAACGATTTTAAAACCGATCGAGCTTTCAAATGGCAAAGCCAAGTGGGACATTTAGACCCAATCTCAACCTATTCCACTCCAGAAAAACTAGTAAGAGTTCAGCCGGAACACACTAATATGCGAGTAATCCAAGAGAACCAAAACCCAAATGGGCCCTACGATACATATGAACGAACTAGATCCGATACGATGAGGAACGAAGACAGACAAGGCAACCATCACCAATACACCCCTCGAACTAATGATAGAGGACATACACCCTACAGAAACCAGAGGAGACCGTACCATCAAGACAGGACACCCAGAAACGGTTGGAAAAAACCTTTTTGGAAGAACAACAGGAGGAACAACGGACCAAGACCTCATTATGACAATAGAAATTACCATCAACAAAGAGATAACAGAGGAGCAAATAACGATAACAGAGGGCGCCCCTACGACACACAAGTACCAAGGGGAAGGAGCCCCTATAGACAACACGAGAGAAGAGATGAGGCATACCATAACCCCCCTCCTCAAACACCATACCACACATATGAGAGAAGCCCAATTCCGACATATAACTATTACGCACCCCTGGAGCAAAGATGGGAAGATGACAGAGCGGATAGACACAGACAATCTGACATGGAATATGAGAGGTCTTTTTTAGAGAGAGGTCGAGAGAACGATCCAGCAAGGAGGAACGAAAACCCAAGGAATATGAGAAGAACACCAGAAAGAGAGGATGCAGAGGGGGGAAGAGATCACAAAAGAAAAAGAGAGTGAAGGGAGAGGGAATTTTTAACCTCGGTGGACAACCACTCTCTCACAAAGAAATAGGGGTTCTGGATAAGGGTCTTAAATACGCACCTACAAAAAATCTCGATAAATTTCAAACCTATATCGGAATCCAGAAATTCGTGAGGAAATTGAACATTAAAAAGTACCTGATTAGCAACCCATGTAAACCCAAGTCCACAAGATCCACTAATGAAATTATGCATAGTACCCTGAGAAACAAATCTACTTTTAATCCAGTAACAAAAGACAACAAACATATTGAAGTATTCAAATGGATTGTCCTAGAGGAGGTGAAAGGACTAAAGATAAAGAAGCGCGATGAACCGAAACACATTAAAAGCGGTATTCGTAAACTAATAAAAAGAAAAGATCTGGTCATACGACCAGCAGATAAAGGAGGAGGCATTGTAATACTATCCAAAGATCAATATAATGCAAGCATGAACTCCCTACTTGAAGATAAAGACACTTATGTCCAACTGTTGAGTAACCCAGTTTTCAAATGCAGGAAAGCACTTGAACAAGTGGTACATTTAGGCCTGAAGAAGGATATCCTTAACAAAAAAGAAGCTAAATATTTAATACCTGAGGCATGTCGAACACCAATTATTTATTCACTCCCAAAAATCCATAAAGATAGGGATAATCCACCTCCCAGACCAATAGTCAATGGGATTGACTCTCTGACAGCGAGGATGGGACAATATATAGATTATTATCTTCAGCCGGCAGTACAGAAGACACGAGCATACCTGAGAGACACCAAGCACATATTACAAATTATAGAGGAAATACCAACAGAAGAAGGATCCTGGTGGCTCGCTACAGCAGATGTAGCCTCACTATACACAATCATCTTACACCACCAAGCCTGCGAGGCAACAAAATGGGGACTACGGAAGTACTCAGATCTCCCCTGCCCCCAGAGAAAATATCTATAAAATTCATAGAAAAAGGCTACGATGAAGGATTTATCAATAAGAAAATATCAGAAGTCGCCAATTTAAATCGCAAAGACCTTATAAAAAATAAACCCCACAACGTGACTACACAGGACAACATTCCCATTATTTTAGACTTTAATGTGCAGTTCAAACAAGTTGAAAAAATTATCAAACGCAATTGGGAGATATTACGCGCAGATACATGCCTCAAAGATATTTTGCCTACTTGCCCAAAATTTGTGTACAGGCGAGCCCCAACCATCAGGGATAAACTGGTAAAGAATATACCAGATCCACCAAGTAGGGGTTTTTCCTTTTTCACAGGGAAAGGATTCTTCCCCTGCAAACGATGCTACGCATGCACTAAGACAAAGCGTCCTAATGAAAAGAGAAATGAGTTTACCTCAACCAGCACAGGAAATAGCTATGGCATCAAAGAGTTCATTTGCTGCAATACGATTGGAGTGGTATACGCATTGGAATGCAGCTGTGGCCTTCAGTACATAGGCCGTACCAAGAGACCAATCAAGGTACGCATAAAAGAACACGTAAAGAACATACTGAAGGGATTCGACAAGCACAGCGTATCTAGGCATTTCGCGCTACACCACAAGAAAGACCCCTCCCAACTTAAATTCTGGGGAATCGAGCCCTATGTTAAACATTGGAGAGGGGGTCATAGAGTAAGAACCCTCAGCCAAATCGAGTCCAAATGGATTTTTACATTAGACACTTTCTCGCCAAAGGGACTTAACGTGGAATTTGACTTGAATTGTTTCATTAGCGACTTTTAACCTTTTTTCAAAACCTCTGTCAACTCCTCTTTACATATAATTTTTAGACCATTTTATATATATATATATATATATTTTATAGTCCATATACTAGATCCTTGGTGCACTATAACCACTCTTTCAGAATAGCCAAACACCATATACTCTGACTATCTGCATGCAATATGATCACCTGAGTCACCAAATCGCATTAGTCGCATGTTTATACGACACATTTATATATGGATGGGCTCACACATATGTATGCACCGTTTTATGGATTTTTGGTATTTGTGTTTAAAAATACTCGGAATATGTTTGAATATGTTTGAATAACCCCGCTCTAAACGTCATTTCCGGGAGTAATGGGGATGTTTTTTTCCCCTCGTTTTTTCGTTCTCCCCCTCTTTTCTCCTATTTTTAATATATTGTACCCGATATAATTTTTTTATACTGATTTTTTATACTAATGAATTTTAGATTATTCTAATTATTTTTATTATTTTTATTTTTAATTTTTAATTTTCTTGGATCTTGCTATATTAACTTTCCTCATCAGTAAGATCTTACCACTTATTATTCAAATTTATTTTACTATTGTCATTTTCCTCTCCATATGAATTAAATATATAATTAAATAGTAATTTTTAATATGTAAATAAATATATAATTAAATAGTAATCTTTTTAGATAGATTATTCCAGTATACAATTTTATACATCAGTTGGATATTTCCCCATTTTCCACTGCATATACAATTAACCATGAGTGCCCCGTTTTACAGAGTCCTAGACTTATTATTATGGTTATCATTATCCAATTTATTCAGATCTTCGTTAACTAGTTTTATTTTTAAACAGAGGATTAAGTATCTCCACCACAAGGCCATATAACTCATCTGGTTTGCATATTCTGATTAACTCCGCCTGCCTCTCCCTTCTCTACGAGTGAATATGCTGCTTAAGTTGGGCGGTGATATCCATATGCAAATCCGTCTGAGATACCTCCAAAAAAAAATGGCCACTTGTTTATTTCTGGCTAACAATACAACAAACCCGGTGTGACCACCAAAAAAATGGCCGTCCGCACACTTCGGGCGACCTGATACACCGCAAAATGGCCACCGGGATACTTCCGGGTCTTCCCCAAAATGGCTGCCAAATAAGCAATTAATGGCTCTATTTAAAGACACTTCCCTGAGCACTAGACATCCCCTGATGAAGTCACGTGACCGTGACGAACACTAGTCGGGACACTACCGGAAGTGACGCAATCGAGCTCGAGGCTCGTTTATACACCATACAAAAACTCTGTCTGTTTGTGAGTACCAAAGCTGTTTTTATAAATAAATTTCAATACTGTTGAAAAATACTATACTATGGGGCTCCCTTCCTCCTTATCTGTTTAACCCCTTGCATAAAACTGCCGAGGTATACCACCAATTCCCCCCCCCCCCACGCTGAAGTACCGCTGAGGGACCACTTACAGAGGAGACGCCAGGACCCGGGGACACGTGAATAGGACCTCGAGGGATAAGGACCACCAGGAACCCTGAGGATACATATACCATATGCTGTTACCTTACAGCTGTAAGGTAAGGGGACACCCATATTCTGATTACACAGGACAACGTGGGAGATATCCACCATCACCATTATCACTGTTTAAATCTCTACCTTATAGTGCACATATATTTTAAGCACCAGCATTGCAGGCGACTGTCTTGTTACATGCGATTTTGGGCTAATCGCCACTTGTTGTTGCACCAGCTGAATGGACAATTTTAACTAGGATTACTGTTCCATTGTTGTTTTTTATATTTTTTATAGCTTCAAACACTGTGCACCTTTTTCCTTCTGTTTTGGATTATTCCCAGAGGGTTGTTTCCCTCTCACCAACACTTGGATCGTTTATGCGTTTTTGTTTTGATTCAACAATTTGATTTATTTTCTTTGATTGTATGATTCAATTTAGTGCACTGCACCGATATTTAAGTCTATGGTATAAAGACACCCGCACAGTCACTTTGCTTAACCCTCCCTTGGCTTTAACACCATATGCGATTTCTTTAGTCACAAGGCAAGCATTACTTACATCTTTTGCCTTATCTAGCTAATGATTACTTTTGTACACTGTTACACATATACTTTGACTTAGCAGATTTTCTTTTCAGATCTATTTATTGTTCAGCATTAGCACTTTGTATGCGTTTTTCGTCATTTTTAACAAATCGCATGGTGATTCACTTTATATATTTTTTATTTCGTCCACTATTTTATGTATAGTACTTTAGTCACTGAAACAAATACAGTAGTAGTTATTTTCACGGACCTTCTTTATATTCAGCACTGCCACTTTATGCAACTCTGCTACCAAAAAAATCGCATTGGGACCACTAGTCTTATTTATCATTAATTGTTTTTCTTATCCATTTGTCCACCACTCAAAATACTACTACGCATAGGAGTGAGGGTCCCTCACTATATATACATATATATATATTTTTTAAATATTTTTTATATACATATATTGTCTTTTCTTTTTCTACGTTCCATTTATTACCTGTAGTGGAGACGATATTACATTTATCTTCTAATCTTTTGAGTACCTATTGAATATATTAAACCTGTTCCAACTAGATTCTTCACCATAGTACCGCGCACCACTACCTTTTTACCTTTTGTCTTCTCCAATTGGGGTTCAAGTACCCCATTTCAGTGTGTGCAGCGGTGCAACAATTAGATTACTCTTTGATTAGGCGCAGGAATATTCTCTTTTATACTTAGCTTGATACCCATCTTGACCCATTCTTGCAGCCATCATGGACGTGTTTGCATTTTTAGATAAAAGACAGGTTAATTTGGGAGAGGTTTTTAACACAACCACAGCCACCCATAAAAGCAGTGATCTTGAAAGCCTAATGAGGAAACTCGGGCACAATATGGAAAAGAAGGTCAGTCTATGGTGGGACATCACCACTTTTGAACAATATCTCAAAGAGGGGATTGTCCCCAGACGCCTGAGATGGGATGTCATACCAAACGATGGATTGACAGACCAAGCATCAATCGATGATTGGTTTAAATTTTTTAACGGGAAAGGTCTAGAACTCCTTATGTTTCTACTAGATAGAAAGAAGAAAAAACAAAAAATAGTAGAGGAAATCATTATGGGAATAAAAGAGGAATTGGAAGTATACAAGGACACAGCGGAATTTGTAGCCCTAACAGCACAACTAAACAAAGATCTCACAAAAAAGGATAGAGAAGTCCAACAAAGGAAAAGCAAGAAATACAATAGAGACATGAACGATTTTAAAACCGATCGAGCTTTCAAATGGCAAAGCCAAGTGGGACATTTAGACCCAATCTCAACCTATTCCACTCCAGAAAAACTAGTAAGAGTTCAGCCGGAACACACTAATATGCGAGTAATCCAAGAGAACCAAAACCCAAATGGGCCCTACGATACATATGAACGAACTAGATCCGATACGATGAGGAACGAAGACAGACAAGGCAACCATCACCAATACACCCCTCGAACTAATGATAGAGGACATACACCCTACAGAAACCAGAGGAGACCGTACCATCAAGACAGGACACCCAGAAACGGTTGGAAAAAACCTTTTTGGAAGAACAACAGGAGGAACAACGGACCAAGACCTCATTATGACAATAGAAATTACCATCAACAAAGAGATAACAGAGGAGCAAATAACGATAACAGAGGGCGCCCCTACGACACACAAGTACCAAGGGGAAGGAGCCCCTATAGACAACACGAGAGAAGAGATGAGGCATACCATAACCCCCCTCCTCAAACACCATACCACACATATGAGAGAAGCCCAATTCCGACATATAACTATTACGCACCCCTGGAGCAAAGATGGGAAGATGACAGAGCGGATAGACACAGACAATCTGACATGGAATATGAGAGGTCTTTTTTAGAGAGAGGTCGAGAGAACGATCCAGCAAGGAGGAACGAAAACCCAAGGAATATGAGAAGAACACCAGAAAGAGAGGATGCAGAGGGGGGAAGAGATCACAAAAGAAAAAGAGAGTGAAGGGAGAGGGAATTTTTAACCTCAGTGGACAACCACTCTCTCACGAAGAAATAGGGGTTCTGGATAAGGGTCTTAAATACGCACCTACAAAAAATCTCGATAAATTTCAAACCTATATCGGAATCCAGAAATTCGTGAGGAAATTGAACATTAAAAAGTACCTGATTAGCAACCCATGTAAACCCAAGTCCACAAGATCCACTAATGAAATTATGCATAGTACCCTGAGAAACAAATCTACTTTTAATCCAGTAACAAAAGACAACAAACATATTGAAGTATTCAAACGGATTGTCCTAGAGGAGGTGAAAGGACTAAAGATAAAGAAGCGCGATGAACCGAAACACATTAAAAGCGGTATTCGTAAACTAATAAAAAGAAAAGATCTGGTCATACGACCAGCAGATAAAGGAGGAGGCATTGTAATACTATCCAAAGATCAATATAATGCAAGCATGAACTCCCTACTTGAAGATAAAGACACTTATGTCCAACTGTTGAGTAACCCAGTTTTCAAATGCAGGAAAGCACTTGAACAAGTGGTACATTTAGGCCTGAAGAAGGATATCCTTAACAAAAAAGAAGCTAAATATTTAATACCTGAGGCATGTCGAACACCAATTATTTATTCACTCCCAAAAATCCATAAAGATAGGGATAATCCACCTCCCAGACCAATAGTCAATGGGATTGACTCTCTGACAGCGAGGATGGGACAATATATAGATTATTATCTTCAGCCGGCAGTACAGAAGACACGAGCATACCTGAGAGACACCAAGCACATATTACAAATTATAGAGGAAATACCAACAGAAGAAGGATCCTGGTGGCTCGCTACAGCAGATGTAGCCTCACTATACACAATCATCTTACACCACCAAGCCTGCGAGGCAACAAAATGGGGACTACGGAAGTACTCAGATCTCCCCTGCCCCCAGAGAAAATATCTATAAAATTCATAGAAAAAGGCTACGATGAAGGATTTATCAATAAGAAAATATCAGAAGTCGCCAATTTAAATCGCAAAGACCTTATAAAAAATAAACCCCACAACGTGACTACACAGGACAACATTCCCATTATTTTAGACTTTAATGTGCAGTTCAAACAAGTTGAAAAAATTATCAAACGCAATTGGGAGATATTACGCGCAGATACATGCCTCAAAGATATTTTGCCTACTTGCCCAAAATTTGTGTACAGACGAGCCCCAACCATCAGGGATAAACTGGTAAAGAATATACCAGATCCACCAAGTAGGGGTTTTTCCTTTTTCACAGGGAAAGGATTCTTCCCCTGCAAACGATGCTACGCATGCACTAAGACAAAGCGTCCTAATGAAAAGAGAAATGAGTTTACCTCAACCAGCACAGGAAATAGCTATGGCATCAAAGAGTTCATTTGCGGGGGGCGTGGCTTAGCGGCGAATGTAGGAAGACGTGCTTACCTTGAGCTCCGCCGGCCATCCGTGATTCCATCCTTCCAGTCTGCCCTGAAACGCCGTTTTCGGGGCCCCTACCTCCTGCCACGCTAGGTGAAGCATCCCGGACCACCGCGGTACATCCCGGGACCCTCCCTGTGATGCCCAGACGCCATACCGGAGGGAAGGGGATGACGGACCCCCCAGGCCAAGATGGCGCCGGTGCGCGGCGCGCAGCCAAAGACCAATACAAGGAAGCAGCACAGAAGCTCCTCTACGGCGGTAAATCATACAAGGATGCCCTGGCGGGCCAGCCCTCTCCTCAAGCTACCCCTGGAGGCTCTCCTGAGGCGGATGACACAGTTCCCTTGGAGGATGAGGATGGATTGTCTGCAGCATGGCAAACAGTGAGTACACCCAGGGACAGTGCTAGGCCTGAAACACAGACCATCCCCTCCCCAGCGCTGGAAAATGAGCCTACACTAAGGGACATATTCACTGCTGTCACCTCCTGTAATCACTCTATTGCAGCCCTCTCTGAGGACATTAAAGGGGTTAAAGCTGAAATAACGTTTGTCCGCCATGACATGCAAAAGCTCAGGGAGAGAACAGCTGCATTAGAAGGCAGACTGAGCACAGTAGAGGATGACCTGGCCCCCATGCAAAGGGATCTAAAATATAATTGCCATCTTACTGAACAGCACGCTATGCGACTTGATGAGATGGAAAATCGCATGAGACGCAATAATATTCGCGCTGTGGGGATTCCGGAACGTGTTGAGGGTAAAAACCCGGTAGACTTTATTGAAAATTGGTTGCTTGCCACCTTTGGTAAAGAAGCCTTGTCACCGCTTTTTGCAGTGGAACGTGCCCACCGGGTGCCGTCTCGCCCCCTACCTCCGGGCAATCGTCCCAGGCCCTTCTTGTTTAAACTCCTCAACTATAAAGACAGAGACACCACTCTTTCTAAAGCGCGGGGGTTGTCGGACAAGATGGAGATTGAAAATTCCAGGATTTCACTATTTCCGGATTTTTCAGCAGAACTCCAGAAAAAGCGTGCAACATTTCTTGAAGTTAAGAGACGCCTTCGGGACCTTAACGTTCAATATGGAATGCTATATCCAGCCAGACTCAGAGTTACGGCACTGGGTTCAACGCACTTTTTTGATCGCCCCGCGGCGGCAGCACAGTGGCTTGACCAGGAGTACAACGCACTCAAAGCCGCCAAACTTCAAAGATCTCCTCCACGCTAACGGCACATTTCAACAGGCTGACTGGACTTCCACTTTTACAAGACCGGCAGAAGGCTGAGGTTTGTGGTTCCACTGTAACCCTACTAGAACTACAACATGTCTGCATATGTGAAACCCCGCTTGTCATCTGGGAGAGTCCTCTCTGGGTGTTTCCATGGCCTTCCCCCAGCCCCCAAGTTTCGGATGGGGCCTATTATTCTGCTATCTTCCCCGTGTGTGAGCCCCGTGGGCTTTAATACAGAAGATGCTACGGTTTTTTGCTGTTTAACTGTTTTTCTTTTCTTTTTCTTTTTGATTCATTTTTTCTCTCTCAGGATCGCAACGGACAAGGACTATTTTCCGACCTGTCTGCACCCATCTGGGCGCCTCTTCCTAGCTGCGACAGCTCCTGTCGGACTTTTTTCTCTCCAGTCTTGGGACATCTCAGGTGATGCGACTTCCCAGTCGCTAGTCGCTGATAAATGTGTGTTAATTGCCTTTTTCCTCCCTGGTGGTTTACGACTGTTATTATGGTTACTCCTACTTGCACTTATGTTTTGTATTTCTGATGGCTAAGATTAGATTTCTCTCTTGGAATGTTAGGGGACTGGGCAGACCGGTGAAGAGGCTGGCGGTGCTTAGGCACCTTAAAGATATGAAGGCTGACATTGTGTGTCTGCAGGAGACACATTTTGCTCCTGCTGGTACTCCTAGCCTGGGTTCTAGACAGTATATCCACCAATACCATTCCACATACTCTGCCTATGCAAGAGGAGTGAGTATTCTAATTAAACAGCATGCACGTTTCTCCTGCTCCCAACAGGTTATTGATCCGGGGGGGAGGTACATTTTTTTGCTGTGTAAGCTTGCTACTATACAATGCATTATTGCCAATGTTTATATCCCGCCGCCGTATTCGGCAGAGATTCTTAAGCGCCTAGCTGGGTTTATGGCACAGTTCCCTGGCATACCCCTGTTGGCGATGGGTGATTTTAACAACTATGTCAACGGTCTGTGGGATAAGATTCCAACTCCTCCGGTAGTCCCCTCACGCCCTAATGGCGATACTCCTTTTGCAGCTCTGTTAGCTGAACTCGGGCTGGTGGATGTCTGGCGGAAAGCCCACCCCCACTCCCGTTTATATTCCTGTTGCTCCCCAGCGTTTGGGAGCTTGTCCAGAATAGACCTGGGACTGGGAAACTCCGCCCTCCTCCCCCTAATTAGAGATTCTGGTTATGGGGTTAGACATATATCCGACCACTCTTCTTTGTGGATTGAGATGTCCCTATCTACTGACCACGCACCTAGGAGTTGGAAGCTTAACCCCTTTTGGCTTGCATTATTCCCGCAGCCTGACCCCATTACAAGTGCTCTTAAACATTTCCTGCAGGACAATTTAGGCTCGGCAGCTATAGATGTAGTCTGGGATGCAACTAAGGCCTTCCTTAGGGGACAATTTATCACTACTATAACTGATATAAAACGGAACACTAAAGCTTGGGAAATGGAGGTCAGTAGAGCACTTAGAGAGTCGGAGCAGGCCTATGTTGACAACCCCTCGGAGGACACTAAGAGGGCTTGGTTGGGAGCGCAATCTATGTCTAGACAAGTAACTTTACAACTGGCAGAAAATAAAAGGTTTTTCCTCCAACAAACACACTTTGAGGAGGGGGAATCGACGGGCCATATGCTGGCTCTGCTGGCGAGGACCCAGGGTTCCACGCCTATGACTCACTCACTGTGCGATTCGCAGGGAGTGACCCATTCGGACACCTCGGGGATCTTGCGGGTATTTCGATCCTTCTATGCAGACCTGTACTCCTCTAAGGTGCAGCCCGGTGATGGGGAGATTGGGGACTTTTTAAATGGGTGTGATATTCCATGCCTGTCTGCGTCGGACGGAGAGCTGTTGAACGCCCCCTTAACGGAGGAGGAATTGGCTTCTGCACTGGAACACTCTCATAATAACAAAGCTCCGGGGGCGGATGGTCTCCCATCCGAGGTATACAAGCGTTATGCTGGGGTTCTTTTGCCAACCCTTTTAAAAGTGTTTAACAACGCCTTAGAGACGGGGGCCCTACCTGCCTCTATGAATGAAGCAATCATAATTGTACTTCTGAAACCGGGTAAGGTAGCAACATCACCGGACGCATATAGGCCAATCTCCTTGCTCACGACAGACGTTAAACTTTTAGCTCGGGTCTTGGCAACGAGATTATCTCTGGTAATACACAAACTGATCCATAGGGATCAATCAGGATTCATTCCATCACGTTCCACTGCCCTAAATATTCGCCGTTTATTCTTGAACCTACAGGTTCCTGTGGATAACCCCGGTAATCAGGCCATCCTCTCGTTGGACGCGGCTAAGGCCTTTGATAGCGTTGAGTGGCCTTATCTGTGGAAAGTGATGGAGCGGATGGGGCTGGGCAGCACATTTATTAGTTGGGTCCGACTGTTATATGCCAAGCCTACGGCTAGAATCAGAGCTAATGCGGAGCTCTCCGACCCATTCGTGCTGCACAGAGGCACGAGACAGGGGTGCCCTCTGTCGCCCCTGCTCTTTGCCATGGCGCTTGAACCACTTGCAGCCAGAATGAGATCGGCTCAGGATATTGTGGGTTTCTGCAGGCCCACTGGAATGGATGTGGTATCGCTCTACGCTGATGACACGCTTATATACCTGGGGGACACCCAGGGCTCCCTTACGGCCACCATGAACCTGATTACCCTATTTGGTACATTGTCAGGTTTTAAGATTAACTGGGACAAATCTGTATTGATGCCCTTGTCCCCTCTAACGGCTCCCTTACCCCCTTGTGCAAACATGATCCAGACGGTTACATCCTTTAAGTATCTGGGGGTGCAGATATCCCCCGAGGTGACGGAATATGCCAAACTGAATCTTATGCCATTGTTACTTAAGTTCAGAGATAAATGTAAGATCTGGTGTAAACTACCGTTATCGGTGGTGGGCAGGGTAAACCTCATTAAAATGGTGTGGGCCCCGCAGCTGCTCTATATTTGTCATAACTCCCCGACTTGGATCCCGAAACGTTGGTTCGATAAAATTGACTCTCAGTTTAGGGAATTAATATGGTGTAGAAAGACGGCCAGACTTAGTTTACTTACCTTGCAATATAATAAGGACGAAGGGGGGTTGGCACTTCCACACGCTAGGATGTATTTTTTTGCTTCGCAGCTCCAGCACATGGGGGGGTGGGGGTTGGATGACCCATTGGACCCGATCCGAAGGATACTGGCTGACACGGTCGCCTCGGACACAGCATTGTCTAGATTGGAGGCAGGCTTCCCTCATATGGACAGGGGTTCCCCGACTGTTATACTGCTGAATACACTGTGGTCTTATGTTAAAAAACTGCTACGAATACGTGGCTTCCTTGCCCTCACCCCTATTTGGCGGAACGCAAACTATGGTGAACTTTTTAAGCTCAAGGGATTTGGTAACTGGAGTGGGAGTGGTCTTCAGTATCTCTCGCAACTGTATAGTGGACGGGTACTGAAGTCCTTTATGGAAATACAAGCGGAGTTTGACATCCCTCGTAGGGATTTCTTTAAATATTTACAGTTACGTCATGCGTTGCAGACACAGGCACGGAGTATGCAGCTCTCCCTAACAGACCATCCTGTGGTGAAGGAGATATTTATGCAGATTGACCGTAAAGGCATGATCTCTAGGGGGTATGCTATGCTTCTTGACGCGGTGCAGGACCCGGCACGTCTTCCATGTCGGCAGAGGTGGGAGGCGGACCTGGGGCCCATGGACGCGGAGACCTGGAACCTCTGCTTGTCCTCCGCTCCGTTGGTGTCGGTATCGGCCTCCCATAGGCTCTCCCACCTATATTTACTACATAGGACCTATAGAACCCCAGTTAAACTGCACAGTTGGGGTGTTAGAGGGTCTCCCCTTTGCCCTAAATGTATGCGGGACCATGGGGATCTTATGCACATGTTCTGGAGGTGCCCGAAACTAAAACGATATTGGGCGGGAATTTTTGACACTATATCCTCAGTGTTCTCTGTTGGTATCCCGCGGTGCCCGGTGGTCTGCCTGCTGGGGGCCCTGGATGAGGAATCATTGACACCCTCGGCCCATACAGCCATTATCAGGTTACTATATGTAGCTAGAAAATTGATAGCGAGACTATGGATGACCCACAGGGTTCCCACCGGGCGGCAATGGATAGAACAGGTGAACCAGATGCTGATCAGAGAAAAGATAACATACCAACACAGAAACGCACCGCACAAATTTAATGCCATGTGGGGGGGGTGGCTTGAGGTCCCGGGACTAGCTCCCCACCAACTTATACAGGACAGACTTTTACAGGGTTAACTGAAGGTCCTAGGACCGGTATGTGGAGGTACATAAAGGGTCATGTTTCCAGGATGGGTCTAATTTTATGTCTCTCCCTTATCCGGTAATTGTACGGGGTGTAGGGAGACACCAATGGGACTATGTGCTGGGCTGTGGGCCGTAGTATATATGTAAGGTACCTATGCGGCTGTTTCTTGATGCGGAGTGGTCTATGAGAGAACGATACTTTTGTTATTACTTTTGGTTCCTTTTTTCTTTTTCCTTATCTCCTTTCTTCTTTAATTTTTTGGTTTTATTGATATTTTCCATGTCTCAACAGTCTTCAAACCGAACCTATTTGTATCTCTATATTCTCTGTATACTTTTGGATGTAAAAACCAATGCTACTGTAAGACTGTACTTTACTCCTATGTTTGGTTTGTACCATAAGTGCTTTACAATAAAAACTTATTTGATTTAAAAAAAAAAAAAGAGTTCATTTGCTGCAATACGATTGGAGTGGTATACGCATTGGAATGCAGCTGTGGCCTTCAGTACATAGGCCGTACCAAGAGACCAATCAAGGTACGCATAAAAGAACACGTAAAGAACATACTGAAGGGATTCGACAAGCACAGCGTATCTAGGCATTTCGCGCTACACCACAAGAAAGACCCCTCCCAACTTGAATTCTGGGGAATCGAGCCCTATGTTAAACATTGGAGAGGGGGTCATAGAGTAAGAACCCTCAGCCAAATCGAGTCCAAATGGATTTTTACATTAGACACTTTCTCGCCAAAGGGACTTAACGTGGAATTTGACTTGAATTGTTTCATTAGCGACTTTTAACCTTTTTTCAAAACCTCTGTCAACTCCTCTTTACATATAATTTTTAGACCATTTTATATATATATATATATATTTTATAGTCCATATACTAGATCCTTGGTGCACTATAACCACTCTTTCAGAATAGCCAAACACCATATACTCTGACTACCTGCATGCAATATGATCACCTGAGTCACCAAATCGCATTAGTCGCATGTTTATACGACACATTTATATATGGATGGGCTCACACATATGTATGCACCGTTTTATGGATTTTTGGTATTTGTGTTTAAAAATACTCGGAATATGTTTGAATATGTTTGAATAACCCCGCTCTAAACGTCATTTCCGGGAGTAATGGGGATGTTTTTTTCCCCTCGTTTTTTCGTTCTCCCCCTCTTTTCTCCTATTTTTAATATATTGTACCCGATATAATTTTTTTATACTGATTTTTTATACTAATGAATTTTAGATTATTCTAATTATTTTTATTATTTTTATTTTTAATTTTTAATTTTCTTGGATCTTGCTATATTAACTTTCCTCATCAGTAAGATCTTACCACTTATTATTCAAATTTATTTTACTATTGTCATTTTCCTCTCCATATGAATTAAATATATAATTAAATAGTAATTTTTAATATGTAAATAAATATATAATTAAATAGTAATCTTTTTAGATAGATTATTCCAGTATACAATTTTATACATCAGTTGGATATTTCCCCATTTTCCACTGCATATACAATTAACCATGAGTGCCCCGTTTTACAGAGTCCTAGACTTATTATTATGGTTATCATTATCCAATTTATTCAGATCTTCGTTAACTAGTTTTATTTTTAAACAGAGGATTAAGTATCTCCACCACAAGGCCATATAACTCATCTGGTTTGCATATTCTGATTAACTCCGCCTGCCTCTCCCTTCTCTACGAGTGAATATGCTGCTTAAGTCGGGCGGTGATATCCATATGCAAATCCGTCTGAGATACCTCCAAAAAAAAATGGCCACTTGTTTATTTCTGGCTAACAATACAACAAACCCGGTGTGACCACCAAAAAAATGGCCGTCCGCACACTTCGGGCGACCTGATACACCGCAAAATGGTCACCGGGATACTTCCGGGTCTTCCCCAAAATGGCTGCCAAATAAGCAATTAATGGCTCTATTTAAAGACACTTCCCTGAGCACTAGACATCCCCTGATGAAGTCACGTGACCGTGACGAACACTAGTCGGGACGCTACCGGAAGTGACGCAATCGAGCTCGAGGCTCGTTTATACACCATACAAAAACTCTGTCTGTTTGTGAGTACCAAAGCTGTTTTTATAAATAAATTTCAATACTGTTGAAAAATACTATACTATGGGGCTCCCTTCCTCCTTATCTTTTTAACCCCTTGCATAAAACTGCCGAGGTATACCACCAATTCCCCCCCCCCCCACGCTGAAGTACCGCTGAGGGACCACTTACAGAGGAGACGCCAGGACCCGGGGACACGTGAATAGGACCTCGAGGGATAAGGACCACCAGGAACCCTGAGGATACATATACCATATGCTGTTACCTTACAGCTGTAAGGTAAGGGGACACCCATATTCTGATTACACAGGACAACGTGGGAGATATCCACCATCACCATTATCACTGTTTAAATCTCTACCTTATAGTGCACATATATTTTAAGCACCAGCATTGCAGGCGACTGTCTTGTTACATGCGATTTTGGGCTAATCGCCACTTGTTGTTGCACCAGCTGAATGGACAATTTTAACTAGGATTACTGTTCCATTGTTGTTTTTTATATTTTTTATAGCTTCAAACACTGTGCACCTTTTTCCTTCTGTTTTGGATTATTCCCAGAGGGTTGTTTCCCTCTCACCAACACTTGGATCGTTTATGCGTTTTTGTTTTGATTCAACAATTTGATTTATTTTCTTTGATTGTATGATTCAATTTAGTGCACTGCACCGATATTTAAGTCTATGGTATAAAGACACCCGCACAGTCACTTTGCTTAACCCTCCCTTGGCTTTAACACCATATGCGATTTCTTTAGTCACAAGGCAAGCATTACTTACATCTTTTGCCTTATCTAGCTAATGATTACTTTTGTACACTGTTACACATATACTTTGACTTAGCAGATTTTCTTTTCAGATCTATTTATTGTTCAGCATTAGCACTTTGTATGCGTTTTTCGTCATTTTTAACAAATCGCATGGTGATTCACTTTATATATTTTTTATTTCGTCCACTATTTTATGTATAGTACTTTAGTCACTGAAACAAATACAGTAGTAGTTATTTTCACGGACCTTCTTTATATTCAGCACTGCCACTTTATGCAACTCTGCTACCAAAAAAATCGCATTGGGACCACTAGTCTTATTTATCATTAATCGTCATCCGGAGATAATTCCTGAAATCATCAGGATTATTCTCCCGGATCTCACGGAGCAAAGGCATGTGCGAGAACTGGTCACGCTGGCGCAACCAATTCTTGGTCCACAAACTCCTCCTCGCCCTGTTCATGGACCGGGCTTGTGTGAAAGCTAAAAGCCCAACACCAAGCCCCTGCACAGCACAAACTCTATGATGAGTACGTACACGAAACATGGTTTAAAACGGTCGGCTAGTCAGAACGGACAACAGAAAGCACCGATAAACAGCAATGCCTGAAAGAACGACCTGAAAAGCAGAAACAAGCAGACAATAAGCAATGGAAATCAAAGTGTACTATACCAAGATATAGTCCACAATGAGCAACAAATGCTTACTGACTACACGCACTGATAATCAGATATGCACAGAGAAGCACAAACTGAAGAGCAGTAACAAACTGAAGCACAAATCTGAAAAGCGCAAATCGTCTCTCACCAAACTTCTACTAACATGCGATAAGCAGAAGGAGCCCAAAGGGTGCCGGACGTGGTGCTGAAATTCCCTTTTCTAGTCCAGTCGTACGCTGCTTACGTCACCGCGTTCTTGGCAACCGAACTTCCGACAACTTAGTCCGACCGTGTGTATGCAACACCACTTCCGGACTAAATCCGTCAGAATTTATCTGACAGATTTGGTTGCCGGAATGTCGTGTGTATGAGGATTTAGGCTGCAGGTTGGAAACCCCTGATTTATTTCCATGTTTTTAATAAAAAGTATCAAAGAGTGAAAATGACAAACATTTCATTAGGACTTAGTCTGATTCTGAAGATGGTAGGTTTACATCCCAAAAGATAGATGGGACTTTATTATATTAAGTATTTAGATTCACCTATGCCATGAGGTTGTGTTGACTATTGGTAGTATCTAAATATCTAGTAATGTGTAGTAGAGGGTCATCAGATACAAATGGAAATTTGACACGTAGGGCTCTTTTGCTTAGGTGTCGTTGATTAGTTTGTGGACATACATAATGGTAGTAGGTGTAATCAATCTTCAGCTTGGGTGTATGTATATCGGAATTAGTAAGCGTGTATCTGTGTAGGGGATATAGAGAGTTGCAGATTGTATGGGGGTGTAGGAAAAGATATGAAGTTACAGAGGTAATTGACATAGAGGGATACATTATGGGGGGGTTAGGGGGGTGAAGAGGGTAAGGGAGCCAAGGTCGGTCAGGAGTGGGAAAACCCTGCTTTAAGGAGATACATCATTTTCATGTTGTGTAGTGTACAAAACCAAGAAATATGAAGATGCTGCCATGAGCTAAGGAGGAAGTTTAGGTTTATAAGAAGGAGAAGGTGGCTCTATCTAACAATTCATAGGTGGGAGTTGGAATGATGACTTGAGGTAGAGAGAATGGGCCTGAAGAGTTGCTGTGGTCAGAAGTGTCAATATGATTTTCATAGGTTTTAATTTAGATTATTGTGGAAGGTAGCACATTTACTAAAGTAACCAGGCTTTTGCTAAGAGATCTAGAGCTAAAATAAATAAAGTGGGTGCAGGAAGTCTCAATTAAACTTTGACAAAAAAAACTCAAAGCTAATTAGTTTCTATGCAGAGCTGCACAAGATTTTGCTCTGTTCAATTTTAGTAAAATAGCCCCATAGTATCATCCTCAATGTTGTAAGAAGGTTATTAGGAAGGACTAAGATAATGTGTCAAAGGCTGTAGCGATATCTAGATATAGCAATGACAGTTTTTTTGTGAGTGACTGACAAAAAAGATGGCAAGATGATTGACATGTAAAATGTATAAAGATGATTTTTGAATTCCTCAAATATTACTGTCAGGAAGGTAGAAGCACAAACAATATACCCTATATCCAGCTCTATAATAAGGAGAATGCTAAGGGGGTGGTGGCTAGTGCTGTTCTGTAACTGCCCCATAGGAACTACCAAAAATTGCATATTGACAATTGACATATATGTTTATTGTACAACATGACCATGGATCAGAAGAGGACCCTGTGGAGGGCCTTCAGGTTGTCAGCGTGTTAAAGCTTGGTGAATCCAGTCAATATGTAAATGTTCATATGGTAAGTCAAGATCTATTTTTATAAAGAAAGCAATAAAGGTCCTTTAGAGGTCTGTCACCAACTCAGGTAGACCTCGGGCCATGACAGACTCTGTTTTTAGTGTCCTCCTATTTGTCTTTAAGTAGTTTGAGTCTGTTATGGAGCTCCTCCACCTCCTTTGGTCTCCTTCAAGGGCCATCTTGATATCCTCCATTCAGTGCTCTAGAGAACAAGTGCTCTGGCCCAATTCTTTTACATTTTTTTTACAGAGAGTTTGTTTGAGGCCATCACTATCTTCTCCTTCGCAACAGATCTGACCTTGTACAAAAGTGCCTACTCTTTAGGTTCTGAGTTACCTTTGTGGAAGGTCCTTCAGTTAAGGAGATATATATTTAGAAGGTATATGGTGTCACCAAGGCTCTTTATTATCTTTTTGGGGACCTCCTCCAAAAAAAGACCGTGTGGACTACAGGGTACCATTCTACTCATCAGGTGGTGATGCGCTAAGACAAAACAAATTGACAAAGCATACATTCCCTGGTTTATTTAAGCATCAATATCCACAGAATGTCTGTACTGCTCTTTTAAGTAAATATATCCATGATTTCTATTGCAAGATCTTGGAAAACTACTACAGTAAACTTGAACATCACTCATGGATAATGATCCTAGAATTAGCAAACATACTAAGACACTTGGGATTCCATTAGCACCTAAAATCCTAGAGATCTTATACCGGTTCACCATCCTTACTAACAAGAGATGAGATTGGGCTGATTAGTGAGTACCATCCATCCCCTGTATTATTATATTTTTTTCTCCTCTCAACTCTACTCTAACAATTTCTTTCAATACTACTTCTACCTAATTTTCTAAGATATGGTTCATAAAGCTTAAAGGACATGAAATATGCAGTATCTCACAAAAGTGATTACACCCCTCATATTTTTATTTTATTATATCTTTTTTATATAACAACACTGAAGAAATTACACTTTGCTACAATGTAAAGTAGTGAGTGTACAGTTTGTATAAAAGTCTAAAATTCCTGTCCCCTTAAAATAACCCAACACACACCACTGGCAACAAAAGTGAGTACACCCCTAAGTGAAAATACAGGCATACCCCACTTTTAAGTACACAATGGGGTTTAAGTCACTCTAAACGTAAGAAGGAGGAAAAAAGTGCATAAATGTAAATAAATGAATGAAAAACGAGCTAGCTGCACACCCCTAAGTATTCGAGAGAGAATAAAAAAAGAAGAGTTCCCCTTGGGGTTTTCAGGCAGCAACAAGAAGCAGAGATAAATCCGTGAAAAGTTATATTTATTTTATTGATTCAACGGCTTATTTGCAATCATAGATTTAAAAATGCAGGCTCTGGTATATAATATTATAGCATATCAGTGGATAAACAGTATATGCAACATTTAATACAAAATAGGTTACAGGAACAATTTACAAGTACAGCACTTTTTCAAAAGTTGCAAAATAGCACCCAGGCTGCCCCAATGCATTTCGACCTTCAGGGAGTCAGGGTCTTCTTCAGGGGGTAAAAAGCAACAAAGCCCTGGCGAAAGGAGTAGTTATATTGTATATTCTGCAGGTAATCAAAGAAAAAAAGACTTTCAATATAATAGGTTTTAACCGAAAAATTAATGTAATATCAAAACTTATTTCGATAATATTTACCAGTTCCACCGAACCAATGCTTTTCAACCAGAGACTTCTAATAAAATCTGAAAAATGGAACAGTGCCTTCCCTCAAAGGGTCATCCTGGATCCGCTGCCCCACTATTTTGACCCACCTCAACCACCCACCAAGATGGACACAGGGGGGGGAGGGGGGACAAAAGAAGGGGAGAAAAAAGGCGGAGCACGACTTCATGGGGGCATCAAACGCTAGCTTACAAGAATTGACAGTGTCTGGAGTTTCCCCAGGGTGATCAGAGGAACAGAGGAGGAGGTTCTTGGCACACCCAAGGTGGCCACACCTAAAAATAATGAAATACAATATGATATGATATGGAGCAAATACATCACAAAAAATGTATATTATAACTAGTTGTTTGATTGGAGTATTGTGTATATTGTGTTAACCACTTTCAGACCGGACCAATTTGCTGGTCAAAGACCAGACCACTTTTTGCGATTCGGCACTGCGTCGCTTTAACTGACAATTGCGCGGTCGTGCGACGTGGCTCCCAAACAAAATTGACGTCCTTTTTTCCCCACAAATAGAGCTTTCTTTTGGTGGTATTTGATCACCCCTGCGGTTTTTATTTTTTGCGCTATAAACAAAAATAGCGACGATTTTGAAAAAAACGCATTATTTTTTACTTTTTGTTATAATAAATATCCCCCAAAAATATATAAAAAAACATTTTTTTTCCCTCAATTTAGGCCGATACGTATTCTTCTACATATTTTTGGTAAAAAAAAATCGCAATAAGCGATTATTGATTGGTTTGCGCAAAAGTTATAGCGTTTACAAAATAGGGATAGTTTTATAGCATTTTTATTAATCATTTTTTATTATTTATTTTTTTTACTAGTAATGGCGGCGATCTGCGATTTTTATTGTGACTGCGACATTGTCGGGGACCCATCGGACATTTTTGACACATTTTTGGGACCATTGTCATTTATACAGTAATCACTGCTATATAAATGCAGTGATTCCTGTGTAAATGACACTGGCAGTGAAAGGGTTACCCAGTGGGTGGCAGTGTAGGGGTTAAGTGTTCCTAGGGGTGTGTTACTAACTGTGGGGGGGTTGGGCTTTCATTTAGTGTACACTGATCTCTGCTCCAATCACATGGAGCAGAGATCAGCGTCACTAGTTGCTAGGCAGAATGGAAAAATGTTGTTTATACAGCATTTCCTCCATTCGGCCGCTCCGTGAGACGATCGCGGGGATGCCCGCGGCAATTGAGTCCGCGGGTCCCACGACCAGGCTCACGGGGGTCCCAACCAGCGCGGGAGCGCGCCGCCGGCGGCGCGCTCCCGATGGCAGGGCGGCATCGAATATTGGACGTACATGTACGCCAATATACCTGCCCGTGCCATTCTGTCGACGTACATCGTCGTGCGCTGGTCGGGAAGTGGTTAATCTACAAAAGCATAGATAAATGGGAATAGTGAAATGAGAGGGAATGCCACTTTGTTTCCCAAGTAATGTTTAAACAAATAATAAACAGGTGTGATATTCCATATTGTGACAATCGGTATTATGCTGAATAATGTGAATGTAGTTCAAAAATGACAATAATAATAATAATAATAAACTAGTGATGCAAATAAACCAAAAATGTGTGACTGTGTAAAAGAAAAGAAATAAAAAACCCCCATAAATGTGTGTATTGAATCAATGACCCCATAAACATGTGGTGATGCCTAAAAAAGTGATAGTATGAATAGTGATAAAATATATATTAAGAGCGTCAGTGAATAATAATGTATTACCTGTGTATTGTATCTGCCGCACTTATATTGTAGCCTGCAGATAAGTAAATAGCCCCTTAAAACGAATAGCGAAAAGCCCCCAGTGTCTCAACGGCCCTAAAGCTAAATCAAAAGTGAGTCACTCTAAAAAGGGTTAATGGTGCTGTTCTAATACATAGTGGGTGCAAGTACATATGCACCGGGGAAATTTGTATATAAACTGAACACCACTAATACTATGTGTTTAAAGTGCAATATAAAGTGCTATGTGCATATCAAGTAAAAAATAATAAAAATATCAAATTCAAAGTGATCGATTGCAGAAAAATATGATCTCAAAAAATACATGCGTGAAAAATCATTAGCAAATATATATATATAGGTATACTCTTATAGCAGAAAAGGTGATAATAATACTGATGATAATAACAGTGATAATAAATAAATAAAGTAAACAACTATATAAATATTAAATAGTTAATGGAAAAATATCCAAAACACTAAAGTGTCCAAAAGGTATAATAAAGATATAAAAAATGAATAAATAAAGAACAAAGTGGCCAAAGTCAATAAGTGAAAATCTGTGCAAAAAAAGGTGAAAATAAAAATAAAGGTGACTCTTCGGTGCTCCCCTCCTTCATTCAACTCCCCCTCTTGTGATTGACAGGTCGGTCGTGGAACGCACGCCGAACAATGCCGGAACTGCGGGAGTTCATGTTTCTGCACTGTGTTATATGATTTGGAGTGTAGTGGCTCTGATCTATTATTTTAGCAAGATACTTTTTTTATAATAAACATATTTAACCAGTTGCCGACCGCCGCACGACGATGTACGTCGACAGCATGGCACGGGCAGGCATATGGGCGTACCTGTACGTCCCTGCCTTCCCGCCCGGTGCCTGCGGCGGTCGGTTTTCGTCCGGGAGCGATCCGGGACGAGGGGGCGGCCATTCCCTCCCGACTCCCGACGAATAGAAATCCCCCGTGACATCACTTCCTCTCCTGTAATGTAAACACAGGAGAGGAAGTGATGTATTCTCTCCTCCGTGTCGGTATTTTTCGTTCCGACATGGAGGAGAGCGGATCGGTGAGTTGCACCAACACTCTACACACACAGTAGAACATGCCAGGCACACTCACACCCCCCCGATCACCCCCCCCAATTACCCCTGCCCCCCAGTCACAGTGACACCAATGTCATTTTTATTTTTTTTGCATTGGTGTCATTTGTGACTGTAATAACTGTTAGGGCAGTTAGGGTTAGCCCCTTTTAGTTCTAATGTACCCCCCTAACCCCCCCAATAAAGGTTTAACCCCGTGATCACCCCCCGTCGCCAGTGTCACTAAGGCTGGGTTCACATTGCAGCGGTTTATGAGATCTCTGTGCGATTCGAGTTCAGCCATTCGCCGCACCCGCCGCACCCGCCGCAAATTCGCACGGGACCCTTTTTTTGGCCCGCAGCAGAATCGGATCGCATGGGTGTTCACACCATGCGATCCGAGTTTGCAGATCGCACTGCGATATGCGAACTGATCTGGGGGTGTCAGTAACATTTCACTGACACTCCCAGCAGTTCGCATAGGGCAGTGTGAACTGCCGCCGGGAGGCATGCGATGCAGGAACCCGCCGCGCATTCGTGGCGTTTCCGCATCGCTCCAGTGTGAACCCAGCCTAATAAGCGATCATTTTTCTGATCGCTGTATTAGTGTCACAGGTGACGCTAGTTAGGCAGGTAGGTATTTAGGTTCGCCGCAGCTTTTTATAGCGCCAGGGACCCCCATATACTACCGCATAAAGCCCCCTGATTGCCCCCTAGTTAACCCTTTCACCAGTGATCACCATATAACTGTTACAGGTGACGCTGGTTGGTTAGTTATTTTTTTATAGTTTCAGGGCACCCGCCATTTATTACCTAATAAAGGTTTAACCCCCTGATCACCCGGCGGGTGTCATTTGTGACTAATAACTGTTAGGGCAGTTAGGGTTAGCCCCCTTTAGTTCTAAGGTACCCCCTAACCCCCCCAATAAAGGTTTAACCCCGTGATCACCCCCCGTCGCCAGTGTCACTAAGGCTGGGTTCACATTGCAGCGGTTTATGAGAACGGATGTGATTCGCACCGCACTGCAGTGCAAATCACATCCGATCTCTGTGCGATTCGAGTTCAGCTATACAGATAGTATGGCTGAATTCGTGTCGCACCCGCCGCACCCGCCGCAAACTCGCACGGGACCCTTTTTTTGGTCCGCAGCAGAATTGGATCGCATGGGTGTTCACACCATGCGATCCAAGTTTGCAGATCGCACTGCGATATGCGAACTGATCTGGGGGTGTCATTAACATTTCACTGACACTCCCAGCAGTTCGCATAGGGCAGTGTGAACTGCCGCCGGGAGGCATGCGATGCGGGAACCCGCCGCGCATTCGTGGCGTTCCCGCATCGCTCCAGTGTGAACCCAGCCTAATAAGCGATCGTTTTTCTGATCGCTGTATTAGTGTCACAGGTGACGCTAGTTAGGCAGGTAGGTATTTAGGTTCGCCGCAGCTTTTTATAGCGCCAGGGACCCCCATATACTACCGCATAAAGCCCCCTGATTGCCCCCTAGTTAACCCTTTCACCAGTGATCACCATATAACTGTTACAGGTGACGCTGGTTGGTTAGTTATTTTTTTATAGTTTCAGGGCACCCGCCATTTATTACCTAGTCTGGCATTTTATGGCCTTCAAAACTGTAACGCCCTTAGAAAGCCTGAAGGCGGTGCTTGGTTTTCGGGGCCCCGTACGCGGCTAGGCTCCCAAAAAGTCCCACATATGTGGTATCCCCGTACTCAGGAGAAGCAGCAGAATTTATTTTGGGGTATTATTTCACATATGCCCATGGCATGCGTGAGCAATATATCATTTAGTGACAACTTTGTGAAAAAAAAAAAAAAAGTTTGTAATATTCCCGCAACTTGTGGCAAAATATAAAATATTCCATGGACTCAACATGCCTCTCAGCAAATAGCTTGGGGTGTCTACTTTCTAAAATGGGGTCATTTGTGGGGGTTTTGTGCCATCTTGGCATTTTATGGCCTTCAAAACTGTAATAGGTAGTGAGAAGTGAACTCAAAAATTTACGCCCTTAGAAAGCCTGAAGGCGGTGCTTGGTTTTCGGGGCCCCGTACGCGGCTAGGCTCCCAAAAAGTCCCACATATGTGGTATCCCCATACTCAGGAGAAGCAGCAGAATTTATTTTGGGGTGTCATTTCACATATGCCCATAGCATGTGTGAGCAATATATCATTTAGTGACAACTTTGTGTAAAAAAAAAAAATATTTTTTTTTTTGTCATTATTCAATCGCTTGAGGCAAAAAAATAAAATATTCAATGGGCTCAACATGCCTCTTATCAATTTCCTTAGGGGGTCTACTTTCCAAAATGGGGTCGTTTGGGGGGGGTTTTGTACTGCCCTGCCAATTTAGCACCTCAAGAAATGAGATAGGCAGTCGTAAACTAAAAGCTGCGTAAATTCCAGAAAACGTACCTTAGTTTGTAGATGTGACAACTTTTGCGCAAACCAATAAATATACAATTATTGACTTTTTTTTTACCAAAGACATGTGGCTGAATACATTTTGGCCTAAATGTATGACTAAAATTGAGTTTATTGGATTTTTCTAATAACAAAAAGTAGAAAATATCATTTTCTTTCAAAATTTGCGGTCTTTTTACGTTTATATCGCAAAAAATAAAAATCGCAGAGGCAATCAAATACCATCAAAAGAAAGCTCTATTTGTGGGAAGAAAAGGATGCAAATTTTGTTTGGGTACAACATTGCATGACCGCGCAATTACCAGTTAAAGCAGTGCAGTGCCAAAGTGTAAAAAGACCTCTGGTCATTTACCAGCAAAATGGTCCGGTCTGAAAGTGGTTAATGATGGATTCACACTATGAGGCTCATCCTTTCATATGCATGTGGATGCACCGCTGTTGAGGAATCCTTACCATCCCCTTTTAGCATGACTTATACTGTTTGGCTTTATCTTGGTGAAGGTTTTTTTTTTTAGGGAGGCTGCAGTTCACCATCCATAAGCACGGATATCTGCGATCATTTATACACAATGGGGTTTATTTACTAAAGCTGCAAAGTGCAAAATCAGGCTCACTTCTGCATAGAAACCAATGAGCTTCTAACCCCAGCGTGTTCAATTAAGCTTTGGTAATAAAACCTGGAAGCTCATTGGTTTCTATGCAGAAGTGAGCCTGATTTTGCATTTTTTAAGCTTTAGTAAATAAACCCCATTGTGTACTTAAAAGTAGGGTATGCCTGTATCCAAGTTGGACCAAATTAATAATTTTCCCTCCCTGGTGTCATGTGACTCATTAGTGTTACAAGGTCTCAGGTGTGAATGGGGAGCAGGTATGTTAAATTTAATGTCATCGCTCTCTTTCTCTCATACTGGTCACTGGAAGTTCAACATTGCACCTCTTGGCGAATAACTCTCTGATACACACAATTGTAATTCTCATCAGAAAAGCCTTGGATGGTTTTTCCAATGGAATTCCGCTCAAGCTTGTGTTGCCTACACACGGCCACACCAAATTCCGACACTCTAGAACACAGTGACATTATTTATAGTTTATCCTTTTTTCTTTTCTTTTTTTACCACCCCCCCCCCTTTTTTACCACTTTTTTTGCCACCCCCTTTTCACCACCTTTTTTACCACCCTTTTTCCAATCTTTATTTTATTTTATAATGCAACTGTTTTGAAATACTACCATTTATTATTTATATAATTTATCCCTCATAATTATATTAATATTCAAAAACGTAGAAAATTTCCCCATAATCAATTTATAATTTCTTCACAATCAAATTCAAATGACACTAGACATGTCCTAGTCATCATTCGCATTAAACATAAGTATAATCTATAGGCCATCACATCCGTATTTCTCTTATGGTCTTCTCATTTATTCTCATTTTTACATTTATTTTCATTTATTCTTATTATTATTACTTTTATGTCACTTGCTATTCCCCTCTGTTTTATAATTCCAAAAATCCATATCTTAGCTATGTTTATTCCCATGTATGAATACTCTTTTCTCCATCACTCTATACTCATCATTACCATTAGCGTTGTCGTCTTTTATATAGAGCCCTTCTTGTTACTTCTGTTTCTTATGCTGCTATGGTAACAATCACGTGACCTAGGGGGTATAAAAGGACCTTATCTAAAATGGCCGCCATAAAACCTGAAGAACGGACACGCATGTCCCGAATGCGAGCTCCTCCCCGCTAACCCGCAAGTGACGTCCGGAAGTGACGCCAATCCCCGCCAGCGCTGGTGCCTAGTGTTTGCGCTCCAGGACCCGCAGAAACATAGTATCCAGGGTGTTTCCAGGCCTGGGACCATCCACATCATCTATCCCTCTGCCGAATTTACAGCTAATGGGCTCTCCTCTCTGAAGGCGACTAGAGGATGCTGAAATTATTACAATACCCATCTATGAACCACTTTTGTGAGTGTATTGATTTTTTAAATTTTATTAAAATTTACTGTTTTACTGCACTTAGAAAGCGCTGTTCCTCTTTCATTTGTCTTTTTCAGAGAACTTTTTACATTTCTACTCGGAACTGGCATCCCCCTATGGACAGTTTCTTTTTAATTATTTTAACTATTTTAATTACTTTACCTTATACTTCATGGACATTACTGACTGTAACAGCCCATTGTGGTCATTAATACTATTTATACTCTATGTTTATTCCCATTTAGGGATGAGCCGAACACCCCCCGGTTCGGTTCGCACCAGAACTTTCGAACGGACCTCAAATTCGAACAAACTTTAGAACCCCATTGAAGTCTATGGGACTCGAACGTTCGAAATTAAAAGTGCTAATTTTAACGGCTAATATGCAAGATACTGTCCTAAAAAGGGTTTGGGGACCTGTCTCCTGCCCCAGGGGACATGGGTCAATGCCTAAAATGTTTTTAAAAATGGCCGTTTTGGCGGGAGCACTGATTTTAATGACGATTAAAGTGAAAAAAAAGTGAAATATTCCTTTAAATATGGTGCCTGGGGGGTGTCTGTAGTATGCCTGTGAAGTGCCACGTGTTTCCCGTGTTTAGAACAGTCCCTGCACAAAATTACATTGAACGGACATAACACCATTTAAAACTGCTTGCGGTTTTAATGTTATATCTGGTTCCTGCAATATGGTTGAAAATGATTGAGAAAAATGGCATGGGTAGCCCTCCCTGCCCATTACCAGCCTATTTGGGTCTTGTACGCTTATTAAGGGGAACCCTGTACCCATATTAAAAAAAGGAAATGCGTGTGGCCCCCAGGCCCTATATACTCAGAACAGCAGTATACAGGTGGTGCAAACAAGACAGGGACTGTGTAGGTTTGTTGTGTTAAGTTAAATCTGTTTGTAATTTTCAACTGGTACATTTTTAAAGTGTAGCTCCAGTCAAAAAAACTATTTTTAAGCTTTTTGGAAAACATAGGGAAGGGTTATCACCCCTGTATAATTTGTTTTGTCGTCCATCTTTTTTCATCTCACTTGCTGTTGTCTCCTTCAGTTTGCAAGTAGGAGTTGTTTGTAAATTGGATGTTTGAAAGTAGGGGCCTGCCCTATATGCTCTGCAGAAATGGCGGAACAAGGTGTTGGTTTTGCCACAACATTGTAAGCCCTCAAAGTGACTCTTGGTGGGCGCTGGAGCGCCCTGCTGTGAACGATTATATCAAGAATTGTAATTACATGCCATTGTTGAACAGTGGTAGAAAAATTGACCTTTGGTGGTTGTGGTGCTAGTGCCACAACACTATAAGTCCTCACCGTTACTCTGGGTGGGCACAGGAAGGGGCCCTCCTGTGAAATATTATATCAAGAATTGTAATAACATGTCCCTGTTAAACAGGGGCAGAAAAATTTGGCCTTAGGCACTGCTGCTGGTGCCACCACACTGCAACCTCTGCCATATACTCTTGTTTTATTGCAGGAATTAGCCCTGCTGCAAAGCATTGCATCAAAAATTGTAATTAAACACCCCTGTTAAACAGGGGCATAAAAATTGGGCCTTAGGCACGGGTGCTGGTGCCATCACACTGCAACCTCTCCCATATACTCTTGTTTGATTGCAGGAATTAGCCCTGCTGCAAAGCATTGCATCAAAAATTTTACTTAAACGCCCCTGTTAAACAGGGGCAGAAAAATTGTGCTGATGGCATCAACCAGAACCAGAAATGTTCTTCCAACATATCAGCGGAGGAGGAAGAGGATAGACAATCAACATAACAGGACAGTCACTCAGCATCAGCATAGGCAGTCTTGAAGGGATGTGATATTTCAAAAAAAATTATTCGGTTACATCAGCTTCAGGTCCTCGGTAGCTGTGGGTTATCCAAGACTGATTCATCTTGATGAAGGTCAGTCGATCAACTGATTCGGTGGACAGGCGCACCCTGTGATCGGTAACAAAGCCACCAGTAGCACTGAAGGTGCATTCCGAAAGAACGCTGGATGCAGGACAGGCCAGTAGCTCAATTGCACACTGTGCAAGCTCTGGCCAGTGATCCATCCTCAAGACCCAGTAAGCCAGAAGATTTTCGGTGGGAAAGGTGTCTAAGTCTGACCTTGCCCCTAGGTATTCCTGCACCATGTAAATCAGACGCTGGCGATGGGTGCTGGAACCGATCATACCTTGGGGCTGCGGACTAAAAAATTGTCTGAAAGCATCAGTCAGACGGCCACCTTCTCCACCGCTCCTTCTGACCGATGCCTCAGCAACACGTTGTCCAGGACCAGGAGTTTGTAACCTCCCAGTCTCTGGGAACGCGTTGCACAGACCTTTTCTGCAAGGCCTCCCAGAGATGTCTCATCCTCTGCTCCCTCTGCGATGGCAAGATAAGGTTGGTAACCTTACCCTTGTACCGTGGATCAAGGAGAGTGGCCAGCCAGTAATGGTCCCTCTCCTTGATCCGAAGAATACAAGGATCCTTCCGCAGGCTTTGCAGGATCAGGGAGGCCATGCAGCGTAGGTTAGCTGAGGCATTCGGTCCGGAGTCCTCTGGGTCACTAAGGACAACATGATCCGCAGCTACCTCCTCCCAGCCACGTACAAGTCCACGTGTTTCTTGGGACTGTAAATAATCCCTACAAGACTGCTGCTGCTGCTGCTGATGCTGAGTGCCAGCCTCCACCTCCATGCTGACACAATCATCCTCCTCCTCCTCCTCTTCCTCCTCCTCATCCTCTTCCTGTGTGATGGGTGGCACAGCAGGAACACTGTCTGGATAAAGGGGGCCTTGAGAGGCAAGGAAGTCCTCCTCTTCCTGCCTCTGTTCTGCCTCAAGTGCCCTGTCCATTATTCCACGCAGCGTATGCTCCAAGAGGTGGACAAGAGGTACAGTGTCACTGATGCATGCACTGTCACTGCTCACCATCCTTGTGGCCTCCTCAAATGGTGACAGGACAGTGCATGCATCCCTGATCATGCCCCACTGGCGTGGTGAGAAAAAACCGAGCTCCCCTGACCCTGTCCTGGTGCCGTAGACGCACAGGTACTCATTGATGGCCCTCTGCTGCGTGTGCAGCCGCTGCAGCATGGCCAACGTTGAGTTCCACCTGGTGGGCATGTCACATATAAGGCGGTTCTTGGGCAGGTTCAACTCCTTTTGGAGCTCAGCCAGCCGAGCACAGGCATTAAATGATCGGCGGAAATGCACACAGACTTTCCTGGCCTGCTTCAGGACATCCTATAAGCCGGGGTACCTGCCCAAGAACCGCTGCACCACCAGGTTAAGGACGTGAGCTACACAGGGCACATGGGTCAGTTGTCCCTGTCGGAGGGCGGAGAGGAGGTTGGTGCCATTGTCACAAACCACCATTCCTGGCTTAAGCTGGCGTGGCGTCAACCACCTCTCGGCCTGCCCCTGCAGAGCTGACAAAACATCCGCCCCAGTGTGGCTCCTGTCCCCCAAACAAACCAGCGCAAGCACGGCATGGCATCGTTTTGCCTGCGTACTTGCGTAGCCCCTGGAACGCCTACGAAGTACCGCTGGTTCTGAGGACAGAGCACTGGAAGAGGCCATGGAGGAAGAAGAGGAGGAGGGGGTGGAGGAGAGAGGTGTGTCACAACCAATAGTAGCATTTTGGAGGCGTGGTGGCGGAACAACCTCCAACACTACTGCACCTTGTCCTGCATCCTTCCCAGCTGCCAGAAGAGTGACCCAATGGGCCGTGAAAGACAGGTAACGTCCCTGTCTATGCCTGCTGGACCATGAGTCAGCGGTAATATGCATATTACCACTGACCGCCCTGTCCAGCGAGGCAAGGACATTGCCTTCCACATGCCGGTAGAGAGCCGGAATCGCCTTCCGTGAGAAAAAGTGGCATTTGGGGACCTGCCACTGAGGAACCGCACATTGTACAAACTCACGGAAGGGGGCAGAGTCTACCAACTGAAAAGGCAGCAGTTGAAGTGCTAGCAATTTTGCCAAGCTAGCATGTGGATGGCTGGGAGTGAACTTCTTTCGCCGGTCCAGCAGCTGGGGCAGGGACATTTGCCTGCTATAATCGGACGTGGGTGTACCGCTAGCAGAGTTCCCGGAAGCACTTGGCTGTGACACACCTAATTCTACACCTTCATTCCTCTCAGAGCAGGTTTCAGAGAGGACTGAAGGTCTAGTGGGGTTGGAGATGCCAGCTGATGAGGAGCAAGGAGAGGTCCGCTTTGTTCTTTGGTGTGGGTCTTTGAGGTACGCTTGCCAACGAGCTGCATGGCAGGTCAACATATGTCTGGTCAAGCATGTGGTGCCCAAGCGGCTGATGTTTTGGCCACGCGAGATACGCTTGAGACATATGTTGCAAATAGCAGCGGTGCGATCTGATGCACTCGTCTCAAAAAAGGCCCACACCAAAGAACTTTTAGAATAATGCGCAGAGGCAGCGCCCTGCACAGGCGGAGCTCTGCGGTGTGATTCAGTCGGTGTGCTGCCCTTAAGCTGGCCCCCGGAGGGCATCCTGCCTCGTTGGACATGTGCCTCCTCCTCCTCCTCCTCCTCTCTCCTTCCAGGCACCCACGTGGAGTCAGTGCCCTCATCATCCCCTCCCTCTTCATCGCTGTAGCAAACCTGGCAGTATGCTGCAGCTTGTGGAACATGACTGCCAGATTGCTGTGCTTCTTGAGCATCCCCTCTCTCTGCGCTCACGCTACTGCCTTCCTCTAGCTGAGTGTCATCATCAGAGCCCACAAAACACTGGGCATCCTCCTGGAGCATGTACCCAACACTGTGCTCAAAGAGTTCAGGAGACTCCTCAGGAGGACGTGGAGGGTCTAGGGAAGGAGTCACTGATGATGACATTGAGAGGAGGGAAGACGATGCGTTGGCAGCTGCTTTGCTAGTACACTGAGACTGAGTGAGAGAGGATGAGGAGGATGAAGAGGGCTTGGTCATCCACTCTACCAAGTCGTTGGCATGTTGCGGCTCAACATGTCCAGCTGCCGAAAAGAAGGACAAGCGTGTCCCATGGCCACGTGCTGATGACAATGCACCGCGTCCACGACCAGCACTGTTGTCTCTAGACACAGAGCCTGCTTGCCCTCTTTTATCGGCTCGCGCCTGTCTGCCTCTCCTTGCTGGCCTTCCAGACATGGTAATGGCCTGAAGGGAGTTGGGTAAAAAAGCAGTTGGGTAGTGTATATTGTGCTAGAGGCACACAACACCCACTAACTCCTGCAGATGCCTTTATTATAGAACACCAGAGATAAAGGGGTTTATACAGATGTATACTGTGCTGTGCTGGAGGCACACACAACTTCCAATAACTCCTGCAGATGGCAAGTGGTCTCAAATAGAGAAGAGCTATGTAGGTGGATATAGCGGTATGTACTGGGTACAGAGCACGCAGACAGCACGCACTAGCTCCTAACACTACTGACTGCAAGCTCTATTATAAAAGATAGATCTCTGCTATATAGGTGAGGTGAATATAGCGGTGTATACTGCAGTCAGGGCACGCAAACAACAACCACTACACAACAGCAAGATCGAAAATCGTCCGGAAACGATCGGTGTGTACTGTGTTGAAGGTACACAGAACACCCACTAACTCCTGCAGATGCCTTTATTATAGAACACCAGAGATAAAGGGGTATATACAGATGTATACTGTGCTGTGCTAGAGGCACAAACAACTTCCAATAACTCCTGCAGATGGCAAGTGGGCTCAAATAGAGAAGAGCTATGTAGGTGGATATAGCGGTATGTACTGGGTACAGAGCATGCAGACAGCACGCACTAGCTCCTAACACTACTGACTGCAAGCTCTATTATAAAAGATAGATCACTAGCTATTTAGGTGGGGTGAATATAGCGGTGTATACTGCGGTCAGGGCACGCAGGCAACAACCACTACACAACAGCAAGATCGAAAATCGGCCGAAAGCGATCGGTGTGTACTGTGTTGAAGGTACACAGAACACCCACTGCTTCAGACGCCAACACACTACACAAGGCTGCCGCGCTGGCGGCCTTATATAGTGTGGGGCGTGCACTACACAGCCTGAGCTATGATTGGCCACAGGCATCCTGCCTGTGGCCAATCATTGCTCTCCTCGCTGCTGGCGCTGCGATTGGCCAAGCATGTGGGGTCACAGTGCATGCTTGGCCAATCATGAGCCAGCAATGCACTGCGCCATCGCAGTGCATTGTGGGCCGTGAGCGCCACACGAATTTGGCGCGAACGGACCAAAATGTTCGGACTTCGCCGAACGGACGACCAGCCGATGTTCGAGTCGAACGTATGTTCGACTCGAACACGAAGCTCATTCCTATTCCCATTCAACACTATATGTGTTTGTTTACTAGTCATATTCAGAGTGCGCCATATTATTTTTTGTTTTCTTAGAAAACGGTGATGTACAACACTACTACAAGCCGAGAAAATTAAGTTCAATGCTTCTGAGCATGCGTCAAATGGATTCCAAGAATGCATAGGAATCATTCCGTCAGACTTTTGATGTTGAAAAGTCTGGTCGTGTGTACGCAGCATTAGAAGCTCCTTGGTTTCTATGCAGAAGTGAGACTGATTTTGCACTTTCCAGCTCTAGTAAATAAACCCCATTGTGTACTTAAAAGTGGGGTATGTCTGTATCCATGTGCAACAATGTACCGCTTTGAGTTTCAAAAATCTGACATAATCATACTGCTAGGGAGGGTAATGGCTGAGTGTTGAGTTATTTTGAGGGGACAGCAAATTTACACTGCTATACAAGCTGTACACTCACTACATTACATTGTAGAAAAGTGTAATTTCTTCAGTGTTGTCACATGAAAAGATATAAGATATTTATAAAAATGTGAGAGGTGTACTCACTTTTGTGAGATATTGTAAATTACAAAATGTACAAACAATAGTGGTAGGTTGATATACTGGATTCAAGAAAAGATGGAAGACAAATAGAAAAACTGATCCACACATTGTAATACTATTATCTTTATCCTTTTTGTATACTGTATATTTAGATGTTTTTTAAATAAAATCAATAAAAGCATTACAATTGAAAAATATACTTTAAGATGAAGTTTTTTCAGCTTACTCAAAATACAGGACATAATGTACAACTATGCAAAACTAAGGCTGGTGTTCAGCTTTAACCATTTGCCTACAGGGTACTTTCAACCCCTTCCTGCCCAGGCCAATTTTCAGCTTTCAGAGCTGTCACACTTTGAATGACAATTGCGCGGTCATGCTACACTTTACCCATATTACATTTTTATTATTTTCTTCTCACAAATAGAGATTTCTTTTGGTGCTATTTAATCACAGCTGAGTTTTTTTATTTTTTACAAATTTTTTTTTGAAAAAAAAAGAGTTTTTCTTAGTTTCTGTCAGTCAGTTTTGTAAATAAGTAATTTTTCTCTTTCACTGATATGCGCTGCTGAAGTGGAACTTATTGGCACTGCTAGGCGGCACTGATGGGCACTGATAGGTGGCGCTGATGAGCAGCAGTGATGGGAAATTATCGGCAGAACTGATAGCCAGCACTGACTGGTGGCACTTGTGGCCACTGATTGCTGGTGCTTTATTGTAATCAGGGCACTGGTGATCAGTGCCCTGACTACATGTCTCAATGTCCCCTGCAAGGAGATGCCACTGATTAGCTCTCCTCGCCACACATTCTGTCAGTGTGAGGCAATGAGAGCCGATATTGGCATTTCTGTGTTTAAACATGTTATCGGCTGTGTCCAATCACAGCTGGTCACATGTAAAGAGCCACAGTTCTTTACAGCGATCGGGGTAGCACCATGTCCTAGCAACATTGCACTCCGCCGCACTGCGCACAATAGCGGCCATTCTGGGACAACGTCATATGATGTCGTCTCAGAACGAGAGCTGCACCGCCCCTCTGTCATGATGGTGGAAGAGCGGCAAGCAGTTAAATAATTTTTTTGTAAACATTGGTAGTAATATCAATTTGGGTTTGAGGACCCTTTCACTATAATGATACTGTATAACAAAAGTGTGAGATTTCAACTTCCCCTACATATTATTTATTTTTGCCTTGATATGCCTTATAATATCCTTTAATCTAAGATTTTCTTTAAAGCCTAACTTTAAGAACATTAAAAAGGATAACAATTGTAAAGTCTCTTGTAATTAAAGAATCTATGGCTTATTATTTTTTAGGGGATGGATGAGCAAACAGTAATATTCATTTAACCCCACCATCCCAAGATGTTAATCCCAGCCGATCCCCAACGGGGATCATCCATGTACGAGGTGTTGGTGATGGTATCCAGATGAGGAATTTTATGTCTGGTTGCTAAGGGTTACAGAGCACTGTTCACACTACAAAGATCTTATGTGGACTGTTTCTCTTTATCGCATATAGACTACCTTTTAAGTGGTTTTTATTACCATAACTTGCACTGAATATTTTATTATTTCTATTAGCGCAGTTAGTGCTGAGATGATTGTTTTTCATTTTTTATTTTTGCCGCATTTTGTTAATTGTGTATGTTTATAATAGCTGCTGTTGTGCATTGAACTGATTTTGTCGATTAGAGCGCTTGGATCAGTGACACCTGGTTCTTCTGATATGTATATATTTTTATATGGTTTATTATGTTGATATTCTCAAATCTTTTAGCAAAATCAGTCCAATATTCTCCCTAAAGTGTTGTGTGAGGGATACTGCTTTGCAATGAAATTAACAAGTGCTCAGTGATTGTTCTAAATGCTGTTCCTGCCCTATTTGACTAGTTTACTACTTGCAAAAAACAAATATAAAAATGCATGCAGCATTTCAAAATACGGCCATACAACATCTATATACACAAACATATAAATAATGTTCCAAAATGACAACAAGTTAAATATATGCATAATCATCAGTGCAAAAATCAGATAATTGACTGCATCATTTAGTCTAAAAGTCAATGTTCCTAATAATGCTTGACAAATCAACCCATGCCCCCACCATTTCCTCCACTGCTGATCTTATGAGAACTCACCCCTATGCTGACCTCTGCATAGAGATTGGGTCAAACTGTGTACAAAACTTACATCTCCAACTTTTTCTTAAGCCCCGTACACACGAGAGGACTTATGTCCGACAGACTTCCGAAGGAGTTCTGCCGGAGTTCTGCCGGAGTTCTGCCGGAGTTCCAACCGAGTTCTGACTGACTTTTCGGCTGAGCGGACTTGGCCACACACAATCACACTAAACTCCGACGGATTTGAACATGATGACGTACGACTGGATTCGAATAAGGAAGTTCATAGCCAGTAGCCAATAGCTGCCCTAGCGTCGGTTTTAGTCCGTCGGAATAGCATACACACGAGCAAATTTTTCGAAGGGACCGGGTCCGGCGGAGTTCCTTCGGAAAAATTTGAAGCATGTTCCATATTCTAAAGTCCTTCAGACTTTGGCGAGTCAAAAGTCCGTTGCAGCCCACACACGATCGAATAGTCTGACGGAATCAGTCCGTTGGACTTTGGATGTTGAAAAGTCCGCTCGTGTGTACGGGGCTTTAGACCTCCTTTGTTCCTCTAAGCCCTTGTACACACGGTCGGAGAATCTGTCGGAATGAGTCTTATCGGACCGTGTCGTCAGATAATCCGACTGTGTGTGGTATGCATCGGACTGATTCCGTTCGAATCTCCATCCGACCCAATTTTCCAACATGTTGGAAATATTTCCCGGCCAACTGGGCCGGACGGACCTAATCCGATCATGTGTAGAGCATTTTGATCGGACCAAGTGCCACGCATGCTCAGATCAAATTCCTACATCAAAGCTATTAGCTACTAGCCTGAATGTAGTCCCATCATAACGAAATTACGTCATCACGTTCTGAAAGATCAGATTTTTCGACAACTTGGCCCAGACCGTGTGTAGGCAACAGTTTCAGACACAATCCGTCGGACTAAATCCGACGGGCAAAATCCGACGGATTTGGTTGGCAAAATCTCCTACCGTGTGTATGTGGGCTAATAACTCCAGGGGAAATTATCCCTGCTATGATAATACTATGTGTAACATTTATTATTTTAAACGTTTTTTTTTTTTAAATACAATAATTTAAGAACACTCGCACATAGATGCATTTAGTACCCAAATTAAGTGTTTGAAGATGAAAGGTGCAAGGAGACAGTGGCGTTATAACGCAGTACACATAGACACCAGAAATATGGCTGACAATGGAACTGAGCTGTATACATTGGTTACATAGTTAGTTTGAAAAAAGGTACACATCCATCCAGTTCAACCAAAAGAAAAAATGAATAAAAAGAAACCCCCATGTACAGAATCTATACCCACAGTTGATCCAAGGGATAGCAAAAATAACTCTATAAAGTGATGGGAGCTCCATTTGCATCTAAGTGATTTGCCAGATGATGGCAAGCTAAATTACTGTGTAGAGATTCTAATTTATTTAAAAAAAGTTATGTATTTTAATTAACTTGCTAACAAAAATCAGAAACAATCAGGAAATGGGTTAGTAAAGCTCTTAACTTTTGTATTGATGACTTTACATCCTTGTTCCTCAAGGTGTAAATAAAGGGATTTAACAATGGAGTCAGAACAGTGTATACAAGTGCTAGGAATTTATTTCATTCAGTGCCAATAGGTGTGATATATACAATTATGGCTGTGCCATAGAACAGACTGGTCACAGTAAGATGAGAAGAGCAGGCGGAAAAAGCTTTTCTCTTTCCATCAGTACTCTTAATACTTAGAATGGTCTTAATAATGTGAATGTAGAAACTTATAATGATAATAAATGGGACAACTATGGCTAAAACAGCTGCTAATAGAACAGTCACTTTGCTGATAAAAGGATCAGAGCAAGACAAATCTTGAAGCGGGGTTGCATCCCATAAAAAATGGTTGATCTGATTTGAACCACAGAAATTCAGCCGAGCAATGAAAAATGTAGTCATAAAATAAATAGTAAGCCCAATAAGCCATGGTGCCACAGCTAGTTTAAAACAAAGTTTCTTGCTCATTATAGATGAATAGTGGAAGGGATTGTTGATAGCCAAGTCTCGATCAAAGGCCATTACTGCCAAGAGGTAGCATTCAGCTATCCCTAATCCGTTAAAGATATAAAGCTGGGTAAAACATCCTAAAATAGATATACTTTTATTTCCAGAAATAAGGTTATCAAGAAGCTTAGGTATAGTAACTGTTACAAACATAATTTCCAAGACTGCAAAAGTACCTATAAATGTATACATTGGGGTATGAAGTAAGGGATCAATTTTAATGAAGAGGATAATGGAAATATTTCCATTGATGCAAATCATGTATGAGAGTAAAATAGTGACAAACAATATCATCTGCATCTGTGCTAAGTCAGAAAATGCCATTAAGATGAATTCTTTCACTATGGTCTTTTTTTTTTTTTTTCACAGTCAAAAAAAAGGTTTTATTGAGAATATTTTCAGGTTTACAATTAGCATAGAGTTTTACATGTTACCAACAACAGATTGTATATAAACATTGATACAGATAGATAGCGGACGTGTTGTAACCAAATATCTCATTAGAACAAGTAATGGGAGCAAAAAAAAAAAAAAACACATAGAGAGGGGTAGAAATTAGTAGTATCACAAGGTAGGTTATGAATTTGGGGAAGGGTAAAAAATGGGACAGGGTAAAAGGGATTGGTATTCAGGGAGAGGGAACCATCGCACTAGGGTTCGTTTTCTTGGCTTAAGTGTGTATCTAATAGAGACACATGTAACACAGCCCTTTTATTTGTTTCTGTCTATATCCTTTTCCTCTTTAGAGTGGCGTAGAGGGGAAATTCAGCTCATAAGTAATCGGTAATCTGAGGAGAGGGTAAAGGCCAACCAAGGTTGCCAGGTTTTGTTAAAGGATGCACTGTTCTCTTTTTTCATAGCCACTAATTCCTCCATTTTAAAAATGTACTGCACTCTGTTTAACCAGTCCTTAATTGTTGGGACTGTGGGGGCTTTCCAATGAGTGGGTACAAGTGTTTTAGCAGCAATGAGTAGGTGTCGGGAGAGTGATTTTTTGTAGCGACTTAAGGTAGTTGGGACTAAATTAATCAGGCAGGCGGCTGCATTTAGTTCTATATTCGTTTCCGTTATATGTTTTATCCAGCTCTTAATTCCATCCCAGTATGTGCTGATGAGTGGACATTCCCACCAGATATGTATAAATGAGCCAATGCAAATTTGACATCTCCAGCATTTATCCGAGGTGGGGTGCGACCATCTCCTGGTCTTTTGCGGTGTCAGATACCACTGCGTGAGGACCTTATAGGAAATCTCTTGGTATTTGGAGCTTAGCGAACATTTGTGTGTCAGAATACATGCCTTTTCCCATTGCTTTTCAGAAATTTTCATTTTAAGATCAAGCTCCCACTTCCTTTTGTGCTTATTGTTATCCGCGTGTGGCACACAGATTAGCCATGAGTATGCAAGGGATGTGGTATGAGCTACCGGTGATCTTTGTAAGCATATGGATTCTAGCTGCATCAACGGGAGGCAGAATTTGGATTTGTACTTACTGTTTACCACAAAGTCCCTTAGTTGCATGTAGAACCACCTACCAGGAAAGGTCTCACCCACCTCGGAGCTAAGTGCGTCTAGTGTTTTGAGTTTCGAGTTTGTCATGCAATGATGAATAAGGAGGTCCCTTGGTAATTTATGGTGCATACCCGGTGGAAAATCAGGGTTGTTGGCAAGTGGTGTCAGTGGACCCGGGATGGATGCGATTTTATGTAAACTCGCTATTTTGTGCCAGATATTGATTGTGTTTACAATCAGGGGGTGATCTATCTGTTTATCTTTTTTGGAGTGTGTGGACCATGGGTAGTAAAGTGTCTTGTGTGCAGTTAGATTGCTTTCCAATTGGACCCAGTCTTTGTTAGGGCCATGACAGTGCCAGTCTATGAGTCTGGTGATGTGTGCGGCCTGGAAGTATTTCTTAAAGTCAGGGAGGCCCAAACCCCCCTTGCTTTTGGGGCGCGTTAGCAGAGTAAAATTGATTCTGGGCTTTCTATCTCCCCAGAGGAAGCTCCTCTGTGCTTTGAGGAGAGTGCTAAAAAAGGTTTCCGGAATTTTTATGGGTAAGGCATTAAATAGATACAATAGTCTGGGTAGTATCGTCATTTTCAAAATGGACGCTCTACCAAACCATGAGAAGTTTTTTGGGTGCCACCTTAGTAGGTCTTTCGTTATTGCGGATAGTAGGGGTTTGTAGTTGGAAGTGTATAAAGCGTCGGGGTTGCTAGTCAAGTTTATACCTAAATATTTGAGTGCTGTCTGTTCCCATTTATAAGGGTAGTTGTCTTTCAATCTCTTAAGTTGGTCAGGAGGAAGGGTAAGGTTGAGTGCTTCAGATTTTGATTGATTCACTTTAAAATTGGAGATGAACCCAAAGGTTTGAAACACTTTTTGAAGGTTTGGTAGGGATATATGCGGGTTGGTGATAAAGAATAATAGGTCATCCGCATAGGCGGCTATTTTGTATTCTCTATCGCTTACTGTAAAGCCCTGAATATCTCTGTGTAAGTTGATTGTTCGTATTAGGGGTTCTAAGGTGATGATGAAGAGGAGTGGAGATAGGGGGCATCCTTGGCGTGTTCCATTGTGGATCGAGATGGGGTCAGAAAGTGTGTTATTTACTTTAATTTGGGCCTGGGGGTTTCGGTAGAGGGCTGAGATCCACAACATCATATTTTCCCGTAGTCCAATATGGGCACAGGTGTCCATCATGTAGTCCCAGGAGACTCTATCGAAAGCCTTCTCTGCATCGGTAGAAAGCAATATTCCGGCTGTGTTAGAGTTTTGAGCAAAATGAATTAGATTCAGTGCCTTAGTAGTATTGTCACGGGCTTCTCTACCCGGCATGAATCCCACTTGTTCAGGGCCTATAATCTTTGCTAGGAGTGGTTTTAATCTGTTGGCGATTATTTTGGCCAGGATCTTGAGATCCACATTTAGAAGTGAGATGGGTCTAAAGTTTGCGCATTCGGAGTGGTCCTTGTTCGGTTTGGGGATCACAGCTATGTGTGCCATTAGGAATGAGTTGGAGTCATTTCTGTTTTTTGCTAGGAAGTTAAAAGCAGATCGAAGGGGTTTCAAGAGAGATATTGTGTAGGTCTTGTAGTATTGTGATGTAAAACCATCAGGGCCAGGGCTCTTTCCTGTTTTTAAATCTGATATAGCGTCTGAGATTTCTGATAAAGTGATAGGGTCATCTAGCTTATGTGTATCATCACTTGACAGGGATGGTAACTTACTGTTTCCCAAGAAGTCTTTGATTGCTTCTCGTTTTGTCTGTGTAATGTGGGGTGGTTTGTGTTGGGCCGGAAGGTTGTACAATTTGGCATAATAATTGTGAAACAGGTCTGCCATTTCTTTTGATTTGTATTTCAGAGTCCCCTCCTTATCTTTTATGGCGTGAATATGACTTGATAGCGTTGCTTCCTTCAAGGCCCTAGCTAATTGTTTCCCACTCTTGTCCCCTTGTTCATAAAAAATATTTTTTTTTAAAAAAAGGGATCGTTTTATTTTGAGATCTAGTAGAAGACGCAGTGCCGTTCTACATTCATTCAGTTGCTCTTCTACCTGAAGAGAGTGAGAGTGTTTGTGTTGTAATTCCAAATTGGCAATTTGTTGGGATAACTTCGTAATTTCTCCTTCTCTTTCCCTTTTCCTCCTGGCGCCCCATTTTATAAGTTCACCCCTCACCACTGACTTGTGTGCTTCCCAATTATTTAGCGGGTTCGTATCCGTGTCAGTGTTGTTGTGAAAGTATGTATTGATTGTGTTGTGGATGTCATCTTTCACTATTTGGTCAGTAAGGAGTGTGGGGTTGAGCCTCCAGTTAAAAGCAGGTTTGCGTTGTGTACCCAGTTCTATCGAGATAGTCGTGGGTGCATGGTCAGAGAGGGCAATGATTCCTATCTCGGCTGCGAGTAAGTTGCCTAAGTCCCTTTGTGTGACAAAGATCATGTCAATTCTTGAGTAGCGTTTGTGGGGTGCGGAAAAAAAGGTAAAGTCCTTCTCCGATGGATGCACGGATCTCCATGCATCAACCAGAGTCAGAGACTGTAGCAGCGATTTCATTCGTTTAAGAAGCCTATAGCTGACATGGGTATGTCCAGTAGAAGTATCTTTGAGGGGGGAAAGAGGGATGTTAAAGTCTCCACCCAATAGGATACACCCCTCAGCGAACCATTTAAGTTCTTCAATTATTTTGCCACAGAAGGGCACATGGGAGGTATTCGGGAAGTATACATTAGCAAGTGTTATGGGGGATCCCTCCCAGGTGCCCCTCAGGAACAAATATCTGCCCTCGGGGTCAATAAGTTGGTGCTTCAGTTCAAAAGGTGCGTCTTTGTTCAGCAGGATGGACACACCTTTTGTTTTGGCAAGGGGGTTGGTAGAGTGGTAAGCTTTTGTGAATATATTGTCAGTGAGTTTAGGAATACTGTTATCTCTAAAGTGGGTTTCTTGTAGATATACAACTAATGGGCGCACTTTTTTAAGCTCTCTTAGCAATTTGGACCTTTTTTCAGGTATATTCAGACCGTTTACATTATGCGATATAAGAGTTGGTGTTTTCCCTAAGAAAGCATATGCCATCTTGGCCGTAAACCTAGGGTGGGTGGGTGTTGGAGAAGCTGTGTCTGTGAATGATTTTCACAGGAGTCGTTGGTGACGCAGAGTGTGTTATGTTGGATTGTTTTGGGACTGAAAAGGAGATTGCGTACGTGCGTGGTGGTAAGAGAGGAAAGGGAGAAGAATAAAAAAAAAAAAAAAAAAAGGGGGGGGGGGGTGCGGGGGGAGAGGAAGGGGGGAAAAGAAAATAGTTAAGGTGTAAAGAGGAGGGTACCCACCAGCCACTAGTCGGTGGTGGGTCAGCTTGGGAGTTAACTAAGGTGCGTACGTGTTAGTACTTTCCCTTTGGAGGAGAGTGGGAGGTGAACAGATAACAGTCTAACTGCGTCTGTATTTTTGACTGCTCTGTAATAGTAACGAAGGTGACCAATAGGGGGGCCCTGCACAACTCGCGATTCTAGACCCCGTCAAGAGGTCATCTGTAAGTAAGAAGTCTGAGACCATCTTTTAGCATCCGTTTTAAGCTACAGCGGTCTTGAGTAAGGGGAGAGAGGGGGAAGAGAGTGATGTACGAGCTGCAATCAGCCAGCTCAAAGAAGAAGATAACATTATAAACATTTTATAAAAACCGGTTATAAGAAACTGTGGCCTTATTGCCAAGTTGTGTAATAAATCTTAGCTTAAATAACTGTAAACTTTTAACCCATGTCCTGAGCGTTGAACTGCGACTGTCAGCAGTACATTTTGAGGAGTGGACACCCCCGTATATTTGAGGGTTGATCCAGTCCCCACGTAAGATCTTTGGGTTTCCCACACTAAACAGTGGGGCCAAGAGATCAGTAACAGTTGTGTCATATTCCATAGTAAAGCACAGTTTGGTTTCCGACCCTTATAGGCCCTATCCAATCTTAACGTCCTATAACAAAGCATATCGTGGCGAGTTGGAAAGGGGGGCTCCTTGCTATTATTTGCCGGGTTTATACGCAAAAAGGTGTAGTTAAGATGCATGGAATGACAACCTGAGGATTAATCTGACGTTATTTCCTGCCGTATGTCTCTAGGATATTCCTTCCCCCTGTTTATTTTTGTTGGGAGGAGAATGTGTCAAGGTGGCTCAAGCAATGCTACTCACATTTCCGCAGCCTACAGAGAGATACCATCCTGAGGGAAGTAGGGGAATGTCATACTCCCAAATGGTGACAGTCAAGTCATTGCACCATTTAGCCATTCTCAGGGCCTAAATAAAAGACATAAGTTAGTGCATAACATAATAGAAGCATAGGGTTACGCTGCAGGTTATTTCAGTCTCTCCGCATAGCACGGAATTCAAACCTTGTTTGAGGAAGAAAGGGGGAAAAAAACAAAAAAAAAAAAAAACAAAGGGGGGGAGTCCCCATATGGATAGGTTGGTACAGTTGCAAGTATGAGTCCCAAGGAGTAGTCTCAGAATGTTAACTTCTAACTTTTAGGGTATTGGATCCCCTTGTTGCAGTGAAACTGTGACAGCCGCCAGGGTGGGATATTGGGCGAATCTTTCAAAAACAGAGAAAAAACAAAAAAACAAAATGAGTTGCACCATATCAAAGTGCAATTTCAGTGAACTGGGTAACAACAGCCCATAGCAGGCCACGATGTAGATTGCAGGAGGTACGTCCGCTTCAGTAGCCTCTTGTCTCCCTTCCTCTCGGGCTCCTAGCACTTTTAGAGGATGCCGGGGACTCAAAGTTGTTTCTGTCGGTGCCTCTGCGATGCTTGCCTATTTGGTAAGGCGATTGTGCGTGGGGAGTTCCCGCTGAGAATTGTGGGTTGTTAATTGCCGGTGGTGAGAAGAATTCAGCATACCAGTCCGGTAGTTCCATCGGTGTGATTTGTAGATCCTCACAGAATTTTTTGAGGTCATCAGGGACTTTGAGCAAATGTTGTTTCCCCAGGAAGTTTGCTTGCAGTGCAAATGGGAATTTCCATCTGTAGTTGATTCCTTTGTGTTTCAGTACTTCTAGAAGTGGGCGTAATGCTCTTCTATTTTTCAGTGTGATGGGTGAAAGATCCTGAAAGAGTTGAATCGTGGCTTCTTCGTGCATTATCCTTTCCTTCATTCGTGCTTTTTGGAGGATGTCTTCCTTCAAGCTGAAGTTAGATAGGCAGCAAATGATGTCCCTTGGAGGAATTCCGTCTTGCGCTCTGGGCCTGAGAGCTCTGTGTGCCCTGTCAAAGTCGATTGGAGATTGTTCCGGCCGTTCAATGAGAGTATTAAAGATGGCTGTCAGGGCTGGTCTAATTTGGTCCGGGGGACACCGTTTCGGGCACTCCTCTGATTCTGATATTGTTCCGTCTACCACGGTTGTCCAGGTCTTCAATTTGCCTGTTCATATTGATCAAATGTTGGGAATGCGAATTCGTGATATCGTCCAATCTGACCAGTGCTCTGTCCCTCCTTTTCCCAGCCCTGTCTGAAACTGCCATTTGCTCTGATAGTCTCATTATTTCGGTTTTAATATCTGTGATTGCTGCAGCAAAATAATTTTTAATGTCAGCGGCAATGTCTGTCATAGCTGCATAAGTAAGAAGTTGGTCTGTTTTACCGTTGCCTGCGGCTGAGTCCTCAGATGCTGAGAGGGAGACTTCATCGTCTTCCATGTCCTCCACAATGTTGTTTCTCTGTGAAAGTGCCATTTTGGAATTTTTGCTCCCTCCACAGTATTTAAATTTGCTAAGGTTTGCTGGCGAGTTCTTCTTTTTCTTCTGAGGTGTCCCCAAAGAATGGAAGATATGGCTGTGCGTGCTTCTCCTTGATTGTGTTGACATATTCGTCTGTCAGGTCTGTTTTCAGTGCAAAGGCCCCTCTGGTCACCGGGGTCTCCCTACATTGCAGTCATGTGTGCTGTTCACCAGGCCACTTCCCCTGCAGTGGTGTTTGCCAGATCTTGGATAGGAGATCTGTATCTTTAGTGGGGTGCTCACTAGTATTGGGGATAAGCTGGGATAAGATTAGGTGGACACAGATCACTACAAACCAAGCGGAGCCAGTTAAGAAGGTGCAGGGTGTACTAGGAGTAGCAAGATGGCCGCCGTCTTCAGTAAATAGGCCAGGGTTTCCCTACTCTGGTGGCCGTACAATTATGCTCCGCTCCGCCTGCCTCCCGTGTCCCTCAGCACTGTCCCCAGGATTCGTCAGGAGTGTGTGCCCCCACTAAGTGCAATTTATGAAGTCCGCTGTGGAGGGGGGTGTCGTGGGTGTACTCACTGCGGCCTGGCGGTGGTATAGGCCGGATCCGAGGCCTGGATGTCCGTTCCGGCCGTATCCGGGGCTCCGCTGGACTCTGTGTCGTGCTGCACCGGCCCCGGTGTCTCCGGATGCTTTGCGGTATGTGTCCGTGCGGTGCGCCGTCTCCTCTCTCCGGTGAGGCTGCGGCAGAGGTCGGCGTGGGCCGGAGGTCTTGTAGGCCGCAAGATGGCGCCGGGAGCTCCACAATGCCGCCGGGTGTGCTGGCGCCGTCAAAGTCCGATAGTACCCAGCCGATGGCCTCCGGGGGACAGCTCCTCAACCCCTGTGCTCCACACAGTGCCGATGATTCTTTTTGGGCACTTTTAACGAGGGGATGGCGGTGGATGGCGGTGGATTTCGCCTGTCTCGTGTGGAGCTCAACCGCCACACGTCCTCCTCGCTCCGCGTCCGGACACGCCCCCGTATGGTCTTATTGTTATCAGTTACGTAGGGGACTAATCTCTAAAATAGAAATACAGTTAGCTTCCATTAACAAGCAAAACAAAAAAAAAGAAAGAAAGGCTCTAATGCATGTTCATACAATAATACAAAGCATCTTCTGCATTGCCTGCTACGGGTATGCCTTAGTTACCATAATTCTAACCAAATGATATTACACCATGTGGAATGGTCGTTCTAAGGAAGCTAAAGGTTGAAACCAGAAAAAAAAAAAACATTCTACGAGTTAGGTTAGTGTGTTTTAAATAATTTTTTTTTACCGTTACCCTTACCATTATGAACACATAAAACTAGCAAGTATTTGTGATGTATCATATTTAACGTTAATCTGTTTCAAATGTTGCATCAAAAAGATGAGTTGTCTTTACTAGTGAAATATCACTCATAAACCAAACAAAACAGATTGCACTTACTAGTGATATGTCACTCATAGTCCAAACAAAATTAAGTTTAATTTTATGTGAGAATTTAAATAAATAATGCTTCTAGTTAATCCATACTCTCTTTACAGTATATAGGGCACATAAAGATTTCAATAATGTTGATGTATACCAATTTATACAATACAACATATTTTTTTTTTTTTTCCATAATAAATTTATTGAAATACAAAAATACACGTGAACAATAATCACAGACATGTGCAACACTCGTAGCAGAAAATAGTCAGACATGAAAGTACAATATGAAAGTTAAGGAGTTCCCTTAGCTAGACAAAAATCAACTCCCTGATGGTGATCCTGCAGGTGAAGGAGTTATCTATAGAAAGGGTGTAAACCTTACATTCACCGTAGAGCCTCATGCAGTGTGGTGCTATAAGTCAAGGGAGGGTTCAAGCTTCAAGAAGGGGACGGAGGAGCAAAAGAGAAAGGAAAGAAACGAGAGAAGAGAAGGGGGAAGAAAACAAACAAAAAAAAAAAAAGGGGGGGGGGTGACTATTGAGGGACAGGGAAGTAGGGGGGGGGAGGGGTGATAGTATGTTAAATCTCTTCTGTTATCAATAGTCGTTCTCCAGTACGGTCTGCTCCAGAGAATCTAAAGGCCTTTAATCCAGTCGCCACAGATTCCACTGTTCAAGGGCTATATGATCGAAAACGTGGTGTCGTTTTAAAGTGAATCCAACATGCCCACGTATTCGTGAATTTTGTAATTCGTTCCTGGGAAATGTGGACTAGTTCCTCTAGCTCTTCTATTTTAGAAATCCGCCGGAACCATTCTCCCACCGTGGGAGTGTGTGTCGATCGCCAATGTACCGGAATGCACAATCGAGCCGCGTTTACTAGGTGCATAGCTAGAGACTTAAAGTAAGTATGTTTGGGTAGACTAGAGTGGTGTAGCAAGTATTGAGCCGGGGAGTAATCCAGCGTATATGTGGTGATGTGTGCAATAAGTCCATAGACCTCTTTCCAGAAAGGTTGTAAAGCCTCGCAGGTCCACCATATGTGGAGCATCGATCCCTCCGCCCTGTCACATCTCCAGCACCTATCCGGGATTGCCGGGGAGATTTTGTGCAAGAGCGTAGGGGTCCTATACCACCGCGTCACGATTTTATAGCAGTTCTCTTGAATAGCTACATTGAGAGAGCCTCTGTGAATATATTCGTTGACAAGTGACCAGTCACCGTCCGTAAGGGAAATTCCCAACTCCCTTTCCCAAGCCGTGTGCGCCGCATCCGACTTTGTCGGGCTGTCCTCTGCGAGTATAGCATAGATAAATGCGATCACGTGTCTTTGCGGGGGAGGTTTTGAGCAGAGTAGTTCGAAAGGGGTCAACTGTCTTGTCCAGGTCCCTGTCGGGGCTTGAGAGCACAAGAAGTGTCTTATTTGCCTATAAGTCCAGAATGGAAAGGAGTTGGAGCGGGACATAGCTACCAAGTCCTCGTAGGTATAAAGGGACCCCTGTGCAAAAAATTGGCTCGCTAGAACCTTAGCATGCGGCCAGACTCGTTCTAAAAAGTCATTGGACATTCCGGGCGCAAAATCGGGATTGTTCCTTAACGAGGTAAGGGGACCAGGAGCTGAAGATAAGGAGCCATTTTTAGTTGCCTGTCTGAAAGCTGCCAGGGAAGGGCCAATAAGGGGGTGCGTGAAGACCTCTATTGGCCAATGTCGTGGCCTTATCCAGGGCAAGGACTCAAGCGGGTCGCGAATAAGCGATTTCTCCAGGGACACCCAGATCTTTCCCAATCCATGTACATTCCAATCGACCAAACGTGTAAGATGGGTCGCTAAGTAATATTTGTAAAGATCCGGCAGACCAATGCCTCCTCTTAATTTCGGATGGGTAAGGCGCTGGTAGCTAATGCGTGGGGGGGCGCTCTTCCAAAGGAACAGGGAAGCTGCTCTCTTAAAGGTAGCAAAAAATGAAACCGGTATCTTGATCGGGATGCCCTGCAGACGATAAAGAAGGCGCGGCAAAGTTATCATCTTCAGTAGGGCCGAGCGCCCAAACCAAGACACGTTAAGGTTTTCCCAATCTCTTAGATCCTGTTGGGCTCTTTTAAGAGCTACCAGAAAATTTGCATTGTACAACTCATCTAGGTTGGCCGTTATTTGAATACCCAGATACGTTATAGCTTTTTTGTTCCAAGCGAATGGAAAGGAGACTTCACATCCCTCTACCTCATGTCGAGGCAAGGAGATATTTAACGCATTTGATTTAGTATAATTAATTTTCAAATTGGATATTTTCCCAAAGTCTTCCAGATTCTGTAAGAGGTTGGGTAGCGAGATACGTGGGGCAGATAGGGAGAGAAGTATGTCGTCCGCAAAGGCGGCAACCTTGTATTCTCTATCGCGGATGGTAAGACCTTTGATATTGGGGTTCCTACGAATTTGATTAAGAAAGGGTTCCAGCGAAAGCACGAATATTAGGGGGGATAAGGGGCAGCCCTGACGGGTACCATTGCGGATGTTGAAGGCGTTCGACAGGTGGCCATTAACGCGCACCCTCGCAGTTGGAGAGGAGTAAAGCGCCATAATATGGGCCAGCATGCGAGGGCCGAGTCCAATTGTCCTCAAAACCTCCCGCATGTAATCCCAGGCCACCCTGTCGAACGCCTTCTCTGCATCCAATGACAAAAAAAAACCTTGGTTGCCCGAAATCTTACACCAATGTTGAAGATTCAGTGCTCTGATAGTGTTATCCCTGGCCTCTCTGCCAGGGACGAAGCCGACCTGGTCCAGGGATATGAGATTGGGAAGGAACAGGGATAGTCTATTAGCTAGCAGCTTAGCGTACAATTTGGTGTCTACATTGAGGAGGGATATAGGTCTGTAATTTGTAACCTGAGTAGCGTCTTTACCATCCTTCGGAATCACAGTAATATGGGCTTCTAACATGTGGCCAGTAGCTACATTGGGAGAGGCTAGGTAATTAAACGCCGATATCATCTCACGAGATAACGCTGGAAAAAAACACTTATAATATTGGAGTGTAAACCCGTCTGGGCCCGGGCTCTTTCCCGTTTTCATTTGTTTAAGCGCAGTCTGGAGCTCCGCTAAGGATAGGGGCCGTTCCATTTCCTCCGTTTGTTCCCTAGAGAGGGTGGTAGAGCAATAACGTGATAGGAACTCTCTAATGATGTCCAGTCTCCTGTCAACTTGGGTAGGGCGATGGATCCCTGAATTCAGGTCATACAGGCTCATGTAGTAATTCTCGAACTGTCTGGCTATATCCTCATTTTTAGAATAGGGGGTACCGTGCTTATCTCTAATCTGATGAACAATGTTAGAGGGTCGTGAGTTCCGTACCGCCCGTGCTACCGGTGGTTGAGAACATATCGTCGTCTCGTACGTTTACCTAATTCTTCCAGCAATAATGTGCGAGTCAATGTCAATTCCTGGAAGGAACGCTGCGAAAGAGAGGACTTGTGGGAAGCTTCCAGTCGTTTGATTTTGTCCGTCAAACGTTGTATGGTCTCCTGCGTCTGGCGTTTGACCTTAGCCGCTTGTGCCAATAATTCCCCCCGGATCACACATTTGTGAGCCTCCCATAAAGTAAGTGGGGAGAGATCCGGGTTAGCATTTTCTTTAAAATATGTGAGGATTTGAGAGTGCAAGTGCGTCTTAAAACCCGCATCCTTGAGCAGGGCTGAGTTCAAGCGCCATATCTTAGTTCTGTGAGTGTGCGTCGGAAAAATCAGGGTGACCGAGATTGGGTGGTGGTCAGATAAGTACATGGGGTCTATTGTCGCGTGCGAGAGGTAGGTCAAGTCTGGCTGAGATAGAAAGAAGTAATCTATGCGTGAATATTTTTGGAAGGGGGCAGAATAGAACGTGAAGTCCCTACCCGAGGGGAATAGGGTGCGCCATGTGTCATGTAGGGACAGATTCTGTAATTGTAATTTAATCTGACGAAGGGCTCGGTACGTCAGTGCGGAAGTGCCCGAGGAAGTATCAATCTCTGGGGTCAGGGGAATATTAAAATCCCCCCCTAAAAGGAGAATGAATACCTTCTTTAAAAGATGATAGGAGCTCACAAATTTTCCTGAAGAAGGATACCTGATGGACGTTTGGGGCATAAATATTGGCTAGTGTCAGTGGCGTAGAAGCGTAATACCCTTTAACAAAGACGTACCTACCTTCGACATCTATTAGGGAGTCTTTTATTTGGAACGGAGCATGTTTGGATATAAGTATAGAGGTGCCTTTTGTCTTTGATGCGGGGTCTGTGGAGTGCACTACTGAGCGGAAAATATCATTAGTAAGCTTCGGGACGGAGTCTGATCGAAAGTGGGTTTCCTGGAGGAAAACAAATTGAGCCTTCTGTTTGGACATAGCAGACAAGACTTGAGAACGCTTTTCCGGTACATTGAGACCTTTAACGTTAAGAGACACACATTTCAGGGAAAGACAGCCATGAGTCTTCCTATTGTTTTGCATGATTCTGAGGGGGACACCACACAGAGTTCAAGAGGTCTCGTCTCCCTCTTATGAACCAGGCACAAACCACTTACACCCTGATAAGTGAACTGGAGAACGATTTACTGTGATTTCAAAAGAAGGATAATGGAGGGGCTGGGTTAGACACAAGGGGTTAAAGGGGAAGGGGAGTACCTAAGGAGAGAGGAAAAAAAAAAAAAAAAACACCTACCCAAGGGGGGGGGGGGGGGGGGAGGGGGAGAGGGGGGGCAAGGCTAGAAAATAAAAGTTGGAGGGAAGGAGAAGGAAAGACCACGGACTCCGAAGAGAGTGGCTCGGTCGTGGGGGGGGGAGAGGAGAGACCCAAATGCTGGGTGCTAGAGGGGGTAAAGCACAGAAAGGTGAGAAATAGATAGAAGAAGAAAATACCAGAGGCGGACGTAGAAATACTAATCCACCTAGGAAAGAAAAGGCTGGTAGGTCAGCTAGTTCTTGTATCGAACCGCTGCAGGGGGGCAATGAGAATAACGGGACTCATTAACTACTGCTGCAAAGCCGAGGCACTTAGGCACGTAACGGTTAGTGGGGGGACCAATAACACAGGAGACATATTCAGGCCAACCACACCATTTTTATCAATTAGGCAGTATAACCATGTGTCAGACAATCCTGTCTATCTATAAGTCGGGATGTTTATAGCGCCAGCACATACTATGCTTTTCAAATCTGACAACTAATACCATCCCGTAGGTTAACTCTAATACAGTGTACCAATCGAATTAGAAAAATAAAAAAACAAAAAAAAACAAAAAGAGAAAAAAAATATATATATAAAAGAAAAATAAATAAAAAATATAGGAGCTAGACAAAGCTTCACGTGAACCCCATGGGCATGAGTGACAATCGGAGGTTCAGTGCGGATCCCCCATGCCAAACCATCGCATGCTCAGTGTTGAGCCAAGTACAGTCACAAATGCGAGATTTCCAATTGGTCACCTGAATTTTGGAAAGCAGAAAGTTGGCATAAGGGGTTGGCATGAAGCTCCTCGGCAACCTCGAAACCTGAAAAACAAAAAAAGGGGGGGAGAACAAAAAAAACACAAACAACACAAACAACAACAACCACAACAACAGCAGGTCAAGGGTAACCACCGTATGAGAGTAGCATTATGGGCTCGTATCCAAAGCTGTACCGCCAGCCATGTAGTTCGGACCAGATATTACCAATGGCACAAAATGTTTTCTGCAAACCGGGTAGGCCGGTAATACATCTACAGTTAGTACTGGCGGCGTCTTCTGAGGCAGACAGGATAATAAAAAAAAAAAAAAAAAAAAAAAACTCCCAAGGAGACTAATAAAACATAAACGTGAATACAACAGTATAGTCAGCACCTGGGAGAATGAGTCAATCCTGTGCGAGATCAACGTGCGATCAATCATGTGGTCACCCGAGGAACCAAGTTCATCACTCCAGAGAAATCTTGAGAACGGGGCCAGTTATCCTTATGGCCTTGATGGATGATAGTCAGTGTCCTTCTCAAGTATTCAGGCCAGAGGCTCCCGTAGCAACTTTCAAAAAGGAAATGAAGAAAAAAAAAAGAAAAAAGAAAAAAGCCAAAAAAAAGAAAAGAGAAAAACAACCAACATAATCAGCTTCTGGGAGGGTGATTCAGGGTGATTCAGGCCTGCGGCAGTGTAGTGTATAAACCTTGAACACTTCAAAGAAAACAAACGTTACCCACACCGGGTACTTCCTGTGGCCCAGAACCAACGAGAGGATCAAGCTTCCGAGTGATCCCTACGGGGGGTAATCGGTAGACCAGGGCTCCGCTGGTTTAGGTCTCGGCGGGATACATGGGCCCCAGGAGAGGATGGATTTGATCGTCGCCTTCTAGAGCGCTGTCTTTACGCTTTGGGGGAGAATGCGTGTGACACCGGACGCCACGGTTCCGTTGGGAAATGAAAGACACACCAGTCAGGGAGATCCGGAACAGGCAAGTCAAGTTGCTCACAGAAGGATTGGAGATCGTCTGGCGAGCGTAAGAGCGCAGTGCGACCCCTGGCGGAGGCTGCTAGACAAAATGGGAACTTCCATCGGTATTGTATATTGCGGGTTCTCAGCAGGTCTAGCAGAGGGCGCAGTGCTCGTCTGCTTTGTAGTGTGGTGGGTGATAAGTCTTGGAAAAGTTTCACCTCCGCGCCATTGTACATTATCCTACCCCTCTCCCTGGCTTTCCTCAGAATCTCCTCTTTTAATGGGAAATTAACGATGCAACAAATTACATCTCTCGGTGGTTCATTGTCCCGGGGGGGAGGCCGGAGAGCTCTATGAAGCCTCTCCATTTCTATTGGGGAATCCGCAGGGCGGTCAAGCAAGTCATTAAAGATCGCACAGATCGTGGCGTTCCTGTTCGACTTGCCCATGGCGAAAAGGCGTTGTGGTTCCCCGCGATAGCTAAAAGAAGTCCTCGGCATGCAGGAGCTCTCGATCTAAGCAGCCATCTTCGAGTCCGGCCAAGCCACGCCCCCCCAATACAACATATTTATAAGATGAGGAATTTGAAGACATCTGGCACTGGGAACAATTCTAGATAAATTATGTTGTATGATGTATGAAACACTTGAGACTAAAAATGCTAAATAAATGTATAAATAAGAATGCACCCATAGGAATTTGCTATAGATATATTAATTTAGAACAAGAAAAGAACCCCTAAGTGGACTTTTAATTCACTGACATTAAGTAGATTAAGTAGAAAAATGTAATTTATTAAACAAAATAAACAGTTAAAACACACAAAAAAAACACATTACACTGGAATAACAATTGCTTGTATACAGAATCACCACATTGATTGCACTATTGAAATTCTCTTGGTTTCACACGTTTTAGAGTATCAATGTCTCCTTCTTCAGGGGTGTTATGAGGAAGTCAATCATATATGTATATCGTAGTGGTGTTACAAATGAAACATTCCAAAGGACTATTAAAAACAAAAAAACATAGAAAAAAACTGTGCCTCCAAATTGTCCTGCTTAAAGTAGCTGATCTTGTCACTATACACTGATATTGCACAAGCGATTGAGATTTAGATGGTGTCGGGCTCCCCCAAGAGGCCTTGGACAGATAGAGACACTGAAGCCAAAGGGAGGGCATTTCCCTGTGCCATGTAGGAACAAGCTATTAATGCAGAGATGGTTTAGGAGTATGGAGATGATATATACTTGCAGTACATCACAGCCGCATGGAGACACATCCTGGCATCCACAACCCTGAGGTGGTGGATGGTTTGTGGATGCCAGGATGTCCATGTGGCTGTGATGTATTGCAAGTATATATCATCTCCCTACTCCTAAACCATCTCTGCATTAATAGGCATGTCATTGATATATTTGAAAGAAAAAATAATTTCCCTTTTGTTAAAAAAATTAATAAATAAATAAATATTCTGAGGACAGCAGTGTGTGGTGAGGACAGCCAGTCAGTGAGCAGTATGCGGGGAGGACAGCCAGTCAGTAGGCAGTATTTAGTGGGAGGGTTGGGTGCATTTCTTGTGTGCAGTGTAACGGTTGAAACAGCAGACATGGAGCATGGAGGGAACATCTCCAGTGATAAAGGTAAATCTCAACCCATCAGCCTCTTAACACATGGCTGGAAGTAGAGGACTCCCAGGCTGCCATCTCTGCTCCCCCTACTTCCCAGTTCCAGCTGCTTGATCAGCTGTGTGTGCGTGTGTATATGAGGGAGAGTTAGGCCACACCCTTAAGATGCCCACCACCTGCTCATCCCAGGGAGGTACTGCACAGCTGAAAGTCCCCTCCAGCTTCAAACCTCACAGTGCTGTGTATTAGGGAAACACTGCATCAGGGGTAGAAAGTCAAAGGCAGACCTTGCCAACCTGGAGATAGAGATGTTAGCAGAGATGGGGGTGAACCTAAGCACTCCCTGGATCTGCCTCTGGATTAGGTGTGCCTAGGACTGACTGATCGCTGAATAATTAAAAGGGACAGTTGATCCAGGGAATATCTGCTTGCCTCCTTTGGGATTATAAAGTGTTTTTTTCCCTTGCTGGAGCAAATTGAATCATGCTTTGTTTTTTTTTTTGTTTTTGCCTTCCTTTAGTTCCTCGAACTAGGTGGACTTGTGTGCCTTTTTCTACTTGACTTACTGTAACTGTAAATGTAACTATTTAATATTAAACCTGGAATCAAAGTGAGATGTAAAATTCCAATGGGGCACATGTTGCAGTGGTAGTAAGGTCTAATGCCGTGTACACACGACCGGACTTTGCGGCAGACTAGGTCCGACGGTCTTCCCGCCTGTCTTTTGGCAGACTTCCGACAGACTTTCCGAATGAATGGACTTGGCCACATACAATCGCACCACAAATCAAGTCCAATGGATTAGACTGTGATGACGTACGACCGGACTAGAATAAGGAAGTTCATAGCCAGTAGCCAAAAGCTGCCTTAGCGTCGGTTTTTGTCCATCGGACTAGCATACAGACAAACTGATTTTTTGATCGGACTCGATTCCATCGAAAAGATTTGAAACATGTTCTAAATCTAAAGTCCATCTGATTTTTAGACAGCAAAGGTCCGATGAAGCCCACACACGATCGAATTGTCCGGCGGATTCGTTCCGTCAGACCTTTGCTGTCGAAAAGTCCGGTCATGTGTACATGGCATAAGGGGATTTTCTTACTTTAGAGAGATTTCTCCTTGCTCCCAGTTGTGTCACAGGACAGGAATTAAAACAAAATCTCTCCAATGAGACTCATACATTTATAAAAAAAAAAAAAATGCCCACAACTGGAGGTATCAAGTTTGGGTGGAAGACAGTGTGAGACTGTTGCCGCTTGAGGCTGCCTAGCGGAAGATTATGGGTGCAGAGGGAGTTGCTTCCAATGGGTTATATCCCAATTGTAGATGGTAGGTGATAGCCTCCATCTCCCACAGGAGACACTTGGGTGATTGTAGAGGAGTGCCCGGTGCCCAAAAAAAGTCTCACTTTTTGGGAGGGAATCCCCAAAACTACACCCCCTTTCAAACTTTCAAATTCTGGTTCCCAACATTTCCCTTTTATTATCTCTGCTTCATAATGCCAGCATACTGCAGAGCTGCTGATATATATATATATATATATATATATATATATTTATTTATATTTAACCTTCTCAGAAAAAGGAGGATGCAATTCCCCCAAAGTGTGTTGTCTCTACTTGATGATTTTTATAGTTTATTAAAGATAAAAGTGTACAAGTGAGACTTTTTATGGGCATTGGGTGCTCCTCTCCAGTCACACAATTGGGAGATGGACTTGTACTTTAACCCTTTCTCTGCCAGCCCCTGCGCTCCACTTTTGAACTCAGCTGGCTGGACCATTTTTGCAATTTTTCATCACCTTTCTATTCTTCCATTACAGCTTTCAGAGTTTGTAAAAGACCCCTCAAGCACATGACCAGTAGAAATAAAAAAAGTGTGCTACTGATTTTTTTAAGGCCCAGCGATATTTGCACAAATGTTTATGAATGCAATATTTTTGCAGAAAATATACTACAATTATTATTATCAGATAAAAACACAGAAAATTTTACAAAATTCCTGATAAATATAGAAGCTTAACCTTTATTTTGTTTCAATGTTTTTAATTAACGTTTTCAAGTTAACAATCTGTTCAAAGAAAATCAAAACAGTCCAGAAGATCTTACAGAATACATATCTCGGTGTAACAAATACATGGTTGCAGACTGGAAGGAAGCACTTTGCAACTTGAAAATGGTTGAACACTTAAGTCTGAACAAAAGATGTAATATTGTTGTCGAAAGGTACTGGAGATGTTTAGATTGAGGCGACCGACACAGGAAATTAAAAAGGCACCCCAGTGCCACCCTTGGACCCAAACACCCCTATTGGGAGCTTTACTGTGCATGGGTGGGGGCACTGGGTGGGGGCAAGAGACATAGATGTTTGTTGTCCCTACGGTCCGTGGTAATGGAGAGAGATAAGATTTTTTTATTTATTTAATTGATAGTTGAAGGGGAGGGGGGTTAAGGGAGGGGCAAGCGGGGGTGGTGTATCTACTTGTGTATAAAAAGAACAGACGTGTATTGTGTTAAAGGCCAAGTCTGGGGGTCTGGTGTTTGTGTATCTTGGAGAATAGTTTAAAATTCCATGGATTCTCTAAAGCGGTGCCAGCATGACTTGTTTTTTTTGGTATTTTGTTGGTATCTTTTGCTTGGTGGATTAAGTTTTCCATTACTGCTATTCACTCAATGCGGTGGAACCAATACGCAATAGCAGGGGGGATTAGGACTTATCCAGTGTACTGGTATACATTGTTTGGCCGCATTGATGTGGTGGAGGGTAAGGGATTATTTTGTAGGCTGAGTGAGGTATGGATGTGTGGTGGAGCAAATACTGGGCCGGGGTAAAGTCTGGGGTGTAAGTCATTATACTTGCTGTCAGTCGGTGGACTTCTTGCCAAAAGGGTTGTAAGATTGTGCATTCCCACCAAATATGTAACAGGGAGCCTAGTGCTGAGTCGCATCTCCAGCATAGCGGGGAGAACTGAGGGGATACTTGTGAATCCTGTCAGGCGTTCTATACCATCTAGAGTATATTTTATAACCATTTTTCTGTGCCAAAATGTTAAATGATCTCTTATGGATGTGGTCGTACATTCGCTCCCACTCTTCCTTAGATCCAGGGCGAGCTCCCCTTCCCATTGCTGGCTGATTTTGTTCGCCTTGGGATCATAATCGCTGAAAAGGAGCGAGTATATCACCAAGATCAAGTGTCTTAGTGGCACTGTGCTGGTGCATAGTGCTTCAAGGGGGAGATAGAAGCTTAACCTGTATTAAGTTAATAAATAACAAATATTAGTAAATTTAAAATTGCGTCTTTTTGCAAAATTTGGTGAAAATCGAACGCACACAAAAATATAATTATCCAAATTTCTCTAAAAGCTTTAAGGTAAAAATGAAAGCCTCCAGATGTTTTAAGTTTGTAAATTAACCCCCAAAACCATATATTTTCTGGGGGGCGTGGCCTGGACGGAGACCGTGATGGACGCCTAACTGGTGAGCTCCTGCGTTCCGGGGATACTTTGCCTGCTCATACGGGAGCCTACCTCCTTTCCCTGCTATGCACAGGTCTACCAGGAGCTCGTCCACCTCCCGCACCCCTAAGGAGTCCAAGACCGTACAGGGGAGGCACATTCCGGACATATTCCGGTCGCAGCGATACTAGGCCCTCGAGCCTTCGCAGGCCCAATCCCCGGCCTCGCCTGACGGATCCTCGCCTGCACACATGCCCTGGGCGTCCGCGCCTGGATCTGGGGGTTCCCAACCCCCGAGCCTCCTTGACCTGGAAAAAGTCGCCCAGGACATTAAATGCACGGTGACTGCAGCGATCGCGGACCTCAAGACGGACCTGTTGGCGGTTGCCCGCCGCGTGGACAATGTGGAGCAGACTACCCAGACCCACGCGGCGGCCATCCGCCAAGTGCAATCCGCATATGACTCCCAGCTTTCTCAAGTCTTTGAACTGCATAGACACGTCGAGGACCTGGACAACCGCGGTCGGCGGCACAACATACGGGTCCGGGGTGTCCCCGAAACCATCGAGCCAGACGCCATCCAGCCGACCCTGTGCGCCATATTTAATGATCTCATGGAGCGCCCTGCGGATTCCCCCATTGACATGGAAAGGGCTCATCGGGCCCTCCGCCCCCCACCCAGAGACTCTGAGCCACCCAGGGACATCATCTGTGCTATTGTCAACTACCCTTTGAAAGAAGAAATTCTTCGAAAAGCACGCATGAAGGGCCGTATTGTGTATAACGGGGCAGATGTGAAGCTCTTTCAGGATCTTTCACAGATCACTCTCCAGAACAGGAAGGCACTCCGTCCGTTACTGGAGGCCCTCCGCTCTAGAAACATCCAGTACCGCTCGAGGTTCCCTTTTGGCCTATCAGCTTCCGCCAGAGGGCGCTCTGCCCTTCTTCGCACCCCAGAGGATCTCCCAGCCTTCTGCGACCAACTTGATCTGCCACTTATAGAACTCCCGGACTGGTATACGACCTTCTTTCCGACGGAACCCTGGCGTCCTGTGTCTCTCAATCCATCACCGAAAGCCGCTCGTCAACGTTCGCGACATCGTCGCCCTGATCCGAGGTCTCCTAACGATCGTCCATTCCGCCGGGAACTGCGCCAACTAAGCCCCTCACCTTCGTTAGCACGAGGCGAGGCCCCGGAGGACTGAGAGAGATTGTAGCCGTTTGACCCCTGCTCTGAGTGAGTACCCTACCCCGCTTCCCTCCTGCCCCCTCTCCGAGACTTTCCTTTGCCCACCTCGCCCCCTCTCCTTCCTTCCCCGTGCTTCCTTAACCGATTACCTTTGACTTCCATCCACCACGCTCTATCGTGCTCTTCATGGCCCGCATGTGTTTCCTTGGCCGCCTCTCGCCTCACTGTCTCAACACTCCTCACTCCCGAAGTGGGGGACTCTCGCCCTGACAAGGATCCCTCTTCCCCTGCTGCCGTCCGGAAGCCTGGAATTCACCGATTTTCCTCTGTGGAATAATTTTGCACTTCGGGAAGACACCTATGCTTGTGAGACTCTTTTTCTTTTCTTTTTTTTTTTCTTTACTACACCGCTGCCCCGTACCCATCTCCTTAATGTATCTACTGTCTTTGCCTCTAACCCCCGGTGATTGTTACCCTCCTGGCTCCGAATTCTCTAACTGAAGACCCCTTTCTCATTTGGAAGGGTGAGAGATTGACACGGACTTAGGCTTGCTATGCTTGCCCTTCTTATATCTGGTATTATATATCATTATTTGGATATGTGGGGGGGGGGGGGGAGAGGATTTTGGACCTTTTTTTTGGATTTCTCTGTTTTGTATTTGCTGCCCTCCCCCCCCTTTCCGCCCCCCTTCCCCCCCCCCCCCTCTCCCCTCCCCTTCCCCCCCCCCTCTCTCCTCCCCCTCCCTTCCCCCACCTCTCCTCCCTCTCCCCTCCCAACTTCCCCCCCTCCAACCCCTCCCTCCCCCAACCCCCCTCCCGCCCTCCCCCCCATCCTCCCCCCTCTCCCCTCCCCTTCCCCTTCCCCCCCCCCCAATTCCCCCCCCATGAGGGGTAGGTACTCGACCGAGACTTCTCTCAGGCCTATCAGTCTTAGGCCACTTTCCTGATGTTGATACTGTTTCTTTTATATATGTTAAGTTGTTATGTTATTTGTGCATCCTTACTCCATTTTGTAGGATCTGAGACCCGTGGCTTGTCTTTTTTACCTCCAGCCGCGGCTCTATCATGTCTCATTATTTTCTGTTTAGTTGTCATTACCTAACATTATGCCTTCCTTTCCTTTTTCTCCAGATCCCCTTCATTATTGGTAGGCTCCCCTATACGCTTGGCCCCTCCCCAATACAAATGGGCGGGACCCCTCATATACTCACCTAGATTCCCTGGTTCGCAGACGTCATGTATCTCTCGTCTACCCCACTGTTCCCACACAGCAGTCTCTCCGAGACTAGGCTGACACACCAGCTTTCACCACCCGTCCCTCTAGGTAGATAGCTGGCCTAATTCTACCTCTGGTCTTTTTTTTGCCCCCTGATCCCCTGCCCTTCCCTTACCCACCTTTCCCTACCTCCTTGTCTTCTTTCTCTTCCTCTCTGCTGTTCCGCTCCTTTCCCCTTTCTCTTCTTCCCTTGCCCCTGGGATTGTGGCCCCCTGCCTCACATCCCCCTTTATAGGCTTCTACACCGGTGTTCCCGGTACAAACTTTTTCCACCTGCCCAACCCCTCATGATGCAGCCTACATCCTCGAATAGCGCTCCCCTGCAACTGAAATGTGTCTCCCTTAACGTTAAGGGACTCAATCTGCCAGAAAAAAGATCTCAAGTACTATCCTCATTGACCAAGTTTAAAGCACACTTTATTTTCTTGCAGGAGACGCACTTCCGTTCTGACGCTATCCCTAAACTCTCGAACCACGTCTATAAGACGGCCTTCCATGCCACCAATCCTGCAGCAAAAACAAAGGGTGTGTCTGTCCTTGTCTCCAGGCACGCTAACTTTCATCTCTCCGACTCCCTGATAGACCCGGAGGGCAGGTATGTCTTCCTTAAGGGCACCTACGCTTCTACACCGATCACGTTGGCCAACATTTATTGCCCTAACGAACATCAGGTAACCTTTTTCCGCACAACCTGTGCCCGCTTGTCCTCCTTCCAGAGCGGGCTGCTTCGGCTGCTTTAGCCGGGGACTTCAATGTCCCTCTGAACCCTCTACTTGATACGTCCACTGGGACATCCTCGCTGACTTACAGAGCCCTCCGCCAGATTAAAGCACAGCTCCAAGCTTTATCACTTCACGACGCCTGGCGTACTCTCTATCCCTCCTCCAAAGACTACACCTTCTACTCGGCCCCCCACCAAAAATATTCCAGAATAGATTTTTTCTTTTTGTCCCAGAGGGACCTCCCTCTCCTTCAGCACTCATCCATTGAGCCCATGTTCCTCTCTGACCATCACCCTATCACCGTCACGCTCTCCTTCCCCGATTCCTGTCCCAAAACTAAAACCTGGCGCTTTAACCCATCCTTGCTCAAAGACTCCCTCGCCCTGGAGCGTATTCGCTCGAGTATCCGACTGTTCTTCCAGGAGAATTCGGGGTCCGTTGCTTCCCCGGTTTCTCTCTGGGAGGCCCATAAGTGCGTAATTAGGGGGGAGCTGATGGCCCTATCTTCCCAAGCCAAAAAATTACACCAGGAGCGCGTGTCTTCCCTTCTGACAAGGCTGAAGACGTTGGAAACGTCTCACAAACTATCTCAGGCCCAAGCTACCCTCAATGAGCTGATACACACCCGCACTTTGCTCACAGATGAGCTGGGCAAACGTACTAAAAGACGTTATGTCCTAGGCCAAAGGGTCTTCTACGAACACGGCAACAAATGTGGCCGTCTCCTGGCTCGTTCGGTCCAATCAGCTAAATTATCTCCCTCTGTTCATAGCCTGCGGCATCCCTCGGGATCCTTACTTACTAAAAATGAAGATATTGCGAAGGAATTCGAAAACTTCTACACCAAACTTTATAACCTTCACCCTTCCCCCCATTCTCAGACCGCACGAGCGGCCCGGGACGCCCTTATCGCAGATTTTCTTTCGTCACATAGCCCCAGCCCTATCTCTCCCCTGTGTGCTCAATCTCTGGAGGCACGGTTTTCCCCCCTTGAACTGGACACTGCGCTGAAGCAGATGAAGGTTGGCAAAAGCCCGGGGCCGGATGGTTTCTCCCTCCAATACTACAAATCCTTCCTGGACACCCTCTCCCCTCACCTCCTACTCACCTTCAATGCCCTCGCGGACCCCCAGGTGAGGTCAGACCAAATGTTAAAGGCTCACATAACTGTAATACCCAAGGAGGGCAAGGATCCCCTCTTGCCAGCAAACTATAGGCCAATCTCACTGTTGAATGTCGATATCAAAATTTATGCCAAAATCTTAGCCAACAGACTGCTCCCCTTGATCCCCAGTCTAATCCCCAATGACCAGGTGGGATTTGTCCCGGGCAGGGAGGCCCGGGACAACACTATCCGCGCCATGAACCTTCACCATTGGCTCACTTCTTCCAAAATTCCTGGTTTCTTCCTCTCCCTCGACGCCGAGAAGGCGTTCGATAGAGTGGCCTGGGACTACATGCGCGCAGTCTTAACAGCGGTGGGCCTGGGTGATCGCATGCTAGCTTCTATAATGACCTTGTATGCTGGCCCTACTGCGGCGGTGAGAGTCAACGGCTACCTATCGGACGCCTTCCCTATTAGCAATGGCACTCGTCAGGGCTGCCCCCTCTCCCCACTGATATACATCCTCACTCTGGAGCCCCTCTTGAATAAACTCAGAACGAACCCGGACATTAGGGGGATCTCGATTAAGGAGAGGGAGCTCAAGGTTTCGGCCTTTGCGGACGACATCTTGCTCTCTCTGACCGCGCCACGCACTTCTCTCCCATCACTACTTCAAGACTTGGAAGTTTTTGGTAAGATTTCCAACCTTAAGATCAACTACTCCAAATCCCAAGCCCTAAATGTTACCCTATCCCCCCAGGAAGTGTCCCATTGCCAGGCAGCGTTTCCCTTCCATTGGGAGCACACCGCTATCTCGTACCTGGGCATCAAAATCCCTCGCCTCCTTTCTGACCTTTACCCCCTTAACTTCCACGCGGCCCTGACCCACACCCAAACCTATCTTAAAGACTGGAACCATCTTAACGTGTCTTGGTTCGGACGAGCGGCCTTAGTTAAAATGATCGTCTTGCCTCGCTTCTTATACCTGATCCAGACCATCCCTATGGCCCTGCCCTGTAGTTTCTTTTCCTCCTATCGGAAGGTCTGCTCGTCCTTTTTGTGGAGAGACTCCCCCCCGAGGATCAAGTATTCCAGGCTCACGCTTCCCAAATCCAAAGGGGGGATTGCCCTCCCGGACCTATACAAGTACTACGTCGCCTGCCACCTTACCAGGGTAGCGGACTGGAATATCCACTCTCTGGACAAACTGTGGGTATCTCTAGAAGACGCCTTCTCAACCGTTCCCATTCATCTCCTCCCCTGGTTGCTCCCGAAACAATGGCCCCATTCCCTTGCCGCGCACCCATTTATCCACACTTCCTTGATGCTATGCAGAAAAATATCTGCCTCCGTTCCTATTGCGCCGTCCCCGGGCCCCTTAACCACACTGCGATTCAACCCTGACTTCCCTCCTGGTAATTCACCTAACTTTCTTCGACACGACTGGCCCTTTGAGGATGTCCTGGCCCTTCATTTTTTCCAGGGGGGCAAAATTCTCTCTTTAGACACTCTTCGTAGCCTCCCGAGTGCCTCCTCCTTCTCGTTTTGGACGTACCGCCAGGTTCACCATTTCCTTTCCACCCGGGCCCCTTTGGAGGACTGGATACGACCACTCACCCCGTTTGAAGACTTATGCAACCGTAAGACACCCCAAAAACACCTCGTCTCCCTCCTGTATGCCCTCATCGCGGACCCGGGTGTCCCGACCCTTTCCCCTTCTCAATCCTCCTGGCACAGGGATCTGCTGACTCCTCTAACACCGACGGAATGGACTAGAGTCCATGAATACACTCATAGAGGCTCGCTGAATGTTGCCATCCAGGAGAACGGTTACAAAATTCTAACCAGATGGTATAGGACCCCCTCCCGCCTTCATAAGTTCTCCCCCTCTACTCCGAATGTCTGCTGGAGATGCAACGCTGATATTGGGACAATGCTCCACATCTGGTGGGCGTGTCCGATCATCCAACCCTTCTGGAAGGAAGTCCACAGACTCATCCTAGCCGTTATTACTCTTGATCTTGATTACACTCCGGCACAATTTCTCCTCCATCACACCTCCCTTTCTCGGAGAGCCTATTTGAAATCCCTGGCCATGCATATGGTCAATGCTGCAAGGTTGTGTGTTCCCAGACATTGGCGGACTGCTCGTGCCCCTTCTTTGGCCGAATGGTTTGCGACCATCTCCAGGATTGCTGGCATGGAAGAGTTGATCCACATCTCCCAAGAGAGATTCGAGAAATACTCCTGTACGTGGGCCTGTTGGTCCCATTTCACAACTACTCCTGAGTATAAACAACACGTTCCTCCTGGCTGAGGGCTGACCCCCACCTGGATCCCTGCCAACCGTCCATTACTCCCCCTGGGCCCCCCCCTGGGGCAGGGGGCCACACAATCCACACACTCTCTTCCTCTCTCCTTCCCTCCTCCCTCGCTCCCCCCCCCCTCTTCTTCCCTTTTCTCCTCTCCCCCCTTTTTTTTTTCTCCCTCCCATCCTTGCCCCCTCCCCCCCCCTCTCCCTACCCCAGGACCCCTCCCTTGTTGGCGCGTCTTCTATCCGTTTTTTTTTTACGCTTAGTTTTGCCCTAGCCTTATGCCCGTTTGTTTACCCTGGGGTATCTCGGGCGGGCGCAGGTAGCCACCCGAGCTGTTCCCCTCCCGCAGCTGTGAAGCCATCATAGTTAGACTTGATGTAGTACTGATATAGTGGTTGGAACAGTCTTTAAGCCTATTCTTCTGCCTAGTACCGTTGGGAGGTCCCTGTTGGCTTCTCCCCCACCGTGCTTTATTTCTTTTGTATGATTGACCTCTTGATGTGTACCTGTTCATTTGTGATGACCTGTTCCTGTCAATTTTACACTCTTCAATAAAATCTTTATGGAAAAAAAAAAAAAAACATATATTTTCTGAAAGCATATGACCTATAGAATAAAAAATGGTGCTACTAATTTTTAAGGCCCTGTGATATTTGCGCAGATGTTTATCAAAACAATATTTTTGCTAAAAATACACTTAAATCATTATTAGCAGATACAAACACAGCAAATTTTACAAAATTCCTGATAAATTCCTACATAAATATAAATGCTTAATCTGTGTTGAGTTAATAAAAAACAAATACTTGTAAATTTAAAATTACGCCTTTTTTGAGAAATGGTGGAAATTGAACATATGCAAACATTTCTCAAAAAATCTGGAGGTTTTCATTTTTCACTTACAGCTTTGAAGAAAAACGAACAAACCATCCATTTTCTGAAAGCACATGACCAGTAGAATAAAAACCAGAGTTAGTTACCGGTAACTCAGTTTCCAGGAGCCGCCTAGGATAGCACTAGAGAGAAGGCTCCACCTCCGAAGGCAGGAAAGGGTTAGATCATATTGGTCCCATAAAGAATGATGAAGGGAATCTGGTTACTTAGGATGGAGAGATGGCGAAGGTATTGAATTTATTCTTTTCCTCAGTCTTCACGAGGGAATTGGGGGGCTTCAATAACCAAAACTGCAATGTTTATCCTCATGACACATCACAGAGAGCACACATGGCTAACAGAGGACAAAATTAGAAATAGACTCGAAATAGTTAACATTAATAAGTCACCAGGACCAGATGGCTTTCACCCGAGGGTCCTTAGGGAACTCAGTCAAGTAATTGTCAGACCATTGTTCTTAATTATTTACGAGCAGTCTACTGACTGGAATGGTACCAGCTGATTGGAGAAAAGCCAATGTAGCAGCAATATTTTAAAAAGGCCTAAGATATATCCCTGTGAATTACAGACTAGTTAGCCTAACATCAATTGTATGTAAGCTCTTGGAGGGATGATAAGGGACTATATACAAGATTTTACTAATGATAACGGTATCATTATCAGTATTAACCTTCTATGAGGAGGTGAGCTGCCATCTAAATAAAGGAAGGCCCATATATGTGGTGTATCTGGATTTTGCAAAAGCATTTGATACAGTTCCCCATAAAAGCTTACTGTACAAAGTAAGGTCCATTGGCATGGACCATAGGGCGAGTACATAGATTGAAAACTGGCTACAGGGGTGAGTTCAGAGGGTAGTGATAAATGGGAAGTACTCGGAATGGTCCTGGTGGAAAGTGGGGTCACCCAGGGTTCTGTAAATTATTCATAAACGTCCTGGAGGATGGGATAAACAGTTCAATCTCTGTATTTGCAGACGATACTAAGCTAAGCAGGGCAATAACTTCTCTGCAGGATGTGGAAACCTTGCAAGAAGATCTGAACAAATTAATGGGGTGGGCAACTACATGGCAAATATGACTAGATGTCATAGTAGATGACTAGATGGCTCAGCAATGCAAGAAGAACATTGGCATGCATTAAAAAGAGCATTAACTCCAGAGATAAAATGATAATTCTCCCTCTCTACAAGACTCTGTTATGGCCACACCTGGAGGAGTATGCTGCCTAGTTCTGGGCACCAGTCCTCACTCAGGAAGGATGTGCTGGAACTGGAGAGAGTCAAGAGAAGGGCAACAAAACTAATAGAGGGACTGGAGGACATTAGTTATGAGGAACGGTTACGAGCACTGAACTTGTTCTCTGGAAAAGAGGCACTTTAGAGGAGATATGATTTTAATGTACAAATACCGTACTGGTGAACCCACAATAGGGATAAAACATTTCCGTGTAAGGGAATTTAATAAGACATGCGCCCATTCACTAAAATTAGAAGAAAAGCGCTTTAACCACTTCAGCCCCGGCACTGCGTCGCTTTAACTGACAATTGCGTGATCATGCGACATGGCTCCCAAACAAAATTGATGTTCTTTTTTTCCCCACAAATAGAGCTTTCTTTTGGTGGTATTTGTTCACCCCTGAGGTTTTTATTTTTTGCGCTATAAACAAAAATAGAGTGACAATTTTGAAAAAAACTCATTATTTTTTACTTTTTGTTATAATAAATATCCCCCAAAAATATATATAAAAACATTTTTTTCCCTCAGTTTGGGCCGATACGTATTCTTCTAGATATTTTTGGTAAAAAAAAAAACGCAATAAGCGTTTATTGGTTTGCGCAAAAGTTATAGCGTTTACAAAATAGGGTATAGTTTTATGGCATTTTTATTAATATTTTCTTTTTACTAGTAATGGCGGTGATCAGCGATTTTTATTGTGACTGCGACATTATGGCAGACACATCGGACATTTTTGACACATTTTTTGGATCATTGTCATTTATACAGCAATCACTGCTATATAAATGCAGTGATTCCTGTGTAAATGACACTGGCAGTGAAGGGGTTAACCAGTGGGTGGCAGTGTAGGGGTTAAGTGTTCCTAGGGGTGTGTTACTAACTGTTGGGGGCTGGGCTTTAATTTAGTGAACACTGATCTCTGCTCCATTACAAATTGAGCAGAGATCAGCGTCACTAGCTGCTAGGCAGAACGGGGAAATGCTGTTTTCAACAGCATTTCCTCGTTCAGCCGCCCCTTGAGATGATCGCGGGTATGCCCGTGGAAATAGAGTCCGCGGGACCCGCGACCGGACTCACGGGGGTCCCAACCAGCACGCGAGCGCACCGCCGCCTGCTCGCTCGCGATGGCAGGGCGGCATTAAAGATTGGACGTACCTGTAAGCCAATATGCATGCCCATGCCATTCTGCCGACGTACATCAGCGTGCGCTGGTCGGGAACCGGTTAACCTGGTCACCATCTGTCTTCCCCAGTCTTTATTGGAGAACTTCCCCAGAATGACTTCTGAAACAACAAAAAACACTCATCCAAGCTTATAACAGCATATAGAGAGGGAATCCCTGCTGTCCTGGACGACTCCTAGAAACTGAGTTATCGGTAAATCTATTCCTGGATCTCTCCAGTTGTCTGTCCAGGACAGTATCGGAGAGGATCAACGAGAACTTACCAGATTAGTGGGGGGGGAACTACCGCCTGGTGGACCTTTCTCCCGAATGCTTGATCCTCCGCTGAGATAAGGTCCGGGTACGTACGCATTACCAGCCTGTCCTCAAAAATTTGCAGGAAAGGCTCTTTAACCGCTTCTCGACCGGCGCACGACGATGTACGTCAGCAGAATGGCACGGACATGCCGGTCCGGACCCCCGTGAGTCCTACCGTGGGTCCAGCAGACTCGATCGCCGTGGGGATACCTGCGATCGTCTCACAGGGAAGCTGAATGGGGAGATGCGGAAGTAAACAGCATCTCCTCGTTCTGCTTAGCAACAAGTGACACTGATCTCTGCTTCCTGTGATTGTAGCAGATTGTGATTGTGATCAGTGTCACTTGTTGCTACTTGCTGCTTCCTGTGATTGGAGCAGAGATCAGTGTTCACTAACACACAGCCACACCCCCCCACAGTTAGTAACACGCCCCTAGGACACACTTAACCCCTACACTGCCACCCCCTGGTTAACCCCTTCACTGCCAGTGTCATTTACACAGCGCATTTGTATAGCACCGATTGCTGTACAAATGACAATGGTCCCAAAAATGTGTCAAAAATGTCCGATTTGTCCGTCATAATGTCGCAATCACAATAAAAATGGCTGATCGCCACCATTACTAGTAAAAAAAAAAATTATTAATAAAAATGCCATAAAACTATCCCCTATTTTGTAAACGCTATAAATTTTGCGCAAACCAATCAATATTCGCTTATTGCAATTTTTTTTTTACCAAAAATATGTACAACAATACGTATCGGCCTAAACTGAGGAAAAAAAAATGTTTTTTTTTAGATATTGTAGGGGTATATTCAGTATAGCAAAAAGTAAAAAAATAATGCATTTTTTTCAAAATTGTCCCTCTTTTTTTGTTTATAGCGCAAAAAATAAAAACCGTAGGGGTGATCAAATACCACCAAAAGAAAGCTCTATTTGTGGGAAAAAAGGACATCAATGTTGTTTGGGAGCCACGTTGCATGACCGCACAATTGTCAGTTAAAGCAACGCAGTGCCGAATTATAAAAAGTTGTCTGGTCCTTGGCCTGCAAAATGGTCTGGTCTGAAAGTGGTTAATAGAAAATACCTCCAGATCGCTAATGTGTCTGACTGTCCTCCATACCCTCCCTCCTCCTCCGGTGGGGGGGAAACACAAAAGACCAGCTGATTGGTGAAAAGCCAATGTGGTACAAATATTTAAAAAAAACGCAGAAACAAATCCCTGTAAACTACAGGTCAGTCAGCCTAACATCAATAGTAGGTAAATCATTGGAGGGGATGATAAGGGATTATATCCAAAGATTTTCGGAAGAAAAAAGGATCATTAGTAGTAATCAGCATGGGTTTACAAAAAGGTTTGTAAAAATCTACTAACATTCTGCAAGGACGTGAGCTGCCATCTACAAAGGGGAAGGCCTATAGATTAAGTGTATCTGGATTTTGCAAAAGCATTTGATACAGTTCTTCATAAATACTTAATTTACAAGCTGAGGTCTGCAGGCATGGACCATAAGATTTGTTTTTGTGTACAAAACTGGTTACAGGGGCGTGTCCAAAGGGTGGTGATAAACAGGAGTAGTAAGTGGAGTACCCCAAGTTTCTGTCTTGGCACCAATTCTATTCAATTCATTCATAAATTATATAGAGGATGGGATATATAGCTCAATATCAATTTTTGTGGATGACACAAAATTAAGCAGGGCAATAACTTCACATCGGGATATAGAAAGTTTACAGAAAGACCTGAACAAAATAATGGAGTGGGCAACTACATGTGGTTTAATGTGGAGAAATGTAAATGAATGCACGTGGGGGCAACAAGCATAAATGCAAAACTACTCACTAGGGGGAGAACCACTGGAGGAATCAGGGATGGAGAAAGATCTGGGGGTCCTAGTAGATGACACATTGAGCAAGCAATGTCAAGCTGCAGCTGCCAAAGACGGCAGAATATTAGCATGCATAGAAAAAAGAATATACTCCAGGGATAAAATGATAATCCTGCCACTTTATAAAACTCTGGTTAGGCCACATCTGGAGCACTCCAACCAGTTCTGGTCATCGGTCCTCAGAAGGGATGTGCTGGAGCTGGAGAGAGTCCAAAGAAGGGCAACAAAATTAATAAGGGAACTGAATGATCTCAATTATGAGAAAGGACTACAAGCACTACATTTATTCTCGCTGGAGAATCGACGCTTGAGAGGGAACATGTTAGTGATTTACTTATACCTTACTAATACTTACTTACTAATACCTTAATGATCATCCTAGCATAGGAAGAAAACTATTTAGTCTCGGGGAGTGTAAGAGGAGCCAGGGCCACACAAAGAGATTGGAGGAGAAGCGGTTTAACCTTAAACTACGCAGGGTTTTTTTCACTGTCAGGGCAATAAGGATGGGGAACTCTCTTCCACAATCAGTGGTGGCAGCGAGGAGTATGAATATTTTAAAAAGACTCTTGGATGTGCATCTTAACACAACAGAAATGATTATCGACACTGACACACATACACCTACACAGGTTGAACTGGATGGACTATTGTCTTTATTCAAACTTCCCTGCTATTCAATTATGTAACTTATGTGACTGGGTAAGAGGTCACTTTCCTTTATGGATTTAACCTTTTGTGTTTCCTGCCTTCGGAGGTGGAGCCTTCTATTCGGTGCTGTCCTGGACAGACGACTGGAGAATAGAAGGTTCTACTGATTTTTAGAGCAACAACAATATTTGCCCAAAAAATTCACAACAAAAACCCCATTAAATTCATTACTTGCACACATAAACACGGCATAACCTACAAAATTTGTGCTAAATTCCTACTAAGGCCTTGTTCACATGGGGTTTACAAAACTGTATGCCCATGTTCTGTGTTTACCTGCATGGAGATGCACAGCTGTTCTGTGCATCCCTGTGCAGGCTGTCCTACTCATGTCAGTTGGGATGCAGCAGCTGCAAGGACACATCTGACATCTGTGCGGGTGTAGATGCTTGGCCCCAAATGCAGACAGTGTGAGATGCACCCACATGGATGTTAAGTTGGGAACAGTGACTGTGTCCATACAGCCGCTGCATCCTAACTGATATGGATGGGAGGCCCTGCATAGGGATGCACAGAACAGCAGGGCACTGAAGGGGGTCCCAGCGGGGGGCGCACCTCATTTTTATTGAGAGAAAAAAGTTTAACTGTGCAATTTCCGGTGGGAGTGGCAGCGGAGAGAGCTGGCAATGAAAACAGATCCACAGAGATCCGTGCTGGCGGGGGCACTGATGCTGCAGAGTGAGGCTTATGCCGCGTACACACGATCAAACAATCCGGTGGAAAAGTCCGGCAAACTCAAGTCCGCCAAACAATCCCCCCGTGTGTAGCCTCCGGCATACTTTTTTGACCCGACAGTACCGCTGACTTAGAATTTCGGTTTGCACAACAATCTGCCCGCCGTACTCGCATTTCGGCGGACAATCCGGCCGTGTGTATGCCAGTCCGCCGTACTTTTGAAATGAGCGGACTTTTCCCGCCCGGAGAAAAGTCCGCTCATTTCGAGCGGGTCTCCAGGTAGGCGGGGCCCGCGAAGGAGACGTCGCTGGCCCCGCCGCCTGGTATGGACTTAAAGGGGAACCCCAACGCCGGAAAAAAAATCGGCGTGGGGGTCCCCCCCAAGTCCACAACAGACCCTTGTCCGAGCACGCTACCCGGCCGGCCAGGAAAGGGGGGGCGAGCGCGCGCCCCCCCCTTCTGAGCCGTACCAGGCCGCGTGCCCTCAACATGGGGGGTGCCTTGGGGAAGGGGGGGCCGCGCGCCCCCCCCCACCCCAAAGCACCTTGTCCCCATGTTGATGAGGACAAGGGCCTCTTCCCGACAACCCTGGCCGTTGGTTGTCGGGGTCTGCGGGCGGGGGGCTTATCGGAATCCGGGAGCCCCCTTTAATAAGGGGGCCCCCGGATACCGGCCCCCCACCCTATGTGAATGAGTATAGGGTACAATGTACCCCTACCCATTCACCTGTAAAATAAAAGTACAAAAAAAAAACACAACACACGAGATAAAATACTTTATTGCACAGCTCCGGGGGTCTTCCGTCTTCGGGGGTCTTCTCGCCGGACTCCTCCGCTAACTTCTTGTAACTCTTTTGCTAGCGGAGGAGTCCGGCTTTCTTCCTCGCCGCAGCCCTCTTCTCCCGACTTCGGGGGTCTTGTCCCCCTCTTCGGTTCTTCTGCCGGGCCACCGCGCCTTCTTATAGCTCTTTTACAGGCGGTGGCCCGGTCTTCTGTCGCCGCCGCCGCCGTCTTCCGTTCTTCTTCTTCTTCTTCTTCTTCTTCTCCTTCTTCTCCTGGATATGTTGACTCGACGCTCTCTCCGGCCACAATGCCAGGGACGCGCTGCGCGGCCACTTATATAGGCACAAGGGGCGGTGTCACATGGCTTTATGTCACATGGGTTGGTCACATGGGTTGATGTCACATGGGTTGGTGTCACATGGTGACCCCGCCCCCTTACGATGTCACAGTCCCCATGTGACATCAACCCATGTGATCAACCCATGTGACATAAAGCCATGTGACACCGCCCCTTGTCCCTATATAAGTGGCCGCGCAGCACGTCCCTGGCATTGTGGCCGGAGAGAGCGTCGAGTCAACATCTCCAGGAGAAGAAGGAGAAGAAGAAGAAGAAGAAGAATGGAAGGCGGCGGCGGCGGCGACAGAAGACCGGGCCACCGCCTGTAAAAGAGCTGTAAGAAGGCGCGGTGGCCCGGCAGAAGAACCGAAGAGGGGGACAAGACCCCCGAAGTCGGGAGAAGAGGCCGGCGGCGAGGAAGAAAGCCGGACTCCTCCGCTAGCAAAAGAGCTACAAGAAGATAGCGGAGGAGTCCGGTGAGAAGACCCCCGAAGACGGGAAGACGGAAGACCCCCGGAGCTGTGCAATAAAGTATTTTATCTCGTGTGTTGTGTTTTTTTTTGTACTTTTATTTTACAGGTGAATGGGTAGGGGTACATTGTACCCCATACTCATTTACATAGGGTGGGGGGCCGGTATCCGGGGGCCCCCTTATTAAAGGGGGCTCCCGGATTCCGATAAGCCCCCCGCCCGCAGACCCCGACAACCAACGGCCAGGGTTGTCGGGAAGAGGCCCGTGTCCTCATCAACATTGGGACAAGGTGCTTTGGGGTGGCCCCCCCTTCCCCAAGGCACCCCCCATGTTGAGGGCACGCGGCCTGGAACGGCTAAGGGGGGGGGGGCGCTCGCTCGCCCCCCTTTCCTGGCCGGCCGGGTAGCGTGCTCGACCAAGGGTCTGTTGTGGACTTGGGGGGGACCCCCACGCTGATTTTTTTCGGCGTTGGGGGTTCCCCTTTAAGTCCATACCAGGCGGCGGGGCCAGCGACGTCTCCTTCGCGGGCCCCGCCTACCTGGAGACGCGCTCGAAATGAGCGGACTTTCCTCCACGTGTGTGGGCTGCTCTTACACCGAGGTGGACGGGCGTTGGCGGTAAAACGCTGCAAGTTTTAGCACCGCTTTACCATCGTTTTAGCAGCGATATTCATCTGCTAGCAGGGTGCTTTTAACACTTGCTGAATAAAGGGTTAAATTAGCCGCTTCCAAAGTGCTTTGCAGGCACTTCGGCAGCAGTGCCTATTCATTCCAATAGGCAGGAGTGGTATACACACATCTCCTCCACTGCCCAAAAGATGCTGCTTGCAGGACTTTTTCTAACGTCCTGTAAGCACACCACCCCAGTGGGAAGTACTTGGGTTATCACACTGGGGATGCAGGGGAGGCATTTTTCAGGTGCTATTTTAGCCCAAAAGTGCCTGAAAAACGCCCCAGTGTGAAAGGGGTCTAAGTAAAGTAATGTATAAATTCACTTTGTAAGGCTGTGTGGGCACTGCAGTCCTGCAAATACTTTTTTTTTTTACATTTCTTTTGCATATGATTGACTATTCAGAACTTTCTTATTCACTATGCAAAGTGAATGTTTTTCCTTTTCAGTCCCAATATGTCACAATGATCAATTGTTTCAGTATAGTGTTTGGTTTGGGTAGTAATCAGTTCAATTCTTAGCTGCACGTATCTACACCTGTAGGTATTCATGTTGAGGCTGTGCACATTGTTATCAAATGTCTGTTTCAGGCAATTAAGAGCAGAGTGATGTGTGTCTGAAAGCTTAGAAAATCAGAAAATCTCTGATACTGTTACTACTTTATTGTGTGTTTTTTTATTTTCAAAAAATGCTACACTTGGCGATTTGGAATTATGTGCGGAATCTTCATGATTGGAAATCATGTGGCAATCACTGCAAATCATGCAACTTGTGTTTAGGGTGCCATTTATAACGGGTGGCACCCAAACGAGGTGCAATTTTTCTGCAATTGTCGCATGGCAATTGCAGCAAAACACGTCTTTAAAAATCCCATTCTATTTGTCGCCCAAAAAGGAGCAGGAGCTTCTTTTGGGTGACAAACGTGCATAGGGCAAGTGCATTGACATGAATGGCTGCCCTATGTGCACAGTGTAAACAAGGACTAATTGTTGCTGACTCTCACCTCAATACATTCCCAATAATTGATCCAAAACATTTACACAGCTGTGATTGGCCTAATATCGTCACAAATAGGGGTGAGCTCAGGCGTGTTCACATACTACACGTGCAGAGCCCGCCAGGAAGTCTGTGCAGCGCTGCGCTAATCACAGGTAGTGAGACATTGCCCGATCTCTGCAGCCGCACATTGGGGCAATGTCTCAATGCCTGTGATTAGTACAGTGCAGTGCCGACTCCCTGGCAGGCTCTGCACGTGGAGCATGCAAACACGCCAAAGCTTATCCTTAGTCACAAAAACAAGCTCATTCCTAGTAGCTATGGGCAATGGCACCAGTTGAGATAGACACGTTTTATTCATTTCCCTGGTTCTACTGAGTATTGTTACCACCAGAACTCTAATGCCTTGTACACACGGAAATTCTGACGGGAAAAGTCCGATCGAATTATGTTGTCAGAAAATACGATCGTGCGTGGGCTCTAGCGGACTTTTTCTGTCGGAATTTCCAACAGAAAAAATTTGGGAGCAGGACCTAAAATTTTCCAACAACAAAATCCGATCAGACTTTTTTCTGATTGTGTGTACAGAATTCCGACGCATAAAGTGCCATGCATGCTCAGAATAAATTTGGGGACAAAAGCTATTGGCTGCTGGCCTCTACGTAGTCCCGTTGTACGTTTTTCACGTCACCTCGTTTGGAACGATCAGATTTTCCGATAGCTTTGTGCGACCATGTGTATGCAACACAAGTTTCAGACAAAATCCGTCGTAAAAAATTTTTTTGTGGCATAATGCCCTGTACACACGATAGGAGTTTCCGATGAAAAATGTGTGATAGGACCTTGTTGTTGAAAATTCCGACCGTGTGTAGGCTTCATCACACATGTTCCATAGGAATTTCCGCCACACAAAATTTGCGATCTGGTTCTGAAATTTTCCGACAACAAAATCCTTTGTCGGAAATTTTGATCGTGTGTACACAATTCTGACGCGCAAAGTTCCGTGCATGCGCGGAATCAAGCAGAAGAGCAGCACTGGCTATTGAACTTAATTTTTCTCGACTCATCATACGTGTTCTACGTTACCGCGTTCTTGACGTTCAGAATTTCCGACCAACTTTATGTGACCATGTGTATGCAAGACAAATTTAAGCCAACATCCGTCAGAAAAAATCCCATGGATTTTGTTGTCGGGAAATCCTATCGTGTGTACAGGGCATAACACAGGCTTCAACCTGTAGAAGAACTGCGTGCTCAGCAAACCTTTGTGAAGCACTAGCAAGTTTTTGGAAAGCTTTAACTAGCTTTGTTTTTAGCCGCACTATAAAGAGGTTAACCGCTTGCTGACCAACCACCGCAGTTGTACCGCGGCAACATGGCTCGGCTGCGTGAATTGCCGCTATCTTACGTCACTTCCTTCTTTGGCTACTAGGGGCGCAGGCCCCCTGCTCGCCCACGGAGCCAATGTGAGTGCCCAGCGGTCACGACCACTGCTGGGCTCCAGCGATCGCTTGGGGCTTGGGGAGAACCGGGGATCTGTGTGTGTAAACACACAGTTTTCGGTTCTCTGAGGGGAGAAGTGACAGATCGTCTGTTCATACAGAGTATGAACAGTGATCTATCTCTTTCCCTACACAGTCCCATCCCCCCTTCAGTTAGAACACACACTAGGGAACACATTAACCCCTTGATCGCCCCTAGTGGTTAACTCCTTCACTGCCAATTACATTTTTACAGTAATCAATGTTTTTTTTATGGCACTGATCGCTGTATAAGTACCAATGGTCCCAAAAATGTGCCACCCTAATGTTGCAATCTTGATAGAAATCGCAGATCGCCGCTATTACTAGTTAAAAAAAAAATAATAATAATAAAAATGCCATAAACCTATCATTTTTGCACAAACCAATCAATATATGCTTATTTTTTTTTACCCAAAATATGTAGAAGAATACATATCGGCCTAAACTGAGGAAAAAAAAATAAAAAATTATATATATTTGGGGGTATTATAGCAAAAAGTAAAAAATATTTAAAAATACCCCGCTAACGCTGCAAAGGACGCTAAAGCACCACAAAAACGACTGGCGATTCAGTGTGAAAGGGGTCTAACTGTCCTACACGTGAGGCTTTGAAGGCTTTGTAGTTTAAGGAGGATCAGTTGGGGAAAGTAAAAACAAAGCTCAGCTGCATGTTTTTTATCACCCCATCAATTGCAAGTATAAATAAGGTCAACAAAAAGCTACCAGCTTCAACAGCCTTTCAATACATTTTAGGGCCTATTTACACCAGGTACGGTGGGACTGTTTGGGGCAGATATTCCGGTAATGCCTTGTTTTCTATGTGGCTGGTTCATCCCAGGTGGTCGTAAAGGCAGACCAGTGCAAAGCAATCCATCGTCTCATCATTAGAACCTAATGAAATTTCTCTATGTCACAGTTCAATAAAGTTGATTTAAAAAAAAAAAAATGTGAGCAAAGCGATGCTCCATGATCGGGGCATGGGCATTTCAGTTATCCTGCTGCACCATGGTTGGAGAGAATAGACCCTCAAACAGTGCTGAAGATCATACTAGTTTCAAACACGCGGTACCTATATGGCCAGTGGGAACCTCTTTACTGCTGAGATGTCATAGCCATCTTTAAAATAACATAATTTAGATGTACATTGTTCTAGTGTAGCTAAAAGCTAATAAAAAAATAATAATAACTTGATAGACTATGGAAAAGTTGGAATTGCCACTGCAGGAGGAAAAAAAAAACTTCTCCATTTGTCCTGGTGACCACTGTTACCAGTTCTACAAGTAATGGAACATCGAAAAAAAGTTGTCACCAGAACAGGAAGTGAATGGAATCATTTGTTGCGCTGACAAATACCTAAAAGGCAATTTTTCTCTCAAGTTTTAAAGATCTCTACTCACTCCCAGTTGTGTCTGTAGGATATGAAGTAAAATTAAATCTCTCCAATGGGACACAAACAGGGGCTCTGAAGGTGCCCCCCTCCTTCCCTGCCACCTATGATGGATTTGAGGCTCTGCCATTCTTGCAGGGAGCTTGGGGCCATGGTAAATGGCTCCAACAGTGAGAGCAGGAGGAGACTGGGAACATCCAATGAGCCCTAAAGCAAGGATAATTTTGTCACTTCCACTTTCAGTGCTGTCATTCCTTGGCTATGGAAGGCAGGGGAGACATTAGGTGTCTAATATACCCCTAATATCCTGTCACCTGCCCATGTTATCACAGAGGTCTTGTTAGCACCCCTGTGATAACAATAAGGCCCCTTTCACACTAATTTTTGTGGGGGTTTTCGGCTGCTAGCAGGGGTTAAAACCGCTAGCGGCCGAAAACCCCCACAAAAGCGGCCAAAAAAAGGTTAAAGTGACCAGCAAAGCACCGATGCAACGGTTTGGCAGCGGTGTCCATTCACCACTCCAAAGATGCTCCATATACACCGCTCCAAAGATGCTCCATATACACCGCTCCTAAGATGCTCCATATACACCGCTCCAAAGATGCTCCATATACACCGCTCCAAAGATGCTCCATATACACCGCTCCTAAGATGCTCCATATACACCGCTCCAAAGATGCTCCATATACACCGCTCCAAAGATGCTCCATATACACCGCTCCTAAGATGCTCCATATACACCGCTCCTAAGATGCTCCATATACACCGCTCCAAAGATGTTCCATATACACCGCTCCAAAGATGCTCCATATACACCGCTCCAAAGATGCTCCATATACACCGCTCCAAAGATGCTCCATATACACCGCTCCAAAGATGCTCCATATACACCGCTCCTAAGATGCTCCATATACACCGCTCCTAAGATGCTCCATATACACCGCTCCTAAGATGCTCCATATACACCGCTCCTAAGATGCTCCATATACACCGCTCCTAAGATGCTGTTTGCAGGATTTTTTTTTAGTGTCCTGCCAGCGCAATGCTCCAGTGTGAAAGCCTTTGGGCTTTCACACTGGAGAGACAGGAGAGGCTCTTTACAACCGTTATGCAGGCATTATTTTTAGCGCTGTATCGCCTATAAAGCGCTTCAGTGTGAAACGGGTCTCAGGTTAAATGCAAAAACGAATGTAAAAAAAAATGACTATAAATGATAATAAGATTAAAATAATGAAAAAAAAAAAACAGCATCCATGTAAATTTCTGAATGCAAATACATGCATAGGGCATGCATGCGTACACACACACACATGTGAGGTATCGCCACAATTTTGAGATCAATAATTATAGGTTTGGCAATCATGGTTAACGCTAAACTGATAAGCTTTTAAAGTGGAACTTTAGGCTAGAAATAAAAATTGGCAGCCATGTAGAATTTTTAATGCAGAGAGATATGCTTGGCCTCTTCTGCAATAAAGTTACTTACCTACCTGCCCACCCCTATATAGTAAGCTGTGCAAGCACAGCTCACTGCACAGATTTGGCAATGCAAATCTGACCAAACACTCGTGTAAGCTTGGGAGTGACGTCATCTTGGCCCGGCCAATAACAGCGGCCGGCAATTGAGACCTGGAAGCCAGCTGCATGACAAAGTCAATGGCTATTTGAGCCCTGGAAGCTGGCCACCCGAAGATGACAGCAAGCGGCGGGGAGTTCCGGAGGTGGCGCCTCACTGGATTCAGGGCGAATATAAGTCCACTTTAAGGTGGCACCTTAGGACAATTTAGCATACATTGTAGCATGGTGCAAAAGGAGGAGTTATTCTTCCATGCCACTGTCACATTTAAAGCGATATTAAAGTCTTAGTTTTCTTTGTTTAAAATAACAAACATGTCATACTTATCTGCTCTGTGCAGTTGGATTTGCACAGGGCAGCTCAGATCCTCCTCTTCTCGGTTCCCTCTTCAGTGCTTTTGGCCCTTCCCTCCTGTTGAGTGCCCCCACAGCAAGCAGCTTGCTATGGGGGCACTCAAGCCAAGCTTCAGCTCCATATGTCCATTCATACACAGAGCAGCAGGTCTATCCCCCTCTCTCTCCTCACTGGCTCACTGACTTTGGCTGAGAAAGCAGAGAAGCGCCATTGGCTCCCGTTGCTGTCAATCAATCAGGAGGGATTGTCACAGGCAACCGAGTCTCTCATGCAGCATTGCTGTATCAAGATGGGGCTCAAGTAAGTATTGGGGGGAGGGGTGCTGCACACAGAAGGCTTTTATCTTAATGTATAGAATACGTTTTTGATAAACAAAAAAAATCTGCTTTATTCATTACCAGAGATCTGTGAATTAATAAACTACCAAGGCAGACTGCTTGTAGTTCTCAATGGATCTGTGCACTCATTGTCCATTTACATTTCCTTGAGATTTCTAACTGAAAGCCCATATGAAGGTATAGGAATAAAGCTAAAGGGAGAGTGTACAGGAGCCTGACATTGCACCTGCAATTCACTGATCGAGGGTATATTTGTTGCAGGCTCCTGTACTTAAAAAAATATATATATATAAATATATTAAATACAATTCTAAGATAATGGGCTTGATTTATTAAAGGAGTCAATCATGAAAGTTTTTTTTTTTTGTTTTCTTTTACCTTATTATTGCATAGGCAATTTCCTACGCTTTCCTAAGCCCAGGTTCACACTGAGCTGTGGGAATGAAGCCGTGCAAGTTCAGCTGAACTCAGATGATTTCACTCCCACATGTCAATCCCGATTTCGGCCGTGATTTCACAGACATCTGTGCAGGCTTCTGCACAGATGTCAATGGAAATTGCACCTTGAAATCACAAAAATGTACCGATTAGGACGGTGCCATTGCCGCCAATTTGACATGTCAAAATCGCATGTCAGAACACACCAGTATGAACCAGGGCTTAAGTCAGTGGTTCCCAACTCCTGTCCTCAGGACCCACTAACAGCCAAGATTTTAACCACTTAAGGGCCGAGCCTTTTTTTGAGATTTGTTGTTTACAAATTAAAAACAGTTTTATTTGCTAGAAAATTACTTGGAACCCCCAAACATTATAAAAAATTTTTTTAACACCCTAGAGAATAAAATGGAGCTTGTTGCAATACTTTCTGTCACACCATATTTGCACAGCAGTCTTAGCCCTTGTACACACGGTCGGACATTCCGACGGAAAATGTCCGATTGGACCGTGTTGTCAGATAATCCGACTGTGTGTGGGCTCCATCGGACTGTTTCCGTCTGAATATCCGACGGACAAAGTTTTAGAGCTGAGCTCTAAAACTTTCCGACAACATGATCTGATCGGACTTTGTCCGATTGTGTGTAGAGAATTCCGATCGGACAAAGTGCCACGCATGCTCAGATCACATTCCTAGACCAAAGCTATTGGCTACTAGCCTGAACGTAGTCCCATCGTAACAAAATAACGTCATTACGTTACGTACGATTGGATTTTCCGACAACTTTGTCCGACCGTGTGTATGCAACGCAAGTTTCGGACAAAATCCGTCAGACAAAATCCGACGGATTTTGTTGTCGGAATGTCTGACTGTGTGTACAAGGGCTTACAAGCAGACTTTTTTATGAATTAAAAAATAAGACAGCAGTAAAGTTGGTCCAATTTTTTTCTATATTGTGAGAGATAATGTTACGCCGAGTGAATTGATACCCAATATGTAACGCTTCAAAATTGCGCCCGCTCGTGGAATGGCGACAAACTTTTACCCTTAAAAATTTCCATAGGCGACATTTAAAATTTTTTACAGGTTGCATTTTTGGAGATACAGAGGAGTTCTAGAGCTAGAATTATTGTTCTTGCTCTACCGATCATGGTGATACCTCACATGTGTGGTTTGAACACCATTTTCACATGTGGGTGCTACTCACATATGCGTTTGCTTCTGCGCACAAGCTCGGTGGGACAGGGCGCGTTTAAAAAATCTTTTTTTTTCTTATTTATTTTACCTTTTATTTTTTTTATTTTTACACTGTTCTTAAAAAAAAATAAAAAAAATAAAAAGTGTCACTTTTATTCCTATTACAAGGAATGTAAACATTCCTTGTAATAGAAAAAAAGCATGACAGGACTTCTTAAATATGAGATCTGGGGTCAAAAAGACCTCAGATCTCATATTTACACTAAAATGCAATAAAAAAATTTGACCTTTTAAGAGCTAAGGGTGGAAGTGGTGTTTTGACGTTGCTTCCACCCTGCAATGGTATGGAGACAGGTGGGGGCCATCTTCCCCTCACTCATCTCCATACCAAGGAAGGTGCAACATCCAAATACCTCATCTGCTACTGACGGCTCTGGTAAGCGGCAGAGGCCATAGGAGCGTGGTGGGGGGGGCCCACTCCTGCCGCCGCTAAAAGTGATCTTGCTGGGAATCCCCCGTAGAGACCACTGGCCGAAGAAGAGTATACCAGGGTTATAGCAGCCAGCTGATGCCATAACAACGATATTCCTCTTCAAAGTTAGGACTTATATTGGCGTGCAGCAGTCTGTAAGTGATTAAGTATTACCTTGGGGGAGATGCAGACTAGAATACTGCAATCACTGAGCAGCAAATTATATCACCTGTGATGTATTTCAGTTTTCTTGCAAACCTGGCCTGTTATCCTTGCTGAGGATAGAAGTTGAGAACCAATGGCTTAAGTGAACTTTTTTTTATTCATAATCAGTCCTAATATGCTAGAATGATCAATTTGTTCAATCTAGTGTTTAGGTAGTAATGTGTTAAATTCTTAGCCGCACCTACCTACGCCTTTAGGTATTTATGTGGAGGCTTTTCAGGCTGCTCTCAGTGTGTGGAAGAAGGTAGCTAAGACCAGAGGGATAGGTATCTGAAGGCTTGGAAAAAGTAGAGAACAGTTTAGGCTATGTTCAGTTGGCTTAATAGCAGCGACCAGGATCAGCCGGTAGTTGTAAACACTGTCCGAACACAATGTGTGTGAACAGCTTCAGTCAGACACGTACTTTGTACTAGTTTATGGACGGTGTTGCTTCTTGTCTAAACTGTTACATACAAATAGAGCCTCCAGCTGACCCAAGATTCAGCCAGCACGTGTCCAGGGTTGATGTTTGTGCAGAGAATGCACCCAAACTGGTCTCAACTAATCAGCCATTTTATATGCGGTCATGAATATTGCTGTGATCTGAGGTGCAGTTTAATTAACTCTGGACCCAGAAACCTATCCGCTGCCATTTGGCCTAATGTTGCTACTTTTTGTTTGCTGCATTTTCTTAAAATGCTAGCCTTTGCTATTAACTTCATGCTTATTTCAGATCAGTGATTCAAAATATCTTGAGGTCAGTCTGAGGTGATTCTTGCCTTATCTCAGATGGTTTTTACCACCCTGTTTAAGATGCAAAGACAGCGAATGGGGATGTTTATATGCCACCGCACAAATGATCCCCTCGTCACATTTTAGAGGTGGATACTACCATCAAATGAAACCCATTGAAGTCAATGGCATCACTATGGGGGTGCAGACTACACCCAGGTGACACCATCAAGAAGGAAGAGATATGACGGTGATGGTGTCATCCCCATCCATGACAGTGCGTGGATTGGCACACTGGCAACGGCCGCATCATTTACAGGGGCCTGTTTGGGGTGTGCAGTGTGGCAGGCTAGACAGGAGAGAGCCCAATATGTTAGCCCAGTGTTTCTCAACTCAGGGTGTACCAACTATTGTTGCCACCTTATCCCTTTAAACCCAAACACATTCATTACACAGGTTCTGAGGCTGATTACGGTGGTAATTGAATGTGGTGCCTTATCTGTATTAAATTAGCCTCAGAACCTGTGTAATTCATAGTTTAAAGGGATGAGGTGTCTTAGTAATTACCACAGCTGTTTCATCTGAGGGAAATCCTAAAAAAAACATGACCTATTGGGGCACCTTGAGGACTGGAGTTGAGAAACGCTATGTTAGTCTGCCAGTGCCTACAGCTCTGTCCTGCTCCTGCTGTCCCTCCGCACATAGTGATTTAAGTGCCAGTTCACACTATGCAGGGCGGGAACCGCATGTGATTTTTTTTTAATAGGAATCACACCGCATTCCTATTCGAATCACGTGCGATTCTTCATCAGTGCGATTTGAGACATTATTCTGTAAGGTTCAAATCACTGCGAATCCACACCAAAATCATACAGGACATAGGTGTTCACGCTTTTTTTTTTTTTTTTTTTTTAATTAGTTTTTATTGAAAAAGTTTTCACATACAGAATTCAGTATAACAATTAGAAAAGTCCCAAAAGAAATGGGTAGGCTTCAAAACAGTTGTGGTTGGTGTCACCATTAAAATCAGTCATAGATACATATGAGCATCAATACAGATAGAGAAGAATATTGGTCATATTCATATAAGTTGAAGGCCAGAAAAGTATACAGAAAATAAAGATAGGAGAAAAGAAGAAGAAATATTAAGAAGAACGGAAACAGTGATCCGGTGAATGGACATCAGGAGGAGAACAGCTTACTATTGCCTTAAAACACAGCAAGGATATGCGATAACATAAAAATCGTAATCATTAACAATTAACAGGTGGAGACATCTAAACATCAATGAGCTGATTTAGACCAGTCGACCCAAACTTGCCATTGGTCGTCAAAACTTGCTCTGTTCCCCCTTCTACTAGCCAGCAGTGATTCATACACATAGTTTTGTTTAGTAATACTAAGCACCTCTGAGAGGTTGGGGGTCTTGTTGGATTTCCAATTTCTGGTAATTGATAGTCTAGCCGCTAGTAGAACGTGTGTGACGACCGAATGGCAGCTAGGGGGGAAGTGTTCGATACCCAAATTCAAAACTGCAAGTGTGGGATTCAACGGAGTCAGGATCCCCGTGATCCTAGAGATACATCGAAACACACTGCCCCAAAAACTAGAAAGGTGCCTGCAGAACCAGAACATATGTGAAATATTGCCCACCTCCCCACAACCTCTCCAGCATAAGGGGGAATTAGCCGGTGAGAACTTTGCTAAGAGATATGGCGTCAGGTACCACCTCAGGGCTATTTTTTGGGCAAGCTCCCAATGATTTACGCATCTAGATGCCGTGTAGATCGTTTGGAATGCTTTCTTCCACTCGCAGGGATCAAAGCGTTTATTGAAGTCTATTGACCATTTAGTGAAGGGCCGTGATTCAGTAAACATGAGTTTATTTTGGAAAGTGGAATAAAAAAGGGAGATACCTTTGGTAGGGGAGGGATTTTTTGTGTAAAACTGCCACAAATTGGTCGGTACGGAAATATGAGGGCATCCTAGTGTTTTGAGGAGGTGTGAGGTTTGTAGAAACCGGTAGAGATCTGTAGGGGGCAGATGAAATTCTTCCCTGAGTGATACGAACGATTTGAGGGAATTATCCCGATACAGGTCTTCGATTGTAGAGATGCCTTTTGCTTTCCAAGACAGGTATTCTGTATTGGGGATCATGTGGGACAGTAGCTCAATGGGGACAGGAAGTGTTGTGACAACAGAAGCAGTGGAGGTTGATCTGTGTAGATCTCTCCATGCAAGCAACGAAGCTTGAAGGGTAGGAGCAAGCCGACACAAGGAGAGAGGTCTCCAAGTGTCCAGTAGTAGGAGCATACTCAGGTCTGTAGTGGGGCTAAGGGCCCGTTCTATGTCACACCAAAGTATGTCTGGCGATGGGGAGATCCAGTGTTTAAGTGCTGTAAGCGTGGCTGCTCTACAATAGTCTTTAAGATCAATCAAACCCATACCACCCACCGATCTATGCTTAATTAGCAGAGGTCTAGAGCACCTAGGTCTCCTGCCCCCCCAGACGTATTTTCTAAGAATGTTGTTTAACGCTAATAAATGTGTATTTTTGAGAGGAATAGGTAATGTGCGAAAAACATACAAAATCTGGGGGAGCAGGAGCATTTTAAAAGATGCCAGTCTGCCAGACCATGTGAGTTCTGTCTTAGCCAGTCTCTGTGCCTCTTTGTCGATTTTGGCTATTAGGGGGTTATAATTGGCATCTGCTAAATTAAGTGGGTCTGGTGTTAGCTGTAAGCCAAGATAAGAAATACTAGACTCTGCCCATGCATAGGGAAAGCTGTTCTGTAGACTAGTTCGGGTTTGAGGAGATAAGTTAAGGCCTAGGATAAGGGATTTTGAGAAGTTTACTTTGTAATAGGATATTTGACTAAAGTCATGAAGGATAGAATGTGCGTGTGGGAGGGAGGTCTGCGGGGAGGTCAGGAAAAGGATAATGTCGTCCGCAAAAAGGCTAATGGTGTGGGACTTGTTAAAAAACTTAAAACCGTGGATGCCAGGGTGTGTTCTAATTTTTTCAGCAAGAGGTTCTATGAGGAGGTTGAAGATAGAGGGGGATAAAGGGCAGCCCTGTCTAGTACCGTTAGAGATAGAGAAAGGGGTGGAGAGTATGTTGGAAGTATAGACTTGAGCACAGGGGGAGGAATACAAGGCCAGGATTGCCGACAGGATAGGGCCCGAGAACCCGAATCTGCCAAGAGTCTGGGACATATATCCCCAATGTATCCTGCCGAACGCCTTCTCCGCGTCCAAAGACAACAGCAGAGAAGGCGTCCGACAGGAGTGTGCGTGATGTAGAATATCAACGACTCTTCTGGTAGCGTCCGACGCCTGCCTTCCCCTCGTAAACCCAGTCTGCTCCGGTTTAATCAGTGACGGCAGGATCGGAAGAAGTCTATGGGACAAGATCTTAGCAAACAATTTTACATCGGTATTTAACAGAGAGATAGGCCTAAAATTAGCTGGAGTCGTGGGGTCTTTCCCAGGTTTTGGGATAGTAACTATGAATGCCTTAAGCATTTCAGGAGGGAACGAGGTAGAGGACACTGCAGCAGAATAAACCTCCCGCAAAGCTGGGGAGAGAGTTTGGGAAAAGAGCTTGTAATAGCAATTCGGAAGACCATCAGGTCCTGGGGATTTGCCGTTTGGGAGGGTTTTGATAGCCCGTCGGATCTCAGGTTCTGTGAGGGGCGAATTGAGGATCTCTAATTGATCAGTGGTCAAGGAAGGGAGGGTAAGGTCGGTGAAAAATTTTTGGATGTCTTGATCCGTGGGTTGTGGGGTGGAGGGATCATCTCTTAAATTGTACAAAGAGGCGTAATAATCCGCAAAGGAGTTAGCAATGTCATTAGGATCGTATAATTTACCATGATCTGATGCACGAAAAAGGAAGGGGATCTTGGTTTTAGCTTTACGATCTTTTAACCTCTGAGCCAGTAATTTACCAGCCCGGTTGCCAGATGAGTAATGGGATAATTTCAACGAGTGGACGTGTTTATCGTATTGTTCTATCAGTAAGAGCCTGAGATCCGAGCGTAATGCATTCAGTTTGTGCAGAATACTTTGGTTCGTAGCGGTTGTGGATTTGTTTTGGGTTTCCAATAATTTAATCTCTGAAAGCAAAGAATCTAGCTTTTGTGCCCTCTGCCTCCTTGCCCTTGCACTCGTTTGTATAAGTATACCCCTAATAAAAGCCTTATGGGCACACCACAAAGTGAACGGGTTGACATCAGAAGTAGTATTAAAGGAGAAAAATTCTTGTAAATGTTTAGTTAGAGAAGAGACCTGCTGTGGTTGTTGAAAGAGACGGGAATTAGCCCGCCATACACTAGCCGGAGCCAGAGGGCGCCCCCCATCCACCGTGATGGACACGGGGGCATGGTCCGACCATGTGATTTCATGTATGGACGAGTCTGTAATTCGTTGAAGAAGCAGCTTATCAGTCAAGATCAAATCTATACGTGAGTACGAATTGTGTCTAAGTGAGTGAAAAGAATAGTCTCTTTCAGTGGAATGTTGGCAGCGCCATAAATCATACAGGTCCTCAGTGTGGAGTAAAGGTAGTAGATCAGTTCTTGGGCGTTGAGTTTTGGAGGTCGTGTCCATTGTATGATCAGAAATGACATTGAAGTCTCCGCAAATGATCAAGTTGCCCTTTTTCAACAGATCCACCCTCCGGAGAAGTTTCTTCAGAAAGCGTAGTTGGCGAGTGTTGGGTGCGTAAATGTTTACTATAGTGTAGGGCTTATCATTAAAGCTGCCAAGAATGATCAGATATCGACCCTCAGGATCTGCAAAAGACTGCTGAAGTGAAAAAGAGATGGTATCTCTGATAGCGATTAGAACCCCTTTTCTTTTGGTAGGAGCAGAAGCTTTAAAGACATGAGGAAATTTGTTGTGTTTGAAGGTGGGTTCGCTCAAAGAGGACCAATGCGTTTCTTGTACACACAAGACATCAGACCCCAACCTGAGGGCCTCTTTCCAGAGCGAAGCGCGTTTGGCGGGGTGGTTCAGGCCCCGCACATTAAAAGAGGTTACTTTGATAGACATAGTTCAGGTAGGGGAGAAATGCCGAAAAAGTACCTTGTTGGTCTGGGCCCGCTCCAGGAGGGCCGTAAAGCTGAGTTGGCAGTTCGTCTCCATGGATATTCCTCCGTGTCCATTCACCAAAAAATAGTAAAAAAGTAAAAAAAGAATAAGTAAAAGAGCAACAAAAGTCAGATAGTAACAAAAAAGTATATTGATAGAGAGCTAAAAAGGTGGATTCCATCCGGAATCTGTGGGCAGATATACTGCTTAAACACATAAACAGGGGTAAAACATGGGCCTTGAGCTCCAGAGCGCAAGGGATCTCGTCGTTCCGCTTGGAATATTAAGACACATAAACCGAGGCAGCTTAGACAACAGGTTTCTTAGTATGCTTTTTGCGGGATACTACCTGCCAGTCGTCGCTGGTGTTCACCCCTTGAGCGGCGGTGTTAGCGTCAGAGACTTGGGCTGGCAGGATATCCCAGGACCGGAGCAGGGCCAGGCCCTCTTCTAAAGTTGAAATCACAGAGGTTTTGCCATCCCGCGTGGCAATAATTTTGGTTGGGTATCCCCATCTATACACGATGCTGTGGTTCCGAAGAGCCTTGGTGATCAAGAGAAGGGACTTGCGTTGTTGCATCGTGTGTTGCGAGAGATCCGCAAACAGTTGCAAAGTGGAGTACTGCTCTGGGGGGTTGGGATTCCTGCGGTAGGCCGCCATGAGTTGGTCTTTTATATGGTAGAAGTGGACCCTCATCAGGACGTCTCGAGGGACATTGTCCGAGAGGTGAGACGGCTTGGGCAGGCGATGGATTCTGTCAATGACCAATTCGGTAGGTGGAACTGAGGGAAGAAGCGCCATCATGAGATCTTTGGCATACTGTTGCAGGTGGTTCGGCAAGACAGATTCCGGCACCCCTCGCAGTTTGACATTATTTCTACGCGACCGGTCCTCGAGGTCCGCGAGTTTGTTTTTAAGCCAGGCTACTTCGTCTGCTTGGTCGTTATGAGAGTCAACCAGCGTGTTATATGAGCTTGCATATTCACCCATTTTTTTTTCAACATGGTCTACTCTGGTCCCCAATTCATTTACTTCGGTTTTAAAGTTTCGCATGCATTCCATGAGATCAGAGTGTAGTGAGCCTCGCAAAGAGATCAGCATGTCTTTGAGTGTTGTATCTGTGATAGGTTGGCTTGTAGTGGGGAAAGAGTTAATAGTGTCCGCAAGCTCTCTTGTGTCCTCTAGAGAATTATGTATTGCACTAACCTTCTCTCCTAGAGGTTCATCCATCAGGCGAGGTCTGGACTTGGCAGGACTACAGGAGAGAGGAGTAGAAGCAGCCGGAGAGTGCCTCTGTGATCCTCCGTCGGATCTCGGGCTCGGCGTAGCAGGAGGGGAGACTTCTGCAGACAGTGAGGAGTTGGCGCCGGCGCCATCTTGGCTCGCTCGGCCTACAGATGTGAAGAAATCTCTCATTTTCTTCGGCTGTGCTGTGCCAGCGCGTTTGCGAGTCATCCTCGGGAGTTGGGGGTGAACTCAGCTCCGGTCCTGTGTATTTGTTAGCGAGAATCGCCGCCTCGGTGGGTGCAGTGTCCCTTCGCTAGAGCGGAGCTCCTAGATCAGACGTCCATTCCGCTGCGCGCTAGCCACGCCCCCCCGTGTTCACGCTTTTTTGAGATCTGATTTTGGGGTGGTGTTAACATTCACACCGGCAGCAGGTACACATTATCGGAGTGCGATCTGGATGCAGTGCGTAATTCACAGCGCACAAGTGTAAACTAGAACTAAAAGCTTAAATTTTGAGTTCTATTATTTTCCTATGATATTGTTGTTCGAAAATTACTAGTGACTTGATAGTCATTAACAACACTACTATCGCTATTATATGCAGTGTTCTGTTGGAAAAAAATTATTGGGAGGGTAACACCATGTATTACCGCACCAGGTGACACCAGCCTAGTGAAGCCATTGATTGAAGTGACCGTGGCAGAGCAACCTCCCCATGGTACAATATGAGGTTAAAAAAAGCAGTAAGGATGCAACATATTGCCTCTTCACCATCAGTCAAATGCTTCTGAAAAACAATCTGACTGTTAATTGCTAATCACAGGTGCGGCAATAGTCTCAATATTTTAGAATGACCACTTGATTCAATATAGTATCTGGGTACCAGCGAGTTAAGGTTTTATCAGCCCTTCTCTACACCGGTAGATATTTATGCTGAACCTTTTCACATTGCTCTGTGTGTCTGGAAGCACGCAACTAAGAGCAGAAAGCTAAGGAACCCCGAGAATCTCATGCTGTTGCTACTTGTTTTGCATTTTTCTTAAAATGCTAGTTGCTTTTGTCACTAATACAATCTGAAATAAGCATGCAGCTAGTAAAGTCAGGACACTTACCTTCTGAGTCACAAAAACGTATGGAGGTTATTGAAGGCATTAAAAAGATTTTAGGCTGCATTCACACCTGGGCTTTTTGAATTGCAGGCAGAAAATCACCGCGATTCTGCCTGCAATTTCAAAACGCTCTGCTAAAATTACAAATCGCACATCTCGAATTTTAATGGCACCTAAAAACATGGTCCAGTTCTGCTGCGATTGTGACAGCAAACCTCATCACATGAAGCTTGTCGCCCCAAAAAAAAGGGTTAGGAGTTTTCTTTTGGGCAAAAAGCATCCCACGATGCAGTTTGCTGTGCTATTTATCATGACAGAACCATACCACATTTTTAGGTGCCATTAAAATGAATGGTATCTGAAATTCCCTTTGTGCGATTTGTCATTTTTGCAGAGCATTTTGAAACCGCAAGCAGAATCGTGGTCATTCTGCCCACTATTCAAAACGGTCAAGCATGAATACAACCTTAGCCCTTGTACACACGGTCGGACATTCCGACAACAAAATCCGTTGAGACGGATTTTGTCCGAAACTGGTGTTGCATACACACGGTCGGACAAAGTTGTCAGAAAATCCGATCGTTTGGAACGTGATGATGTTCATACGTTACGGCTAGTAGCCAATAGCTTTGGTCTCATAATTTGATCTGAGCATGCGTGGCAATTTGGTGAAATAATAAAAAAGGTGCAGCGCTTAGATTATGACAATATCTATATAATCTTTTACCAGTGTAAATAATATAATCAACTTTAATAGTGAAAAAAACTCTGCATAAATTAACACTATTAATGATTCTATGTTTTAGACAACACTATATCCAAATATACAAAAAAAATATATATATATTTGCTATACGTATATCCACCAAGGTGAACGTGTTAAGAGTCCATAAGTGAAACAATATGGTGACAAAGTGCAATATCTTGAGAAGTTATAGTGACTTCAGTGAATACTTTGCAGAAATCCACCACCACTTGAGAGGAGGCAGATGTAATGGACCCAGTTAGGTATATACCTAGTGAGTCACACGAGTTTATTGATGTAAATCCACACGAAAAAACAGCTGGCAAAACTTGTAACTTCTCATGGGTACCAGAGTAGACAGAGAGATGACCCAAAAATAGATGAAATGACTATCCACCTTTTGGGGTGACTGAGGACAGAGATTCTTCCACGTATATTATAGGCCAAAAAGAAGAAAATACAGCCTCATAGTGAAATACCATTTAAAACTTTTATTAACATTAAAAGCGTAAATGGATACTCACATATTACAGGCAAATACAAGCATGGAAATAAAATCTGGCAACGCAGTGGCATCAACGAGCCCTTCCCGATGCGTTTCTCCTAAACCAGGCATCATCTGGGGATGTTAGCACACTGCGGCCACCGCGTTTATATAGACTATGGGGTACTCCCTAACATCCCCAGATGATGCCTGTCATTAATAGTGTTTAATTTATGCAGAGTTTTTTTCACTATTAAAGTTGATTATATTATTTACACTGGTAAAAGATTATATAGATATTGTCATAATCTAAGCGCTGCACCTTTTTTATTATTTCACCATTTTGTTTGTTGCAGTAAGTCTGCGGTGCTGGCAGCTAATATTTATTTGTTGTTTGTGGATAGCGCGGTTTTTTCTCACTTTATATACACATGCATGGCAATTTGTCCGATCGGAAATTTTATACAAACGATCGGACAAAGTCCGATCAGCTCATGTTGTCGGAAAATTTTATATCCAGCTCTCAAACTTTGTTGGTCGGACATTCTGATGGAAAAAGTCCGATGTAGCCCACACATGGTCGGTTTATCCGACAACATGGTTCGATAGAACTTTTTCCGTCGGAATTTGCACTTGCATTACACTTGTAGTGCAAAGTGGTCTTGCCTTTAGTAAATAAACCCCTATATCTTATATATCATCATTTTTTCTTATTCGGCAAACCTAAAATAAACGAAATGCTGCTGGGCAGGTAAAAGAACAGCATGGTAAAGTTTGGATGGCAGAGCAGGTTGGGATTCACAGGTGTAAAAGGAGCACTCTTCCCTCCATCCTAACATCTTAAATCTGTCCTGGAATGGGCATGGCTGCTGCCACAGAAGGCAAAAAAGCAATGGGTACAGATTTATTATCAGTTTATGTCTCGGACAGGCTACATCAGCGACAGGAGTTGGGAAATGAAGTGGTGCGTAAACAGATTCCTCTGCACACTCGCAGCCCCTTGCCACCTTCCTGCCTGAAAAAACTGTGCCCTGGGCAGCTTCTCCTCCTGCCCACCCCTTGTCCCGGGCCTGAGTGGACTCATTGTGTGCTGGCATGATGCAAGCTTCATGTGCTGGAATGAGGCAGAGCCAGGAAAGTTATTAAATGCTAACTGCTATCAGCTGGTAATGTATTACCAATATGATGACTGAGTTGATTATTGAGGGAACTGATCAAAGCCCAAGAATTGGCAACAGCAATTCTAAGAAATCCCAGTGGTTTATCAGGCCACAGAACAAATGTATTTACTTTGAATTGAATTTTTTACTAATGTTTTCACATCATTGCATATGAAAGGGTCATGTAAACTATAAGGCTGGATTCACACCTACAACGCAAATGTGTGCAGACTAAACCCCTGTTTTTAACGCATATTGTTAGACGGGTTAATTGGTTGTCTGTGGGCTGGTGGTAAGCAAAGCTTGATTTTTTCCTCGGTTCATCCTTGGGTTTGTTTGTATCTATTGTTAGCCTTCCAAGTTTCTTACTGCGATAGCCAGCTATAGGTGAGAGCGGGTGGCGTCTTTTTTTGTCACTGGTCGTGTTTTTGGTCAGGCATCCCACTGACACCTGTGTTGCCATTGTGCTGGGTGTTCAGTGGGCTCCTGTACCTTTTTAAGGAGGGGTGGCTCCCCTTCAGTCCACCTGCTCTCACCTATCCATCAAAATGCATGTGCCTCCATTGTGGGGACACTCATAAGTCAGTGTTAGGTACCACAGATATCGGGGTGCCTTGGCGGGGCTCTGTGGCTTACGCATGCATTTGCAAATGTGTGCAGACTAAACCCCTGTTTTTAATGCATATTGTTAGACAGGTTAATTGGTTGTCTGTGGGCTCGTGGTAAGCAAAGCTTGGTTTTTTCCTTGGTTCGTCCTTGGGTTTGTTTGTATGGATTCACACCTACGCATTTTTAGTGCTTTTTGCATTTTGCAGATTTGCACTACAGAACGTGTTCCATAGGAAACCATGTTAAATGGACTGCAGTGGAAATCTGCAAAATGCACTAAAACTGCATAGGTGTGAATCCAGCCTAAGTGTGCCTTTGGGCTTACAGGATAAATATATTTAATATTGTTTTTTTTACCGCTTTCTTTACATCACTGTTTCTCAAAGTATAAATGAAGGGGTTTAGGAGTGGGGTGAGAACTGTGTATATAAGAGCAAGATATTTGTCATTTTCCCCTCCAGTAGGTATGATGTACACAATAAAAGCTGCTCCAAAGAAAAGACTGGTCACAATAAGGTGAGAGTAGAGAAGGCTTTTTGTTTCCCTTCAGCTCCCTTGATTTTTAGGATGGTATTAATAATGTGAACATATAAAGCTATGATAATGATGACTGGGAAAATGATGGCAAATGTGGCTGTTAATATTATGGCTAATTTGATCATGGAAGGATCAGAGCAAGACAAAATCTCAAGAGGAACCAAATCACAGATGAAATGATTTATCTGGTTTGGTCCACAGAAGTCCAATTGGGCCATGAAACCAGACGTCACAGAAGAAGCTGCAAACCCAGCAACCCATGGTGCCAAAGCTAATAGAACACACAATTTATTCCTCATAATAGCAGAATAACGTAAAGGACTGTTAATAGCCAAGTCCCTATCAAAGGCCATGACCAATAACAAATAACATTCTGTTTCACCCAAACCATTGAAAACAAACAACTGTGTAAAACATTCAATAAGAGATATTGTCTTATTTCCTGAAATTAAATTATCCAGAAGCTTAGGTATAGTAGCCGTCACAAACATAATTTCAAGAACAGCAAATGTACTTATGAAAAAATACATCGGAGTTTGAAGCAAGGGTTCAATCCTAACTAAGACAATGATGGTGATATTTCCTGTAACGCAGATAGAGTATGCTATTAAAGCAAAAAGGAAGAGTAATAACTGGAGCTCGTTTAGGTCTGAGAAAGCAATTAATATAAATTCCTGAACCATGGTCTTATTGAGATCTTCTTTTGTAAAGTGGAATCCCTGTAAAAAAAAAAAAATTATATATATATATATATATATATAACATTAACCACTTCAGGTCCGCCCCATAGTGGTTTTACTGCTACAGAACAGCACCTGTGCACCGGATCATATAGATATATATCTACAATGTAAAGTAGTGAGTGTAAATTTGCTGCCCCCTCAAAATAACTCAACACACAGCCATTAATGTCTAAGCCTCTAGCAACAAAAGTGAGTACACCCCTAAGTGAAAATGGCCAAATTGGGCCCATTTAGCCATTCCCCCCCCACTCACTCTCCCCGATGTCATGTGACTTGTTAGTGTTACAAGGTTTCAGGTGTGAATAGGGAGCAGGTGTCTTACATTTGGTGTTATAGCTCTCACTCTCTCATACTGGTCACTGGAAGTTCAACATGGCACCTCATGACAAAGAACTCTCTGAGGATCTGAAAAAAAGAATTGATGCTCTACATAAAGCTGGCCTAGGCTATAAGAAGATTGCCAAGACCCTGAAACTGAGCCGCAGCATGGTAGCCAAGACCATACAATGATTTAACAGGACAGGTTTCACTCAGAACAGGCCTCGCCATGGTCGACCAAAGAAGTTGAGTGCATGTGCTCAGTGTCATATCCAGAGGTTTTCTTTGGGAAATAGATGTATGGGGGCTGCCAGCATTGCTGCAGAGGTTGAAGGGGTCAGCCTGTCAGTGCTCAGACCATACGCTGCACACTGCATCAAATTGGTCTGCATGGCTGTTGTCCCCGAAGGAAGCCTCTTCTAAAGATGATGCACAAGAAAGCCTGCAAACAGTTTGCTGAAGACAAAAAGACTAAGAACATGGATTACTGGAACCATGTCCTGTGGTCTGATGAGAGGGTAGGGTGTGGGCATGCTTGCCACCGTCGGCCAACTTCTGCTGTGATCACACACATTGGGAGCCCAGTGGTGGGCACCGCAGACTCAATGGCCGCCAGCACCTGCCGATGATTGAGGAGAGAGGCAGATCCCTGTTCTGTCAGTAGGGAAGAAATGGATCCTGTGTTCCTGCAAAGGGACCATGCCTTCCCTTAGTAAAAGCATATCCCACAGTTTTCACACCACAGTTTAGAAAAAAACAGGCTAGGCACACGTTTAACCCTTTTTGATCATCCCTGATGTTAACCCCTTCCCAGCCAGTGTCACTAGTACAGTGACATTGCATATTTTTTAGAACTGATCACTGTAATAATGTCACTCGTCCCCAAAAAGTTACACTATACAGTCCCGCTGTACAGTAAGTCACTGATTGCTGTCATTACTACTAGAAAAAAAAAGTAAACAAATAAATGTAAAATATCATGGTCATGAAGGGGGGTAAATCTTCCAGAGGTCAAGTGGTTAAAGGGGCTTTGTAAATTGAACAGAAATTTCAGATGTGTTTTTTACCAGTCAGATATGGAAGTCTTCCTGACCCTTTATTGTTCACATTTATTAGAGAGCATAAGTTATTTATCATGATATAATATAATGCATTTATAGAGCGTATTTTTCTAACTGGAGGACTCAAAACTCTAGATTTCACAGCAGGAAAATCGTTAATGTACCCCTCTACCATACTTTTCTAGGGCTTCCTTGACCCAAAAATCTATAAATGAGAAGACATTTTGAAAGATTTGAAACATACCCTGAGCTCATATGTGTAGACCATTACAAACTTTCAGGTTACAATTACTATGTTATGTATTGTGTATAACAAAATGTACAGTGTATACGTACTAGAGATTTCTCAGCCATTGTCCAAGTAGAATGTAGACATGTCATACATCATACAACTTCCTACATTACATTAGTATGAAGTGTTTTGAGAAATAAAGTACAATGTCTTAGCATCTGTATATTCATGTTTTATATATAAACACATGTTATGTTTTTTTTATATATAAATACATCTAGAAGAGCTCTTGAGACATAATTCCCAGGGATCCAATCCCTTTTTAATTCCTTTTTTTTTTAAATCTAAGGCAAGAAGCTCAAAATGGTACATTGGAGAAACATTAAATTAATAGTAGTATTGTGCAATTAATTTCTGGATTCATAGCTAAATATTAAAACAGGCAACTAATGTATTTAAAGCTGTGGATTGTGCTAAGGGAGGCAATTTAGGCAAATAAGAATAAGTACAGTTAAGAATATTTAAAATTGCTGCTTACCCTACTCCCTGAAGAGGTCCAACCCAGGATCCCAGTCTGGGGGGATCCTAATACCGCGTACACGCGATCAAATTGTCTGGTGTACTTAGTCCGCCGAAACACATTTCATCTGACAATTCGATCGTGTGTGGGCTTCAGCAGACTTTCTCAGCATAAAGTCCGGCGGACTTAGAAAGTATTTTTGCAGTCCAATCTTTCTGCCTGACTTGGGTTTCAGCGGACAATACGTTCGTCAGTATGCTAGTCCGGCGAACTAAGAATGACACATGCTCAGAAGCAAGTATGTAAAGGAAGCTATTGGCTACTGGCTATTGAACTTCCTTTTTGTAGTCCCGTCGTACGTGCTGTACGTCATCACGCTAGCAAACACCGGACTTTCTGTGTGTCCGTGTATGGCCAAGTCCGTTCTCTAGAAAGTCCACCGGACTATCCGCCGGATTGTTTGCTGGACTAAGTATGCCGGACAATTTGATCGTGTGTACGCGGCATTAGACATCCTCTGATGTTTTCCTTCTCGCAGCTCTACTTTTTCTCTACCTTTCTAACTTTCTATCCTTTTAATACCTCCTTTCACCTTTCTAATGCTGATGTCTGTTTTATATCTTTGGCCCTTTTTTCCAAAGTAGACCAAGCTCATCGTCTGGAAATAGCAACATGTTTTGGCCAGTCTCTTGCTCATCACCTTACTTCTCTTGAGTTATGACTCACCCTTGCAGTATTAGCTTAAAGTCTTACATTTAATGACCCTTGGTTCACTAAATTGTCCAACGTATTGGGACTCCCAACTTTGTTTGCACTTTAATGGCATCCCAGTCTAATGCTGCGTACACACGACCGAACATTCCGTTGGATATTACGATTGTGTGTGGGCTTCATCAGACTCTTTTCTTCAAAAATTCTGGCAGACCTAGAAATAGAACATGTTGCAAATCTGTCCGACCCAATCAATTTCTATTGGGAAAACCGTTTTTGTCTGTATGCTGGTCCGATGGACCAAATACGACGCTAGGGCAGCTATTGGCTACTGGCTATTGAACTTCCTTTTCTAGTCCCGTTGTATATCACATTCAAAACTAACTGACTTTGGTCCGTTCATGTGGGGGCAAGTCCGTTCGGTCCGAAGTCCATTGGAACTCCGTCAGGAAAACCATCTGACCTTTTCTGCCGGAAAGTCCGGTTGTGTGTACGCGGCATTTAAGTCCGTAGGGTTCAATATTGAGTTGGTCTACCCTTTTGTAGCTATGACAGCTTTAAATCTTCTGGGAAGGCTGTCCACAAGGTTTAGGAGTGTGGGAATGTTTGACCATTTTTCCAGAAGCGCATTTGTGAGGTCAGTCACTGATGTTGGACGAGAAGGCATGGCTCGCAGACTCTGCTCTAATTCATCACAAAGTTGTCTAACGGGTTGCCAGTCAAGTTACTCCACCCCAAACTTGCTCATCCATGTCTTTATGGACCTTGCTTTATGCACCGGTGCGCAGTCATGTTAGAACAGGAAGGGGCCATCCCCAAACTGTTCTCACAAAGTTGGGAGCATGATATTGTCCAAACGTCTTGGTATTCTGACGCCTTAAGAGTTTCCTTCACTGGAACTAAGGGGCCAAGCAACTCCCCACCATAATGGATGAGAGAGTTTGTGGTATTTTGCATTTTGAGAAACTCAATACGAATCTACTGAGAGTGAAACTGGCTGCTTACCTTTTTTTTAAAGCGGTCATAAAGTCAAATAAAAACTGCAGGGGTGTGGCCTGACTGTCATGGTGCGAGGCCAGTCGGACACTGAGTTCCTGCTAATACTCGGGCATTTCAACTACAGTCGGTGGTCCCTGGTCTCCTAACCTGCCTAGACATGCAATCCTAAATGCCACACCTCTTCACAGCCACCCGGCGGCAGCGGATCACACTTAGCCTGCTCCCAGGAAAGCAGCCAAGATGGTTCCCAGACACGAGGCATCCCGACACCATTCACTGGCGCATAGCAGCAGCTCCATAGATCCCTCAGTCTCACCTCAGGTACCAAACCCTACACCATCTGCACACTATGGAGGTAGATCCCCCCCCATCAGAGCCTGATGTAGCAGAGGCAGCTTGGGACTTAAGAAGGCATATTAGAGCCTTGCCTACTAAAACGGACATACAATTCTGTAAAAAAGTATTTGCCTTTTTCTAATTTTTATCTTTTTGCATATTTGTCACATTTAAATGATCATCAAACAAGAGTGTAGGTTTACAACTATAACAGCAAGCCTTCTGTCTATTGCTAAATTGGATTGGGGTGCGCATCTTGTATAAAATTGAACGTTCAATAGTTGGTATAATGATTATGGTCATTAGGTGAGGTATTTTGCCTATGTAACACATGACCTAATCTGGTCAACAAATTTTATTATTACACAAAGATAACCAGAGTAAATACAAAATGCAGTTTTTTAATGATAGTTTGATGGCTTTATGTGAAAAAGTAATTGCCCCCTAAACCTAATAACTGGTTGTGCCACCCTTGAAGGCAACAGCTGCAATGGAGCAATTTTAGCCCACTCTTCTTTGCAGAATTGCTTTAATTCAGCCACATTGGAGTTTTTTCCAGCATTACCAGCTTGTGTAAGGTCATGATACAGCATCTCAATTGGATTTAAGTCTGGGATGTTGACTAGGGCACTCCAAAACCTACATTTTTCTTTATCTGAACTATTTGGAGGTGGACTTGCTGTTGTGTTTCAGATCATTGTCCTGCTGCATAACTCAAGTGTACTTGAGCTTGAGGTCACAAACTAATGGCCAGACATTCTCCTTTAGGATTTTCTGGTAGAGCTCAGAATTCATGGTTCCATGAATTATGGTAAGTCGTCCAGGTCCTGAAGCTGCAAAAGCAGCCCCAGACCATCACGTTACCATGACCATGTCTGACTGTTGGTATGATGTTCTTGTTATGAAATACTGTATTTGTTTTATGCCAGATATAAAGGGGCAGACCTTCCGAAAAGTAAAATTGTTGTCTCATTGGTCCACAGAATATTTGCCTAAAAGTCTTGGGGATAATCAAGATGTTTTTTGGTAAATGTGAGATAAGCCTTTGTGTTCTTTTTGGTCAGCAGTGGCTTTGGCCTTGGAACTCTCCCATGGATGCCATTTTTGCCCAGTCTTTTTCTTATTGTTAAATCATGATGAGCACTGATCTTACCTGAGGTTCACCACTGTTCTGAGTTATCTCCATTTGTGGTTAAAGGCTCTCCCCATGGTTCACTGGAGTTCCAAAGCCTTAGAAATGGCTTAGAAACCTTTCCTAGACTGATACATGTTTGTTTCTAATCTGTTCTTGAATTATTTTAGATTGTGGCATGACGTGTGGCTTTTTGAGATCTGTTAGCATTCTTCACTTTGTCAGACAGCTTCTATTTATGTGATTACTTGATTCAACAGGTTTGGCAGTAATCAGGCCTGGGTGCGGCAAGTGAAATTCACAATCAAACGTCTATTGACTTTGACCGTGCCGAACTGGCTCTGTTCCAGGATCTTTCTTGAAGAACCTTATGCAGTGCTGTTCTGTTTGACCTGTGCTTGACGGGCTATGTGCAGTGGATGTCCCCCATCACTGGGCTTTCCTTTCTGTTAATCAGTCACCAGCAATGGGGAGTCCGTGACTTTTCACACCAAGGATGATCTGATAAGATTTATTGATATCTTGGACCTCCCTCAAGATGACTTTCCAGATTGGAGAATGCACAGTAACATTCCTCTTCCCTGGTGCCCGGAGCATTGGCAACAAGCCTCTTCTAAACATAGACGGAGGAATCACATGGGTTGCCAGACCCAAGATGCTGCTCCGCTACCTGCAACCTGTTTGATTTCTGTGGGGTTCTTTTCTGTGTCGTGAGTTTGCTGTACCTCCTGCTGGTTGACAAGACTTCCTGTTCCACGCTGATGAGGGCTTTGCTAAATCTCGCATGAGACTGACAGGCCTCCATCTTTTTCCTTATTTTTCTCTTTTGTCTTTATTAAAGCGAGGTCCTGAGTAGCTGTTTCTATTCAGATTGTTCATATTAATCCTGTTTGCTGCTAACAATATTATTCTGTTTTTTTGCCTCATTGAACATTCCTCATATTGCCCGGGGGTGACTGCAGGCATAGTCGCTTTTCCCACGTTAGGCTGGTCTCTTGTAGGGAGACTTCTTTTCTGCACCTTTGCAGCAGGGAGGCCACTTTAATTTCAGAACCGATCAGTCTACAGGCCCAGGCCAATGATTTCTGGCCTGGACCTGCTGATCAGTTCTGGCAAATGTTTACATTACACAGGCAGAGGAAGTGATGTCTTCTCCTCGCTCGCTGGAACCAAAAAAGGCTCCATGGGCTGAACGAAAAAAAAAAGAACAATGCGTGTGTGCCCATCATTAGAGGTGGGTGGATGCAGGGTGTATTCTAATATGAATGGAGGAATCTGTTAGGTTCTCTTTTTTCATTTAACCCACAGGCTGCATGAAAAAAAAAATTACAATATATGTCCAACAAACTACCAGCGAGGTACTGGTATGTTGCTGGACTTTGAGTGGTTATACCAGAATGATGCCTGTAGGTTTAGGTATCATCTTGGTATAATTTTTTTTCAGCCGATGGTTGGCTTTAATGTAAAAGCAATCCTAGTTAATTAGCCACTAGACTATTTTTACAAGCAGTGGGAGGAATACTCCCCTCCCGCCCTCTTCCATGGTTTTCTTGTGCTCACCTGTCCCACCGTAGAACCCGAGAATGCAGCCGGTGGTTCCGCTAGCTGACCATAGAGCCGATCAGAAACTAGAATGGCTACAATCATCCATATGGTCTAACAAACCGGAAGCTATGAGCATTTCATGACTTTTGACGGATATAAACAGCTCCATTGCAAAATTGGGAATGCATCTTATCACACCGATCTTGGTGTGGTCAGATGCTTTAAGGGCTAAGGAGACATCTAGAGTCTAATAGACCCCATTTATTTTCAAAACAGAGTACCTGTCACTACATATTGCTATCATAGGGGATATTTACATTTTCTGTGATGATGGAAAAAAAGTAATTTTAAAGCATGTCATGTTTGATAGCTAAGTATTCGGTATAAGAACACCTTAGTACATTCAAATTTTAAAAAGTGTTTTTTTCCCTAAAAAATTGTGTTTAAAAAATTGCTGTGTAAAATACTTTGTGAAAAAAAAATTGCAACACCCACCATTTAATCTGTAGGGCCACTGCTTTAAAAAATATATATATATATTGTTGGGGGGTTCAAAGTAATTTTCTAGCAAAAAAAAGTATTTTTTCATGTAAACAAAAAGTATCAGAAAGGACTTGGTGGTTCAAGTGGTTGGAGTGGGTAATGTGTGGCATAAGCTTTAATGTTGGGTATAAAATGCCAGGGCAGTATTTTGCCATAAGTTTCAGGAATTTTCTTTTTTTCTTTTTTTACACAAAGCAGTCACGAAATGATATATTGCTCACATATGGTGTGGGTATATGTGGAATTACACCCTAAAATACATTCTGCTGCTTCTCCTGAGTACGGGGATACCACCTGTGTGAGACTTTTTGGGAGCCTAGCCGCATACAGGACCCCAAAAACCAATCACCGCCTTCAGGCTTTCTAAGGGTACAACTTGGTGATTTCACTCCTCACTTCCTATCACAGTTTCGGATGCCCTGAAATGTCAAGATCATTTTGAGCTGGTGCTACAAATTTTCGGGGGGGGGGGGGGGGCACAAACAAACTGAAAAAATTAACTGTTGGTAATTCAGGCCTGGTCTGTACATCTGCTGTGCTGATTATGAGGGGTTAATTTTGTTTATTGAAAATCTTACAAACAACAACTTATACAATAAAACCATAATAAATAAAACATATTTACAAAATAATTGAATATAATTATACATACCAGAAAGAACAAGAACAAAATAAACGGTGCAAATTAAATTGCGCACAACATAATCCCTACAGGAGAGCCAGACTAAGGAACACCACCGTCGCCATGCATGTAGCCTTTTATCAAAATTATATTGGATCTGAAAATCTAGGGGAGTGAAAGAAGAATACAAAGAAAGCCGCACACCCCGAGATCAACAGGCAGCAGCTACAGAGCCCTGATATTCCTCCACGCCTTTATCCAGGCCTCCTGCTGCCACCTGTCTTTCTCAAGACCCTGAATCTTCCCAACCTCACCCAGAATGTTCTGCATCACCACTTCCAAAGGGAGGATTTTACTCCGTAAGGATACCTGACACCGTGCACTCCACGTGAAATAACAGACTACTAAACTAACTAAAAAAAGTGTTTCCAAATCATAATCCTGACGAGTCTGGAAAGCCCCATACACCCACTCTGCATAACTCATATGTGGGAGGAAGGGTATACTCAGAGCCCTCCCCACCCTCTTGTACACCTCTGTATTAAAAGGGCACTGAAGTAGAAAGTGATCCATGGACTCCACCACTCCTCCACACTCCACTCTCGGGCAGCCCCGATCACTCATGGAAAGAAACTTCAAGTTGCCCTTCACATATAGTTCTCCATGAAAGAAAAGCCAAGCCTGATCCCTAAACTTCATTGGGAATCTCTCCAAATAAACCGCAAACCGACCTCCAAAACCAGGCTTGGTCAATCCCTCAAGGCCAGTGGCTTGCAAAAATCAGAGCTCATGATCCGCTTCTCAAGAAGTTTCCTTGGAAGAGATCTGACTTCTCCTGCTGTTACTTGCCACTGCCGAAGTATTTTCAAACACGGGGCAACATAAGCTGGGAGCTTATCATGCTTGACCCTCAGGCTTTTCACTGGCCCACCATTTTCCCAGTCTCGCAGAAAAGGCCTAAACCAGGACTGGAAAATACCAACCCACCCAGGCTGTCTCTTTGCCAACATGTTACCAAGATCGTACTTCACAAACATCAGAGAGAAAAAGACTACAGGGTTGATCATCCCTAGACCACCCTTCCGCCTAGAAAGGTAAGTCACATTCCTTTTGACAAGGTTTATTCTGTTCCCCCATAATAGCTGGAAGAAACAAGTATAGACCCTGGTATAGAGAGAAGCTGGCAAAACGCAAACAAAACTGACATATAGGAAAATCGGAATCAGGTAAGTCTTGATCAGATCAATCCTTTCCCTCAAGGAAAGCTGCCAACCTTTCCAGGTTGCCACCTGTTCACCCAATTTGCATGACCATAGTCACCTGGGCCAAATTCAATGCCTAGAATTTTAGAATTCTAATTCTAATTCCATTTTTTGCTCGGGCTCTGGAAGACATCCGGGAGAACAAAGCTCTTACCTTCCACGTCCATCCAGAAAGCTTGTCCTGGTTGACCTTTGAACCTGATGCCTCTGAATACTGCCTTATCACTGAGACCACCTCCAGCGTCTCCCCAGTCCCAGAGACAAAAACAGAAACCTCATCAGCATAGGCCACAACTTTCAAAGGAGGCTCACCAGCGATGCCCAAAGGTACCCCACACAATGGCCCATTCTCTAGCCTTCTAATGAAGGGGTCGATTGCAAACACATATAACAGAGGACTCAATGGGCACACCCGAGCCGACCACAAAGGGTTGCCTGACCCAACCATTAACCAGAGGAAAGCTTTCATCCCCTTTGTACAAAATCTTGAGCCAATCAATGAAACCCCCCTCCAGGCCATATCTGCCAAGAAGGAGCCATACGTGCTCATGATTAACCCTATCAAAGGACTTAGCCTGATCCAATGTCAGCAAAAATGTACCCCAACCAGCAGCCCCACAACGCTCCAAGGCCTCCTGGACAGCTAACACTGCTGAGAAAGTGCTTCTACCTTGGACCGAACAGTGCTGGTGGTGGGATAACAAACTGCCTGCCACTGGTGATAATCGCCAGAAAAAATCTTTACCAGTATCTTTCTATCAACATTAAGAAGGCTAATGGGGCGCCAATTCTCAATCATCGAAGGATCTTTACCCTTTGACAGAAGGATCACTGCAGATTGCCTCATAGAGGGAGGAAGAAAACCCTCATACAAACAGCCATTAAAAACCTCCGCAAGGTAGGGAGCCAGGATCGTCTTAAAACATTTATAAAATTCAGCTGTCAACCCATCCGGGCCTGTTGTTTTCCTGATGGCCAGTTTATCAATAGCCTGGACTACCTCATCTGCAGTGATTTCATCTGTCAAATTCATGAAAGGAACATTACTTTCCAGTCCTGGTGTAGAGTCCAAAAAAACCAACATCCTTGTCCGATCAAGGTTCCTTCCTCCCAGGAGATCGGCATAGTATGATCTGACAACCTCCAGGATCCCTGACCTAGACTTCGTCAGAGAGCCCGTACTGTCCTTCAGGCCTAGGACCATCTTAACTGCTACGCTCTGTTTACAGTTCTGGTAAGGGTCAGGGGAATGGTATTTCCTGTAGTCCCTCTCCTGAACCAAAGAGGCGTGCCCGTCATATCCATGTCTCCTAAGGAGGAGCTTCACCTCAGAGATCGCCCCAGAATCTCCTCCATTCGAAACAAGGCGGTCAAGTTTCCTCTGCAAACGCTGGTAGGTGATATACTTATCTTGCTGCTTCTTTCTTCCTATGGCCTTGAAAAGTCTAACAGTCCGCTGTTTTACAAGCTCCCACCATTCTGGCCCTCCAGCTGCTGAGCTCTGAGCATCCTCGTCCAGACGAAAAAACTTTCATGAGCTCAGGCTTGTTGTGCATTGCCTCAGGACATTGACTGTAAGGATGTCCCACTGCATTGCACAGATTACACCTGATGATATTACAGTCCTTTGCCAAATGTCCTATACCCTGACACAGAGAGCACTTCATCACTGGACAGGAGGATGCAAGATGCCCTTTATCTCCACACTTGTTGCAGAGCTTTGGCTGGCCTGGATAGAAGATAGTCAGCCTGTCCCTCCCCAGGAAAGCGGAGGATGGCAGATGCTGGACAACATTGTTAATGACCTTTAATTTTAGCTGCACAGACCATCCCCCTGTCCATATTCCCCGATCGTCCGAAATCTTTCTTAGGGGGCTCAGGACATCCCCATACCTCCTCAACCATATAGTAAAATCCCCTTGTGGTATGGATTCATTACGGACAAGAATTGTCACCATTTTAATGAGGGGCTGGCGTGAAATAAGTTTGGGGATGAGCCCTTTCCAGTCGGGCAGGCCCCTACATACGTGTTCATATTTCTCCCAAAATATGTCCAAAGACTCCGGACGGATAAAGGACAAATCATATTCATAGGAACCTGCAGGGCGAAGAGATCTGCATGCCTAAACCCCATCTGCAGGATTTTATCCACCACTGTCCTCCTATGTGGGGGGTTTCCATCGCCTTCCCATTTCAACTGGACAACATTCCTCCTTTTAAACAGGGAGGAAGATAAAACATTCCCATGCTCCTTCCCTGCTTGTTCCCCCTTCCCAGAACCTGTGGCAGCAACACCAGCATAAGTTTTTCTTCCACCACCAGCATTTGCTGTCTTGTTCTTTTAGACACGTTCCAATCTGCTGGCAGAGAGTCTGAATCAGCTGGGATAGCAGTCTTCTGATTAGCAGAGGCAGGACCCACCCCCTCCCCTGAACACTCAGCTTCAATCCTGGGAGCCATTACAGTCTTGGCTGCTTTAGACTCCTGGAGAGTTGTAGCACTACTGCTCCCTGCATCTCCTCCACCATTCACAGGAACAGCCGCTGTGCCTGGTCCAGGCAAAGTCTCTGTAATGTCCATGGACCTCTCTGCAGACTGAAGCTGACAGTTATTAGCAGATGTTATTGCTTGCTGTATATTGTCTGGGCTGACTGTCTGTAGTACTACAACCCTCAGCAGGCCCATTGTCATTAAAGTTCCCACCATCCTGCACACACGCTGTACCTGCACCTGCTGTCTCCACAGGTCTTTCTTCCACAGGGCTAGGAACGGTGCCCATCTTCTCCTCACCATCCTGGGCGCTGCATTAGGACTGGTCTCCAGTTTATTGATAAAATCCAGCATGTTAGAACCTCCAACCTCCTGCTCAGATGTTCCACATTGCTGGGGAAGGAAGGGGACAGAGGCCTCCGCCATTGAGGGCTCAGCAGATATCTGAGGTGTTGAACAGCTGGGCTCATCCTCCAGGCCCACTTTCTCACTCTCTGCTGTCTGTACCTGCATCTCCTCACTCTCCATGCAGGAAGAGGCTCCTCTTCTCATTTGGTTAAATCCTTCCTTCATTCTTATATTTTTCTTTAAATGCTCCACTATTCTCCTTCAGAGAACTCACAAATTCCTTCTGCTTCCTCAGAGCTTGTTCCAGATCTTTCAATTCAGGCCTCAGAGCCGGTCTCTTCATGCTGAAGACTTTAGCACAAATCTGCTTTTTCTTTTTAAATTCTGCTTTCAAAGCTACCAACTTCTCCTCTTCCTTCTCAATCCACTTCAGTGTTTCCACAATCCTCCGTCTAAAGGCATACAGAGATTCATCCTTCCTTGGGCCAGGCCCAGAATCTTCCACAGGCTGAGGCCTAACTAGGGAGCCCCCGCCAGGGTCCTCCCCAGGATCCAGCATCCCTCCTGGGGCAGAGGAGTAACTCTAGCCCCTGGTCTCTGGAAGCACAGGAGCAAAGGAACAAGCAACCTCACACCTCGCTGTCAAGGAGTGGAATGGCAGTTTCCACCATCCCTGTGCTGAGTTCCTGGTCTGTAGATCTGCTGTGCCCATTATGAGGGGTTCCCACCATCCCCCTGCTCAGTTCCCGGGTCTGTACATCTGCTATGAAAAGGGCATCAAAGTAGAAAGTGATCCACGGACTCCCCCACTTCACCACACTCCACTTTTGGGCAGCCCGATCACTCATGGAAAGAAACTTCAAGTTGCCGTTCACATATAGTTTTCCATGAAAGGCAAGCCAAGCCTGATCCCTAAACTTCATTGGGATTCTCTCCAAATTAATCAATCGCAAACCCACCCCCAAAACCAGGCTTGGGCAATCCCTTAAGGCCAGTAGTTCCCAAAAAGCAAAACTCAAGAAGATTCATTGGAAGAGATCTGACTTCTCCTGCTGTTATTTTCCACTGCTGAAGCATTTTCAAACATGGGGCAATATAAGCAGGGAGCATATCAGGCTTGAACTTTAGGCTTTTCACTGGCTCACTATTTTCCCAGTCTCGCAGAAAGGGCCTAAACCAGGACTGGAAAATACCAACCCACCCAGGCGGTCTCTCTGCCAACATGTTTCCAAGATTGTATTTCACACACATCAGAGAGAAAAATACTACAGAGTTGATCATTCCTAGACCACCCTCCCACCTAGGAAGGTAAGTCACATTCCTTTTGACAAGGTTTATTCTGTTCCCCCATAACAGGGGAAAAAAACAACTATCGACCCTGGTATAAAGAGAAACTGGCAAAACGCAAACAAAACTGACATACAGAAAAATCGGAATAAGGTATGTCTTGATCAGATTAACCTTTTCCCTCAAGGAAAGCTGCCAACCTTTCCAGCTTGCCACCTTGGCATCGACATTCCCGTAGCCTGTTCACCCAATTTGCATGGCCATAGTCACCTGGGCCAAATTCAATGCCTAGAACTTGTTGTTTTTTGTTGGGGCTCCGGGAAGTCATCCGGGAGAGCAAAGCTCTCATCTTCCACGCCCATCCAGAAAGCTCACCAGCGATGCCCAAAGTTACCACACACAATGGTCCACTGTCTAGCCTTCTAATGAATGGGGTCGATTGCAAACATATATAGCAGAGGACTCAATGGACACCCCTGAAGCACACCCAAGCCGACCAAACAGGGTTGCCCGACCCAACCATTAACCAGAGGAAAGCTTTCAGCCCCTTTGTACAAAATCTTGAGCCAATCAATGAAACCTCCTTCTAGGCCATATTTGTCAAGAAGGAGCCACAAGTACTCATGACCATCCCAATCAAAGGCCTTAGCCTGATCCAATGTCAGCAAAAATTGACCCCAACCAGCAGCCCTACAAAGCTCCAAGGCCTCCCGGACATCTAACACCACTGAGAAAGTGCTTCTACCTTGGACCAAACAGTGCTGGTAGCAGGATAAAAAGCTGCCTGCCACTGGTGATAATCGCCAGAAAAAAATCTTTGCCAGTATCTTTCTATTGACATTAAGAAGGCTAATGGGGCGCCAATTCCCAATCATCGAAGGATCTTTACCCTTTGACAGAAGGATCACTGCAGAACCCTCATGCAAACAGCCATTAAAAACCTCATCAAGGTAGGGTGCCAGGATCGTCTTAAAACATTTATAAAATTTGGCTGTCAAACCATCTGGCTCTGGAGTTTTCTTGATGGCTAGTTTATCAATAGCCTGGATTACCACATCTGCAGTGATTTCATCTGTCAAATTATTCAAAGGAACATTTCTTTCCAGTCCTGGTGTAGAGTCAAAAAAACAACAACATCCTTGTCCAATCAAGGTTCCTTCCTCCCAGGAGATCGGCATAGTATGATCTGACAACCTCCAGGATCCCTGACCTAGACTTTGTCAGAGAGCCCGTACTGTCCTTCAGGCCATTGACCGTCTTAACTGCTATGCTCTGTTTACACTTCTAGTAAGGGTCAGGCGAATCGTATTTCCCATTATCCCTCTCCTGAACCAAAGAGGCGTGCGATCCTAAGGAGGACCTTCACCTCAGAGATCACCCCAGAGATCTCCTCCATTCTAAACAAGCCAATCAAGTTTCCTCCGCAAAAGCTGGTAGGTGATATACTTGTCTTGCTCCGTCTTCTGATGGCCTTGAAAAGCCTAACAGTCCACTGTTTTAGAAGCTCCCACCATTCTGACTTACTGTTGCAAAAGCCTAGAATCATTACCTGTGCTCAAAAAAATCCTCAAAGGATTGTCTTAGGCCTCATGCACACGAGACGCTGTTAAACACACGTTCAGAGGACACTTTTTTTTTTGTCCCTGAACTCATTCAATGTTATCCTATGTGTCCATGTACACAGTCTCCTTTTTTGCCATTTTTAGGCTGTTGCGTTTAACCTCGTTTTTCCAGAGGAAAAAAAAGGGTTCAGACACAAACATTTTCACGTTTCAGATGCAAAACACGGCTAAACGCATCTAAGCGCAGCACCTGCGTTTAGCCGGATTTGCGTTTTTATAATTTTTTGGACCAGAAAATTCAGAAATATGATGGTAAACCTTAGAAAACAATAAAAAAAGTTTTAAAAAATGTTGTAATTACTTTACATAATTCATAGAGCATATATAATTCCTGAAACAATCCCATAAAATCTCTATTTTTTTCAGTAGCTTAGACAATGAGGAATGTCTCCACTTCTTTGCCCCAAACCTTCATCCAATTTCTAATCTAATCAGTGACCCCACCTAGTCTGACCAAAGCATAGCAATGTCTTTTTTCACATAGGAAAACCTGCATAGCAATGTCTAGTCAGCCCCAACCCACCACCATGTTTCCATGTTGAACACCCAACCTTCATGAAACTGAAAGTTTTTTCCACAAGCCACCCCCTTCCCCCAAGCTAGGCTTGTCCACACTTTGGATTGTGATTAGCAAGTAGATCATCTTGGAGAACACATCAGATCACTTCAGATGTGACCCAAAATCAATTAATTGAAGTTATTCAAAATCGTATGCAACTATGGGACAAATGCCATCAGTTGCATTTGGACAGGATTGCGAAACAACAAACCTGAGAAACAGTTGCCAAGGAATTGACTTCAAATCAGGGGCGGATCCAGAGTCTAGTCTCGGGAGGGGCACTGCTATAAAATATGTTTTTTTTGGGGTCAATTTACCAGGGAAATGGCTGGTATTGGCGCTTCAATCATTATGGCACCATGGCTGTTATGGTGTCAGGATGATTGAAGTGCATAATTTCTATTATTACATTTTAATATAAAATGAAATCATTCAACTCACCATAATGCAGAATCAGTGGGAGCCCTGAGGGTGTCATTTGCCATGTCGCCTGCCACCAAATGCGGATTGTCACTTGCCACGTCACTTGTCACCAAATGTGGATTTTTACTTGCCAGGTCACCTGCCACACATTACGGATTGCCACTTGCCATGTAGCCTGCCACACATTGCGGATTGTCACTTGCCACGTAGCCTGCCACACATTGCGGATTGTCACTTGCCACGTAGCCTGCCACACATTGCGGATTGTCACCTACTGTGTCACTTTTCTGCTAAGGTGGTCTTTTGTTGTGTCCCAGAGTGAAGATAAGCAGTAGAGAGATGATGTAATCTTTTTGCTGCATACAGCTTCCCGCACAGTGAGGGCGGAACTGGAGGGATGCAGGGCAGTGAGAGATTAATCTCCCTGCTCCCCTGCCCGCTGGCTTCCTGATTGGCCAGCAGCCCTCCTAAGCCGCCCAGCTGCCCCCCCCCCCACCAGCACTCACCCATGGAACCGGCTGCGCTGGCACCCGTGGAACCGGCCGCGCTGTCATCCGCCAGCCGTATTCTCGGAGGGGGCAATTGCCCCGTTGCCCCCCCCCCCTGGATCCGCCCCTGTCTCTACCCTGCATCCCTCCAGTTCCGCCCTCACTGTGCGGGAAGCAGTGGTGGCTGGTGCTCCATTTTTTGGGGGGGGGGCGCAAAGAATGCCCGAACCAGCCCCGCCCCCCCCCCCCATCGCTGGTCACTCGCCCGCAATAGGGCCTACAGATAGTTGGATAAATAGACAGAGAAATTAGATAAATGGACACATGGATAGATAGACACTGGGTGGGAGGGATGGATGGATAGATAAATAGATACTGGATAAAGGGGTGGATGGATAGATACTGGGTGGGAGGGAATGGATGGATGGACACTGAGCGGGATGGATGGACACTGAGTGAGTGGGATGGATGGATGGACAGTGAGTGGGATGGATGGATGGATGGACAGTGAGTGGGATGGATGGATGGACAGTGAGTGAGTGGGATGGATGGACAGTGAATGAGTGGGATGGATGGATGGATGGACAGTGAGTGAGTTGGATGGATGGACAGTGAGTGAGTTGGATGGACAGTGAGTGAGATGGATGGACAGTGAGTGAGTGGGATAGATGGATGGCTGGACAGTGAGTGAGTGGGATGGATGGATGGATGGATGGATGGACAGTGAGTGAGTGGGATGGATGGATGGATGGACAGTGAGTGGGATGGATGGACAGTGAGTGAGTGGGATGGATGGATGGATGGATGGATGGCTAGACAGTGAGTGAGATGGATGGATGGACAGTGAGTGAGTGGGATGGATGGATGGACAGTAAGTGAGTGGGATGGATGGACAGTGAGTGGGATGGATGGATGGATGGACAGTGAGTGGGATGGATGGATGGACAGTGAGTGAGTGGGATGGATGGATGGATGGATGGACAGTGAGTGAGATGGATGGACAGTGAGTGAGTGGGATGGATGGATGGACAGTGAGTGGGATGGATGGACAGTGAGTGAGTGGGATGGATGGATAGATGGACGGTGAGTGAGTGAGATGGATGGACAGTGAGTGGGATGGATGGACTGTGAGTGGGATGGATGGATGGATGGATGGACAGTGAGTGAGTGGGATGGATGGACAGTGAGTGAGTGGGATGGATGGATGGACAGTGAGTGAGTGGGATGGATGGATGGACAGTGAGTGAGTGAGTGGGATGGATGGATGGACAGTGAGTGAGTGGGATGGATGGATGGACAGTGAGTGAGTGGGATGGATGGATGGACAGTGAGTGGGTGGGATGGATGGACAGTGAGTGAGTGGGATGGATGGACAGTGAGTGGGATGGATGGATGGACAGTGAGTGAGTGGGATGGATGGACAGTGAGTGAGTGGGATGGATGGACAGTGAGTGAGTGGGATGGATGGATGGATGGATGGATGGACAGTGAGTGGGATGGATGGATGGACAGTGAGTGGGATGGATGGATGGATGGATGGATGGACAGTGAGTGGGATGGATGGATGGACACACACAGATCAGTGATGAGGACTTACATGTCTGTTAATGAGGCTCTGTCCTGAGCAGGAATCCATGGCTAGTGACAGGCAGCTGTGACTCCTCCTCTGCCTCCTTCCTTCCATACGCTGGCTGTGGTCTTATCTCGGTGTGTAGTCAGTCACACAAGGCCGGTCTCCTTATATATACAGGATGGGCTGTGTGTTTAACAAGAGCCTCCACTGACACTGCCAAACCGAGACACAGCAACACCAGTGGAGATAATAGAAGCACTGAGGATCAGCACTTGTTAAACACACAGCCCGTGTGAAGCCTCCCCCTCCATCCATCCTGTAGAAATAAGGAGACCAGCCTTGTGTGATGGTCAGTGATTCTAATATCTCCACTGGCTGTGTCTCGGTTTGGCTGTCAGTGGAATTATTCTGCTTTGCCCCCTCCTGTGGATTTCCTACTAGGTGCTTGTTGTTTTGTCTCTGACAGCGCAAGTGGAGGAGTCCGCTCCTCCGCTCCTCCGCTCGGGCGCACTGCTCTGACACAGGGGAAATCCGGAAGTGACATACTAACTAGTCTGTCACTCAAAGCACACAGCTATAGTAATCCTATGGGCGCCGGGCGGATGCAGATCGGCACTTTTCATTGCGCCACAAGGCGGGTGAAAACCCCGCAAATGAAGTGCCACATCTGCAATCTTGTGATTGCATTGACGTGGCACTTCACATAGTGCACTATGTCCGGCGTTCGAACACAGTGCACTTAAGCACTTTTTTTCATTTCTTTTTTCTTTTTTTTTAAAGGGCCATTTGAAGAAAAAAAATATATTTTTTTTCAAAAAAAAATTTTCAATTTTTTTTTTTGTGTGACTGACTGCCTGGAGGGGGGCAGCGCCTGGGCGCCCCCTATGGACCGGCTGCCACTGGTGGGAAGCTGTATGCAGCAAAGAGATTACATCATCTCTCTGCTGTTTATCTTCACTCTGGGACACAACAAAAGACCACCTTAGAAAAGTGACACAGTAGGTGACAATCCACAATGTGTGGCAGGCTACGTGGCAAGTGGCAATCCGCAATGTGTGGCAGACTACGTGGCAAGTGGCAATCTGCAATGTGTGGCAGGTGATGTGGCAAGTGGCAATCCGCAATGTGTGGCAGACTACGTGGCAAGTGGCAATCTGCAATGTGTGGCAGGTGATGTGGCAAGTGACAATCCGCAATGTGTGGCAGGTAACGTGGCAAGTAAAAATCCGCATTCGGTGACAAGTGACGTGGCAAGTGACAATCCGCATTTAGTGGCAGGTGACATGGCAAATGTAAAAACGAAAAAAATGCTGCGCTTACCTAACAACCCAACCACCAAATAGATTCTAAATATTGTAAAGCTGCAATTATTACAATGTGACACACATCAAAAGTAAGCATAAAAACAAAAATATAACTGCGCTACCCCACAAATACTTCACATATACACTACCAAGGACTAATTCCCAGTAGCGGTTCTCATACACATAAAAATTAATTATTAAAAAATCGCAAAATATATATATAATGAATGATAAGAAACCTACAATCCTAATAAAAAATATCAAATTATTAAATAAATAAATGAATTCATTATAGGATATCTGAAAAGTAAATAAAGTGCTCCAAAAGAAATAAGTGCAATAATTCATGAAACTACACAAATAATGTGCTCAATAAAGTGCTCAAAAGAGAAAAGAAAAGTGCGGCGGAGGCGGCGCCGAGCCGAGAGGTAATGCTGGCTTAGAGCTCCATTCTCAGCAGGACAACGGAGCCATATAACGGCGGAGGTAACTTGACCCTCCGCATATATATCATACCAAACGGTAGATAAATATCCCTACCTTAGATAGGTGACATTCGGGGGGGTCAGAGGAGATTCATGAGGCAGAAAATTAACAAGAAAGCGCCGCCTCACACATACAGCAGTATGGCACTGAAACCCTCCCCCTCTGAGGGGAGACACAGCGAGGAGAACAAACAGACAGCCCCTTCTGCTGCTTTACATAAAGATGTTCTCTCATTAAAGGCACATAGTCTCTCTAACCAAATACCTGAGAAAAATATGTCAGTTCTGGAGAATTTAGAACTTTCCACACAAAAAGACTTATCCCCTCCTGTAACGCTGAAACAAATAGAAAATCTGCTTCAAAAATCACTCAAATACACTGCAGATACCATCACCACAAAACTTATGAAAGAAATTAGAGAGCTTGGTCAGCGTACATCAGCACTGGAAATTAGAGCAGACGATCTGGAAAATTATACATCTAACATTGCCTCAGAAATTGATTTTCTTAACCAGTTGCCGACCGCCGCACGCCGATGTACGTCGGTACAATGGCACGGGCAGGCATAAGGACATACATGTACGTCCCTTGCCTCCCGCGGGTCGGGGGCCCGATCGGGCCCCCGCCCGGTGCCTGCGGCGGTCGGTATTCGTACGGGAGCGATCCCGGACGAGGGGACGGCCATTCATTCATGGCCACCCCCTCGCAATCGCTCCCGACGAATAGAAATCCCCGGTGACATCACTTCCTCTCCTGTAATGTAAACACAGGAGAGGAAGTGATGTATTCTCTCCTCCGTGTCGGTATTTTTCGTTCCGACACGGAGGAGAGCGGATCAGTAAGTTGCACCAACACTCACACACACAGTAGAACATGCCAGGCACACTCACACCCCCCCTTTACCCCCCGATCACCCCCCCAATTACCCCTGCCCCCCAGTCACAGTGACACCAATGTCATTTTTTTTTTTTTTTTTTTTGCATTGGTGTCATTTGTGACTGTAATAACTGTTAGGGCAGTTAGAGTTAGCCCCCTTTAGTTCTAATGTACCCCCCTAACCCCCCCCAATAAAGGTTTAACCCCGTGATCACCCCCCGTCGCCAGTGTCACTAAGGCTGGGTTCACATTGCAGCGGTTTATGAGAACGAATGTGATTCGCACCGCACTGCAGTGCAAATCACATCCGATCTCTGTGCGATTCGAGTTCAGCCATTCGCCGCACCCGCCGCACCCGCCACACCCGCCGCACCCGCCGCAAATTCGCACGGGACCCTTTTTTTGGCCCGCAGCAGAATCGGATCGCATGGGTGTTCACACCATGCGATCCGAGTTTGCAGATCGCACTGCGATATGCGAACTGATCTGGGGGTGTCAGTAACATTTCACTGACACTCCCAGCAGTTCGCATAGGGCAGTGTGAACTGCCGCCGGGAGGCATGCGATGCGGGAACCCGCCGCGGATTCGCGGCGTTTCCGCATCGCTCCAGTGTGAACCCAGCCTAATAAGCGATAATTTTTCTGATCGCCGTATTAGTGTCACAGGTGACGCTAGTTAGGCAGGTAGGTATTTAGGTTCGCCGCAGCTTTTTATAGCGCCAGGGACCCCCATATACTACCGCATAAAGCCCCCTGATTGCCCCCTAGTTAACCCTTTCACCAGTGATCACCATATAACTGTTACAGGTGACGCTGGTTGGTTAGTTATTTTTTTATAGTTTCAGGGCACCCGCCATTTATTACCTAATAAAGGTTTAACCCCCTGATCACCCGGCGGGTGTCATTTGTGACTAATAACTGTTAGGGCAGTTAGGGTTAGCCCCCTTTAGTTCTAAGGTACCCCCCTAACCCCCCCAATAAAGGTTTAACCCCGTGATCACCCCCCGTCGCCAGTGTCACTAAGGCTGGGTTCACATTGCAGCGGTTTATGAGAACGGATGTGATTCGCACCGCACTGCAGTGCAAATCACATCCGATCTCTGTGCGATTCGAGTTCAGCCATTCGCCGCACCCGCCGCACCCGCCGCAAATTCGCACGGGACCCTTTTTTTGGCCCGCAGCAGAATCGGATCGCATGGGTGTTCACACCATGCGATCCGAGTTTGCAGATCGCACTGCGATATGCGAACTGATCTGGGGGTGTCAGTAACATTTCACTGACACTCCCAGCAGTTCGCATAGGGCAGTGTGAACTGCCGCCGGGAGGCATGCGATGCGGGAACCCGCCGCGCATTCGTGGCGTTCCCGCATCGCTCCAGTGTGAACCCAGCCTAATAAGCGATCGTTTTTCTGATCGCTGTATTAGTGTCACAGGTGACGCTAGTTAGGCAGGTAGGTATTTAGGTTCGCTGCAGCTTTTTATAGCGCCAGGGACCCCCATATACTACCGCATAAAGCCCCCTGATTGCCCCCTAGTTAACCCTTTCACCAGTGATCACCATATAACTGTTACAGGTGACGCTGGTTGGTTAGTTATTTTTTTATAGTTTCAGGCCACCCGCCATTTATTACCTAGTCTCACTAGTGTACCCCTAAATTTAGGGGTGTCTACTTTCCAAAATGGGGTCATTTGGGGGGGGTTTGTGCCATCTTGGCATTTTATGGCCTTCAAAACTGTAACGCCCTTAGAAAGCCTGAAGGCGGTGCTTGGTTTTCGGGGCCCCGTACGCGGCTAGGCTCCCAAAAAGTCCCACATATGTGGTATCCCCATACTCAGGAGAAGCAGCAGAATTTATTTTGGGGTGTCATTTCACATATGCCCATGGCATGCGTGAGCAATATATCATTTAGTGACAACTTTGTGAAAAAAAAAAAAAAAAAAAAAAAGTTTGTAATTTTCCCGCAACTTGTGGCAAAATATAAAATATTCCATGGACTCAACATGCCTCTCAGCAAATAGCTTGGGGTGTCTACTTTCTAAAATGGGGTCATTTGTGGGGGTTTTGTGCCATCTTGGCATTTTATGGCCTTCAAAACTGTAATAGGTAGTGAGGAGTGAAATCAAAAAATTACGCCCTTAGAAAGCCTGAAGGCGGTGCTTGGTTTTCGGGGCCCCGTACGCGGCTAGGCTCCCAAAAAGTCCCACATATGTGGTATCCCCGTACTCAGGAGAAGCAGCAGAATTTATTTTGGGGTGTCATTTCACATATGCCCATGGCATGCATGAGCAATATATCATTTAGTGACAACTTTGTTAAAAAAAAAAAAAAAAAAAAAAAGTTTGTAATTTTCCCGCAACTTGTGGCAAAATATAAAATATTCCATGAACTCAACATACCTCTCAGCAAATAGCTTGGGGTGTCTACTTTCTAAAATGGGGTCATTTGTGGGGGTTTTGTGCCATCTTGGCATTTTATGGCCTTCAAAACTGTAATAGGTAGTGAGAAGTGAACTCAAAAATTTACGCCCTTAGAAAGCCTGAAGGCGGTGCTTGGTTTTCGGGGCCCCGTACGCGGCTAGGCTCCCAAAAAGTCCCACATATGTGGTATCCCCATACTCAGGAGAAGCAGCAGAATTTATTTTGGGGTGTCATTTCACATACGCCCATAGCATGTGTGAGCAATATATCATTTAGTGACAACTTTGTGTAAAAAAAAAAAAAAATTTTTTTTTTTGTCATTATTCAATCGCTTGAGGCAAAAAAATAAAATATTCAATGGGCTCAACATGCCTCTTATCAATTTCCTTAGGGGGTCTACTTTCCAAAATGGGGTCATTTGGGGGGGTTTTGTACTGCCCTGCCATTTTAGCACCTCAAGAAATGAGATAGGCAGTCGTAAACTAAAAGCTGCGTAAATTCCAGAAAACGTACCTTAGTTTGTAGATGTGACAACTTTTGCGCAAACCAATAAATATACAATTATTGACTTTTTTTTTACCAAAGACATGTGGCTGAATACATTTTGGCCTAAATGTATGACTAAAATTGAGTTTATTGGATTTTTCTAATAACAAAAAGTAGAAAATATCATTTTTTTTCAAAATTTGCGGTCTTTTTACGTTTATATCGCAAAAAATAAAAATCGCAGAGGCAATCAAATACCATCAAAAGAAAGCTCTATTTGTGGGAAGAAAAGGACGCAAATTTTGTTTGGGTACAACATTGCATGACCGCGCAATTACCAGTTAAAGCAGCGCAGTGCCAAAGTGTAAAAAGACCTCTGGTCATTTACCAGCAAAATGGTCCGGTCTGAAAGTGGTTAAAGAGGAAAATTACATATTACAATCCAAATTGGAGGATTTCGAAAATCGTGCAAGACGCTCCAATATACGTATTAGAGGAATACCCGAATCTGTGACTGATTTAAACGGTGCTATTACTGCACTTTTTCAAGAATTACAACCAGCTATCCCACTAGAGCGTTTTGAAATGGACCGGGTTCATAGTACCCTAGCACCAAAGAAAATAGATGGTCCTCCTCGTGACATTATCGCAAAATTGCATTTCTACCGCCCTAAGGAACTACTGCTAAATACAGCTAGAAATAAAGATCCCCTAATTTTCCAGGGTCATAAATATCAATTATTCACAGACCTCTCACAAATTACAATCAACAAAAGAAGAACCCTGAAACCACTACTGCAAATATTACAGCGAAATGACATAATCTACCAATGGGGCTTTCCTTTCTCAGTGCGTTTTACTTTCCAAAGTCGCAAATATATGTGCCGAACAGCTAAGGACCTGCAAACTACTTTAAAGAAACTAGGGATGATAAACACATCAAGAGATGCTGCGGACACTCGCCAAAAATCATCCTCATATGCTGATAATCCCTCCTCTGCTTCCAGAAGAGAAGAAGACTAAAATCCACAGAAAAGAAGTCGCATACAATCTCCACCTCCGGATTCAGATCTGGCTGACACTATGGACTGATAAACACCTTTACTTAGGCTACTATCTTGCCTTTTCAACAGAATGGCTACTGCCGAGTTTTTTCTCTGACTTACAATCAATATTTTTATCATAATCTTATTTAAGAAATGTTCCTAATAATTTAGGCACCTTATTATAACTGTTTTTTTTTCTCTCTCTTCTCTACTTTGTCTCTGAGGTTGCCTTAATCTTACATTTTTATTTTTTGCTTGAAAAATGAAATTATATGATTGGCTCTTGGTGTTCTGCAGGGAAATTCCTTGCACCCTCTCTTGCTACCCTCAGCAGCTCGGTGTACACCGGGCAGTTGACAGTGGCTCATGTACCCTTGGAGGGAGAGTTTTTCTTCTCCCAACGGACCCATTAAGAACATAGATATGTTAAGATATATTTCAATATTGTATATTAATTGTATTTTCTTTTTCAGTCATTATCTCCTTTCCCCTCCCTCCCTCCACCCCTATACTCTGGAGACAAATAATTTCTTATATGACACACGTTCTAACATAAACACCAACATATATTTACTTTTCCCAACTCCATGGCCCCATTAAACATCATATCATTAAATACTCAGGGACTAAACGTTCCACACAAACGCACTAAAGCCTTCCGCACATTTACATCCAAAAAAGCACATATAGTTTGCCTCCAAGAGACTCATTTTGCATCACAATCCACTCCCAAATTTTTCAGTAAAGACTACCCCCAAGTATACACAGCTTCGGCCTCCTCTAAAAAATGAGGCATGCTTATAACTTTCCATCGCAATACACCATTTTCACTAATGAAGGAAATCAAGGATCCAGAAGGTCGTTACTTGATTCTTAAAGGACACCTACTTGATACCGCTATCACCATTACATCATACTACGCTCCTAACAAAAATCCTATTTCTTTTCTTTCTCATTTATTTCAAACTATAGAACACCACAAAATAGGTACTACAATTCTATGTGGAGATTCTAATCAGACCATATTTCCATTTTTGGATAAATCACCAATCCCACAGTCACATACAGCAGACAAACAACTCTTATCAAAACTAATTACAAAACATAACCTAGTAGATACTTGGAGAGAATTGAATCCAACCAAGAGACAATACACACATTACTCGTTCCCTCATCGCTCATTCTCTAGGATAGACCATATATTTATGTCCATAGGGCTAATTCCAGAAATAATATCTACAAAAATTATTCCCATCCCATGGTCTGATCATAGTGCACTTGACATTACTGTTGCCTCTATAATTCCAAAAAAAAAAAGATCCAACATGGATATTAAGAGATTTCCTACTCAAAAATCCAGCTCATAAAAATAATATTGAAATTGCGCTCAAAGATTATATAAAATCTAACTCCACACCTGACATCTCTCCAACTACATTATGGGAAGCACACAAACCTGTTCTCCGTGGCATATGTCTACAGCAAGCAAACATATTCAACAGAGAGCGGAAAATCCTTTGTCAGACTTTAGAAACAAATTTCAATAAATGTCACACATCATTCCAAAATAACCCTTCTTCTTTATCTAAAATAAATCTTGACAAAGCTAAATTGGAATTTGATCTATTCCTTACTGAAGCAGCGGATAAAACCATCAAGAGATCACAACACAATTTCTATATCAATGCGAATAAACCTCACACACTATTAGCCAGGGCATTAAAATCCTGCCAGAGCCCAATGAAACCGATACGTCTGAAAATCTCTAGGGGGGTATACACAAATAATCCTTTAAAAATATTACAAAAATTCAAAGCACAATTAAAAAATGTATACTCTTCTAATAATGAGTTGGACCCTTCTAGAGCGAATGATTTTTTTCTCTCATATATCTCTACCGACACTATTTAAAACACAAATGGAAATGATGGAGCAACCAGTGTCAATTATAGAGGTATCTGAAGATATCAAAAATCTGAAACTAAATAAAAGGCCAGGTCCTGATGGTTTTTCTGCGCTGTATTACAAAACGTTTGTAGACACCCTATCTCCAGTCTTGACAAACACTTTTAATTCCCTTTTGGAAGGTCATTCTTTTAGAAGAGAAACCCAAAATGCAATTATCTGTATGCTCCCTAAACCTCACACAGATGATTCAATATGGTCTAATTATCGCCCTATTTCGTTACTAAATTGGGACATAAAAATTTTAGCCAAAATTCTAGCTAACAGATTAAATACTATTATAGGCAATCTTATACATCCTGATCAAGTGGGCTTCATTCCATTATGTCAAGCAGGAGATAATATTAGACATGCAACACTCCTGTCACATGCCTCTAAAAAAGACGTATTCCCACTTGTTTTCTTTCTTTAGATATTATGAAAGCTTTTGACACAGTATCATGGTCATATATGAACTATACCCTTTCCAAATGGGGATTCGGCCCTCATTTTTTATGATGGATCTCTAATAGTGATGGACGAACTTCCGACGGGACGTTTCGCGAACGCGGACCGCGAACGCGGCCGATAGTTTGCGAACCGTAACGTTCGCGGCGGGCCCCATTGACTTCAATGGGAGGCGAACTTCGCAAACCTATAGGTCAAATTTGCAGCCACAAAATAATTATTAGCTGTGCAAACATAGTCCCACCACATGGCCAATGACATAACACATGTATGAGGTGAATCTGGGATCGACAACTACAAGCATTCTTTTTTTATATGGGAAATTGTTGTGACAATTCAGGACTGTGGAGCGCATGAAGGCAATGGAGGAGACGGAAGGTCAGGGACCAGGGTAGGCAAAGAAGAGGGTGCAGGAGATGATCACCAGCAGCGTGACATACAGCAATGAGACCTGCACCGTGATAGAGTCATCTGACAACAGCACCGTGATACAGAGCACTGACATCAGCAGCGTGACATACAGCAATGACACCAGCACCGTGATATACAGCACTGACATCAGCACCGTGATATACAGCACTGACACCTTCACCGTAGTCAGCCCCAGGAGGAAGTCAGCATAGCACAGGGATGGTGGGAGCCCCTCATAATGAGCATAGCACAGGGATGGTGTGAGCCCCTCATAATAAGCAGATCCAGGAGGATGTCAGCACAGCACGGGGATGGTGTGAGCCCCTCATAATAAGCAGCCCCAGGAGTAAGTCAGCACAGCACAGGGATGGTGTGAGCCCCTCATAATAAGCAGCCCCAGGAGTAAGTCAGCACAGCACAGGGATGGTGTGAGCCCCTCATAATAAGCAGCCCCAGGAGTAAGTCAGCACAGCACAGGGATGGTGTGAGCCCCTCATAATAAGCAGCCCCAGGAGTAAGTCAGCACAGCACAGGGATGGTGTGAGCCCCTCATAATAAGCAGCCCCAGGAGTAAGTCAGCACAGCACAGGGATGGTGTGAGCCCCTCATAATAAGCAGCCCCAGGAGTAAGTCAGCACAGCACAGGGATGGTGTGAGCCCCTCATAATAAGCAGCCCCAGGAGTAAGTCAGCACAGCACAGGGATGGTGTGAGCCCCTCATAATAAGCAGCCCCAGGAGGATGTCAGCACAGCACAGGGATGGTGTGAGCCCCTCATAATAAGCAGCCCCAGGAGGATGTCAGCACAGCACAGGGATGGTGTGAGCCCCTCATAATAAGCAGCCCCAGGAGGATGTCAGCATAGCACAGGGATGGTGTGAGCCCCTCATAATAAGCAGCCCCAGGAGGATGTCAGCACAGCACAGGGATGGTGTGAGCCCCTCATAATAAGCAGCCCCAGGAGTAAGTCAGCACAGCACAGGGATGGTGTGAGCCCCTCATAATAAGCAGCCCCAGGAGGATGTCAGCATAGCACAGGGATGGTGTGAGCCCCTCATAATAAGCAGCCCCAGTAGAAATATGACACCGCTCAACCTCTTCAAAGAGGAGGGTAGGGGCATATAGTACGTTATGCTTTTTTTGGACAAGGAAGTGAGCCAAATGAAGAAAGAAGGTCTGTGTGCTTGATTAAAAACATTCTTTATAGACATATACATGGTCTACTGGTCACATGTGTTGAATTCCTCCGAGATCCATGCCTCATTCATTTTTAGAAATGTGAGGTAGTTAACACTGTCGTGAGCTAGGCGAGTACGCTTATCGGTCACGATCCCCCCTGCTGCGCTGAACGTCCTTTCAGACAGGACACTGGATGAGGGGCAAGCCAACAGTTCGATTGCAAATTGGGCAAGCTCTGGCCAGAGGTCAATCCTGCCCACCCAGTAGTCCAGGGGTTCATCACTCCTCAGAGCGTCCACATCGGCCGTTAACCCAATGTAGTCGGACACCTGATGGTCTAGGCGTTCCCTGATGCTGGATCCGGGTGACACCTGTCGATGGGTCGGCTGAAAGAATGACCTCATATCCGAAGTCACCAACACATCTTCAAACCGGCCTCTTCTTGCAGGCGCTGTTGGATTGGTACCCGCAACTCCTTCTCTGGGAGTGGGAATTGCTTCTCTGCCAGCGCACGCAAAAGCAGAATGCAGCATTTCTCGCAGCAAGGCCTAGAAGTGCTGCATTCTGACAGCCCTCTGCGACGGCGGTAACATTTCCGCCATTTTGTGTTTGTACCGGGGTCTAAGTACGTTGCCACCCAGTACTGGTCCTTGATCCTTATGCTTTTTATACGGGGGTCCCTATTAAAACACTGGAGCATGAAGGCCCCCATTTGCACTAAAGTGGAAGCGGTGTGGTGGCCTGGCTCCTGCTCATCATCCAGGATAATGTCGTCCTCTTCATTCTCCTCTCCCCATCCACGCACAACAGGGATCCCAGAAAGGTTTAAAGCATGCTCTTCTTGCTCCTCCTCATCCGCCCTGGCACCATCCTCCTCTGACTCCTCTTCAGACTCCTGTTGTTGACTTGTCTCAGAGTAGCCCCCCCCTGGGAATTCATCCAGCATTGCGACTTCCTCATCTTCCCGCTCCTGCTCCTCCACAGCTTGATCAATGACACGACGCAATGCACTCTCCATAAAGAAGGCATAAGGTACCATGTCACTGATGGCGCCATGGCTGCGACTGACCAGTTTGGTGATCTCCTCAAATGGCCGCAGAAGTCTGCATGCGTCGTGCATGAGCAGCCACTGGCGCAGTGAAAAAAACCCCAGCTCCCCAGAACCGTTTCTGCCGCAGAGTTCATACAGGTAGACGTTAACTGCACGTTTCTGCTGGAGCAGTCTATCAAGCATATAGAAGGTTGAGTTCCATCGCGTGGGGCAATCGCAAATAAGTCGTCTGACCGGCAGATTGTGTCGCCGCTGAATGTCAGCAAGGCGAGCCATGGCCGTGTAAGATCTTCTGAAATGGGCCGAGGTTTTCCTTGCCTGCCGCAAGATGTCCTGGACCCCAGGGTATTTGACAAGGAATCGCTGCACGACCAAGTTTAAGACGTGTGCCATGCATGGCACGTGCGTGATTTTGCCCTGTTTCAATGCGCTAAGCAGATTGGCACCGTTATCACACACCACTTTACCAACTGTCAAATTGAGCGGTGTTAGCCACTGATCTGCCTGTGAACGCAAGGCTGAAAGGAGTGCCGGGCCAGTGTGGCTCTTGGCTTCCAGGCACAACAGACGCAGCACGGCATGGCAACGTCTCACCTGGAATGTGGAATAGGTTCTGGGGAGCTTGGGCGGTGCAGCGGAAGAGACGCTAGCAGCGGAAAAGGAGGAATCAGCTGAGGAGGAGAGGGAGGAGGATGGAGTAGGAGGAGGAGGAGAAGAAGAGTCAGGCCCGCATGCAATCTGTGGTGGTAAAACCAAATCTACACGGGTGCCACGGGTTACATGCTTGACGGCCGTCAGAAGGTTCACCCAGTGGGCAGTAAAAGTGATATACCTTCCCTGCCCGTGTTTGCTAGACCACGCGTCTGTGGTCAGATGTATCTTGGCACCGACACTGTGTGCCAGAGATACATTCACTTGTCGCTGAACATGGCCATATAGCTCTGGGATGCCCTTCTCTGAGAAATACTTCCTTCCTGGGACCTTCCATTGTGGTGTTCCAATGGCCACAAATTTGCGAAAGGCCTCCGAGTCCACCAGTTTATATGGCAGTAGTTGGCGGGCTATGAGTTCTGACAAGCCAGCCGTCAACCCTTGGGCAAGAGGGTTATCCGGCGTCATCATTTTTTTACGCTCGAACATTAGGCCCACGGAAGCCTGCCTTTTTGCAGAAAAACGTGAGCTTGGCGTGATGGAAGGTGGAGTGGAGGACAATTGTGAGGAGAGAGGAGAAGGAGAAGTAGAAGACGAGGCTGGACGGTGAGAGCCTGCAGTGTGGCTTTGTGTGTTCCGTTGCTCTCACTCGGCTCAGTGATGGCTGCCCATGTGCCTTCTTAAGGCGGTCGTCCCTAGGTGAGTGTTGGGCTTACCGCGACTAATGCGTTGACTGCAAAGATTGCAGATGGCAACGCTATTGTCAGCAGCGGACACATTAAAAAAAGTTCACACTGTGGAGCCATGTGCCGGTGTCCTGGGAGCGCCAGATGTGACCGTACATGGTCGATGACTCGCTCCTGATACATTTGCAGTCTGCTTTGTCCCTCCTGTGCAATGTAAGTTATTCCTGCTTCTCCTCCCTATCTGCTGGTCCATATCTCCCTCTGAACTCCCCTCCTCTTCCTCTCTTGTGGGCACCCACATGACATCACTAGACACGTCATCATCAACGTCACCTTCCCCACCGCTATAAGTAGAGATCTCGGAGTAGGCAGCAACACCGGGGACCAACCTCCTCCTTGGGCTGATCTGGGTACTGTCGTCAGACTGCTGAGTAGCGGTTGTTGCTACCTCCTGATCCAATACCAAGAGTGGCTGCGCATCAGAAATGTCCTCTTGATATGGATCGGAAAATAATTCCTGTGACTCAAGCGGAAGGTATGTGGTGGTGGTGGTGTTGTTGGTGGTAGTGTCTTTGGGGGTGCACATAGCAGAGAGTGAAGAAGAGGGTGCAGATCGAGAGGATGAGGAGGGTGCAGAAGAGTAAGGCTGACTGAGCCACTCAACCAAGTCTGGTGCGTCCTTTAAAGTAATTGAACGCACCTTCTGCAACTTCCCACTTTGGTTCAAGCCTGTTGCTCCTGCCCTACAACTACCACCCCTGCGGAAGGGCCTGCCTCTTCCTCTGCCTGTCATTTTTTAAATGATCCTGTGACAAAACTCTCAGTCCCTATACCGATGAAGGACTGCTGCAGTATAGGGCAGCGGTCAGCAGTAGTGCACCTCAACCCTATGTATTGTGGACCGATACCAGTCCTTATAGAATGGCAGACTGTACCTCACTCAACCCTATGTACTGTAGCACCCTAAACAGACCAAGTTACCAGTCCTGATAAAGAGCTTTGTGGAACAAGTGAGTTGTGACTGATTAGCAGAAGGGCAGCAGTCAAGTATAATATTCTCTCTATATTTGGAAGAAAGAATATTATACGTGTACAAGCCTATTACCATACCACTGATACCAGTCCTGAAAAGAACCTTTGTGGAACTAATAGTAAGAGATACTGTTTAAACTGACCCTCACTGCCTGACACACTGCTTCCTGCCTGTCCCTATATAAAATGGCAAAACAGAGGCTACTGGAACAATAACTGGTTACTGGGATAGCACTTTTGTGGACCTGATAGTAACAGCTAATGATGATGATGACTAATCTGGCTGTCCCTACAACAGTAGCACACAGCGCCCTGTCCCTTTCTCTAAACTGACAAAAGACACTCATGCTGCTGCAACAATCAGTAGCACAGCAAACCTATATACACCTAACACCTATACCAGTCCTGAAAAGAACTTTTGTGTACCAAATAGCTAGCGATTTATGTCTCCCTACTCCACACAGCAACCTCTCCCTATAGTGACAGAAGAAAGAATGTAAAATGGCCGCCGGGTCGGGTGTATTTATAAGTTAGGGGGAATGTCCAAGTGTCCATGTGCTGTAATGTCTCAATTGGCTGTCCTGTACCCCATGATGGATGTGTCATCAGGTCAAAGTTCCTTTACACAGTAAAAACATGGAAGTCCGCCAGGCGAACGGCGCCAATAGTCCGCCAAACTGGCGGACCGCGAGCAGCCGAAATTCGCTGCGAAACGACCGCCGGGCGAACTGTTCGGCCATCACTAATCTCTAATTTGTATCAATATCCCAAAGCTTATATCAGATATGCAGGGTACAAATCGGACGAGTTTAATATACTGAGGGGGACTCGTCAAGGATGTCCACTTTCGCCATTATTATTTGCTTTACTCATTGAACCTTTAGCACAAAGAATTAGGATGGAACCCACTATAACAGGTATTGAAATGGGTGGCTTTCATCATAAGCTCTGTTTATTCGCAGACGATATTCTCCTTTTTCTATCTTCTCCACATGTTTCGGCCCCAAATCTTATGGTTGTACTACAAGAATTATCATTTATTTCGGGCCTTAAGGTCAATATTCAAAAATCTTCAGCATTAAACATTTCACTTGTCGAGAAAGATAAACAATCTTTACAAAATTCATTACCCTTTAAGTGGGTAGATCATAGCCTCCCATATCTGGGTGTGCAGTTTACTCCTAACCCCTCCAATTTATTTGCAGCTAATTACCCAGCTCTATTAAAAAATATTACAAGGTCGTTATCTAATTGGTCATCAATGCCGATATCATGGTTTTGGAAAATCAATATCATAAAAATGTCTGTTCTTCCGAAATTTTTATATTTATTCAGAACTCTCCCGATTCATATTCCTGCATATTTTCTTAGGCTGATTCAACAAAAAGTAACAAAATTTACTTGGGGGAAAATAAAACCCAGACTTCACAAAAAACACTTGTTCTCCCCAAAGCTTTCGGTGGTTTGGGATTTCCAGACTTTAACATATATTATAAGGCAGCTCAATTATCTCAATTAACAAAATATCACTCTTCTACAGAGATTCCTTTATGGTTCCTCATTGAAGCTGTAGACTGTGATCCTCTTCCTATAAACAATATATTATGGTTACAACCTGCGGATCGTAAGTCTATAAATAACCCCATTTCTAAGCACTCTCTATCTATATGGGATAGGTATAGAAATTCACAAGGTCTGCAATCTCCGCAAAATCCGCTATTATCTTTACACAAGAATCCGACTTTTTACCCAGCCTGGAAATATCCCAAAACCTTTAAAGCTTGGTCTAAGGCTGGTATCACTTGTCTATATAATTTAACTTCAACTACATCAATAAAATCTTTTACAGATCTATGTGAATTATATAAGCTTCCACAATCAGAAATATTCAGATATCTCCAAATCAAAATTTTTTATACTCCTCTTCTCAATTTAAATGTAAACTTACATAATATTTCTCAATTTGAAAGATTTTGTCTCAAGGAACCACACGCTAAAGGTCGTATTACATCATTGTATACACAACTGATATCTAATTCTAATACTGTTATACCTAAATATGTGGCCAATTGGGAAAAAGATTTGGATTGTACGATCGATTCTAGGTATTGGTCCAACATTTTGTTATTCACAAAATCTTCCTCTATAAATATATTGGCGTCTGAATCATCATATTATATAAAGTGTGTGTGTGTGTATATATATATATATATATATATATATATATATATAAAGTTCTCACAGGCTGGTATTTGGTTCCTGCGAGAATCACCAAATTCTCATCAGATAACACTGGCCTCTGCTTTCGTGGCTGTCCAGAAAAGGGTACATATATACATACCTGGTGGCACTGCTCAATTGTTCAATCATTTTGGAAAAAGATCTTTCTGATAATTACAAAATTTTTTGATCGTCCAATTTTTCCAGACCCAATTATAGCTCTCCTTAATTTAAAACCAGCCTTTCTGAATCAGAAACAATTCAAATTAGTTCTTACACTCCTGATAGCCGCAAAGCAGACTATAGCCAATGCGTGGAAAACAGATGTGGTGAATATTGCAGAAACCAAACGTAGAATGAATCAATCTTTCATCAATGCTAAAATGGACGCTATAGATAAAAAACAGATGACAAAGTTTGATGATATATGGAAACCCTGGATTAAATATTATACGTCAGATAATATTGACAACCGAGTTTTATTGTTATGGTGATTAAGATTTTTTATAGAATTAAAACATTAGCTGATATATAAAACCTCCTCCGGAGAATTATTCCCTCCCCTTCCCCTCCTATATACCTTTTATGTTTTTCCCTTACTATAAACATACTTTAGAAGTTATGGTCAAAACTTTAAAATCATATATTTTCTTTTAGACATATTTATATTTTCTTGCGATTAAAATGTTTAAAACGCAGCTATAAGAATGTTTGTTTTCAAATTCTAAAATATATAAGGCCATTTATTGTCATTCCCACGAGAATATCTTGAAATTCTTCTTTGCTTTGTATCATCCGTACTTCAATATGTCTACTTTGTATTTCTGGTATCACATAATTTGTCTTATATTCTGTACATGTAATTTATTTTAACATAAAATAAAAACTTTTGAACGAGAAAAGTGCAGGCAGTCCATAAAGCTGAAAAATTATTCTTCCAACAGACGTTCGTATGGAGACAGGCTTCCTTCACCACCAATGTGCTGATAAATAAACCAAATGCACGCTTACCAGACCAGAGAAAAGTTCAGGCTTATAATACATATCATATGAAGACCATCGGAATGGAACAGCAACAGCCCCCTCCAAGAACGACCTCCAATGACGGGATCTCTCACTGGGTACAGACAAGAAAAACTCCCATAGCGTAAATCCACATAAATGCCAGTTTATTATAAAATAAGTAACATACTCACAAGCGAATATATAAAAACAGCGTTAAATGCCGGCTGGCAAAACAAGCGCCCAATAGTTCCTGTCACGTGATGGCGTCAACACGTCGAGACCACCCTACGCACGTTTCGTCATATGTGACATCGTCTGGGGTGTGGGCTGACGCATCACGTTAATATACCAACAATACAGACCAAGCCTTGTTCTGAGCTGAGGGGAGGAAAACCGGAAATGAGTTGCATAAACATGGCAACCGCATGTAAACTCATTTGACATCTTAAATGAGGGCAAACGAAGCTAGCAGCAAACCGCCAGCAAAGCAAACAAAAATAAAAAATAAAAAATAAATAAAAGGAAATTAAGAATAGTAAAAAATATACATATGAATGAAAAAAAATAAAATAAAAAATAAAATAAAATAAAAAATAAACAATTGAATAGAAAAAGCTAGTCCAATGGCAAAGACTAATATAGCAAAAACAAAACAGACCCTGTATATCAGAGCAAGGGCAGTATATCAAAACATGGCAAATGACACCCTCAGGGCTCCCACTGATTCTACATTATGGTGAGGTGAATATAAAAGTGAACAAAGCCTTTGCGCTACTATTTAAAAGTGAAAATATATATGAATAAAAAGAAGGGTGATAATATACCTCATAGAAAACAGTACATAAATGTGCAAATAAATTAAATGCACTTGACAACTACTTCCACAGAAATGTGCACGTGCAAATGTGCAATAAAGTGCTAATATACTGCAGCTGGACCTAGTGATATTACACACAATACCAAAGTGATAGATATAGATATAAAATGGTCCTGCACAAGCCAAATAATAACAAAGTGCTAACGTGCTTAAAAAAAATTTAAACAATGATAAATAAGTAAAAAACAGGCACAAATAATAGTCCATAAATAAATCCAGGATATTTGTTCAATGGTGTCAGATGTGTTCAGGAGATATTTCAAAGAAACAGCAGGTAAAGGTACTTTTATAAAACGGGAAACTATGGGCTCCCAGAACTCTCACCTCAGATCTTTAAAAGCAGGCAAATCAAGCAAACCAAACAGCCTCCGTTTTATCTTTAACCACCAGGGGGTCTTCAGTAATAGCTGACTGGAAAATCATAAATATCCATGCTAGGCCACCAGAGGGCCATTCATCCCTGTGTTAGCTGTGTAGTAACTTCGGTGGCAATTTCCACTGATAGATGCCGCTCAGAAGAAAAACATAGGGAGAGGAAAAGGGCTCTGATAGTGTAGTATTTATTAAAACAGTGAATTTTAATCAGTTAAAAATAAAAATCAGACTCTCACATTTAGGAAATGAAACAGCGCATAAAGAAAAATGGTGTCTTGGCGTCTACCGCCAGTCTTACTTCACTTCCGGTATCACGTCACGACCACTCCCTACGCGTTATGTCAATCACGTGACTTCTTCTTCATGGTGAGTTGAATGAGTTGAATGATTTCATTTTATATTACAATGTAATCATAGAAATTATGCACTTCAATCATCCTGACACCATAACAGCCATGGTGCCATAATGACTGAAGCGCCAATACCAGCCATTTCCCTGATAAATTGACCCCAAAAAAACATATTTTATAGCAGTGCCCCTCCCGACACTAGACTCTGGATCCGCCCCTGTCAGTGGGTCCCATAATCCCTTGTGCCTGTTCACCAAAAGAGGAAGTTTGAGTCAGGAGGATATTGGATATGGATATTGATACTGGATATTGGTGTATTTATATTTTAATAAGGACAATATTATGTTATGTGGCTAACCGCACCCCTCTCTCTCCCTTTTATTTTTGTTTTTAAGCTTCTTTTTAAGCTTCTGGTTCTAAGTCATTGGTTATGTGGCAGCACAGCCCTCTAGCTATGAGATTTGCACTTAAAGTGATACTAAATCTTAGATTTTTTTAAATCAAATAATAAGCATGTTATTCTTACCTGCTCTATGCAATAGTATTGCACTATTCATTTTAAAACACACTATAAGGCCATATCATACATCAAGGCACCTCACTTCTGTCCTAATAACGGAGGATGCTCTCAGTTAAGCCCTCTCATACTCCACTGAGGCCAATATGCACCTGACTACAGAGTCATCATACTATATTCCTCATTTTCTTGGGCCCCTACCTGTGCTCAGCTGTTCATGGGAACTCCACTGAGGCCCCTAGTCCCTTTATCATATCCCTGTGCTACTTAGGTCCTATTCTACAGCTAAGATCCACTTGCACTCAGGCACCCATGTGGAGGTTGTTTTGTGCCCTTTGGATATGACCAGTATGTCAGGAATGTGCTGTCTGTGCCTCCCCTCCTGAGTTTGTTCCCACTTGCAGTACCAAAATATGCCTTGCAAGGTGCCCCATCCAACTCAACAGGTTTCTGTTTCAGGATATGCCAATTCTGCAAAGAAATAGACAAATATTAGGGTGGGTAGATAGGAAAGTGTTTCTCCTAAACAGCACCTTAAGCCTGGGGGAGGCCTGGGATGGACAGCTGTGCAATTTCCCCACCCAGCTGGGCACTTCTCCAATACAACTAGGTTTTCCACCTTCCTCCACACTCGCGTTCCTAGGGCTGTGCCACATCCTTGTTCCCCCTCTCAGAACACTTCCCAATGATTGGACTTTCAGAGCTATCTTAGTTACTCCATGCAGATCACACAGCAGTAGTGGACACCATGCAAACAAGGCCACTGCTGCCAGGGAAGTTGCTGTGACCCCCAAATTGTGGTTAAGGCTGATATCATTGCACAAATATGGCCTGCAGTTTTTTTTTTTTATCTGGGCCCCCTGACATCCATACCTGACCCTCATCATGGATAGGGTGTGCATTTTTAGATGGAACTCCAGATCATTTTTTTGGGTGGGAGGGGGGTGTTGATATTCCATTCTATACCAGACTTTCATCTAGGACAGGGGTAGGCAACCTCGGCCCTCCAGCTGTGGTGAAACTACAAATCCTGTGAGACATTGCAAGACCCTGACAATCACAGGCATGATGGGATTTGTAGTTTCACCACAGCAGTTCTGAGGTTGCCTACCCCTGATCTAGGATAAGGGTCTGGTATAGATAAAGGGAATCCCTTGATTTTAAAAAACAAAACAAAAAAACAGAATGACCTTGCCAGGAACTGGCATTTACTTGCAATTTAAAAAGCATTGTTTTTTTTCTTTGAACATGTCAGTTTTTCTGTTGTACATTGTATACATCAGTAGTAGGTATGGAGCAAAGTCCCGGGGGGCCCTGAAACCAAATAGTGACCTCCATGGTTAAGTACAACTGACATCCTTCAGTGTAGAGTGGGTTCCAAGGCATGGTTGGTGTAATGTAAGATGAACAGGTGGGCGCCAGATACTTTTTGAATGCAAAGAGATTTATTGTCTCTTAAACAGAAGTGTGGGAGAGAGGATTATGGCCAGGACACCCTTAGGTAGATGCAATGTTAATTGACAGACTCCAAGACTTCTATAGGTAAACATCTATACAGGTGAAGGCCTCCAGCTGGACACCACTTCTGTATAGGTAGGACCGCTGTCTCCTATGGCAACAATTTTGTAGCCGTTATTAACGGTAAAGGTATTCAACTTTCTGCAATACGAACAGTTCTCTTTAACCCACACTCACTCACTGTGGGTCTTCACTCAACGAACTCCCAGTCTCTCTCACTAGACTTCAGATCCACTAGCCACTGGATCCCCTGAGCTCTTTCACTGTAGCACTCGGTATCTTCCTCAAGTGTCACCCCCGCTTTAATGCTGGGTCCCTGGCTTGGCACTCACAGATACTCCTCAAGCTTCACCCCTGCTGACACATTAGGTCCCTTGCTTGGCACTCCACAATCTTCACCTCTGCTGTTCCGCTGGGTCCCCGACTTTGCACGTGCTGATGCTTTCCTACTTCTTCACTGACCCCAGTTGGCGAGAAGTCTGCTCTGGTACTGGCCTCAGCTTACTCACAATGGTCTCCGGTAGCAAAGTGTATGGTCCCTTTGTGGCATCAGCTTCCCCTCTACCTCCGACCACAACTGGTTCCCCGGTCGGCGGAACCGTTACTTCTGGTTGCACAACAAGCCCGCAGTCCAACCCTGCACTTCTGAATAGGCTCTCAGATAGCCTTGCAGCCAGATGTCCCCAGGATAGGCCTTAGGTTTATGGTATAGCAGCCCAGGGCAATACAACACACATTCACCCAGACAGCCATCTAGGTGGCACAGAACCCCGATCACCTGACTCAACCCAAAAAAATAGGCTCTCCCAGCAGGCCAAGGGACTGAAGATAATCCCTGCCCATTGGCTGTGTCACCCCATTCATTTGTAATCTGTCCTTGCAATGCCCTTGTCTTATATAACGTCACCAGATACCCGGCCATCTAGTGACAGAAGAGAGAAGTGCAGCAATTCCTATTCCAGAATAGGATGAAACCAATTGACCTCCTATCAATTGGCCAAGGCAGCTATCACTTTGCAAATACATTTAATAGCAACCCTGCCTAAACATCAGGGTGCTACAGGTATACAATGTTTTTTTTTTTTTTTGTCTTTCTTTTCACCTTGTCCCCAGGGCAGTGTCCAGTTTCCACATGCCATTTGTTTGGAAATCCTTTAGCTATTATTCCTAAAAATGGCTATCGCTGTTTTTGTTAGCATTTAACTGAATTTTCATTAGGTTTAAGAAACTCCACAGCCTTTATATTGTAGAGATCTGAGAGGGGTTGAGTACAAAAAATGCAGTGGGGTTAAAGTAGTTGTAAAGGCAGAAGTTTTTTTTTTACCTTACTGTAATCTATGCAGTAAGGTAAAAAACCTGCATGCAGCCCCCCCAAATACATACCTGATCCCGATCCAGCCAGGTGTACAAGAGCTGAGGCTCTCAGGTTTCTCGCTCCTCGTGGGAGCCATTAGCTATCATTTAGAGCCAGTGGAGAGGGAGCAGGCTTGGCTTGCTATGGGGCAGAGGGGTGGAGCCAGGATCCTCTGTGGGGGAGCCCAGAAGAGGAGGATTGGGCTGCTCTGTGTAAAACAGTATAACATTTTATTTTATTTTCTAACAAAGAGCCTTTACTGTTTCTTTAATTTACTAAAGGCAAATGAGCCTAAGCCTTTCATAGGAAAATTGTATTTTGTAAGAGAATTTGCCCCTGCAAATTAAACATCCTATTTGCTTTTAGTAAATCTGCCACAGTTGGGTTGATTTACTAAAACTGGAGTGCTGGAAGCTGATTGGTTTCTAAGCAGAGCTGCACCAGATTTTGCACTCTCTAGTTCTATTAAATCAACCCCACTGTGTGTTTAGCCCGCAACAGGACTTAGCTGCTGAATAGTAATGGACGAACTTCCGACAGGACGTTTCGCGAACGCGGACCACGAACGTGGCCGATAGTTCGCGAACCGTTATGTTCGCGGCGGGCCCCATTAACTTCAATGGGAGGCGAACTTTGCAAACCTACAGGTCAAATTTGCAGCCACAAAATAATTACTAGCTGTGCAAACATAGTCCCACCACATGACCAATGACATAACACATGTATGAGGTGAATCTGGGATCGACAACTACAAGCATTCTTTTTTTGTATGTGAAATTGTTGTGACAATTCAGGACTGTGGAGCGCATGAAGGCAATGGAGGAGAGGGAAGGTCAGGGTAGGCAAAGGCAGGAGATGATCACCAGCAGCGTGACATACAGCAATGACACCAGCACCGTGATAGAGTGATCTGACACCAGCACCATGATAGAGAGCACTGACATCAGTAGCGTGACATACAGCAATGACACCTGCACCGTGATAGAGTGATCTGACACCAGCACCATGATAGAGAGCACTGACATCAGCAGCGGGACATAAAGCACTGACACCAGCACCGTGATATACAGCACTGACACCAGCACCGTGATATACAGCACTGACACCAGCACCGTGATATACAGCACTGACACCAGCACCGTGATATACAGCACTGACACCAGCACCGTGATATACAGCACTGACACCAGCACTGTGATATACAGCACTGACATCAGCAGCGTGACATACAGCAATGACACCCGCACCGTGATAGAGTGATCTGACACCAGCACCGTGATAGAGAGCACTGACATCAGCAGCGTGACATAAAGCACTGACACCAGCACCGTGATATACAGCACTGACATCAGCAGCGTGACATACAGCAATGACACCTGCAGCGTGACATACAGCAATGACACCTGCACCGTGATAGAGAGCACTGACATCAGCAGCATGACATAAAGCACTGACACCAGCACCGTGATATACAGCACTGACACCAGCACCGTGATAGAGAGCACTGACATCAGCAGCGTGACATAAAGCACTAACACCAGCACCGTGATATACAGCACTGACACCAGCACCGTGATATACAGCACTGACACCTGCACCGTAAGCAGCCCCAGGAGGAAGTCAGCATAGCACAGGGATTGTGGGAGCCCCTCATAATGAGCATAGCACAAGGATGGTGGGAGCCCCTCATAATATGCACAGCAGAGGTACAGCCCCAGGAGGAAGTCAGCACAGCACAGGGATGGTGGGAGCCCCTCATAATAAGCAACCCCAAGAGGAAGTCAGCACAGCACAGGGATGGTGGGAGCCCCTCATAATAAGCAGCCCCAGGAGGAAGTCAGCACAGCACAGGGATGGTGGGAGCCCCTCATAATATGCACAGCAGAGGTACAGCCCCAGGAGGAAGTCAGCACAGCACAGGGATGGTGGGAACCCCTCATAATAAGCAGCCCCAGGAGGATGTCAGCATAGCACAGGGATGGTGGGAGCCCCTCATAATAAGCAGCCCCAGGAGGAAGTCAGCACAGTACAGGGATGGTGGGAGCCCCTAATAATGAGCATAGCACAGTGATGGTGGGAGCCCCTCATAATATGCACAGCAGAGGTACAGCCCCAGGAGGAAGTCGGCACAGCACAGGGATGGTGGGGGCCCCTCATAATAAGCAGCCCCAGTAGAAATATGACACCGCTCAACCTCTTCAAACAGGAGGGTACGGTCATATAGTACGGTGTGCTTTTTTTGGACAAGGAAGTGAGCCAAATGAAGAAAGAAGGTCTGTGTGCTCGATTAAAAAAATCGTTTATAGACATATACATGTTCTACTGGTCACATGTGTTGAATTCCTCCGAGATCCATGCCTCGTTCATTTTTAGAAATGTGAGGTAGTTAACACTGTTGTGAGCTAGGCGAGTACGCTTATCGGTCACGATCCCCCCCTGCTGCGCTGAACGTCCTTTCGGACAGGACACTGGACGAGGGGCAAGCCAACAGTTTGATTGCAAGTTGGGCAAGCTCTGGCCAGAGGTCAAGCCTGCCCACCCAGTAGTCCAGGGGTTCATCACTCCTCAGAGTGTCCACATCGGCCGTTAACCCGATGTAGTCGGACACCTGACGGTCTAGGCATTCCCTGATGCTGGATCCGGATGACACCTGTCGATGGGTCGGCTGAAAGAATGACCTCATATCCGAAGTCACCAACACATCTTCAAACCGACTCTTCTTTCAGGCGCTGTTGGATTGGTACCCGCAACTCCTTCTCTGGTAGTGGGAATTGCTCCTCTGCCAGCGCACGCAAAAGCAGAATGCAGCATTTCTCGAAGCAAGGCCTGGAAGTGCTCCATTCTGACAGCCCTCTGTGACGGCGGTAACATTTCCGCCATTTTGTGTTTGTATCGGGGGTCTAAGTACGTTGCCACCCAGTACTGGTCCTTTTTATACGGGGGTCCCTATTAAAACACTGGAGTATGAATGCCCCCATTTGAATGAATGAATGAAATACTTGTATAGCGCACAATGCAAACTAAATCGCCTCTAGGCCCATTTGCACTAAACTGGAAGTGGTGTGGTGGCCTGGCTCCTGCTCATCATCCAGGATAATGTCGTCCTCCTCATTCTCCTCTCCCCATCCACGCACAACAACAGGGATCCCAGAAAGGTTTAAAGCATGCTCTTCTTGCTCCTCCTCATCCGCCCCGGCACCATCCTCCTCTGACTCCTCTTCAGACTCCTGTTGTTCACTTGTCTCAGATAGAGTATCCCCCCCTGGGAATTCATCCAGCACTGCTACTTCCTCATCTTCCCGCTCCTGCTCCTCCATAGCTTGATCAATGACATGACGCAATGCACACTCCATAAAGAAGGCATAAGGTACCATGTCACTGATGGCGCCATGGCTGCGACTGACCAGTTTGGTGATCTCCTCAAATGGGCGCAGAAGTCTGCATGCGTCGTGCATGAGCAGCCACTGGCGCGGTAAAAAAAAACCCCCAGCTCCCCAGAACCTGTTCTGCCGCAGAGTTCATACAGGTAGACGTTAACTGCACGTTTCTGCTGGAGCAGCCTATAAAGCATATAGAAGGTTGAGTTCCATCGTGTCTGGCAATCGCAAATAAGACGTCTGACCGACAGATTGTGTCACCGCTGAATGTCAGCAAGGCGAGCCATGGCCATGTAAGATCTTCTGAAATGGGCCGAGATTTTCCTTGCCTGCCGCAAGATGTCCTGGACCCCAGGGTATTTGACAACGAATCGCTGCACAACCAAGTTTAAGATGTGTGTGCCATGCATGGCACCTGCGTAATTTTGCCCTGTTTCAATGCGCTAAGCAGATTGGCACCGTTGTCACACACCACTTTACCAACTGTCAAATTGAGCGGTGTTAGCCACTGATCTGCCTGTGAACGCAAAGCTGAAAGGAGTGCCGGGCCAGTGTGGCTCTTGGCTTCCAGGCACAACAGACGCAGCAGGGCATGGCAACGTCTCACCTGGCATGTCGAATAGGTTCTGGGGAGCTTGGGCGGCGCAGCGGAAGAGACGCTAGCAGCGGAAAAGGAGGAGTCAGCCGAGGAGGAGAGGGAGGAGGATGGAGTAGGAGGAGGAGGAGAAGAAGAGCCAGGCCTGCATGCATTCTGTGGCGGTAAAACAATATCTACACGGGTGCCACGAGTTACATGCTTGACGGCCGTCAGAAGGTTCACCCAGTGGGCAGTAAAAGTGATATACCTTTCCTGCCCGTGTTTGCTAGACCACGTGTCTGTGGTCAGATGTATCTTGGCACGACACTGTGTGCCAGAGATACATTCACTTGCCGCTGAACATGGCCATATAGCTCTGGGATGCCCTTCTCTGAGAAATACTTCCTTCCTGGGACCTTCCATTGTGGTGTTCCAATGGCCACAAATTTTCGAAAGGCCTCCGAGTCCACCAGTTTATATGGCAGTAGTTGGCGGGTTATCAGTTGTGACAAGCCAGCCGTCAACCATTGGGCAAGAGGGTTATCCAGCGTCATCAATTTTTTACGCTCGAACATTAGGCCCACGGAAGCCTGCCTTTTTGCAGAAAAACGTGAGCTTGGCATGATGGAAGGTGGAGTGGAGGACAATTGTGAGGAGAGAGGAGAAGGAGAAGTAGAAGACGAGGCTGGACGGTGAGAGCCTGGAGTGTGACTTTGTGTGTTCTGTTGCTCCCACTGGGCTCGGTGATGGCTGCTCATGTGCCTTCTTAAGGCGGTCGTCCCTAGGTGAGTGTTGGGCTTACCGCGACTAATGCGTTGACTGCAAAGATTGCAGATGGCAACGCTATTGTCAGCAGCGGACACGTTAAAAAAAGCCCACACTGCGGAGCCATGTGCCGGCGTCCTGGGAGGGACAGATGTGACCGTACATGGTCGATGACTCGCTCCTGATACATTAGCAGTCTGCTTTGTCCCTCCTGTGCAATGTAAGTTATTCCTGCTTCTCCTCCCTATCTGCTGGTCTATATCTCCCTCTGAACTCCCCTCCTCTTCCTCTCTTGTGGGCACCCACGTGACATCACTAGACACGTCATCATCGACATCACCTTCCCCACCGCTATAAGTAGAGATCTCAGAGTAGGCAGCAACACCGGGGACTAACCTCCTCCTTGGGCTGATCTGGGTACTGTCGTCAGACTGCTGAGTGGCGGTTGTTGCCACCTCCTCTTCCTGATCCAATGCCAAGAGTGGCTGCGCATCAGAAATGTCTTGATCTGGATCGGAAAATAATTCCTGTGACTCAAGCGGAAGGTATGTGGTGGTGGTGGTGGTGTTGTTGGTGGTAGTGTCTTTGGGGGTGCACATAGCAGAGAGTGAAGAAGAGGGTGCAGATTGAGAGGATGAGGAGGGTGCAGAAGAGTAAGGCTGAGTGGGCCACTCAACCAAGTCTGGTGCGTCCTTTAAAGTAATTGAACGCACCTTCTGCAACTTCCCACTTTGGCTCAAGCCTGTTGCTCCTGCCCTACCCCTACCACCCCTGCGGAAGGGCCTGCCTCTTCCTCTGCTTGTCATTTTTTAAATGACCCTGTGACAAAACTCTCAGTCCCTATACTGATAAAGGACTGCTGCAGTATAGGGCAGCAGTCAGCAGTAGTGCACCTCAACCCTATATATTGTGGACCTATACCAGTCCTTAAGGAATAGCAGACTGTACCTCACTCAACCCTATGTACTGTAGTACCCTATACCTTACCAGTCCTTATAAGGACCTTTGTGGAACTAGTAGGTTGTGAATGATTAGCAGACTGTACCTCAGTCCCTATACTGATAAAGGACTACTGCAGCAAAAGGGCAGCAGTCAAGTATAATATTATTTCTATATTTGGAAGAAAGTATATTATACGTGTACAAGCCTATTACCATACCAGTCCTGAAAAGAACCTTTGTGGACCTAATAGTAACAGCTACTGATTAAACTGACTGTCCCTCACTGCCACACACAGCTTCCTGCCTGTCCCTATTTAAACTGACAAAACACAGGCTGCTGAAACAATAACTTGAATAGCACTCAAAACTATATTCTGTATTACTTTACCATACCAGTCCTGAAAAGGACTTTTGTGGACCTAATAGTAACAGCTGATTATTAAACTGACTGTCCCTTCTGCACACAGCGTCCTGTCCCTCTCTCTACACTGACAAAAGACAGGCTGCTGCAACAATCACCAGCACAGCAGTGCTTCAAACCTATATCCTGAACTACACCTAACACCTATACCAGTTCTGAAAAGAACTTTTGTGGACCTGATAGCTAGCGATTTGGGTCACTGCAGTCTCTCCCTGCTCCACACAGCAACCTCTCCCTATAGTGACAGAAGAAAGAATGTAAAATGGCCGCCGGATCGGGTCTATTTATAAGTTAGGGGGAATGTCCAAGTGTCCATGTGCTGTAATGTCTCAATTGGCTGTCCTGTACCCCATGATGGATGTGTCATCATTGGTCAAAGTTCTTTTACACATTAAACACGGAAGTCCGCCGGGCGAACGGCAGCAATAGTCTGCCGATTGTGCGGACGGCGAACAGCCGAAATTCGCCGCGAAACGACCGCCGGACGAACCGTTCGGCCATCCCTACTGCTGAATACAGGATTAGAAGATGAAAAGTTATTATTATGTATTTGAAGGGTCATATACTTTTTATTATTATTAGTGGTAGCTGCAGTGAAGGCTCATTGTAAATAGGTAGTGCAAAATGTTCAATCCCAGCAATAGCAGATGGATGAACCAACACAACCAGCCGATCTCTATAAAATTCATCACTGAGTATAAATGGTGCATAATAGGTATTTACTATATGTCTGCATTAGAAAAAGAAATAAATCTGCTGCAAATAAAATATTATTTTTGTTTGTGTTGCAAAAAACAATGAACACACTGCTAAAGCAACACTTGAGTGGTTTAAGGGGAAACATGTAAATGTGTTGGAATGGCCTAGTCAAAGCCCAGACCTCAATCCAGCAGAAAATCTGTGGTCAGACTTAAGAATTGCGTTCACAAGCGCAAACCATCCAACTTGAAGGAGCTGGAACAATTTTGCAAGGAGGAATGGGCAAAAATCCCAGTGGTAAGATGTGGCAAGCTCATAGAGACGTATTCAAAATGACTTGGAGCTGTGATAGCCGTAAAAAGGTGGCACTGCAAAGTATTGACTTTAGGGGGTGAATAGTTATGCACATTTACTTTTTCTGTTATTTTGTCCTATTTGATTCACAATAAAAAAAATAAAAAATCTTCAAAGTTGTGGGCATGTTCTGAAAATGAAATGATGCTAATCCTCAAACAATCCATATTAATTCCAGGTTGTGAGGCAACAAAACACGAAAAATGCCAAGGGGGGGAATACTTTTGCAAGGCACTGTATTACTTACAGTATTTGTGCCAGCAGTCATTTCACCATAGTGAAGAGTAGACATGTGCAATTCATTTTGTACCGAATTCATTTTTTAAGAAATTTAGACAAATTCGTTAATTCTGAAATCTCCGAATTAATGAAAACCCATTTAACAAATTTTTCAGAATAATCGTAAATTAGAAAATTCTTAAATTCGTACATTCTTAAATGAGAAAATTTGGAAATCTGAAATAATAATAAACTAATAGAGTAGATTAGGATATCCCTGCGCTATCATAAAGCAAAACTACCACTAATGCCGCGTACACACGGGCGGACTGTATGGTGTACTTAGTCCGTTGAAACACATTTCAGCGGACAGTCCGCTCGTGTGTGGGCTTCAGCGGACTTTTTCAGCGTGCAGTCTGGCGTACTAAGTATTTCGGATTTTTCGAAATTCTGTCCGTCGTACTTTGGTTTCATCGGACAATCCGCTCGTCAGTAGGCTAGTTCGACGGACTAAGAATGGCGCATGCCCAGAAAGGATTTACATGGCGGAAGGGTGCTTTGCTGTGTATTGGACTTCCTATTTCTAGTCCCGTCGTACGTGCTGTACACGTCATCGCGCAAGCTTTCGACGGACTGTTTGGGTATCCGTGTGTGGTCAAGTCCATTCAGTCGAAAGTATGACGGACTGTCCGTCGGATTGTATGACGGACTAAGTACGCCATACAGTCCGCTCGTGTGTACGCGGCATTAGGAAAGGTTGCAGCAAACACTGACAGTGGTACAAACCCTACCACCAAAAGTTATATAGAAAAAAATCAAATAAATGGTGTTGCGCTACCCCAAAAACTAAAATAAAGTGCCTAGAGGGATATTCATTTTTCCTTTCACTTTTCGCATGGAGAAGCACTAAATGAGACACTGTTTATTCAGCTCATTTCAGTCTACCTTTAGACTCTATATTGTTTGTTTGTACGTGTTCACGTTTTTTACATATTTATCCTCATTTTTAATGCACTTGATTGAATTTACTCATGAGAAGTTTGTTGCACTATTTTATTGCACATTTGGAGATTTCTGTTATTTTTATAGAGTTTTTTTATGTGAATATGGATTAATGTCATTCTTTGATTACTTAAGCACTAAGCACTTTTATTTATTTCATTTCATTTTGTTACTTCCCCATGAAGCTTTGTGGGGTTTACACCTTTGTAATATAGATTGTTGCGCATTTATTTATTCATGCACTAAGACACTTTATATTTTGATAGTGGAATACTGATATATTTATTTACTCTAGGGGGTGTGCATTCCTGTAATTCAGTTGAGTATTCACATAGGATATTTATGCACTAGGCACTTTATTTTAGTTTTTGGGGTAGCGCAACACCATTTATTTGATTTTTTTTCTAAATAATAAACCAATAATAACGTAACTATTACTAATATAGGTATTGGAATGTCCTTTTAATTTTTACTATAATGGCGCGTACACACGATCAGACTATCCGGCAGACTTAGTCTGGCAGACAATCCGCCGGACTTTGCAGAGGAGGTCCGCCGGACTTTCCGAATGAGCAGACTTGTCCACACACGCCCACACACGACCGGACTTTTCCGGCAGACAATCCGCCGGACTTTTGAAATGAACAGACTTGCCCACACATTGCGGCCCCACCCCAAAGCGCAGTGTCCCCATGTTGATGAGGACAAGGGCCTCTTCCCGACAAACCTGGCCGTTTGGTTGTTGGGGGTCTGTTGGTGGGGGGCTTATCGAAATCCGGGAGCCCCCTTTAATAAGGGGACCCCCAGATCCTGGCCCCCCACCCTATGTGAATGAGTATGGGGTACATGGTACCCCTACCCATTCACCTGAGGGGAAAAAGTGTTAATAAAATAAACACAACAAAGGTTTTTAAAGTACTTTATTAGACAGCTCTGGGGGTCTTTTCCGACTTTGGGGGTCTTCTCGCTGGGCTATCTACTGCTCTTTTACTGCTAGCTCTTTTACAAGTGGAGGAGCCTGGCTTTATCCTTCGCCGCCGCCGTCCGGGGGTCTTCTTCTGACTTCGGGGGTCTTTTCCCTCTCTTCTGTTCTTCTGCCCGGCCTCCACTTTCTTCTTCCAGCTCTTTTACTAGCGTTGACCCGGTCTTGTCGCTGTTAGTGATGAACGAACTTCCGAGGGGACGTTTCGCGAACGCGGACCACGAACGCGGCCGATAGTTCGCGAACCGTAACTTTCGTGGCGAGCCCCATTGACTTCAATGGGAGGCGAACTTCGCAAACCTATAGGTCAAATTTGCAGCCACAAAATAATTATTAGCTGTGCAAACATAGTCCCACCACATGGCCAATGACATAACACATGTATGAGGTGAATCTGGGATCGACAACTACAAGCATTCTTTTTTTATATGGGAAATTGTTGTGACAATTCAGGACTGTGGAGCGCATGAAGGCAATGGAGGAGACGGAAGGTCAGGGACCAGGGTAGGCAAAGAAGAGGGTGCAGGAGATGATCACCAGCAGCGTGACATAAAGCAATGACACCTGCACCGTGATAGAGTCATCTGACAACAGCACCGTGATAGAGAGCACTGACATCAGCAGCGTGACATAAAGCACTCACACCAGCACCGTGATATACAGCACTGACAGCAGCACCGTGATAGAGAGCACTGGCATCAGCAGCGTGACATACAGCAATGACACCAGCACCGTGATATACAGCACTGACAGCAGCACCATGACAGAGAGCACTGACATCAGCACCGTGATATACAGCACTGACACCATACACCGTAATCAGCACCAGGAGGAAGTCAGCCTAGCACAGGGATGGTGGGAGCCCCTCATAATGAGCATAGCACAGGGATGGTGTGAGCCCCTCATAATAAGCAGGCCCAGGAGGATGTCAGCATAGCACAGGGATGGTGTGAGCCCCTCATAATAAGCAGCCCCAGGAGTAAGTCAGCACAGCACAGGGATGGTGTGAGCCCCTCATAATAAGCAGCCCCAGGAGTAAGTCAGCACAGCACAGGGATGGTGTGAGCTCCTCATAATAAGCAGCCCCAGGAGTAAGTCAGCACAGCACAGGGATGGTGTGAGCTCCTCATAATAAGCAGCCCCAGGAGTAAGTCAGCACAGCACAGGGATGGTGTGAGCCCCTCATAATAAGCAGTCCCAGTAGAAATATGACACCGCTCAACCTCTTCAAAGAGGAGGGTAGGGGCATATAGTACGGTGTGCTTTTTTTGGACAAGGAAGTAAGCCAAATGAAGAAAGAAGGTCTGTGTGCTTGATTAAAAAAATTGTTTATAGACATATACATGGTCTACTGGTCACATGTGTTGAATTCCTCAGAGATCCATGCCTCATTCATTTTTAGAAATGTGAGGTAGTTAACACTGTCGTGAGCTAGGCGAGTACGCTTATCGGTCACGATCCCCCCTGCTGCGCTGAACGTCCTTTCGGACAGGACACTGGATGAGGGGCAAGCCAACAGTTCGATTGCAAATTGGGCAAGCTCTGGCCAGAGGTCAAGCCTGCCCACCCAGTAGTCCAGGGGTTCATCACTTCTCAGAGCGTCCACATCGGCCGTTAACCCGATGTAGTCAGACACCTAACAGTCTAGGCGTTCCCTGATGCTGGATCCGGATGATACCTGTCGATGGGTCGGCTGAAAGAATGACCTCATATCCGAAGTCACCAACACATCTTCAAACCGGCCTCTTCTTGCAGGCGCTGTTGGATTGGTAGAGTTCATACAGGTAGACGTTAACTGCACGTTTCTGCTGGAGCAGTCTATCAAGCATATAGAAGGTTGAGTTCCATCGCGTGGGGCAATCGCAAATAAGTCGTCTGACCGGCAGATTGTGTCGCCGCTGAATGTCAGCAAGGCGAGCCATGGCCGTGTAAGATCTTCTGAAATGGGCCGAGATTTTCCTTGCCTGCCGCAAGATGTCCTGGACCCCAGGGTATTTGACAAGGAATCGCTGCACAACCAAGTTTAAGACGTGTGCCATGCATGGCACGTGCGTGATTTTGCCCTGTTTCAATGCGCTAAGCAGATTGGCACCGTTGTCACACACCACTTTACCAACTGTCAAATTGAGCGGTGTTAGCCACTGATCTGCCTGTGAACGCAAAGCTGAAAGGAGTGCCGGGCCAGTGTGGCTCTTGGCTTCCATGCACAACAGACGCAGCACGGCATGACAACGTCTCACCTGGCATGTGGAATAGGTTCTGGGGAGCTTGGGCGGTGCAGCGGAAGAGACGCTAGCAGCGGAAAAGGAGGAATCAGCTGAGGAGGAGAGGGAGGAGGATGGAGTAGGAGGAGGAGAAGAAGAGTCAGGCCTGCATGCAATCCGTGGCGGTAAAACCAAATCTACACGGGTGCCACGGGTTACATGCTTGACGGCCGTCAGAAGGTTCACCCAGTGGGCAGTAAAAGTGATATACCTTCCCTGCCCGTGTTTGCTAGACCACGTGTCTGTGGTCAGATGTATCTTGGCACCGACACTGTTTGCCAGAGATACATTCACTTGCCGCTGAACATGGCCATATAGCTCTGGGATGCCCTTCTCTGAGAAATACTTCCTTCCTGGGACCTTCCATTGTGGTGTTCCAATGGCCACAAATTTTCGAAAGGCCTCCGAGTCCACCAGTTTATATGGCAGTAGTTGGCGGGCTATGAGTTCTGACAAGCCAGCCGTCAACCGTTGGGCAAGAGGGTTATCCGGCGTCATCATTTTTTTACGCTCGAACATTAGGCCCACGGAAGCCTGCCTTTTTGCAGAAAAACGTGAGCTTGGCGTGATGGAAGGTGGAGTGGAGGACAATTGTGAGGAGAGAGGAGAAGGAGAAGTAGAAGACGAGGCTGGACGGTGAGAGCCTGCAGTGTGGCTTTGTGTGTTCCGTTGCTCCCACTCGGCTTGGTGATGGCTGCCCATGTGCCTTCTTAAGGCGGTCGTCCCTAGGTGAGTGTTGGGCTTACCGCGACTAATGCGTTGACTGCAAAGATTGCAGATGGCAACGCTATTGTCAGCAGCGGACACGTTAAAAAAAGCCCACACTGCGGAGCCATGTGCCGGTGTCCTGGGAGCGCCAGATGTGACCGTACATGGTCGATGACTCGCTCCTGATACATTTGCAGTCTGCTTTGTCCCTCCTGTGCAATGTAAGTTATTCCTGCTTCTCCTCCCTATCTGCTGGTCCATATCTCCCTCTGAACTCCCCTCCTCTTCCTCTCTTGTGGGCACCCACCTGACATCACTAGACACGTCATCATCAACGTCACCTTCCCCACCGCTATAAGTAGAGATCTCGGAGTAGGCAGCAACACCGGGGACCAACCTCCTCCTTGGGCTGATCTGGGTACTGCCGTCAGACTGCTGAGTAGCGGTTCTTGCTACCTCCTCTTTCTGATCCAATACCAAGAGTGGCTGTGCATCAGAAATGTCCTCTTGATATGGATCGGAAAATAATTCCTGTGACTCAAGCGGAAGGTATGTGGTGGTGTTGTTGGTGGTAGTGTCTTTGGGGGTGCACATAGCAGAGAGTGAAGAAGAGGGTGCAGATCGAGAGGATGAGGAGGGTGCAGAAGAGTAAGGCTGACTGAGCCACTCAACCAAGTCTGGTGTGTCCTTTAAAGTAATTGAACGCACCTTCTGCAACTTCCCACTTTGGCTCAAGCCTGTTGCTCCTGCCCTACCCCTACCACCCCTGCGGAAGGGCCTGCCTCTTCCTCTACCTGTCATTTTTTAAATGACCCTGTGACAAAACTCTCAGTTCCTATACCGATGAAGGACTGCTGCAGTATAGGGCAGCGGTCAGCAGTAGTGCACCTCAACCCTATGTATTGTGGACCGATACCAGTCCTTATAGAACAGCAGACTGTACCTCACTCAACCCTATGTACTGTAGCACCCTACACCAAGTTACCAGTCCTTATAAGGACCTTTGTGGACCAAGTAGGTTGTGTGTGACTGATTAGCAGACTGTACGTCAGTCCCTATACTGCTGAAGGACTGCTGCAGTATAGGGCAGCGGTCAGCAGTAGTGCACCTCAACCCTATGTATTGTGGACCGATACCAGTCCTTATAGAATAGCAGAATGTACCTCACTCAACCCTATGTACTGTAGCACCCTACACCAAGTTACCAGTCCTTATAAGGACCTTTGTGGACCAAGTAGGTTGTGTGTGACTGATTAGCAGACTGTAGGTCAGTCCCTATACTGCTGAAGGACTGCTGCAGTATAGGGCAGCGGTCAGCAGTAGTGCACCTCAACCCTATGTATTGTGGACCGATACCAGTCCTTATAGAATAGCAGACTGTACCTCACTCAACCCTATGTACTGTAGCACCCTAGACAGACCAAGTTACCAGTCCTGATAAAGAGCTTTGTGGAACAAGTGAGTTGTGACTGATTAGCAGACTGCAGCAGAAGGGCAGCAGTCAAGTATAATATTCTTTCTATATTTGGAAGAAAGAATATTATACGTGTACAAGCCTATTACCATACCACTGATACCAGTCCTGAAAAGAACCTTTGTGGAACTAATAGTAACAGCTACTGTTTAAACTGACCCTCACTGCCTGACACACTGCTTCCTGCCTGTCCCTATATAAAATGGCAAAACAGAGGCTACTGGAACAATAACTGGTTACTGGGATAGCACTTTTGTGGACCTGATAGTAACAGCTAATGATGATGATGACTAATCTGGCTGTCCCTACAACAGCAGCACACAGCGCCCTGTCCCTTTCTCTAAACTGACAAAAGACACTCAGGCTGCTGCAACAATCAGTAGCACAGCAAACCTATATACACCTAACACCTATACCAGTCCTGAAAAGAACTTTTGTGTACCAAATAGCTAGCGATTTATCTCTCCCTACTCCACACAGCAACCTCTCCCTATAGTGACAGAAGAAAGAATGTAAAATGGCCGCCGGATCGGGTGTATTTATAAGTTAGGGGGAATGTCCTAGTGTCCATGTGCTGTAATGTCTCAATTGGCTGTCCTGTACCCCATGATGGATGTGTCATCAGGTCAAAGTTCCTTTACACAGTAAAAACACGGAAGTCCGCCGGGCGAACGGCGCCAATAGTCCGCCGAACTGGCGGACCGCGAACAGCCGAAATTCGCCGCGAAACGACCACCGGGCGAACTGTTCGTCCATCGCTAGTCGCTGTCACCTTCTTCTTCCTTCTTCTTCTCTTCTTCCAATGTTGACAGGATGCTCTCTCTGGCTGTAATGCCAGGGATGCGTTGTGTGGCGACTTATATAGGCATAAGGGCAGGGTCACCGGGTGATGTCCCTAGCCGGGCTCCTCCGCTAGTAAAAGAGCTAGCGGTACAAGCAGAAGATAACAGAGGAGCCCGACGAGAAGACCCCCGAAGTCGGAAGAAGTCCCCCGGAGCCGTCTAATAAAGTACTTTAAAAACCTGTGTTGTGTTTTTTTTATTAACACTTTTTCCCCTCAGATGAATGGGTAGGGATACCATGTACCCCATACTCATTCACATAGGGTGGGGGGCCTCCTTATTAAAGGGGGCTCCTGGATTCCGATAAGCCCCCCCACCCGCAGACCCCAACCACCAATGACCAAGGTTGTTGGGAAAAGGCCCTTGCCCTCATCAATGTGGGAACAAGGTGCTTTGGGGTGGGGGGGCCGCATGGAAGTGTTCTGTCTATGATGCGGGAAGTAAGTAGCCTCTCCACCTGATGTGGTTCTAGCTTAATATTGGTGGGGAACTGCACCCTAATAGCGTGTCTTAATTGTAGGTATCTGAAGTACATCCATGGTGGAAGCTCAAATTTACTCTTCAGTCTTCCGAAAGGGAGCAGACACCCCTCTGGCATGACATCCCTCAGTGTTCTCACTCCATATCTGGCCCAGACCTGTGGGTCAGGCACCATCCAAAGGTGGGGCAGTGACAGATCGCCCCAAAGGGGTACATGGGGAGAGAACGTCTGTGGTTCCTCAATATGTTTTGAAACTTGTTTCCATACTCTTACCATGGTTCTCATAGGAGTGGTACAGTGCATAGTAGATGTAGGGCCTCTATATACTATATTACTTAACTGAGTAAGAACCCAATATAGCAGCCTCGAGGTTGACCGAGGGGTTAGATTGATCTTGTGTGAACCACCATCGCACAGAGACGAGGACCGCAACCCAATAATATTTCTTAAAGTTTGGAAGAGCAAGTCCACTCTCAGACAATCCAAGTTGAAGCGTGGACCCCGCCGCTCTCAGCACCGCCCCGCCATATAAATGACGTAACCGTTTGTTCTGGTTTAGTGAAAAAGGAGTTAGGTATGCTGACGGGAGGGTTTCTAAAGATATAGAAATAGAAATTATATAGAAATTTGGGAAGAAAGGACATTTTGACTAAGTTGACTTGGCCTATAGGAGTGAGTGGTAAGCTTTTCCAGACAGAGGTCTTTTTGAAGGATCGGGTATACATTAGAGTCTAGGTACTTAAATAGATTTCTGTGGATCTGGATCCCTAAATATTTAAAACTGTCTACCCACTGAAGAGGGTCTGGGAGGTTCAAGGGAGGCCCACCTTAGTGTAAGGGGAAAAGGATTGATTTATTCCAATTGATTCTAATCCCTGAAAATTTCCCAAATAAATCAATTAAGTCTAAGGCTGCTGATAAAGATTGGTGAGGATCTTTAAGGTAAAGGAGAGTGTCGTCAGCATACATAGACGCTTTCTCGACAATGGGGTGCACAGATATGCCAGCAATCTTTCTTGATGACCGGATGAGAATAGCCAGGGGCTCAATAGCAAGCGCAAATAAGGCAGGAGAGAGGGGGCATTCCTGCCTGGTGCATCGGTGGAGCGGGAATGAGGCAGAAAGCATGCCATTTGTTTCTAACCCTGGCTGTCAGATCCAAATACAGCATCCTAAGCCAGGATATGAAATTTGGACCCAAGCCAAATCTCTGGAGTACACTCCACAGGTAGTCCCACCCCACCGAGTCAAAGGCCTTCTCTGCATCTAGTGATGCTACTACCTCCTCCTCCCCCAGTCAACCAGTCGATCACCTTAAACAGCCTCATTAGATTAATGTCTGTGCCTTTCCCAGGCATGAAGCCTGTCTGGTCCCCATGTATCAAAGAAAGTATCACCGCATTGAGACGTTTAGCTAGTACTTTAGTTAGAATTTTAGCATCTACGTTTAGCAATGAAATTGGCCTATATGACGAACATAGTTCGAGGTCTTTCCCTGGTTTAAGGAGGATTACTATTACAGCTCTCATCATAGAGGGTGGCAGGGCCCCCGCCCAGAGGGATGTTAAGAGAGCTCCCCTAAGTCTTGCCGCTAGGGAAGCACAGTGAGCCTTAAAAAATTTGGCCGGGAGGCCATCGTCTCCCGGGGTCTTACCTGCCTGCATAGAGAATATCGCAGTCTTCACCTCCTTTATGGTAATTGGGGCTTCTAGCTGCATGTTTGCATCATCTGAAAGAGTGGGGAACTGTATGCTGTTGAGGAAGGACTGGAGCTCCACAGGTGTATGGTCTGCTCTGGAGGAGTACAAGTCTCTAGTAATCCGCAAAGCATATATTTATTTCACGCGGGTCTGATAATAGCCTGCCCAACTCGTTCCTTATATTGGCATTATGGGTAGTATCTGTAGGCTCCCTGGAGAGCCAGGCCAGCATTGGCCTTATCTCTCTCCTGGCTCAAATACTTTTTGTAATTGGTACAGTAGTTGCTTATTTGTTGCAGAGATTCTAATGAGTTGCACCTCTCTGAGGGCCATAAGCAGATCTCTTCTCTTATGCTCTCCTCCTCCCCCCACATATTCATGTTCCAGGCTCTGGGCATCGGCCTCAGCCTGTGCAAGTGAGGCCCGGGATGATGAGTGTGCTGACCCACGGCCGATTTCTATTGTTGTCTGATATAAAATTTAAATTCTTCCCATCTGGCCGGGGTCTCCGTACCCACATGGTCAGGAGCCCAATAGTCCATAATGGCTGATTCAATCACAGGCTCGACATGCTCATCCAAAATCCAGTATCTAGATAGGTGCCATAAGTGATCACCTGGGGCTACTCTCGCGGGTGTGGTCAGAGGTCCCTCTCTGGAAATAAGAGATTTCCTTCACCCTAGCAAGGATTGGACTACTAGCGTATATGAGGTCTATACAGAACAGCTGTAAATGTGGCCGAGCTGCAAGTGTAGCCTCTAGTACCTGGGTATTTCCATCTCCAAACATCTGTGAGGCCTAAAGTCGATGCCCAACGGGAGAGTGAAGATTCTGTAGCTGGGTCAGGAGACAATCTATCCATATTGGGGCATGGTACCATATTAAAGTCACCAGCTACTACAACAGCAGCAGTCGAATGTGACACTAGTATCTGTGTTATCTGCTGAAGTAACTGATCAATTCAATCTATTATTATTATCAGTTATGTATTACTTTGTCTAGTCCCTATAGTTTAGTTAGTCTATCTATACTCCAAGCACATGTATCGTTAATATCACAATACTACCACAATTGGCTATGAAATCAATACACGGTCTAAGATCAATCAAATCTCATTTATTTCCCAAGGAAATAAGAAAGCTTGAATAAGGTATCGATAGAAATTACAAGAATACATAGCATACAATCAGAGTACAATACAAGCAATACTTATCAGATCTTCGCAGCTAAGCCTCATGATGGAAGTGAGAGACAGCACTCATTGATTCAACCCTTTTTGATAAACACACCTCAGCCATACCACACCCCATTGCCCACCCTCCTTTGCCTGTGGACCAATCAGCGTCTCTGGGGCGTCTCCTCCCCCAGGCTAACCACCTCTGACAGTCCTGCCATAATTGGCCTCTGGGGGGCAGTGTCTGCCCATGAATTTCAACTGCTCTGACTGGGTTCCCATCTTGTGGCTCGATATCGGACGCCCCTCCCGCTCATTATATTCCTATTGTCCTTACAGACAGACCGGTGCCGTCATTGTCCTAAATGTCTTTGAAGCTTTGTGCACACCAGGTGGGCTGAAGATAACTCCTTTGATTCTGTTTGGTGTCACATTCCTCTATACCTTTTAAACCTGTGGCACTGCAAGTATCAATATGGCTGAGTTTGGTTGCACAAACAGATGTGTAGAACTATATATATATATATATATATATATATATATATATATATATATATCATTAATTATGTTCGATTCCAACATCTGCTAAAGGAGATTCGTGGGGGCAAGGAGGAGGGTTGTACAGACCCAGCAGTAATAAAGGTAGGCTATCCACACTCGCGTGAATAGCCACATATTTACCCTCAGGGTCCAGATGCAGTTCAAGAAGTGTGAATGGAAGAGATTTACGTATTAAGATGTTAAACCCCCTAGCATGAGTTGAGTGGGTGGCGTGGTAGTAATGACCGACCCATGGTTTCTTGAGGCTAAGGACCCTGCCACCCACCAGGTGTGTTTCTTGGGAAATGCATATATCAGGGGAATATTGTTTGAGGAATTTAAAGACTAGAGCACGTTTGATTTTGGAAATCATCCCCCGGACATTCCACGAGATCAATGTCACCGGGGCCATAGGGGAGGACACGATAATGTGTGATGGGACCCTGATCCCGCATCTGAACCCCTGTAGGCAACCCCCTGTTGGGATATCCCCCACCAGAAACTCATTGGCAATTGCATCTGTACCTGCAGCATCTATGACATGCATGTATATATCATTCCTTCATTAGCAAACATGTAACTAAAAAAAACTTAAGACAGAAAAAAACAACAGAAAAGTAACAACCAACGTACACCCCAACTCCCCCCCACCCTGTGCATCCATCCCAACCTGAGTGCACCTGGATCCCCTTAACAGACATGGTCAATGACCAGATGGGGTCATGAGCATGTGACAAGCAGGCGGTGAGCATCCGGATACCTGGTGAATAGTGGGGTGCAGCGGAGATGCCACCAACAGAGCGTAAACCAGGATCTTATAAGTCTCCTGGCTGAGCCACGGGTACAGTACTTGAACTGGTTGTGTAGAGTGTCAAATTATATATCTGAACATGCCTGGGAAGGATCCCCCTAGAACCATCAAGAATCTCCCTCGCGTTTATGGTATATCCGCATATGCGGGTTGTGTATTCCCAAAGTCATATATATCAGCAGGATAGTCATGGCTAGCACAGTAATATGAAGACTGGTATAGCCCGTAACTAAGTCTCATCTGGGGCACAAGGGAGAAAGTCCTACCTGCGGTAATGCGTGCTGAAATCCTGTAAAGTAAGTATTTTTGCCCGACATCTCACCCCCCCCAGACACGTCCAGGAGAGAAGGGGGGGCAGGCTAGGTATGAAAGGCATGAGACAAAGACATTCGTCCTCCCCATATAAATCATTGTGGCCGAGGGTCAGACATAAATGAGGACATGGGACATGCTGCTTGGTGTTAAAGTTCCCAGTCTCCATGGGCATGTAGAAAAAAAAGTGTACAGAAATAAACTAACCTGGACTGAACACGATGCAAACTCCATTGTCGCAGGGTCTCCATGTCACCCTCGCGGGAGCGTGTTCAATGTATGGTATGGCGCCTGTGGGAAGAGTGTGCGGAGGAGGCGTTAAGTGAAGGCAGGAGTGTCAGGTTCCTCCGTCCCTTCAGGGAGACCGATGACCCCTAAGGCCGGTTGCGGTTTTCGTTGTCCTCCAACTTGGTCTCTAGGTGTTCCAGCTGGATCTGAACAGCGTGTAAGGTTCATCCTCCGTGTCCCCAATGTGTGTCTCCACCTCGTCTACCCACCGACGGAGCTTCTCATTATCTTTCCTCATCAAGCCCATCTCTATTTGTAAAGAGTCAATTTTGCTGGTGAGTGCGGCTAGCTACATAAGTGCAGAGAATCTGTTGTCCTCAGGAGTTTGTGCCGCCATGTTGGAGGTGCCTTCCAAGTGCACGGCCGCACCAGGGGAATGAGTCGGGGCTCCCTTGTGCTGTGGTTTGCGGTTACCTCCTTTGCTCTTTAGAGACAGGACCATCTACATGAGCCTGTGGTGGTATTTATAGGGGTCTCAGGCAGGACAGGATAGAGTATCAGGATAAATTCCCCTCTGTTGGTGCAGAGCTCCGCTCCTAGATGTCCGACCCGATCACCATCTTGGCCACCCCCCCAAATGCACTTTTTAAAATAAAAAAATAAGACAACATTAAAGTTGGCTCAATTTTTTTTATATTGTGAAAGATGAAGTTACACCGAGTAAATTGATACCCAACATGTCATGCTTCAAAATTGCATCCGCGCTTGGAATGGCAACAAACTTTTATCCTTAAAAATCTCCATATATAACGTTTAAAATCTTCTACAGGTTGCATGTTTTGAGTTACCGAAGAGGGCTAGAATTATTGTTCTCACTCTAATGATCGCGGTGATACCTCACTTGTGTGGTTTGAACACTGTTTTCATATGCGGGCTCTACTCACGTATGTGTTCGCTTCTGCACGTGATCTTGGCGGGACAGGGCACTTTAAATTCTTTTTTTTTTTTTACACTGTTCTTTAAAAAAAAAATTGTGTCACTTTTGTTTCTATTACAATGAATGTAAACATCCCTTGTAATAGGAAAAAATCATGACAGAACCTAAAGTCAAAAAGACCTCAGATCTCATATATACACTAAAATGCAATAAAAATAAAAAGGTTGTTTGAAAAAAACAAAAAATTACCCTTTAAGAGCTATGGGCAGAAGTGACGTTTTGGTGTAGCTTCCACCCTGCAAGTGTATGGAGCCGAGCGGGGGCCATCTTCCCCTCACTCAGCTCCATGCCAAGCAAGGGAGAGGATGCGATCTCCTCCACCACGGTGGCTCTGGTAATCTACAACGAAATGATCATGTATTTTTTTACCATTGTTTACACTGAATAGTGCCATTTAGATGACATGTATATGTATATATATATATATATATATATGCATCTGCAATAATTCATTTTACCCTATTAAATCTCCTGTCAATTTTATATGCCATCCCTTTGATATGTATATGTAATGTATTCATGAGGTCAATACCATGTGTGTGTGTGTATACATATTAAACCTTTTCTACTATGTTCATTATTGTTATGTATTGTATTGAATGCTGAATCCACCTAGGTAAGTATGAATCGAAAAATAAAGTTCATATACATCTCTTCTCTTTTAAGGTTATTTATGAATACAAATGAGCATTGCCGATACGTTCCGATTCACCATGGCTAGCTTGGAAAAACAATTAACTGTCTGTTTAATGGCCCTATGCATATTTTGCTTGTCTTTCAATAGTGGTTCTGTAGGCACTGAGAGGTTCTGGTAACTTGTAATTTTTTTCATATTTATGGATACTATGTAATACAATATTGTTTTTCTTTTAGTGGTCATAAAACTGTACTAGTGATTAATTTCAATAATTTTTATTGGAGTTTCCAAAAGAGAACAGTCACCTCTGTCACAGCCCATACAATTCCATAACCCATTCCTTTCATTATCTCTCCCAGTTTAATTACCATTACTGTGTATGCTTGTGTGTTTTTTTTTTTTTTTGTTTTTTTTTCATAGATTGTCTTATTTAACATTTTACTAAAACTTTGTATATTAATACTGCTTGGACCTTAGAAAGGGGTATACCTCAGAATCTTGCCATGAAAATGTACATGTTAGTGCAAGCAAAAAAGGATCACGGACAAATACTCAATTGTTTTTATGCGGCACCAAAATGTTACATATAAGGAGATAAATATATATATAAACAAAATAATAGATCATAATGTAAACTAACAGTGTGCCTTACAGGCCACATGGTATTTTCTTCAAGACTAAATTTGTTATTGCTGTCTTCACATCACTGTTCCTCAAAGTATATATGAAGGGATTTAAGAGCGGGGTAAGAACTGTGTATATAAGAGCAAGATATTTGTCATTTTGGCTCCCAGTAGGTCTGATGTACAGAACAAGAGCTGTTCCGAAATAAAGACTGGTCACAATAAGGTGAGAAGAACAGGTAGAGAAGGCTTTTTGTTTGCCTTCAGCTCCCTTGATTTTTGTGATAGTGTTAGTGATGTGAACATAGAAAGCTATGATAATTAAAACTGGAAAAAGTACCACAAGAATAGCTGCTATTATTGTAGTTAATTTGCTCATGGATGGATCAGAGCAAGACAAATTCTGAAGTGGTAGAACATCACAGATGAAATGATTTATCTGGTTTGGCCCACAGAATTTCAGTTGGGCTGTATAAGTAGTAGTCATAGAAGAAATTGAAAGACCACCAATCCATGGTGCCACAGCTAAATGAGTATACATTTCCTTCCTCATAATAGCAGAATAACGTAAAGGACTGTTAATAGCCAAGTATCTATCAAAGGCCATGACTAATAACAAATAACATTCTGTCATACCCAAACCACTGAAAACAAACATCTGTGTGAAACATTCTATGAAAGATATCCTCTTATTTCCTGAAATCAGATTATCCAGAAGCTTAGGTATAGTAACCGTCACAAATATAATTTCAAGAACAGCAAATGTACTTATGAAAAAATACATTGGAGTTTGAAGCAAGGGTTCAATCTTAACTAAGACAATGATGGTAATATTTCCTGTAACACAGATGATGAATGCTACTAAAACAAGGAAGAACAGCAGTAACTGGAGCTGTTTTAAACTGGAGAATGCAATTAAAATAAATTCTTGCACCATGGTCTTATTTAATTCTTGTTTTATAGAGTAGAATCCCTGTAAAAGAAATATAAAGAACTATCAATAAAGGGGATTTGTGGATCTCACATTTTTGTTTTTGATGAACCTGAGTTAAGATATGTTTATTAGGTATGGGGCTGCATAGCCAGACTGGTCAGGGTGTCCATGATGACCCTTGTCTATAGCCAAAAGCAGCAGCAATGGGCACGTGAGCATCAGAACAGAACCAATGAGTAATGGAAGAAGGTAGCCTGGTCTGATGAATTTAACAATGGTTTGATGAACACAAGTTCAAGATGTTGACTTCGCCTCCAGGTTTTACGTATCTCAATCCATCCAACATCTGTGAGATGTGCTGTAAAAAAAAGTCCAACCCATGGAGATCCTACCTCACAACTGCTACTGATGGTTTGGTGCCAGATGTTACAACATACTTTCACAGGTCTAGTGGAGTCCATGCCTCACTGGGTTATGGTGGTTTGTCATAATGTTATGGCTGATTGGTGTAAAATATAATACATTTATATAATGTAGCTTCAGACGTGGCATTCTCACAATTCTTGTTTACATTGCAGGAAGTATTGTGAAAGTGTTCTTTACCAGATCTTTTCTCTCTGATTAGGCAAACAATCAATGGGAAGCTGATGGAAATGTGCCCTGTGCTTTCATGCAAGAATCCATTCCTTATGACTGCATATTCCCATTTATTGAATTGTGCAGAACACAATGTATACTTACTAGCAAATTCTCAGGCATAGTCCAAGTAAATACCAGATGTGTGTTAGAAAAACATACAATGACAGCTTAACAATTGAAAGACAACTTAACAATTGAAAGAGCACAGAGAGTTTTATGAGAAATCACACCAGAATTGAGTTATAAATATATATCCATATTCTATGTAAAAACAAGGGAGAAGGGCCCTGTAGACTTGATACACAGGGGACCATTTTCTTCCAAAACAATTATTATTTTTATACCTGAGACAAGAATCTAGAAAATGCAATTAATGTTGTAATTTAACTCATTAATAGTGCTGTTTATTTGTTTTCATGTCTTAACTAATTTGAAAAAGGAAACTGTTTTAATAAGTAGAGCATAATTTTACATGCCTTTCTGACAATGAATGAAAAATAATTTTTTATTGCTGTGGATTTTATTTGCTAAGGCAATACATTAGACAATGTTAATAAATTCCATTTTAAATTGAAAATGTGCTTTGTCCATGCTCCCGCTAATGTTTAATCTAAAAGAACAGTTAGGTGTAAAAGACACATAATACTGCACATCTCACAAAAGTGAGTACACCCCTCACATTGATGTAAATATTTTATTATATCTTTTCATGTGACAACACTGAAGAAATTACACTTGTGTCTTGTCAAGGGGAGGTCAAGGAAGGACGTCATAGCAGCTGGGATGTTGAGCTCCAGATGGAGACTGGAACGAGACAGGTCATCATCCTATGCGTCAGTGAGATACTACTGGCCATACCCTCTGCACACTATTTAAACCGTTTTGCCACTTGGGACATTGTTTAGGAAGTGACACCCAGGGTTTGTGGGACATACATTTTAGCGCTCCAACACCAGATTTGGTCCCCAAAGCCCTGGCCAGTGAGAGGGCATTTGCTAGTGTCAGTCAGACCACTATTTTTGCATTGTCCCTTAGTGTAGGGTTAGGTGTAAAGTCCTTGGTTTGCTTACTATTATTTTTATTACCTTTTAAGGTGTTTATTAGTGCTGTTCAATCCTGTTTTACTGTGTGTTGCCTAAATAAATATTTTTCACTCAGCCTTGGTGTGTCAGAGGGAGTGGCCTTCCTTGGAAGATTTCTGACATCTGGAGTCAGGGGACCCAAACATCAGAAGTTTCTGGGGGGTAAACACTACACAATTTCTAAATGCAACTAGTGTGAGTACCTGAATTTAATTTGGGCCTCTATCAGACCGGTGCTGACACCTGTGGTTCTTGAAATAGTGCATTGTTTATGTGGCTTCAACCACCAGGGGCTGCATGCAGGCAGCCTATTAATTTCTTTTGGGGCATAGCAGCTACACAGCCATAGCCACTTGTCTCAATTTGTCCCAATTTGTCAGCCCTGTACCTGGCTGATGAAACCAAATAAAAAGGATGGTCCTTCAGGGCCTACAGATGTCAGCACCCATCTGAGTGAGAACCTGTTGTTAACCTCTTGTAATCCCTGTTACAGTAGCACTGAGATTGATTGAGTGAGTCGATCCGGTGTACTCCATGTAAATGTGATGACAAGGAGCAAGTTGACAGGAGGAGAGTGTAGAGAGAGAGACGTCATCAGTCTATGATATGAGAATGCTCTCCATTGATCCTTATGGCCAAGGTTTGGGATGAGATGAAGAGAATCATGGGGTATGTTGGTCTATTTGGGTATCGCCCCATTTGGGAGAAAGGGCAATTAGAGGAGTTAGGCAAACTGCGTGGTTTTCCTGGCTGGTACTCTTAAGTTGTACATTTTCTTTATCAATTGTATATGAATGACCACTTGAAATACTTTAAAAAGATACAAAACTAATTTGGCATCCATCATCCTGATTTTTTCAATATCTTCAGCTCCGCCATGGACTTTCAGTTCAGGCCAGGTATACGTCTCTTAGACAGATTGATACCTCACTTATAGATCAACTAGCTACTGTTACTGATAATAAGGGCCTTATATCCTATCTTTATGGGTCGCTTCTGAACCATTTTCAAGGTAACGTGCAGCGTCCAGGCAGGAGAGGATGTTCTACAGACATTGCGGCCATAGATAAATTTGAGAAATTTGGCAATCTGTTGTGGAACAAGTACCCTTGGGGTCTATAGCTCCTACCTGAGGCTTGTCACAACTTTTTGTTATCCATCAAAAAAAGCAAAGGAAGAGGCGCCTCTGGGTGTAGAAATAACATACAATTTAATTATAAAAACATATTTAATACAGGCAACTCACATTTTGGATGTGATCTATGAGAATTCAGTCACTTTAAAAGCTGAGCATGGATGTGGTCATCTGATAGTCCATCAAGTTGAAGCTAGCGGCCAGGAAGTGGCACAGACGCCGGCCATGGAGTGCAGTTCAAAGCAGAATGAAGTCTGGAGTGCTGGCGGAGAGAGATGACATCGACTGACCGGTTTTCGTGAGCATACAGGCTGAGGTTGTTTGACAGCCATGCTCCTTCATCAAGCAAGTGGGACAACAACAAAGACTGATATATATAGGCCATGCATAGGAGGAGGGGTAGGAGGCACTTAAAATGCAGGTGCAGAGGATTACAAATCTTAGTTTAAAAAAAAAAAAAGGGTGTCAGCGAGAACATGAAATAAGATATAAATGAATTGGAAATGGAAGATCAATAAATAAAATAAAAAAATAAAAATAATATAATAAAAAAATAAAACATTTTTAAATTGAAACAAATAAAATAATAAAGATGGGGGGCGTGGCTTGGCGCGCAACGGAGATGGCAGCCTAGAAGGAGAGCTCCGTCGGAAAGCGGCCCCAGCCCGTCTGACTACAGCAGCAAACGGCGCAATCATGAACAAGCAGACTAAGCACCAGCACCAGACCCGTCCCCGCCGCTCGGTGGCAGTTAATCCCGGCCGGGACATCTCCGACATCTTCAAGAACCAGGCCTCAGCACTACAGGCCCCGGAGGAGGACAAGATGGCGCCGGTCCATGCGGACGAGGAATACAGCGAGGACTCGCAATCAGCCACCGAGGACAACGGTAGGCACAGCTCCCGTTCCATGCACCCACTTACCTACGAGGATATGTCCGGTTTTGCAGCCGACATCAAGGCCTCATTCTCCGCAGCGATCACAGACTTAAAGATCAGCTTCCTGGTCATGCAGGAAAAAATGGCGGCTGCAGAGACGTCGGGGAAGATGAGAGATAGGTCATTACACAGGCTTGACGAGGTTGTCACAGCTCACTCCCTGCATTTCATAGAGATGAACAGACATTTAGAGGACCTGGATAACAGGGGGAGGCGTAACAATATTAGGGTACGCGGTATACCGGAGTCCGTCGCGCCCGACCAAATCACCTCAGTCCTACAGAGGGTATTCAATACTCTACTTGAACGTCCGGAGGACTCTGCCATTGACTTCGTTAGAGCGCACAGGGCACTCAGAGCGAGGGGACCTGATACCCTGCCCCCACGCGATATCATCTGTTGTTTGCAGAGCTTCACACTTAAAGAAGATGTAATGGCCAAGGCTCGCAGGAACGACCAAATAGTGTTTAACGGGGAGAATATAAAACTTTTCCAAGACCTGTCCCAAATAACTCTGAAAAACCGAAGGGCTTTACGTCCTCTGCTTGATAAGCTACGGGAGAAAGAGTTGCGATACTCCTGGCGCTTTCCCTTCGCCTTACTGGTTACACACGGAGGTAGGCAACATATCCTACGAACGCCTGCAGAACTCCCGGACTTTTGCGCAGCTCTCCAGCTTGATCCGATCGTTCTGCCCGACTGGTACCAGGAGTTCTCCATGCCAGCTAAGGACAGAAGTCCACCTTTCTCACCGTTCGCATCGCCCGAAAAACACCTCACCAAACGACAGAGACAGGGACGAGGAGACTTCTCGCCGAGGGGAACTCCCCGAAGTCGCCCACACTCCTCCAGAAACCTAATGGAAGCATAAGATTTAAGATTTATGAGGCTCTCATACCTACCTTCTTCCCGGGTACATCTACACCGCTCTTTGCCCACCTGGTTACCATCCAGTCTTTGGGGATTCCATGTCCCGCCATCACCAACTGCTGAGCATTTCTACACAACTGTTTACGTATCGCAGGAACGACTCCCTCCGATACCATGATCCGTTTGATTTAACCCTGATTCTTAGGTGTTTCTTAGGAAATACCACACCAGTACTCAACATTTGCAATTGTGGGGTATTTAGGCTAAGGGACAACGGCTGACTTTATGAGTAATGCAGCACTAGCGGGTGATGGTGTTTGAGGAACCGTGACCAATGGGCGGGATTGCTTGCCTGGGGCAGTAACGGCTACATCAGCTCGTTCTCAAGCGGGTGGAGGGCGGGTGTGATACACTGGATGGTTGAAAGTGCCCGAACTTATCATTTATTACCATTTGCTAGGTTTGCTTGTTCTATTTCTGTTTTTTTATTTCAGTTTTGTTTTTTTTTGTGTACTGCTTTTTCATTTTATTATTTAGATACCAGTTCACATGATTTGTTTGCTGCTGTGGCAGACCATTTAGCACCTACCATAGGCCTAGTGGAGCCGCACACGATGGCTCCTTGCACTTATTATTGATTTACCGCTGTAATAGACGACGGTACAGTGACTTTAGATACATACCTTCTCTGTGCAGACGCCGGGTTCGTTCACCAACGGTGATCTGCACGGTGAGGGTTGCTGTCTCCGGGGTGGGCCTTCCCGAACCCCACAATAGTGCTCCAGACGGGTTACTTAGGGGCCTGTCCTACGCACTAATCTTGACCCCCTTGGGACGGTTACTTAATCTTAAGGGGGTGTAACCTACAACTCCGTCTTCATCTCCTTTCATCTTTCCTACCCTTCTCCGCTTTCTTTCTCTCTACTCTGCCTTACCACGATACATACGATAGTACAAATATACTGTATGCTCTTGATTACTGACTACTCCATAACTTTCTGCTATTTTGTTGAGATTGTTCCTGCAGGTGTCGGATCCTGCGCCTCCCTGAGGCTGAACCATGGCATATTCTGATTTGGGACGTAACCCAACGGTAATCTCCCACAATGTCAAAGGGCTTAACATCCCCGAAAAAAGGACCACTTTACTAAGAGAACTTAAAAAAGGTAGGCCCAATTTTGTATTGTTACAAGAGACCCACTTCAAGACCGGACACACGCCAAAACTGACTGACTCCTACTTCGTGGACGCATACCATGCCACCAGTCCCGGGACCAAATCAAAAGGGGTCTCGATACTGGTGAGTAGGGATGCTGACTTTGAGCTCACGGATACGCTGGTCGACCCAGAGGGGAGGTTCCTCTTCCTTAAGGGGACCTGCAGAGGGACTCCCCTGACTCTGGCAAACGTGTACTTCCCCAATTCGGCGCAACTCACTTTTTGCCGAAGAATGATTGATGAACTGAAGTGCTTCGGTTCGGGTAGACTGATTCTGGGTGGAGATTTTAACGTACCCCTTATACCGACTGAGGATACTTCTAATGGCAAAACCGCCATCCCTTACAGGGCTCTTAAGAGCATTAAAAAGCTCCTGCATTCCCTGAGTCTGGTAGACACATGGCGTCACCTGAATCCGGAAGGCAGGGACTATTCCTTCTTTTCCATTCCACATAACCATCACTCACGAATAGACTATATCTTCGTTTCTCAGAGAGATTTGTCGCAGCTGAGCGCTGCCCACGTTGGGATACAATCCATCTCTGACCACGCTCCAATATCTGTGTCCCTAGACTGGACAAACACCCCAGCCAGACATGCTACGTGGAGACTGAATTCGTCACTACTAACAGACCCCACGCTACTACCGGACTTGGTTTCCTCCTTAACTGAATTTTTCAAGCTAAACATTACACCTGGGATGAACCCCTTAGTGATCTGGGAGGCTCACAAATGTCATATTAGGGGCGAGCTGATACGTATGGGAACTCGTAAAAAACGGGAGAGAGACAAAATGATTAATGACTTGACCGCAAAAATTAGATCCCTTGAATCGTTACATAAACGCTCCCTTACAGTAAACTCAGCAGAGTCATTACTTGAGACACGGAAAGCTCTTAAACAGCTTCTAGACAACACCACCAGAAGGTTCTTATTCTTTAGAAAGAAAGTCTACTACGAACACGGGGACAAAAGGGGTAAAGTTCTGGCGAGGGCCCTAAACACTCGAATAGCGCACAATCACATCAGAGGTATTACTGATGGTGACGGGAAGATAGACATAGAAACTGAGAAGATTGCCCAACACTTTCAAAAATATTATACAACCCTATACAACCTCCCAAACCAGCAGAGACCGCCAGATTTGGGGGCAGATAGGGCCCAAGCGATTCGGAATTACTTAGACGCAGCGAATCTCCCCAGACTCAACGAAGAAGACAGCATCCAGTTGGACAGACCCTTCGACGACTCCGAAATTAAGACGGCCATAAGAGAGTTAAAGACGGGAAAGAGTCCAGGGCCAGATGGGTTTAGCGCCATTTATTATAAGACATTCACAGAGATTCTACTCAACCCTTTTAGAGATGCAATGAACTCTTTGACAACCCAGAGACCGAACTCAAATGATTTCCTGTCCGCCTTTATTACTGTTCTTCCCAAGGAGGGGAAGGATCCTCTTAACTGCTCCAGTTACAGGCCCATATCCCTACTAAATACGGACGTGAAGCTGGTAGCAAAGATCTTGGCTAACAGACTGAAACCCCTACTTCACGAACTGATTGGACCCGAACAGGCAGGCTTCATGCCGGGCAGAGAGGCTAAGGACAATGTGACGAAGTCCCTAAACTTGATACATGTGGCGCACCAGCGAAAGATCGAGGGCTTTCTCTTGTCGACCGATGCGGAGAAGGCCTTCGATTGAGTAGCTTGGGATTATATGTTTGAGGCGTGTAGGCGTGCTGGCTTGGGCCCCGGCATGATGGCCTGGATCTCAGCACTGTACTGGAACCCTTCAGCTAGGCTTAAAGTGAATGGTTCACTATCGGAGACAGTGCTTATCAAGAATGGTACAAGGCAGGGGTGTCCATTGTCGCCCCTGCTTTTCATTATTGCTCTGGAGCCATTCATAAGACACACCATCATGAACCCATCGATCAGGGGATTTCAACTCAAAGAGCGAATTTTTAAAATCGCGGCTTACGCCGATGACTTATTGTTCTTTTTAACAGAACCGCACACTTCTATTCCCTCTCTTTTGAACGATTTTGCAAGATTTGGATATGTATCCAACTTCAAAATAAACTACTCTAAATCGATGGCCATGAATGTGTCTCTTCCCGAGGCCCGACTGTCGGTGGCCAGAGCCGGTACCCCCTTTAAATGGGCAGCCTCAGCTATTAAATACTTGGGAATTTGGTTGACCCCCAGGCTTTCACTGACATATGCACAGAATTCCCCCCCCCTACTTAAAAGCGTCGAGCAAGACCTCCAGAGGTGGGGATCGGGCTACTTCTCATGGTTTGGCAGGGCGGCCATTTGTAAGATGGCTATACTGCCAAAGGTACTTTACTTGATCCGTACACTGCCCATCAAGATTCCCATGAGCTTTTTCAAATCGTTGCACTCCCTTCAAACTAGTTTTATCTGGTCGCGCAAACCCCCCAGATTGAGAAAGTCTCTTCTGACCAAACCCAAAGAAAGGGGTGGCTTGGGTTTACCTGATTACAAACTTTATTATTATGCTGCGCATATTGCGCGTATCATAGATTGGCATTGTCACGCCCAGGTTAAAGATTGGGTGTTTTTGGAAGAGGAAGCAAGTACGATCACTCTCCAATTCTCTCCCTGGATCCCACAGCCTAGGTATCCCAGATCTATGCTATCCCACCCCACTATAGGCACTACTCTCAATATTTTTCATGTGCTGGCTAAACAACCCGATTTCTCCACCCCTCTGAGCCCCTTAACCCCTATCCGAGATAACCCGGACTTCACGCCGGGTTTACAGAACCCGTTACTCAGAACACAGAGACCGAAAAGACCGCTCTTAGCGATGGACTGTTTCAATGGTAACCTGATGAAAGACTTCTCAGACCTCAAGGTTGATAATGACTTGCCACGAATACCACTCTGGACATACTTTCAACTTAGGAGCTACTGCAATGATACCACACGTAGACCGCACTTAACGAGAGCAGTGACAGACTTAGGCCGCGTACACACGCGGGGACTGTTCGCCCAACTTTGTCCGCTGAACAGTGTTTCGGCAAACAGTCCGCTCGTGTGTGGGCTTTCAGCGGACAGTTTCAGCGAACAGTCCGCTGAACAAGGTTTTTCGGAAATTCCGAAAAACTGTCCGCTGAAACCTTGTTTCAGCGAACAGTCCCCTCGTGTGTAGGCTTGTTCGTCAAACTAAGTTCCGCGCATGCTCAGAAAGGATTTACACGCCGAAAGTTATAATGCAGTGTATAGGACGTCGTATTTTTCGTCCCGTCGTACGTGCCGTTCACGTCATCGCGCACGGTTTCAGCAAACTGTTCGTCCGTCGTGTGTGGCCATGTCCGTCCATGCTAATTTTGAGCGGACTGTTTGCCGAAACTGTTTGACGGACAAAGTTGGGCGAACAGTCCCCGCGTGTGTACGCGGCCTTAGAGTCAGTTTGCCTGAAAGGTGAACCCACCCAAAAAACCACTACGCTTGCATATGCATGGTTGCGATCACTGGGTCCACGTGAGGACCACAGGCTCAGGGAGAAGTGGGCTCGGGCCATAGGTACGCCGATTTCGGACGACCAGTGGGATAGGGCCTGCATTTTCTCACATAAATGCTCATTGAGCACGAGGATGCAGGAAACGTCCTACAAACTGTTGACTCATTGGTATGCCACCCCGGAGAGAATCCACAAATGGTTCCCACACTCATCGGATAGATGTTGGCGGTGTGAACAGGAGGAGGGTACTTTACTCCACATTTGGTGGCAATGTGACCGGCTACAACAGTATTGGTCAGGGGTGAAGGAGCTGATTGGGCGGATCACGGAGACCAGTCTAAGATTAGATGCGGCTTGCTGTTTGCTACACATCACCAACACATCTTTTAAGAAATACAAGAGGTCGTTTACCAGACACATGATAAACGCAGCCAACTCCCTAATCCCACTATACTGGAAATCCAAAACCACCCCTACTATAAGAGAATGGCTGCTTAAAATTGCGTTTATCTGTGAGATGGAGGACACGGCAGCCCAATCTGATGAGCGAGTGGATGGTTATCATAAGACCTGGTCTCCGTGGTTTGCCTTTAAATACTCCCAGTCTTTTGGGGACTACACGGGCCGAGATCTGACGGCCTGATGAAAGGAGGGGTCCTGACAATTAGTTCTCTACTACTCTAATAACGCACTAACATTGCTCATGTTCACTTACTGGAGCTTCCGGAACAAGGCAATTTTTTTATTTTTTTTATTTTCTTCTCTTTCCTTTTCTCTATACTCTCTATTTCTATCCTTGTATATGTCTATACCTGGTTTCTTCGATAAATTACTAGCCTCTTTAGATACGTCTTTTAGCTGTTTATTGAGATTGAAGGGTTCCTGAAGGAATCCGGGGTTGGATGATGACTTGCCCTTCTGGGTCTGGCTGGGCCTACAATGGAGGGACTTGATGTATTAGATGATACCCCAATAGCCGACTATGGAATGTTATCGACACAGTTTACATCTTGTTAAGCATTGTTTCGTTTACGCAGTGTCTTTTGCATAACCTTGTACTATTTGTCTTTATTTGCCAATAAACCTTTCTTGAATGATAAAAAAAAAAAATAATAAAGATGATGCATGCCCCAGTTGAAGCAAGTTATTGCGAAACATGTCGGGTACTTAGCCTGCTGGCGATATTTTCCACGCATCCAGACGACAGCTTCGTTGTTGTTTTTCTTTTTTGTACCCCTCTTCATCGTGGGCTTGTACATGCATGTATTTCTAGTTTTATATATTTTTTTAATAAATATTTTTTTACTGGATTTAATCTACTCTATGAGGAGGCCTTTTTTCTTTTCCCCTTTCTTATTTTTGATACATCTACTATGATGTGAGTAATTCCTACTTTGAAGTTTATGCTGAGGATATCCTACATTGGACACCCCGTTTATACAGAGTACGGGAAGACGGCGTGGCGGAGTGGAGGTTCACACCATCCCTTTGAGAGTATTGCTGTTCATTACAGCTTGACACCTGACTGTCTCACCACTAAGGTGTGAGGGTCCACACCTTCGGGTAAGAGTACCCATTACTTATCTCTGTTTATCCCGTACACTGTATTACCTGCATGAGGAGCTTTGGAAGGGTGTCGCTATGATGGTATCTTCAGTGTTCCATTTTACATGAAGTTGGGCACTCCTGTCAATTTGGATCACTCCTTACTCAAGAGAAACTAGTTGTTGCTTAAGGGGACGATTATTTTCTTACGTGTCATAGGACTATTGTTTGTTTTGTGTTTTTCCATTATTTGTTTGATCTACGTGGTACGGTTCACGTGGATCTCTTTACTATTCATCCACATATATTGTGGGGATTAGGGATGAGCCGAACACCCCCCTGTTCGGTTCGCACCAGAACCTGCGAACAGACCTAAACTTCGTGTGAACTTTAGAACCCTATTAAAGTCTATGGGACTCGAACGTTCACAATCTAAAGTGCTCATTTTAAAGGGTAATATGAAAGTTACTGTCCTAAAAAGTGTTTGGGGACCTGGGTCCTGCCCCAGGGGACATGGATCAATGCAAAAAAAAGTTTTAAAAACGGCCGTTTTTTCAGGAGCAGTGATTTTAATAATGATTAAAGTGAAACAATAAAAGTGTAATATTCCTTTAAATTTCGTAGCTGGGGGGTATCTATAGTATGCCTGTGAAGGGGCGCATGTTTCTGGTGCTTAGAACTGTCGCTGCACAAAGTGTAATTTGTGCAGGAAAAAAAGTCTTTTAAAATCACTTGCGGCTAAATTGTCGGGTCTCCGTAATACAGAGAACACTCAATGAGTGTTCTCTGTATTAGCCGACAATTCATTCATTCATTGATTAAAAAAAAAAAGCGTGGGGGTTCCCCTAAATTCAATCAAAAGGCCCTTCAGGTCTGACATGGATATTAAGGGGAACCCCGTGTCAAATTAAAAAAAAAATTGACGTGGGGGTCCCCCCAAATATCCATACCAGACCCTTCAGGTCTGATATGGATATTAAGGGGAACCCCGCATCAAATGTAAAAAAAAAATTGACGTGGGGGTCCCCCTAAATATCCATACCAGACCCTTTATCCGAGCACGCAACCTGGCAGGCCGCAGGAAAAGAGGGGGGGACGAGAGAGCGCCCCCCCCTCCCTCCTGAACCGTACCAGGCCACATACCCTCAACATTGGGAGGATGCTTTGGGGGTCTGTGACCCCTCAAAGCACCTTGTCCCCATGTTGATAAGGACAAGGGCCTCATCCTCACAACCCTGGCCGTTGGTTGTGAGGGTCTGCGGGCGGGGGGCTTATCAGAATCTGGAAGCCCCCTTTAACAAGGGGACCCCCAGATCCCGGCCCCCCCCCTGTTTGAAATGGTAAGGGGGTACAAAAGTACCCCTACCATTTCACAAAGAAAGTGTCAAAATGGTTAAATAAGACAAACACACTTTTGAAAAATTCCTTTATTAAAAATAAAAAAAATAAAAAAAAAATTCCAGCGGTGCTAATCCACTCTTGCTATCCAGCGACGGGTCTCCGGGGTCCAGCGATGGATGATCATATCCAGTGACGGGGGATCTCTCAGTCCAGCGCTGTCCATACCTCCTTCTTCTGTCTCCACTGCGGAGACACTGCAGAGAGCCGAGCGCTGAAATTTCTTATATTGGGAGGGCGGGGCCACCCGTCACCTGACCCCGCCCCTCTGACGCAGGAGAGGGAAGCCAGGGGTTCCCCAGTGACGTGTGGGTGACCCCGCCCCCTCTGATGTAACGCAGGTTTCCGTTACATCAGAGGGGGCGGGGTCACCCACACGTCACTGGGGAACCCCTGGCTTCCCTCTCCTGCGTCAGAGGGGCGGGGTCAGGTGACGGGTGGCCCCGCCCTCCCAATATAAGAAATGTCAGCGCTCGGCTCTCTGCAGTGTCTCCGCAGTGGAGACAGAAGAAGGAGGTATGGACAGCGCTGGACTGAGAGATCCCCCGTCGCTGGATATGATCATCCATCGCTGGACCCCGGAGACCCGTCGCTGGATAGCAAGAGTGGATTAGCACCGCTGGAATTTTTTTTTTATTTTTTTTATTTTTAATAAAGGAATTTTTCAAAAGTGTGTTTGTCTTATTTAACCATTTTGACACTTTCTTTGTGAAATGGTAGGGGTACTTTTGTACCCCCTTACCATTTCAAACAGGGGGGGGGCGGGATCTGGGGGTCCCCTTGTTAAAGGGGGCTTCCAGATTCTGATAAGCCCCCCGCCCGCAGACCCTCACAACCAACGGCCAGGGTTGTGAGGATGAGGCCCTTGTCCTTATCAACATGGGGACAAGGTGCTTTGAGGGGTCACAGACCCCCAAAGCATCCTCCCAATGTTGAGGGTATGTGGCCTGGTACGGTTCAGGAGGGAGGGGGGGGCGCTCTCTCGTCCCCCCCTCTTTTCCTGTGGCCTGCCAGGTTGCGTGCTCGGATAAAGGGTCTGGTATGGATATTTAGGGGGACCCCCACGTCAATTTTTTTTTTTAATTTGATGCGGGGTTCCCCTTAATATCCATATCAGACCTGAAGGGTCTGGTATGGATATTTGGGGGGACCCCCCCGTCAATTTTTTTTTTAAATTTGACACGGGGTTCCCCTTAATATCCATGTCAGACCTGAAGGGCCTTTTGATTGAATTTAGGGGAACCCCCACGCTTTTTTTTTTTTTTTTTTTAATCAATGAATGAATGAATTGTCGGCTAATACAGAGAACACTCATTGAGTGTTCTCTGTATTACGGAGACCCGACAATTTAGCCGCAAGTGATTTTAAAAGACTTTTTTTCCTGCACAAATGACACTTTGTGCAGCGACAGTTCTAAGCACCAGAAACATGCGCCCCTTCACAGGCATACTATAGATACCCCCCAGCTACGAAATTTAAAGGAATATTACACTTTTATTGTTTCACTTTAATCATTATTAAAATCACTGCTCCTAAAAAAACGGCCGTTTTTAAAACTTTTTTTTGCATTGATCCATGTCCCCTGGGGCAGGACCCGGGTCCCCAAACACTTTTTAGGACAGTAACCTGCATATTACCCTTTAAAATGAGCACTTTAGATTTCTCCCATAGACTTGTATAGGGTGTTCCGGCTTTTCGAATTTGCTGCGAACAGCCCAAATTGTTCACTGTTCGCTGAACAGGCGAACAGGCAATGTTCGAGTAGAACATGAGTTCGACTCGAACTCGAAGCTCATCCCTAGTGGGGATCTTTACACAATGTTCACGTGGATTTCTGTATTGTTTATCTATACATATTGCATTTGTGTTATTTTTATTATGCTTGGCTTATGCTATGCCACTGTGCAAAAATGTTTTTACCTTTTTCACAAGTAGGTGATTTTTTTCACTTTTAGCGCCACGCAATTGTATCATTGTTGATGCTGGCTGCTTTATATATTCTTTCTGTTTGGTAGCGCAATTATATATATATTGAGATAAATGATATACACACTATATCATAAATAAATTAAAGTTAAACCAACATGATATGGCGAAAAGGGAGGAAGAAAAAAAAGGAACAATATAAAAATAACTGGCATGAGGAATAAAAACTAGTTGTATAAAAATCATGTATTAAGAAGTTACTGCTGATGCAAAAATATAAATATGAAAAAATACAAAAACGTGGTTTCTGTCCTTCACTGATGGCAGCCCTGGATATGGAGCTCCTGGTTTTAAATGCTTTCCTTTGTTCTACTGGACAGTAGCTTTTATATTTATAATCATATGGATCGTAAAGCGGGAGTTCGGCAGGTTTTTTTTTTTTTTTTTAAAGTCAGCGGCTACAAATACTGCAGCTGCTGACTTTTAAAATAAGGACACTTACCCGCCCCGCGCGCCCGCGATGTCTGCACCCAAAGCCGATCTCTCGATCGTCTCTCGGGTGCTGCCGCCTCCATCTTGAGTATGGGAATCAGGAAGTGGAGCCTTGCGGCTTCACTTCCCGGTTCCCTACTGCGCATGCGCGGATCGCGCTGCACAATATGGATGGTCCCCGCTGTCCCTGGGATCCGTGTGTTTCCCAACGGACAGCGGGGGACCCACAGGAAGTGGCATAAATATCCGCAGATTCTGCGGATATTTATGGCGGAAGTGGGTGCAAATACCTGTACTGTACAGGTATCTGCACCCCCCTGAAAGGTGCCAATTGTGGCGCCGGAGGGGGGGGGTTCTGATGAGCGTAAGTTCCACTTTAGGGTGGAGCCCCGCTTTAACATAATATGGACTCTCATTCATATAATTGGATTTTTGGTTTCAATTGGTGAGAGACTGGTGAACATTGGGAAAAATCTTTGACTCTTTTTGTGCATTTACTTGTGTATTGTTATCCATCAAGCATATCGTATATAAATGATGTCATAGAGAGAGCCTGGATTGCACTAGATACAGTGATTCTCTTGCTCAATTACATATGTTCTGGAAATGCCACAAGCTAGTGTATTACTGGAATAGAATCATTTATGTTATTAAGTAAGCATTTCAAATGGTTCTATATAATGATCCCCCGAGGGTTCTTAGATGAAGAACTATACACACACCCCATGCTCAAACCACTATTTCTAGACTATTGCGTCTGGCACATAAATGTGTTTTGTTGAAATTAATTGCCCCTCTGCCCTCCCCACCTTTAAGGGATGGTGTATGCAGGTCAACTCTACTTAAAGAGAAACATTTTTTGAAGCATTGGGGTACTTCATTCAAATTTAACTCAATTTGGTCCCAATAGGGAAAAAAATAAATCATACATTCCCATATAAGCAATCCTATACCCACAGTTTATCCAGAGGAAGGGAAAAAACAGCAAAGAATTACCCAGTATGCTCCAGTAGGGAGAAGTAATTCCTTATTGATCCCCCAAGAGGCAATTGGGTATTCCTTGGATCAACTTTACCTATAAAACGTAAGTATCCAGTTATATTATATGCATGTAGGAAAGAAACCAGGCCTTTTTAAAGCAATCTACTGAGTTGGACAGCTCTTGAGGGAGTCTATTCCAAATTTTCACAGCTCTTACTAAGAAGAAATATTTCTGTATTTGGAGATTACATCTATTTTCCTCCAGAAATAAAGAGTGCCCCCTTGTCCTTTGTGATGATCTTAACGTGAATAACTCAACACCAAGTTACTATATAGACCACTTATGTACTTATACAAGTTGATCATATCTCCCCTTAATCTCCTCTTCTCAAGATGGAATAGATTCAGTTCCTCTAATCTATCCTCATAGCTGAGCTCCTGCATGTCTCTTATCAGTTTGGTTGCTCTTCTCTGCACTTTTTCCAGTTCCCCTAGTATGTATATTCATGCATTCATGCAGATTCTTAGCTCCACGTGCATAATTTTACGTTTTCTATTTTCAAACGTATTCAGTTGAAAATCAGCACCACATCCCGGGATAGAAATGTATACATAGAGAAGAAAGGTTGGGACTTTAAAAGTGCTGAAAACCTCCCCTTGGGATAATTAGTCATACACCATGTAAATATAGTTTTGATAAATCGGTAAAAGGAGTGTGTCAAAACATATGGCACCATTCTAAAATGATTTCACAGCATCATACCACTAAACCTCATATCCTCCCACAAGTCTCCAAAAGGTCTTGCTCCCTCTGATAACTGATCAGATATGACATAAATATTAAAGAAAACATTAGTGGAGAGAGAGTGCACCAAGGAGATGGCCATCCAACGTGTTTCGCCTTGTCGGCTTCTTCGGGAGTTCTAGTGGATGGTGAATAGGTAAGTAGTAATGCTGTAATAAAAATAGATATACATAATATAAATCAAATATACATATTACATAACTCAATAGTCATCATATGCATATAACATGAAAACTTATATTTAGAGTATACTGATTCTGGTGAACCCAAATAATATATGTAATATATGATGTAATATATAACATCATCCTTAAGTAGGTATCATCTCCAAGATTCAGATGAAACATCCATAATCATTCACTTAAATCAATCGGTACAAATTGACTACACCTGAATTTGCCACGACAGTGTAAAAGACAGGTACTCGAAAGGACCCCACACTAGGCAAAACAGCCAGCCCTCAACATGCATAGCCAGAGTCACCAAAACACGCCCATCTCTGAAAGAAGTGTGTCCCCCACTTAACTTTATAAAGCATGTACAATATCTCAAACTCTAAAAATCCTGTAATAAATGCTTACTACAAACATAGAGGTACAGTCCCAAATCTTCTTAAATGAACATCAACATTACTTTATAATATAATCCTCAATTCAGATAAACCATATTAATGAGGGAGGAGAGTTTAGAGGAATGGTTTGAAACGTATTTGTTCATTCAAAACAGACTTTATTGCCTGAAGCTGGAAAAAAACAATGGGTCTCCAGCTGCAGAAGCCTCTTGTCAATGTCACCTCCTCTGACCGATCCTGAAGCAGGGTTCTGATTGGGTTGTTAGAACACAGGTATGCCGCAGCCCGTAATTAAATTAATAATGGAAAACCCCCTAGGAGTGGGATTTTAATGGCACTACCAAAACACAAATGTATCGTTCTAAAAAAAAAATATTTGCTCCTCCTACATGTTCCAGGGAACAAGAACTTCATGTGAACGAACTCAAAATTATGATATAGGCCTATATGGCGACTAATCACAGATTCAATTTTACCATTTTTTTTATTTCATATACTTAATCCCTTATGCATTTTTGAAAGGGTCTTTTAATTTTCCCCATGTAAAAGCTTTACAGCTACATTCCATATAGTAAATTAACTCCTATTGTATCTCAATTAATGGCTTCCTTTGGAGTCCATAATTGTCTTTGCCTTCCTTATCCAACTACAATAGTTGTATTTTCCACATTTGAATTTGCCTTTATGTTTTGTGCTCCAGGGGATTCTAGAAACGGCCTCTTTCAAATGGCTATGAGTTAAATGATCTCTCAAAGATCTTAACCTGCGATACGTTATTGATGGCTATTTGCCTATATATTTTGCGACTATGGAATCACCCTGTAGAAGATGCCAATGATGTTGTCAAGTATCAAGTGTGACCAGAGCTGTGTGGACAGCAACAGAGGAACAAATGCAGGTAAAGTGAAAATATATGATTTATTAAGATTGATAAATAAATACAACCACCTCCAATATACTATAATGTGCAACCAACCAACCAACCACCAATAGAAACCCATAAATAATAACAGACAAATATATACAAGTAAAGAGGAATACCAGAATCATAAACAGGGCCAGGCCAGGGTCGTCAACGGGAGGTCAGCAACTGGGGAAAAGGAAGACAAACAGGGAGAGGATGGATGCATCACAGGAGGGACAAGGCTCAAGGTCCAGGGTTCAGGTAACAGACAGGAACAGGATCAGATACAGGTACATGAACAGATGCAGATACAGAGCTTCACAGGTTCAGGGTCAGGGCACAAGGAAAGATACCAAGGCAAGAAATCCGTACATTCATACCCGTACTTATACACACCTCCTGCAATCACTCAGGTGATGCCTGATTGCAGGAGATGATGTTAGCCCCACACTGCCAGGAACCCACCTGCTGGTGGATGCCATTACTGCGATCCAAGGATCACATAATTCCATCAACAGAGGAAGGCTCCTCTGGCAGTTCCAGACTGCCAGGAGACACCTGCTGGTGGACCACAGTACTGCACGCCAAATGATAGTATCATCAGTGGGTGAAACCTTTCCTGACTGTACCCCCCCTCAAAGGAGTGGTCTCCGGATCCTCCAACTAGCCGCTGCTGAGGAAAGTCCATGATATTAAGCCAGACAACGGATGGAGGTACTTCAAGCTAGGCAGTGGGCACATCAAGGCAGACAATGAGCACATCAAGGCAGAAAGCGGGCACATCAAGGCAGACAGCTGGCTCCGGGTCATCGAGCTGGGCAGCGGGCTCCGGGTCATCGAGCTGGGCAGCAGACTCCAGGTCATAGAGTTGGGCAGCAGGCTTCGGGTAATCGAGTTGGGCAGCTGGCTCCGGGTAATCGAGCTGGGCAGCAGGCTCTGGGTCATCGGGCTGGGCAGCAAGCTCCAGGTCATCGAGCTGGGCAGCAGGCTCCGGGTCATCGAGTCGGGCATCAGACAGTGGCACATCAGGCTGGGCAGCAGACAGTGGCACATCAGGCTGGGCAGCAGACAGTGGCACATCAGGCTGGGCAGCAGACAGTGGCACATCAGGCTGGGCAGCAGACAGTGGAACATCAGGCTGGGCAGCAGACAGGAATACATCAGGCTGGGCAGTAGACAGGAATACATCAGGCTGGGCAGCAGGCAGATGCACATCTGGTTGGGAAGCAGACAGGGGCTCATCAGGCTGGGCAGCAGACAGGGGCTCATCAGGCTGGGCAGCAGACAGGGGCTCATCAGGCTGGGCAGCAGACAGGGGCTCATCAGGCTGGGCAGCAGGCAGGAACACATCAGGCTGGGCCGCAGAGAGAAGCTCATCAGACTGTGCAGAAGACATGGATACATCAGGCTGGGGAGCTAACACTAGCACAACAGTCTGAACAGCAGCCACATCACACTGGTCAGCAGGTATTAAAACATTGGACTGGAAGGCAGGCACTGAGGCATCAGACTGGAAGGCAGGCACCGAGACACCAGACTGGAAGGCAGGCACTGAGACACTAGACTGGAAGGCTGGCACCGAGACATCAGACTGGAAGGCTGGCACCAAGACATCAGACTGGAGGGCTGGCACCAAGACATCAGACTGGAAGGCTGGCACGAGACATCAGACTGGAAGGCTGGCACTGGGGCGTCAGATTGGAAGGCTGGCACTGGGGCGTCAGATTGGAAGGCTGGCACTGGGGCGTCAGATTGGAAGGCAGGCACTGGGGTGTCAGATGGGACAGCAAGCACTGGCACAACAGGAATATAAAACTGGGGCACATGAACTTCAGGCGGAGACACTGGCTGGATAGCATGCAGAGGTTTGGCAGAATCGGGTGGGTTATCAGGTTCAGCTGGCATGCAAGCAGACTGGAGCAGGTTGGTTGGTGTGGAGGCAGGTTGGGTTACTGGCAGGATCAAACGTGTAGAAAAGAACTTCCGTCTTATTTTAGGTTTAGCTACTGAAGTCCTGTGGGTAACTACAGGACTGTAGATAGGGGATGAAGCAGACTGGAGAGGAGGGTTGGAATATGGCAGGGAAGAGGTAACAGTAGCTGGGGGAAGTTATGTAGAGATTGTAGGCATCGGGAAAGAGGCAGATGTATTAAAGGCAGGATAGTTGCAGCAGGAAGAAACAGAGTATTGATATTTGGTGGGGAGTAGAGTATATTGGGCTGAAACTGAGGTTGCCATGGGTGATAAAGGAAAAGACTCTTGGGCAGGCAGGCATCTGGTGGCAGAGGTGGTTAGCATACCTCCCAACTTTTGAACTTCAGAATGAGAGACTCTTGAGAGGTGAAGTGTCTTTACGCACGCCGCAGCAAAAATGGATGTGACCAAATGACTAAGAGTGAGAGGGGCTTATGGGCCACGGTTAAAAAAAAACTACTTTGATTGCTGCGCCACAAGCAAGAGTCTCACAAACAAAAACCCCAGCACAATCGTTTAAAAAAAAAAAAAAAAAAACTTCCATTACAAATGGTTTTGCAACAATATCTTCCAATACTTTTAATAAATCCCTAGTATCCTTTACATAAGAGGGTAATGTGTTAGGGCCTAAGTCGTCAATCAACTTACTAGCCTTTTCTGAAATGCACCCAATGCCTGACACAATTGGTTGACCCGTTGTGTTTTCTTTAATCTTATGTACTTTTGGCAAGGAATAGAATGTTGGAATAACCAGATACTAAACATTAAGGAACTCATATGTGTCTTGATAAGACCTGCCATGAAAGCTCTTCCCACAATCTCTCTGAAATCTATTAAGAAAATCTCAATTTGCGTTCCTGGAATCCGTCTATACCAAGCCTTATTGTTTATAATGGCCATACACATCCTGATGTAATTAGGTCTATCCATGATAACCACAGTTCCCCCCTTATCTGAGGGTTTGATAATGATGCTATTATTCCTAGCTAGACTTTCCAAGGCGTTATGTCGAGGCAAAGTGAGATTACTATACAAAATATCAGGAATCTGGCAGACATCTGATATCATGGAAAACCTTTTGGACAAACGACCAAATATGCAAATTTCTTTGCAAAGGAGGTAAGGCTTGAGATTTGTTCTTGTATTTTTAGAGGGTATGTCAGGGTCTTAGGATTCCCCAGAGTTACTTTCCTCCCAATTTGCTGCATTACATCTTTTAGTGCAGAAAGTCATTAATAGTAAAGTCTTTCCAGAGCTCCATATCACAAGCTTTTTGTACCTGTGGGGTAATAGTGGTATCATGAATAACATGAAACAGCAATTTCCTGGCAAAAAGCATAACATCTTTTGCCCATTCAAATGTATTCCCTTTTTGGGTGGGACAAAAGCTTAGCCCCAACTCCAAAACTGATTTTTCATCCTCATTCAATAGATATGAGGTGTAAAGTTCGGGAACCAGCTAGATTGCACTCAAAAGGAGGTTTATTGAACTTAAATAGCTTTACAGCAGCAAAAACAAAAGAAAGAGATTTCAGTCTCACCGACTTGCAAAGTCCAGAACGACTGTCGCGGTTAAACAGTCCTTGGTTTCTGTTGCAGGTAGCTTCCCTGACAGGAGGCTTCCAGGCAAGACATTGCTGTTCACTTTTGTAGCTGCACACAAAACCACCATCCACCTTCTCATCTACACTCCTCCACACCCGTCTACAACTTCCTGTCTTGTTTTAAACCCACTTCCTCTGACAGGTGAGTTAACCCTTTTTGTTCCCTTAAAGAGACCACAGTCCAAACAGAGGGGATACATAGTGTCCTTCCAGGACCCAGCCATGGCATCCTGTACATATCCACCCCCCCCCCCGTGCCCCAACGCCAAGGAGGTGGAGGCAACAGTGGAGCTCAAACAATGGACTCAGGAGAGGGCATCTGCATTTTTATGCAGTCTCCCAGGCCTATGCTCCACTACAAATTTAAATTCCTAGAGTGCCAGGAACCACTGAGTATTCCTGACATTAGTCCCTTTACCTTGTCTCAGCCATGTTAAAGGGGCATGGTCAGAAATCAGTCTAAACTTCCTCCCCAAAAGGTAATATCTGAGGGATTCCAGAGCCCACTTAATGGCCAGACACTCTTGTTCAATTATAGCATAGTTTTTCTCCGCTGGTGTTAACTTCCTCCTGAGGAAGACTACCGGGTGCTCCTCGCCATGAACAACCTGTGACAACACTGCTCCCAATCCTACATCAGAAGCATCAGTTTGGACAACAAACTCTTTTGAAAAATTGGGTGCTCTCAGGACAGGGCGTTGGCACAGTGCCGACTTGAGCTCCAAAAAAGCCTTCTCAGCGTCTACATTTCACTCCATCATGACCGATTTCCAACCCTTAGTCAGATAGGTCAATTGAGTCACCAACGTGGCAAAGTTGGGTACAAACCTCCTGTAGTATCCCACCATGCCCAGGAATGCACTACCTGCTTTTTTGTGAGGGGGCGGGCCAACTCTGTATAGCCTCTACCTTGCTTACCTGAGGTTTCACCACCCCTCTACCCACGATATAGCCCAGGTATTTCATCTCCTCCATTGCCAAAGCAAATTTTTTCAGGTTTATTGTAAACCCCTCCTTCCAAAGAGAGTCCAGCACTGCCTGGACTTTAGGCAAGTGTCAGTCCCAGTCTCTGCTAAAAATGACTATGTCATCCAAGTACACTGAGGCATACTCCCGATGAGGTCGTAAAATCCTATCCATTGCTCGTTGGAATGTGGCTGGAGCAGTTTGCAATCCAAAAAGCATTCTTTTGTACTGAAAAGTCCAATCTGGGGTAGAAAAAGCAGTTTTCTCTCTAGCAGCCTTAGTCAACGGGATTTGTCAATACCCCTTGGTAAGGTCTAATGTAGTGATATATCTGGCTGGACCTAGTCTCTCAATAAGCTCATTTACCCAGGGCATGGGGTAGGCATCAAACCGTGAAACTTCATTAAGTTTCCGGAAATCATTGCAGAATTGCAGAGTCCCGTTGGGCTTCGGTACTGAAATGGATATTTTGATGATAGGCAACTCCTATCCTCATATTGATTAGTGGTTCCAAATTAATAACTACTGCAGTAGGGAACAGACACAAAAGATACGCTCAGCATCTTTCCAAATAACCGTTCTCCCTTATTATGACGCATGTGAAGGTTTTTATACACATGATTACGTAGGTATCACATTAATATTACAATTGTACGTTTATGGTAACAAGGGGCGTTACATAGGCAGGCTAATTCTAATCAAGACTTGAAAGAATGCAAAACATGTACTGAAAACATTGTTAGTGCCGTGTGCACAGTGAGGGCATCGTGCAATACATATAAAATAGAATACAATTATATACAGAACCTACAAATTTCCATTACAGTCTCCTCTCTTTTGATCAATATTTTGATCACTAACCATACCTGCTATCACCTTTATCCTGGAACCTCCACACGCTTAGGTGGAGGTAGTCCTGGCCAAAGAGGCAAAAACTCCATTGTGGAGAAAATAATAGCTCAACAGCTTTTTTCATTACAAAATGACTTTTCACTGTGAAAAACAAATGATTGATAAGACATATTTACAGAGTACTGGCTGTACACTCCTGTGGCCAGAATGGCCTTCTAGCTTAATTGCTGGTATGCTGACTTATCAGCATATGTAAACACAGACAATTCTACATAAAATGGAAGAGGCACAAAAGACAAATATGACTTCAACATGGCTAAACTACTTTTCATATATATATATATCCCTTACAATTAAAGTAATTGAATCAAAAAGTACCCTAGACTGTGATCGCAAGAGGGAAACAAATCAAACACAGAGATTTCTTTCATTTAGTCATTTTTGCAGTGTCTGGTGTGGATCCAGGTGACTTTTCCTTCAAGTTTTGCAAAACTGTACATGAAATAGATGCTGTATTGAGTCTCCAAACATTTCCTTATATATAAATGTCTCTTAACAATCCACAAGTCACCTGGCTTTAGTTTTATATCCTTCCAAACTTTTAGGATCTGGAATTGGGGAGAAAACACATAAATAAGTTTGTCAAAAACCTTAAAAGATCAGCAACATTCTCTCTGTGAGATCCAAATGGAGGACTTCAGCTGCTGAGACAAAATATAAGCAAGTGAATAACACACTCCCAAACCAAATCCCATAGGGAGAGAGTCCAACATCCCCTTACGGGCTTGATAAAATATAATAAAACATTCAGGCAAAAGTTTTCTAGTTTCTTACTCTACTTTGTCCGCTACATTGTAGACAGTAGGGGGTGTAAAAATAAAACCTCAAAACTTCTAATAAGGACTCTCCTATAAAAATAATTTCCTCTGTTACTCTCTGTAGATTCTGCACTCTGTACTTACAAACTACTTCTGATAACACTTTTTTACTGTGGCCTTTGCAGTAGCATTTGCCACTGGACATCCAGAAAACATGTCCATACAAACAAAATACATACTCGTAAAATCCTGACTTGGGCATCTGGATATATCTTTTTGTTATCTCTGGAAGGGATGTTCAGCTTTTGGTAACACCTTTGGTAACAGGTAAAACAAGAAGTGGTATGTTATAAAAATAACTGTGGTGAACCCTGGCTCTATCCCACGCTCATTTACTAAGGCAGCCATAACTACTTGTGACTGATGACATGGTCCATGTGTCAAGCTGAAGGGAAAAGAGTGTCTGGCAAACATAAATGATCACCTTTTCCAAAGTCTTGTTTCGTAAGAAGTTGCCCTCTGTGGACCACTTGTGCTTCTCGTTCTGGGGTCCTTAAATTTGAATTATTAATCCCAGCTATATTGGGCCAGAACTAGGGTGGAATCTGTGAGTTGCACAGACCCAGCAAGTGTCCGGGGCTGTAAATGCAGCATCCTTAGAGTTGCCTGGTCTGCTTCCATATGTGAGTTTTACTGTTAGTATGGCTACCTCAGCAAGAACCTGGAAGGCTGAAAACAGCCGATCAAATTAACTTGGCATGCTTGATTGGTTTACCCGCCGAAGTAAAAACAAACTTCTGGCCCTTCAAATGGAACCAAAAGCTCTCTATATCTCAACTATCTATATAAATATATACTCTTTTTATAGCTCACTGGCTTTTCTAAAGCATGGAGCTCTGCTTCTTGAGTGGGGTAAAAAGGATCCAATGACTCTGAATACAGGGAATCCTTCTGGGTGATAAACTTCATCCTCAGTAAAAAAACAGGAATCGCTACAAAAAAGTAAATACTCGGGTCTCCAGGGAATGTGTCCTGCACTGGGCTCACAGCAGCTGATTCCCACATCATCAATTTAACATATGTGTTTTTTCTTTGTCTCCAGCCTCCTCCAATAGAGGCAATAAGGTGGCTGGATTCAAATGTACACATTTTTCATTGTTAGATTTGTACATAAACAAAACAAATTCATATTTTGAACCTTTCATTAGACAAACACTTAGTTAGCTATTTATTTGCTGTACAGAATATCGGACCAATAAAAATTAAATATTCGACCAAAATAATATCTGTAACTTTGTCTAATAGCACCTTTGCATAAGGGCCGGTTCACACAGCGATGCGCGGCGAGGCGTCTCCGACTTACCTCGCCGCGACCTGCGGGGAGCTCAGCGGCGACTTGCAGATGACTTCTGTATAGAAGTCAATGCAAGTCGCCCCCGAAGTCGCCCCGAAGTAGTACAGGAAACTTTTTTCTGAGTCGGAGCGACTCGAGTCGCTCCTCTCAGAACGGTTCCATAGTACTGAATGGGGGCGACTTGCGGGAGCGAGGCGAGGCGAGCCGTGTCGCCTCGCCTCGCCTCGCTGTGTGAACCGGCCCTAAAGCAACAGCTCTGATATATCAGGGTGAACCCTTCATTACTGGGTCCAGCTTGCATAAATATAACAATGGCTTGTTTTCTATAATGCTGTTTGTGTAAGAACTCCAGTTTCATGTTTCAAAAAGACAACTTTTTCCTGGCAATATTATAATAAATGATAAGAATACCCTGCAGTCATGCAGAGATGTCCATAAATCCAAAATATTCTTCTACTTATACCCACTGCACTTACAAGGAAAAGGGGCACATCATTTCACAATCCACACATTCTGCTTTGGATTTCAAAAATAACAATACATGAAAACAAAAGGACCAACAATATGTATGACGGACCAGAAAGCACTTGGACATCAAAAACTATAAACCACCTGGCTGCAGGCAGCAGCTATCCTAACAGGGTGTGTGGACTTGATGTGATGGGTCTGTTATATTTCAATTTTATTTTACTCTCACATCATGGACCGCACATCAAGTTATTTTCAGACTTTAAGATTTAATTTCTGTAGAAAAACTTCCTTATGTATCCCATCCATCTTGGCTTTGTTAAACATTATTGCAGCTGTATTCAAATTAACAACCTCATCTTAATCTTTTTTTTCTTTCCACTCAATAAATGTAAAATTACAAAATTGTTATCTTAATCTAAACTAATTCCATTTTTACCAATTTCCCCATTAACCTGGATTTCGTTTCCAACCAAAGGTTGTCTAAACCAGTTTCAATATATCTATATTTATTAATAAAATTGTTAAACTCATATTAGAAATTAATACTCATATGATAATTTCAATATCACACACTAATATATATGCACAGATAAATGTCCTAAAAGGGGGACATATTACTTAATTTTACTAAATTTCTCTCTTTTTTTTTTTTTTTTATCTTTCCAACTATCACAGGATATTAAATTTGTGTAAGACATGGTTAATTTGTAACCTTCATTTCACCATGTTTGGAAAACAGATTCAAAAATAATTGTGATCACATTGTTTATCATTAGATTCGTTAACCCGACACATTTTGTTATAAATGTTTTGTCTAAAAAACTGAAATTGGCATGGTGTCCCTCCAGCTTATCACCAACCTCTCATCCCAGCCACATTCTTTGAGGACAGCACAAAGGAGGGGGTCATATTTGCGTACATGACACACACAAGTGATAGAACTAAAGGTTCCAGCATTCACAAACATACACAAGTATCGCTCTAAAATTGCTTACATTATTCCCATTTGTACACAACACATGCCTATCATTCTCTCACTTTCTTTTAACGCTTTTTAATACTTCCTTGCTTAAATTTCTGCTTTCTTTATTTTGTTCTGATATCCTTTGCAGCCAATGTATTGTAATTCCATACTTCACATACTGTACCTTCTATGCTCAGACGGGCAGCCATAGTGCTCGTCCCATCTTCCCTCTCTGACAACATATAAAGCATTCTGTTTTAACTCTCATTACTGTTTCTTGACTTTACTAGTTGTAGTGCCTGACCCCAAATTCATCCCACAACTTAACATCAAAATGTCCCTTTCTGTCTAGTGTTAATGTCACTCTTGATCCATCCTGCTCACATAAATAGCTGTTTCTCTAGCTGTATACTCTGCACGATTCTTTGTCCCTGTGGACTTTGGTGGTAACCCAGTTGCCCTTTGTGGATCCCTGTCCACTTTAACCATTAATCTAGGGGCTCAGTATAGGTGGAACCGCACCTTCGGTTCATATATAGCGCTCCTCTTGCGCTGGGCATTTTTGAGGGTCTCTTCCCCTTCATTCCCTTACTTAATTTAATGCCCATAATGACTGGCCAGTCTTCTCTACGTGTGCCTATACCCTCTTGCCTCTAAACTACTTTATCTAGCAGATGTACTACATATACCTGTGAACAGCACTATTCTTCCCTTTCTCTATAACACTCCGATGGACAGTAGACAGTGACAACATAACATATAACCACTAATCAATACAGTTCGATTAAGGGGAGTAAAATAGGTACCCTTTGTCCTGAAAATGCCTTACCAATCAAGGAAGTCTGATAACTCAAATGTAAGCAAAAGGCTTACCTCAGCCGGCTGATTATCAGAAATTCCCGGATCGTCTCAAGCTCCTCGTTTCGGATACTCAGGGTCACCTGATAACCCCACCTGGCTGGCTTCGCCACCTGAAATGGATATTTTGATGATAGGCAACTCCTATCCTCATATTGATTAGTGGTTCCAAATTAATAACTACTGCAGTAGGGAACAGACACAAAAGATACGCTCAGCATCTTTCCAAATAACCGTTCTCCCTTATTATGACGCATGTGAAGGTCTTTATACACATGATTACGTAGGTATCACATTAATATTACAATTGTACGTTTATGGTAACAAGGGGCGTTACATAGGCTGGCTAATTCTAATAAAGACTTGAAAGAATGCAAAACATGTACTGAAAACATTGTTAGTGCCGTGTGCACAGTGAGGGCATCGTGCAATACATATAAAATAGAATACAATTATATACAGAACCTACAAATTTCCATTACAGTACCAACAAAATTGGGCTCGACCACACACTCTGCAATTCTTAAATAATTTCCAGGTCTAACATCTTCTTCGCTTCCTCTGAAACTGCCTTCCTTTTGGGCCTCTGGAATGCGGTAGGGCCGGATAAAACTTTGACTCCTGGTTCCGTGATAATATCATGCTCTATGACACTAGTGAGCCCTGGCAAGTCTGAAAATTTCTCTTTATTTCTCTGCAAGAACTCCTTTGCCTGCTGACTTTGGATTTTAGACAGGCTATTTGCTACTTGGACACTCTCCACCCCAACCCGAGGCTCAAGACTTGCACTAGCCAGGGAGGTCACCAGTTCCCTGTCTGTCCAAGGCTTTAACAAGTTAACATGATATATATGATAGGGTTTCCTCTTACCTGGTTGGTGGACTCTATAATTTACCTCTCCCACTATTTCTACAACTTCAAAGGGGCCTTGCCACTAGGCCAAGAATTTACTTTCCACAGTGGGAATCAACACTGCTACTTGATCCCCCACTTGGAAGTTCCTTATTTTAGCAGCCCTATTATAGACCTGTCGTTGAACCTCCTGGGCTTTTTGCAAATGTTCCTTGACTATTGGCATCACTGTTTGGATCCTCTCCTGCATTTGGGAGACATATTCAAGAACACTCTTAAGCTGAATAGGTTCACTTTGCCACTCCTCTTTAACAAAATCCAGTAGTCCGCGAGGTCTCCGCCCATATATTAACTCAAAGGGTGAAAACCCAGTGGAGGCCTGGGGCACTTCCCAAATAGCAAATAGGAGAGCTGGTAACAGGCAGTCCCAGTCTTTCCCATCCCTTTGTACAACTCTCTTGAGCATAGACTTAAGGGTCTTATTAAAGCATTCTACCAACCCATCCATTTGTGGATAGTAGACCGATATGCACAGCTGTTTAATCTGGAACAGCTTGCACACATCAGCCATAACCTTCGACATAAACAGGGTCCCCTGGTCCATGAGTATTTTCTTGGGAAAAGCAGTCCATGTGAACAACTGGAATAATTCTCGGGCAATAGCCTTAGAGGAGGTATTCCGCAGGAGTAGCGCTTCAGTATATCCGGAGGCATAGTCGAGGATCACCAGTATGTAGGAGTGACCTTGAGCCGACTTTACCAAGGGACCCACTATATCCATGGCTTTCCTCTCAAATGGGACCTCAATTATGGGCAGAGGGACCAAAGGGCTCCGGAAGTGGGTCACCAGAGCGGTCAACTGACAAGTGGGACAATAGGTACAGTATCTCCTTACCTCTGCTTTCAGACCTGGCCAGTAAAACCGGTCGGTGATCCGTGCCTCTGTCTTTTCAACTCCCAGGTGTCCCCCTAAAACATTATCATGAGCCAGTTCCAGGACCTTGCATCTATACTGTTGGGGTACCAATAATTGTTCTACCACATTTTCTCACTTTGGTAACCCGATAAAGCAATTCATTACATATTGCAAAATGTGGCCACCGCTCATTCACACCTGGATCTTGGGGAACCCCATTTCCTACTACAACCTGTTCCCGTGCACGGGCCAAAGTGGGGTCCTTCATCTGGGTAGTTGCAAAAGTCCCCTGGGGAACACCCAAATCTGGCAGGGCAGGGGTAGAAGTCACTTTCTCATCCTCTTCCCCCAGCATTATCTGAAGTGGAGAAGGTCCCCCCTCCTCAGTATTCAGGTAGATCTGTGAACCACACATCTTGACATCCTTAACAGGATCAGCACTACTTTCATCATCATTAACTAAATCGTTAGCATGTTCATCAACTGGGTCCACATTAAGAATTTTCAGGGTTATTCCTCCCAACAGCAGGAGCAGAGGGACTAGTTTATCCCCAGTCTACAGATCGTTCAGCTAGTTCTCCTTGTCCTCACAGTTTTGCAAATAATGGACAGTCTCATCCTATGATAACATCATGTATCAAGTTCTTTACCACCCTCTTGAGTACCAGTGCCACATGCTGTGGAGATGGACACAAGGTCAAGATGTGTTGTACATGTGTTGTACAAGAACCCCACATTCCATGGGCTCCTCTTGTAGTGAGCAGTGGGCCCTGGTATGGCCCCAGGAATGACATCGCCAACATTGCACATACCCTCCTCTCCGAACAGGAACAGATCGCTGAGGAGGTATCAGGAGTGACTCTTGACCTTCCAGGATGTTAATTCTAGGGCTCTGGGGGACGTCCTTTCGAAGGGTGGCAGTCGATCAAATGGGTCGTGGCAGACTGGGCCCTTGGCGCTTGGTAGGGCCAAGCAGATCCTCCACCACTGTATATCTTTCTACCATCTCGACTAGGAGGTTCACTGTTTTGGGGTCTCCATGGCTGATCCACCATTGAAGGTTGTCTGGCAGTGACCTTAGGTATCTGTCCAGCGCGACCCACTCCACGATTTTGGTGCCAGACAACACTTTGGGCTGCAGCCATTTTTTTACCAGTTGCACCAGGTCATGCATTTGAGACTGTGGTGGACCATCTGGATGATACTTCACCCCCAAATGAGCCAGTATTTCTGCCTTTCATTTTTGATAGTCTTTAGCGTCATCTGGTGGCAGGTCAAAGTAGGCTTTTTGAGGATCTCCAGTGAGAAAAAGGGCAATTAGGCTGGCCCACTGGTCCTGGGGCCACCCTTCTCTCTCTGCTGTCCTCTCAAATGTAGCAAGAAATGCCTCTACATCCTCACCCAGGGACAACTTCTGCAAAAAATGACTTGCCCTCATGGTCACCTGGTAGCCAGGGGCAACAGCCGCTTGCTCACGACCCTAAGAAAGCTGCTGCACTACTTATTTTAAGGCAGTCACCTGAGTCTGCATAACCCCTTGCTGGGTTGCTTGCTGGGCTTCCAACTGGGCCACCAACAGGCGAGTATTTTCTTGGTGTACCTCCAGCTGGGTTGCCAAGCGCTGATTAGCTTCCTTATGGAGGGTCTGCACTTGCATATTAGCCAGGGATAGCTGTTTAATTAGTTCCTCCATTGCTTCAGCTTTCAGGGTTTGGGCAGCTTTAACCCATGACATAAATCCACTGTACTGTACCTTTAAATGTCAGTTTAAGTTCAAATGCAAAAACAGAAAAAAATAACTGCCTGTTACTCTGTCCTGCCTACATTCGAGCACCACTTGTAAAGTTCAGGGAAGCAGCTAGATTGCAGGACACATGCTTTTCACTCAAAAGGAGGTTTATTGAACTTAAATAGCTTTACAGCAGTAAAAACAAAAGAGAGAGATTTCAGTCTCACCGACTTGCAAAGTCCAGAACGACTATCGCAGTTAAACAAGCCTTGGTTTCTGTTGCAGGTAGCTTCCCTGCCAGGAGGCTTCCAGGCAGGACACTGCTGTTCACTTTTGTAGCTGCACACAAAACCACCATCCACCTTTTCATCTACACTCCTCCACACCCATCTACAATGTCCTGTCTGGTTTTAAACCCACTTCCTCTGACAGGTGAGTTAACCCTTTTTGTTCCCATAAAGAGACCACAGTCCAAACAGAGGGGATATATAGCGTCCTTCCAGGACCCAGCCACGGCATCCTATACAGAGAATAATTAATGATTTATAGCTTACTGTTCTTTTTTTTTTTTTTTGTCATAAAGGCCCCCAAATTGCCCTGCTTCTTGAAGTCCCCCAAAGGTTGCTGACTTGCTAGTGAAGAAGTGGAGGCTACTGATTTTGAATTATGTCTTATATGTCTTATTGTACTTTATATTTCACCTGAGGGACCTGAATTCACACCACTGCCTCCATTAGATGGTTGTGTAGTGATAGTATCACCAAAATTAGGTAGAGTAGAAATAAATGGTTGAAATTGTGGTAAAGATGCTCCACCCAAATTGGAGAAACCACCCTTGTCCGTGTTCTGTGTCTTTGTACGTGTATTACCCATGCCTCGACCACCAAACTTGTTTAAGTTATTTTTTTATATGTTCTGGGATTCCTGAAGTGGCTGTATCAATCTTGTAAACCAGGCAATATTTAATACACTGATAGAAAGTCCTTTAACCACTTGAGATCCGCGCTATAGCCAAATGACGGCTACAGCGCGGATCTCCTTTTCCGGGACTACGTCTATTGACGTCGTCCCGTGCACGAGCGGCCTGCGCGCCCCCTGAGGGGCGTGCGCGGCGCGCTCTGTGATCGGCGAGTCCATGAGACTCGCCTGATCACCGATCCGTGCAAGGGGTCGATCCCGACCCCTTATCACGTGATCAGCTGTCAGCCAATGACAGCTGATCATGTGATATAACAGAGCCGGTAATTGCCTATTATTCCTCGTCGCGCTGTCAGCGTGAGGAGAAAAAAAAAAGCCGATCACCGGCGGCCGTGATCGGGACATCAGTCCCGATCACGGCCAGCCCTGCTAGTGCCCCCTGCCAGTGCCCCCCTGCCCCCTGCAGTGCCACATGTCTAAAAAGTAAGTGCCCCCCGTCAGTGCCACCCAGCAGTGCCCATAGTGCCACCCAGCAGTGCCCACGGTGCCACCCAGCAGTGCCCACAGTGCCACCCAGCAGTGCCACCCAGCAGTGCCCACAATCTGCCTCAAAGGTGCTGCACCCCAGTGCCACTTATCCGTGCCCATCAGTGTCATCTACCAGTGCCCAGCAGTGCCGCCCATCAGTGCCCAGCAGTGCCACCTATCAGAGCCACCTATCGGTGCCACCTATCAGTGCCCATCAGTCCCATCTATCAGTGGTACCTATCAGTGCCCATCCGTGCCACCCCTCCGTGCCACCCATCCGTGCCACCCATCTGTGCCCATCTTTGCCCATCTTTGCCCATCAGTGCCGCCTTATCTGTGCCCATCGGTGCCGCCTTATCTATGCCTATTAGTGATGCCTTAACTATGCCTATCAGTGCCCACCAGTGCAGCCTATCAGTGCCCACCAATGCAGCCTGTCAGTGCCCACCAATGCAGCCCATCAGTGCCCACCAGTGCAGCCTGTCAGTGCCCACCAATGCAGCCTGTCAGTGCCCACCAATGCAGCCCATCAGTGCCCACCAGTGCAGCCTATCAGTGCCGCCTAATCAGCACACTTTAATGAAGGAGAAAAATTACCCGTTTGCAAAATTTTATAACAAACTATTAAACATGATTTATTTTTATTTTTTTGCATCTTTTTTTGTTTGTTTAGCAAAAAATAAAACTCAGAGCTGTAACTAAATACCACCAAAAGAAAGCTCTATTTGTGGGAAAAAAAATGATAAAAATTTCATTTGGGTACAGTGTTGTTTGACCGCGCAATTGTCATTCAAAGTGCATCAGCGCTGAAAGCTGAAAATTGGTCTGGGACTGAGGGGGGTTTAAGTGCCCAGTAAGCAAGTGGTTAAAATACTGCGGCAGCGCTTTTTCTTATCCACCTTCAAATGTAGCTATAAGTTTTCTTAAATGGTCTATGAAAAAAATGCATATAGCCAGGGCCAGATTAAGAACATCATGGGACTGGTGCTGAGGATTTTGGTGGGGCCTTTTATAAACAATAAATAAATAAAAATGCAAACTATTTTTTTGTTATAGCAAATTAAATTAGAGAGAGAGGGAGGATGTGAGAGAGAAAAAGAGAGAGAGAGAGAAAAAGGGGATGAAAGATGTGTGAGGGGTAAGGGAGGGAGGATGAGAGATAAAGGGGGGGATGGGAGAGAGAGGATGCACATGAGCATGTGTGGGAATGACATCAACGCAGCCTGGCCAAGGCAAGTGACGGAAGGCACAGAACCCAGAAGGAAGTCCGGGTGAAGTTGGAAGTGCCCGGGCCCCGCCGGATTGATCACAGCACAGCACTGGAGGGCTCAGTCTGACAGGTAAGTGTACCCTAATGTGCTAATATGCTGGGCATACTTGTACTTTATGGCATAACCTACCCCAGGGCCTCTAAAAAGTAGTAATGTTAGAAAAGTTTACTACCACTTTAATATCACAGGAGCCTCTCCTACTGACCCTGTGGCCCTTGGGCAGTGCCTAAGTGCATAGTTGTCAACATTTCAAAAATATTTTCAGGGACACTTTTTTTACAAGTGCTATATTTGGAGTAGCTGACATCCCCCGTGTTCCTCTATACATCACAATAGTAATTACAAAATTAAATAAGTACTAATAATGGGGCAGAACAAATATGAGGACTGTGAGATTTCCTTTAGTTGAACTAACAAAAGTGCCCATTCTAGAGCTGGTAACATTGAGGATATTCAGTATAATTTTAAAGAACAGTTTTTGTGGGTAAGAGGCATAGGGGGGGAGTATGGATGGTATAAAAGTGGGAAGTATGTGCAGGTGAGGTAGAGGAATGTGAAGGGTAAGACAGTGGGCACTATGTACATGAGAGGAGTGTAGAGGGTATGACATTGGGCACTATGTATAAGAGAAGAGTGTGGAGGGTATGACAGTGAGCAATATGTACAGAAGAGAAGTGTGGAGAGTAGGACAGTAAGCAGTAATTACAGGAGAGGAGTGTAGAGGAAGGGTATGACGTGGGCACTATGTACAGGAGAGGAGTATGGAGGGTATGACCGTGAGTATTATGTACAGGAGAGGAGTGTTGAGGGTATTACAGTGGGCACTATGTATAGGAATGAAGTGTGGAGGGTATGACAGTGGGCACTATGTATAGGAGAGAAGTGTGGAGGGTATGACAGTGGGCACTATGTATAGGAGAGGAGTATGGGGGGGTATGACAGTGGGCACTATGTATAGGAGAGAAGTGTGGAGGGTATGACAGTGGGCACTATGTATAGGAGAGGAGGATGAAGTAATCTGGGAAGGAAAAATGTAAAGGTTTGTGGAAGGATGTTTAGGGACTGCGTAGTGGTTAAGCGGGCCATACATGGGTTGAAATTACACCAATTAAGCAGAGACCAGCCATAGTCGATCTATGTATGGGCTAGCTGGTTTTACACAAGTTAACCTATTAACCGACTTGAGTACAACCAGCCTGTCAGGTTTTCCCCAAAACAATCAGTGCTGCCACCTATAGTTAGCAACACTGATCATTGTATTCACTGGCAGAACACAATAACACTGCGGGAGTGATTGCCCCATTCACAGGTCAGCAGGTGAGAGGGTGTGTGGGGACAGTCTGGGGAGAGATACTAACCAGTGCCTACCCAGGGACTGACTAGTATCAGAGCCAGATACACACAGGTTACATACGCCACAATCGTTAGAGCGATAGCAATAATTCTAGCACTAGACCTCCTCTGTAACTCTAAACATGTAATCTGTAAAAAAATGTAAAGCATCGCATAGTACACAACAAGAAATTGTACTAACTTTAGTGTTATTTTTTATGAATGAAACAGTTTCTTTTCAAAAAAAAGTTTGAAAAATTGCTGCGCAAATATCCTGTAACATAAAAAGTTGCAAAGACCACCATTTTATTCCATAGGGTCTCTGCTAAAACAATATATAATGTTTGGGGGTTCTGAGTAGTTTTCTAGCATAAAAAAATGATGATTTTTACATGTAGGAGAGAAGTCTCAGAATGGGCCTGGGTGGCAAGGGGTTAATTATCATAAGTAATATACAAATAATTATTGTAAGCACTGTGAGTTCATCCTCTCAGTCTGCTGCAGAGTGTTCCAGCTTGTATTTAAACTGGCCGCTCTGTATGTAGCTTCTGACAGGCTGTGCAAGGAGCCGAGTATCTCCGGAACCATAGATGATAGCAGCCCCATATTTTAACCAGTGCTGGGGTGGGTCTTTAGCTACATACCCCCCAAATGTGGAGTCACTGTGACTCCTGATCGCTGAGCTACAATCCTCTAAGTCGCTCTTTTTTTTTTTTTTTTTTTTTTTTGATTATTTTTTTTTTTTTTTGGACAAATGGGCCTATCTTGAGAAAGGGGCCTGGAGCTGCAGCTCCAATAGCCCCTATGTTAATCCGGCCCTGCATATAGCGGTAGGAAAAAAAGTCTTTGTTGTGCTGAAAACCTTCCACCCAAAGTTCACCACGTGTGGTAGATTCTCCCCTTTGGGGTTGCACTCACCAGACAATACATAATGTCAAGCTTTGAGAAAATGGATTTTCCACTTTTCACCTGTTCCGCTCCAACCATCCACCCGATGTCAGTATAATGTTTTCAAGGGCTCCAAATTAACATATGAAAAAATAGAATGTCCCCATAGTGTAAACCCATTTTACAATTTATTAAAATTCAATAGCTCCCCTAGTACAGAATATGCATACCAGAAACATAAAATGATAAAATTAAGCATATAATAAAGTGCACTGTGCCTGTGTTTGAAGATTCGGCCACCGAAAAAACTCGGAGCGTTTACAGCGGATGGCCACCTGAATGACTTTCTGCTGGCTGGAACGCAGTCGTTGAGGCGCACACGTCGCTTCCGGTAGGTCACGAGCTTAACGCGTTTCGACATATCCTGACTTCGTCACAAGGGCGTGACCTACCCACTGGAAAACAGCCTTTTATGTAAATCCCGTGGCTTCACAACCAATCGAGATCACACTATCAATGACACGGGGCAAGGGACCAATAATAACTACTGAACCCCGAACACCACATATGTCATGGACAGATCTGCTGATCTTTAATTGCTGCTTAGCATGTAAAGTTTAAACACTTAATATGATGTGTGGACCAAACTTAATTGTAACCATACGCCACATAAAATTAAAAACATATCATAAGTATATTGTGTATATAACGTGAAAATTGTAAAAATAGTGGGAAAATTTGAAAACAGTAAGTTAGTTGAGAATCACGAGAGATGGTCCATACAGGGAGATGAGCGTTCTTTGATTTGAAAATATAATAATTGATAAGTTTCTCCTGCGTGCTTTAATAAGCAACTACACCGCCCCCCTCTTTGAGGCTATGTACACATGATAGAACCTACTGATCGCATATTTTATGCAAATAAAATACTATAAGCTATAATTGCAAAAATCGAACGATCATTGTACCATGTATGGCCATCCTCTAATGCGAGATCCATAAAATATTTAAAATAAATGGATATAAATAGATATACATATCTCATATTTAAAATACACCTATGTGACATCTTTGCAGGTGAGAATATGGAAAACATAGGTAGTTGTACAGGTACAGGTACAGGTAGTTGTATTTCAAGCAGGGATTCTCATCTCATACTGTCCCTGTTCACAACTAAGATATTATGGCCTGATCATAGATAGCCCTCAACCAGGCATCTCAACATATCTCACCCTCCTACTTATTTGTAAAATTCCATGTATTTTTGTTTCAAAGTTTCACCTGAAATATGTAAAAACTTTCTATCCGAAAATTTTAATATAAAATTCATGAGTAAACTAAAAATAAAGAATTAAATATTAAATATTAAATACAGCAGCATAAGTGAAGAAATACCCCCCCATGTTAAAAAAGTTAATAATAATGATTGTTCAGGCCCAATTTTTATAGCGAAGTGTCCCTGATAAAGCAGTTGATATCTAATTCTATGTTCAAGCCCCTGGGCGCAAGGACATCTACCAAATAGATCCACTGTGTTTCGCGTTTTGATAATTCCTGGACCATATTGATCCCTCTCCAGTGTGGTTGGATTTGTTCAACACCCCAAAATTCCAAACCTGTTGTGTCCATGTCATGCTTTAATTTAAAATGCAACGTGACGTTAGGGTCCTTAAATCCAATCTTCATGTTGTGGATATGCTCGGCAATTCTTACATGTAACATTCTTTTAGTACATCCAATGTAGATGAGCCCACATGGGCACCTTAATGCATAGACCACATGGGTACTGTTGCATGTGATGAATTGATTGATTGTAAAGACTTGATTATTCACCGGCGAGGTAAAGTCTGGTCTAGACACTTCTCTGCAAGCTTTGCACTTCCTACAAGCAAAAAACCATTCTTATCCCAGAAGGTCGGTGGGCGCTTTGGTGGGTTCACCTCTTTTTTTATTATTTTATCACCAAAACTCATGGCTTTCCTATAAATGAATTGTGGTTTTGCTGGTAGTTCCATATTTAATTTTTTGTCAAGTAATAGAACATGCCAATGCTGCTTGTAGATGGCTTCCACTTCCCTGTATTGGGCATGAAAGCCCGAGATAAAACCCCATTCTTTATCCTGAGTACTTCTGCCCGCTTCGTTTGAAGAAACAATCGCTGAACATTCTTCTAGGTATGATGATCTTGGAATATCTCCAACCTCTTCAATCACTTTCTCCAGAATAACAGGATTGTATCCATGGGCCACAAACCTCTCTGCCAATATGTTAGCCTGTGTGTTGAAATTTTCATATTCAGAACAATTTCTCTGGACTCTCATTATCTGGCCCTTGGGTATATTTTTCAACCACTGTGGGTGGTGCCCACTTGATATTGGCAAGTAACTATTTCTGTCCATTTTCTTAAAGAATACCTTTGTTTCCAATTTGTTATTCTTTTTATAAATATTGACATCAAGGAAATTGATTTCTTCCTCATGCCTTTCAGAGGTAAGTCTAATATTATGATCATTCATATTAAAGCGCTGTAAAAATTCCTTCAAACCTTTCTTCTTGCCAGCCCAAATAAAGAAGAGATCATCTATAAATCCTTTATAAAAAATTAACTCAGGAGTAGGGATGAGCCGAACACCCCCCGGTTCGGTTCGCACCAGAACTTTCGAACGGACCCCACGTTCGTTACGAACGTTAGAACCCCATTGAAGTCTATGGGACTCGAACGTTCGAAATGGAAAGTGCTAATTTTTTTTTTTTTTAAATAAAATTTTATTGAAAAAGGCATAGAACAAATTGTACATAATACAAAGGCGAAAATTTTCTCATTGAAATAGAAAGATCGAGTGAAAACAATCATACAGCTTAGGGTTTGGTAGTAACTAAACAGTGTGTACATAGCTTAAGGGAAGACTAACCATTCTCCCCGAAGAAGGGAGAAGGGGAAGCTTCAACTGGATGGATCTGGAGGTCAGAAGGTAACCTGGTGTGTTTTATAAAAGCGAATTACAGGATAAAATAAAGTATATACTGAATATGAAATAAAATAAATATGAAATAAAATAACCGTGGGGGGGGGAGCGGGAGGGGGGGGGATTGGTCAGTAGCAGGTGCAGTTCATTGCATAGTGGGGGGGGGGGGAGAGGTGCTGCACAGAGCCCGGCTGTCCATGGAAGGTGAAGAGTCCCCGTGTGGGGGGAGAGAGAGTCAGGAGCACAGAGACCCGCTTGGTACGGTTTCAGGTTGCAGCGATTATCGCCGTTGGCGCGTGTCCCTTATGGATGAAGGAGTGGTCCTCCAGGTGGGCTCGTTCCTGTGGGGTGAGTTTAGATGCCATATAGAAGCCCCATCTGTTGTGAAAACGTAGTTTGGCTTTGGCGTTGAGAAAGCTAGTATTCAATTTGTCCCGGAAGAGGAGATGCACAAGTTCTCTGTCTACTTGTGGAACAGAGGGTTTAGTCGTGGTTGTCCAGTTGGCTAGGATGGTTCTCCTAGCGAGTAACAAGCAGAGCAAGGCCCACTCCTTGCCCAGAGGTGTGGGTGTAGCCGACCAGGGGAGCAGTTTGGGGTCCCAATACCCAAAGATAAGTAGTAGCGGGTCCTTGGGGAGTTTCAGGAGCTTTATCTTGAAAATAAAAGCCAAAATTCCATCCCAGAATGAGGAGATGACCAGGCAAGACCAATAGCGGTGGGTAAGGGAGGGTCTTGGATGCTGGCATAAAGGGCACAAAGAAGCAGCAGATTGACACGAAGGTGAGGAATGTAGAAAAGGTATGTGTGCTCGATGTACAATTTTTAGTTGGGTTTCCCTCCAAGTTTCATTTGGTACCAAATTATAGACTGTTTGGAGTCCGTGTAGGATCTTATCCACAATATCGGTACTTGGGAAATCTTTGGCCCAGTTAGAGACCGAGGAAGATTCCAGAGAGGGTGTAGCATTCAGTAGTAGAGGTTTGTAAATATCAGAGATGCCATAAGAGTCTTTGTGGAGAAGTACTTCGATGAAAGAGGATTGGAATCTTGCATGTTCCGCTCTGCAAGTTTTCTGCAAGAAGCTGAGGCATTGGCCATGGTGAAAGGCGGAGGAATCCGGTAAGGAGAACTTGACAGCTAGCCGGTGAAAGGGAAGTGCTCGACCAGAGTCCGGGTCACATAAGGAGAAGAAGGTGTCGAGGCCCTGTTGACGCCATGTTTCATAGGGTTGGCGGTCCAACCCCGGGGTAAAGTGCGGGTTGCCTTGTATCGGGAGATGTCTAGAAATGAAGGGGGACAGCTTAAGGCTCTTCCGTGTTTCTCTCCAGGCAATAGCCGTGTCTCTCAGTAAAAGGTTGTGTTGCAATGACGGATCTAATTGTTTCCATTTGCAATGGAGAAGAGCAGCTAGGGAGTAAGGATGGGTCATTGCAGCTTCCAGTGGGTAATTAGAGCAGCGGGATTTTTGGGATATCCAGTCTAGACCTACCCTCAAAAGACATGCTAGGTTATACATTCTAAGATTGGGAAGGCTAATACCCCCTTCGCTCCTGGGAAGGTGAAGTTTAGAGAAGGCTATGCGGGGTCTCTTGCCTCGCCACAGGAATTTAGAGATTGCTGAGTTTAAAAGTTTTGTATCCTTATGTCTAAGGAGTAAGGGTATCGTGTGAAGGGGATACAGGAGGCGTGCAAAGCTGACCATTTTTACCAGGTGACACCTTCCCAAGAGCGAAAGAGGCAGATCCATCCAGTTGTCTAATTCCTGTATAAGTTTGGCAAAGAGGGGGGGGTAGTTCAGGTGGTAGAGAGATGAGGGGAGCCTCCCTATCTTAATGCCCAAGTACGTGATATGTGTTCTGGCTACTTTGAAAATGGAGTGGTTTGCCCATGTCGGGGGTGGAAGGGATCCCAGGGGGAGTATTTCGCTCTTGGAGTAATTAATACGCAGTCCCGAGCACTGTCTGAAACGGTCAAATAAGAATTTAATCGTGGACATGTCTGTTGAAGGGTTGGCGGAGAATATCAAGACATCGTCAGCAAAGAGGGAGGTTCTTAATTCGTGCGACCCGATTTCGATCCCGTGTAGCGGAGCTTTATATGTCAGGTATCTGGATAGTGGCTCCAAGGCCAGATTAAAGAGGAGTGGGGACAGGGGGCAACCTTGTCTGGTTCCCTTATGTAGCCGGAACTCATCCGAGAGGAGGCCAGCGGTCACCAGTCTGGCTGCAGGGGATGTGTACATGGAGCTGATCAGGTGTAGAAATGGTCCGGTGAAGCCCATATCTCCCAGTACCATGGATAGCCATTCAAAGTTGACATTGTCAAAAGCCTTTTCGGCATCTAGGGTGATAATGGCTAGATCGCTGGTAGGGTGACATCTGGCATGTTCTAGTGACATCATCACCTTCCTGATATTGATAGTTGCCGTTCTGCCCTTGACAAAACCTGACTGTGCGGAGTGGATCAGGGAGGGGATGATGTCAGCCAGTCTATTAGCTATTATTTTGGAGAGAATTTTGACGTCAAGGTTTAGAAGCGAGATGGGTCTATATGACCCAGGCTCTTGTGGGTCTTTACCCTTTTTTTCTAACAACTTAATAATTGCTTGGTTACCGGACGGGAGATAGGGGCCACCAGACCACATATGTTGGTAGACATCGGCCAGGGTCGGGGTTAGAAGTGCGTTTAAAGATTTATAAAACTCGCCTGATAGGCCATCCGGGCCTGGGGCTTTGGAGGAAGCTAGTTTACGAATCGTATCGGATATCTCCGAGGGGGAAATGGGGGCGTTTAACGAATCGAGTTGAGCGGGAGATACTCGGGTCAATTGTACTTCGTCGAGGAAGTCGCGAGCAGTGGGTCGGTCAATAGGGTCCGCCGCATATAGGGAGGAATAAAAGCGGAGCATCGCCGCATTGATGCTCTTCGGAGTGGTCGCGACCGTGCCATCGGGGTCGCGTAGCGACGATATGACCGTGGGGCGATAGGTTCCCTTGCATAGTCTGGCAAGAAGCTTGCCAGCCTTGTTGCCAAATTCGAGTGGCGTCGAAGTGGGCATGTTTAGTGTTTTCCAAGGTTTCGGCCCAAGTGTCAAATGACTGCTTGGCTGTATGCCAGGCCTCGCGATTTTCGGGGGAGTTTAAGGCATAGAGTGCTCGCTGGGCCTGATGTAATCTGGAACTGGAGGCTTTGTATTGAGACTGGGCGTGTTTCTTGAATGAGGAGGCATAAGAGATAATGCGTCCCCTAAGGAACGCCTTACCTGCGTCCCAAAACAGGTGTGGGTTGTCAGCATGTATTGCGTTCGTCTGTGAATATGATGCCCATTCTTTCGTCATGAAAGCTTGAAAATCTGCGTTGTGCTGCAAATAGGAGGGGAAACGCCAAATTTTGGGATTGAGGTGTATGTCGGGGGTCTCTAGAGTCACTGATATCGGAGCATGATCTGATATGGCTATATCATGGATTTCCGCTGTCGGAAGGAAGGGGATTAAGTCATTAGAACTAAAAAAATAGTCAATCCTTGAAAAGACATTGTGGGGATAAGAGTAAAAGGAAAATTCTCGGTCGGTCGGGTGGTGTAGTCGCCAAATGTCATGTAGGTGAAGGGATTCCATAGTCATTGCCAGGCTCGTGGGAATAGTAACAGTCGAACAGAGTATGGGGCGCAATGATGAGGATTTGTCATCTACCGGGTGGGTAACGGAATTGAAGTCGCCCCCCACCAGATGCGGGAGGTGGGGGAAGCGCAGGAGCCAGCTACTCAATGCGCTGAAAAAAGGTTTTGTGGGGCTATTGGGGGCATAGACGTTCGTAATAGCAAGTTCCTTGGTCCCTATGAGGGCCCTGATCGTGAGGAGTCTGCCCTGTTGGTCTGTGTCCGTAGATAGGATCTTACAAGGAAGATTCTTATTAATAAGAATAAGAACCCCTGCTTTCCGGCCCACGGCCTCAGAACCTACCACCTCACCCACCCAGAGCTTCCGCATCCGAACAAAGTCGGATGAGGAGAGATGGGTTTCTTGTAGCAACGCTACGTCTGTTTTGAGTCTCTTGAGGTGTCGCAGTATCTTCATACGTTTGTTGGGGGAACGAAGCCCTTTAACGTTCCACGAGACTACTTGTAGCATGGTGGAGCGTTAAAAGCGGTAACAGTGCGGATTAGTAGTACCATGTAGTAGGGAGGACCCGGGGCATGTAGTAGCAGGAGCTTTGCTCCAGATAGGGCTAGGGCAGCCCCTGATAAGGTAGCAGCAAGGGAGAGTAATTTGAGGAAAAGTGCAGCTGTGGGAATAAGTAGAAGGAAGGGGCGGGGAAGGGAGCGGCAAATGTGCCAAGCATAGTAACAAAGAAAGTAAGAACAACTCACTGTGAACTTCACTTTTTTCCGCATGGGGGTCACTGTGTAGACCAGCTCCCAGAACCAGGCCTCCGAACTGACATAGAAATGGCTGCCCTAAAAAGAAGTAGCACGGCATGCCGTCAACCCAGGCAAGGATCAGAACGAAGTGAGATGGTCTGCACAGAAGAATCCACAGGGGGAACAAGTGGGTATAACCTGAGAGAAAATAAAAACACAAACATTGAGGAAAACAGTTATAATAGGACAATAAAAGAACAACCAGATGCCGAAGGCATATGGGGCACGGTAAAATACATAAGTTCAGTCAATGTAGCGTACGAGGCCAGTCACGGCCCTGGTCAAATATTACCTGAGGAGCGCATGTATAGCGCAAGTGGCCCAGGAGGGGATTGATTCATGTAGAAGCCACTTCTACCATGAGAAAACGGGTGGTAGGTGAAGCTTCGTCCCTAAAAGGGAGGGAAGACAAAAAGGTAACAAGGTCCTGGGGTTCATCAACGTGGGTTGAGAGCGTGAGGAGCTGGACCTGAGGCCCTGAAGCGCTTGGGGGAATCCTTCCGTGGGCTCCTCTGGTCAAGGGCTCTATTGACTGGGGCCGCTTTGGGAGCCGGGCTGAGTGGAGGGCCCGAGCGTAGCGATTTCAGAAAACGTGATGCATCGTCCGGGTCTTGAAAAGAGAGCTGTTCTCCGTTGGGTGCTTTGATCCGTAAGATTGCCGGAAATGCCAGAGTGAATTTCATCTGCCGTTGAAATAGTTCCGTACAGATATGTTGAAAGGCCTTCCGTTTCTTGGAAACATCCACTGAATAGTCAGCAAAGATCAGAATTTTGACCCCGTCGATCTGAAGTGATCTGGACTGACGATACTGCTGCAGAATGGAGGCTTTGTCTGAATAATTCAGGTATTTGGCAATGATCGGACGCGGGGACTTGCGATCAGAGTTGGGCGCCCCCACACGATGTGCTCGTTCCACGACGAAGGGTCCCCCCAGGCCCAGAGCCTCCGGGATGCGGCTTGCACACAGGTCTGATAGGGCGGATTGGTGAAGCGACTCGGGGATACCTACAAAACGCAGGTTGCTCCTCCTGGACCTGTTCTCGAGGTCATCGAGCTTTTCCAAGATATATTTGTTAGTTCTGTCCTGAGCTTGTTCCAAGGACTGCGTTTGGTATAATTCTTCCTCTAAAGTGGAGATGCGATTTTCAGCCTCATTGAGTCTGGATGCATGTTCCCCGAGTTGGGCTTGAAATTTATGCATGCCTTGGGTGACAGCTTTCTCAACAGAGGCAGCTATCATGGGGGAGAGGAGAGCAGCAACAGCTTGTGCCAGAAGCTCTGTCTGTGGATCCTGCAGCGGTGGAGATGGCAGATGATGCAGCATGGTCGCAGGCGCCACAGGCCCAGGTACATGTGTGGAGGTTGGAGATTGTAGGGAAGAGGGTGCCTTGGAGGTTGTTTGGCCTTGTGCTGGGTCTCCTACCTCCATGGCTGGCGCTGGCTCCTCCGGGTAGGCCGCGCAGGCCGGAGCGGTGACCGGAGCGGTGTAGGCCGAAGCCGGGGCCTCGATTTGCGGCGCGGCCTGCCGTGCGGTGGCGGCCGCGTACGAACGCGGCCTGGTTTTTTCCACGAACCGGTCCATCCTGGAGCTGGTAGCGTGGGGAAGTTAGCTGGCCGGTGGATCGGGCGAAATCGCCGGATTTGGAGCAGATTTAGAGGCCGGTCTGCGGGAGCTGTGAGAGGGGACAGCTACTCCATGCGGCGCCGGAACCGGAAGTCAAAGTGCTAATTTTAATGGCTAATATGCAAGATACTGTCCTAAAAAGGGTTTGGGGACCTGGCTCATGCCCCAGGGGACATGGGTCAATGCCTAAAATGTTTTTAAAAATGGCCGTTTTGGCGGGAGCACTGATTTTACTGACGATTAAAGTGAAAAAAAAGTGAAATATTCCTTTAAATATGGTGCTTGGGGGGTGTCTGTGGTATGCCTGTGAAGTGCCACGTGTTTCTCGTGTTTAGAACAGTCCCTGCACAAAATGACATTAAACGGAAATAACACCATTTAAAACTGCTTGCGGTTTTAATGTTATATCTGGTTCCTGCAATATGGTTGAAAATCATTTAGAAAAATGGCATGGGTAGCCCTCCCTGCCCATTACCAGCCTATTTGGGTCTTGTACGCATATTAAGGGGAACCCTGTACCCATATTAAAAAAAGGAAATGCGTGTGGCCCCCAGGCCCCCCCTCAGAACAGCAGTATACAGGCGGTGCAAAAAAGACAGGGACTGTGTAGGTTTGTTGTGTTAAGTTGAATCTGTTTGTAATTTTCAACTGGTATATTTTGAAAGTGTAGCTCCAGTCAAAAAAACTATTTTTTTATTTTTATTTTTTTTCAAATATTTTTATTGAGTTTATACAATCAGACATTCAATCATGAAACAAAAAAAAAAAATTAAGAAAAATTATATAAACATTGCAAAATGATCTTGATAAAAGAAAAAAAAAAATCCAATATATAGATTATATTTAATGTCTAAGAACCGTATGCTATCACCATAATGTGACCATAAGAGTCACCATAAAGGGGGAAAACATTGGGATAGGGGGATAGGAAGGAAAAAAAAAAGGGAAAGAAAATCCCCTAACTCTTAATGAAGAAATATATAATCTGTAATTTCAAGAAAGACTACCATCAAAGTAATCTAGCCTGTCACTCATTAGTTAAGTTACAAGCAAAAATTGTAAGCACAGGAGGAAAATATTTTTGCTACCTTTGGGTAAATATTAAATATTTTCTGAAGTGAATCAAGAATAATATACACTTATATTGAGTTTGTAATAACGGAAGCCAGCTTCCTGAATGTCCCAGAATAATAAGGTCTAATGTCAATCTGAAGTGCATATAATGGTTACCTGATCAGATCTTTAAAAGTGTCAGTTGACGAGAAACATATCCAGCTTGACCATGTTTTAGTGTATTTGGAAGGAGTATCTTTGGATTGGTGAATGAGATTTTCCATTTCTGCGATTTTTTGGGATTCGAAGAAACCAATCTTTTATGGTAGGTGGGTCAGGAGAGCGCCATTTACATGGTATGCACATGTTTGCTGCTGAAATTAAGTACATGGGCAGAGATCTCATATAATTGCTGGAATGCTTAGTGGAGTGATGTAGCATAAATTGAGCAGGTGTGTATTCCAGTTTGAATGTAGTAATACGATAGATAAATTTATGTACATCATTCCAGAAAGGTTGTATTTTGTGACAAGACCACCAAATATGAAGGAGAGAACCAGGTTCTGTACCACATCTCCAGCATAATGGGGAAACTGTTGGGAATATACAATTTAGTTTTACTGGTGTATTATACCATCTCGATATAATTTTATAAGCATTTTCCTGTGCCGATACATTCAGAGAGCCCTTGTGTGCGATTTTATGAATCGTTTCCCAATCTGTGCTTGTGATATTTTGGGATAAATCTCTACACCATTGGGCAGCTCTACCATCTATCGTGGACTCCAAGTCGGAGAAAAGTAACGTATATGAAAAAGAGATTAGATGTTTTTGTGGTTCTTTTTTAAGACACATCTTTTCGAAAGGTGTAAGAACTCGGGCCCAATCGGGACATTTAGATGCTATATCTAGGAATTGTTTAACTTGTAAATATGTCTCCTGAGGAAAAGACTGAGGATGTATAGAAGCTTGTAATTTGGAATAGGTGATCATTTTATCTCCTTCAAAGAAAAGCATGGATCTGACCATTGACTGTGGCCAGATATCGTTTAAAAATGTAGAACACCTCCTCTCAGTCAGCGGGAGGGAGAAAAAAAGATGGCACAGATCCTCTCACAGCTGCTGTACCAGCAACAGCCTCCTCAGGGAGAGTGCAATACACTGACAGGCCTGATGCTGCTCTAGAAGAATCACCTCAGAAAACACATCTGGAATCTCCTCATGAGGAAGATTACCTCAGCCCTACATGTCGCAGCCCGGCTAAAACTCGTATCAAACTGGATTTCACAGGCCAGGAGGTAAGCTATAAAATACCTCATATTAGTCAAGATAACACAGTCATAACTCCTATAGCTTCACCTATAGCCGCATTCCCCACTAATAACCAGCCTATTCTGGACACCCAATTAAAAGAAATGCTATTAACTTTACATACTTCGCTTCATACGGATATTTTACAACTCACAAATCAATTCTCCAAAGCAGTGAACTCCTTAGGTGAAAGAGTACACACTATTGAGAACTCTATGGGAGACATGACCAATACTATTAATGATTTAATAGATGCTCATGAAGAAAATAAAGCTGAAAAAGAGTGGCTTAAATTTAAAATCGCAGATTTAGAAGACGGCTCAAGGAAGAACAATCTCAAAATCAGGGGTATCCCTGAAAATATACAGCAGTCTGATCTTAAAAAATATGCCACTGACTTATTCTCCAACTTGCTGCCAGCTATACCAGCCTTAGAGCTCACAATTGATCGTATCCATCGGATTCCGAAACCGTCATTTCTCCCTCCACAGATACCACGTGATGTACTACTTAGAGTACACTTCTACCATGTTAAAGAACAAATCCTATATAAAGTGCGACATCTAGGACAACTTCCACAACCATATAATACAATCCAGATTTATGCTGACTTGTCTAAACATACTCTAGATATGAGAAGACAACTTTCCACGATTACAAAAGCTCTGCGTAATCATAAAATTGAATACCGTTGGAAACAACCATCTAAACTACTGATACAGAAGAACGACACCTACCATACAATCACTTCTGTGGAACAAGGCATTAAGTTACTTCACGCATGGGGTATTATCCCCGAACCAACTCCACCTATCGGAGCTAAGAAGAATCTGGAGAAACTTACGCCACAATGGCATTAGCTTTCATTGACTAGATCCGGTCAAAATACAATCCTATCTATAGGAAACCGATCTATCAGCTTGCCCGCCGTGCCGTGCGATACTAAATCTTTGGAACAGCTGACCTTTGAATTAATTCCCCATTCTAATGTTGCAGTATACATTGAAATGTTTACCACTGCAAGTTAAGTTTAATGTTTGGTTATATTTTTGTTTGTGCTTTTACTTTTATTTTTTTCTTCACAGTATCCTATACACAACTCATAGCATTCAAAGGGACAGGTATGTTGTGAACCTACAAAATTTGAATCAAAACTTTTCAGTCACTAAATTTTTGGACATTCATAGTCATTTCAGACTACAGATTGTTCACATGGAAGTAGAATTTAAAGCTATTATCAGGGTAGTATGTACTTACTTTTTCCATCTTATTAATATCCTTTTATGAGTATAAAGTTAATATCTTTAAATACTAATGGTCTTAACCATCCAGCAAAAAGAGCGTCGATGTGGCAAATGGCTAACACCCAGCGATGTCAAATATTGTGTATACAAGAAACCCATTTCAAAACAGGCGCTACTCCCACTTGCACCCATAAGAACTTTCCTCACATATTTACAGCATCAGGCCAACAGAAAAAAAGAGGAGTACTTATTGCCATACATCATTCAGTTAATTTTCAATTGCATGAATCTATTGTAGATACCAATGGACGATACCTCATATTAATATGTACCATTGATAATACACTTACTACATTGGTAAATGTGTATGCACCTAATAAAAGGCAATCCCATTTTCTGAATGGCCTGATGAGAAAAATAGGCAAATGCCGAAAAGGTGCCTTAATAATTTGTGGAGACTTCAACACAATACATGAACAAGAACTAGACACTTCTAATCCCAAAACCAGAACCATCTGTGCACTTAAATCTTTTTTGAATAAAAGCGATCTCTATGATGTATGGAGATGCCATCATCCTGGAGATCGTGAATACACATATCATTCCCTGGTACATAATACCTATACTCGTATCGATTATATTTTTACGGATAAGTGGTTATTGCAGCGGGTGAGGGAGTCTGACATTGCACCCATTACTTGGACTGATCATGCCCCAATTAGTATGACTATTCTACCTAAACACTCTCAAACGACCCATTTTCTATGGAGAACAAATGCATATCTTATCAAAGTGCCTACCTATGCTACAGCTATACATTGCTATAACTGAATTCTTTAAATATAATGTGGGATCGGTGTCAGACTCCGCCACCCTATGGGGTGCTCATAAAGCATTTAGTAGGGGAATCCTAATGCAACTGAATGCTCAATTCAGGAAAAATAAAACGAAACTCATTGAGAAACTTACTGCTGACATTAAAACATTAGATTCCCAAAACCAATCTCACCCATCACAACAACTGAAAACTAAACTACAAATATTACGACAGGAACTCAGAACGACTTTATTGGATACATTTGAAAAACATACTAGAAAACTTAAAGCTAAATATTACCATACTAGCAACAAAGCAGGAAAAAACATGGCACTTCGGATCAAAAGGCAGATATTCCAAATCAAAGATTCCATATCTATACCACCCTATTACTAGAGAAAAATTGCAAGACCCCCAAGACATAGCGAAAGCATTTAGCTGTTATTATAGCTCCCTTTACAATCTTAAAGATGATTCTCAAACTCCCACACCTACCCCAAAGATAAGAAGTGATTTCTTAGATACTATTAGTCTCCCATCATTAACTACTGATCAAATCTCTGATCTTAACGTCCCATTTTCAGTGGAAGAAATTGCTAGAACTATAGACTCCCTGCCCAACAATAAATCTCCGGGCCCAGATGGAATGATAGGAGAATACTATAAATTACTTCGAGATATACTGACTCCCCACTTATGCTCACTTTTTAACGAAGCGGCATCCAAATCAGAATTTCCGGCTGAGATGCTTCAGGCCTTGATCATAACACTGCCGAAACCAGGCAAAGATCCCAATGCTCCCCAAAATTTCAGACCGATTTCATTATTGAACATTGACATCAAAATATACGCCAAAGCAATAGCTAATCGACTGATGAACTACATACCAGACCTCATTCACAAAGATCAATCTGGCTTTACTAAAGGTCGACAATCTTCAGATGCAACAAGACGTCTGATTGATATTATACACTTCACTGAGAGACATCAAACGCCTTCTCTGCTCCTTTCTTTGGATGCAGAGAAGGCGTTTGATAGGGTCCATTGGGGCTATTTACAGTCAGTGCTTTTAAAATTCGGCTTTCATGGAAATATTTTATCGTCAATTTTTGCACTGTATAAGGGCCCCTCAGCGAGAGTATACACAAATGATATGATGTCTAGGCCCTTTGGCATCTCGAATGGAACACGACAAGGTTGCCCCTTATCTCCTTTAATATTTAATTTAGCCATCGAACCTCTAGCAGAACGTATACGATCTGACACAAAACTATCTGGTATAAAAATTGGGCAAATAGATAATAAAATAAGTCTGTTCGCAGATGACATAGTGCTTATAGTGTCTGATCCTATTTCATCTCTCCCGAATCTCCAAAATATACTAACGACATTTGGAGCAGCATCATATTATAAAATCAATGAAACTAAGTCCAATATTTTAGACCTAGGATTAGATAACACAACCAGGCAGTTATTGTCTAATAAATACCCCTACCACTGGAAAGACGAGGGGATTTCTTACTTAGGAATCACTCTCACTAACAAAACAAAACAGTTATTTAAAACAAACTTTTTACCATTTAAGAAACATTTTGAAACAGATCTGACAACACTTAGTAAATTCGAATTTACATGGGCTGGTCGCCTGGCAGCTTTCAAAATGATGACCTTACCAAAATTATTATATCAACTCAGGTCCCTTCCAATATGTATCCCTAAATACTACTTTAAATCCTTAAAAAGCAGTTTGGGAAAATATCTATGGAATGGCAAAAAATCCCGTTGCGCATACCATATACTAATTAAACATAGAAATATAGGTGGTGCGACCGTACCTGATCTACAGGATTATTATGACGCAACTCTTTTGACCCAATTGCAAGAATGGTTCTTGCCTACTCCTAAAACTTTATGGGGACAAATTGAGAAAGACATCACACGACAGCCTAATATGCAATTCTGGTTACTTAGTAGGAAAATTAAGTCCACAATTACAGCTCAATACCCACCAACGGTGAAAGCGACGTTACACTCTTGGCAGAGAATCATCACATACAAGTGGGATAAAACTCCAATCACGGTGTTAAACCCTCCTCTAACAATTATACCAACATTAATTCCTGGCGTACAAATACACGACTGGAATTTGGGTGGGGATATCAAACTTGGTTCCTTCTTCCAACAGGGCTCTTTAAAGTCTTTTTCTCAGTTAAGTAATGAATTAATTATTAAAGATACACACACACCGAACCCTTTACCTAGTGTATCACCACAGCGCTTAAATGACACAAATTCTACACCTTAGCTGCCACTTGTTACAAACTGTCAAAATATATAAAGGTGCATACAAAACTAGTGCTAAAAATATAATTAACTAATTAGTTGCACGTGGCGCTGTTACCTGTGTGCCTTTCAGTCAACACTCCCTAATCTTCTAGAAAATCATATCCCACATCATACAAAATGTGATAAATAATAAACACTTAGGTAAATACCCAAATTTACATTTAGATTAAGTGTACAGTGACATAAATGAACAAACGTGAATATAGTCCATCCGCCAAATACCAAAAAAAAAATCTAAAATGTATAGAAAAATATATTATCTATAAAAATAAACCAAAAAAAAATTATATATAATATCCAAATAATAGAGAGTCTTTTTATAAAAGCGTGAGCAAATCTCCAGTGTTTAAGTCTCCTTATACAATGAATTACAGCTTCCGAATTCTGAGCGATCTACATATATTCAAATAGAAAAGTGTCTGCTACACAATCCACAACTCAGAGCTTCAATCCCGGTTAAAATATGGTCTTTCCTCAATAACCATGCCACCTCACAGAAAGGAGTAGCTACAATATACCCAATTCTAGGGGAAAAAAACATACCCAGCAAACTACCTTCCTTCCTTAAATGGGAACAAGATTTTCAATTAAACAATGGATGGCTTCCCTACGAAGCATATATAGGGCCACTGCATGTGTTACACTATGGGAACTGGCACAAAAAATTGTTCAAAGACAATACCTGACTCCACATATCCTAGCAAAATTCAAGGGGAACTTGTCACCTAATTGCTGGAGAAATTGTACCCAATTGGGGACCCTATTTCATATTATGTGGGACTGCCCAAGCTTACATAACTACTGGCAGGCAATCTCCCATTTACTCACTTCCGTAACAGGTATTGTCCTTCAACTTTCACCAGAACTAGCCATTCTGAATATGAATTTACATACGATTCCCAAACAATATCGTAAAGTAGTAACACATATACTTTTAGCTGCGAGACTATCCATAACTAGAAAATGGAAAACTGACTCTCTTCCTACTATGACAGAAGTTATAGAATTAACCCAACTCCACCACTCCTATGAATTGTTATTTCCTAATGACAAATCCCTATATATTAAGGAACAACAACTATGGGAACCTTGGAGTACATGGTACAAAAATTATACTTCCACAATTTAGATAATGCTGATTCTTTAATCATATAGAAGAAAGAACTCCTGTGCGTTTTAATATTTTTTTTTTGGATGGCTTTAAAAATAATTTCATAGCAAAGTGACACATACGGTATATCACATATTTGTTTATCTGAATTGAGCTGCGGAGTAAGAATAGATCTTTATTTTCCTTCATAAAAGATAACTACTGTGTTTGAATTTCCTTTAGGATGTTGGCCTAGGTACTCCAAGACACAGATAGATCCCTGTGAGGGGTGTCTTGGGGTCCAGAAGTGGCCATTATCCATATCGCTATTTATAAATCTTACAATAATTATATTACAGACTTTATTATACAAATTCTAAGAGACTTACTCTTGTTCGAGTCCCTTTATGACTATGAATATTAGATACTTAGGAATACTACTTTATTCTTTATTGTGGATTATTTGTTTCTATGCTATATTATGCTGAGAAAACCCTGTCACTACATTATACTGTGTTATGTTACTTTTATTACTATATATTATTTTTTTTTTTGTTTTGTAACCCTTGTTGTAACTAATCTCAATAAAAACATTTGAAAAGAAAAATGTAGAACACATTCCAGGTAAAAATGCTGGATTCATTTTTATTGGTGTCATAAGCCCCATATTTGATGAGAGACGGTATTTGGAACATGTTTGTTTGAAAGCGGTAAGTGACGGACCAATTAAAGGATGGAGTTTATATACTTTAGGAATATGCTTAACTGGTAACCATGGAGTTTGAGCAATTGGAATGGAGTCTAAAGAATTTTCCAACTGGACCCATTCTTTATTGGGAGAGTGTAAATTCCAGTCAATGATTCTCGTCAACTGACATGCTTGTTGATATTTTTTAATATCAGGTAAACCTATACCTCCTTTTAATTTCGGACAAGTGAGTTTCATAAAGTTTATTCGTGGGCGTATAGACCCCCAAATAAATTTTGTACATGCTGTGCGAAATGATGTGAAAAATGTGTTGGGGATTTGAATCGGAGCCGTTTGAAAGAGATATAGCAATCTAGGTAAAATATTCATTTTGACTATGGCCGCTCTACCAAACCAGGAGAATAAATTATTTGACCATTTTTTGAAGTCAGAAATTATGGAGTGAAGTATGGGTATATAATTTGCCATATATAAATCTGAGATTTTGGAGGTTAAGTTGATACCCAGATATGTAATAGAGTGTGTATTCCATTTAAACGGGACATTTTTTTGGCAGTGTTTGCATTGTGTTGATGTAAGAGAAATATTCAGAGCAGTAGACTTTGCAAAGTTGATTTGGAGGTTGGATAGTTGTTGAAAATGTGTAAGTGATTTAAGGAGATTTGGTAGTGTTATACGAGGTGCAGAAAGGAATAAAAGGATGTCATCGGCGAAAGCTGCTAATTTGTATGAACGACCTTTTATATTTATTCCTTTAATGTCCGGGTTTTCCTTAATACATCTCAACATAGGTTCTAATGTAAGAATATAAATCAAGGGGGATAGAGGGCAACCTTGCCTCATTCCATTTGAAATAGAGAAGGCGCTCGATAGGTGGCCATTTATCCTTACCGCTGCAGTGGGATTAGAATAAAGCATGTGTATAAAGTTAAGCATTCGCTGCGGGAGATCGATTGCTTGTAAAGCTTGCGTCATATAATCCCAGGCCACTCTATCGAACGCCTTCTCCGCGTCCAATGATAAGAGGAATCCCCTCTCCTTAGAAGTGGATAAATAGTGTTGAATGTTAAGAGCCTTAAGGGTATTATCCCTGGCCTCCCTACCAGATACAAAACCCACCTGATCTAGGTGTATTAGTTGGGGAATTAATGGGAGAAGTCTATTAGCTAGAATTTTTGCATACCATTTGAGGTCTACATTCAAAAGAGATATGGGTCTGTAGCTAGAAGTGAGCAGAGTATCTTTCCCAGGTTTCGGGATAACCGTTATATGGGCAGATGTTAAGTCTCTGGGAGGAGTGATGGGTGTGTCATAAGTATTAAAAGTTTTGAGAAAGATAGGTGTGAGAAGGTCACTAAAGGCTCTATAATAACCAACATTCAATCCATCTGGACCTGGGCTTTTTCCAGGTTTCATCATGGATAGTGCATATTTTGCTTCTTCCATATCTAGTGGTCTGTCTAATTCTTGGTTTTGGGTAGCTGTGATGGGAGTGGGTCCAAATTTTGAAAGAAAATCCGCAATCATTTGTGATCTCGGCATAGCTTTCGAAGGCGAATTCGGAGTAGAAAGATTGTACAGTTGAGAATAGTAATTTTTGAACTGATCAGCTATATCATTAGTATTAAGTAATTTACGACCTTGGGTATCTGAAAGGGCATGAACTGTCGTTTTGGCTTTTTTTGATTGTAAAGCCCTTGCCAGAGTTTTGCTAGCTTTATTACCAAATTCGTAGTATGTTTTTTGTGTCAATATAAATTTTCGCTTAGTTTGTTTATCTAGTAAGGTAAGAAGTTGCTTTCTAGTCTCAATTAATGAATTCATTACTGTTACAGCTTGCGAATGTTTATGGGCTTTCTCTAGTTGATGAATCCGGCTAGTTAACTCTTGGAAATGTTTTAATTTTTCTTTTTTCCATTTAGCCGCTGCTGCAATGAATATACCCCTTATGACACATTTATGTGCCTCCCATATTATAGGGGGTGAGGTATCTTCTACCTCATTTTCCTTGAAGTATTGTTGCAATCTAAGTTTTACATGTTTGATAGTATCGGTGTCAGTCAAAAGCGATTGATCAAGTCTCCAAATGGGAGAGCGCGGATAGATTTCAGGGAAAGATAATTCAATAATTATTGGATGGTGATCTGAAAGATACATGGGACCAATAGATGCTTTTTGAAGGAAAGTTAGATCATTCTGAGATAGGAAAAAGTAATCTATCCTGGAATATTTATCATGTGGTTTAGAATAAAACGTATAATCTTTACAATCAGGGTATAAGGATCTCCAGGTATCATGTAATAATAGGGATTGAATTTCACTTTTAATGCTTTTCAGAGCAGAATATGTGAGGGACGAAGTCCCATTTGAGGTATCCAAAAGGGGGTGTAGGGGAACATTAAAATCACCACCCAGAATTAGGGTTCCCTCTTGGAAGGAAGTGAGATCTTGAATGAGAGTCTTAAAGAAGGGTATTTGCTTATTATTTGGTGCATAAATATTTGCTATCGTTATTTTTCGCCCATTGCATGTTCCTTTCAGAAAAATAAATCTACCATTTTCATCAATCAGTTTATCTATTATTTGTAGAGGACAATTTTTGGCCAATAAGATCGATACACCTTTGGTTTTAGATTCAGGTGTCGTGGAATGATAAACCTCTGGATAATTTAGGTTTTCAAGTTTAGGTACCGATCCTGTACGGAAGTGAGTTTCTTGTAATAGGATGATATTCGCTTTGTCATGTTTCATAGTGTAGAGTAATTGGCTCCTTTTTTCCGGTAAATTTAAACCTTTTGCATTTAAAGAAATTAATTTAAGGCAAGTGGGGGTAGACGAAGAATAGGTAGGTATCATTTCTGCTTCGTTTGTAATAAAGTGTAGCAGAGAAAAATCAGACACAGTTTAGAAAATTGTAGTATTGAACGAGAAAAATTCTACTGAAGGTGATATGTTAATTATGACAATGAATGAGTATATAGACCTGAGTCGATCTTGAGTTTGAGTGACAGAAATCTATTATTATACAACTATTGTTACAAGTTATATTGAGATTAGATTAGAGTATAGTGGATTGTATGGAAATCCGGCTATAGGTGAGATCCCGCTCACCTATTTACAAGAGGGATATCTATTTGCCGGGGGAAAGGTAGTGGATATTCACAGTTGGAATTGAAATAATAAAGTATGTAAAACGAATCCACTTAGTGGGGTACGTGATTACCTTTCGAGATTAATGAATCAGGGAGTACCATCAAACCATGAGCCTCAAAATGGCAAATTATATTGTGTATTGGGGGTATATAATCCGTATTAGGGGATATATATCTAAATTAATCATGAGAAGAGAGAGGTGTAAGACCATAACCATTATATATCTGTCTACCATTATATAATAAAGATGCATATTGGTTAACCATGAAGAAATGACTGTCTATGACAATAGATAAAAATGAATATCTACGTAAGTTGTCAATAAATGAGAGTCTAAGAAGAAAAGAATAAAAGAAAAAAGAAAGGAAAAATATTATCAGCTAAAATAAGACTATGTAAATCATATAGATTAATTAGGAGTCTCTATAGGTTTAGAGTTTACCTATATATAAGAGAGCAAAAATACCCTAAAATAATATCTACTGTATTCATTTCCGATTGTATTCATTGGAGTATGTTCAAAGAAAATCTGTTCAATAACTAATAAAGAGTTAATTAATTAAACAATGGTTAATACAAATATATATGTTATATATCATTAAGAGAAAATCACTTAAAGGCGACATGCCTAACAATACACCTGAAAAATAAAAAAAATTAAAAATAAAATAAATAAATAAATATCAGGGTATCATAAACAAGTAAGGTAATATATTCTCAACTACTCAGGTGTGTGGTATAGCATTGGGTGTAAGGTCTTGAGAACCAAAGTATCTTATGGGGGACTTTGTTGCTAGAAACCTTCTACAGTTTGCTGAAGTATCTTGATACCAGAAGGCCGTGTTTAATAAAATTTATATGTAATGTGTATTGTGAAAGTCAAAAATCTTCAATAATAAGTTCCCATATTCTGTTGAAGACCTGTAATCCATAGGATTTTTTCATCTGCAAGATCCTGTATTTGCACATTACAGTAAATCGGCTGTTCTAGCAGATACTCATAGTTGATTTTCCTAATGGCAATTTAGATAGTTAGTCATTTTGAGAAGGATGTAAAAGCAAAAAAAATGGGGAATATGAAGAGTAGTTGAGGTTTGTGAAATATTATTCGGATATATATACTGGGATAGCTAGATATAAGAGAAGATAACTTATATGGTTTTTCCTTTAAATCAAACAATACTACAGGTATTTAAATATATCAATTGAGTTCTGGGTAAACCTCTATTTGTCATTTCAGAATATTAGGTAAAAATATAACAACGAACTCTGATGATCTATAGTAGTTATCCATTATAGTTTACTGGCGATCTCTGCGTGCTCTCCGTGGCAGAGGGGCAGATGTTGGACTATAGGAATTATGTTGTTGAGTCGGATTTGTTCCCATTCGAACTATGGATGGTGATCTTTGGCGTCTAAAGTGCGTCGGTTGGGTCTCCATATGATCTTCCATATATGGTTGTCCCTGTATGTATTGTCTATTAAATTCAGCATACCAGTTAGGAACTTCAGTATATGGGATATCAAGGATTCTACAAAATGAATCTAAATCTTCTGGTACCCGTAGCAACGCAGTGTGTCCATGGTTAGTTGCTGAAAGTGCAAATGGAAACTTCCAGCGATGAGGTATATTTCTGGCTTGTAATATCCCTAATAAAGGGCGCAGGTCTCTTCTGTTCTTAAGTGTAATTGCCGATAAATCTTGATATATTGAAATTGGCTTTCCTTCAAAATCTACTTTACCTTTAAGTCTGGCTTGCTTAAGAATGGACTCCTTTATTTGGTAATCATTGACATAGCAAATGATATCTCTGGGTAGTTCAGAATCCCTTCCTTTAGGTTTAAGTGCCCTATGAATTCTGTCCATTGTGATAAGTTCAGTTTCAGGCCTGTCTAGTAATTCGTTAAATAAAGAGGACACTGTAACAGTAAGCTGTGCATTTTCTACACTCTCTGGAATTCCTCTCACCCGAAGATTATGTCTTCTGCCACGGTTATCTAAATCTTCAACGTGTCTTTGAGTCTCCCTCAGCTGAGCAGTATGAGTATCAACCGTGCGGGATATCCGAACGATTGAGTCGTGCTGTCTGTAGGATTGCTGTTCTATCTTCAGCACTCTGTTCGTAATTGCCTGTAATTCTTGTCTGAGATCCGTTATGGCCGCGGTAAGTGTATCCTTAATGTCCGTTGCAACCGCTCAGAGATCCTGTATAGTTGGTTGTTGTGTCGCTGACTGACTAGTTGCCATATTGACTTCAGTGGGCGCGAGAACGATGTCGTGAGGAGAATGTGAGGAGGCCGCGGTGGAAGCGGTCGTATTAGGCCTGAGAGACCGGTAATTGACGAATATTTTGACCTCTGCTACCCCTCGGTGATCTGGAACGTGATGCCGAAGTATTCCGGGAGGCAGTCCCCATAATCGAAGATACTTTGCGTTCGGTTAAAACCCCCTATAAGGTAAAATGAGGCGACGGTCTGACGGAGTGAAAGATTTAGGCGGCCATCTCCTCTCAAGGCAAGCCACGCCCCCCAAAAAAACTATTTTTAAGCTTTTTGGAAAACATAGGGAAGGGTTATCACCCCTGTATAATTTGTTTTGTCGTCCATCTTTTTTCATCTCACTTGCTGCTGTCTCCTTGCGTTTGCAAGTAGGAGATGTTTGTAAGTTGGATGTTTGAAAGTAGGGGCCTGCCCTATATGCTCTGCAGAAATGGCGGAACAAGGTGTTGGTTTTGCCACAACATTGTAAGCCCTCAAAGTGACTCTTGGTGGGCGCTGGAGCGCCCTGCTGTGAACGATTATATCAAGAATTGTAATTACATGCCATTGTTGAACAGTGGTAGAAAAATTGACCTTTGGTGGTTGTGGTGCTGGTGCCACAACACTATAAGTCCTCACCGTTACTCTGGGTGGGCACAGGAAGGGGCCCTCCTCTGAAATATTATATCAAGAATTGTAATTACATGTCCCTGTTAAACAGGGGCAGAAAAATTTGGCCTTAGGCACTGCTGCTGGTGCCACCACACTGCAACCTCTTCCATATACTCTAGTTTTTTTGCTGGAATTAGCCCTGCTGCAAAGCATTGCATCAAAAATTGTAATTAAACGCCCCTGTTAAACAGGGGCAGAAAAATTGGGCCTTAGGCACTGGTGCTGGTGCCACCACACTGCAACCTCTGCCATATACTCTAGTTTTATTGCAGGAATTAGCCCTGCTGCAAAGCATTGCATCAAAAATTGTAATTAAACGCCCCTGTTAAACAGGGGCAGAAAAATTGGGCTGCTGGCATCACCCAGAACCAAAAATGTTCTTCCAACATATCAGCGGAGGAGGAAGAGGATAGACAATCAACATAACAGGACAGTCACTCAGCATCAGCATAGGCAGTCTTGAAGGGATGTGGTATTTCAAAAAAAATTATTCGGTTACATCAGCTTCAGGTGCTTGGTAGCTGTGGGTGATCCAAGACTGATTCATCTTGATGAAGGTCAGTCGATCAACTGATTCGGTGGACAGGCGCACCCTGTGATCGGTAACAAAGCCACCAGCAGCACTGAAGGTGCGTTCTGAAAGAACGCTGGATGCAGGACAGGCCAGTAGCTCAATTGCATACTGTGCAAGCTCTGGCCAGTGATCCATCCTCAAGACCCAGTAAGCCAGAGGATTTTCGGTGGGAAAGGTGTCCAAGTCTGACCTTGCCCCTAGGTATTCCTGCACCATGTAAATCAGACGCTGGCGATGGGTGCTGGAACCAATCATACCTTGGGGCTGCGGACTAAAAAATTGTCTGAAAGCATCAGTCAGACGGCCACCTTCTCCACCGCTCCTTCTGACCGATGCCTCAGCAACACGTTGTCCAGGACCAGGAGTTTGTAACCTCCCAGTCTCTGGGAACGCGTTGCACAGACCTTTCTGCAAGGCCTCCCGGAGATGTCTCATCCTCTGCTCCCTCTGCGATGGCAAGATAAGGTCGGCAACCTTACCCTTGTACCGTGGATCAAGGAGAGTGGCCAGCCAGTAATGGTCCCTCTCCTTGATCCGAAGAATACGAGGATCCTTCCGCAGGCTTTGCAGGATCAGGGAGGCCATGCAGCGTAGGTTAGCTGAGGCATTCGGTCCGGAGTCCTCTGGGTCACTAAGGACAACATGATCCGCAGCTACCTCCTCCCAGCCACGTACAAGTCCACGTGTTTCTTGGGACTGTAAATCATCCCTATAAGACTGCTGCTGCTGATGCTGATGCTGAGTGCCAGCCTCCACCTCCATGCTGACACAATCATCCTCCTCCTCCTCTTCCTCCTCCTCATCCTCTTCCTGTGTGATGGGTGGCACAGCAGGAACACTGTCTGGATAAAGGGGGCCTTGAGAGGCAAGGAAGTCCTCCTCTTCCTGCCTCTGTTCTGCCTCAAGTGCCCTGTCCATTATTCCACGCAGCGTATGCTCCAAGAGGTGGACAAGAGGTACAGTGTCACTGATGCATGCACTGTCACTGCTCACCATCCTTGTGGCCTCCTCAAACGGTGACAGGACAGTGCATGCATCCCTGATCATGCCCCACTGGCGTGGTGAGAAAAAACCAAGCTCCCCTGACCCTGTCCTGGTGCCGTAGTCGCACAGGTACTCATTGAAGGCCCTCTGCTGCGTGTGCAGCCGCTGCAGCATGGCCAATGTTGAGTTCCATCTGGTGGGCATGTCACATATAAGGCGGTTCTTGGGCAGGTTCAACTCCTTTTGGAGCTCAGCCAGCCGAGCACAGGCATTAAATGATCGGCGGAAATGCACACAGACTTTCCTGGCCTGCTTCAGGACATCCTGTAAGCCGGGGTACCTGCCCAAGAACCGCTGCACCACCAGGTTAAGGACGTGAGCTACACAGGGCACATGGGTCAGTTGTCCCTGTCGGAGGGCGGAGAGGAGGTTGGTGCCATTGTCGCAAACCACCATTCCTGGCTTAAGCTGGCGTGGCGTCAACCACCTCTCGGCCTGCCCCTGCAGAGCTGACAAAACATCCGCCCCAGTGTGGCTCCTGTCCCCCAAACAAACCAGCGCAAGCACGGCATGACATCGTTTTGCCTGCGTACTTGCGTAGCCCCTGGAACGCCTACGGAGCACCGCTGGTTCTGAGGACAGAGCACTGGAAGAGGCCATGGAGGAAGAAGAAGAGGAGGGGGTGGAGGAGAGAGGTGTGTCACAACCAATAGTAGCATTTTGGAGGCGTGGTGGCGGAACAACCTCCAACACTACTGCACCTTGTCCTGCATCCTTCCCAGCAGCCAGAAGAGTGACCCAATGGGCCGTGAAAGACAGGTAACGTCCCTGTCCATGCCTGCTGGACCATGAGTCAGTGGTAATATGCACCTTACCGCTGACCGCCCTGTCCAGCGAGGCAAGGACATTGCCTTCCACATGCCGGTAGAGAGCCGGAATCGCCTTCCGTGAGAAAAAGGCGTTTGGGGACCTGCCACTGAGGAACCGCACATTGTACAAACTCACGGAAGGGGGCCGAGTCTACCAACTTAAAAGGCAGCAGTTGAAGTGCTAGCAATTTAGCCAAGCTAGCATTCAACCGCTGGGCATGTGGATGGCTGGGACTAAACTTCTTCCGCCGGTCCAGCAGCTGGGGCAGGGACATTTGCCTGCTATAATCGGACGTGGGTGTACCACTAGCAGAGTTCCCGGAAGCACTTGGCTGTGACACACCTAATTCTACACCTTCATTCCTCTCAGAGCAGGTTTCAGAGAGGACTGAAGGTCTAGTGGGGTTGGAGATGCCAGCTGATGAGGAGCAAGGAGAGGTCCGCTTTGTTCTTTGGTGTGGGTCTTTGAGGTACGCTTGCCAACGAGCTGCATGGCAGGTCAACAAATGTCTGGTCAAGCATGTGGTGCCCAAGCGGCTGATGTTTTGGTCACGTGAGATACGCTTGAGACATATGTTGCAAATAGCAGCGGTGCGATCTGATGCACTCGTCTCAAAAAAGGCCCACACCAAAGAACTTTTAGAATAACGCGCAGAAGCGCCCTGCACAGGCGGAGCTCTGCGGTGTGATTCAGTCGGTGTGCTGCTCCTAAGCTGGCCCCCGGAGGGCATCCTGCCTCGTTGGACATGTGCCTCCTCCTCCTCCTCCTCCTCCTCCCTCCTTCCAGGCACCCACGTGGAGTCAGTGCCCTCATCATCCCCTCCCTCTTCATCGCTGTAGCAAACCTGGCAGTATGCTGCAGCTTGTGGAACATGACTGCCAGATTGCTGTCCTTCTTGAGCATCCCCTCTCTCTGCGCTCACGCTACTGCCTTCCTCTAGCTGAGTGTCATCATCAGAGCCCACCAAACACTGGGCATCCTCCTGGAGCATGTACCCAACACTGTGCTCAAAGAGTTCAGGAGACTCCTCAGGAGGACGTGGTGGGTCTAGGGAAGGAGTCACTGATGATGACATTGAGAGGAGGGAAGACGATGCGTTGGCAGCTGCTTTGCTACTACCCTGAGACTGGGTGAGAGAGGATGAGGAGGATGAAGAGGGCTTGGTCATCCACTCTACCAAGTCGTTGGCATGTTGCGGTTCAACATGTCCAGCTGCCGAAAAGAAGGACAAGCATGTCCCATGGCCACGTGCTGATGACAATGCACCGCGTCCACGACCAGCACTGTTGTCTCTAGACACAGAGCCTGCTTGCCCTCTTTTATCGGCTTGCGCCTGTCTGCCTCTCCTTGCTGGCCTTCCAGACATGGTAATGGCCTGAAGGGAGTTGGGTAAAACAGCAGTTGGGTAGTTTATATTGTGCTGGAGGCACACAACACCCACTAACTCCTGCAGATGCCTTTTTTATAGAACACCAGAGATAAAGGGGTATATACAGATGTATACTGTGCTGTGCTGGAGGCACACACAACTTCCAATAACTCCTGCAGATGGCAATTGGGCTCAAATAGAGAACAGCTATGTAGGTGGATTATAGCGGTATCTACTGGGTACAGAGCATGCAGACAGCACGCACTATCTCCTAACACTACTGACTGCAAGCTCGATTATTAAAGATAGATCACTAGCTATATAGGTGAGGTGAATATAGTGGTGTATACTGCGGTCAGGGCACAGACAATAACCACTACACAACAGCAAGATAGGAAATCAGCCAAAAACGATCGGTGTGTACTGTGTTGAAGGTACACAGAACACCCACTGCTTCAGATGCCAACACACTACACGAGGCCGCCTCAATGGCGGCCTTATATAGTGTGGGGCGTGCACTACACAGCCTGAGCTATGATTGGCCACAGGCATCCTGCCTGTGGCCAATCATGGCTCTCCTCGCTGCTGGCGCTGCGATTGGCCAAGCATGCGGGGTCACAGTGCATGCTTGGCCAATCATGAGCCAGCAATGCACTGCACCATCGCAGTGCATTGTGGGCCGTGAGCGCCACGCGAATTTTGACGCAAACGGACCAAGTGTTCGGATTTCGCCGAACGGACGGACAGCCAATGTTCGAGTCGAACGTACGTTCGACTCGAACACGAAGCTCATCCCTACTCAGGAGGTTGTTTACTAAATATAACCTTGTCCTCCCACTCTGCCATAAATAAATTGGCTATGCTTGGTGCAAACTTTGCACCCATCGCTACTCCTCTTTGTTGTGTGTAGAACGCATTGTTACCAAAAATAATTATGTTTAAGACAAAAATCCAAGGCATTCTTCAAAAAGACTTTTTGGTTGTGTGGAAGGTCATCTTTCCCACTAAAGGCCCAATTTAAGGCAAAGAGAGCATCATCATGCTGGATTATTGAGTAAAGTGATGATACAGCGGCCGTCACAAGCAGCACATGTTCCTTATCTCCTAGATCCACATTCTGTAAATAGTTTAAAAAACTTTTTGTGTCCCGTAAGACCGAGTGTCGCCCACACTTTTCTGTAGAAATGTATCCAAGTATTGGCCCAGCCTAGAAGAAACAGAGTCTATACTATTCACAATTGGTCTTGCAGGTGGGTTTACTGGGTCCTTGTGGATATTGGGCAGAGTATAAAGTGTGGGTATCCGGCTACTAGAAGGTGAAAGATGTTTCTTCTCTTTAGTCGTTAAGAGGCCTGTGTTTGATCCTATATTGATTAGCCTCTCTAAATCATCTCTATACAGCTGAGTGGGATCTTTCTCCAATTTTCTATAGGTCACTATGTCTGCTAACATATCCAAAATCTGGTTATGATAAAAATCCTTGGAGAGTATTACAACACCTCCCCCTTTGACTGCTGGTCGTATGATAATATCTTTGCACTTTTCCAGCATTTCAATGCTTTTGTTTATATATCTAACACTTATTTCTTTTTTTGGTTTATAGCTTCTAAGTCTTGTAACACTAAACCTTTAAAAACCTCTATTTAGTGGTTCGGGTTATTAGGAGGATTAAATAAGGACTTATTTTTAAAGCCACTATTCACGCCTCTGTTTTAATAGCTCACAGGTAGGGACAAGCTTGGTGTTCGAGACGAACGCATGTTCGACTCGAACACCGGCTGTTCGCCCGTTCGGAAAAGCCAGAACTCTGTGGGCCGTTCGCGCAAAATTCGTGTGACGCTCACGCCCCACAATGCACTGCGCCATCGCAGTGCATTGCTGGCTCATGATTGGACAAGCATGCACTGTGACCCCACATGCTTGGCCAATCACAGTGTCGGCAGCGAGGAGAGCCATAATTGGCCACAGGCAGGATACCTGGGGCCAATTATAGCTCAGGGTGTTTAGTACACGCCCCACACTATATAAGGCCACCAGCGTGGCGGCCTTGTGTAGTGTTCCGGCGTCTGCAGGAGTTAGTGGGTGTTGTGTTCCTTCAGCGCAGTATACACCTGTATCTATCCTTTATTGCTGTTCTCTAATAGAGCCATCTGCAGAAGTTAGTGGGTGTTGTTTGCCTCCAGTGCAGTATACACCTGTATCTACCCTTTATTGCTGTTCTCTAGTCATCTGCAGGAGTTAGTGGGTTTTGTGTGCCTCCAGCGCAGTATATACCTGTATCTACCCTTTATTGCTGTTCTCTAATACAGCCACCTGCAGGAGTTAGTGGGTGTTGTGTGCCTCCAGCACAGCACAATATACACCTGTATCTACCCTTTATTGCTGGAGTTCTCTAATACAGCCATCTGCAGGAGTTAGTGGGTGCTGTGTGCCTCCAGCACAGTATACACCTGTATCGACCCTTTATTGCTGGTGTTCTATCATACAGGCATCTGCAGGAGTTAGTGGGTGTTGTGTGCCTCCAGCACAATATACACTACCCAATTGCTGGTTTTCCCATCTCCCTGCTGGCCATTACTATGTCTGGAAGGCCAACAAGGAGAGGCAGACAGTCACAAAAAAAAAAAGGGCAAGCAGGCTCTGTGACTAGAGACAACAGTGCTGGTTGTGGACGCGGTGCATCGTCTTCAGCACGTGGCCATGGGACACGATTGTCCTTATTTTCGGCAGCTGGACGTGTTGAGCCGCATCATGCCAAAGACTTGGTAGAGTGGATGACCAAGCCCTCTTCCTCCTCCTCATCCTCTCTCACCCAGGTTCAGAGAGCGGGGATGCTCAAGAAGGACAGCAATTTGGCAGTCATGTTCCACAAGCTGCAGCATACTGCCAGGTTTGCTCTAGTGATGAAGAGGGAGGGGATGATGAGGTCACTGACTCCACGTGGGTGCCTGGTAGGAGAGGGGTGGAGGAGGAGGAGGCACATCTCCAATGGGGCAGGATGCCCTCCGGGGGCCAGCCTAGGGGTAGCACATGACTAAATCAAACCGCAGAGCTCCGCCTATGCAGGGTGCTGCCTCTGCACGTTATTCCAAAAGTTCTTTGGTGTGGGCCTTTTTTGAGACGAGTGCATCAGACCGCAACACTGCTATTTGCAACATATGTCTCAAGCCTATCTCGTATGGCCAAAACATCAGCCGCTTGGGCACCACATGCTTGACCAGACATATGTTGACCTGACATGCAGCTTTTGGCAAGCGTACCTTTAAAGACCCACACCAAAGAACAAAGGGGACCTCTCCTTGCTCCTCATCAGCTGGGATCTCCAACCCCACTAGACCTTCAGTCCTCTCTGAAACCTGCACTGAGAGGAATGAAGGTGTAGAATTAGGTGTGTCACAGCCAAGTGCTTGCGGGCACTCTGGTAGCAGTACACCCACGTCTGATTGTAGCAGGCAAATTTCCCTGCCCCAGCTGCTGGACCGTCAAAAGAAGTTCACTCCCAGCTGTCCACATGCCCAGTGGTTGAATGCTAGCTTGGCTAAATTGCTAGCATGTCAACTGCTGCCTTTTCAGTTGGTAGACTCGGCCTCCTTCTGTGAGTTTGTGCAATGTGCGGTTCCTCAGTGGCAGGTCCCCAAACGCCACTTTTTCTCATGGAAGGCGATTTCGGCTCTCTATCGGCATATGGAAGGCAATGTCCTTGCCTCGCTGGACAGGGCGGTCAGTGGTAAGGTGTATATTACCGCTGACTCATGGTCCAGCAGGCATGGACAGGGACGTTACCTGTCTTTCACGGCCCATTGGGTCACTCTTCTGGCAGCTGAGAAGGATGCAGGACAAGGTGCAGTAGTGTTGGAGGTTGTCCAAGCCACCACGCCTCCAAAATGCTCCTACTGATTGTGACACACCTCCCTCCTCCACCCCCTCCTCTTCTTCTTCCTCCATGGCCTCTTCCAGTGCTCTGTCCTTGGAATCAGCAGTGCTCCGTAGGCGTTCAAGGGGCTACGCAAGTACACAGCTAAAAAGATGCCATGCCGTTCTTGCGCTAGTTTGTTTAGGGGACAGGAGCCACACTGGGGCAGATATTTTGTCAGCTCTGCAGGGGCAGCCCGAGAGGTGGTTGACGCCATGCCAGCTTAAGCCAGGAATGGTGGTTTGCAACAATGGCACCAACCTCCTCTCCGCCCTCTGACAGGGAAAACTGGCCCATGTGCCCTATGTGGCTCACGTCCTTAACCTGGTGGTGCAGCGGTTCTTGGGCAGGTACCCGGGCTTACAGGATGTCCTGAAGCAGGCCAAGAGGCCAGGAAAGGCTGTGTGCATTTCCACCAAAAGGAGCTGAACCTGCCCAAGAACCGCATAATATGTGACATGCCCACCAGGTGGAACTCAATGTTGGCCATGCTGCAGCGGCTGCACACGCAGAAGAGGGCCATCAATGAGTACCTGTGCGACTACGGCACCAGGACAGGGTCAGAGGAGCTCGTTTTTTTCTCACCACGCCAGTGGGGCATGACACTGTCCTGTCACCTTTTGAGGAGGCCACAAGGATGGTGAGCAGTGACAGTGCATGCATCAGTGACACTGTGCCTCTTGTCCACCTGTTGGAGCATATGCTGAGTGGAATAAAGGACAAGGCACTTGAGGCAGAACAGAGGCATGAAGAGGAGGACTTCCTTGCCTCTCAAGGCCCCCTTTATCCAGACAGTGTTCCTGGTGTCCCACCCATCACACAGGAAGAGGAGGAGGAGGATTGTGTCAGCATGGATGTGGAGCCTGGCACTCAGCATCAGCAGCAGCAGTCTTGTAGGAATGATTTACAGTCCCAAGAAACCCGTGGACTTGTACGTGGCTGGGAGGAGGTGGCTGTGGATCATGTTGTCCTTAGTGACCCAGAGGACTCAGGACCAAATTCCTCAGCTAACCTACGCTGCATGGCCTTCCTGATCCTGCAAAGCTTGCAGAAGGATCCTCATATTCTTTGGATCAATTAGAGGGACCATTACCGGCTGACCACTCTCCTTGATCCACGGTACAAGGGTAAGGTTGCGGACCTTATCTTGCCATCGCAGAGGGAGCAAAGGATGAGACATCTCAGGGAGGCCTTGCAGAAAGGTCTGTGTAACGCATTCCCAGAGACTGGGAGGTTACAAACTCCTGGTCCTGGACAACGTGTTGCTGAGGCTTCGGTCAGAAGGAGCAGTGGAGATGGTGGCCGTCTGACCGATGCGTTCAGACAATTTTTTAGTCGGCAGCCCCAAGGTATGATCGGTTCCAGCAACCATCACCAGCGTCTGATTTATATGGTGCAGGAATACCTAGGGGCAAGGTCAGACTTGGACACCTTTGCCACTGAAAATCCTCTGGCTTACTCAGTCTTGAGGATGGATCACTGGCCAGAGCTTGCACAGTATGCAATTAAGCTACTGGCCTGTCCTGCATCCAGCGTTCTTTTGGAATGCACCTTCAGTGCTGCTGGTGGATTTGTAACCGATAACAGGGTGTGCCTGTCCACCGACTCGGTTGATCAACTGACCTTCTTAAAGATTAATCAGTCTTGGATCACCACCAGCTACCAAGCACCTGAAGCTGATGTGACCAAATTTTTTTTTTTAAATGTTACATCTAAGGATGAGCTGAACAACCCCCTGTTCAGTTTGCACCAAAACCTGTGAACAGACCTAAACTTCGTGTGAACTTTGGAACCCTATTAAAGTCTATGGGATTCAAACGTTCAAAATCTAAAGTGCTAATTTTAAAGGCTAATATGCAAGTTACTGTCCTAAAAAGTGTTTGGGGACCTGGGTCCTGCCCCAGGGGACATGTATCAATGCAAATCCATCCTCCCAATGTTGAGGGAATGTGGCCTGGTACGGTTCAGGAGGGGGGGGGGGCGTTCTCTCGTCACCCCCTCTTTTCCTGCGGCCTGCCAGGTTGCGTGCTCGGATAAAGGGTCTGGTATGGATTTTTAGGAGGAACCCCACGTTAATTTCTTTTTTAAATTTGACGTGGGGTTCCCCTTAATATCCATACCAGACCTGAATGGCCTGGTAATTGAATTTGGGGGAACCCCACGCTTTTTTTTTTTATCAATGACTTTCAGTGAGTGTATTACGGGAGCCGACAATTCATTATAGCCGCAAGTGATTTTAAATGACTTTTTTTTTCTGCAGAAATTATACTTTGTGCAGGGACAGTTCTAAGCATGGGAAACATGCGCCCCTTCACAGGCATACTATAGACACCCCCCAGGTACGAAAATTTAAAGGAATATTACACTTTTATTGTTTCACTTTAATCATTATTAAAATCACTGCTCCCAAAAAAACTGACGTTTTTTTTTTGCATTGATACATGTCCTCTGGGGCAGGACCCAGGTCCCCAAACACTCTTTAGGACAATAACTTGCATATTAGCCTTTAAAATTAGCACTTTAGATTTCTCCCATAGACTTGTACAGGGTGTTCCGCGGCTTTTTGAATTTTCCGCAAACACCCCAAATTGTTCACTGTTCGCCTAACAGGCGAACAGGCAATGTTTGAGTCGAACAGGAGTTCAACTCGAACTTGAAGCTCATCCCTAGTCACATCCCTTCAAGACTGCCTATGCTGATGCTGAGTGACTGTCCTGTTATGTTTACTGACTATCCTCTTCCTCCTCAATGATCCCGCTGATATCTTGGAAGAACATTTTTGGTTCTGGGTGATGCCACCAGCCCAATTTTTCAGCCCCTGTTTAACAGGGCGTGTAATTACAATTTTTGATGCAATGCTTTGCAGCAGGGCTCATTCCTGCACTCCAAATAGAGTATATGGAGAGTTTGCAGTGTCGTGGCACCAGCACCAGTGCCTAAGGCCCAATTTGTCAGCTCCTGTTTAACAGGGGCATGTAATTACAATTCTTGATATAATATTTCACAGCAGGGCCCGTTCCTGTTCCCCCCGATAGTAACTGTGAGGACTTATAGTGTTGGGGCACCAGCACCACCACCACAACCACCAAAGGCCCAATTTTTCTACTACTGGTCAACAATGGCATGTAATTACAATTCTTGATATAATCGTTCACAGCAGGGCGCTACAGCGCCCACCAAGAGTCACCGTACCTCTCAGTAAAATGTGAGAGATATTAGGCGATATCTGCATCTGTGCCCATCCTTCTCCTCCCTATGCATTTTTCCCTTATCACCTTCTTTAACCACTTGTCGACCACATTCCCCATATATACTGTGGCAAGGCGGCTCGGCTGTGCAAACCAACGTACCTGTGCGTCGGTCTGTGAATGAGACACAGTCCCCCGGACACCTGCGATTGTGGTACACAGAGGCAGAATCCCCGTTCTGACAGGGGAAAACTTTGAGATCTGATGTTCCTAGTGATCAGGGACAGCGATCTCTGTGTTGTCCTAGTAAGCCCATCGCTCACAAAGTTAGAACACACCCAGGGAACACAGTTAACCACTTGATCACCCCTAGTGTTAACCCCTTCCCTGGCAATGTCATTTATACATTGATCACTGCCTTTTTTTCAGCACGGATCACTGTAATAATGTCACTGGTCCCCAAAAAGTGTCACTTGGGGTCAGATTTATCTGCCGCAATGTCGAAGTCACAGATTGTTACCATTACCAGTAAAAAAAAATAAAAAAAAATAAAACTTCATAAATCTGTCCCCTATTTTCGAGACTTTTGCGCAAGCCAATCCATATACGCTTATTGTGATTTTTTTGTTTTTACCAAAACATTTAGAAGAATACATTGGCCTAAACTGATAAAAATACTTTTTTTGGATATGTAAGGAGAAAATTATCAGTCTTTTTTTGTTTATGGCACAAAAAATAAAAACTGCAGAGGTGATCAAATACCACCAAAAGAAAACTCTATTTGTGGGGAAAAAATGGACAATTTTGTTTGGGCATAGCGTCGCATGATTGCACAATTGTCAGTTAAAGCGACACAGTGCTGTATCAGAAAAAATGAGGCTGAAGTGGTTAACTTTTAATTGGGTCACATCAATCAGGTCTCCATTACCCTGCCTGGTGTTGGTGTTGTTGCTAAGTTATCCAACTACTGTATATGAGATAGATCTGTAGATAGTGTCTTTAAGTGATCAATGTTGGGAAAGGTTTTAGGAAGCTGGACAAAGGGAAAGTACTGTAACATTCTTGCCCTTGCAGGTTGCCAGGGACACACTGGCCATAGTACAACTGAATAGTACAACTGAAGCTCCAAGGCGCATACAAATGCACAGGTGCGGCCCTGTGGGTGCACACATATGAGCATGCACACATGCGCAGGTGTATGTGCATTTGCTACTGATACTGGTGCCAAGTGGGCTATATAAGTTTATCAGCTACACTAGTTGGGTGCTGTCTGATCTGCAGCTGTTACCTGTGTTCCTGCATCTGTTCCTGTTCCTGTACCTGTCTTCTATGATTGACCTGGCTTGTCCTGACCATGTTTGAATGCAACCTGCCCTGACCTTGGTTCACCTCTACACTCCGCTTGGTTCCTGCTCTCCAGCCTTATCTTGTGACCCTGACCATTCTCTAGCTGCCTTCTATGCCTGCATCTGACCGTCTGTTGCTGACCTGGCTTGTTTGACCTTGCATTCAGTAATCCGTTTGCCCTGCTCTGCATACTGCCTGGCTTCCACTAGCTCTCTGCCTGCCATGTTCTGCCAGTCCTCCTGCACCTGCAAGCAGCTGTTGTCTGCCAAGCAGCTGCCACCTTCTGCCTACCCAGCCCAGGGCCTGCTGCTCTTGCTGCCATCTGCTATTCCAGTGATCCAGCCCAACTCTAGAGATGCACCTGCTATGCACCTCTGCAACTGTAAGCACATCATACAGGCACTCATACCTCTCCGTGCTCTCACGGCCACTGTTGCAACATCAGAGTCGGGACTGTATGAGAGGTCTCGCTCTACACTCCAGGCTCTGCCACAAGGTATGTGACACATGGCATAAAGGGTCCAATCAAAAGAAGCAGTAGTGTAGGGCATATGTAATTAATGCCAGCCTCATTCTGGTTAACAAAGTTGGTGTCCTGCTCAAAGAGGGTTAGTGTTGCTAGTGCTCCATGGTAGTATAGTAAAGATATCTAACTGTCTTCCTGGTTCTGTGCTTTGGCAGGTGCAGTGCCTAATCAGCCAGTCCTGCTGATATAGCTACCTCACCATCTGTAGGGTAGACGTACCAGGTTCTTTCTCCATGCACCAGAGTTGGATAAGTTTAACTTTTGACATATACAGTGGTAAGAGAAACAACATAGAGCCCTGCAGAGAAGAGGTAAGTGTAGCACCCATCTTGGCACCAGCCAGCTGTCCATCTTTTGGTATGATCCTTTAGCCACTTGACGCCCAAGGCATGTACATGGACATCCTTGGGTTTCAGTGGTTATACTGGGATGATGCCTGCACCTACAGGCATCATCTCAGTATCAATCTTTTCAGCTGGTGATTCTCTTTTTTGTAGAAGTGATCTGAGTGGTTAATAAGCCACTCAGATCACTTCTGAGGGTGGTGGAAAGTGATTCCACCCCCTTTCCCAAGCTCTCTGGTCCTATTGTGGTGCCTGGGAGCAATGCAGCCAGTGGTGATGGCTGCCCTGTACAGAGAGAGAGGAACTTCCCCTCTCTCTGTAACCCTAGCAAATGTATGTAGGCATAAGACACACCTCCTGTCACTCCTCTTTAAAGGAGAATTATACAAAAACATGATTAATTAAACCCACAAGTGTTTGTTTTTAACCACTGATATACCTTTATACTGATTTTTGACATTTACAAATGCAGCAATTTCAAAAACGGATGAAAGGTTTGGCACTGTGAAACACTTTCTGAAAGCTTATTAGTGCATTTTATATATAACTATATAGATCAGACAAAAATGAGGGACAAGTGAGGACAGAGGGACATTGTTCCAAATCAGAGACAGCTGGGAGTTATGAGGTTGTATATCTGGATTAAAATGGGTACACAATTTTCTAGGTCCCTTTAATATTTCGGGCTTTCCAGTAGGTGAACTTAGGTTTGCTAGAAATTAACCTCCCTGGCGGTTTTCCCGAGTGCGGCTCGTGGTTAAATTTCAGTACCATTAGCGGTAACCTCGAGCCACACTCAGGATTGCATTGCAGGATCCTGGTGCAGTGTACTTACCTTATCCCCGATGGGCTGGGCTCCGTTCCCTGCAAGCGTCACGATGCACCGGACGGAACCCGGCAGCAAATTCAAAAAAGTAAAAAATCATAATACATACAGTACACTGTAATCTTACAGATTACATTACTGTATGAAATTATTTCACATCCCTTTTGTTCCCAGCGCTTTGTTCAATGCCCTGCATGCAGTTTTATATGATATATACTGTTCTTTCTGCCTGGAAACTGGAGATTGTCCATAGCAACCAAAAAGGGTCCCTTTTACGTTTAAAAGTGGTTTTAGACCAGCTAGAAAACAGCGATAGTAAATTAGAACACTTGCGGAATTGAGCGATAGTGAATCATGGGGAAATTAATTTTATTATTATTAGATTATTATTTTTTTTATAATTATTTATATTTATTTATTATATTATAATTTATGATTTTGTGCTTCATCATACTCGGGATATCTACTAGACTAGTTATTGCTAAGAATTACAGGCCTACAATATAAACGCCAAATTTCTATGCAAAATAATTGTACTGCTTTGAGACGCAAAAATCTGACATAATCATACTGCCTGGGTGGTTAAGGACTTGAGATGTGGGTCTTGTAGAATGATTCACTGATGCTTGGAAAAAAAATTAAAAAATGTTACATCCTCCTACATTGATTGGACAATTGTATAACAAACCTTATTTCATAAACCTCCTTTTTCTCCAATTAATCTCGTTTTGGTGAAGTGAGGTAATGAGAATAAGTCCTTACTACCAAAGCCTGAGCGATTCCCTTATCTGAAATATTTTCTTTTAAAAAAATGTAGGTATCGAACCCCTGGAAAAGCTAGTCCACTGGGAAAGGGATCACCACCTCCTGTTCTACCAACTCCTGAATCCAACCCAAGAGGCCCTTGTCCCTGGGCAGGTGAGTCAAAATAAACATCAGTTGAGGAATATAAAGAAGATAGAAGCGATATCCCTCCCTCAGTACCTACAGGATGTATAGGCTGTCTGAGATCCTTTCCCACTGTGAAAGGAACCGAGACAGCCTCCCTCCTACCCTGACATCAATTTGACATTTTATTGGAGAGTCCTGGAGCAGTAAATAGGTGCCCACCTTTCCGCTTCCCTTTAAAGTGATTGTGATCACTTTAAAGGGAAAGTGATTGTTAAGCTTCATTGTTTTTTTAAATAACAAACATATCATACTTACCTCAACTGTGAAGTTTGTTTTGCACAGAGTGGCCTCGATCATCCTCTTCTGGGGTCCCCCGGCGGCGTATCAGCTCCTCCCCATATTGTATAACCCCCTAGGAGACTCGCTGTTTTCTCCAAATCTCTCTGGGGTCTGTACTGGCTTTAGTTGAAGGAGCTATGAAAAAAAACATCTTCCTAACCTTCACTAGAAATGTTTTCCTCTCTTCAGAGAACTTAGGTAGTACCTAGTCCAGACCTGGACCAAATAGAGAGTCCTCAAAATGCAGACCACAGGGCCAGGATCTAGATGTCTTGACCCAGACTGCCCTTGCAGCCAAATTGAGCAGGGCTGCTGAATTGGCAGATGCCCTAACTGTCTCTACTGCAACATCTGCCAAATATGCTACTACCTTGGAAATAACTTCTGATAGATTCCAAAACCTGCTCTGTCTTTGCTCCCTGAGACAGATGACCCATAACCCCGCTTAGCCAAAATTCTGCATTTCTTGCTATCCAGGAGGATGCCAAAGCTGGTGCCAAAGCCTCTGCATTCACATCCCAGGATCTAAGCAGAAGTGTCTCTTTCCTACTTTCTATCTGGTCCTTAATACTGCCAGAGTCCTCAAAGGAAAAGTCAGACTATTTAAAACCCTGTGTCCGGGCTGCATCAAGCTTAGGGGTCTCAAAAACCTGTAAGCAGAGGTAACCCTTCAAGGAAGATTTATTTTTTTAAGCCTCAACGCTTTACTTTCTGGCTCTTTTCACTCCCTCAGGATAAGATCCTTGAGAGTCTGATGAAAAGGGAGGACTCTGGTCTGTGGCTTAACCAGCCTCTATATATCTTATCCTGGATAGAGACTTCTGCCAGCAGATCCAGAATCTCCTCTGTTGCATATACCACCCGTAGAAGCCCCTCCATATCCTCTACCATTGAGGTTCTTACTGGGTATAGCCTCCTCACTAACTAGGTCTAAATCTTCCCCAACCTGTAGGGAGCTTTGACTTGAACCCTCAGCCTCCTCCAAGTCTTCATCCTTTATATTCTGGGAGGAAGGAGGGTCCTGCGACCCCCCCAAGAGATAAATAAGGGTCCCCCTTTTAACAAACTACCCTCTTGAGAGGAGGTACCCTCCCTAGGGGACTATTCTTCCCCTCTGGCATTCTGAACTAAGGAGGGGGCAGTCTTAAACGACTGAAGGGTGGCCAGCATTTCTGATTGGACTGACAAAAAAAAACTTTCATAATGGTCGAAGTTTCCTTCCCTGCCAGTTTGTGTATACATCTAAAACGGAAGGGCTTGGAGTTGTCCTTCAGTAGCTTTTCCCAGCAATAGCCACAATGCTTTGCATGGGATGGATAGGGGGGCCTTGGACATAGGTGGCTTTTCAGTAGGTTCTTGGCCAGATATGCCTTGATCTACAGGAACAAAAACACGGGAGTCAGTCCTAGACCCCCCATCCCTGCTGGAGTAGCTGGCTGTCACAGGGGTGTGGATAAGTGTCCCCTTCTTCCCCTTCTGCCACCTGCCCCCCCAGAGTAATACTTACCCCCTGTAGTCTTCTCTTTGGGTGTCTGGAGTCTTCCTCTTTCTCCTCACGGTGTGTGTGTGTGAGAGGCCACCCAGCTTTCATTGCTCCTTGGTTGGGTGTGCACTGACTCTTGAGCTGCCTCGGTGGAGTGTAGGGTGTGCGCAAAGTCAAATCTAGCTCCCCACTAGCACGAGGCCTGCCGCATGTCCCTGGAGACACCAATGGCTGCCGCTATCTTTAAGAAGGCAGCTCCCTCCCAGAAAGTGATGTCACTTCCTTCTGCAAGATTGAGGCATGGAGAATGCCGGCTTTCTCCTCTGTCCTTCCTACACACCACAGCCAACCAGTCAAGTCAGAATCTGTACATGCCCCACAACGACCACCTCCTGGCTAAACCCTTCAGCCAGTTAGAGAATGACACCAATCTCTGCTCTGCTGACACATCCACTGATCTTCTGACTGACACCATCCACTGTTTTACTGATGACAACCGCTGCTCTACTGATACCGTCTACTGCTCTACTGACGCCGTCCATGTTTTAATACATTTAAAATGTTTGTTTACATTTATTTTTAAGAGTGTGTGTGTGTGTGTGTGTGTGTGTGTGTGTGTGTGTGTGTGTAAAGTGTATATATATATATATATATATATATATACAGTATACACACAAGCATATGTGTGTGTGCTCTGGGGTGCACGCCCTAATGCACTAGGCTGCACACACCTATGCTACTGTGAATCCATAAGAAAGGTTATCAGAAAAACACATCAAGCATAAACTTTGTCTTACTCTCCTACGATACAAAATGAAAAAACATATATCTGTGCACCTCTAGTAGGTACATAAAATCCATCTGTCACGTACCTAGTAGGCAAGCCCGGAATGCAGGGAGCGGCCCCTCGTATCCCCTGGCTCAAGAACCCCTGGAGGTGGTAACAGGGATTCAAAAGTTCAGAGGGCACAAGTGCCTGGCAGGTAGAGGCCGGTCCGGATAGTCAGCAGCAACACAGGCAGCAGGTAGATAAGGCTGATGACAATCGGCAGGTGGCAGCAGACACAAGTGGAAGGACTGGCAAGCAGGCGATCGTCAGTGGAGACAGCAGGCACAGGAAATCCGAACGGATTGGCAGGAACAGCAGAGTCGGGTACAGGCCGGGTCGGCAGCAGGCGGTCAACACAGTACAAGGGGACGAGGCAGAGACGTGGTCAGACAGGCAGGTAGTCGAAGGCAGGCAGCAACAGATCGTGGTCAAGAACAAGCCGGGTCACAGGAATCTAGGCAACGGGTAACAGGTAACAGATAGCAGAATCTCCAAACACGCTGTAGACTGGACAGCAAGAAGGGGATGGAGCAGAGTCCTTAAGAAGCCTTTAGGGCGCCAAAACGGTCGCACGACGAGTCAGCGTGCCCCCGCGAGTGGCCGTGCGCCCGTTCGTGACCCCGAGCACACGCGTGCGCTCGTTCGTGCCGACGCGCACCCGCGTGCGTCCGTTCGCGCAAACACGCGCCAAAGGGGAACGACGGGTTCTCGACAACAGGCTTCTGTGGGTAATTCTCCCGTGTGCGACCAGAACGCCAGGACGGTCGTGACATTGCCCCCCCCCAAGGGGCAGCCTCCGGATGCCCAATTGAGCCATCTTACTCGGGTGGGAGTTCTTAAAGGCACGGATTAGTCTCTTTGGTGAATGTTGGATTCTGGCTCCCAGGAGTTCTCCTCAGGTCCGTACCCCTTCCACTTAACTAAGAATTGAATCTGGTTCCGTCTCTTCCTGCAGTCCAGTATGGATTCAATCTCGAATTCAATTTCCCCATCGACCATCACGGGTTCTGGAGGACTGGTAATTCTGTCAGCGAAAGGATCCGGAACTGCAGGCTTAAGTAGTGATGCGTGAAAGACTGGGTGGATCCGGAAGGATTCAGGAAGCTTTAGCTCGAATGCCACATTATTCAACTTCCTCTTGATCGGAAAAGGACCCACAAATTTCGGGCCCAACTTCTTGGAGGGGCAAGACAGTTTAAGATTCAAGGTGGACAACCAGACCTGATCCCCAACTTTGAGATCCAGTTCCCCCCTTCTCTTTCTGTCGAACACTTCTTTGTTGTAATTCTGTGACTTGGTCAGGGTTTCTTGCAGAAGCTTGTTATTTACTTCAAAGAAGTTAAAGTTCTCCTGTACCGCTGGTACCGAACACTCGGGGAGATTGCCAGACAGGAATAGTGGGTGGAAGCCAAAGTTCGCAAACAATGGGGATTGCTTGGTGGCAGAGTGGACTGTATTATTGTAGGCGAACTCAGCCAAGGGCAGAAGCGAGACCCAGTCGTCTTGGGAGAAGGACGAGAAACAGCGTAGGTACTGCTCCAGCGTCTGGTTCGTCCTCTCGGTCTGGCCGTTGGTCTGCGGGTGGTATGCTGAGGACAGGCAAAGTTCAATTTTCAGAGCTCCGCAGAGTGCTCTCCAGAACCTTGAGGTGAACTGCACTCCTCTATCAGATGTGATGTTGGCGGGAATGCCATGGAGTCTCACAATCTCCTTAATGAAGGTCTTGGCTGTCTCTGTGGCAGAGGGGGTGCCTTTCATAGGCAGGAAGTGGGCCATCTTGGTGAGCCTATCGACTATGACAAAAATTGTTGAATAATTCTCCGAAGGGGGTAGCTCAACGATGAAATCCATGGAGATCATCCTCCATGGTCTATCAGGAACAGGCAGTGGCTTCAGCAGACCCCAGGCTCTTGACTTGCTGCCCTTCCGAATGCAGGTGACACAAGCCTCCACATATTTCTTGCAGTCGTATTTCATTCGTGGCCACCAGAATGTACGTCGGAGTAACTCCAAAGTCTTATATACCCCGAAATGGCCAGCCAATGGATGGTCGTGACAGTCCGAACTTCCTGGGGAACAAAGATCTTGTCCTCATGCCACAGAAGGTCATTACTGGATGACAACGGGATACCGGATGGAGGTGTTGTGCCTATGGAAGCCTGCTTAACTTGAGACACTAAGTCCCCCTGGAGCATAAGAAAGTTCCCCGTAGAGAGGATGGTATCCGAGGACAGCAGACTCTCCGGTTGACTGTACATGCGGGACAGGGCGTCAGGCTTGATATTCTTGGATCCGGGACGGTAGGTGATATGGAATGAAAACCTGGAGAAGAAGAGTGCCCACCTGGCCTGACGTGGTTTCAATCTCTTTGCTGTCTTAAGGTACTCCAAGTTCTTATGGTCTGTATAAACCAGGATCGGGTGGGTGGCACCCTCCAGAAGATAGCGCCACTCCTCGAGTGCAGCCTTTATTGCCAGCAACTCGCGATCACCGACGTCGTAATTCTTCTCCGCCTCGGACAGCTTGCGGGAGAAGAAAGCGACCGGGTGAAGTAAGGACTTGGGCCCCTGCCTCTGGGAAAGTATCGCCCCAACTGCTATTTCCGAAGCATCCACTTCGAGGATGTATGGCAGAGCGGAATCGGAATGTTTTAGGACGGAGGCAGATACAAATAAATCTTTCAGGATCTTGAAGGCCTCTTGCGCCTCAGGGGTCCATCGGAACTTCTGACCCTGTTTGGTCAATCCGGTAATGGGAGAGATGATAGAAGAGAATCCCTTAATAAACTTCCGGTAAAAATTAGCGAACCCCACAAACCGCTGAACTCCCTTTTTATCGGAAGGGGCAGGCCAGTCCTGGATTGCAGAGACCTTCTGGGGATCCATCTCAATCCCTCTTACGGAAATGACCAGGCCGAGAAACTGGATGCTCTGCCGTTCGAAGACACATTTTTCGGGTTTAGCATACAAGCCGTGAAGACGGAGACGAGTCAGGACCTTCTTGACGTGTTCTCGGTGGTCGGCTAAAGTGGGGGAAAAAATCAGGATGTCATCAAGATAAATAATTACAAATAGGTCAAGGTAGTCTCTAAAGATGTCATTGACAAAGTGCTGAAATGTGGCTGGGGCATTACACAACCCGAATGGCATCACAAGATATTCGAAGTGCCCAAAGCGGGTACGGAAGGCAATCTTCCACTCGTCACCCCTCCGAATGCGGACGAGGTTGTAGGCACCCCGGAGATCCAGCTTGGAGAATATCTTAGCAGAACCTAATCTCTGGAAAAGTTTGGGTACCAATGGCAGGGGGTTGCGATTCTTTATGGTAACCTTGTTCAATGCCCGATAGTCCACACATGGGCGTAGGGAATGGTCCTTCTTTTCAACAAAGAAAATCCCTGCGCCAGCCGGGGAGGTAGAAGGTCGGATGAATCCCTTCTCAAGGTTATCATCTAAGTAGGATCTCAGGGTACTCAGTTCAGACTCAGATAGAGGGAAGATTCTTCTGAAAGGGATCTCTGCCCCAGGCAGTAGTTCAATAGGGCAGTCGTATGGCCTATGGGGTGGTAAAGTTTCGGCCCCCTTTTTACTGAAAACATCTAGGAAATCATGATAGTCCTTGGGTACAGCTTGCCGGGTTTCAGCGTCTGCTTCCAAACAGAGGAGGGCAGGAGAGTCCCTGTTAACAGCTGGGCAACAATGCTGGAGGCAATAGACCGAAGGGAACTCAATCATTTCAGTGGCCCAGTCGATGCGTGGGTTGTGTGCTCTCAACCAAGGCATGCCTAGAATGATGGGGAACAAAGGAGACTTAATGACATCTAGACATAGGAATTCCTGGTGAGTCCCGGGAATGGTAGCAGATAAGGGGGTAGTCTCCTGAGTCACTGGTCCTGATTCCAGGGTAGAACCATCGGCCAGGAATACTGAAAGCCCCTTCTCTTTAGATCGAAGGGGGATCTGGTTCTTCAGGGTGAAGGACGAGTCTACAAAGCCACTACACGCCCCGGAGTCAATAACTGCGTGGGTTTGGATAGTCCTTCCTGGAAGCTGCAAAAGAACAGGGACAGCCAGGTGAGAGGTGTTATCAGACAGCACAGGTGAGGGAACAGGTGGAATGAAGAGACACTTACGCATCTTAGCTGGGCAAGTGCGAACAAAGTGTCCTGGTTCTCCGCAATACAGACAGAGGTTACCGGCCCGGCGACGTTGACGTTCCTCTGGAGTCAGGGATAGACGGAGTAGCCCCAGCTGCATAGGTTCCGGAGGATCCAGTGTGACTGTGGCAGGAGCAGAAGGAGCTGGGTGAGTGGAGCTAGGCACCCGTGGCAACATCCAAACGGGGCGGGTAGCTGTGGTGGAACGCTCTTGGCGGCGTTCTCTCAGACGTCTGTCAATTTGGACCGAAATGTCTATCAGAGCTTCCAAAGTCTCAGGAATGCCTACACGTGCCAGTTCGTCCTTCAGAGGCTCAGACAGACCCATGCGGAATTGGTATCGCAGGGCTGCATTGTTCCAGTCCGTGTCAGCGCTCCAGCGTCGGAATTCCGACACGTAATCTTCCACAGGCCTGCGACCTTGTTGCAGGGCGTATAAGGCTGCTTCTGCGGTCGCAGCAAGTTGGGGGTCCTCGTAAAGTCTAGACATCGCCAGGAAGAAGGTGTTTAGGGTGTCTAAAGACGGATCCTTTCGTTCCAGTAGACGGTGTGCCCAGGCCTGAGGTTCGTTCGTCAATAGGGAAATGACGAACCCCACTTTGGTTGCCTCGAGGGAGAAGGTCCTTGGTTGCAAGGCAAAATAGAGCTCACAGGAATTGCGGAAGGCTCTGAACTTATTCCGGTCGCCCGCAAATTGTTCCGGAGTTGGGACCCTGGGTTCGGGTGGCATCATCACTACTGATGGTAGAGCATGGGCCCCAGGGGCAGCTGGCGAGGTAGCAGATAGCGCCTGGACTTGTTCTTCCAATCTGCCATAACCCTCTTGTAGACTCTTTACCGCCTGAGTAAGGCCAGCCAGATGGCGGCAGAGCTCGTCCATAGGGGAGGCTCCCTGCACAGGCTCGGACATGGCTGTACAGTACTGTCACATACCTAGTAGGCGAATCCCGGAATGCAGGGAGCGGCCCCTCGTATCCCCTGGCTCAAGAACCCCTGGAGGTGGTAACAGGGATTCAAAAGTTCAGAGGGCACAAGTGCCTGGCAGGTAGAGGCCGGTCCGGATAGTCAGCAGCAACACAGGCAGCAGGTAGATAAGGCTGATGACAATCGGCAGGTGGCAGCAGGCACAAGTGGAAGGACTGGCAAGCAGGCGATCGTCAGTGGAGACAGCAGGCACAGGAAATCCGAACGGATTGGCAGGAACAGCAGAGTCGGGTACAGACCGGGTCGGCAGCAGGCAAGTACAACACAGTACAAGGGGACAAGGCAGAGACGTGGTCAGACAGGCAGGTAGTCGAAGGCAGGCAGCAACGGATCGTGGTCAAGAACAAGCCGGGTCACAGGAATCTAGGCAACGGGTAACAGGTAACAGATAGCAGAATCTCCGAACACGCTGTAGACTGGACAGCAAGAAGGGGATGGAGCAGAGTCCTTAAGAAGCCTTTAGGGCGCCAAAACAGTCGCACGACGAGTCAGCGTGCCCCCGCGAGTGGCCGTGCGCCTGTTCGTGCCGACGCGCACCCGCGTGCGTCCGTTCGCGCTAACACGCGCCAAAGGGGAACGACGGGTTCTCGACAACAGGCTTCTGTGGGTAATTCTCCCGTGTGCGACCGGAACGCCAGGACGGTCGTGACACCATCACTAGAAAGGATAAGAAAGATAATTACAATATTCAACCCATCATAGGAGAGGATGAAACTCTAAGCCCTTGTAGACACGGTCGGACATTCCGATGAAAAATGTCCGATCGGACCGTGTTGTTGGATAATCCGACTGTGTGTGGGCTTCATCGGACTGTTTCTGTCAGAATATCTGACGGACAAAGTTTTAGAGCTGGACTATAAAACTTTCCGACAACATGATCTGATCGCACTTTGTCCGATTGTGTGTAGAGGATTCCAATCGGACAAAGTGCCACGCATGCTCAGATCAAATTCCTAGACCAAAGCTATTGGCTGAACATAGACCCATTGTAACGAAATAACGTCATCATGTTACGTACGATCGGATTGTCCGACAACTTTGTCCGACCGTGTGTATGCAACACAAGTTTCGGACAAAATCCGATGGATTTTGTTGTCGACATGTCCAACAGTGTGTACAAGGGCTAAGGCCTAATGTACACTGCTTCTAATAAATGGATGCTTAGGGGCAGTTGGGGATTTTTTTCAACAGCCCCTGAATGTTCTTCTATGTTATCTTATGTGTCCATGTACACTGCGTAGTTTATAGTTATTTAGAGGCAGTTGAGTTTAGTGGCAATTTTTTTAAAGCAAAAAATGCGTTCAAGACAGAAGTTTATTGACTTTCAAAACGTCAACTGCTTGTAACAGCATGCTGACGCGTCTAAACTCAGTAACTCGCGTTTAGCCGTGTTTAGTTCATAGGCATTTTTAATTACTTAAATGTAAACATCCCTTGTAATAGAAAAAAAAAAGCATGACAGGACCTTTTTAATGTGAAATCTGGGGTCAAAAAGACCTTTAAATTAATTTTAAAAAAGTTTTTTTTTTTCCCGGTGGTCTTCGGTGGAGACCACCAGGGAGCAGCGGGAGAGGGGGGCATATCTCCCATCCATAAAAGTGATCTTGCGGCGAATCCCCCACAGAGACCACTTTTATCTGAAAGCACACTGCCCACAGTTTTAAAAGATACCGGGTTATGGCAGCGACCTGCTGACATAACAACGGCATCCCACGTTAAACAGCCGACATATAACAAGGGTGGGCGGTCTTTAAGTGGTTAATGGAGATACGGTTCTGGCCATTTTCAATGCAAAAAATGCTTCTAAACGCAAACGTGGCTAAACGAGGCACAATGGACATTTTTAACCGCCTGTTACTATCTGTCAAGTTCCATCGTTCAGGAGAGGTTTTAAAATGTCCCATGTACATGATGCCTAAAAGAAGAAATAACTCTGGATTTCTGGTAAACACCTAGGTGATTGCAGAGACGTAAATAAAGGAACCTAGCCTTGCACCAACAAATGCTGCAATCTGTGCAGCCAAAATCAATCAATGAAAAAGTGTTAAGCCCCATACACACTATCAGTTTCTCTGCTGAGTTTTTCCTTCAGGTTTACCAAAACCATGTAGTAGAAGGGCCTGCCTGATTGCATACAAATTGAAACTCCTAAGGTTTGACCTCATATTATATGGTTTTGGTAAATCTGAAGGAAAAACTCAGCAGAAAAACTGATAGTGTGTATGGGGCTTCACACACACAAGAGGAACATTCAATATCACAGGATCATACAGCTGTACCTACAGTAATATTGTGTACCTCATTCAATGCAAAAAATGCAACCACTGGTGCAACAGGACAGAAATTACAAAAAATAATTACTTTACACAGACACACCATAAAAGAGCATAAGGAACATTATTTCAGCACACCTGCAGGACATCATTTCTCACAACCAGACAAATGTATGGAAGACATGAACGATATAGTCCTTAAAAGGAACTTTAAAAATACTCAAGAAAGGAAACTTTTGAACTAAGAATTCTGTTTGACAAAATAATGGACAAAATGTGGACCTCTGTTTTCTAAATCACTAATCAACATTTTTTTTTTTTTTTTGAGAATGATCCAAAGGGTAAAAAAAGAGAAACAACAAATGAAATGAAGATGGGGGGCATTTCTGATCAGCACAAAGACATTCAGAAAAGGTTTTCCCAAAAACGTATTCATACAGAATAGTACAATAACAATTAGAAAAAAAGAAATTGTAAAAAAGGAGAGACACAATGGCCAAAATATACCAACAAATAAGAGTTTTAATCAGTGTCTATGCATAGAAGAGGTACCGTATATCAGATGATAACAAAAAAAATGTATGTATACATGTAGTAACTTGGGGGTTGAAAGTAGTTATAATAGGAAACCACATGTCAAAAAATACAGTTGATAAGTCTAGGAGTATACCATCAATTATAATTGCTGAGATACATCAAACCTTAAAAACAGTTAGTATTGATGAGCTGGGCAATTAAAAAAAAGCCTCTAAAATGTCTAATAAAGAACATCTCAGTTACCCATTAGTATTTTATATTTGTCAGAATAGATGAGAATAAACAAGGCATTCGCAGTTTTTTGATATTTGGTCAAGCGATCATGTGTTATAGTTACAGTCTCCTCCATATTGTGGATAGTATCTACTTTCTACAGCCAATCATTAACTTATGGGATGTTGTTTTCCAGAATGGAATGGAATCAGGGCTATGGCCACATTTAGCAGGTGCTTTGTTAGGGAATGTTTGTACCTTTTTAATGAGTAATAATGCGTACACACGGTCAGACTTTCCAGCAGACTAGGTCCAACGGACCGGAATCCGTCAGATATTACGACCGTGTATGGGCTCCAGAGGACTTTTTTTCCCCCAAAAGTCAGACGGACCTAGAAATAAAACATGTTTCAAATCTTTCCGATGGACTCGAGTCCTGTCGAAAAATCCATTTGTCTGTATGCTAGTATTAAAACCGAGGCTAGGGCATCTATTGGCTACTGGCTATGAACTTCCTTGTTCTAGTCCCGTCGTACGTAATCACATTCAAATCTGTCTGACTTTGGTCTGCTTGTGTGTGGCCAAGTCCGTTCCTTTGGAAAGTCCATCGGAACTCTGCCGAAAGTCTGTTGGAAAGACCATCGGGCCTAGTCCGTCCAAAAGTCTGGTCGTGGGTACGCGGTATTACAAGAGATCTGAAGTAGACAGCAGGCCACTATTCAACAGTTGTATGACCACTCTCACCTATGCGACTCTTCCATTCCATAGCTTACTACTATCCCAGTATCCCAGTTTAATTTCCAGTGCTGTGTATGCTTGTGTATTGTTCTTCAAAGATTGTCTTATTTGATATTTTGCTAAAACTTTAGTACTGTATTAGTACTGCTTGGACCTTTGTAGAAGGGGGGGGGGGGTACACCCCAAAAGGATGTCCTAAATATCTGAGTGTTGGTTAAAGTAAAAAAAGGATCACAGACAGTACCCAATTGTTTTTATGTGGTAGCAAAATTTTATTTACAGAGAGATAATAAAATATATACATAAATTCATTTTTTCATAACTAAAATGGGGCCTTATAGGCCACGGGACAAATGTATTTTCTTTAAGACTGAATTTGTTATTGCTGTTTTCACATCACTGTTCCTCAAAGTATAAATGAAGGGATTTAAGAGTGGAGTAAGAACCGTGTATATAAGAGCAAAATATTTGTCATTTTCACTCCCGGTAGGGCTAATGTACACAACAAGAGCTGATCCAAAGCAGAGACTGGTCACAATAAGGTGAGAGGAACAGGTAGAGAAAGCTTTTTGTTTGCCTTCAGCACCCTTGATTTTTGAGATGGTGTTAATGATGTGAACATAGCATGTTATTATAATTAAAATTGGAAAAACTGCAGAAAGAATAGTGACTATTATTGTGGCTAATTTGCTCATGGAAGGATCAGAGCAAGACAAATTCTGAAGTGGAGCCAAATCACAGAGGAAATGATTTATCTGATTTGGCCCACAGAATTTTAATTGAACTGTATAAATAAGAGTCATAGAAGACAATGAAAGACCACCAATCCATGGTGCCACAGCTAACAAAGTATACACTTCCTTCCTCATAATAGCAGAATAACGTAATGGACTGTTAATAGCCAAGTCCCTATCAAAGGCCATGACCAATAACAAATAACATTCTGACATACCCAAACTATTGAAAATAAACATCTGCGTGAAACATTCAATGAAAGATATCCTCTTATTTCCTGTAATCAAATTATCCAGAAGCTTAGGTATAGCAACTGTCACAAACATAATTTCAAGAACAGAAAATGTGCTTATGAAAAAATACATTGGGGATTGAAGCAAGGGTTCAATCCTAACTAAGATAGTGATGGTAATATGTCCTGCAACACAGATGATGTATGCTACTAAAACAAGAAAGAACAGTAATAACTGGAGTTGTTTTAAACTGGAGAATGCCATTAAAATAAATTCTTGCACCATGGTCTTATTAAATTCTTGTTTTATAGAGTGGAATCCCTGTAAAAGAAATTTTAGATAACAGTCATTAAAAGGGCTTTGAGGACTGAAAGGGGCTTTGTGGACCTCACATTTTGTTTTTATGGGTCTGAGCTAAAATAAGGAAGTCACCCTGTCATTTTGCTATTTACAATGACCAGAAGTTTAACTACCCTCACATTATACAGTATGAGGATATTATATTGTATGATGGTATTTGTAGTTTGGGGGTTCTGATAATTTTAGTTTCTTTTGCAGGAAGTATTGTATTGTAACAAAAACAATTGAGTACTGTCTGTGATACTTTTTTATTTTATTTTCAGTAACTTCCAAATTTTCAGGACAAGCTTTTGAGGTGTACCCCCCTTCTTCAACATCCAGACAGTACTAATAGACTAAGGCAGGTCATACTTTATGACATTTTATTTCCATCAACTACAGGCTGATGGAAAGGAAATTGCTTGATTCCCCCCATTGAAACAGACAGTATTGATTGGGGAATCCCTCCTGCAGCGCCATTATGTTCTGCCGGTGGAGAGCAATTGTAGCAGAATGTACTAAATACTAAAACAAGGAAGAACAGTAATATCTGGAGTTGTTTTAATGTAGAGAACACAATTAAAATAAATTCTTGCACCATGGTCTTGTTGAATTTTTTATTCAATAAGAACTGTCATTAAGACACATCTCACATTTTGTTTTTGATGGGTTTACGCTTAAATAATATTGATGAGTATGGGGCTGTGTAGCCAAAGACTGGCCAGAGTGCCCATGCCAACCCATGTCCACAGCAAAACGTGCCTACAATGGGCATGTGAGCATGAGAACAGGACCACGGAGCAATAGAAGAAGGTGGTCTGGTCTTATGTATTCAAGAATGGAATGTATTTTGAGTTGTAGACTTGACCTCCAGATTCTCCAGATCTCAGTATATCAAACATCTGTGGGATAGGCTGTAAAAACAGGTTCAATCTATTGCGGTCCCATCTCACAACTGATACTGACAGTTGCAGATACCATAGCATACCTTCAGAGACCTTGTAGAGTACATGTCTCAAAGGGTTATGGTGGGTACTAGTATGGCTGATTGGTGTATAATATAATATATTTTATATAATTTATCTTCAGATTTCTTATTGCAGGAAGTATTGTGAAAATGTTCAGTTTAGTTCTTTTCCAGGGACCCCCTGATCAGGCAAACAATCGGTGAGAAGCTAATTGAAATATACCCTGTGTTTGCATGTATGAATCTCTTTGCCTGCATAGATTATTATTACCATTTATTAACACAGCCTATACATTTTTCTCTCAGTCTTAGTAACACTCTGCTAAAAATGTGTGTGTTAGTACTTCTTTGACCTTAAAGAAAGGAGTACACCCCAAAAGCTTGTCCTGAAAATTTTGATGTTAGCACAAATAAAAATGTATCACAGACAGTTCTCAATTGTTGTCACTACAGATACACTAATACGTCTATATTTACCTCAAGCAGGCAATATTCTAAAAGTGTTCTTCGACCAGTTATTTTCTAGTGACTCCCTGTTTAGGCAAACAGTCAATGGAAAGCTGATGGAAATATGCCCTGTGCTCACATGCCTACCAACATAGATTACTATTACCATTTATTGAGTTGTGCATAACACATTGTATACTTACTGGAAAAGTCTCAGGCATAGTCCAAGTAAAAACTAGATGTGTGACTGAAAAGCATACAATGATAGTTTAACCATTAAAATAGCACAAAGAGTATTAGGAGAAGTTACACCTCAATTGGGTTAGCATAAGTATATACTGTATTTATAGGTAAAACAATCGAGAAGGGCCTTGCAGACTTCATACACGGGGGACCATTTTCTTCTGAAGCAATTATTTTTTTACACCTGAGACAAGATTTTCAAAAAATGCAATTTAGTTGTAATATGCCAAATCATATCATTAATAATGCTGTTTATTTTTTTTTTTAAATGTGTTTTAACTGATTTGAAAAAAGGAAACTGTTTTAATAATTAGAGTATATTTTACATACTTTTTTGACAATTAGTAAACAAGGTTTCTTTTTTTTGGTTGTTAAATGTGCTGCCTTAGAAAATAAAATTAACATTCTCTATTTCTTCATTTTTCTAGGGTCAGACGAGATTGGATAATAGTCTATACAGTAATACAAAAAACTGACAAGATTAGAAAACTGACATAGATCTCCATTCTGTATCAGTTATAGAAAAAGTTTATACAAAGTAAACACAGCAGGCAAATAGATTTACATGGTAGCCGGCCAACATCTTGTCCAAACTATTTTGCATAACACGAACAAGGAAGAAAACCCATGGGCCACACTTTTTTTTGAGGCCTCAAACAGTGACAGAAAAGGGTGTGGGGAAGACTGGAAAAAAAAAATTGGGTGGGGGGAAGAGAAAGGAAGAAAAAAAGAGAAAAAAAGAGGGTAAAATGGAAGGAAGTTCTTACCCCTGTTCAGGGCAGTCATCAGAAAATGTTGGGCCCCTTACACAGCTTTAGGCCCCCTCCCCAAGACTGACTACTAACATTGCCCAGGGATTGCCCATGGGCCATCCTACCGAGTCCACACACTGGCCACCCTATCTGTATGCCTTCAGCCCCCTCAATCCTGTATATACGTCAGCCCCCCCAAACCTATATATATGTCAGCCCCCTACACACCTGTATATATGTCAGCCCCCCACACACACCTGTATATATGTCAGCCCCCCACACACCTGTATATATGTCAGGCCCCCACACACACCTGTATATATGTCAGTGCCCCTCCCACATACTGCATATATGTCAGCCTCCCAAACACACCTGTATATATGTCAGCGCCCCCACACACCTGTATATATGTCAGCGCCCCCACACACCTGTATATATGTCAGCGCCCCCACACACCTGTATATATGTGAGCCCCCCCACACACCTGTATATATGTCAGCCCCCCCACACACCTGTATATGTCATCCCCCACACACACCTGTATATATGTCAGCGCCCCCCCCCCCACACCTGTATATATGTCAGCCCCTCCAAACACACCTGTATGTATGTCAGCTCCCCCCCATACACCTGTATATATACGAAAAAAAAGTGCAGCGCTTAACCAATAAGTATTACTGTGACCATTGAATAAAAAGGTGCAAAAAAAATGCCAAAAAAAACCTGTGAAAGTAAATACACAAAAACTATTAAAGATGAGTCAAATGTATATAAATATAAATTCAAGTCCACGCTCACACCCATTGCACATATGCGATCACAATACAAACTCGCGTTGATTTTTATTTTATTTTTTGCTAGCAATTCTGTTAGTTTTTAAACGGCACTTGTACATTTTTCCTGTGACTCGGTGGTGTCGTTTTATGTGTGCTTGAGCATCTGGCTCTAATAAATTTTCGTTGAAACCATATCACACGATTTGGCACGATTTTGTTTCTTTATGGTGATACTTCATTTGGAGGCCTGCTGAGAGCAGTCGTGCGACATCCAAAAGATCGGGACAATCTCTGGCATCTGGACATCTATGGTGGGATCTGAGATTCAATTCGCACAGTTTGACCTCCCCTAACAGGGGGGTCACTGGGGATCTGGTAAGCCTCCATCTATAATTCTTGTTTAGAGGTGACGGGTCCACGTGGTCAAATACAATTTGATTGAACAATCAAGTTTCACCTATTATTACACACACACTGGACAATTTATATATATTCTTTGCAAATATTTTTTTTGCATTCATTTTTTTGCAATATATATGGACACTTGAATTTATATTTATATACATTTGACTCATCTTTAATAGTTTTTGTGTATTTACTTTCACAGGTTTTTTGGCATTTGTTTGCACCTTTTTATTCAATGGTCACAATAATAATTGGTTAAGCGCTGCACTTTTTTTTTTTCGTTTATTTTTTTGTGCCTAGTATCTTGGTTATGGTGTTCAGCTGCTGATCTCTTTTTTTTTTTTTTTTTTTTATTGTTTTCTACTAAGCACAGATTTTTTCTATTTTTTTTGACACCTGTATAAATGTCAGCCCCCCCACACCAGTGGCGGCTTGTACTCCAAATTTTTGGGGGGCGCAAATGAACTGAAAAATACTGAAACAAAAACATCAATTGCAGCCAATGAGCTCATCATATGCAGCCACGCTGCCCATCATATGCAGCCTCTGTGCCCAGCATAATGTGTATGCTTACTCAGTGCTAATAAACAATACTAACTATAATAGGCAACTAACTATAATAGGCAAGTTTAATATAAAGTGCGATATTCAAGGAAAATCTTCATAAACAAGTGTGCAAATATGCAAAAACATCACACTTTCATGGAAATGTGCAAATATTCTTCAAAAATAAAGTGCAAAATGCGCCAAAGTGATAATTAGTGCAAAAATCATGTCCAATCATAAAATTTGGATAAACAGTTCATGAAGTAAAGTGCGTGTGAAAAAACCAAAGAGATCCACTTCATCCAAGTGTTTCCACCATCCGCTGTGTGCTATTATTTGCCCCAGCCTCTCTCACCTCATACGGATACCCCTACAGGTCAATCTTTAAGGGGTCTCATGTCCTGAGCCCCAAACTCAGACCTCATGTGCTATGCAGCTGTCTGACTGGTGTGGAGCCTCGTTTTATTTCTCCAATGCATGGACGGTCAACATTATCCATGACGATTCGAATCGCTTATGCCGTTCCCTGCGTCCAGGGCACCCTCACTCTAACTTTCGGAGCAGTCCTCCCTGCTGACTATTTTTACAGTACTGGCACTGGCGTATTCCGATTATTATACACGGCCTCCCAGTATGCTATAATTTACTCCTCACATTTATATGCTCTCCAACCAATTATCAGCAGTCTTATAAATGTGTTGTCAGACAAACTACAAAACTCCATGAAATCCTTCACTATTCAAAACAATATTATGGCATCTATCTGTACCTATATGTTACAACAATAATGTGGATGCCTCCTGTTTACTCTCTATCCAAAACTGCATTACAGTATAAAGCTAAAAAACAACTGGAATTAAAATTTAAAATCAAAATGGTTTTGTCCTTCCAAACACAAGACTCTGGCTATAGATGCCGAGAAGGCTTTTGATAGGGTGGGATGGCAATTCTTGGAGGAAGTATTGAGGCAAATAGGAATGGGACCTAAAATGCTAGATAGGATCACTGCATTATATAAAAATTCAAGAGCAAAAGTTAGGACAAATGGGATGTTGTCAGATTATATAAAGATATCAAATGGGACTAGACAGGGGTGTCCCCTATCTCCACTTCTGTACGTTATGATAATGGAACATCTTATGGAAGCTATAAGGGGAAATACGGATATAAAAGGGATAGAGGTTAAAGGTAAAGAATATAAGACGGCTGCATATGCAGATGATCTTTTATTATATATAACTAACCCTATAATTACAATACCAAATGTAATAAAAGAACTGGAAAGATTTGGGCAATTGAGCAACTTTAAAGTTAATTATGATAAATCTGAAGTAATGAACATCTCATTGGAAGAAGGAATGCAAAAGATAATACTAAATGATTTCCCATTTAAATGGAAACAAGACCCGATTAAGTATCTTGGAATATATATTCCAAGTGACTTAAAACTTCTACAGGACATGAACTATAATAATGCAATTTATAAGGTAAAAAAACTTTTAGGAAAATATGATAAAATAACTTATTCCTGGTTAGGGAAAATAAATATTCTAAAGATGGTGATACTACCAATTATGCTATATATTTTTCAAACGGTCCCTATTATACCATCAGGAAAGATTATGAAGGATTTAAGAGAAGCTGCAGAAAGTTTTATATGGTCGCATAAGGTTCCTAGAATAGGAAGAGAAGTATTAATAAGAACAAAAAAAAATGGAGGACTGGCAATGCCTGACTTCTCCAAATACCTCCAAGCAGCGTCAATAATGAGAATTATAGATTGGCAGCATAATGCAAAAAATAAGCAATGGGTAAAGCTAGAAGAAGATATAATAGGGGCTAGAATAAAACATCAACCATGGATAAAATCTAATTTAAGACCAGAAGAAAAGGAGTTACCCATTTTTGTAAAAACAACATTAAAAATTTGGGATGATATAATAAAAAAAGGAAATCTCTCCTCAATGAGTGGCCCTATGACCCCATTATTTGCCAACCCCGAATTTAGACCAGCACTAAAAAGCAAAACATTTCTTAAATGGAATATGGAGGAGCATGAGCGAATAATACAAATCCTGATAGATGGGAGAATGCCAACGTTTCAGGAAATGGGACATGAATATAATAATAAATGGCTGCAATACTCTCAGTTGAAAGCATATATAGATCCATTAATGATAAGTATTAATAGACAATTAACTGTATTCGAGCAAATAGTATTAAATAAGGATAAAGCGAATAAAAAACTTTCTAAAGCCGCGTACACATGGGCGGACTGTCTGGCCTACTAAGTCCGTCAGACAATCCGACAGACAGTCCGTCCTACTTTTGAATGAACGGACTTGACCACACACGATGAACAGACAGTCCGCTGAAAGCTTGCGCGATGACGTGTACAGCACGTACGACTGGACTAGAAATACGACGTCCAATACACTGCAATGCAACCTTCAGCCGTGTAAATCCTTTCTGAGCATGCGCCATACTTAGTCCGTCCAACTTGCCTACTCACGAGCGGACTGTCCGCTGAAACCAAAGTGGACGGACTGTATTACGGAAATTCCGAAAGACTTAGTCCGCCAGACTTCCGCTGAAAAAGTCCGCTGAAGCCCACACACACGAGCGGACTGTCCGCTGAAATGTGTTTCAGCGGACTAAGTTGGACAGACAGTCCGCCCATGTGTACGCGGCCTAAGATATACAATCTATTACTCCCCTATGGTGATATTAAAAAAATAGCAGCAGTGAAAAAATGGGAGGAGGAAATAGGGAATGTGTTGACAGAGAAGGAATGGGAAGGGATATATGGAAGAATACATAAACTATCGGTAGAAATCAAGGACCAAGAAAAAAACTATAAAGTTGCAATAAGATGGTATAGAAGCCCAGTAGTAATGAATAGAATAAATAAAAGGAACCCTGAAACCTGTTGGAGATGCAAAATAGAAAAGGGTACTTTAGAACACATATGGTATAACTGTTACAAGTTAAGAGATTTTTGGGGTAAGATAACAGAAATATATCAGTGAGTGACAGGTACTAGGATAAACTTAGATATAATGATAGTACTATTCTCTCTCACACCTAAATCATTAACACAGAAAGAGATAGAGTTTTTGCACTGTATGACTACAGCTGCAAAAGTTGTAATAGCGTGAAAATGGAAAAAGGAAAATGCTCCATTAATAATAGAGTGGAAATGTGAAATGAGTGAAACACACTATATGGAGAAGCAAATAAGAGAAGAAGGGTATGTGGAGAATCCGATTTCAAAGCATTGGAAAAAGTGGGAGGAGTTTTGCACCTCAGGGATCCTTAAGGAATATTTGTAAGTGAGGAAGTGAGGAGCGATAGGATAGGGGGGAGGGATGAGGGCTGATTATATATATATATATATATATATATATATATTTATTTTATTTTTTTTGAGAAATATGTAGTAGTTGATGGATGTTTTGTATGTTTTATAATTATAAAGAAATATTTATAACAAACACAAGACCCTCTGTCCACGTTTGCTTCACAAGACTCCAAGCTCCTCCCATAAACTTCCTGTGAATTGCCCTCTAAGTCTATCTATTGAAATTCAGTGCAAAGTAGAGATTTCACTTAAAACCAAAATTCAATACAAAAAACGCAAACGTTTTACTGAAAAGTATCTAAAAAGTATGAAATAATTTCTTGTTTCAATATATTTAATTTTCATAACAAAAGAGAACATTAGTACATCAGGATAAAATAAGACATAACGAGGGTTATCAGCCCTGAGTCAACCAACAAGGTCGTAGAGCTAACAGAACAGTGCAACAGAGTCATACATGCATTATACATATTCGCTAAGGGGAATGTACACTGAAAAATGGATAAAGTCTCGTAACATCAAGAAAGGTCTCAATGAGCAGCAAGCTGTGACCCAGCTTGAGTGGGTGATAAAGGGGGCGACTTCGCCACCCCAGTAGGGATCATGCTGTGGCCGAAGCCCCCATCCCCCAGCACCCCCGAGTTAATGGCAACCGACATCTGCACACACTAGCCAGGTCCCAAACATGGGGAAGTGAAACCATGGAGCAAGACTAGTGGACTGTATAACTAAGAGAAAGTTCTAAGACATTCCAAGAGAGGCAACAGATTCCCAAGTAAATAGCAAAGATATATATGCACTCGCATCTTGATTTTGGAATATGCGGGATCTGGCCTGTCCAGTCATGTACAACGCGACCAGTATCTAGGGTAGTCTGACCTTGGTTTAGGAGTAAGCTCATTTGACTGAAGGACTAAACCCAGGTATCAGCAGGAAGAAAAGAATGGAAGAGAAAGAAGGAAAAAGAAATAGAAAGAAGTAGACGAGAAAGGGTTAGGGTAATTTTGAGTCGACTGGGTAGGGATGAACGGAACCCTGTTCCACTCAGGGTCAATGGGAAATTTCACCCATTCCCACAAATGTTTCCCAAGGTTCCGATGTGGCTTTGAATTTGTCCGAGCGATGCAGGAGTACACCTGCCATCTTTTCCAGGTTCATAATCCAGGAGATTTTCCTTTTGGCTAGGAGAGTTGAAACAGAAGGTTGTTTCCAAGCTTTGGCAAGTGTGAGCTTGGCTCCCAAGATGATAAAGTTAATAAGGCTTTGTGTACTCCTGAATGCTCCCTCCACTGGGAAATTAAGGAGCGCAATGAGTGGGGACAATTGGACATAGATTGCGGATAATTTGCTGATCCAGGTGAAAATTTTGTGCCAGAACTGACGTATTCTGGGGTAAGTCCACCAAATGTGTAACATATCACCTCTTAAATTACACCCCCGAAAACAGAGAGGTGATGCTGATGGAAAAATCTTGGCTAGCTTCGAAGGAACTAGGTACCATCTAGTTAGCACTTTAACACTAGCTTCCATTAGGCAAGGATTAAGAATGCCTTTGTAGGACTTGGAAAAATGTCTGTGCCAGGTATAAAGATTCCAGGTTTGGTTTAGGTCCTCCTCCCATGCTGGCATGTAAGATGTCTTGGAGCGTGTTAAGGACAGTGCTTTGTAAATTACCAGATTACCTCTGCTCACTAGCCTGGCCACACCACGTTTCATATTCAGTTATTTGGGGACCACTGGGTAGTGTTTTGCATTTTTTGTGTAAGAAGTTTTAGATCTGAGCGAATCTGAAGAAAGTGGACCCAAAGGTCTGAGGAAGTGTCCAATTCTGTAAAGCCCTTTGTCGAGCCACCACCGGAAGGCTTTTATGTCAGGGCCTGGGGGGAAATTTGGATTGCGGAATATGTGTGACAATGGTTCTGTGGGTGAGGTTAGTTGGCAATTCATTTTTAAGCCATCCCAAAGAGCAAATGAGTGGGAGAGTGTAGGGGATAGGATCGGAGGTCTTAGCTTTTTAAGGCTCCAGAGAAGATAGTCAAGCATGTGGAGGGGTACCGCTTGCCTCTCAATGTTTATCCAGTCAGGTTGTTCCCAGCGAGAGTGAACTGCCGATATCTGTGCTAACTGGGCTGCTTGGAAGTACCGATGCAAATTGGGAAGGCCTAGACCCCCCTCCAACTTAGATCTAAATAAGATTGATTTAGAGAATCTATGACCTCCTTTACCCCAAATAAATTTGATAATTTTGGCTTGAAAGCGCTGTAGGCGAGCTCTGTCCACTGGGATCAGGAGAGCCCTAAAATAATAAAGGATGTGAGGGAGTAATGTCATCTTTATCGTGTTAATTTTGCCCAGCCAGGATAGGGACAGCCCAGACCACCTGGTTAAGTCTTCCTCCAGTTTTTGGTAAAGTGGTGGGTAATTAGCTTGATGGAGGCGTTCAGTCCTGGGGGTTAATTTAATCCCCAGGTACGAGATCGTAGAGTCGACCCAGGTAAACTTAAAGCTGTCCCTGAGCCTGGTCAGGAGATGGTCAGGTATATTAATATTGAGTGCTTGGGATTTGTTGTAATTAACCCTAAGTCCTAAAACTGCTCCAAATCATCTAGAAGACGACAAATGTTGGGAAGCGAGATCAGTGGAGAAGAGACGAACATTAAGATGTCGTCCGCAAATAAAGCACATTTGTGCTGGGGGGAGCCGCATTGAATGCCCTGAATGTTTGGGTTATTTCTGATGGCTATTGCCAATGATTCGATTGCTATTGCAAATATCAGCAGGGACAGCGGACAGCCTTGTCTTGTGCCTCTAAATATGGGGAAAGATTCCGAGTAAAATCCCTGCAGACGCACCTGAGCCGAAGGGGACAGGTAGAGGGCATGCATGACATTAAGGAATGAGTCACCAAACCCTCAGCGTTGCAAAGTATTGAAAATATATGGCCAGTGAACAGAATCAAATGCTTTTTGGAGATCTAGGGAGAGCAGGCAACCCTGTCTGGGAGAGCTCCCATCCCAGTTATAATTGGGGAGTGATATTATATCTATGGCACGGCGAGTTTGATCAGGGCCCTCTCTCCCAGGAATGAAACCCACTTGGTCTTTGTGAATGTATAAGCTAATAAAGGAGGCCAGGCAGTCTGCAAGGATTTTAGTCAGAATCTTTAAGTCATTATTAATGAGGGATATTGGTCTGTAATTACTGACTGAGCTAGCATCATTGTTTGGCTTGGGTAGGACCGTAATATGGGCCATATTGAGTGAGGTGTCCAACTGTCCCCCCTGTCGGAGAGGATTGAAGAAGTGAGCCATATATGGGGCGAGTGTGGTGGAAAATTATTTGTTTTATGGTACTGAGAAGCCATCTGGTCCAGGGGCCGAATGTGATTTTAGATTTTTAATAACCACGCACACTTCGTCCGCCAAAATAGGGGCATCCAATTTCTGACTGTGCCTGTCTTCTAATTTGGGGGTCAGGATGTTGTCAAGAAAGCTATCGATTGCCTTTTGGGAAGGGCCATGATCTCTGCTGTATAAAGATTTATAGAAATTGTGGAATTCCTGCATGATGCGTTGGGGGTTCTGGGACAAAGTGCTGCCTTGAATTTTAATTTTGGGGAGGGCTGCGGACCTAAATTTGGGTGTGAGTCTGCCTGCTAGCATAGAGCCAATTTTGTCACCCTGGCAATAAAATTTGGCTCTATTCCATCGTATCCATTTTTCCGCCTTAGTGGTCAGAGCAAGGTTCAATGCCATCCTGGCATTGTCCAATTTAGAAGTGGGGACAGTTTCTTGGGTTATCTTTGGGTTGTTTAGCTAAAGCTGAATATTCCCTATCCAGTTCATCTATGGTTTCTTTGTTAGTTTTGTTAATTTGGGATACTATTTGGATTAGATGACCTCTAATTACTGCCTTGTGGGTGGCCCAAAGGCATGTAGGACTAGTGTCAGGTGTGTCGTTAGTGAGAAAATAGTTGCAGATATTGTTTTCAATCTCCTGGGCTCTGATAGGATCACTCAGGATAGATTAGTTAAGTCTCCAACGCCTGCAGGGTGCTGGAGCGTCAAGATCACCATAGAGTGGTCCGACCAGACCACATCTTTGATGTAGGCTCTGTTCGCAAGTGGAATGGAAGCTGAAGAAACAAGGATGTGATCTATCCTTGCGAAAGATCTGTGGGGGTTCGAGTAGTATGTGAAATCCTGCATGGTCGGGTTCACTTCTCTCAAAATATCGATGAGGCCATGTTAGAAAAACAACTTGGCTATTCGTAGGCTTTGTCTAGTAGGTCTGGTAAGGCGTTTGCCTGGGGGGCGTGATTTGTCCAACCCCTGGTCGAACGCGTTGTTGGAATCGACTCCAAAAATGACTGTGCCCTCTAGCATTGGGGTTAGGGTTTTCAACAGGTGTAGGAAGAAAGAAAGGTGGCCTCTGTTGGGGGCATAATAGGAAATGAATGAGTATAAATTGCTATCCAATTCACCCACTACGAATAAATATCTCCCCTCCAGGTCCTTGAATTCAGACTTTAGAGTGAATTTGCACCTTTTAGAAATAAAAACGCCCACACCCTTAGTTTTGTCGTCAGCATTGCCCAGAGAGAAGCAGGGGAATTTGGAGTGGATAAAGCATGGGCAGAATCGTTTAGGGAAATGTGTTTACTGCAGGAGAACAAGATCCACCTGTTGTGCTTGAAGATAATGAAAAACTTTGCGTTGCTTAAGTGGGGAGTTTAGTCCTTGAGCATTATGGGAAACTATTTTGAGAGGAGATGTTGTTAAGGGTGTGTTAGCCATTGAGCGGAGGGGGGGGGGGCTGTCTAGGCAACCCCCAGCACCTACCAGTACGTGACCATTGAGCATAGGACAGCTCACATGCCGGACGAGGACCCCTGAGTGCGTCTGATAGTATTGGGAGTTCCTCCCCAAGAAGACTCCTGCAAAGATAAGGTAGTGAGTACAAAAAGTAAGAGATAGGAAAAAAAGATAGAGAGGAAAGTCGGAGGACAAGAGAGTCATCCGTAGAGTGGAGGGGATAGAATCCTCCATAAGTGTGGAGAAGGTATTCAAAAATATCCCTCTGGGAGTCAGGGATTAGACTTGTCTAGCTAAGGGTAAAGCACTTATGCAACTAGACAAGGGGAGGTGCATGAACACCACCCCAGCAGAAAGGCCTCTTGGAGTATGTAGTGTAGCATAATAAAAGGGCACTAGCCCAGCTGAAACATATTCCCCTCCAGTGGATCATGTTGACAGGTATAAGTAGGTGTGGAGGTGAATAAGGTGTTTGGAGCAATGAACAGTAATGAATGAAATATAACAAATACAAAAACGTGGATCTCTAGGGAATATCATGTCCCGGGAGTAAGGTATGGGAAAAAAAAAAGAAAAAAAGGGGGGGGGGGAGATGGGTACATCCCCTGGTATTGGTTGGGGAAATAGATACGTACACCCCCTCTCCTCCACCCCCTACCAGGTAACTAGGGGTAGGAGTGAGGAGAGAGTAAATCCATAGGTGTGGTCAGCGTGAAACCTCGCGGCTTTCTCTCCAACTAGTGTCCATCATCAGTCCGTCTCGGCTGAGGTTTTTTTGGGGGTTTGAAGAGGATATACAGTTCATGTGGCACAAGTGGGGGAGTAGGTCTGCCCAGATAGTTTCTGAGAAGAATAAAAGAAAAGAGTGAATGACCGGAGTCATTCCAGATAGCAAAATCAGGGAGGTATGGCTTCCTTGGACTTTTTAGATCTTGCAGTTTCCCAAACCGGAGTCAGGGGGCTGGTGGGGAGTTGTCTTTTAGCTGAATTAGGTTGAAATCCCGGTTGTGGAAGGTTCGGGTCTTGGCTGATGAGACCTAAGTGCAGCAAGAGTCTTTCACCTTCTCGCAGGGAACCAAAGGTATATGCTTTGCCTTTAGCAGGAACTTGAGTTGGAATGGAAAGAGCCATCAGTACTTGACTTCCTTGTCCATCAGGACTTGAAGCAGCGGTTTTAAGGCTCTCCGCTTTTGGATAGTAGACGGGGATAAATCCGCAAAAATTTGCAGGTGGTGACCTTGAAATACAATTTTAGATATGGTTCTCAATTTCCGCATTATCTCCTCCTTGACCGAGTAGAAGTGTGGCTTGACCACGATATCACAGGGAAGACCGTCAGCTCTGGGGGGTCTGAGAGCTCTGTGAGCCCGATCAAGCTCCAGTCTGTGTTGCGGAGCAGCAGGGAGTAAGGCCTTAATGAGAGATTTGATGGTTTCGGGGATATCCTTGTAAGATTCGGGGAACCCCCTGACTCTAAAATTGTACCTCCGATTTCTGTATTCGAGGTTGTCAATTTTAGCATTGGCAGTCTCTAATTGATCCTGTAGATTCTGTATGCATGCCGTGTTTTGGTTGGTCCTGGAAATGGTGGACTCCAAATTCGTCTCTACGATTTCAATGCGAGCACCTATGTGCTGCAAGTCAGCTTTAATGTCACTTGTTATTTTGTGAGCAGGAGTTCTGCAAATTTTGCAAATAGGTCAGTCACATTAATATGCTGAGGTAGGCCTGAATCCCCGGGCTGTAGTCGTTGGTGAGACTGAGGGGGGCCGGCCTCCATGGGGGAGAAGACCAAGTCAGCCAGGGTGTGCTCTAGGAGGGAGGCAGTGGATGTTGGTGAGGTAGGATCTAGAGGGGAAATGTCTGCAGAGGGGTCCGATGGTAGCAGTGATGGGGAGACCGCTGTTTGTGGGCTTGGTGAGCAGGCCGGAGCAGAGCAGAGCGGTTCGGGGCGGGGTCGTCGCCATCTTGGCCGTCTCTGATAGGGCGGCTTCAAAAGCAGGCTTACCACTCCCGAGTACGTCAGGGGTGACCCCGTGGCTTCTGCCTCTCGTGTGGGGGAGATCCAGGTGATTATCATAGAGAGAAGTGTCGCTGGAGAGGCCGGAGCTGCTGAGGTGGGACGGAGCTCCCGGGCTAAGTGTCCATCTCAGGTGCCGCCACGCATGCGCCTAGTACAAAAAAATGTAAACCAGTGAGTTTAACATTAAACAAAACAGTTTCTCAGTTCCTGGTGTCTCATCCCTGAAATTGGAACAATTTCCACTCTGGGATGATTTACAGGCTAAACAGTATATGTGCCTCTACAAACCAAAATCATCTTTTTAAACCTGGCCGAAAGCAGAGCAATTCCGCCCAAAACCAAAACACAGCGGACACAAAATGGCAGTTGCAACAAATGAAAATCAAGCCACGCCACATGGTGACTACAAGAAAATGGCAGATGAAAACTGGGCCACATGGTGGCTACTGTACAAGAAAATGGCCAATGACCATCGAACCACATGGTAGATAGCAACACATGAAATGCAGTTGCTGATCCTGCCAAAGCCAGCACAAACCAAGAGATTTCTTCACTGGAAACACAAACTTCTCCCCAGAAAACTACACATTTGAGACACCAAATTAATACTTACAAACATTTTAGGCTATATACTACTAGGGACCTCAGCCAACCAAACACAGCACAAAATAACACGACTCAAACATACACTCTTGTTCCCAAATATAGTTCATATAATTAGCCCTTGTACACACGGTCGGACATTCTGCCAACCAAATCGGTTGGATTTTGTCCGACGGATTTTGTCCCACGGATTGTGTCCGAAACTGTTGCATACACACAGTCGGACCAAGTTGTCGGAAAATCCGATCGTTCAGAATGTGATGACGTTATTTCATTACGACGGGACTACGTTCACGCTAGTAGCCAATAGCTTTGGTGTAGGAATTTGATCTGAGCATGCGTGACACTTTGTTCGATCGGAATTCTCCACACATGATTGGAGTATGTGCGATCGGACCAGTTTGTCAGAAAATATTTCCAACAAGTTGGAAAATTGGGTCCGACGGATATTCTGATGGAAACAGCCCGATGCATACCACATACAGTCGGATTATCCGACAAAACGGTCCGATAGGACACATTCCGTCGGAATCTCCGACCATGTGTACAAGGGCTTACTGTGGCATCAGCTTCCATAGGAGCAAGACATTTGAGAAATACCCTACTTGGTGCTTGCATGCAATATCTTTTCATCTCAAAACAAAAAGAGCTCTTCCCCATGCTATTGTCCACAGGGAGCAACCCTTTCAACAAATGGTTCCCATTGTAAGTGATGGAACAAGCATGCCTGGCCACCCTTTCCCCACTCAGCCACATGGTAGTTTCAAAAAAATTCAATCATCAGTTACTTAAAGTGGAGGGCCACCCTGAAAAAAAAAATACATTAAAAATTAAAAAAAAATCTGAAAAAAAAAAATGAAATTTTTTTTTTTTTTTTTACTTACCAGAAATGCCTGTTGCTAGGTACATCATCCTAATCTGCCTCTTCCTCCTCTGCAGAGATCTTCTTTCTTCTCTCCTCCGTGCGGCATCTTCTGGGTAATGGGTCGCGCTGTGTCCTGGGAACTGTGTGTCCCAGAACACAGCTCGCCCCATTCACAAAGCACATGCGCGACTTGCGCATGCGCAGTAGGAAACGGGCAGTGAAGCCGCAAGGCTCCACTGCCTGTTTCCCTTAGTTAAAATGGCGGCACCGGGACCCGAGAGCCGAGGGACGGGTCAGCCTCGGGCGGCCGACATCGCGGGCGTCCTGGACAGGTAAGTGTGTTTATTAAGTCAGCAGCTACAGTGTTTGCAGCTGCTGACTTTTAATTATTTTTTTTTTTAAACCGGCCCTCCTCTTTAAACAAACTGCTCAGTCACACACACATTCCAGGCTGCATTAAATGGGTCCCAGAGCAGAGGCAAATATCCAATTAATACTGACAAATCATACACAACAAACAAACATACAATCAAATCCAGAGTACCATTATACCAAAATATGAAAAATTTATTCTTTTGCAAAGCAGAACCTCCCTAACGCATCGGACCGAGAAAACATGGATCCATTCTCTCCCTCCTCTCGATCCAATGCTAAAGAGGCCCTGTTGACTCCATAATATTTTTGGCCCACCAATGAACCGTTGTGCAAAAAACCCACTATATGCTTTTGCACTAATAAGTGCCCATTTCTTCTAATGGTATAATGAATTTTATCTATCACTCTGTTTCCCGCATATCCCCAAGTAAACAGACATGACCACAGCTTACAACTTCATCTCAGCATGACTCCCTCATCAAGCACCACACTGGGTCTTTTATTCAAAAACAACAAACCAAACCAGCCAAACTGCTGGTTGCAAGCTGAACAGTGGAGCCTTGAGTGGAGTGTCAATAAGTTTTGCTTTTTGACTGCTGGTGACTGCTGGGTTGCATTTTTAGGTTCTTTTGGGGCTTTTTCTTGTAGCTTTTTAATACCCTTTTCTGACACTTTTTAAATAGTGTTTTTTTTTTTTCCTTTCCTTCAGCCTACTAATTAAGGGGAGGGTTTAATTGGGCACAGGTGCTTGAGGTCTATATAAGTTTGGGTAGAACTCATTTGAGCCTGCTCATCTTGAGTCTGTGAGAACTCTGTCTAAGTGGAACTGGTCCAAGTGGTGAGTTAAAAACCAGAGTTTATAACAGGGGTCATAGTAGCTGTGTAGGGTTAGTACCTGTGTGTCTGAGTAGTGTGTGTGTGTGTGTATATCGTTAGTACTTGTGCATTGTGTGTGCACGCTGGTCTGTGAGTATCTGTGTACTGTCTTGTTGAGTATTAGTGTCAGGAAGCTAGTTGTTAGGTAATTTGGACTGGGTATAATCTCTAATCCTCATTAAATTAATAGGTACGATGACTAGCGGGTGTGGAGAGGCGACTCGGTGTACGTCTTGCGGCATGTATGCGTTCCTTGATCATCTGATCGAGGGTGAATACTGCTGTGCAAAATGTAAGCACATTGTTTCCCTGGAAGCCCAGGTTCTCAATCTGGGGAAGCAACTGTCAGCACTGAGAGGCCCCTCCACCCTAAATGAGAACCAGGAACGTACACGGCAGGTGCCGGCAGGGGCCAGCACAGAGGTGGGTGGAGACAAGGAGGTGCAGGCACTAGCAGAGAGTAGATGGGTGACAGTCAGGAAGGGTAGAGGGGCAAGTGCCAGGGAGGCCGATCCAGGGCTGGAGCATCCCAATAAGTACGCTCCATTGAGTGACATTGGTGATCCCACTCAGGGACCAGCACTGCTGGAGCTGAGGGATTCTCCTAGCTGCCAGGAGAAGAAATCCTCCAGTGAGAGTGGGGGGGAGCGAAGGGAAAGGAAAGACAGATTCTGGTGGTAGGGGACTCAATTCTTAGGAGGACAGAGAGGCCAATCTGTAACAACAACCTGAGGTTCCGAACTGTATGTTGTCTGCCGGGCGCTCGGGTTCGGCACATCACGGATCTGGTGGACAGATTACTGGGAAGACCCAGCTGTCATGGTGCACGTTGGCACCAATGACAAAGTCAGAGGCAGATGGAGTGTCCTAAAGAATGATTTTAGGGACTTGGGAGCTCAGTTGAGGAAAAGGACCTCCAAGGTAGTATTCTCAGGAATACTACCAGTACATCGAGCCACACCAGAAAGGAAGAGGGAGATTAGGGAAGTAAACAAGTGGCTCAAAAGCTGGTGTAGTAAGGAGGGGTTTGGGTTCCTGGAGGACTGGGACGACTTCTCAGTCGATAACCGGTACTATAGAAGGGACGGACTGCACCTAAATGAGGAGGGTGCAGATCAGCTGGGATTAAGGATGGCCAAAAAGTTAGAGGGTTTTTTAAACTAGGTGATGGGGGGAGGGTTCAGAGAAAGAGATAGTCAGCGTGGAGCATATTCCAGAGGGTAATATTAGGGGCATTAGTGGTAGGGTAACCAAAGCACATAAACCCAAGGTAAATATAGTAGCAAGTCCTAGTTGTAATCTTGGAACACCCAAGAGGATAGTATGTGACCGGTCAAAATATATTAATACATTAAAATGTTTGTTCGTCAATGCCAGAAGTCTGCCAAGCAAAATAGGCGAGTTGGAAGCTCTGGTGCATCAGGAGAGCTATGATGTAATCGGTATTGCTGAAACTTGGCTTCATTCCTCACATGACTGGGCTATTAATATTCCTGGCTATGCACTCTTTCGGAAAGATAGAGTAAAAAGGAAAGGTGGAGGGGTCTGTCTGTATGTGAGAAATGATCTCAAAGCGAGTGAGAAAGAGGACCTGGTGGACGGAGAGTATGATGAGTCTGAGGCATTATGGGTGGAACTGTATACTGATGCGCGTAGTTCAAAGTTAATCATTGGAGTTTGTTATAGACCACCCAATGTTAATGAGGAGGTGGAGACTCAGCTCCTTGCACAGATAGAAAGGGCTGCAAGGGCTGGGACAGTGATAATAATGGGGGATTTTAACTACCCAGAAATTGACTGGGGAAATGGCACTGCTGGGACAGTTAAAGGGCAAAAATTTGTAAACCTATTACAGGACAATTTTATGGTACAGTTTATTGAGGCCCCAATTAGGAATGATGCTCTGTTGGACCTGGTAATCTCAAACCATGCAGAACATATTACTAATGTTCAGATAAAGGAACATCTGGGTAGCAGTGACCATAACATGATTTCATTTGATGTTGGCTGTAAGCAAAAATCACATACAGGAAAGATAAAAACACTTAATTTCAAGAGAGCAAATTTTTGAGGGCTGCTCTCCAGGACTTAGACTGGGAGAGAATATTGGCACCAATGGGCACAGAACAGAAATGGGAATTCTTCAAAAAGTTTGTTTGTGATCTCACGGCAAAGTATATTCCCATGGGCAATAAGTTTAAAAGGTTAAACATAAAGCCGATGTGGCTCAGGCCAAAGTTAAAAAAGCTATAAACTATAAAAAAAGAGCTTTCAAAAAATATAAAAATGAAGGAATGCTAGTGTCATTTAAATGTTACAAGGAATATAACAGAATATGTAAAAAGGAAATCAAGGATGCAAAAATTCAAAATGAAAGACAGATTGCAAAAGACAGTAGGGCAAACCCCAAAAAATTCTTCAAATATATTAATAGTAAAAAGGTTAAGTCTGAGCATGTAGGCCCTTTGCAAAATAATCTGGAGTGGGTGACTGGGGACAAAGAGAAGGCTAACTTATTAAATACTTTCTTCAGCTCTGTGTATACAAAGGAGCATGGGGGAGCTCATGTCCATAATGGGGGTGGTATTGACGCAGCCCCAAATCCACAATGGCTCATAAGTGATATGGTCCAGAAATATTTGGACAGAATAAAGGTGGATAAAGCACCTGGACCTGGTGGCATCCACCCACGGATCATAAAAGAATTGAGCTCTGTAATTTCAAAGTCATTGTATCTAATTTTTAGGGACTCATTAATGACAGGAATAGTACCACTGGATTGGCGCAGGGCCAATGTGGTGCCTATATTTCGATACAGTTCCGCACACACGGCTCATGTGTAAGGCAAAGTCTACAGGTTTGGAAACATCAGTTTGTAGATGGATAGAAAACTGGCTAAAAGACAGAATTCAGAGAGTAGTGGTTAATGATTCTTACTCTGAATGGTCTAAGGTTATCAGTGGTGTACCCCAAGGTTCAGTGCTGGGACCCTTGCTTTTTAATATCTTTATAAATGATATTGGGTCTGGAATCAAAAGTAAAATTTCCGTCTTTGCAGATGACACCAAGCTATGCAGTGCAATAACGTCCTTACAGGATGTCACCAATTTACAAGCCGACCTCAATGCTCTGTCTAATTGGGCGACTATGTGGCAGATGAGGTTTAATGTTGAGAAATGTAAAGTTATGCACTTGGGGGCTAAGAATGTGCATGCATCATACATGCTAGGGGGAGTACAACTGGGGGAATCCTTAGTGGAGAGGGATCTGGGGGTTTTGGTAGATCATAAACTCAATAATAGCATGCAATGCCAAGCTGCGGTTTCCAAAGCGAGCAAAGTCCTTTCCTGTATTAAGAGAGGTATGTACTCCAGAGAGAGAGATATCATTTTGCCCCTGTTCAAATCATTAGTAAGACCTCATCTGGAATATGCCGTTCAGTTTTGGGCACTGAAAGGTTATGTTAAGCATCCATCTTGTTTCTGTCAGCCATCTTAATATTCACAAACTTCCATTTTACAATATGTACAGTTTGAACACCCCTTTAACTTCTCAGATAACTGTCTCAACATGAGATTCTTCTAACTCATTTGTTCTCACACACTTATCTATAACCTTCACACTGTTTCTCAGCATTCCTTTAGCTACAGAAGAAATTATGTATCGTCTCTTATCTTTTTCTTATATTAATTCAGCTAGCTTAGAAGAACAAAGAACAATAGCGTTTTGTCTTGACCAGCTGTAATCGTCTTGATGTCTACTGCGCATGTCTTATTCTGTGTGACGTGAAATTTACTATATCAATCGCTTTGTAATAACTCAATACAATTAGTTCTTGAAGGACGCCATGGTGTGTGTGTGGTTTTATTTGTCCTTCAAGAATTGATTCCAGAGCGCTCTGAATTTATACAATACATTGGATCTAAGGTCTGAGAGGTTGAAGGGACCACCCTAGACACAGGATTAACCCTTTCAGCACTGGGGGCTTGTCCCAGGATGGATGTTTATTTACCCTTAACGGACTTGGAAAGCTACTTTTAACGGCTCGGTAAGTGAATTCTATTCTTATTGAGTGAAATTGACTTGCCGGGGTCCAGGTGTGTGACTTGGCTTCCATCCCACAGAGATTGCTGTTGGGTTATAGAACCTCTCATAAGTATAGATAAGTTGACCGGTCATGACCTTAGGGGTCATATAGTGTTTTGGGGACACTTGAATAGGTTTTGGTGACCTTAGAAGAATTGGTTTTGGTAACCTTAGAAAAATTTACAGAGTACTCTAGAGTTTTAGTTCTGTTCGAGACAGAACTGGTGACTGATGATCAATGTATTGTGTAAACTTTGTGTATGATTGTATAACTGCTTTTGCTTTAAAAGTATCACGCTGAATGAATTGCGCTGAGTGTGTATGTGTGAACTGCTATTTTGTTTCCAGAACCAAAAGGCATACTTGGTGAGTAGTATTCCTGGAGGTTATAAAGTTACAATTTGGGTAAAGCTATTTTGTGAAAGATAAACAGATTAATGTACATTGCAAAGTTAATTTCATAGAAGATTTAAATTTGTCTGAAACAAAACAGCAGGTCCATGAGCAAGATTGTGCGTTTATTGTATGTCTGAAATACTCTTGAACTTGTTCCAAATTTATTAATATGTTACAGACTTGAAGTGATTGTAGCTGTATTAGTATAAAAATAAGTATCACGGACAGTGCTGATATTTTTTGTTAAAGGAATCTAAGTTGAGGTATTGTCTAATTGTCTGATTCACACCGTTGTCTGATTGTCTGCACCGTTAGGTGGCAGTCAAGCATGATAAATTGTTTTGCTTTCATGGGAAAGTTGAATGTACATCACTGCCTAGTTAACCCTTGGGTGGATCATATGGCAGGATGGACAGAAAGCCGGTTTAGGTATTCTGACAATTTTGGATCCATTATTGATCCAGACTTTCCAGAGTAATCTCAAACCTCATTTAGTGGTCCTAGTCAAACAAATGATTACTGAATGGTCAACACTTTCTAGAACTGACTTTGGCAAAGCTCTTTCACAGAAAGATGCAGCAGGTTGTTTTGATATACCAAAGCCGTCGCCTGTCTCCACACAACATTTCCAAGGGAATACGAAAGGGAACTTTAGAGGCAGATGAAATTTTAGAGGCAGATTTAAAAGGCAGAAATGGAAGAGGGACGAGTCGCTCTAGAAACAATGGATGTTTCAATTGCGGTGCTGAGGATCACTGGGTGAGTCAGTGTCCTCCCGATTCCAGCTCTGTCCCTAACCAGACACAACAACCACAGGCATCCATCCAACAAGGTCCAACATTTCCAATCAAATGGGGAAATCAACAACAATGATGGGGCCCGGAGGGTAGTGTCCCAGCTTTTCCTTTTGTCTCAGATGATTTCACTGACAGTCCAATGGTTGTTATTTCAATAAATGGGAGACTCCTCCCCTATCTCGTTGATAGCGGGGCCGCTAGGAGTACTATTTGTGAAGATCATTTCAGAGGCAAGTGGGAACCAGCGGAACCCTCTTTGGGAATTAATGGGATACTGACAAAAACATATAGGACCCCACCCCTACCAATAGAAGATGATGAAGGGTACACCATATGCACACATTCTTTTAGGATAATACCAAGGTGTCCTGTAAATTTGTTCGGAAGAGACTTGTTTGGGCCACTAGGAATCACAATTAGAACCAACTCAGAAGGAGGTCTAGACATTTCCTCAGATAAAATCACTATAGTAGCATGCAAACCAGGTTTATTGATGCTGTCACAACAAAATAGTGAAGAAGATTTTGAGGATATAGACTCCCAGGTCTGGTCTACATCAGATCTGGATGTAGGACTTGTTTCATGCACACCATACAAGGCCACTCTCAAAGAAGGTGCATTTCCTATCTATCACAAACAGTATTCACTCTCTAAAGAAAAGATGGATGGCATAGTGCCAATGGTGAAAAAGTTTCTGCAGGATGGAATCCTGGAAGAAATTATTTCTCCATACAACACACCTGTTAACCCTGTAAAGAAGCCGGATGGCTCCTTCAGATTTGTACAGGACTTGATAGTCCCAATAGCACCCATTGTACCTGATGTTCCATCTCTACTGTCCTCCATTCCAGCAACAGCCAAATGTTTTACTGTAATTGATTTAAAGAATGCTTTTTTCTCTGTCCTTGTAGACAAGGAGACAAGGCCACTCTTTGCTTTTACTGTGTCGATTGACCAACACAATCGCCAGTTTACCTGGTGTAGAATGCCCCAGGGATATATAGACTCACCTGTGGTCTATTCTATAGTACTCCAAGCCACCCTCAGGCCTTGGACTGCCCCTCATGGTTCTGTACTGTTGCAATATGTTGATGATCTTTTCATTTGTAGTTCTTCAGAGGAGGACTGCCGAGCTGATAGCCTATCCTTATTGAAATGGTTACATACGTGTGGTCACAAAGTGTCTAAGAAAAAATTACAATGGTGTAAACAGGAGGTTGAGTACCTAGGGTTTGTGCTGTCTCCGGGAGTTAGGAAAGTCAGTCACAAAAGAACTGTTGCTATAGTGGGTCTGCCCCGCCCACTTACCAAGAAAGACCTGCTAACCTTTCTTGGAATGATTGGTTACTGCCGCCAATGGATACCTGACTGTTCTTTCTATGACAATATATTGAGACAAGCAACCCTCTCTGAAATGTCTAATATTGTAAAATGGTCTGATGAAATGTTAATGCTTTTACCATGTTGAAAAGTGCAATGGTTACCAGCCCGAGCCTCGGCCTCCCTGATTTTAGCAAAATGTTTCACTTGTTTGCTAGGGAAAATTGCAGAACCATGGGAGGAGTACTGGCCCAGGAGCATGGTGGGAGACTGCGCCCTGTAGCTTTTTTCTCAAAGGTGGTTCCGGTACAGGTGCAAGGCATGCCTGCTTGTCTCAGAGCGTTGGCTTCTTGTTCTATGGTTGTAGAGTTCGCAGCACCATTTACCTTGGGCCATAACACTACTTTACACACCTCACACAACGTTACCACACTCCTCAAAACTTTACATACTCAGCATATGTCAGCACAAAGATTGAGTGGGTATGAAGTCATCCTCCTGTCCAATCCAAACCTGAAAATAAAAAGTTCAAACATAAACTCTGGCCCAGCTCAAATTTTGAATGCCTTATTAGGTCTTAAAGGAGAACAGGATGACTTACCACCACCTCATGACTGTACACAATCAATACATCAGGACACTTCACCTAGAGCAGATATGCTTTCAGTACCAATTCCTACTGCACAAACGGTTTTTGTTGATGGCTCTTGCAGCAGACCAAGTGATAATGTCTATCATGCAAGATATGCTGTTGTCCAACTGCCGGATACTGTCCTCGAGGCCAATCCAATACCCTATCAGTCTGAATTGATAGCATTAACCCGTGCATGCCAGCTGTTTGCAGGAAAAGAGGTAAACATTTACACTGATTCCAGGTATGCTCATGGTGTGGTTTGGGACCATGGTGTAATATGGCTTCGCAGAGGATATGTGGCAGCAGATGGAAGGAGCATCTCACACTCTGACCTAGTCACAGCATTACTAGATGCAATTCAGTTGCCTTCAAAACTAGCTATCATGCACTGTAAGGCACATACAGGCAAATGACTGATATAGCCAAAGGTAATGCACTAGCTGACAGAATAGCTAAAGAAGCTGCATCTACACAAAAGGCAAACATTCAAATGCCCATGCTAACACCTCAGCCATGTTCCCTGAAAGAGACACATTGGCTCACAGAACTACAGGCTTTTGCCACCCCTGACGATATTGCGCAATGGAACTGTGATGGGATGGTACAAAAGGATCCTAAAACAGGATTAATCTGCAAAGAGGGGAAGCCGTGTATTCCTGTTGCTAGCACCCCCCTGTTCATTGCACAATATCATGGACTAGGTCACAACGGGATGGCAGGCCACATGTGAACTTCTAGATGCAGATTTTTTCATTGCAGGATTACCTAATCTAGTCAAAGCTTTTGTAAGGAGATGTGTCACTTGCATTAGGAACAATCCAACAAACCCAAAGAAATCAAAGCATGAACATCTTGAGTACCCAACAACACCGTTTACCCATTTACAGATAGACTTTACACATATGCCCAAAGAAGGAAAGCTACGGGTGGGAATTTTGGCAAGTGGAAAAAAGTTCTCCCAGCTGTATTAGCTGAAATCAGAATGACCCCTCACAGTGTGACGGGTTATTCCCCCTTTGAGGTACTCATGGGTAGGCCATTCCCCACACCGTGGGCTAATCATCCCTTGATGGTAGAGAAAGGTGATTTGGAACAAATACAGGAGGAATATGTAAAAAAACTGATTGAAACTCTTGATATTGTCGAAAGAAGAGTTGCTCGCACCTCTCCTTCTTCTTCACAGGTACCAACCCACCCGTTCCAGGTCGGTGATCAAGTTGTGGTCCAAAGGCTTCAGAAAGGTCGAAAGCCGCAAGAGGTTCCATTCGGACCAGTGACCAAAATGGTAGCCGTCACCAGGACCGCCATCCTTACAGAGGAAAGTCCTACTTGGATCCATGCCAGCAGAGTAAAGAAGGTTGATCTAAGCCCAGGAATTCAAGAAAGGCTGAAAAGAGGTGAAGCAGGTGTTTTAAGTCCTCAAAAGACAAGCACAGACATAAAGGACAGTAATGTCACTCATTTCACCACAGACTTCTGGGAAGGCCTTTTGCCTTCTGGTGATGTTTCTACTTCTGATCTTTGTCCCAGTGTGGATAATAACTAACTGTATCTTTCATCCTGATGACTTAGGTGCCTTGAAACTCATATGTGGTAAAAGCGAAATACACACCAACCATACTGACTTTCACCTCAGAAATCGCAGTAAAAGATGTCTCTAATGAATTGATCAAAGAAACAAGTTTTTCTGGAAAAATGTTACTGTTAAAATTTAAATATGCTTATGCTAGAAAGTCAGGATATGAAAAATGCTGGATTTGTAGTAAGTTGCACCCAGAAACTGCTAAGATCCCACTTTTAGCTGTCCCTCTAAACCTCAAGTTATTATTGGAAAATACTCTAGTCTTAAGTATTAAGAATGTCTCAGAAGGGTACCACAATCAGAGTATTATGTTTTACACTTTAGGAAAGACACATGAACCTGAGTGGTGTGTTCAGTTAGGCAATACATCCAACGGAATAGGTATGTGTTCCAAGTCTGTATTTAACATTTCAAAGGGTATTCCCTTCCACACCAGTAACATTATCATAGGTCATATGTGTAGTTACAAAAATCGATCCCTTAACAACACTATTAGTGAACTTACTACATACAGGAACACAACCTCTGGGATACTTGTGAGTAAACTTGTTAGTGCTGCATTTGAGGCTGGAACTGAGCCCCAACGTAGTTCTCTAAGAAGTTTTTCATTGGGAAACAATACATACGTATGCTGTGCTAAAATTTGTTACCCATGGATCCCCGCAGGAGTGAAAGGATGGTGTTATTTAGCACAGTTGGTACCAGTCATGTCAGCCCTAGGCCAGAATCAGGAACATCACATACAAGTTACTTCAAGTCCAGTACATAGGTTAACTTATAAATACAAGAGAGAAAACCCACCTATGTTTTCTACTTCAGATAAGTTATGGACATGGTTTCCATCCTGGACAGGGTGGGGCATAACCATGATGGACAAATTAAATAACTACACTAGTCTAATAAATGATGTTATGGAAAAAAACTCTCAAGATATAGGACTACTCAATGTCGAGCTCAAAGCAATTAGAAGACAACTAGAGTTACACGAATTGGCTATTGAAAGCATGAGTGCAGCTCTGACAGGTTTATGCGAAATGACCCAAGATTATGAATGTTGTACATGGTTTCACAATACTAGCCTGGAAATCCCAGACTACTATAATGTTATTAATCAACACCGAACACAGGTAAATGAATTAATGAAACAAGCAAGGGACATAGGTAATTATGGATGGAACCCCTTTTCTAGTTTGGGTTTAGGTGCAATGTTTTCATGGTTAAAGGACATAGTGATTATGATTATCATAGTACTATTGTTAGGATTGATAGGCTACCTGATTTTCAAGCTTATTCTACTACTTTGTATTAGCAAATGTACTACACCAGACCAACCTTCTCACGCATATACACAATATCTGCAGCTTTATGTAAATGAATATAACAAACGTAGCAAGAACCGTAGATTTCAGGAGGCTGCGGATCTGTAGAAAGTCCATGACTTAAGAGGGGGTTGAAAGGTTATGTTAAGCATCCATCTTGTTTCTGTCAGCCATCTTAATATTCACAAACTTCCATTTTACCATATGTACAGTTTGAACACCCCTTTAACTTCTCAGATAACTGTCTCAACATGAGATTCTTCTAACTCATTTGTTCTCACACACTTATCTATAACCTTCACACTGTTTCTCAGCATTCCTTTAGCTACAGAAGAAATTATGTATTGTCTCTTATCTTTTTCTTATATTAATTCAGCTAGCTTAGAAGAACAAAGAACAATAGCGTTTTGTCTTGACCAGCTGTAATTGTCTTGATGTCTACTGCGCATGTCTTATTCTGTGTGACGTGAAATTTACTATATCAATCGCTTTGTAATAACTCAATACAATTAGTTCTTGAAGGACGCCATGGTGTGTGTGTGGTTTTATTTGTCCTTCGAGAATTGATTCCAGAGCGCTCTGAATTTATACAATACATTGGATCTAAGGTCTGAGAGGTTGAAGGGACCACCCTAGACACAGGATTAACCCTTTCAGGCACCAGTTCTCAAAAAGGATATGGGGGAACTGGAGAAAGTGCAGAGAAGGGCAACCAAACTGATAAGAGGCATGGAGGAACTCAGCTATGAGGAAAGATTAGAGGAACTTAACTTATTCACTCTTGATAAGAGGAGATTAAAGGGGGATTTGATCAACATGTACAAATATATAAGGGGTCCATATAGGGAACTTGGTGTTGAGTTATTCACTTTACAGTCAACAAAGAGGACAAGGGGGCACACTTTACGTCTAGAGGAGAAGAGATTTCATCTCCAAATACGGAAAGGTTTTTTCACAGTAAGAGCTGTGAAAATGTGGAATAGACTCCCTGCAGAGGTGGATATGGCCAGCTCAGTGGATTGCTTTAAGAAAGGCCTGGATTATTTCCTAAGTGTACGTAATATAACTGGGTACTAAAATATATAGGTAAAGTTGATTCGGGAAAAATCCGATTGCCTTTCGGGGGATCAGGAAGGAATTTTTTCCCCTGCTTTAGCAAATTGGATCATGCTCTTCTGGGGTTTTTTGCCTTCCTCTGGATCAACTGTGGGTATAGAATTGGGTATATGGGTTGGTATGATATTTATTATATATATATATATATATATATATATATATATATATATATATTTTTTTTTTTTTTTGGTTGAACTGGATGGACTTGTGTCTTTTTTCAACCTGACTAACTATGTAACTATGTAAAAGCAATGACAAACAGGAAGTGATCGCCCCAACAGCCAATCGCTTCCTCCATGGGAAATTACCTCACAGGATATGAATGTCAACACAGGAAATCCTTCCAAGTGGATGATTTTATACAAAATACTGGCTAGGGGAGACTTATGGGTGTGTCTGGCCAGGGACAGTGTGTATGTTTTACCTGAAAGCCATGCTCTTCAACTAAACAAAGGAAGCTGCATGGCTAACAAACTTGAACTCTGTCCCTGACCATAACAACCCAAAAGCTCCAGTTTTTACTGTTTTTCATGAATCCTTATCTTGCTTTGTTCAGAGAACAAAGCATACCCGGACTATACTCCTGTCCAGTGTGGATGGGAGATTATCTGCAGGTGTACTCTACAGTCTCCCCAAAATATGTTGATCAGGCACACAGGGGTGACACAAGCATACATCCGCTAAACCAATAATGTCTGCAGAGCGAACACATCCCCCCCAGACGATCGTTCTGTGCATCGCACAGGGGCCCTTCGCTGGTGGACATATCCCCACTCCGCAAACACTTCTCTACATCCCCAAGGAGCTTTCCACTACCAAACGGATCTCAACCAGCATCAGTCTGCCCCAGTCAGCTCTTTAGAGTGGGTTGCGGAAGAACTAACACTGGTAGACACTATGACAATACATATTAAATACATCTTCATAACATTTCCACAACAAAACTATCACCTATTGCATCATTTGTAGCTAGGATTTTCAGCTTTTGTAGCTTTTCCATCAGCTTTTATTTTACATTATTATTCATTTATTATTATTATTATTATTATTATGTTTTTGTTATGGAAAGGGGTTAGAATAAGGTTAGGTGTAAAGTTAGGGTTAGAGGTTAGGATTAGGGTAAGAGTAAAAGAGTTAGGTGTCACGTGTTGGGGTTATGGTTAGGGATGAGGGTAGCGTTTGGGTTGGGGTTAATATTTTATTTTTTTATAAATTTTTTTGTTATTTTGTTTATTCATTTATTATTATTATGATGATATGATTATGATTATTATTATTATTATTATTATTATTATTATTATTATTATTCATATTACTACTACTAATACTACTAATAATAATTAGGGTTTAGGTTAGGGGTTAATTTTTTTTGTCTTTTAAAAAAAAAAATTCTTAGGTTGTTAATTTATTTGTTTATTATTATTAATAATAATAATTTTTTTAGGGGTGGGGGTTAAGGTTAGGGGTTAATTATTATGTATCTATTACATATTATTTATTTTATTTGTGTATTTATTTGATTTATTTAACATTTACTAATTTATTTTTATATTTTTTTTATTTGAGCAAAAACAAAAATGCACCAAAAACGTGCACAAACACTCAAAAACGTGTGGATCGCACATTTCTGTTAATTTCCATGGAAAAAACAAATGCTCAAAAAAGCACAAATCTGCCCAATTTGAGCCCCAGAACTTTTTTGATCTTCAGGTGTTTAGCGGCAGGTGATTGGAGGGGAGATGTGGACCGTCTCCATAGCATTTTGGAGCTTTGAGCTTCCAGCTACAAAATGCTGAGCTGTGATTGAGGCCTTTAGTATTAATGAACATTTTGGATGCGTTGTGCAGGAGTTGCAAGTCGCACCAGATAACGCTCCTCCAATGCCCTGGAAGATTTTTCTATTTTTCTAAGACTTTTTTATGTTTATCTTTTTAGGGCTCATTCACATGTGCTTTGATCTCTGAAGAGCAATCCGCATTTGGGACACCCTTCAGGAAGCATTTGGCAGGTGGTGAGGAGGCGTTGTATCACTGCCTTTAACCCCTTGAACCGCACACTCGCATGCTGCAGCCATGTACATTGCACACGGTCGCAGGGAGCTTGCAAATTGGCCCCATTCACTTGAATGGGTCATACTGGCTGAGCGCTACGACCTCCATAAAGAGGACCTGTCATCCCTTATTTCTATTACAAGGGATGTTTACATTTATTGTAATAGGAATAAAAGTGATCAAAAAATAAAAATTAAATAAGTAAAAAATTTAATTGAAAAAAGTAAAGTGTGCACTCATGCTAGCACGCAGAAGGGAAGGCATACGTAAATGGAATTCGCACCACACATTTGAGGTATTCCTGCGAGAGCAATAATTCTAGCGCTAGACCTCCTCTAACCCTAAACTGTAACCTGTAGAAAAATGTAAAGTGTCGTCTATAGAGATGTTTAAGTACTGTAGTTTGTCGCCATTCCACGAGCGTGCGTAATTTTAAAGCGTGACATGGTAGGTATCTATTTACTTGGCGTAACATCATCTTTTATATCTTACCCAAAAATTAGTTTATATATTGTGTTTTTTTGCATTAAAATTAATTTGTATTTCAAGTGTATTTGTTTCCAAAAAAATTGCGTTTGAAAAACCGGTGCCCCAAATACTGTGGGCCATAAAAAATTGTAAAGATCACCATTTTATACTCTAGGGTCTCTGCTAAAAAAGAAAAATATATAATGTTTGGTTCTGAGTAATTTTCTAGCAAAAAAAATATGATTTTTACATGTAGGAGAGAAGTATCAGAATTGGCCTGGGTGGCAAGTGGTTAAGTACCGTAGTTTATTGCCATTCCACGAGCGTGCACAATTTTAAAGCTTGACATGTTAGGTATCTACACCGTATTTTTCCGTGTATAAGACGCCCCCATGTATAAAACGCCCCCCACTTTTGCAACCCAGAATTAAGAAATCCATATTTTAAACAGGTAAAACAGAACACAGTTTTATTTAGTAATTAACGTTTACATACCAGTATATTATGCATCATATCACTTTATTCAACCTCTGTTGCATCAATGTTCTCTTCTTCATCACTAGTTCCAGACAGAATTTCTTCAACTTCTTTTGCATCACTGCTGTCTTCTGAGTCACAGTCAACTGTCTCTCTGCAGCTCTATTCCCATGCTCTTTTGCATAGCTAACTACACTGAGTTTAAATTTTGCAGAATAAGACAGTCTCTTACTTTTATTATTCTGTGACATCTTAGGCTCAAAACGCTCCGCTCTCTGCATCTGCGCAGTCTCCACGTCGAACGGGATTGTATCTTCGCACTCTCCACCTCCGCCTCTACCTCCAGCTGACGTCACTAACATATGGCTCGTGATTGGAGGAAGCCGCCCACAAGCTATGACCATCTACGCACCCGCACGGCTCTCTCCCAGGCTGACTGACCATGTATAAGACGCTGCTCGAATTTCAGTCTAACAATTTAAGCATAAAGTAGCGTCTTATACACGGAAAAATACGGGTATTTACTTGGCGTAACATCATCTTTTATGCTATGCAAAAAATAGTGGTAAATATTCAATTATTCTATTATTCTATATTCTATTGTTTTTTTTGTTTTTTTTTCAAAAGTTTTTATTAGGTTTAACCATTTACATATAGAAATAGACAGAATCTATTTTTTTTTTTTAACTCATGAAAGTGTTTTTTTTTTTCCAAAAGAATAGCGTTTAAAAAAATTGCTGCACAAATGCCATTTTATTCCCATGGGGTCTCTCTGAGATTTTATATATATATATATATATATATATATATATATATATATATATATATATATATATATATATATATATATATATATATTTGCAATAAAAGTATGTGATCCCCTCATCCAAGTCACAACAATAGACAATCACAGTCTGCTTAAACTAATAACACACAAAGAATTAAATGTTACCATGTTTTTATTGAACATGCCATGTAAACATTCACAGCGCAGGTGGAAAAAGTATGTGCACCCCCTAGACTAATGAGATCTCCAAGAGCTAATTGGAGTGATTTTTTGGGGGTTTGGGGATTACCGTAATGAAGGCCCTATTCAGATGGGGGTCCAAGGGGGAACCCTCAATTTTGGAGTTGAAGAACTTTGCCATGTGGGGGGCTAAGATCTCCCCAAATGTTTTATAGTAAGGCGCTGAGAAGCCGTCTGGCCCTGGGGCCGAGCCTGTCTTCAAATCTTTGATGACCATCATTATCTCTTCTACTGTGAAAGCTTCATCCATGAAATCTTTGTGATCCTGAGATAGGGAGGGCATTTGAAGGCTCTGAATGAAGTTGGAGTGCAAAGGGCCCTTCTCCGTCTGGTTGGGACTGTAAAGCATAGAATAGAAATCGTGAAAGGAGGGGGCACCTGCGCGAGGCTCGACATGATGGACGCTTCTCACTAGAGCTCCGCATTCCCCGCCACGGTTTCCGGGACTTAATCGGCAATCTATAGCGGGATCACAGCATTGCTACCACCGGACCTGCTTACCACCACAGCTGAGCACCTCCCGGGATGGTTCTTACAGGCCACCACAGTAAATCTAAACCAAAGCCTATCAAGGAGGCGCTCGCGCGGGCCTCGTCCAAGATGACGGCGAAAGCACAGGCAGCATCACAGCATCTCAGATCCCCTCCGGGCACCGTGGAGTCACACAGCAGGGATGAGAAAGATTGTGGATCGGGCTTGGAGGATTCCCCAGCGCTACCACCTCCAGGTATGTCACAGGCGGATTTTCTTTCCACATGGAGAAAATGCTTACAAAAGCCCTGAAGGCCACATCAGATCAGATCACTAATAAACTGACCCACGAAATACGCGGGTCACAACTTGGGCCTTGAAACAATGGCTGATGATATGGAGCTCACACTCAGGGAACATGCCCAAGAGCAAGCCGCCCTCCGTGAAGAGAACTCTATGTTGCTCTCGCATCTAGAGGATGCAGAAAATCGCTCCCGAAGGTCCAATTTGCGCCTTCGCGGTATCCCAATCTTTTACCACTGCCCTGTTCCAAGAGCTCTCTCCATCGATCCCAATTGAGCACCTGGAGTTCGATAGAATCCATAGGGCCCTGACTCGCTGACAGCATGACAGCCCACCACGAGATATCATTATAAAGCTCCATTTCTTTAAAACAAAAGAGCAACTCCTCTCAGCCGCCCGGAGCAAAGCGGACACTCAACTTTCAGGGCCACACGTATCAATTGTTTACAGACCTGGTGCCTCTAAAGCCCCGTACACACGAGAGGATTTATGTCCGACAGACTTCCGAAGGAGTCCTGCCGGAGTTCTGCCGGAGTTACGACAGAGTTCTGACGGACTTTTCGACTGAGCGGACTTGGCCACACACAATCACACCAAACTCAACGGATTCGAACGTGATGACGTACGACTGGACTCGAATAAGGAAGTTCATAGCCAGTAGCCAATAGCTGCCCTAGCGTCGGTTTTAGTCCGTCGGAATAGCATACACACGAGCAAATTTTTCGAAGGGACTGGGTCCGGCGTAGTTCCGTCGGAAAAATTTGAAGCATGTTCCATTTCTAAAGTCCGTCAGACTTTTGCGAATCAAAAGTCCGTTGCAGCCCACACACGATCGAATAGTCTGACGGAATCAGTCCGTCGGACTTTGGATGTTGAAAAGTCCGCTCGTGTGTACGCGGCATTACAATTGCCAAGCGTTGAGCTATGAAGCTGCAACTGCAACTCCTCATGCAACATCAAATTAAATATATGTGGTGGTTTCCGTTCGCCCTCCAGTTTACCTATAATGGCCAGCAGCATACGTGTTCATCCTCGGAAGCCCTGCAGCTCCTCCTCGAGACTCTCCACTAGGGATGAGCTTCGAGTTCGAGTCGAACTCATGTTCTACTCGAACATTGCCTGTTCGCCTGTTCAGCGAACAGTGAACAATTTGGGCTGTTCGCAGCAAATTCGAAAAGCCGGAACACCCTATACAAGTCTATGGGAGAAATCTAAAGTGCTAATTTTAAAGGGTAATATGCAGGTTACTGTCCTAAAAAGTGTTTGGGGACCCGGGTCCTGCCCCAGGGGACATGGATCAATGCAAAAAAAAGTTTTAAAAACAGCCGTTTTTTCAGGAGCAGTGATTTTAATAATGATTAAAGTGAAACAATAAAAGTGTAATATTCCTTTAAATTTCGTAGCTGGGGGGTATCTATAGTATGCCTGTGAAGGGGCGCATGTTTCTGGTGCTTAGAACTGTCCCTGCACAAAGTGTCATTTGTGCAGGAAAAAAAGTCTTTTAAAATCACTTGCGGCTATTGTCGGGTCCCGTAATACAGAGAACACTCAATGAGTGTTCTCTGCATTAGCCGACAATTCATTCATTCATTGATAAAAAAAAAAAGTGTGGGGGTTCCCCTAAATTCAATTACCAGGCCCTTCAGGTCTGACATGGATATTAAGGGGAACCCTGTTTAAAAAAAAAAAAAAAAAATTGACGTGGGGGTCCTCCTAAATATCCATAACCAGACCCTTCAGGTCTGATATGGATATTAAGGGGACCCCCACATCAAATTTAAAAAAAATTGACGTGGGGGTCCCCCTAAAAATCCATATCAGACCCTTTATCCGAGCACGCAACCTGGCAGGCCGCAGGAAAAGAGGGGGGGACGAGAGAGCGGCCCCCCCTCCCTCCTAAACCGTACCAGGCCACATACCCTCAACATTGGGAGGATGCTTTGGGGGTCTGTGACCCCTCAAAGCACCTTGCCCCCATGTTGATGAGGACAAGGGCCTCATCCTCACAACCCTGGCCGTTGGTTGTGAGGGTCTGCGGGCGGGGGGCTTATCAGAATCTGGAAGCCCCCTTTAACAAGGGGACCCCCAGATCCCGCCCCCCCCCTGTTTGAAATGGTAAGGGGGTACCAAAGTACCCCTACCATTTCACAAAGAAAGTGTCAAAATGGTTAAATAAGACAAACACACTTTTGAAAAATTCCTTTATTAAAAATTAAAAAAATTAAAAAAAGATCCAGCGATGCTAATCCACTCTTGCTATCCAGCGACGGGTCTCCGGGGTCCAGCGATGGATGATCATATCCAGCGACGGGGATCCCTCAGTCCAGCGCTGTCCATACATCCTTCTTCTGTCTCCACTCCGGAGACACTGCAGAGATCCCAGCACTGACGTTTCTTATATTAGGAGGGCGGGGCCACCCGTCACCTGACCCTGCCCCTCTGACGCTGGAGAGGGAAGCCAGGGGTTCCCCAGTGACGTATGGGTGACCCCGCCCCCTCTGATGTAACAGAAACCTGCGTTACATCAGAGGGGGCGGGGTCACCCACACGTCACTGGGGAACCCCTGGCTTCCCTCTCCAGCGTCAGAGGGGCGGGGTCAGGTGACGGGTGGCCCCTAATATCGCTGGACCCCGGAGATCCATCGCTGGATAGCAAGAGTGGATTAGCACCGCTGGAATCTTTTTTTTATTTTTTTTATTTTTAATAAAGGAATTTTTCAAAAGTGTGTTTGTCTTATTTAACCATTTTGACACTTTCTTTGTGAAATGGTAGGGGTACTTTTGTACCCCTTACCATTTCAAACAGGGGGGGGCCGGGATCTGGGGGTCCCCTTGTTAAAGGGGGCTTCCAGATTCTGATAAGCCCCCCGCCCGCAGACCCTCACAACCAACGGCCATGGTTGTGAGGATGAGGCCCTTGTCCTCATCAACATGGGGACAAGGTGCTTTGAGGGGTCTCAGACCCCCAAAGCATCCTCCCAATGTTGAGGGTATGTGGCCTGGTACGGTTCAGGAGGGAGGGGGGGCGCTCTCTCGTCCCCCCCTCTTTTCCTGCGGCCTGCCAGGTTGCATGCTCGGATAAAGGGTCTAATATGGATTTTTAGGGGGACCCCCACGTCAATTTTTTTTAAATTTGATGCGGGGTTCCCCTTAATATCCATATCAGACCTGATGGGTCTGGTTATGGATATTTAGGAGGACCCCCACGTCAATTTTTTTTTTTTATTTGACACGGGGTTCCCCTTAATATCCATGTCAGACCTGAAGGGCCTGGTAATTGAATTTACGGGAACCCCCACACTTTTTTTTTTTTATCAATGAATGAATGAATTGTCGGCTAATGCAGAGAACACTCATTGAGTGTTCTCTGTATTACGGGACCCGACAATAGCCGCAAGTGATTTTAAAAGACTTTTTTTCCTGCACAAATGACACTTTGTGCAGGGACAGTTCTAAGCACCAGAAACATGCGCCCCTTCACAGGCATACTATAGATACCCCCCAGCTACAAAATTTAAAGGAATATTACACTTTTATTGTTTCACTTTAATCATTATTAAAATCACTGCTCCTGAAAAAACGGCCGTTTTTAAAACTTTTTTTTGCATTGATCCATGTCCCCTAGGGCAGGACCCGGGTCCCCAAACACTTTTTAGGACAGTAACCTGCATATTACCCTTTAAAATGAGCACTTTAGATTGTGAACGTTCGAGTCCCATAGACTTTAATAGGGTTCTAAAGTTCACACGAAGTTTAGGTCTGTTCGCAGGTTCTGGTGCGAACCGAACAGGGGGTTGTTCGGCTCATCCCTACTCTCCACCAGGCTCCGTCCGGCTCAACAAGCGGAGACCTCATTGCCTCGCACCCTCGCACCCCAGCCCGCCTAACTCCACTCCTAAGCGAAATCTCCGAGATCTGCAGTCACCGCGATCCATCCGGAAGGGTACCCCATCGCGGACCCCTACCATGAGCTATGCTAGGCCTAAGGTATTTGTACCTCGCTGAACTGTTCAAGATCCATCACTGTTTCCTCATCCCTCTGATGTTCCCAGGAGTTTTGTTTCACTGGTTTGACTAGCACACCACGTCCAGCAGACTGCTGTGTGCATGGAGAGAATTGTTTTTTATTTCTTCTTCTTTTTTTTCTTCTTATTTTCTCTTTTTTTTTTTAGTTTAGTTTTGTTTTTTCCACAGCATTTGCTGAATCACGGACCTATGCTCTCATTACAGGACACCACCAGATACTGTCCTTTCTGGGCTCTAGTGATGGACGAACTTCCGACGGGACGTTTCGCGAACGCGGACCGCGAACGCGGCCGATAGTTCGCGAACCGTAACGTTCGCGGCGGGCCCTATTGACTTCAATGGGAGGCGAACTTCGCAAACCTATAGGTCAAATTTGCAGCCACAAAATAATTATTAGCTGTGCAAACATAGTCCCACCACATGGCCAATGACATAACACATGTATGAGGTGAATCTGGGATCGACAACTACAAGCATTCTTTTTTTATATGGGAAATTGTTGTGACAATTCAGGACTGTGGAGCGCATGAAACAATGGAGGAGACGGAAGGTCAGGGACCAGGGTAGGCAAAGAAGAGGGTGCAGGAGATGATCACCAGCAGCGTGACATACAGCAATGACACCTGCACCGTGATAGAGTCATCTGACAGCAGCACCGTGATACAGAGCACTGACATCAGCAGCGTGACATACAGCAATGACACCTGCACCGTGATAGAGTCATCTGACAACAGCACCGTGATAGAGAGCACTGACATCAGCAGCGTGACATAAAGCACTCACACCAGCACCGTGATATACAGCACTGACAGCAGCACCGTGATAGAGAGCAGTGACATCAGCAGCGTGACATACAGCAATGACACCTTTACCGTAATCAGCCCCAGGAGGAAGTCAGCATAGCACAGGGATGGTGGGAGCCCCTCATAATGAGCATAGCACAGGGATGGTGTGAGCCCCTCATAATAAGCAGGCCCAGGAGGATGTCAGCATAGCACAGGGATGGTGTGAGCCCCTCATAATAAGCAGCCCCAGGAGTAAGTCAGCACAGCACAGGGATGGTGTGAGCCCCTCATAATAAGCAGCCCCAGGAGTAAGTCAGCACAGCACAGCACAGGGATGGTGTGAGCCCCTCATAATAAGCAGCCCCAGGAGTAAGTCAGCACAGCACAGGGATGGTGTGAGCCCCTCATAATAAGCAGCCCCAGGAGTAATTCAGCACAGCACAGAGATGGTGTGAGCCCCTCATAATAAGCAGCCCCAGGAGTAAGTCAGCACAGCACAGGGATGGTGTGAGCCCCTCATAATAAGCAGCCCCAGGAGTAAGTCAGCACAGCACAGGGATGGTGTGAGCCCCTCATAATGAGCAGCCCCAGGAGGATGTCAGCATAGCACAGGGATGGTGTGAGCCCCTCATAATAAGCAGCCCCAGGAGTAAGTCAGCACAGCACAGGGATGGTGTGAGCCCCTCATAATAAGCAGCCCCAGGAGTAAGTCAGCACAGCACAGGGATGGTGTGAGCCCCTCATAATAAGCAGCCCCAGGAGTAAGTCAGCACAGCACAGGGATGGTGTGAGCCCCTCATAATAAGCAGCCCCAGGAGTAAGTCAGCACAGCACAGGGATGGTGTGAGCCCCTCATAATGAGCAGCCCCAGGAGGATGTCAGCATAGCACAGGGATGGTGTGAGCCCCTCATAATAAGCAGCCCCAGGAGGATGTCAGCACAGCACAGGGATGGTGTGAGCCCCTCATAATAAGCAGCCCCAGGAGGATGTCAGCATAGCACAGGGATGGTGTGAGCCCCTCATAATAAGCAGCCCCGGGAGGATGTCAGCATAGCACAGGGATGGTGTGAGCCCCTCATAATAAGCAGCCCCAGTAGAAATATGACACCGCTCAACCTCTTCAAAGAGGAGGGTAGGGGCATATATTACGGTGTGCTTTTTTTGGACAAGGAAGTGAGCCAAATGAAGAAAGAAGGTCTGTGTGCTTGATTAAAAAAATTGTTTATAGACATATACATGGTCTACTGGTCACATGTGTTGAATTCCTCCGAGATCCATGCCTCATTCATTTTTAGAAATGTGAGGTAGTTAACACTGTCGTGAGCTAGGCGAGTACGCTTATCGGTCACGATCCCCCCTGCTGCGCTGAACGTCCTTTCGGACAGGACACTGGATGAGGGGCAAGCCAACAGTTCGATTGCAAATTGGGCAAGCTCTGGCCAGAGGTCAAGCCTGCCCACCCAGTAGTCCAGGGGTCCATCACTCCTCAGAGCGTCCACATCGGCCGTTAACCCGATGTAGTCGGACACCTGATGGTCTAGGCGTTCCCTGATGCTGGATCCGGATGACACCTGTCGATGGGTCAGCTGAAAGAATGACCTCATATCCGAAGTCACCAAAACATCTTCAAACTGGCCTCTTCTTGCAGGCGCTGTTGGATTGGTACCCGCAACTCCTTCTCTGGGAGCGGGAATTGCTCCTCTGCCAGCGCACACAAAAGCAGAATGCAGCATTTCTCGAAGCAAGGCCTGGAAGTGCTGCATTCTGACAGCACTCTGCGACGGCGGTAACATTTCCGCCATTTTGTGTTTGTACCGGGGGTCTAAGTACGTTGCCACCCAGTACTGGTCCTTGATCCTTATGCTTTTTATACGGGGGTCCCTATTAAAACACTGGAGCATGAAGGCCCCCATTTGCACTAAAGTGGAAGCGGTGTGGTGGCCTGGCTCCTGCTCATCATCCAGGATAATGTCGTCCTCTTCATTCTCCTCTCCCCATCCATGCACAACAGGGATCCCAGAAAGGTTTAAAGCATGCTCTTCTTGCTCCTCCTCATCTGCCCCGACGCCATCCTCCTCTGACTCCTCTTCAGACTCCTGTTGTTGACTTGAATCAGATAGAGTAGCCCCCCCTGGGAATTCATACAACATTGCGACTTCCTCATCTTCCCACTCCTGCTCCTCCACAGCTTGATCAATGACACGACGCAATGCACGCTCCATAAAGAAGGCCTAAGGTACCATGTCACTGATGGCGCCATGGCTGCGACTGACCAGTTTGGTGATCTCCTCAAATGGCCGCAGAAGTCTGCATGCGTCACGCATGAGCAGCCACTGGCGCGGTGAAAAAAACCCCAGTTACCCAGAACCGTTTCTGCCGCAGAGTTCATACAGGTAGACGTTAACTGCACGTTTCTGCTGGAGCAGCCTATCAAGCATATAGAAGGTTGAGTTCCATCGCGTGGGGCAATCGCAAATAAGACGTCTGACCGGCAGATTGTGTCGCCACTGAATGTCAGCAAGGCGAGCCATGGCCGTGTAAGATCTTCTGAAATGGGCCGAGATTTTCCTTGCCTGCCGCAAGATGTCCTGGACCCCAGGGTATTTGACAAGGAATCACTGCACGACCAAGTTTAAGACATGTGCCATGCATGGCACGTGCGTGATTTTGCCCTGTTTCAATGCGCTAAGCAGATTGGCACCGTTGTCACACACCACTTTACCAACTGTCAAATTGAGCGGTGTTAGCCATTGATCTGCCTGTGAACGCAAAGCTGAAAGGAGTGCCGGGCCAGTGTGGCTCTTGACTTCCAGGCACAACAGACGCAGCACGGCATGGCAACGTCTCACCTGGCATGTCGAATAGGTTCTGGGGAGCTTGGGCGGTGCAGCGGAAGAGACGTTAGCAGCGGAAAAGGAGGAATCAGCTGAGGAGGAGAGGGAGGAGGATGAAGTAGGAGGAGGAGGAGAAGAAGAAGAGTCAGGCCTGCATGCAATCCGTGGCGGTAAAACCAAATCTACACGGGTGCCACGGGTTACATGCTTGACGGCCGTCAGAAGGTTCACCCAGTGGGCAGTAAAAGTGATATACCTTCCCTGCCCGTGTTTGCTAGACCACGTGTCTGTGGTCAGATTTATCTTGGCACCGACACTGTGTGCCAGAGATACATTCACTTGCCGCTGAACATGGCCATATCGCTCTGGGATGCCCTTCTCTGAGAAATACTTCCTTCCTGGGACCTTCCATTGTGGTGTTCCAATGGCCACAAATTTGCGAAAGGCCTCAGAGTCCACCAGTTTATATGGCAGTAGTTGGCGGGCTATGAGTTCTGACAAGCCAGCCGTCAACCGTTGGGCAAGAGGGTTATCCGGCGTCATCATTTTTTTACGCTCGTACATTAGGCCCACGGAAGCCTGCCTTTTTGCAGAAAAACGTGAGCTTGGCGTGATGGAAGGTGGAGTGGAGGACAATTGTGAGGAGAGAGGAGAAGGAGAAGTAGAAGACGAGGCTGGACGGTGAGAGCCTGCAGTGTGGCTTTGTGTGTTCCGTTGCTCCCACTCGGCTCGGTGATGGCTGCCCATGTGCCTTCTTAAGGCGGTCGTCCCTAGGTGAGTGTTGGGCTTACCGCGACTAATGCGTTGACTGCAAAAATTGCAGATGGCAACGCTATTGTCAGCAGCGGACACGTTAAAAAAGCCCACACTGTGGAGCCATGTGCCGGTGTCCTGGGAGCGCCAGATGTGACCGCACATGGTCGATGACTCGCTCCTGATACATTTGCAGTCTGCTTTGTCCCTCCTGTGCAATGTAAGTTATTCCTGCTTCTCCTCCCTATCTGCTGGTCCATATCTCCCTCTGAACTCCCTTCCTCTTCCTCTCTTGTGGGCACCCACGTGACATCACTAGACACGACATCATCAACGTCACCTTCCCCACCGCTATAAGTAGAGATCTCGGAGTAGGCAGCAACACCGGGGACCAACCTCCTCCTTGGGCTGATCTGGGTACTGTCGTCAGACTGCTGAGTAGCGGTTGTTGCTACCTCCTCTTCCTGATCCAATACCAAGAGTGGCTGCGCATCAGAAATGTCCTCTTGATATGGATCGGAAAATAATTCCTGTGACTCAAGCGGAAGGTATGTGGTGGTGGTGGTGTTGTTGGTGGTAGTGTCTTTGGGGTGCACATAGCAGAGAGTGAAGAAGAGGGTGCAGATCGAGAGGATGAGGAGGGTGCAGAAGAGTAAGGCTGAGTGAGCCACTCAACCAAGTCCAGTGCGTCCTTTAAAGTAATTGAACGCACCTTCTGCAACTTCCCACTTTGGCTCAAGCCTGTTGCTTCTGCCCTACCCCTACCACCCCTGTGGAAGGGCCTGCCTTTTCCTCTGCCTGTCATTTTTTAAATGACCCTGTGACAAAACTCTCAGTCCCTATACCGATGAAGGACTGCTGCAGCATAGGGCAGCGGTCAGCAGTAGTGCACCTCAACCCTATGTATTGTGGACCGATACCAGTCCTTACAGAATAGCAGACTGTACCTCACTCAACCCTATGTACTGTAGCACCCTATATACCTTACCAGTCCTTATAAGGACCTTTGTGGAACAAGCAGGTTGTGTGTGACTGATTAGCAGACTGTACGTCAGTCCCTATACTGCTGAAGGACTGCTGCAGTATAGGGCAGCGGTCAGAAGTAGTGCACCTCAACCCTATGTATTGTGGACCGATACCAGTCCTTATAGAATAGCAGACTGTACCTCACTCAACCCTATGTACTGTAGCACCCTACACCAAGTTACCAGTCCTTATAAGGACCTTTGTGGAACAAGCAGGTTGTGTGTGACTTATTAGCAGACTGTACGTCAGTCCCTATACTGCTGAAGGACTGCTGCAGTATAGGGCAGCGGTCAGCAGTAGTGCACCTCAACCCTATGTATTGTGGACCGATACCAGTCCTTATAGAATAGCAGACTGTACCTCACTCAACCCTATGTACTGTAGCACCCTACACCAAGTTACCAGTCCTTATAAGGACCTTTGTGGAACAAGCAGGTTGTGTGTGACTGATTAGCAGACTGTACGTCAGTCCCTATACTACTGAAGGACTGCTGCAGTATAGGGCAGCGGTCAGCAGTAGTGCACCTCAACCCTATGTATTGTGGACCGATACCAGTCCTTATAGAACAGCAGACTGTACCTCACTCAACCCTATGTACTGTAGCACCCTACACCAAGTTACCAGTCCTTATAAGGACCTTTGTGGACCAAATAGGTTGTGTGTGACTGATTAGCAGACTGTACGTCAGTCCCTATACTGCTGAAGGACTGCTGCAGTATAGGGCAGCGGTCAGAAGTAGTGCACCTCAACCCTATGTATTGTGGACCGATACCAGTCCTTATGGAATGGCAGACTGTACCTCACTCAACCCTATGTACTGTAGCACCCTAGACAGACCAAGTTACCAGTCCTGATAAAGAGCTTTGTGGAACAAGTGAGTTGTGACTGATTAGCAGACTGCAGCAGAAGGGCAGCAGTCAAGTATAATATTCTTTCTATATTTGGAAGAAAGAATATTATACGTGTACAAGCCTATTACCATACCACTGATACCAGTCCTGAAAAGAACCTTTGTGGAACTAATAGTAACAGCTACTGTTTAAACTGACCCTCACTGCCTGACACACTGCTTCCTGCCTGTCCCTATATAAAATGGCAAAACAGAGGCTACTGGAACAATAACTGGTTACTGGGATAGCACTTTTGTGGACCTGATAGTAACAGCTAATGATGATGATGACTAATCTGGCTGTCCCTACAACAGCAGCACACAGCACCCTGTCCCTTTCTCTAAACTGACAAAAGACACTCAGGCTGCTGCAACAATCAGTAGCACAGCAAACCTATATACACCTAACACCTATACCAGTCCTGAAAAGAACTTTTGTGTACCAAATAGCTAGCGATTTATCTCTCCCTATTCCACACAGCAACCTCTCCCTATAGTGACAGAAGAAAGAATGTAAAATGGCCGCCGGATCGGGTGTATTTATAAGTTAGGGGGAATGTCCAAGTGTCCATGTGCTGTAATGTCTCAATTGGCTGTCCTGTACCCCATGATGGATGTGTCATCAGGTCAAAGTTCCTTTACACAGTAAAAACACGGAAGTCCGCCGGGCGAACGGCGCCAATAGTCCGCCGAACTGGCGGACCGCGAACAGCCGAAATTCGCCGCAAAACGACCGCCGGGCGAACTGTTCGGCCATCACTACTGGGCTCTATGGTCCAAAGTTATGCAGCACATGACTAGGTCTTTACATTATATCTGCACTGTCCTATCTGTGCTGCCCTTGAACGTTTACATTTTCCCCCCTCCCCCCCTTTTTTTTATATCTTTCCCCCAAGCTGATTTTGTGTATATTGTCATATGGTATTGAGCTTATGCTTCTTATTGGGTTATTTTGTGTTATGATGCTTTGTCAACTGATCTCACAGGAATTGATATATTTCCTCCCGGTGTGCGGCGGGCAATAGTCACTGCTCCCCCCTACACCAGTGCGCCTTCTCTATGGCAGGCTTTCTGGCCATGGAGATCGCGCACCCCAAGGTCAGGCAATTCGGATTAACCTGTTTCGCAACAGCTATTATATGCTTCGCCTTACGCAGTTGTTTTCTCCTTTTCTTTTTCTTTCCTTGCTTTTTCTATATCTGCTCCTCTTCTGTCCCCACTCTCCCTTCTGGTCGGTTGGTCCGGGCGAATCCTGGGCACGGTTGTAAATCCTACCCTCAAACTGATATATGGCCCCCGTGAACATACTAACATTAAATGTTAAGGGTCTCAACTCCCCCAACAAGCGTGTCAAGGCATTTCGCACTTTTGTATCCTTAAAAGCTAGCGTAGTGGTGCTACAAGAGACACACTTTTCCGCTCATAATGCCCCCAAGTTTTGTAGCAATAAGTACCCTTTAGTATATACGGCCTCTGCTGCCACCAAGCAGTGAGGTGTCCTCCTGGCTTTCCACCACTCCCTGACATTTATTCTCACCTCTGAAATTAAGGACCTGGAGGGCCGTTATATAATTTCAGTGGGCTCTCTCCAAGAATCAGACGTCACTTTAGTTTCTTATTATGCCCCCAACTCAAACCCAATCCCTTTTTTCTCCCACCTTTTGCATGTAATTAAAACCCACCTGAAAGGCACTTTGATCATGTGTGGTGATTCTAATTTAGTCACTCATCCGTCTCTTGATAAATCTCCCTATACTCCAGTCCAGAACGCCACTCATTAACAGTTCAATTCCGATCCCAGCTCCAGCAAGCATCACTGTTAGATACTTGGGGAGAATGTAACCCCGTAAAAAAAAACTATTCTTTTTATTCTAACCCTCACAAGTCATTTTCCAGGATCGACCATTTTCATTCCCATCGCATACTCCCCAATATTGATTCAGTCTTCTATACACCCTATTACCTGGTCTGATCACTGTGCAGTGATCACTACCATTTCCTCGCTCATACCTCAATCTCGGGATAGATCTTGGTGTATGAACGACAAGCATTTAACCAATCAATCATTTTGCTCTGATATTGAGATGGCACTGCAGGATTACCTCCTACATAATAATATTACGGAGATCTCCCCTACCCTTTTATGGGAGGTGCACAAACCCGTTATCCGAGGCAAATGCATCTCCACCGCCACCTTCCTTAAAAATGATAGACTGGAACGACTCCAGCAATTGGAATTAGATTTCCAACAACACTTCTAAGCCCCTGTACACACGCTCGGAGATTTCCACAACCAAATCCGTCGGATTTTGCCCGTCGGATCTTGTCCGAAACTGTTGCATACACATGGTCGGACAAAGTTGGCGAAAAATCCGATCTTTCAGAACGTGATGACGTAATTTCGTTACGATGGGACTACATTCAGGCTAGTAGCCAATAGCTTTGATGTAGGAATTTGATCTGAGCATGCGTGGCACTTGGTCCGATCAAAATTCTCTACACATGATCGGAGTATGTCCGATCGGCCCAGTTGGTCGGGAAATATTTCCAACATGTTGGAAAATTGGGTCCGACGGATATTCCGACGGAATCAGTCTGATGCATACCACACACAGTCGGATTATCCGACGACACAGTCCGATAGGACACATTCCGACGGATTCTCCGACCGTGTGTACAAGGGCTTACAGTTCCAGTCTACCCCATCGGAGGCTAACAAGTTAACCATGGATAAGACACGATTAGAGTTAGATTTACTCCTATCAGAAGCAGCGGACAAAACCCTTCGTAGAGCTAGCCATACCATATATACGAAAGCTAATAAGCTTGACACTTTTCTGGCACTCCGCCTCAGACACCCCGAGCGAGCCCACAAACCAATTAGACTTAAGGTGGATAAAGGTGTCCATACAAGCAATCCAGTTAAATTGTAGATGAATTCAGTAGACGTTTAGCCAAATTGTATGAATCTGCCGCCCCCTTTCCTCAGGAAATAGCCGAGACATTATTCCGAACCCCTCGCTATCCGCTACAAATCGCGCCATCATCGAAGCACAGATTTCGCCCCCTGAGGTGCTGCAGGCTATCAAAACTCTGAAACCCCATAAGAGGCCTGGCCCAGATGGGATAACGAGCTTATACTATAAAAGATTTTCCGGCACCCTGGCCCCTCTCTTGGCGAACTTGTTCAACTCACTGCTAAAAGGGGAGTCCTTTGTGGGTGACACTTACAGCCTCCATCTCCATGATGCCAAAGCCTAATACTGGCCTGGTCTAATTATAGACCCATTTCGCTCTTAAATGTTGATATAAAACTTTTAGCGAAAATCCTGTCTACACGTTTGAACCCACACATTGGAGGGTTGAGCCATAGGGACCAAGTGGGTTTCATTCATAAGCGTCAGGCGAGCGATAACATACGTTGGGTCGTCCTTTTGCAACACCTATCCAGATCACGATGCATACCCATGCACCTTCTATCTCTCGACATACGCAAAGCTTTTGATACTGTGTCCTGGCCCTATCTTAACTACATACTGCAACGATGGGGACGCACTTCCTCCGCTGGATAGACGCTTTATATACTCGCCCCCAAGCTTATGTACGGTACTCTGGTTTTTGTTCAGGCAGGTTTCCAATCCAACGTGGTACTAGGCAGGGATGCCCTCTGTCCTCTCTAATTTTTGCACTCGCCATCGAGCCCTTAGCAGCCCTGATTAGATCGAAGCCGGATATCCGTGGATTGGAAATAGCCTCAACAACACATAAACTTTGTCTCTTCGCGGACTACGCCCTTCTTCTTATCACTTCACCCCACACCACACCACTTTGCCAAATCTCTTTCATGTTCTTGGCGAGTTTGCCCAGGTCTCAGGCCTTGAAGTGAATCAAACCAAATCTAGAGCCCTCGATGTGTCACTCCCAGTAGAGGTACTCCTACATTGGGGTGAAAATTTCCCCTTTCAGTGGTCCACGTTCTCTATACCCTATTTAGGAATAAAACTGACTAGTAATCCAGCCCAACTATATCAAGCAAACTACCTGCCCATGTTACGTAACCTCTCATCCCTTCTTAATGCCTGGCAGCCCCTCTCTGTTTCCTGGTTGGGACAGATTGCGGCTGTGAAAATGTCCCTATTACCCAAATTATTGTACCTGTATAGAGTGCTTCCTGTACCGGTCCCGCCATACTTTCATAGGGTCATTCAGAGTCAAACTTTTAAATACATCTGTGGAAAAATGAGGCCTAGGATTTCTAGGCTAGTTCTTTTCCACCACAAACTAAGTGGGGGCTTAGGAATACCAAATTTTAGAAATTATTTTTACACTGCCCAACTTTCTCAAATGGCCCTATATCATGCTAAATCAGAAATCCCCCTGTGGGTCAGTCTGGAGGCTGTGGAGGCCCATCCTATATCGGTCTCAAATTTACTCTGGCTCCCACCTCAGGTGCGTAAATCGCTCACCAATCCTGTTACCTGTCATTCCCTCAAAATTTGGCATACAGTATGCACCCCTTTTAAATTGAAATCACCACACTTGCCCTTGCTTTCATTCTTAGGCCATCTGAGCTTCTACCCAGCCTACGTGGAACCAAATGCCTTTTTGCGTGGTCCCGCGCGGGCCTGACTCGTGTATGTGACTTGTCTTTGGGTAACTCCTTTACTACGTTCCCGGTTTTACAGGCCCAGGCGCAATTACCTCCTAAGGAGTGTTTTCGCTACCTCCAGATAACTCACTTTCTCCAGACAATGATCAAACCCTGTCCTAACTCCGACAATCTGACTCAATTTGAATCCATATGCTCCTCCAACCCACATGCCCCAGGTATCATCTCATGCCTTTATACTCATTTATCCTCCACACCGGACGATCCACCGCATTACGCTGTGCAGTGGGCTGCAGACCTATCGATCAATCTTGATGCGGAATCCTGGTCTGATATATGGGTCAACACAAAAAATTCCACGCAGAATGTTGTCGCTTCTGAAGCCAACTATAAGGTCCTAATGCGCTGGTACCTGGTTCCCTCCAGGATCGCCAAATTTGTACCCAACTACCCTTCAAACTGTTTTAGGGGCTGCAAGGACTGGGGCAACCATGTCCATATATGGTGGACATGCCCAGTAGTGAAGAGTTTCTGGGCGACAAAATTCCAAATGCTATCCTTGTTGATGCAAAGCCCCATAGAACCTGACCCAGCAATGGCTCTATTAAATCGGTTACCTCACGAACTTACTAGAGCCCAAAATCGTATTTTTCTCCAGGTGACTACGGCAGCCAAACAAACTATTGCAAAAGCTTGAAGGACCCCAACTCTGAATGTCACTGAAGTGAAAAACATTGACACACAGGCTATGATCCATAGCAAGATATAGTAAGATATGGCAAGTTTTAAATGTTTATTGTGTGACTATTAGAAAAACAATAACCCTGAGACTGATTTTTAAAATGACTTCTGAGCACATTGTTGTATTAACTTGCTGTATCGTTTTGTCTTAACTAACTCCATAGTAAGTTGTAGGATGATTATGCTTTACTATATATGGTAGCATAAGATTGTACAGGAAACCCTGATAGCCAAAATAAAGTACCATCGTGTACCAGGCACGCTATCTATGTTTCCTCAGCCAATAGAAGCGTAGAGGTAGTATCATAGTAGGTATGAGGAGGGGGGAGACACTTCTTTTTTTTGTGTGATTTCTTACTGCAACTTCTGTTTGTAAGGATCTCCCTTTTGTGGGCCACATCAGAAATAAATTGTCTGCTTCTCAATACATCTGGAGTTTGACTGATCACAAGAGAAGATTCCTAACAATTCCACGCAGAATTTTGTGGCTTCTGAAGCCAACTATAAGCTCCTAATGTGCTGGTACCTGGTTCCCTCCAGGATCGCCAAATTTGTACCCAACTACCCTCCAAACTGTTTTAGGGGCTGCAAGGACTGGGGCAACCATGTCCATATATGGTGGACGTGCCCAGAGTTTCTGGGCAACAATATTCCAAATGCTACCCTTGTTGATGCAAAGCCCCATAGAACCTGACCCAGCAATGTCCCTATTAAATCGGTTACCTCACGAACTTACTAGAGCCCAAAATCGTATTTTTCTCCAGGTGACTACGGCAGCCAAACAAACCTATTGCAAAAGCTTGGAGAACCCCAACTCTGAATGTCACTGAAGTGAAAAACAGAGTCACACAGGCTATGATCCATAGCAAGATAGAGGCAGTAATCCTTGACAAAGTACCCCAATATAGTAAGATATGGCAACCCTGGTTAGAGCACTTTTTACCAAGCAATTTTGACACTCGCCTCGCAGTTCCTTAGCCCAATACGGACACTGTCTGGGTGTGGCAGGCGCTGCCCGGGGTCCGTATGGGCCATCCGACCACACTCTCCTCCTTCCGCCCCTCCCCTATCTCATGTACCCCCCCCCCCATATGTCTCTACATCTCTTTTCTACCTATCTATTCTTCTTTTTCTTCTCTTATGAATGTAAAACCTGATATGCGGAACTAGATCCTCACTGGATATCCTCATGATGGCTAATACTCTGATGATATTATTTATTGATATTGATATATATTTTTTGGGTCCTTAAATTTGATCCCCCCCAGCTCCCCCGTTGGGTCCTTCATTATGGATATGCACTATACCTACATGGTTTTCAGATCCAACCTGGATCTCTACACGTAACTTTATCCACGATGTTAAACTGATGTATAATTCGTTACTGTATATCTCTATAACCAATGTAAAATGTTCTGCTCTTTACGTTATGTATTATTAGATTTCTTAATAAAACGATTTGAAAAGAAATCGTGATAGGCCTGCGGGGGCGTGGCTTGGAGCCTGAAGACGATGGACGCCTGATCCTTCTCTCCCGTCCTGAGAGGTCCAGCTATCATCGGCTAAAGCTTACCCACAGCTACCTACCATGGGGAGCACACAACAAAACGTCCCCCCAGCAAGTGCTCGTACGCCTAGGAGCCAAGACCCTCCGCCAAGCCCGCATATACCGGAGATATTCCGGTCTCGCGCCAGAGGAGCTTCGCAAGAGGCCCAAATCCAGGCCGTGGCGCACGAGGCCCCCTCTGCCAGCAGACGCCTCAGATCTCGGAGCCGCAGCCCGCCAGCCCAGGCATTCGATCCTCCGATGTCTCCCGCCCTCAGCCTCGCGGACCTACGGGCGGTAGCTGCGGACATCAAAAACACGCTATCCGCAGCCATCTCGGAACTGCGCTCGGATTTCCAAGCCATGACAGCGCGGTTAGATGAGGTTGAAGACACGCAGGCCCGACACGACGCCTCACTATGCCAAGTCCAGCAGATTTCAGAATCACATGCGATCCACCTCAGGGAGGTAAATCGTCATTTGGAGGACCTCGACAATAGAGGCAGACGACGAAATGTGAGAGTGAGAGGCCTCCCCAAATCTGTGGATCCCCCACACATCGCTCAAGCCGTGGCATCCATCTTTAATGATCTGTTGGACAGACCCCTGGACACCGCGATACCCTTTGAGCGAATACATAGAGCGCTTCGCCCTAGGGGGAGAGAAGCGGACCCACCAAGGGACATAATATGCTGCCTCACAGATTTTATTTTAAAAGAGGAAATAATGAGAAGGGCGAGAGCCAAAGGAAGAATCATTTATCAAGGATCTGAGATAAAAATCTTTCAAGACCTTTCTTCCATTACCCTGCAGAGGAGAAGAGAACTAAGGCCCCTCTTGGATGTCCTTCGTGACAGAGCAGTCACATACAGGTGGAAATACCCGTTTTGTCTCTCAGCTTCTGCCAATGGGCACACAGCGAACCTCAGAGTTCCCGAGGACATGGAACATTTCTGCTCGACACTCAATCTACCGATCGTTGAAGTACCTGATTGGTACAGCGAATTTCGTTTACCCACCATGCACAGAGCGGAGCTCATGGACGGCATAGCGGAAGCAGGGAACTTCAGCATCAGCCGCCGTCGGAGAGCGTACCCTCCTCCTGCACCTGCTTCTCCACGCGCAGCAGGCAATGTGAGAAATAATAGCCCCACAGCATCCCCGGACTACCGGAGACAACGAAGAGCCTGACTGGCTTGACACCTTTCCCTATTAATTACTCATGACCATCATCTTATTGAACCCCGGATCTCATGACGCTACCCCTTTTTATTTTTCTATTTTTCTACTGAACCTTTATGTTCCGTTTCCCCCACATGCCCCTCCAGGACTCACTGGTAATTGCAACCTACATGTGGTGACACGCTTCCCTTCTTGTCTCACTGGTCATCTTCCCTCACTTCCTGCCTTGACGCGCTTTTACGAGATCAACGGGTCTGGTGAGTAACTGTCTATACCCTTTACAGGACACCGATCTTCATGTTTGCTGAGTCCACACATCCCTTTCAGAGCTCCGGCGAATTTGTTGTCTTTACCCGGATACCCTGTTGATCGCCCCACCAGACCCCGCAGAGCAATTGTGACTATGCCTTAGATTTACAACGCTATGATCCTCTTTCATTACAGACTGCATACCCACAACTCCACCTTCTATGCTTTTACAAATTATTGGGTTCACTTTACGTATACTCATGCTAAACGCTTGTCTTCCTTGCACCCACTGCCTTTCCTTCCTCTTTATTCTTCTTTCTCTTTTTCTCCTCCTCTTCCCCTCTTTTATTTTCTCTTTCTCCCTTTCTTTCTCTCTTTTTCTTGCTTCTTCTTCTTTTTCTCGATCTTCTCTTTTTCTTTTTCTTTTCTCTCTTTCTTTCCCCCTCCTTGTCTTCATGTTTATTTCTTATTTTAAGTATGACTCCCATGGCGATCGATACCTCAGTTCCGCAATACCCTGCTTCTAGAAATTCTCCGCCCTCCCTGAATAATTTGCATTACCCTATCATGATTTTCTAGCTGATTGTTTTAGGCCAAATTCCGAGACTCTTTGGTACCACATCTATTGATCCCCACCTCGCATCATACCCTCTCCTGATAGAAAAGTAGGCCACTTGTTTCCCCCCCCTTTAAATTTGATCGATCGCCATGTGAGCATGTTATGCAAATATGTTATATATGCCATGGTCTCTATAATCTATGTGCCTTATTTTACTCCTTACCTTTGGGAATCAATAATATGAACATGTTCCGCTACAGGGGGGTTGATGTTTGATGTTTGCTTAGGATTATGCTATTTTAATTTTTGAGCCGGGGTTCTACTACAAGCTGACACAGGGGTTTCTCTCCCAGCCCTACCCATTTTATTGTTCTATATTTCGTTATTACTTTATTCAACGGTTTGATTTTACCTTGTTAAGTTGCATGACCCACCAGGCAGACTCCTGCTATACTGGTCAACTAACGCTTGCAGACGAACAGCCTATTGGCGCCAACACAGCCAGTAACATATATTTACTTACGTTTGTAGTAGCTGTCCCACTTGTCCTCCTTTGTTATCTACCTGTTAAATCCATATCCGAATGCATCCACTCACAGGTCTGATTTTTTACCCTCTCACTCCGTCCTGATTGAGATATGCTTACTTTTGGTGACCACACAACTCCTCTGTTATTAACTTTATATCCTGCTTGGCCCTTCCGCCCTTTATTCTAATTGTTTAGCTGAATTCCATACGCTATCCAGCATCCCCTCTTAGAAACGATTCATTTTGATGTAAGTTTTAATCTTAGGCTTCGAGACCTTTCAGGACCTCGAGATCCTATCTCATATCACTTCGACACCTTCCACCCTCACCCACAGAGACCTCCTTTGAGAGTGATCTGACCTTTACTGGATTTACCTCAGTTGGGTGTGACTTAGAATTACACCTGACCCCAGTATATAAGTTTCTAACTTAACTTTGCTGTGTATCCCCCCAATACACGCAGCTACACAAGCCCTAACTTCCAGAGTTCTCCCGTCCTACCCCCCCCCCCCTTACCGTCCCCCCTTTTTGCCTACTCTTACCCTTACCCTTTCCCCTCTTTTTCACACACCTATAGACGTTTGGGTTCCTCTCCGCTGCCCTCTTCGCCCCAGAGGTACACCACCTCATTCTGACACTCCACTTATGCCTAGAAAAATTCCCATGATGACCACCGTAAACTCCAAAACCAACTTCCCCTCGCTCAAAATAGCTTCTCTTAACGTAAAAGGTCTAAATATCCCAGAAAAAAGAAAATCGATATTATTAAGCATGCAACGATTGAAAGCAGATGTGGTATTCCTACAGGAAACACACTTTCACTCCCCGAAAATTCCCAAATTAGCTTCGGATTTCTACCCTACCCACTACCACGCTACATCCCCAACCTCTAAAACCAAGGGTGTATCTATCCTGTTATCCAAACATGCCTCTATACAGATCTCTGATATACTTCAGGACGAACAGGGTAGATACATCTTTCTCAAAGGTACTTGGCACAACAAACCTATAACTTTGGCCAATTTATATAGCCCAAACAAAACCCAAGTATCCTTTTTTCGTGCCATCTCCACCAAACTACAGGAATTCCAATCAGGTATTTTGCTCCTGGGTGGTGACTTCAATGTCCCCCTAGACCCTTTGGTGGACACGTCCACGGGCTCTTCTTCTCTTCCTTATAGAGCACTTCGTCAGATTAAGCTTTGCCTCCAAAAACTTTCTCTCCATGACACATGGCGCACAACACATCCTACAACGAAAGACTTCACCTTTTACTCATCCCCTCACAACAAGTACTCACGGATTGACTACTTATTCTTGACTCAACCTGATCTTGCCTATCTGACAAATGCAACAATAGAACCGATGACTCACTCAGACCATCACCCCATTACGGCGACCCTGACACTTCCCGACAAACTAACTCGTACCCAAATTTGGAGACTAGACCCCGCTATCCTCTCAGACGTAGGGAACGTAGCGGATCTCAGAACTTACTTGAACGACTATTTTAAAGAGAATGACACACCTGACACTTCTTTTCTGACACAATGGGCTGCCCATAAGTGCGTTATCAGAGGGAAAATGATCTCTATATCAGCCAAAGCTAAAAGAGACAGACAGAAGTATCTTCAACAATTATTCGACAAACTCAAAATACTAGAGGTGACCCATAAACGTACCCTAGCCTCTCAAACGCTCCAAGACCTTCAAGCTACCAGGACTCAAATACAGGAGGAACTAGGCAAGCACATTAGGAAATGATACATGCTGTCCCAAAGATACTTTTACGAATTCGGGAACAAAAGCAGTAAAATGTTAGCAAGGGCACTCCATTCTAAAAAGACTGACTCCACCGTTCACTGCTTAAACTCCCCAACGGGAATTAAACACACCAAAAATGATGAGATTGCACGGGAGTTTGAGCAATTCTATGCTAAACTATACAATTTAAAAGGATCTGATAACCATCCACCCCCTTCCCAAACTAGACTACGACAAATGACGGAATTTCTAAATAAATATTGCCCAAAACTCTTAACACAGGACCTTCTAGCTGACCTGGAAGGCCCCATTACCCAAGCTGAATGGGACAAAGCACTTAAACAAACGAAATCAGGTAAAAGCCCAGGTCCGGACGGATTGCCTGCAGTCTACTACAAAACTTTCGCAGATATTTTACATAAACCATTCTTATCAGCTTTCAACTCTCTTTCTGACACGACTCACATGCATAAGGAGATGCTTGAAGCTCATATAGTGGTTTTACCCAAAGATGACAAAGACCCCACACAACCAGCTAGCTACAGACCAATATCCCTACTTAATGCGGACGTCAAACTCTTCGCCAAAATCTTGGCCAATAGGATACTCCCCATTCTGCCCTCCCTCGTTGCTAAAGACCAAGTGGGATTTGTTCCCAATCGTGAAGCTAGAGATAACACTCTCAAAGCTATAAACTTACATCACATTATCACAACTTCCAAAAGTAAGGGATTCTTCCTGTCCCTTGATGCGGAGAAGGCATTCGACAGGGTAGCATGGGACTATATGCAAGCTGTCTTACAATCCTTTGGCTTTGGTCCACAATTTTCCATCCTGGTTAACTCCCTATACCACAACCCAACGGCCAAGGTCCGTGTTAATGGTGCCCTGTCGGATGCCTTCTCCATATCCAATGGAACCAGACAGGGATGCCCCCTGTCTCCTATTCTCTTTATTCTCACCCTTGAACCCCTTCTTAACAGCATTAGACAAAACCCCGATATATCAGGAATCAAGACCACTACCAAAGAATACAAACTTGCTGCCTTTGCAGACGATATCCTACTCTTCCTTACTCGTCCGCATACATCAATTCCGATTTTACTGAACGAATTTAAAAATTTCAACATATTTTCCAACCTGAAAATTAATTTCTCTAAATCATATGCCCTCAATGTTTCCCTCCCCTCTGAAGACGTACTCCACTGTAAAGCAAACTTCCCATTCCATTGGAATGACCACTCCATTACCTACCTGGGCATACAACTGACGTCCCATCTAAAAGACCTATACATAAGAAACTTCCATGCCATGTTACAAAACATTATTTCCGACCTGAAGCGTTGGGATAAGCCAATATTCTCGTGGTTCGGCAGAGCCGCCATATTAAAAATGAATGTTCTACCGAGACTTTTATACATACTTCAGACGATCCCCATACATCTCCCACGATCGTTCTTCCAATCCTACAGAAGCATATGCTCCAGATTTCTCTGGGGCTCCCGCAGACCGAGGATCAAATTCACCTCCCTGACCCGTCCCAAACATTTTGGTGGCATAGGCCTTCCAGACCTGTTGAATTATTATCATGCAGCTCAACTTTCTAGAATTGTAGATTGGAATACCCAGTCGACTAACAAAGATTGGATATCCCTAGAATCCTCATGCACTATTCTGCCACTCGAATCCCTCCCTTGGATTCAGTCTTCGCTTTCCCAAAAGGAAATCAAATTACACCCACTCATAGCTCCGACTTTGCGATGTTTTCGAAAACTATGCACACAATCCTCAATCTCTTCCATCACGAGCCCTCTAACTCCACTTAAATTAAACCCTGACTTCCCGCCTGGAATGTACCCCAACTTCCTCCAAGGCCATTGGTCGCAACCACGTATCCTTTTACAACACTTTTATAACAATGGACGCCCTAAATCATCCTCCCAATTAGCTAGTGAAATGCAAACGGCCCCTATTCCCTTCTGGACCTTCCAACAAATATCCCACTTCCTCAAAAAACTGGGGAATGTGACTGACCTTTCGAGACAATTAACGCCCTTTGAACAACTCTGCACCGCAGATTCACCCCACACACACCTTATCTCCCAAACTCATTCTCTCTTATTTGGTGATTGCAAATCTAACGACCTTCGAACTTGTACAGCTTGGGAACAAAACCTAAACCTTACACTTACAGAAGATGACTGGGACAATATATTTCGTAATATCCATAAGGGCTCCACAAATGTATCCGTTCAAGAAACGGGGTACAAACTTCTCTCCCGTTGGTATAAAACACCAGAGAGACTACACAAATGGGATTCATCCATTTCAGAAACATGCTGGAGATGCCAACAAAACCAAGGCACCCTACTCCACGTTTGGTGGACTTGCCCCTCTCTCCAACCATTCTGGACAACCATACATCGATTGATAAAAACCATAACGACCTATGAGGTACCTTACTGCCCTGCTCAATTCCTTTTACACCACACTACTCTGTCACAATCTACCTATCGCAAATCCATTATAATACATATGATCAATGCTGCTAAGCAATGTATTCCGATCCACTGGAAATCCCGCACTGTCCCTACCGTCCACACCTGGATTCTGAAAATGCAAAGGATAGCGGACATGGAAGAACTAATTCACATAGCCAAAGACAAACCAAGTACTTATGGGTCAAAATGGGCATGTTGGAAACATTTCTTAACCACATCAGACTTTGACCGCATTACAACACACACCAACTAGTTCAACTGACAAGACTGGACTCGCACCCTACGTCTCATCTTGCGTCCTATTCTCTTTGACCTTCTTTTACACCAACTTGATCAACCTCCCTTTACTACATTCCCCCTCATTAGAAATATATCAGAATTCCCTTGTCCCCGACGCTTCCACCAATTTAAACTAACATAGGGTTACAATATCGCACAATCCTCCCGCCCATCGCATTGTTCTCCCCACCCCCTACATCTGACTAAGGGCAGCGGAGTTGAACCCACTATCCTCCCCCCCTATTATCCACCCCCCTCTTCCCCTACTCTTCCCTCCTCCCTAACCCCTCTCCTTCTCCTTGGCTTATAGTACAATGAATACCATTCACTGTTTACTGAAACGAACATGTTATATAGCTAACGGACCCCCATACAGATGTATATTTGTGCAAGTCTCACTGTCCGGGTGGTTCGACAATTGTACTAGGTTCTTTAAGTTCATTCTTGACTTTTACTGTTATGCGAGCTACTATATATGTACAACAAGCTCTATATGCTTTACCCTTTGTAACTGCGGTTAATCATATGTTTTGTCTTTCTTGCTGTATTGTTTTTACACTTAATAAAATTCTTGGAAAAAGAAAGAAAAGATAGGCCTGCAATATTTTAGTAGGGTTGGCTATGGGAGGTTGTCCTGCAATTCTAAGTTTAGGGAGGGTGTGCATGCGATATTTGGGGGTGAGTTTGGAGGCTAGCATAGAACCTATTTTTTCTTTTTGCTGGTAATATTTGGCTCCGCTTCATCTAATGTGTTTTTCCGCTTTGGCAGTCAGGGTCAGGTTAAGTTCCATTCTGGTGGCATCTAGTTGGTCAGCTAAGGCCTTAGAGGGTCGTTTTTTGTGTTCAGATTTCAGCTCTGCGAACTTGGTTTCCAATTTGTGGACGTCAATCTGATGCTCCTTTTTGATTTGAGTCACTAACCTAATTAACTGACCTCTGATAGTGGCCTTATGTGCTGCTCAGAGGGTTTATGGGGAGATATCGTCTGCCTCGTTCAAACAAAAATATTCCTTAATGGAATCTGCTATCATCTTAACATGTATAGGGTTACTGAGAAGCGATTCATTGAGTCACCAATGAGTTCCTATTGTTTTAGTGAGGAGGTTCCGCAATGATAGGAGGACCATTGAGTGATCTGACCATGTCATATCTACTATAGATGCCTTAATAGTCAATGGGATGAGGGAGGGTGGGACAAGGATATGGTCAATCCTAGCATAAGACTGGTGAGGGGAGGAGTAGTGAGTAAAATCCCTGTTCTTAGGGTTTAGTTCCCTCCAGATGTTTACTAGGCCGTTTGTGTGGAGAATTTAAGCTATTTTGTTGCTCATCCTAGTGGGGCGCGTCAGCTGATCTTTGGGGGGTTTTGTTTTGTCAAGTCCCTGATCAAAAGCGACATTGGAGTCCCCTCCCATGATGAGCTTACCTTCCAGGAGTGGATTTATGGTTGAAAAGAGAGTCTGAAAGAATTTGACTTGTCCCTTATTAGGGGCGTAGTAGAAATGTGCCTTTTACAAGGATAAATCTACCCTCTGGATCCATGTAGTCAGAAACATGAGAGAAATTGCTGTTCTTGGAGAATAGTATTGCTACTCCCTTCATTTTGTTTGGTGCATTTGCTAGAAAAAAGGTTGGATAGAAAGAGTGTAGGAACTTGGGGTTGTATCGAATCGGAAAAGGGTACACACAACAAAAGTACACGTCTTCTTGGAAGACCAATGGCACGCGGCAGGAAAGAGGCCTGCCGGACTCTGTCTCGAATACATCGGTTGGCCCTAGGGCCTGACCAACAACCCATGTCAGAGAAACACAACCTGCTTCTAGGAGATGGGTGGTGGTGCATAGGGACCACCCCAGACTCTTGCATCAATCTAAGGAGAAAACTTCAAAATTGCACAGGTAATCAAGATTTGCTTTCCCTATTATCTTCATCTAAAAAATTGCTAAAAAAACAAAAGTAGAACCATTAGTTAAAGTCCCCTAAGCCCTTAGGTCCTCCATGGTCCCTCTGCTCTCCCCCCTCAAATGAGGGAGAGAAGGGGAAGGAGACCAGTAAATGGGGGGGGGGGTAAATGAGATCTGGGACTCAGGTCCACTAGAGAGTGTTTTAAGGTCTTTGACTACAGCGAGCCATGAGTCCTCCTACGGCTTTCGGCAGCTGTGACCTGTGAAGTCCCAGAAACTGGTCTGTATGTCCATCTGTGCCGAGGGGTACTAGTCTAGGCCAGTCTCAAAGTACCAACTGGGAGCCAGTGACAGGGTAGGGACCCTTGCTGAGACCAGGGCAGGCTGTGGTGCAGGTAGATGGGTCTCTCTGGGAGACCGTCCACTTCGTCCTGGTATCGCTAAATAAAGTGAGAACAAGAAAGACCCCCAATAAAAACTTGGTGAGTCTCACAACTGAGGGTGTAACTGTAATGAGTTATAGGTAAGGAGCTTCCAGCTCCGTCAACGGAAGGGACTCCCATCCCAGGGAGAATGCCCGCAGAAGGGTAAAGAAATGAGGATCTCAGGACAGCCTCTCAAGGGGGACCTCCATCCTTGCTCTTCTTAGACCGACCTTTGTTCCAGAGAGGGGAGACTGGGCTAGTCGGGGGGTTTTTTGGCGGATCCAGCAGAGGTCGAGGAGAAATCCATGGGAGCTTCCTGTGAGATCAACTTTAGTTGCAAGAAGAGTTTCTTGCCATCCAGGATGTTAGAGAATGCATGGGTTTTTCCAAGGAGGGTGAACTTCACCGCGAATGGGAATGTCCAGCGATATTTAATTTCCTGCTGGGTTTGAGAGATCTTCTCTTCTGGATAGTGGAGGGAGCCAGATCAGCAAAGATTTTTATTTGGTGTCCCTGATACTGTAGGTTCGGCTTTCATAAAAGTGAGGTTTGGCAATTATGTCTCTTGGTGAGCCATCTTTTCTGGGGGGTCCCAAGGCCCTATGCACCCTGTCCAGCTCCAGGCAATGAGACGGTAAATGTGGGATGAGCTCTGAGATAATGTCCCATACAGTGGGGGGTATGTTGGTGACAGTCTCCGGGAGGCCACGGATTCAGAAGTTATACCTCCTGGACCTGTTCGCAAAGGTCATCGATCCTAGAAAGGGCTGTGCCCAATTGGTCTTGCAGTTTTGATATGTGCCTCATTCTGGTTGGTTCTGGCCACTGTGTTATCCATTTTGTTTTCTATGGTCTCAATTCTGGACCCCAGATTGGCAAAGTCAAATTTAATGTTGTTTGTGATTTGGGCCACTGTGTTAGATAGGCCTCTATCCAGCAGGTCCGAGAATTTAGAAAAGAGGTCAGCTTGGAGGGCAGTAATGTCCTGTATAGACTAGCTGGGGGATAGAGTCCCCTGGAGATGGGGCAGGGGGTTTCCTGCAAGAGACAGAGTGTAATCCTCCATGTGGTGGCTCAGGAGCGACTCTGTGGAGGCTGGAGAGGGAGCCTGAGGTGATTGGGGGCTGTTTGAGGTCCGCTGGTTATGGTGTAGACCGCTTTGGGCTACCTGAGAGTAGGTCAGGATCGCTGGGTGAAAAGGAAAAGTGAGATTGCGCTATGTAATAAAGTAAGCTAAAGTGCAGTGGGTAAGAGCTGCCTCTACCATGTATTTCCAACCAAATCGGATGGACTAAACTATATGAAAAGGAAGAAAAAGTAGACTTGGCGCTATACCTTCAAAGCATAAATTAATACAATTTAAATAGATAATTATGTGCTCCTATATGTATCCCTTCACTAGATTTAAGAGGAAGCTATTAATATAATTAGACACCTCAAAGTGTTAGACCCCCTGGAATGTTTCTGGATCGCTCTCAAAAAATGAATGAAAGTTTTAAGATCACCCTGAGGGTGTAATTAAATCTTGCGCAATACTTATTAAGTGGCGATAACAAATGTAATGGAATGAATATGTAAAAAAATTTAAATAATAGTGGTAATAATAATAAAGACAGGTGGGTGAACACAATTATTAAAAATGTTCTGGGGGGCGTGGCCGAGCGGAGAACCGAGTGGACGTGCCTGGGGTGAGCTCCGCTACTAGAGCGCACACCCAGAGCCTTCCCGTCCACCGGAGCGGAACGGACCCCACCGGAGGCCCTGGGTATACCAGGAGGAGCTGGACATACCTCTAGCGCGGGTGCGCTGTTCGCGGAGCTCCGGCCGCCCGGCAGGACAGTCCGAGGCTTCGGCCTACGGCGGCCATCTTGCTCCACCCGGAGGCCGAGCTCCGGCACACTACAAAGCCCAGCGGCTGTTTCTACAACCTGCAGGTTGCCGGGGACACCCAGCCTGCCATCTAGAGCCCGAAGTCCTCCCTGAGTGGCCCTGGGATCATCCAAAACGGTCCTGGTAAGTGACGGCGGCCATCTTGGTACACCCGGAGGCCTCTCTGTTCTCTCTGGGCTCAATCCGTCCCCATCCACCCTCAGGAACACTCTAGCCGGACCACCAGAGACCCCTGAAGGGGTTGTTAAGGGGGCATGTACTTTTCTCTGGCTGCATTTGCTGACAAGGCTCTGGCTTCAGAGAATTAGAGGGGCGGCCATCTTGCTACACCTCCGTGTCTTCTGGGCCCCTTTCTAAACTCGCTGACCCCCTGGAAATCCTGGCTGGGCACCTTCAGAATTAGACGGGGCTATCCTTGAGGACCAACCCCCCCTTATTACATGGGCTGCTGATACAGATCCAGAGACCCAGAGGGGTGGCCATCTTGGTTCACCCAGGCTGCTGTATGCACCCACACTCCTGAGCTCCCGCATTCTTACAAACCTGGATCTCTACATACACGGCCGCCAAAGCAGCCCAATCAGATAGTGCCCACCTGGGGTCTCCGTCCGTTCAACTCCGCAGAGACACGGAACGACCATGTCTGGCTAAGGAAATGTCCGGCTGAGTCCCAAGATCGCCCGTAGCGGACAGGCTATACCTCAGACATTGCACATACCTAAACAGCATGTCCACACACAGCTCTCGATCTACTGAGTCTGTGGATCTCCAACAGGGTACAATCCAGCGATACCTGCTCCGTACGTCTCAGTCTGATCCCCGCACTCCCAGAGACAAGATGGCACCAGCGCATAATCCAGGAAAGAGCAAACCTCCTCCTCCTACTCAGCCGACAACGGACAGCGGCGAGGAATCAGATGACCCCCCGACCCAGCACTCAGTCCTTTCAAGTGTAGCGTCCAGATCCGGCACCACTGTTGTCCCTCTTCCAGGTGCAGTTCCTGGAGCCGTGGCCCCTCCAACCTCAGGAGAATTACCTAGGTCTGAAGCCTCGACTCTTCTAGCGGCCTTCCGAGCGGAGTTTGAATCCTGGGCAGTCAAAATGGAGTCCTCACTCCACAAGGATCTTCGGGCCATCCAACAGCAGGTCTCTACCAATCAGACCGCAATCTCTACCCTGACTGATACTCAATCTGACCATGCTGCCCGCATTACGTCTCTTGAGCGGGCCTCCAAAGAACACTTGCACCGTATTCGTCAACATCAACTGCGCATAGAAGACGGGGAGAATAGGAGCCGCAGGAATAATATACGACTACAAGGCATACCGGAAGCCACAGCTGGTACAGACTTGAAACCATCTGTCACTGCCATCCTCAACCTAGTCCTGGGAAGAGAGACTATGTCCCCTATTGAGATAGACCGGGTGCACAGAGTGGGGGGGGCCCAGGAGGGAACATAGTGACCGCCCACGTGACGTCCTATGCAGGGTTCACTATTTCACCCTTAAAGAGGAAATTATGCGCAAAGCGTGGCGTTTGGGCCCTGTGGACTTTGACGGTTCAACTATCCACCTATACCCAGACCTTTCTCGCAACACTCTCCACATGCGCCGAATGGTCCGCCCACTGCTAGACCTGATACGCCAAGCCGGAGCAACCTACACTTGGGGGCACCCTTTCAGCATCAAGGTGACCAGGGCCGAGCATAAATTTGTACTCTCTGATCCAGATCAACTTCCAGCCTTTTTCCGCTTTTTGGAGCAAGATCCAACTGATGTACCTAACTGGCTGGACCCCCCAGACGACCGCACTAGGGTACAAATACGTGATCCCCTCCCGCAACGCCGCAGACATCCGAGGTATGCATTGCACTCTGTTGATCCTGGACCACGTCACCCTACCTCTCCGGAAGATTAAAGTAACTTCAGGAAACCTTTTGGACTTATTTCGATGCACATTGTATGACTAGCGCCATCTCAGTATTATACCTATCCCTTGTCTCCTGGATGGGCAGCATTTTTCTTTTTTGGGGATGTTATTCCTTTTTTTTTTGTGGTTTCTGCCATCCTTTCATCTCACTTGTTTCTCCATATACTCTGTTGGTTATGCCATGATGGGGGATGGGGTGGTAGACCGCATACTAAATACTTCAGTACAGCTGGTGCACTTAATTCACGGACCTTCTCCCTGCCCTTTGCTAGTGTATTGTGACTGGCTGGGGTTCGGGAGAGGCAATGGAACAGCGGGTTGCTCATGCTTGATCTAGTTATGTAAATGTTGAGTTCCTAATCTGCTTTAATATACAGGTCTACTCTCTACATGTTTAGCGGTAATGGCCCACCTGGATGTGGGTGGAGGGGCGACTGATGGACCGGTTGGGTCCACGGTCCCTTGCTGCTATCCACGTGGGCTTCCTTAGTTATATACTCACAGTTTCTTACGCACCAGGTAGTTTCACCCTAATGCGCTCTCTGTCATTATACACGGATGGATCTCTATCATATGTTGATAATGTTTGCTCCCTTCCCGTGAGGTGTCTCACGGACTGTTGTCTCCTCTGCGGAGGGGGGAGACGGGACTGGTGTGGAGCTATTTGCCCATGCGGACCGTCTCCCCCTCCGTGGAGGATCTGCTGTGTGTTCTGTATTAATATCTTGTTATACTAATGTGCCTCAGTGAAGTTTTACATGCCTGTCATGCTACTGGGCTCATGGCTCAGGTTCTCCGCTTCGACCCTTCACCCTCAATAGGCCGGGCACGAATAGTGCTCGTATACGTGAACTTTCACGTGGTGTCCCGTTCTCGTGGACCCCCTTAGATTTACCTGGCTCCTTACCTGGGAGCCCTCTTTCCCCCTTTTTTTCCCTTTTCTTTTCCCTTTTTAGTTTTTTACTGGTACACTTTCTGCTACCTTATAAGTTCCCCCTTTCCTTCTCCTACCCCCCCCCACCCCCCCCACTGTCTATAACCTGATTTTCTTATCCGCATTCCACTATGGCTCACACAGTACTATCTCGTCCTCGTTTGACGTGTTGCTCGTACAATGTAAATGGCCTCAATATTGCATCCAAGAGAGGACAAATTCTTTACCACATGCATAAACAGCAGGTCAACGTATTACTGTTACAGGAAACACATTTCCACACAAACTCCACCCCTTCCTGCTCCAACAGGTACTTTAACAGATGGTTCCACAGTACAAACCCCTCTCAGAAAACTAAAGGCGTTTCTATTGCCTTCCACAAAACGCTCCCGATTGATCTGATAGACCAGCTGTCGGATCCTCAGGGAAGGTATGTGTTCGTAAAGTTCTCCCTATGGGGCACCAAATTTACTATAGCCAACCTCTACCTACCAAACACTAACCAAATCTCGACTGCTCTGCGATACATGAAGCTCTTGTCAGAATTTGCGGAAGGTAAACTAATTATAGGCGGGGATTTTAATGCCCCCCTAGACCCGCTTTTAGACTCGTCCACCTCTCGCTCATCCATCTCCTTTACTAAGTTGAGGGCTTTTAAACGGGCTATATACGACCTCCGTCTAATCGACATCTGGCGGGTTCTGTTTCCAACAAATCGGAATTATACCCATTTCTCACAGGTCCATCACTCCTATAGTCGTATCGACTACTTCCTTCTTGACCATAGCTGCTTGGATTGGTCACCTGAATGTGACATAAACTCAATGGTCTGGTCTGACCACTCGCCTATATATCTGACATTATCTATCCCTTCCACACCTGTGAGGGAATGGACATGGAGGCTGAATGATTCCCTCCTCACGAACCCTGAGTGTTCCCACAAGGTCTCGGAAACGATTTCTAGTTTCTTGCTAGATCATGCCACAGACACCACCTCGCTACCCTTCCAATGGGAGGCGCTTAAAGCTGTTCTGCGAGGCCTCTTTATTCAGGTGGGAACCCGCTTGAAAAAGACTCGTTCAGCTGCAATAACCTCAGCAACACAAAAGCTTCGGGACCTTGAGACCCAGCATAAACGAGCCCCTACGCTTGTGACTTTGACAGAGGTTTCACTGGCCCGATCCCAACTCAGGGACCTATACGAGGCCTCAGCTCGTACTTATGCGGACAGACTTGCTTTACATCAGTACCGATTTCGAGATAAATGTGGTAGGCCGTTGGCCCGCACCCTCCATCCAAGCATGCCTTCCACATTTATACCTCATATTCGGGCCCCTTCTGGAGAAATGCTTAATGAGCCCTCCAAGATATCACAAACATTCAGAGATTTCTATCAGACACTGTACAACCTACCGGCCGGTATCCCGTCTAGCCCATCCCACACTCCTGCGCCCGATGGCCAGTCCTATATCGAGGAAACTGAGCTCCCTATATTAGATGGCGATACTGCAGAAGAGCTAGAGAGAGTAATCACAGCAGACGAGGTAGTGGGAGCAATAGCGGCCACTCCTTCAGGTAAAAGCCCAGGACCCGACGGTTTTACCCCTAAATTCTACAAAACATTTGCTCCTCTACTGACCCCCTTTATGGCTAAGGTGTTTAACTCTCTATCAGAAGGCTCAGCGTTTCCTCCACAAACGCTTGAAGCCCACATCGCTATTATCCCCAAACCAGACAAAGACCCTACCTCGTGTGCAAATTATAGGCCCATATCATTAATTGGAGTGGATCTGAAAATATATGCCAAAATATTAGCTACTAGAATGCAACCGCTACTCCCCCGCCTTATACATCTGGACCAGGTGGGTTTTGTAAGTGGCCGCGAGGCAAGGGATAACACCCTGAAAACCCTGCTTCTTACCGACTATGCCCGCACCCACGAAATCCCTCTATGCCTTTTGACGGTCGATGCAGAAAAGGCATTCGACCGGGTTGACTGGCAATTCCTTCGGTTGTCTCTGCAACAGATAGGCCTGGGTCCCAAAATGTTATCCCGAATTATGGCCCTTTACTCCTCCCCTTCCGCTAGAATTCGTGTAAATGGCTCACTGTCGCCTACATTTGCCATTAAAAATGGGACACGACAGGGCTGTCCTTTATCTCCCCTTCTATATGTCCTTGTCATGGAACACCTAGCAATAGCCTTACGCAATAACCCCAACGTCTCAGGTGTATCGATAGGCCCCATTCATTCTAAGCTGGCGCTCTTCGCGGATGACTTGCTATTGTTTGTAACCCAACCCCACCTATCCTTACCACATATAATGCAGGAATTCACGAGGTTTGGCATGCTGAGCAATTTCAAAGTAAACCATACTAAATCAGAAATCCTGAACATCTCACTGTCCCAAGAGGTCCTCCGCCAGATATCCGCTAGGTACCCATTTAAAACAGGCTCTACCTCCATCCGCTACCTAGGAATTCAAATACCCACGGAAAGGTCCCATCTATTCTCTTTGAATTATGCACCCCTGCTGCTTAGAACCAAGACGGATCTCTCAAACTATGCAAAGAAATGCCTATCGTGGCTAGGCAGAGTAAATGCCCTAAAAATGGACGTAATCCCTCGGTTTCTCTATTTGTTCCAAACAATTCCCATTTCCATACCCTCCTGGTTTTTCAGGAAGCTCCGCCAACTATTCTCCTCCTTTATTTGGGGAGGGGCTCGTCCCCGGATACGCTACGAGACCTTATCACTCCCCAAGATTCGTGGTGGAGCAGGAGCCCCGGATGCCTCCTTATATTATAGAGCAGCTGTGCTCACGCGTATACTTAACTGGTTCCATCATTCCTCCTCCAAATTATGGGTACAGATAGAGAGCCATATTAACCCAATAGATCTCTGTGCATTGCCGTGGACACCTACTGAATTCCTGAAAGGAGAGGTACAACTGAGCGACCTCACCCGACAAACCATACAAATCTGGACCCGAATGAATTCCTCCAAGACCCTATCTCCCATGCAGGGACCCATGGCTCCACTGTTTGGAACTCCGGCTTTCCCACCGGCCCTACAGGGAGCGAGTTTTGGACCTTGGTGTAAGGAGGACCACAGGCGACTTGCCCAAGTCCTACGTTCGGACCCCTCTCTGACTCATGACATTCCCTCTGACCCATCTTCTCATGCCTCTACGCACTGGCTGCAGAGACAACAGGTGATTTCCTTCATTCGCACTTTCCCTTCGTTACCTAATGTACTCGCTGACTTAACAGACTTGGAAGGCATGCTGCTCCAGGCCACCCCTCCTACACATGTAGTCTCTCAATTATATTCCCTCTTACATGGGGCTTACAATCCTGACCTTCCCCCATACACACAGGCATGGGAGGAAGACCTGGGCCACTCCATCTCGCCTGTAGACTGGCAAAAGTGCTTTATACTGACCCACAAAATGTCCATAGCCTCCAATTCTCAAGAAAAGGGGTTCAAGCTGTTGACCCGCTGGTACAGATGCCCTTCGACTTTGCACCGAATCAACTCGACACTTCCGGATACTTGCTGGCGTTGCTTGTCATCTAAAGGAACCTTACTTCACATTTGGTGGGCATGCCCCCCTGCGAGGAAGTTCTGGCAAAAGATCCTTGATTTGTACTGCAAACTTATGGCGACCTCCATCGCACCCTCTCCTGAGATGGCTCTGCTATCTCTGCTCCCGGGACCGCTTAAGTCAGTCAAGAAAGACGTTCTGCGTCACTTTTTGGCGGCTGCTAGAACGGTGTTGCCCAGACATTGGAAGTCAACGAGCATGCCTTCCCTGGGGAAGTGGACCGAATTAAAACTTTGGAAAGAATGTTGTCGCAGGAAACGGGTAGGGAGGAACAATTCTCTAAGACCTGGACCTCATGGTCGATGTTTCGATATTCCTCAGAGTTTATCTCATGGGCCACAGAGGACTCTACCAATACACCTGTGTGATCAGGGTGGAATGTATATCTTTTGATCCCTACGCTCTTTACTGTCCTGACCCCTCTTTCCTCACTCTCTTCCCCCTTTCTTCCCTCCCCTATACAAGTTGCAGTAATACCCGATTACTTAAGTTATGACCTCTAGTCTCATTAGACCAGCATGGTGGCACATACATAGCTTCCCCCCCAGAGTGAACGTTGTCAGAATTAACACAATAGCCCTAGTCTACCTGTAATGAGTGGGCAACACCCGCTGAGAGGATAGTGGTGCACACACACCCACTTTAACTTAGACTAATCATGGTAGGACTACAGGCTCTCTTACCATACTACCTAAACCGAAGCTCAAAACAAACACTTTAACCTCGTGACAGTTCGACACCACTGTAGTACAGTGGATTTCTCTGTGGTTTCTTTTTTATGTTTATGTAACAATGTAAAACGAATATGTTGGAATATTCTGTATTTTTTTTTCCCCCCTCCTATCTTGCTTCTATATCTCAATAAAAATAAGATTGAATTAAAAATGTTCTATGAGGTATAATGAATTGTTGCAGAAATTATTATTAGTTATTTGGTGGTTGGTGGAAAAAAAAAAAAAGAATATGTATTTACAACCAATAAACGTACATATAGCTAATTAATTACATGTGCATATAAATAATTAAATTAGTTGTCCCAAAAAGTAGTGAAAGTGACTTGTGCACAAAATAGCTGCTTATAAGCTGCTTGTAAGGAACTCCTGGTGCATTTTTTCAGTGCAAAATAATGGTTTTGCCCTCACCAGATACCCTGCCCCTGCAGAGGTAGTGTGAGCCCCTGTGTCACTTTCTGGTGCCTCCCTGGGAGCTTTGTTTTTCATCAGCATGGATTGTTGTCTCGTTCAGGTATTCAATAGAAAAGAAGGATATCCATAGTGTAGTATGCTTCCAAAATTAATTGATTAAATCCGAAAACTACTCACATATGTCAATCTTTAAAAATCGCAATGCAATTGTATCTGCCGCTGGGCGCTACAGTTTACTGGAGAGAGTGTGTGTCCTATGGCCACGCCCTGCGCGTTTTGCCATCAAGACGTCATCCGGAGCAGCCATATTGGTACACCTCTCAGCTTATATAGGGTGCAGTGTCCTACCGCGCCTGCGCAAATTCAAAAGCGCCATTTTTGTTGGGGGAAAGGCAGTTCTCCCTTGCACACCGCAGGATGGCGGAAATGTAGACGGATGTCAGCCGTAATAACATGGATGGGAAATGGGGCACTGCATCCCATATATTTACATGATCGTTACAATCTGATTAGTATGCCAGCTCAAAATTATACAGTATGCTTAAAAAGTCTTATACAGTAGACTTGATGTAAATCCATTACGGTGCAAAAATACATCTTACATTTTAATAAAAAATGATAAATGACCGTAAACATAAGGAAATTTAAATAAATACAAATAAATGAGATTCTAATATAAAAATATAAAATATAAGGGGAAATGGAAAAAAATAAAAATATGAATAAAGTTAAAAAAAATATATATATATAAAATTCCGGACTTGTTATTAAGAATTAAAATTATGAATTGAATTTTTTTTTTAGTATCTTTAGAACCCCATTGAAGTCTATGGGACTCGAACGTTCGAAATAAAAAGTGCTAATTTTAATGGCTAATATGCAAGATACTGTCCTAAAAAGGGTTTGGGGACCTGGCTCCTGCCCTAGGGGACATGGGCCAATGCCTAAAATGTTTTTAAAAATGGCCGTTTTGGCGGGAGCGCTGATTTTAACCACTTACAGACCGGACCATTTTGCTGGTCAAAGACCAGACCACTTTTTGCGATTCGGCACTGCGTCGCTTTAACTGACAATTGCGTGGTCGTGCGACGTGGCTCCCAAACAAAATTGATGTCCTTTTTTTCCCACAAATAGAGCTTTCTTTTGGTGGTATTTTATCACCCCTGCGGTTTTTATTTTTTGCGCTATAAACAAAAATAGAGCGACAATTTTTAAAAAAAACCCATTATTTTTTACTTTTTGTTATAATAAATATCCCCCAAAAATATATAAAAAAACATTTTTTTCCCTCAGTTTAGGCCGATACATATTCTTCTACATATTTTTGGTAAAAAAATCGCAATAAGCGATTATTGATTGGTTTGCGCAAAAGTTATAGCGTTTACAAAATAGGGATAGTTTTATAGCATTTTTATTAATTTTTTATTATTTTTTTTTATACTAGTAATGGCGGTGATCAGCGTTTTTTATTGTTACTGCGACATTGTGGGGGACCCATCGGACATTTTTTACACATTTTTGGGACCATTGTCATTTATACAGTAATCACTGCTATATAAATGCAGTGATTCCTGTGTAAATGACACTGGCAGTGAAAGGGTTAACCAATGGATGGCAGTGTAGGGGTTAAGTGTTCCTAGGGGTGTGTTACTAACTGTGGGGGGGTTGGGCATTCATTTAGTGAACACTGATCTCTGCTCCAATCACATGGAGCAGAGATCAGTGTCACTAGTTGCTAGGCAGAATGGAGAAATGCTGTTTACACAGCATTTCCTCCATTCAGCCGCCCCGTGAGACGATCGCGGGGATGCCCACGGCGATCGAGTCTACAGGTCCTGCGACCAGACTCACGGGGGTCCCGACCAGCGCGGGACTGCACCGCCGGCGGCGCGCTCCCGATGGCAGGGCGGCATTGAAGATTGGACGTACATGTACGCCAATATGTCTGCCCGTGCCATTCTGTCGACGTACATCGTCGTGCGCTGGTCGGGAAGTGGTTAATGACGAATAAAGTGAAAAAAAAAAGTGAAATATTCCTTTAAATATCGTGCCTGGGGGGTGTCTATAGTATGCCTGTGAAGTGCCACGTGTTTCCCGTGTTTAGAACAGTCCCTGCACAAAATTACATTTAACGGAAAAAAAGTCATTTAAAACTGCTTGCGGTTTTAATGTAATATCTGGTTCTGGCAATATGGATGAAAATCATTGAGAAAAATGGCATGGGTAGCCCTCCCTGCCCATTACCAGCCCCTTTGGGTCTTGTACGGATATTAAGGGGAACCCCGTACCCATATTAAAAAAAGGAAATACGTGTGGCCCCCAGGCCCTATATACTCAGAACAGCAGTATACAGGCGGTGCAAACAAGACAGGGACTGTGTAGATTTGTTGTGTTAAGTTGAATCTGTAATTTTCAACTGGTACATTTTTAAAGTGTAGCTCCAGTCAAAAAAAACGATTTTTAAGCTTTTTGGAAAACATAGGGAAGGGTTATCACCCCTGTATAATTTGTTTTGCCGTCCGTCTTTTTTCATCTCACTTGCTGTTGTCTCCTTCCGTTCGCAGTAGGAGATGTTTGTAAGTTGGATGTTTGAAAGTAGGGGCCTGCCCTATATGCTCTGCAGAAATGGCGGAACAAGGTGTTGGTTTTGCCACAACATTGTAAGCCATCAAAGTGACTCTTGGTGGGCGCTGGAGCGCCCTGCTGTGAACGATTATATCAAGAATTGTAATTACATGCCATTGTTGAACAGTGGTAGAAAAATTGACCTTTAGTGGTTGTGGTGCTGGTGCCACAACACTATAAGTCCTCACAGTTACTCTGGGTGGGCACAGGAATGGGCCCTCCTGTGAAATATTATATCAAGAATTGTAATTACATGTCCCTGTTAAACAGGGGCAGAAAAATTAGGCCTTAGGCACTGGTGCTGGTGCCACGACACTGCAACCTCTCCCCTAGCATCAACATAGGCAGTCTTGAAGGGATGTGATATTTATAAAAAAATTATTCGGTTACATCAGCTTCAGGTGCTTGGTAGCTGTGGGTGATCCAAGACTGATTTATCTTGATGAAGGTCAGTCGATCAACTGATTCGGTGGACAGGCGCACCCTGTGATCGGTAACAAAGCCACCAGAAGCACTGAAGGTGCATTCCGAAAGAACGCTGGATGCAGGACAGGCCAGTAGCTCAATTGCATACTGTGCAAGCTCTGGCCAGTGATCCATCCTCAAGACCCAGTAAGCCAGAGGATTTTCGGTGGGAAAGGTGTCCAAGTCTGACCTTGCCCCTAGGTATTCCTGCACCATGTAAATTAGACGCTGGCGATGGTTTCTGGAACCGATCATACCTTGGGGCTGCGGACTAAAAAATTGCCTGAAAGCATCGGTCAGACGGCCACCTTCTCCACTGCTCCTTCTGACCGATGCCTCAGCAACACGTTGTCCAGGACCAGGAGTTTGTAACCTCCCAGTCACTGGAAACGCGTTGCACAGACCTTTCTGCAAGGCCTCCCGGAGATGTCTCATCCTCTGCGATGGCAAGATAAGGTCGGCAACCTTACCCTTGTACCGTGGATCAAGGAGAGTGGCCAGCCAGTAATGGTCCCTCTCCTTGATCCGAAGAATACGAGGATCCTTCCGCAGGCTTTGCAGGATCAGGGAGGCCATGCAGCGTAGGTTAGCTGAGGCATTCAGTCCGGAGTCCTCTGGGTCACTAAGGACAACATGATCCGCAGCTACCTCTTCCCAGCCACGTACAAGTCCACGGGTTTCTTGGGACTGTAAATCATCCCTACAAGACTGCTGCTGATGCTGAGTGCCAACCTCCACCTCCATGCTGACACAATCATCCTCCTCCTCCCTCCTCCCTCCTCCCTCCCTCCTCCTCCTCCTCCTCCGGCACAGCAGGAACACTGTCTGGATAAAGGGGGCCTTGAGAGGCAAGGAAGTCCTCCTCTTCCTGCCTCTGTTCTGCCTCAAGTACCCTGTCCATTATTCCATGCAGCGTATGCTCCAAGAGGTGGACAAGAGGTACAGTGTCACTGATGCATGCACTGTCACTGCTCACCATCCTTGTGGCCTCCTTAAACAGTGACAGGACAGTGCATGCATCCCTGATCATGCCCCACTGGCGTGGGGAGAAAAAACTAAGCTCCCCTGACCCTGTCCTGGTGCCGTAGTCGCACAGGTACTCATTGATGGCCCTCTGCTGCCTGTGCAGCCGCTGCAGCATGGCCAACATTGAGTTCCACCTGGTGGGCATGTCACATATAAGGCGGTTCTTGGGCAGGTTCCACTCCTTTTGGAGCTCAGCCAGTCAAGCACAGGCATTAAATGATCGGCGGAAATGCACACAGACTTTCCTGGCCTGCTTCAAGACATCCTGTAAGCCCAGGTACCTGCCCAAGAACCGCTGCACCACCAAGTTAAGGACGTGAGCCACACAGGGCACATGGGTCAGTTGTCCCTGTCGGAGGGCGGAGAGGAGGTTGGTGCCATTGTCGCAAACCACCATTCCTGGCTTAAGCTGGCGTGGTGTCAACCACCTCTCGGCCTGCCCCTGCAGAGCTGACAAAACATCCGCCCCAGTGTGGCTCGTGTCCCCCAAACAAACCAGCGCAAGCACGGCATGGCATCGTTTTGCCTGCGTACTTGCGTAGCCCCTGGAACGCCAACGGAGCACCGCTGGTTCTGAGGACAGAGCACTGGAAGAGGCCATGGAGGAAGAAGAAGAGGAGGGGGTGGAGGAGAGAGGTGTGTCACAACCAATAGTAGCATTTTGGAGGCGTGGTGGCGGAACAACCTCCAACACTACTGCACCTTGTCCTGCATCCTTCCCAGCTGCCAGAAGAGTGACCCAGTGGGCCGTGAAAGACAGGTAATGTCCCTGTCCATGCCTGCTGGACCATGAGTCAGCAGTAATATGCACCTTACCACTGACCACCTTGTCCAGCGAGGCAAGGACATTGCCTTCCACATGCCGGTAGAGAGCCGGAATCGCCTTCCGTGAGAAAAAGTGGCGTTTGGGAACCTGCCACTGAGGAACTGCACATTGTACAAACTCACGGAAGGTGGCCGAGTCTACCAAAAGGCAGCAGTTGAAGTGCTAGCAATTTAGCCAAGCTAGCATTCCACCGCTGGGCATGTGGATTGCTAGGAGTGAACTTCTTTCGCCGGTCCAGAAGCTGGGGCAGGGACATTTGCCTGCTATAATCGGACGTGGGTGTACTGCTAGCAGAGTGCCCGGAAGCACTTGGCTGTGACACACCTAATTCTACACCTTCATTCCTCTCAGAGCAGGTTTCAGAGAGGACTGAAGGTCTAGTGGGGTTGGAGATCCCAGCTGATGAGGAGCAAGGAGAGGTCCGCTTTGTTCTTTGGTGTGGGTCTTTGAGGTACGCTTGCCAACGAGCTGCATGGCAGGTCAACATATGTCTGGTCAAGCATGTGGTGCCCAAGCGGCTGATGTTTTGGCGACACGAGATACGCTTGAGACATATGTTGCAAATAGCAGCGGTGCGATTTGATGCACTCGTCTCAAAAAAGGCCCACACCAAAGAACTTTTAGAATAACGCGCAGAGGCAGCGCCCTGCACAGGCAGAGCTCTGCGGTGTGATTCAGTCGGTGTGTGCTGCCCTTAAGCTGGCCCCCGGAGGGCATCCTGCCTCGTTGGACATGTGCCTCCTCCTCCTCCTACCAGGCACCCACGTGGAGTCAGTGCCCTCATCATCCCCTCCCTCTTCATCGCTGGAGCAAACCTGGCAGTATGCTGCAGCTTGTGGAACATGACTGCCAGATTGCTGTCCTTCTTGAGCATCCCCTCTCTCTGCATTCACGCTACTGCCTTCCTCTAGCTGAGTATCATCATCGGAGCCTACAAAATACTGGGCATCCTCCTGGAGCATGTACCCAACACTGTGCTCAAAGAGTTCCAGAGACTCCTCAGGAGGACGTGGTGGGTCTAGGGACGGAGTCACTGATGATGACATTGAGAGGAGGGAAGACGATGCGTTGGCAGCTGCTTTGCTAGTACCCTGAGCTTGGGTGAGAGAGGATGAGGAGGATGGGCTTGGTCATCCACTCTACCAACTCGTTGGCATGTTACGGCTCAACATGTCCAGCTGCCGAAAAGGACAAGCGTGTCCCATGGCCACGTGCTGATGATGACGATGCACCACGTCCACGACCAGCACTGTTGTCTCTAGACACAGAGCCTGCTTGCCCTCTTTTATCAGCTCATGCCTGTCTGCCTCTCCTTGCTGGCCTTCCAGACATGGTAATGGCCTGAAGGGAGTTGGGAAAACCAGCAATTGGGTAGTGTATATTGTGCTGGAGGCACACACAACTTCCACTAATGCCTACAGATGGCTCAAATAGAGAAGAGCTATGTAGGTAGATATAGCGGTGTATACTGGGTTCAGAGCACGCAGACAACAACCACTACAGAAGAACAAGAACGAAAATCGGAGATAACGATTGGTGTATACTGTGTTGAAGGTACACAGAACACCCACTAACTGCTACAGACGCCAACACACTACACAAGGCCGCTACCTTTATTTAGTGGATGTGTACATTTTCTACTATTTGTAATGTTGAAATGGCCCTCTGATTGCTTTCTTTGTATACACCATTTGCTTACTGTCAAACCTTTTGTAAAAGGAAAGGTAATTTTTAATAACATTTAATTACAATATGATTGTATATGATTATGTATCTATATATGTATATGATTGAATATGAGTCGCAATTATATATGCTATTTTTATTTTTTTAATTGCTACTTTTTCCAATGAAAGTGAAGTTGGTCTGTAAGGCTCAATGCACACTAGCATTTTTCATAAGTTCAAAAAAAGCTAGGAAAAAATGGTTGATAAAAATGCTGATAATAGCTTTTTTTGTGCCAGCTTCTAGTAGCATTTTAGAAGATTTTAGGAGCATTAGCATTTTTGCAGTACATGAAGGAAAAAAAAAGGCTTACAAAAAAGTTGTTAGAGTTTTGTGAGGGCTGGGCTCAACCCTTCCTTCTTTGAGCTGGCCGCTCAGCTGTCGGCTAAATGCCAGCTCCTATGTCTCCACAGTTGCTCAGCTGTTGCTGATTTCTTGCTCATCAGTCCTGCCTACTTAAGCCATCCAGTCCAGAGGAGCTCTGCCTTCCCCTTAATCAACACACAGACGCTCTCCTGTATTCCTGTTAAGACTTGCTTGGCTGACAACCTTATTGGCTCCAGATCCTGCTTGCTGTTTTACAATGCTCATCTCGGGCTCCCTTTCGTTTGGCTTGTCTGACTATCCTTTCCGATTCCTGAAAGCTGGCTATGTTTTGACTATGTTTGTTCTATTTACTTTTGTTATTAAACAAGTGTGATTTAACTGTACTTCTGTCTGTCTGATTTCATGGTTTCTGACAAATTTAAAAGCAGTTAGGAGCATTTAGGAGTGTTTAGGAACATTCAGTATTTTTTTTTTCTGCTGGAAAAACCCTCTACAAAATTATTTGTTTCTGCTCCTAGATGCTGAAGCTCCAAAAATGCCTAAGGAAGTGTGCATGGACACAAATAACACTATTTAGCTTCTTGGAGAAGGAAAAAAAATGCTAACAACTGGACATGTGCAATTAGTAATCTCCTTCCACTAAAGCCTCGTATACACGGTACGATTGTTAGTGAATCGAGTGTCTGATTTTTGTCAAAAGGGCCTGTGCCAGGATCTTATCTTGCATACTAACGATACACAATTGTCATGAAACAATTACGAACATAGTGATGTACTACGAGCACCACCCTTTGGGCCCCTTCTATTAATTTTGTGTTTGGTGAGCATTGATTCCGAGCATGCGTGTTTGTATTATCGACTTTTGTGTGATGGATTTGTTGACTGACAATACGAAAACCTAAACGTCAAACCGTTGTCCACCAAAAATTTACTAGCCTGTCATCCAACATTTGTTGGCCGAAAGTTGGACAACAATTGTCAAAAGGAGCTTGCTAAGGGTAAGCTTTTAGGACAACAGTCTGTCAACAGGCAATCCCTGCCAAAAAACGTACTGCTTTAGTCTGGCTGCAACCATTTCAACTGAGGGCAGCTGAAGCTGCTGCCTGTTTACTTCCTGGATTTACACAGAGGCACACCAACAGCTCTGCAGCTCTCATTGGCCCTTCTATGACTCATCTCCCCTCCCTTCCTGGCAAACTCTCACGAGAGGGATCATAAGCCTAGGCTTTTTATTAGACAAAAAACAGGAAGTGGGCTGTAAAATATATTTACAGACAGAATTTTAATTTTTTTACCATCCAAAGTTAAAACAACAAGGGCAGAAGATTTAATAGATGGAAAGTTGCAAAAAGTGACTGAAGGTCAGCTTTAAGCAGCCATCCATTGCATCCTTAACAACCAATGACTCAGGCTTCCCCACTGACAGCTGCAATGTAAACAAAACAATAGAACATTTAAAAAAAAAGTGGGGGGTTCCTCCCAAACATCCATACCAGGCCCTTAGGGTCTGACATGGATTTTAAGGGGAACCCTAAACCATTTATTTAAAAAAAAAAATCCATACCAGACCCTTAGTCAAGTACGCAGTCCAGCAGGTCAGGAAAGGTGGGGGGGGGGGACGAGTGAGCCATACCTCCTGAACCATACCAGGCCATATGCCCTCAACATGGAGGGTGCTTTGGGGCAGGGGGGGCTCTGCCCCCACACCTCAAAGCACCTTGCTCCTATGTTGATGGGGGCAAGGGCCTCTTTCCCACAACCCTGGGCTGTGGTTGTGGGGTTCTGCGGGCTGGGGGCTTATCAGAATATGGAAGCCCCCTTTAACAGGGGGGCCCAGATCCTGGTTCACCCCATGTGAATGAGTAGGGGGTACATAGTGCCCCTCAAAAAAATGTATTGACCACACTCCACAACAGAGGATAAACAAATTGCTTTATTGAAGAGATGAACAGTTCATGACAAACACAGGTACAGATGAACCACAGCAGAAGTTGACGTGTTTCACAAATTACGTTTGCTTACCCCTACCTATTCACCAAAAAAGTGCAAAAAGAGAATAAAGACAGTACAAAAGGTTTTGACAATTCCTTTATTAAAAAAATAAAGAACAATGTCCCCGATGTAGCTCCCTTGTCAATCAGGCCGCTCACCGCACCAACGGACCTGTATAAAGGGAAAAAAACTCTGGCCTTGTTGAATGCTCCCTGCCCAATGCCGGCTTCTCCACTTGACATTTCTTAAATGGCTTAGTGATAGAGTTACTCAATGTCAGCGGGTGACCCTGCCCCCTTACATTGTCACCAACTGATGCATGCTGGATCTGTGACATCACAAGGGGGCCCCAGGTGGATCGTCCCCTTATCAATATAAGAACTGTCAAACAGCAGAGCCTGCAGTAGGTGGCTAGCCTTCGTTGACAGTGGAGAGTTTCTTGTTTAATTTTTTTCGTGTCCGGCGGTGGCATCAGTGTCATGATTGTCAATGGATCTACATCAGGGGACATTGTTATACATTTTTTAAATAAATGACTAAAATTATCCACTGTTTTTATTTATTTTTGACACTTTTTTGGTGATCGAATAGGGGTGCAATGTACCCCATATCATTCTCATGGGGGCGGTATCTGGGGGCCCCTTTTTAAAGACTTCGATAAGCCCTCTGCCTGCAGACTCCCACAACCACAGCCCAGGGTTTTCGGGAAGATGCTCTTGTGCTCATTAACATGGGTACAATGTGCTTTGGGGCGAGTGCTCCCCAATGCCGAGGGCATGTGGCCCGGTATGGTTCAGGAGGTGGGTTCTCGCTCACCCCCCACCCTTTTCTGGCCTGCCAGGCTGTATGCTCAGATAAGGATCTGGTATATATATTTTGTGAGAGACCCCACCCCATCTTCTTCTTTTTTTTTTTTTTTGGCGGGCTTGAAGAACTTTGATAAAACACTTTAAAACTACTTGGCTGTCAACAGAATCAAAAAAACATTCAGGCAGTGATCACACTGCATAGAAATGGCTTCATCCAGAACACACTGGGGCTGATTTACTAAAATTGGAGAGTGCAAAATCTGCTGTAGATCTGCATAGAAACCAATTTTTGTATCAAAACTTAACCAAAAAAGCTGAGGTTAGAAGCTAATTGGCTGCCATGCAAAGCTGCACCAGATTTTGCCCTCTCCAGTTTTAGTATATAAACCCCATTATATCCACTATATGTATATGCCAGGGCTCTATAACATAAATGGATTTGTTTTGAAAACTGTGAAAATTAACTCTTCTAATCAGCATTTTACCCTACATAAGTGGAGAGAACTAGATTGAAACCGTTACATGGTGAATACCTGACGTCATTAAAAATAGTTGGCTTATGGATATTCCTAAGGGGCAATATGTGTTTGTGAGGAAGTACTGTAGTAGGGTGAAAAACTAGTGTTGGGAGATTGGTTCGGGCTTGGCAAAAGTTTGGCCCAGACATTTAATGTGCCTTGACCTTCTATATCTGCCTACCCATGCTTGACCCGGCTTGCCCTTGACCAATCTCTGGATTCCTGCCTGCCTATTGTGACCTTGGCTTGTACTCTGACTCTGTTCCTGTCTTGTGCTTCTGTGCCTTGCTGCCTGACTGTGTACCGATTCTGGCCTCTATCCTAGTTCAGCTTCCATCTTATGTTCCTGTACCTTTCGTGATGACCTTTTGGCTTGTATACCAGCTACACCCCTGCCTGCTGATCAAGCTTCACTGTGTTCCAGTTCCTGGTTCCTGCCTGGTGATCCACGCTCATCTGCTTCCTGCAAATCTCAGCTGGCTCTATGTCCTCAGACCTCCTGTCATCACTACCAGGAGTGTGGGACATAAGGTGCAAGAGAAGCCACCTCTATAGCTCTATCTCCACTAGGTACATGACAGTACTACTCAGCCAAATGTCGGAGACCAAGAGGGGGGTTTCACCCCTGGAGTCACCTCCCTTCCTCAGGCAGTCAACAACCAGCAAGAGGGTTATTTCCAGCTAATCCAATCCATGGCATCCATGTCTGCAACCTTTGCACCTACTGCAGCTCTTGAATCCTCTATATCTGAACAAGCTTCATCTGCATCTACAGTGATTGTACCACCACCAGAACCCCAAGTACCTACCCTAGAACTGTTCTCAGGTGATTGGCACAAGTTCCAAGCATTCAAGAATGCATGTGAACTATATTTTGCTCTGCAACCATGGACTTTTTCACTAAAGTGGGGTTTGCCATTTCCCTGCTTCTCAGAGCCACAGCCCTGGGCCCATCACCTTCTGGAGCAGAACAATCCAGTCTTGAATCCTATCATATCATTCTTTGAAGCTATGGCCCAGTTCTCTGACGATACTCGGCGATCTTCTACTGCTGAATCCACCCTACATGCACTGCAGCAAGGTCACCGACCTCTCAAAGATTATGTCACAGAATTCTGCAAGTGGAGCTCCTACACTGGCTAGAATTATGAAGCCCTATGGCATCAATTTTGTCGTGGCCTATCTGAAGGACTCAACGATGAACTTGCTAGAGTGGGAGTTCCCAGTTCCCTCCATGGCCTCATTAGCCTTGCTATTCAGCTTGATCGCAGACTCAGGAAGAGAAGAACAGAAAGATCCCATAGCGCCAAACGTACCTGGATATTTCTACGAGTATCATCGGCTCCTGTACCTCCTCCACCTACCAATGTACCCACACCTTCTGATGTAGAGCCAATGCAACTAAGGCTTATACTAGTGAGGAAAGACTGCACAGATGCCGGAATAACCTGTGCCTTTACTGTGGGGAAGCAGGCCACTGCCTTCAAGGCGGTCCTGTTAGGCCCTTTAAGTTTTATTCTGCTCAATCCATTTACTTTGCCAACTGAACTGCTCTGTGGAAAATAGGTCTGCTCACATTACTTTATCTCTCTCACTACAGATCCTTGGAAAGAACATCCACGTTCTAGCTATCATTGATTCTGGAGCTTGCAGTTGCTTTATGAACAACAACTTTGCTCATTAGCACCAGATTGCCCTGCAAGCAAAGGTTCACCAATTATCCATCCATTTGGCTGATAGCTCTCACCTCCAAGTCTGGACCTATAACTCAAGAAACTTGCATGCTACCAACTATCTGATATGGCCCATAAAGCATTTAGCTATGTTTGGACATTATTCCATCTTCCCTATTCCCTGTCATTCTGGACATTCCCTGGTTACAAGAAGTGACATTTCCATCTACTTATTTCCAACAGTATTGCTTCCAGTCAATGCCAATTAAACCTGCACCTCTTCTTGGCCTACACTCTGATCTCCAGTTGGAAATATCAATAAGGTCCATAGGGTACAGCAAAAAATCGCCACCACCAGCACCCAGACACACTGCCTCTTACCCTCCTCGTTGGACCCTTATTACGGGGGTCAAATAATCATTGCATGGAAGAGGGAATCCTCAAACCGCCATAAATGACGAAACACCAGCAACTATAGCAGACTGAAAGCAGGATGGATAGCACTCTCCACACTCGATACCTGTTCTCACAACGTTAAATCCATGTACATAATTTGGCCCATGAAATAGAAGTAAATGTGCCTCATAGTGCAGTGAGCTTTATTAATTGCTTTATTAATAAAAAATGCTATATTGCACTCACATGCTCAAGGTGAAACACAGACATTGAATAGTAGCCTAAAGCTGCTAGCAAGATGACCGCCACATCCCAGCATACACACTCATCACGTTACATCACAAGCGCCCACTACGCGTTTTGTCATACATTTGACATTGTCAGGGGCGTGGCTTAGCATTCATAGAGGTGCGTTATATAGGTGAGATGTTAAAATCAGGGTGGAAATTTGATGCATTTCACACAACAAAGACGGCAAGCGGAAGCAAAACTACTTGAGCCACCCCCAGATGGAACATCGCTTTAGCCTCAATACTCAAATTGTCTCACTGAGCAAACTTATATTAAAAAGTTAAATTATCAACTTACTATCAAACATCATTTAGACTTACTGATAGCAACCGGTTTGGGAATTATTGTAATTAAAACAGAATGGAATTAGAATCGATATGCTGGAAAACAGCGCCATCTTGTTGACTAAGACCAAATTCTAAGTAAAAAAAGATAATTTGCATTGCAATTAATACATGCATGTTAAAAAGCTTCCTAAATGTCATACAAACATAAAAATTGTTCTAGGGTACGACAACCCATTGTGAAGAAAAAGCACAGAAAAAAAAACAGTACTACCACCAAAAAATCAATAAAAATTAAAATTTGTATTAAAAAGCAAAATGAGGCAACCCTATGCATTGCTGATGCATGCATTCACATCTCATGTGACATTCAAGACAAAAGGATCATAGGTCTTAGCCCTATAAATCCACTCTTTCAAGCTTGGACACACCCTAGTCATGTGACTCCCTCTCCAGTTCCCCATAAATTTGTCAACACCCAAAAATAAAGTTCCCTTGTGGTTTTAGTTATGGCAAAGGTCATAATGGAGAGGCTGTGCTTAGGGAAGCCATTTTTAATATTCACAATGTGTTCCTTCAACCGGACATGGAGCATAAGGACTGTTCTGCCTATATATTCAAGCCCACATGAACACCCGATGAGATAAACTACATGATTACTAGTACAGGTAATAAAAGGCTTAATGGGGAAAACCTCCTGAGTAGAATTGGATTGAAAGGTTTCAGTTTTCCTTCTTCCCTGTATATTAATACTACAGACAGAGCACTTCCTACAAGGAAAGAAACCCTCTACATTATGGAAAAAAGATACCCTTTTAGGGGGGTCTATAACGTTAGGTGCTACTTGGAGTCTCAATGGGGGCCACTGTATACACCATCATTGGACGTTTTGGGAGAACTGGTACTAGAACCCTGTCATTCCTTAACACATTACAATGCTTATAAAGAATTTGTTTTATAGCATATTGCTGAGTTGAATAGGTAGTACAAAATGCATGTTGTAAGTAAGACCTCACTATTTTCTTTAATTCTAGGGACCAACAACTAATTTCTATCCTTCTCATTGACATGCAAAAGTGCCTGGTCTAACTCACATGAGGCATAACCTGTTCCCCCAAAAAAAATTCCCTAAGGGCAGACTCCTCTCTCAAGAAATCGCTACAATTAGTGCAATTTTGTTTAAGCCTCAAAAATTGACTGACTGGAACGGATCTGAGCCAAGCAGAATGATGGCAACTTTCAATGCTGATAAATGCATTATGGGAAAAAGTGCTAATGTGCATATATCATGGATGTCTTACAAAACCCACAATAAAACCAAAACGTAAATATATAAACAATGTAAAAATACTCATATAAATATAAAATTATATATATAAAATGGGTGGTAAATAAATAACTTATGTGTAGACTATAAAATCGTGAATAGTCTAAACATAGGTTTACTGTGAGCGATCCTGTTACGGATGTAAAGTGAAAAAGTGCAAAAGGATCAATAATAATTGGTGAATGATCCTATTGTTGATAAAACATAAACACAAAAAGTGACCAAGTGCTTGTGAATATCAATCTGAACAATGCACATATGTGTACGGAAATAAAGTCCTTAGAAAAGGTGAAGAACTTTAAAAAGGTGAAAGATTCCTTGTGATCAACCAGCAACATTGGAAAGTGCTCTAGGTCAGGGGTCATCGACCCCCGGTCTGCGGCCCACTGCCGGGCCGTAGACTGTTTGCAGCCGGGCCGCAAAGGCTGCACTGTCTGACGAGCGGCGGCGGCGGAGCGAGCAGAGAGATGACATCATCTCTCACTGCCCGACCGCATCACCGCTGTTCCGTGCTCACAGTGGGGCCGCTATACTGAGGCAAGCGAGCAGAGAGATGAGATCATCTCTCACCGCCCACCTGCATCGCCGCTCTTCCACACTCACAGCGGGGTTCTATAATGCTGGAGGTGAGGCAAAGGAGCAGAGAGATGAGATAATCTCTCACTACCGGCGCCCCCCGCCCCCCCCCCCCATTACCACTGTTCTCCCTTACTACCCACTACTCCAAGCTTGCCTCTGAACTAATGCACACACCTGTGCTGTCACCACTGCAGTGACACCACTGCCAACACTGGCAGGTGACAATCCACATCTGGTGGCAAATGACAAGCTGCATTTGATGGCAGGTGACGTGGCAAGTGACAATCCAAATCTGGTGGCAGGTGATGTGGCAAGGGACAAAATGCATCTGGTGGCAGGTGACGTGGCAGGTGACGTGGCAAGTGACAAGCTGCATATGAAGGCAGGTGATGTGGCAAGTGAAAAGTCGCATCTGGTGGTAGGTGACGTGGCAAGTGACAAACTGCATCTGGTGAAATGTGACGTGGCAAATGACAAGCTGCTTCTGAAGGCAGGCAACGTGGCAAGTGACAATCCCCATCTGGTGGCAGATGACGTGGCAAAGGACAAAATGCATCTGGTGACAAGCGACGTGACAAGCTGCATCTGAAGGCAGGCAACGTCGAAAGTGACAATCTGCATCTGGTGACAGGCAACGTGGAAAGTGACACTCTGGCACATTCTGCATTATGGTGAGCTGAACTATTTCATTATATATTACAATGTAATAATAGAAATAATGCGCTTCAATCATCCTGACATCATATCAATGATGGTGCCAGGATGATTGAAGCGCCAATGCCAGCCATTGCCCCGATAAATTGTCCGCGAAAAGCCGCATACATCCCCGGGCCTTGGCACAATTTTCTTCAACAGCGCCGGTCCCCGGTGCCAAAAAGGTTGGGGACCACTGCTCTAGGTGATATTTTTAATCCATTCAGAATTTTATAGATCCTTGAGATCCCTCTCCTTCCATCTGTCGCTGAGCACAGCCGATCTAGTGGGAGCAGGCTGTCCTCTGACCTGATCGGTTGGGGAAGGGACTCCACAAAGTGTTTCAGCTGTGCATACTTTACTTCCAATACATTCTTTTTTTTTTTTGTCAATTCCTGAAAAGTGCATATTTTACCATTCACTGTAATATCTTTTAATTGTGCATCTTTTTGCTTGATCCAATTGCCAAACAAACTCTTTTACTGGTGCAAAATAATATGTGTCACTTAGTGGTGTCAGAGGGGAATTATATCCCCACTTTTCCCTTTTGTGAAACATTGCCATTGCTATCCATGTGATTGTGTGAGTGTGTTCGTCTAAATCTCTTGTGTGTTGGAATCCATATCACTTTCCTTAGAGTAACCTTACTAATCCTACTTTCCAATTTGACCCACCTTTTTTTCCTTGCATCATTTCTCAACTGGGGAGGTCCGTGGCAATCTACCCGTCAATCAGCGACAGCTGGCACCTGATGGGTAGATAGAGATTTAGCCAGTATGCAGAGTAGCGCAGGAAGCGTCTATGATAAGTTCTCTCTCATGTCACGCTGCTCCCTGGCGGCCCCTACTCTCTTCTCGTCCATCTCAATTTGCTTGTGACCTCATCTGGGATGGACGATAAGAGGCCGGGCTGCGGGAAATGAGGGAGAACTTATCACAGACGCTTCCTGTGCTACTCTGCATTTGAAGTAAAAGGCTAGTAAACAATGTGCCCCATGTACACTCATATGCCCCATGTAGACTCATGTGCCCCATGTACCCTGATGTCACATGCTCCATGTACCCTGTCACATGCCCCATGTACCCTGATGTGCTCCATGTACCCTGATGTGCCCCATGTATACTCATGTGCCCCATGTACCCTGATGTCACATGCTCCATGTACCCTGTCACATGCCCCATGTATCCTGATGTGCCCCATGTACCCTGATGTGCCTCATGAACCCTGATGTGCCATGTGCCTTATGTGCTGTGCCTCAATGTCCTGTGCCCTGATGTGCCATGTGTCCTGTACTCTGATGTGGCCTGTTGTGCTGTGTCCTAATGTGTTGTACCCTGGGCTGGTCTGGATGAAGTCCAGGGCCACATTTTTGTCCCAGTCCAGCCCTGCCCCCAAACCACCTTGTGCCTTATCTCTTGTTAGAACCGCCAAACTTATACGGGGCTTTTTGTTCTGCCAAATAAACCTACGTAGTAGCGAATTTAATAATTTGATATGTTTCTGGGATTAAGATTGGTAACATTTGCATCTTATATAATATTTTAGGGAGAATTATCATTTTAAAGCAGTTTATCCTACTAATCCAAGACCTTTGTCTAGAAGCGATTTTATTTAAATTGGTTTTGATATCATTCAACAGAGGAATACATTTTTGGTAAATGGTCCCAAGTGAGGATGTTATTTTAACTCCTAAATACTTTAACTCGGTGTCCCTCCATATAAATGGGAAGGCCTGTTTGTAAATACCTTCCTCCTGTGGCTTAACACTTATGTTAAGTATTTTGAGGGGTTCATCTTGAAATTTGCTACATTGCTGTAGGTTTATAACATTTTCAGTAGGTTGGGGAGGGTTATCATAGGGCTTGTAGCGTAAAACAAGATGTCGGCATATGCCGCTAATTTATGTTCCTCCTCATCAATTTGTAACCCCCTAGTGTCAGGATTTTGTCTAACCCCTTCAACAATGGTTCTAATAATACCCTGTTTCCCCTAAAATAAGACCTAGTGTGATTGTCGGTAATAGCTGCAATAAAAGCCCTACCCCCCAAATAAGCCCTAGTTAAAGTCCTTGTAGGTCTTCTTTTCAGGGTAGGGCTTATTTTTGAGGAAACAGGGTAGGGCTTATTTGGGTGGTAGGGCTTATATTGCAGCCAACACCGACAATCAGGCTAGGTCTTATTTTAGGGGAAACAGGGTAGGACAAACAGTAATAGGGACAACTCTGTTGAGTCCCATTATACATTTCAAAGAACTCTGATGCTGTCCCATTCATTTTGACCCTTGCTGTAGAGTGATCATATTATCCAGCAAATCATCTTGAGGCCAACTCCAAATGCCTCCAATTTGTTCGGCATCTACTCTGTCAAACACTTTTTCGGCGTCTATATACAGTAGCAGTCCTGGGGAATTACTATCTTTTATCTTTTGTACTAGTAAAAGAGTTCTAATACCATTATCCCTACTTTCCCTGCCTGGGATGAAGCCCACTTGGTCAGTGTGCACCAAGTTATTCATTAATGTCCTCATTCTGCCTGCTAGTATATTCGCCAACAACTTCACGCTGGCATTCAATAGGGAAATGGGTCAATAGCTTGAACACAATGAGGGATCCTTTCCTTCCTATGGGATGATGGTAATCGCGGCCTCTAGTGCTTCACATAGTTTTTCCCATTTAGCGCCTATCCTATTCATATAAGAACACAGCTTGGGGACTAAAATGTCACTGAACTTTTTGTAATATATGGTCGACAACACTTCGGAATCTGGACTTTTTCCGGTTGGTGACTCTTTTTTAAGATTTTAAATATCTGTGCTTCCGTTATGGGATCCTCTAAGGAGCCAATTTCATTTAACAGAACTCAACTGTTATCTAGCATCTCTTTTATCTTATCTGGGGGATCTTTTTGAGTTATCGAGTATAGTTTCCCATAATGATCTTGAAAAGCCCGCGCTATATCTGGGGTTGAGTATAACTTTTCCCTGTTACCAGTTTGTATACAATCGATAAAATTGACCCTAATTTTCTTTTTTAACATTTTGGATAGATATTTACCTGATGTATCTCCCCCATTGGCACCTCTCCTTCTTGAGCCGATAGAAGAGCGTTCTGTTTTCCTGTTCAATAAGATCTTTTAGTTCATCTCTTTTTAAGATAACTGCCAAGTTCTGTTCCATGGTCTCCTGTATTTTTATGACTTGGTTCGAGGTTGTGAATTTCTTTATATAACTCTTCACCTTTCCATCTAGGAAAGGTGAAGAGTTTGTGAAGAGTATATATATATATATATATATATATATATATATATATATATATATATATATATATATATATATATATAATGATAATGAATGTGCACTATGATTATACATCAAGGTTGTCTTGCTAATGAGTAGGGATGAGCCAAAGACCCCCCCGGTTCAGTTTGCAGCAGAACATGCGAAAAATTTGTTCGCACACGCGAACACCATTAAAGTCTATGGGACACGAACGTTCAAAATCACAATTTTTTCAGGAGCAATGATTTTAATAATGCTTAAAGTGAAACAATAAAAGTGAAATATTCCTTTAAATTTCGTACCTGGGGGGTATCTATATTATAAGCAAAAACCAAAAGCTAAACGCTGCGCTAGAGAAAACAATATTGTAGTGAGAAGCTGCCAGCACCAAAAAGTCTGATACCAAACTCAAAATAGAATACCGTATTTATCGGCGTATAACACGCACAGGTGTATAACACGCACATTCATTTTAAGAGGGAAGTTTCAGGAAAAAACAAAAATTTTTATATTGGCGTATAACACGCACACGCTATTTGCACCCGATTTTCATTGTGAAAAAGTGAGTGTTATACGCCAATAAATACAGTAAATAAAAAATGTCGCTGCAGCGCTAGATAGTAATTTGTGAAGAGACCGCGATGAACAAAAAATCTCAATACTATGGCATAGAAGCAGAAAAATTCCACAAAAGCTTTAGGAATAGTATTACATACAGTGAAACAAACAATATTTATCTAAAAATAAATATAAAAAAGTTTTTATATAAAAAATGAATCTATATGAAGTAGTGGTGAAAAAAACTCTAGTGAAGAAAACTAAAGCAGTCACCATAAATCTCAATATGGCATAAAGTTAAACAAAAATATTCCACTAAGGCATTGAGAGTAACATTAAATACAGTGAAACAAACAATGTTTGACTAAAAATAAATAAAAATAAATTTAACAGTGGTGAAAAAAACTCTAGTGAAGAAAACTAAGGCAGGCACCAAAAAAAAATTAAATACATAAATTATCCGAATAAGTGATAAATGTGCATACATTTGATGAACCAATCACTAAGAAAAACCCAATATGAAACAGTGCATTAATATGTCTTGGGGTATTAAACAAAAGTCCATAAAGTGCAAGTGCTGCTTCAAGCAAAACATCAGTGAAAAAGTCCCATGTCAAGGATGCTTCACACCCAAGTGAATATTAAAGCCTCTTACCAGCTTCAAATGACTACCACAAGGATAGTCTTGCCAAACACTGGGAAAAATGAAGGTCTCCCCCACAACCTATAGTGCCTTCCACCACTGAAGGCAAGCTATAAAACTCATGAAACAAGAACAAAAATGGCTCCCATGGTTACATAGTTAGTAAGTTTGAATAAAGGCACCAGTCCATCCTGAGTGTGTGTCTACAATTGTCCCTATCCCTGTATATAGCACACTCACATCAGTCCCTACCCTCAAGGAGCCCACAATCCAAGGTCCCCATTCATATGCTAAGGCCAATTTTGGACAGAAGCCAATTGACCTACCTGCATGTCTTTGGAGTGTGGGAGGAAACCAGAGTACCTGGAGGAAACCCACACAGGCACAGGAAGAACATGCAAACTTCAGGCAGGTAGTGTCGTGGTTGGGATTTGAACCAGTGACCCTTCTTACTGCTAGGAGAGAGTGCTAACCACTACATACTACTATAGTATTTCTTAGAGAAAATTGAGTACTGTCCGTGATACTTTTTTTTATTTGCACTAACATACAATTTTTCAGGACAAGCTTTTGGGGTATGTCCCCTTCTTCAAGGTCCAAGCAGTACTGATTTACAAATCCACAAATTTGTAAATCAGTACTGCTTGGACCTTGAAGATGGGGAGTGGGACATACCTCGAAAGCTTGTCCTGAAAAATTGTATGTTAGTGCAAATAAAAAAAAAGTATCACGGACAATACTCAATTTTCTCTATCACAATTGCACAATTGCACTAATACGGCTACAAATAATCACATATAGTATTTCTTAAAATGGTTAAAGGGTTTAATAGTATAAACAAATTGCACTTACAGGATTATTCATGGTATAATCATGTAAAATCAAAAGATTGTGGTGTCTCCTCTCACTTCCTCCCGCCTCCTAACTGTGTCCCATCAATCTCCGGATAACAAACGTAATGATGTCACCACCACAGGCTCCTCCTGGGTGGTGTGTGTGTATGTGTATGTGTATGTATATATATATATATATATATATATATATATATATATATATATATATATATATATATATATATATATATATATATATAGGGGGGACCCCCACGCAATAAAAAAAAAATTTGGTTTGGGCTTCCTCTTAATCATACCAGGCCCTTGGATTTTTGGGGGACCCTATGCCGTTTTTTTCAAATACTTTTATCTGTATTGCCAAGACCCGACAATTCATTATAGCTGTGAGTAGTTTTTTAAATGACTTATTTTCCTTTAGAAATGTCATTTTGTGCAGGGACTGTTCTAAACACGGGGAAAAAATGTGCCGATATACAGGCATACTATAGACACCCCCCAGGTATGAAATTTAAAGCAATATTTCACTTTTATGGTTTCACTTTTAAGCATTGTTAAAATCGCTGCTCCTGAAACAATGGCCATTTTTAAAACTTTTTTTTGCATTGATACATGTCCCCTGGGGCAGGACCTGGGTTCTCAAACACATTTTATGACAATACCATCCATATATGCCTTTAAAATTAGCACTTTTGATTTCTCCCATAGACTTTAAAAGGGTGTTTCGCAGCTTTCAAATTTGCCACGAACACACCAAATTACGTTTGACTAGAACATCGGGCTCATCCCTGCTAATGAGTAGCCATGTGTTCCTTGCGATTGCCTATCATTTGACACCGAACAGGTTAACCACCTTATGAAGGAAAATATTTAAGGGCCCCTGTGAAAAAAACATGGTAGACCTGAAGGAGGCCACGCTCTGAAACGCATAAGCAAAGCAACCACCAGCATCACTCACCAGCTGACTTGAGGATCACATGCACATGTATCTGTGTGGAGTCTTCCTGCCTCTCCAGGATCCTCGCTGTGAGTGGCTCTCGTGCAGCTTGTCGGCAGCTACTCATACATACATTAGGGACAGAGACTGTCAACTTGCCTTGAATCCAGCTTGGAATCCTAAACTCAGCTGCTGGACATATAGAACATGGAGCTGCTTCTACAGGCAGAATTCAAAACTCCTGTAGTAGCAGCGATTTTTAAGCCAGTGTGCATGGAGCCTAAATATTCAATACTGGATCGTTGCGCTATATTACCATTGTGACGCCTACCTTTACACAGACATGAACTTTAATCGCATCCCAGTCTTATGCACTGTACATACAGTCGGACGTTCCGACAGAAAATGTGTGATCGGATCATGTCAGAAAATCCGATCGTGTGTGGGCTCCATCGGACTTTTTCCATTGGAATTTCCGACACAAAGTTTGAGAGCTGGATCTAAAATTTTCAGACAACAAAATCCGATCGTTTAAATTCCAATTGTGTGTAGGCAATTCCGACAAACAAAGTGCCACACATGCTGAGAATAAATTACAAGACAAAAGCTATTGGCCTCTTGCACGTTTATAGTCCCGTCGTACGTGTTGTACGTCACCGCGTTCAGAATCATCGGCTTTTCCAACAACTTTGTGCGACCGTGTGTGTGCTAGACAAGTTTGGGCCAAAATCTGTTGGAAAAAATCCAACGGATTTTGTCGTCAGAATGTCCGACCGTGTGTACAGGGCATTTATCCATGGGTTCAATATTGAGTTGGCCCACCCTTTGCAGCTATAACATGTTCAACTTTTCTGGGAAGGCTGTCCACAAGGTTTAGGAGTGTGTCTATCGGAATATTTGACAATTCTTCCAGAAGCGCATTTGAGAGGTCAGGCACTGATGTTGGACAAGAGGGGGCCAGACTTGCAGTCTCTGCTCTAGTTCATCCCAAAGGTGTTCTATCAGGTTGAGGACAGGACTCTGCAGGCCAGTCAAGTTCTTCCACCCCAAACTCGCTCATCCTTGACTTTATGGACCTTGCTTTGTGCACTGGTGCACCATCATGTTGGAACAGGAAGCGGTCATCCCTAAATTGTTCCCACGAAGTTGGGAGCATGAAATTGTCCAAAATGTCTTGGTATACTGATGCCTTAAGAGTTCCCTTCACTGGAACTAAGGAGACAAATCCAACCCCTGAAAAACAACCCCACATCATAATCCCTTCTCCACCAAATGATTTGGACCAGTGCACAAAGCAAGGTCAATAAAGACATGGATGAGTGAGTTTGGGATGGAAGAATTTGACTGCCCTGCACAGAGTCCTGACCTCAACCCGATAGAACCCCTTTGGTATTATTTAGAGTGGAGACAGCGAGCCAGGCCTTCTCATGCAACAATAGTGCCTGACGTCACAAATGTGCTTCTGGAAGAATGGTCAAACATTTCCATTAACACACACCTAAGCCTTGTGGATAGCCTTTTACAGAAGAGTTGAAGCTGTTGTAGCTGCAAAAGGTGGGCCAACTCAATATTGAACCCTATGAACTAAAGGCCCATACACACAATACGAAAATTGGAAGTAAAATTTTGTAATGGCAATTTTCGGGTCGTTAGTATGGCGCATTTTCGCCCAAAATAAATTGTAAGAGTAATGCCTCATACACACAATCAGACTTTCTGACAACAAAACTGTGGATTTTTGTTCGAAGGTTGTTGGCTCAAGCTTGTTTTGCATACACACGGTCACACAAATGTTGGCCAACAATTTCGACCGTGAGAACACGGTGACGTACAAGACGTTTGATGAGCCGAGAAAAAGGAAGCTCAATAGCCAGTGCGGCTCCTTCAGCTTGATTCCGAGCACGCGTTAACTTTTGTGCGACAGACTTGTGTACACATAATCGGACTTTCTGACAACAAGTTTTGTTAGCGGAAAATTTGAGAACCTGCTATCAGGTCCGACAGCAAATGTTTGATAGAGCATACACACGGTCGGACTTCCCAACAACGAGCTCACATACAACATTTCCCATCGGAAACAAAAAAATATTGAACATATTACGTCACTTCTGAAGTTGTATTCTGTCGGATGAGAATTTTTGTATGTTGAGTAACCTCTTCACTTTCGATATGAGACTAGCATGCAACAAAAAAAATGGACGAACGGTCATCAGAAAATATGATCGTGTGTACAAGGCTTAAGACTGGAATACCATTAAAGTTCATGTGCTTGTAAAGACAGGTGTCCCAATACTTTTGGTAACAGAGTTTATGTCTAAACTATATATATCAAATAATAATAATGGAGATATATTTAATCTCCTGGTTGTCTCTATATATCACCAATATCAGACAGTTCTATAAAGCTGGATAAAAAAAAAGTTAAAAAAATTGAATATTTGCACTAAAAAACATGAACTATTTTGTGAAAATCTAATCAATGAAAACCAGCCACCAGCAGGAAGTCTGATATAGATATACTTAATGACAAAATGTGTGATGAGACGAATGAGAAATCTGCAACCTACATGACCTCTGTATTGTCTGACACTTCCCCTCCATATCACTCTTACCCAATAGATCCTTTTACCTCATTCCAAACCCAACGTCACCCCAAAAACCAGACCAGACTATTGTGGAGTAAATGGCCGACAGGCCTTGATTTATTAAACCAAATATATATATAAATGTAACAAAATATAAACTTTCAATAAATAACCATAATTAACATGTAAACAACTTTCTTTTAAAACTGTATCCTGGGTCATAGCATAAATAGACCCTACTGGTCACTGCACATTACCTTTTAAACTCTTGACCTCCAGACGGAAACCCCTGTCTCGGAGGCTATACCCAACCAATGCAGTGACCTACCCCTTTTACTCTTCCCGGTTAACCCCATGTAACCGTGAAGTACAAAACCAACCACCCCCATCACCATGGATGGGTACCACCTCTTCTCCATCTGCACCACTTTACCTTCTCAACTGACCCCCAAAAACACTGCCACAGCTCGAAAGGTGGTAAAGCCTTACCCTTTCGAGCAGCGCCACACACACAAACCCCTGTGAATCCCTTCCTGGAGTCCCAAAGTCCACAGGTCCGTTCCCACCTCATTCAAATGAACCCCATCACTCCGCAAATACCTCCAGGTCTCAAACTCCAGTTCCCTGTGTCTGACCGCCAACCCCCCATTCCTGATAAAAATCCGGCTCACTTCCTTATTAACCTTGACCCTGGCCCTATCCACTTTTTTCTCCGACAGCGCCCACCTCCACGACGTCCTGCTAACCATGTCAGACCATATCAGGACCATGCCCGGGTAAGCGGCTTTCAGCCTGAGAAAATCACACTTAACGTCTCTGATGAGGTCCCTCATTGACCTGACCCCCATGTCATTACCCCCCACGTGCAATAGAAGAACATCAGGCGGACGATCCAGGCGAGAAAATCTGTGCACCTCACCCAACACCCTGTTCCACCTCATACCGGGGACCCCAATCCAGCGAACCTGCGCCTCGTTCCTAGGAATCCGAAGCTGCCGCCCATTAGGCCGAATGTCCGCTCTCTTCGAACCTCAAAACACGTATGAATGGCCCAGAATCCACACCAAGCCAACATCATATTTAAGTAAATACACGACAACCATAACATCTCCCCAAAACATCAGACATATCCCCACCTCAACACCAACATGCTCAAACTAACAGTTCTGGCCTAACATACAGCCTGTACCTCTCAGAGTCCCACCTCCCAATTCTCCGAACCGACCCAGCACCCAGCCCGGACCTAGCCGCTTCAGTGGCCGCCCCGATGCAGACGGAGTGAGATGAAAAATGTTTAGGGTCAAAGCCCGCTGCTAGCACACATTTTTTTAAAACGGCCCTGAACTGAAATGTGGACAAAAAGGAACCATCTTCGTGCACGAAAAAGGGGCCCGGGCCAGGAGGCCTGACGCGCAGGAATGCCCCCACCGCCCCCACAGGACAAATAGCGCCCTCGGCAATCGAACCCACTTCCACCAGCATCCCCTTCGCTTCCTGATCAGTCTTGGACCTGCGCAACCAAATCCTCACCGCCCCTGGGCCCAGCTCAACCTCCCCCATCGCTAACCCCCCATGTCGCGCCCTGGCCGGGCAAAACATCTCACCAATCCGGAAAGCCCCCAAAAAAATTAAGGAAAAAGCCACCCGAAACAATACCTGTTCGTATATGGAATCGCATACCGTCTCCAACACCCCGCACAGGCCGCGTAGCACCTGAAAGGAAACCGGACGCCGCCCGTCCCTCCGTCTATGTTCCTTCCAGTAACCCTTCACCGCCTGCCGCAACCAGAATTCTTTAGTATAGTCAGGACTTCCCTCCCATTTAAACAAAAAGGCCAACCCCGCCAGCTTCCTGTCAAGCGAGGCCGCCGACACCCCTTTTTCCATTGCCAAGCTAAGGAAGTAGAACACTGCCTGAGCCATGCCCGCATCGCCCGGGGCCATGCCGATCGTTGTCAAACAGTCAGACCATTCCCGCCACACCTTCGAATAAGCCTTCCACGTCGTCCTACTCACGGACAACTCAATCCACCTTGCTGCGAGTCCAATGCTATGCGCCACATCCAAGCCGGGCAGCTGATCCCGTGACGCTCCGCCTCTGGCGCCAATCCCCGAAACCTGTCCCACTGAAAACGAGACAGCGCGTCAGCCAGCGTGTTCTCAACCCCCGGCAGGTGTACAGTATAGATGAAGGCATTCAATTGCAAGCAGCGTAATACCAAATGGCGTACAAGCCTAACCACCGGCCCAGAGGCCGCGGTCAGCCGTTTGACCACTTGGACCACCCCCATGTTATCGCAATTGAAGCTCCCCCCAAATTTCCAGCGCCACGACAATGGGAAAAAATTCCAACAGCACCAGGTTCTTCAAAAACCCAGCCTATGCCCACTCCGTGGGCCATGGTGCCGCGCACCAACGTCCCTTGAAATAGGCACCAAAACCGGAAGACCCCGCAGCATCCGTAAACAACTCCAGATCCCAATTACTGATGGGACCCGACATCCACAGTGCCCGTCCGTTGTAGGCCGCTAAGAACTCCTGCCACACCCTCAGGTCCTCCCTGTGTTCCCGCTTAAGAGTCACGAAATGCGTGGGGGCCCGAACCCCAGCCGTAGCCGCGGCCAACCTGCGACAAAAAATCCGCCCCATCGGAAGAATCCGACACGCGAAATTGAGCTTCCCTAACAGGCATTGTAACAGCCGCAACTGCAGCTTGCGAACCCCTATTGTCCCCCGAATTTCCTCCTGCAACGCCTCCAACTTATCCAAGGGCAGGCGGCATTCCATCTTGACCGAATCGATCTCAATCCCCAAGAACGTGATGCAGGCTTTAGGCCCTTCAGTCTTACCCGGAGCCAAAGGGACGCCAAAGCGTTCCACCAAGTATTGCAGCGTTCCCAAGAGGACCGCGCAGACGTTCGAGCCAGCCGGGCCAACACACAAAAAATCGTCCAAGTAATGGACGACCGAGTTAATGCCCGAAGCATCCCTAACGGCCCACTCCAAAAAAGGAACTGAAGTGCTCGAACAGGGCACGAGAAATCGAACACCCCATAGGCAGGCACCGATCCACGTAAAATGCCCCTTCCCATCGGCACCCCAACAGCCAAAAACTATCCGGGTGCACAGGCAAAAGCCAGAACGCCGATTCGACGTCGGATTTTGCCATTAGGGTCCCGCGGCCATATCGCCGAACCCACGACACCGCCGTGTCAAAGGAGGTGTATGTAACCGCACAGTCCTCCGGCGCGATGGCATCGTTCACCGATCCCCCTTTTGGAAAAGACAGGTGATGGATCAACCAAAACTTGTTCGGCTCCTTTTTTGGAACCACCCCCAGCGGAGAAACCACCAGACGCGGGAGAGGTGCCTCCCGAAACGGGCCGGCCATGCGGCCCAACGCGACTTCCTTACCCAACTTCTCCGTCACCACAGACGCGTGCTGCAGAGCCGACTTCAAATTCTTGGCAAATGGGGGCACCGACGTCAAGGAGCAAGGGATCTGAAAACCCGAAGTAAACCCCGCCTCCAGCAAGCGCGCCCCGCCCTGTCGGGGTATCTATTGAGGAAAGGCAGCATCCTTTCCACCCGAACCGGAGTCGTCCCTTTTGTTGACAGAATCTCTGGGGCGCCCTTTTCCTTTTTTGAAACATTTTGCGAGGGCATGGGATCCCCCGCAGCCCGAACACAAGTGCTTGAACCGGCAGCTCGACCCAAATTTACAAGATCCCTCGTTAAACTGCCAGCAATAACCCCATCGGCCGGTTGTCCTGGGATGGCAGAACCTCTGACCCCCTGCTGAAAAAACTGGTTAGGAGCCCTCGCCGCCCAGCGAAGTGAAGGTCGGACTGCCATCCGCTGCCTGAACTGCTCATCGTACCGGAGCCACGCAGTGCCGCCATACGTCCGATGCGCTTCACTAACAGCTTCCAAATACACGAACAAAGCCGAGCAATGCTCCAGCGCCTTCTCACCCACCACACTCGCCAAAATGGCAAACGCCTGGAGCCAGTTATCGAAGGTCCTGGGAATCAGCCGGTACCGTCGCTTCTCCTCGTCTTCCTTCTTCCGCTCCTCAGGCTTCAACCTATCCAGGTTGAATTTCTCCAGTGGCAGTAGGGTGAAGATCTCAACGTACTCACCCTTCCAAATTTTTTCCTTCTCCTCCGGCTTCAGGTGTGCCCCTAATGGTCCCTCGAAGCAGACGTAGACATCGCTCCGCGCCGCATCCGCCAACCGCACCTGATCCGTACTTTTGTCTCCCGCCTTCTCCGAACTCACTTCTGCCGCGGGTGCAGAAGCACCCGCCGCCTTCTCCCCCCCCACCACCGGTGACACCGGGGGCACCGCAGGCGAAGAGGTTACTCCCAGCCGAGGCTTGCGACCATGCTCGGGATGGCCCGCTCCCCACCCCACTCTCAAACCGCTGTACCAAGTCTTTCAGGCCCAACAACAGAAAACCCAGGCCCTCTTGCCCCGTGTCGCCAGCCGAGGCCACAGGAGTCGGAGGCCGGACAGCAGACCCCCCAGACCCGATCCCCCCACCCCCACCGGGTGACCCTTGACCGCCACTCCGACCCAACAAACCATGCAACAAAGTAGACATAATAGAAGTGTCACACTCACCGGGCTGCCCAGGACCGGGCCTCGCAGCCGCCGCTCTCGGACCCAGCGCCGTCTCCTCTCCTCGATCGTCTCCACCGTCAGACTCGGACAGCTCGCCCTCCGACCTTCCGCTCTCCACAGCCGGCACGTGCTCAGAAGGAGGACGCCCCGACGGGCCCGCCCCACCATCCAGGGGTCTGCGATGCTGTGCTCTGGAGTCCCGAGCCCCCCTGCCGCCAGCCCCGCCTCCTTGTCCGGGAGAAGGGCTCCTGTGTCTCCCGGTGCGCCGATGCCGCACCCCGCGTGCCCCAGCGGCTGCCCCACCCGGGCCCTGGCTAGCCGAATGTCCACTGCCATCGTCCCTGGGACTGGGGGCCACCCTGCTGGGCCGAACCCCCACCCGCTGCACTTACGAACCGTTCAGGCCGCCCCCCACCGCTCCCGCAGCCGCCATGGCTATGGCAATGCACTGGCGCCGTCCAGGGGGCGTCGACTCCTGGAATGTTCCTGCCCCACCCGCCGGGCTCTCTGGTCCCCTCCTTCGGGCCCTGCTCCTCGCTGCATACCTGCTGCTCCTTTCCCCAGATGGGGCGGAGGCCGGGGTCATCCCTTCCCCTGGAGTCCGCTGCAATACGCCATCCTTCCCGCCCGGGGGTGTTGCGCGCCGTCCGCGGGAGGCCCCTGCAGCCTACTTCAGGGCTGAAGCGCTCGGGAGCGCCGCGCCCGAGGTGTCTCTGACGTCCCCCCCCCCCCTCACCGCTGTCTCGCGCTCCGCCGACACGGCCGCTAGTTGGGCCTGGAGCCATGCGGCGCCCTCCCTCTCAAACGCAGCCCGCAGATGCCCCAGAAATTCAGCAGAAGCCATGGTATCGTAGGAGCGGCGAGGGTGCACGCAATCGCTTCCTCCTCCGCTCTCCAACTGACCCCTGGCTTCCTGTGCCTCGTGGTATCACGGCGGCAGGCTCCGCCCACCGCCCCGCCTACTCCCCAATCTTAAAGCGGCCACTCTCTTCTAATCTAAAGACGGCGACAGTGCATACAAAGCAGCTGTCATGCCGTCCCTACGCCCACAGCCTGCAGCTGCGGCTCCGTGGACGTTCTATGTGTCTGAATACCAACACTTCTAATGTAGATGTGATAACTCCATCAATAGTGATCAATAATAAAAAATTAAATGCACTTTTATACATATGAGGAAGGGCAGATCTTCTCCAACCTATTCACAGCTACTTCAATCTGTATAACATATAATGTGCAAAAATACAATATCATCCGAGGTATCCAGACAATGGCCGCAATCACATTACATAGAAAGGAAAAAGCCTCCATGTCACTGCCTGGACTCCATCATACACGGCTGCAGTCTGGAGCGGTGTGTACTCTGAGTTCTGTGTATATGATGGAAGTGCAATATCTGTGATTCTATATATATTAAGGGTTATGTACTATGGAGGCTTTTTCTTTTCTATGTAATGTGATTGCGGCCATTGTCTGGATACCTCGGGTGATATTGGAGTTACTACCTGGAGGTCTGACATTCCGTGGCACAGTCTGTTCCCATCAGAAGCCATCTTGAGTGGACTGGCGCTGCTGGAAGGATATAAACAAGCGTATCTGGGCCTTGCTTGTTGAGACAAACCTTTTGGTAAGTGACCTGTTTGCTCATTGTTGTGGGGGAGGTTGATTGAAGTTACTGCAAAGAGGTGGAAGTTGATCAGCATTGATTTAATCCATCTGGGTGAATCTCTGGTATTTCTTTTAGACCCCTTTCACACTGAGGCAGTTTTCAGGTGTTTTAGCACTAGAAATGGCACCTGAAAACTGCCTCCATTTATGTGTGGGGGGGGGTGCGCTTGTGGGACGTTAGAAAAAGTTTTGCAACAGTATCTTTGGGGGCAGGTTACGAGCATTATAAATAGCGCTCCCAAAACACCCCTACCTATTGAAATGAATGGGCAGCACTTCCAAAGCACTTTGAAAGAGCCGCAAAACGGATCTTCTCTCTTTTTTTAAGGTCCCGTTGTCACCGGCCCACTAGTGCAAGAAAAGCTCAGCTAAAAACACCACTAAAGCACCGCAACAATGACCAGCACTCTACAGCTGTTTTAGCAGTGCTGCAGTGTGAAAGGGCTCTTACTGCACAAGTCACTGTATGTTGATTGGAGATGGGATTAGTAATGAATGATTTGTAGGAAATCAGTTTTTCTCTAGTCGTCTGTCCAGGACAGCACTAGAGAGATAGGCTCCACCTCCAGAGGCAGGAAACACAAACCAGATCTTTAAAGGAGCGGTCTCTGTCCCTTCCCCTTCAGTCTTTGTGTTTCCTCCACCGGAGGAGGAGGCTGGATCAGGAGCTCTCCTTCTCCTGACGGTGGGATTGCCCATAAGAGACGGGGAAGGAGTTCTGGGTACCTGTTGATGGTAACAGACATCTGAAGTCCTCCGGTCGGGTTGACAGCAGCTACGAACCGGCGTTCTCCTTCTTCTGAAGCCCGGGGAGGGCTGTCGTTTCCTCGTCTGACGATAGGTTCAAAATTGGGCGCGAAGTCAGGCGGGGGGCGGGCACAGGCATCGAGTTCCGGCCTGTGGAACGCAGGAGGAGGATAGAGGACTTCCGGCAATCCACTACCGGTTCCGGGTCGCGCGGCGAGCGTGGACGTTCGGAACCTTGGCGGCTAATTTAAAAAGCCTCGGCCACATAGCATTCGTGCTGCTTCGCTTACGAAGGGAAAAGCCTCCAGGCGGTTAGGCAAGATTCCGAGTGAATATGGATGCAGTGGAGTGTGGCAGTGGAGCCGAACCAGCTCAGGTAGGCAAACACAGAGGTGTCTTGTACCTACAGGGCTGGGAGAGAGGGGGGGGGGGGTGATGGACTAATCAATGCAAAGGCATTTTGAAATAGTCCAAGTGTGTTTTTCCTCCCTCCCTCTCTCAAACAGGATCCGGACTAAAGAGTCTTGCGAATCCTGTTAGTGGGGTGCACATAGGTGTTTGGTGAAGGCATCCTATTTCTGCTAAGGTTTCGCTGACGTTGGCTTGTCTGTTTTTTCCCTTCCTTCTTCTCGCCTTCTCTTGCCTTAGGCTCTGCCCAAAGAACCAGAGAAGTCAGGGGGGGGAAGAAGAGATGTCCTTCATGTATGAGTAAATTAAAAGAAGGATGGTCTAAGCCCCTTTGTAAACCATGCATAGACAAATTGGTCTATAAGGAAGCTATGGGAGCTTGTAAGGATTTGATTTCTGGAGTACAGAAAGAAATGGAGTCCATCAAAGCAATGTTAGCGAACCTTGAAACCCCAAAACCAACCGCAGTTCCCCCTGCTTCCACCCCAGTGGAAGGTGACGAATCAGGGGAAGAGGAATTTGATTCTCTGGATGGCCTAAGTGAGGCAGCATCATCCAGAGATGTTCCTGTTCAAGGGTCAAGCTCTCCCAGATACAGGCTCTCACTCGAGGAGGTTGATGCCTTATTGGGGGTGATCTATGAGACGCTCGAAATTAGAGAAGAGCCAGTCTCCCTGTCCTTGCATGACCGGATGTATCAGACCCTAAAGGCAGATTCAGTTAGGGTCTTTCCGGTTCATAGCACACTGATAGATTCGATCAAAAAAGAGTGGGAGGAGCCAGAGAAAAAGCTATTCTTTCCTAAAAGTATGAAGCGGAGATTTCCCTTCAGCGAGGACCCCTCTTGTGTTTGGAACAAAGTGCCCAAGGTAGACGCAGCTTTTTCCCAGTGTGCAAAATCAACAGACCTCGCCTTTGAGGAAATGGGTGTTCTTAAGGAACCCATGGATTAAAGGATGGAGGTACTGATGAAAAGGTCATGGGAAGTAACCATGACTAATTTAAAACCTGCAATGGCCACGACAATAGTGGCTCGCAACTTGGAGGTCTGGCTGGAACAATTACAAGGCCATTTGGAAGGGGGGACCTCCAGAAAGGAAATTGTGGATTCCCTTCCTATGCTACATAAATTGTCAAGAATTGGGAATTCTAAGGATATTGGGGCAGTTGCTGAGGCTGCTCCCTTGATATCCACACCCAAAAATGTTTGTTGAGGGGACTATTGCGGTACTAAATAAATCATAAATAAGGACAAAAAAATGAAATCCATCAAAACTTTCATATTACTAAAATCATATACACCACAATTTAATAAACTACCGACGGGTAACCCCGTAAGGTTTCTATTGAAGAGGGGTACAGAAACGTTTCCTCTACCGGTTTCGCGGTAAAAATTTTTTTTTTTTATAACAAAGTCTTTTATGATTTATTTAGTACCGCAATAGTCCCCTCAACAAACATTTTTGGGTGTGGATATCAAGGGAACAGCCTCAGCAACTGCCCCAATATCCTTAGAATTCCCAATTCTTGACAATTATCAATTGGGATGATGGTACTGTTATATGTATTACGTATATTTTGTATTTGAGGCTATACTCAGTCTATGGCTCTATGCTACATAAAGCAGCAGGGTATATAGCAGATGCCTCTGCAGAGTCTGTTAAATTGTCAGCCAGGACCGCTGCCCTTGTAAATTCATCTCGCAGGGCACTTTGGCTGAAGTCTTGGTCAGGCGACTCGGCCTCAAAAGTGAGGTTATGTGGCATCCCCTTTGAGGGAGACCTATTGTTCGGACAGGATCTTGAGAAAGTCCTGGACCGTACTGCGGACAAAAAGAAGGCCTTTCCTGTCAAACCCAAAAAGACAACAGGTAAACGGCTTTTTTGTTCTCAAAGGCAGGGACAGTCACAAGGACAGACCCCTAAAGAGTCAACCCCTAAGAAACAGTGGGGGGGGGGAGGAAAACAGAAAGGCAATCTGTTTTCCTCTTCTAAAAAAAACACTAAATCCCAGTGACTTGGTTCCTGTGGGGGGAAGACTGGGGCAGTTCTTCCCACAGTGGCAAAAGACTGCCCCAAATTCTTTTATCCTGAGGATCATCAGGGAGGGTTACAAAATACAGTTCAAGCACATCCCACCTACAAGGATGTGTCTGACCAAGCCTCCCAAGGATCCCCAGAAAGCGACAGCTTTGCTGTCGCAAATTGGCGATTTAATAGACCAGAGGGTTTTAGTGCCAGTCCCGTCACAAGAAATAAACCACGGTTTCTATTCACACGTGTTCGTAGTGAAGAAACCATCAGGCAAATTCCGGTTGATTTTGAATCTGAAGTTACTGAACAAGTGGGTAACTTACAAGAAATTCCGGATGGAAACAATTTTTACAGTGAGAACAGTACTCCCTCCAAATTGTTTCATGGCCTCTCTCGATCTAAGGGACGCGTATTTACACATCCCGATCCGAGAAGACTCTCAAAAGTATTTGAGGATAGCGATTCTTTGGGGAGGACAGTTTCAATACCTCCATTCGGTCTGTCTTCTTCTCCCAGGATATTTACCAAGGTCCTGGCAGAAGCATTGGCCCCCCTAAGATTGAAAGGGATCGCTGTCATACCATACTTGGATGACCTTTTATTCTTCGCCCCCTCAAAGCTCCAATTACAGGGAGATCTGAGGGTAGCCATCTCTTGCCTAAAAAGGCTGGGGTGGTTGGTAAACGAAGAAAAGTCGCACTTGATACCAACACAGGCCATACAGTATCTAGGTTTTCTGGTAGATTCAGTGTCACAGAAAGTCTTCCTCACAGGGGAAAAAGTAGAAAAGGTGAAAGAGATGGTAACCTTTTTGCAGTCCAATCGGACAATTTCCATCCGATCAGCTATGGCAGGGTTGGGCCTGTTAGTAGCAACAGTCCCTGCAGTTCCCTGGGCAAGAGCTCATTTCAGGTGCCTTCAGGCCAATATCCTGAACAGCTGGGACGGGACACAAGAATCCCTGGACGGGACTATCCATCTATCCTCAAAGACCAGAAGGTCTCTTTGATGGTGGAAGAGGGAGGAGAACCTAGTACGGGGTCTATGGTGGTCTCCTCCAGTGTCTGTTCGCATTACCACGGATGCCAGTGCTTGGGGCTGGGGGGCCCAATTGGGGTCGAAAGTAGCCCAAGGCTGCTGGGGGAAGACACAGTCCCAGAGGTCAGCCAATTGGAGGGAGTTGCAGGCAATCTGGGAAGCTTTAAGGGTGTTTGCCAGGGATCTGAAGGACCACCATGTACAGGTCCTCTCGGACAGTATAGTGGCAGTTTCCTACCTAAACAAGCAGGGAGGAACAAGATGCCCGTCCTTGATCAAGCTAACAAGTACGATCATGCATTGGGCAGAAGAAAACCTAAAATCGGTTTCAGCGGTCCATCTAAAGGGGGTGGACAACCACCTGGCAGACTTTCTGAGTCAACACCGGGTGTACGAATCAGAATGGTCACTGAACAGGGAGAGTTTCCAGCTGATAGTGAGCAAATGGGGTCTTCCGGAGGTGGACTTGTTCGCCAGGAAAGCGAACACCCAGGTCCCAGTATACTTCTCCCTAGAGAGGGAGGCAGGGGCAAAAGGGATAGACGCCTTGGCACAAAACTGGGCGTTTCGCACTTGCTACGCCTTCCCCCCATTCAAACTAATTCCTCTAGTCCTGAGGAAGTTTTTGCAGGAACGGACCACATTGATACTGGTGGTTCCGTATTGGCCGAAGAGACCATGGTTCTCAATGCTGCTGGGCCTGACAGACGAGCCTCCCCTCATACTGCCCGAGAGAGAGAGGATCTGCTGTCCCAGGGTCCAGTTCTGTTGCCAGAACTTCAGACCCTAAAGTTATCGGCCTGGCGTCTGAAGAGAGTCTCTTGAAGTCTAAGGGGCTCTCGGATAGGGTAATTAAAACACTCCTTTCTAGTAGAAAGAAAGTAACCCAAGCAATTTATGTTAAGTATTGGAAGGTTTTTTGTTTATGGTTGGACACAAAAAAGGTGTCTATAAGTATCCCGACGGTCTTGGAATTTTTACAAGACGGTGTAGATAAGGGACTGGCTATCAGTACCTTAAAGGTACAAATTGCGGCCCTGTCTGTTTTTTTGGATCAACCCCTGGCAGTAGACCCGCTAGTCAGCAGGTTTTTTAAGGGGTTGACCAGGATTAAACCTGTTCCTTTCAAAATTTTACCCAAATGGGACCTGTCAATTGTGTTACAGGGATGGGTGAAAAAGTCTCGGGAAGAAGAACTTTCCTTGAAATGGATCACGCTTAAAACAGTGTTCCTAGTGGCTATTTCCACAGCCAGACGCATTAGCGAGCTTCAGGCACTTTCGGTGAAAGAGCAGTTTTTACAAATTTTTGAAGATAGGCTGGTGTTGCGCACGGACCCGGGGTTTTTGCCCAAAGTAGTGACAAAGTTCCACAGAACACAGGAAATTGTTTTACCTTCGTTCTGTGGGTCCCCCACTAATCCTAAGGAGGTAGAGTTTAGCCAACTGGACGTGAGAGCCTGTGTCTTACAGTATCTGGAGATGTCAAAAAGCATCAGAAAATCAGATGCATTATTTGTTTTACATGCGGGTAAAAAATTGGGGTCACAAGCTTCAAAAAATACAATTGCAAGGTGGATCAAACAAGCTATTGTAGAAGCCTACAAAGGAATGAAAATGGAATGTCCTTTTTCCCCCCATGGCTCACTCCACACGGGCACTATCGACCTCATGGGCAGAGCGAGCTGGAGCAACACCAGAGCAAATTTGTCGAGCAGCAACTTGGTCAAGCTACTCGACGTTTATGAAGCATTACAGATTGGACCTTATCTCAGCGCAAGACCAGGCGTTTGGGAGAAAGGTCCTTCAAGCGGTAGTCCCCCCCTAATCTGGTAAGTTCTCGTTGATCCTCTCTAGTGCTGTCCTGGACAGACGACTAGAGAAAACGAGAGTTAGACTTACCGGTAACTCTGTTTCTAGGAGTCGTCCAGGACAGCATGGATTTCCTCCCTATATGCTGTTATAATGCTGGACAAGTGTTTTTGTCGTTACAGAAGCCGTTTCCGGGGAAGTTCTCGGTTACAAGACTGAAGGGGAAGGGACGGAGACCGCCCTTTAAAGATCTGGTTTGTGTTTCCTGCCTCTGGAGGTGGAGCCTATCTCTCTAGTGCTGTCCTGGACGACTCCTAGAAACAGAGTTACCGGTAAGTCTAACTCTCGTTTTTCACATTTATAAACTTTCTCTTGATGTTTGCAATTTTTTAAGATAAATTTGTTGCTCTTCGTGTATGTTTATGTATTTTTATACATTATATGTTATAGATTGAAGTAGCTGTGAATAGGTTACAGTAGATATGCCTTTGCTCACATGTTTGAAAGTGTATTTGTGTATTGAATGTAATTGTTATATTTGATCCCTATTGGTGAAATTAGCACATCTAGTATAATATGGAAGATTGCAGCACTAGTATATAACATTCACACAATATAAATGTGAAAATTTAACAATAAAAGGTGAGAGTCCCTATAAGTGTGTATGTGTGTATATATATATATATATATATATATATATATATATATATATATATATATAACAATGGTATGGAGACTATTTCACTGATAACAAATAAAGAGACTTTATAATTAGCATATATAAAATTAGTGCAGAAATATTAGTATACATTTAAAAAAAAGGTCCACATAAAGAACGGTAGTTATAAAATCTTCTCTACACCATAAGATCAAATCCTCCACCATGATGTTCACAGGAAATCCCAAAGTACAATGGTGTCACTTTTAGTCAATGAAGTTTCCACAACATGAGTAAGACTTCTGTGACGATCAAAGTGAATCCCCACAACTGCATCCAAGACTTAGCAGAAGGTTGGAGGTGAAAGCCTAGAGGTCAGTGTGAGTGTGTATGGTCCAATCCCTATACAGGAATAATGAATGGATCACACCACCTCATCCACTTCTCATGTCACATTTAGTAATTGGGGTCCACCAAAGGAGAAGTCCTTCAATAGTGTACATGATCGATTGTCTTTTATAAAGTGATCTAATATTAATGATTCCAATAAAGAGAAATGAGTTCCATTCATGTAGAGAATAGTTGCATTCATTCCTGGGGAAGAAATTAATTTTCTTCTGGTAACATTCTTCTCTTCTTCTACAGATTGGATAATAATCACCTGACGGACAGTTCCTGCCCCCACCTAGCATCTGGAATAAGAAATAACCAGACACTGAGGACCCTGATCCTATATAAGAACAATCTGGAGGGTCCTCATTTCAGGGATCTGATGGAAGCTCTGACAACAAGCCGGATAGAGGAATTACAGTGAGTATAACAGGACTGACTGAGACAGTAATATTCTTGGACAGTTTTATATCAAAACCACATAAATAATATAAAAATATGAGAATGTCGTCAAATTCCATCTTTAGACTACATAAGGCTCCATGCACCCTGGGCTTAAAAAAATGGCAGTTCCCTTGGCAGAAAAAACATTCATATAGAGAGTTTATTGTACAAAGTTTAGACCAGTTTATGAGCATTTTGTATTTTTTCTGCCAGAAAGGGACAATCAGAAACGCGATGACTCACGCAGAGTGTGAAATGCATAGAAGAGAGGCTTGAAATGCAAACTGACATGAGCCCTCCACTTTCGCCGGATAGTTGGAATGCCCGCCACATGTCACTAGTCACACAGTGGTGCGGGACAGATTCTACAGACCCTTGAGCTGCCTTTATGCCATGTGTATCATATTGGACATATGTCAGTGCAGCTTTCTTTTAAATAAAACCTTATTACAATAAACCTGCCTTTTGTGGCTCTTTGTGGTGGAGCCAATTCCACAGAGTCTTGTGATGAGAGAAGGAGACAGATGAATATTGTGGAGGACATGTGATACTGGAGACATTTCTTTTACATATCCCTGCTTATTCCATTGTGATCGTATTTATCCATGTTTGGAGGAGATAGCTGTGAATTCTGATGGAGACTTACCTATGAATCAAGGAGTTTCTCCCATTTCATGCTTTATGGTCACTTGCTGGCCGGGGAAATCTGGTGAGTGCATTCTATATTCACTCCGGGTGAAGCACTATTGGTTTGGAGTATTGGAGCATATATTTCAGGAGCTTGGTGTTGGAGCATTTATTGAAGCGTCATTTATCATAGAAATGTATGGACTTTTATGTACAATGATGAATTGTGCACTTTTTGATTACACACATTTTATTTAATGTATTGATGTACTTATACGGCTTTTATTTATTCACTATAATATTTAAGGTTTTTCCTTTGTCTAGATAGCGCCCTTTATACACACTTTTTCAGAAACACAAGCCAGAAGGTTTATTTTTCCTGCCTCTAAACGTTGAGCTCAAAATATGCCTGTAATCGTCCCAATGTGTATGGGCACATAGGAGATCATGGAGCTACTTATACAGGCAGAACACAAAGAACTAGAACTATTGAATATTTTTTCAATGTTTACAAGGCTGAATTGGGATACGTCTTTGTTATTCTCTATTGACAAAGGGGCACAAGATACAGCTCCCCCAGATCTACCGTTAAAATGGAATTTAAGTATCTAGGCATAATAAAATCTTGACAGGTCAAAGACTTTAAAATGCTGAATTTAGATCCAGTAATACAGGAGTGTAAGAAAAAGTTAGATTTGGGAGGCATTGCCCCTGTCACTGCTTGGACGTATATATTTAATAAAGATGAAGATTCTTCCTAAATTTCTGTATTTATTTAGAAATTCTCTGCAGTGGTTGCCTAAGACTGTTTTTACACAGCTACACGGAATGCTTTCTACATTTATATGGAAAGGCAAGCCAGCTAGAATTAAACTAAGCATACTTATGCGTCTGGTGGTACAGGGGGATTGGCTTTCCCAGACCTTTATAAATATTATATGGCTACACAGTTGGTGATGATAGGGAGATGGCTGAATCTGGATGGATATGACTCTGCTACAATGGTAGATGCCGCAGTGGTCCAGTTGCGGGAGGCACTGCAGTCATTGCCGTTCTGTGGATTAAAATATAGGCCAGATCTGACTCCCTCGATGATTACGACAGTAAAATTATGGAGAGAAGCCATGGCAAAAGAGGACCATTTGAGAGGGGATTTATCCCCAAACACTCCACTATGGAGAAATCCAGAGCCCCCACATTTGGATTCCATCCAAGATCCAGGGGCATGGACTAGATTTGGGATTAAAAAAACTATCACAAGTTGTACCCGAAGGGAGAATTATTTCATTTGCCAGAATAAGAAAATATTGGAATATACCTGGGAACTACACTTTTAGATACATGCAGTTGGTCCATGCTTTATTTGCTCAGTTCCTGGAGGGGATCCCACAATTGATAGAAACAGAATTAGAGCAAATGGTAAGGAAAAAGACCAAAAAAAAGCAAATTTCAATTTTATATAGCTACTTATCCAAAACTACATTTTCAGATATAAGCAAGCTATGTGAAAACTGGACAAGAGATGTTCCAACATTAGTAGATAAAAACTGGGAGGAGATATGGAGATCTCCAAATACTAGTATCTCTGCGAGATAAATAAATACAATTTAAAATAATACATAGAAGTTATTATATGCCATACAAATTATACAAAATATTTCCAACAAACTGTCAAAACTGCTGGAGATGTGCAGGTACCCCAGGAAATTTCATCCACGTATTCTGGTCTTGTCCAAAGATAGCGATATTCTGGAGGGAGGTTTTGAGAGTAATTACTATAGTAACATCAGTCTCTTTAAATCAAGAGGCAGAGATCTGCCTATTAGGACTAGTAGGGAATAATATCATCCCTATAAGAAGGAGAATACAGGTGGGTCTGTTGCTTTTTTATGCTAGAAAGACAATAGTGCTGAATTGGAAGAAGGCGGAAGCCCCAACATCAACATGGTGGAAAAATTTAGTAAATAGTAATCTACCATTATAAAGGGAAACATATTTGAGTAGAGGATATGGAGAGAAATATTAGAGAGTATGGGCAAGCTGGATAAAAAAATGGCATCAGGATAAAACAGCATGGAGACAGGGCAAGCCACACCAAAAGGGGGAGAAAAAAAAAGGGGTGAAAGGGATATGAATGTATAAATGTATATATAATTTTATAGTATTTCAGGAAATGACTATGAATGGATGTTATGGAAGCTCCGAAGAGAGCGATGAATGTAAATGGTGAAATGTATAATGGATATGTTAAAAAAAAAAAAAAAAAAACGAATAGAGATATTTAAAAAAACAGGCAGAACACAAAACTATAAACTTACACTATATTACCAAAAGTAAAAAAGGTAAAAATAAAGAATGGTAATAATAAAATTTTCTCCACACTATAAGATCAAATCCTCCACTATGATGTTCAAAGGAAATCCCAAAGTACAATGGTGTCACTTTTAGTCAATGAAGTTTCCACAACATGAGTGAGACTTCTGTGACCATCAAAGTGAATCTCCACAACTGCATCCAAGACTTAGCAGAAGGTTGGAGGTGAAAGCCTAGAGGTCAGTGTGAGTGTGTATGGACCAATCCCCATACAGGTATAATGAATGGATCACACCACCTCATCCACTTCTCATGTCACATTTAGTAATTGGGATCCATAATAAGAGAAAACCACCAATACTGTAGATGATTGATCGTCTTTTATAAAGTGATCTAATATTAATGATTCCAATAAAGAGAAATGAGTTCCATTCATGTAGAGAATAGTTACATTCATTCCTGGGGAGAAATTAATTTTCTTCTAGTAAAGTTTTTCTCTTCTTCTACAGACTGTATATTAATCGCCTGACAGACAGTTCCTGCCCCCATCTGGCATCTGGAATAAGAAATAACCAGACACTGAGGACACTGGACCTGTCTGGGAACAATCTGGATGGTCCTCATTTCAGGGATCTGATGGAAGCTCTGACAACAAGTCGGATAGAGAAATTACAGTGAGTATAACTGTCATAAACCAGATGTAACCAGAATTGTGTGACTGCAACAGAGTGAACCAGACATTAATAGGTGAAAGCAAGTAAATTTATTAAAGTAAATGCATATAAATGTGAACACACCACCCATACAAACAGAGTGAACAAACCAAACAGTGAACCAACCAGCATATATAGCAAAAGTGAATACCAGAATCGTAGTCAAGCCAGGCCAGGGTCATAAACAGGAGATCAGCAAATGGTGGGCCAGGAGTAAACAGACAGGGAACAGGATGGAAGGGACCAGGCTTCAGGGCAAGGATCCAGGGATACAGGAACGGATACAAACAGGTTCAGGATCCAGGATACAAAAATCAGGGTTCAGCATCAGAATAGCAAATAAACAAGCTGCAGGTCAGAGCACAAGGACAATACTGGGGCAAGGTGCGTGTGCACTTGCAGGGTATTTATACTCCTCTCAATCAGACTTGGGTGATGCTTGATTGCAGGAGATGTCAGCCCCACACTGCCAGGAACCACCCACTGGTGGACGCCAGTACTGTGGGCAAAAGATCACATAATACTATCAACAGAGGAAAGCTCCCCTGGCAGTTACAGACTGTCAGGAGACACCTGCTAGTGGACCACAGTACTGCATGCCAAATATCAGGCAGTGTCATCAGTGGATGGAACCTTCCCTGACCGTACCCCCCTCAAAGGAGCAGCCTCTTGATGCTAAAAACTAACTACTTCTAGGACAAGTCCATGGCATCAAGCTGGGCAGCGGGCAGAGTCACCACTAAGCTGGGTATGAAGACAGTTCAATGTATCAAACCAGGTGATGGGCAGCTCAGGCTGGACAGCAGGCATGGGCAAATCAGGCTGGGTAGCAGACCAGGGCAAATCAGGCTGGGCAGCAGACAAGGACGCATCAGGCTAGGCAGCAGACAAGGACGCATCAGGCTGGGCAGCAGACAAGGACGCATCAGGCTGGGCAGCAGACAAGGACGCATCAGGCTGGGCAGCAGACAAGGACGCATCAGGCTGGGCAGCAGACAAGGACGCATCAGGCTGGGCAGCAGACAAGGACGCATCAGGCTGGGCAGCAGACAAGGACGCATCAGGCTGGGCAGCAGACAGGGACGCATCAGGCTGGGCAGCAGACAGGGACGCATCAGGCTGGGCAGCAGACAGGACACGCATCAGGCTGGGCAGCAGACAGGACACGCATCAGGCTGGGCAGCAGACAGGACACGCATCAGGCTGGGCAGCAGACAGGACACGCATCAGGCTGGGCAGCAGACAGGACACGCATCAGGCTGGGCAGCAGACAGGACACGCATCAGGCTGGGCAGCAGACAGGGACGCATCAGGCTGGGCAGCAGACAGGGACGCATCAGGCTGGGCAGCAGACAGGGACGCATCAGGCTGGGCAGCAGACAGGGACGCATCAGGCTGGGCAGCAGACAGGGACGCATCAGGCTGGGCAGCAGACAGGGACGCATCAGGCTGGGCAGCAGACAGGGACGCATCAGGCTGGGCAGCAGGCACGGGCACATCATGCTGGGCAGCAGGCACTTCAATCTGGGCAATGGGTTCTGGGTCGTTGAGCTGGGCAGCAGGCTCTGGGTGATCGGGTTGGGCAGCAGGCTCCGGGACATCAGGCCAAGCAGTGAGCTTTGTAACAGCAGGCTGGGTAACAGGCACTGGCTCAGCAAGCTAAGTAACAGGCCCTGGCCCAGTGGGTGGTCTACTCCTACTGGCCCAGAAAACCAGGTGACAGGCACTGGCATGACAGGCTGGGACACGGGCACGAAACTTCAGGTTGAGGCTGGGACACCGGATTTTCAAGCGGGGACACAGGCACCAGAACTTCAAGCAGGGAACTGACACAGGAACATTAGACTGGAACACCGGCACTGGGGCTTCAGGGTGGAACATGGGCACGGGAACAGCAAGCAGGAAGGCGGGCACCAAGACATCAGGCTGAAAGGCTGACTTTCAGCCTGGTTCTTCCAGGTTCTTCCGGTTGGAACGCTGGCTTTTTGGGCTGGAACGCTGGCTCTGGCTCTTTGGGCTGGAACGCTGGCTCTAGCTCTTTGGGCTGGAACGCTGGCTCTAGCTCTTTGGGCTGGAACGCTGGCTCTAGCTCTTTGGGCTGGAACGCTGGCACCTCGGGTTGTGACACTGGCACTGGAACTTCAAGCTGGGCCAGACTGGTGGGCGGGAGGCAGGTTGGGTTAATGGCAGGATCGTTTTGGTTGGGAAAAACTTTTGTTTTTTCTTTGGCTTAGCCACTGAAGCTCTGTAGGTGACTGCAGGACTGTAGGTAAGGAGTGCAACAGACTGGAAAGGAGGATTGGGATATGGCAGAGAAGAGGTAACAGTAGCCGGGGGAAGTTCTTGTGGGTTTATAGGCAGCTGAGAAGAGGCAGGTGGGTTGAATGCAGGATAGGTACAGGGATCAGAGATTGGATATGAGTATTTGGTTGGGATTAGTGTATACTGGGCTGCAAATGAGGTTGACATGGGTGATGGGGAAACATACATTTGGATAGGCTGGTGTCTGATGGCAGAGGTGGTTTGTTTGGCTGGGGCTGGTTGCACCATGTCAGACCATGCCGAAAGTATAGGTTGTACAAACTGTAGTTTTAAATCTCCCTGTCTAACAAAAGACTGACCAGACACAATACACTCAGTAATCGCCTGTGGGGAACAGGCTGAGTAGTGCTCACAAAAATTGGTGGGATCATCTTCAAAAAGCCACACTAGGGATACAACCTGATTCACATTAAAAGGAGAAGTGAAATCATCTTGGCCCTCTGGAATACAGGGCAGGGCCAGCTCGGTACAGATCTTGATCAACCCCAAACAATAAATAACCCTGATTTGACCAGGAAGTCATCCAAAGTAATAGTTGCAAACAACTGGTCACGAGACCATCCTTTCAAAGCCTGGCGGCAATAATCGCCACTTTCAGATGCCAGCAGAGAAAAATTTATAACCTCATCCGCATTCATTTTGCAACCAAACTGAATCAAAATGGTTCCCCTGCGCAGCCACTTCTGGTTAGAGATGGCCCTGGTATTCTGTCATAAACCAGATGTTACCAGAATTTTGTGACATTGACAGAGTGAACCAGACATAAATAGGTGAAAGTAAGTAAATTTATTAAAGTAAATGCATATAAATGTGAACACACCACCAATGCAAACAGAGTAAACAAACCAAACAGTGATAATAAACCAAACAGCATATATAGCAAAAGGGAGTACCAGAATTGTATTCAAGCCAGGCCAGGGTCATAAACAGGAGATCAGCAGATGGGGGCCAGGAGTAAACAGACAGGGAACAGGATGGAAGGGATCAGGCTGCAGGGCAAGGATCCAGGGATACAGGAACAGATACAAACAGGTTCAGGATACAGGAATCGGGGTTCTGGATAACCGATAAACAAGCTGGGCACAAGGACAATACCAGAGCAAGGTGTGTGTGCATTTCCCATGTATTCATACTTATCTTAATCAGACTCAGGTGATGCCTGATTGCAGGAGACGATGTTGGCCCCACACTGCCAGGAACCACCCGCTGGTGAATGCCAGTTCTGCGGCCAAAAGATCACATAATACTATCAACAGGGGAAAGCTCCCCTGGCAGTTCCAGACTGCCAGGAGACACCTGCTGGTGGACCACAGTACTGCACATCAAATATCAGGCAGTGTCATCAGTGGATGGAACCTTCCCTGGCAATAACAGGACTGACTGAGTGAATAATATTCTGGGGAAGTTTTGTATTTAAATCACATAAAAAATATAGAAATATGACAATGTCATCTAAATCCATCTTTAGGCTCAATTAGGCTTAACTGGGCACACTGGGCTTAAAAAAATGCCAGTTCCCTTGGCAGACAAAAAACGTTCATATAGAGAGTTTATTGTACAAAGTTTAGACAAGTTTAGGAGAGTTTTTAATTTTTTACACCAGAAAGTTCCAATCAGAAACACGAACCAGAAGAGTTTTTTTTTCTGCCTCTAAATGTTGAACTCAAAATATGCCTGTATTTGTCCCAATGTGTATGGACACACAGGAGAACATGGAGCTGCTTCTACAGGCAGAACACAAAACTCCTGTAGTGGCAGAAATGTTTTAAGCCAGCGTGCATGAAGCCTAAATATCCAATCCTGAACAACAAAGGATTCGCCCTGGGACTTTAAATAAAGTGGGTACTGTTTCCGCCAGTAAACATAACAGTAGTAAATATAGTATATGGTTTATTCAAGTACAATTGTTTACATGGATAAATAACACCAACGGTTGCCAATTAAAAAATATATAAACAAGGAGCGTTGGTACATAAATGTAGAAGTAGTACATGGTACACGGGCATCATACTACCCGACTAGTTTTGTGAGATCCAGCTCGCTCTTCAGGGGTGGATGTGTGTAACAATGTACCTAGGATGAACAAAAATATATATGTTTGGCAATAGAGCACAGTATTAGTTATAAAGGCACAGGGTAGGAGGGGTTGTAGGCCCCCCCGTACTTACCACTGAGCTTGGCCATGGCTCCAGGTGTGCGGCCTCAAGACGGCGGCAGCAGATGCCTCCCCAGGGAGCTGAGGGGGCAGAATCAAATGGGACCCCATCCAGGGCCAAACGGAGAGCAGGCATGGCAAAGGTGTAGTGATGTATCCCTAGGGTCCTCATTGGTCGATAAAAAGTATAGGCTGTGAACTTAAGTATGTTTGTCGGGCATCTAAAGTAGTAAAGTAAAATCAATAGATATTGGTATAAAGATATGTATGCATGTATGCATGAATGAAAGGCCTGAGCCAAAGGTTGTAGGGCCATGAAGATGGTTAGAAACCTAGGACAACAGAGGGGTACTACCAGGTGACAAAGTGGACAAAGAAAGGGGGGAAAAAGGTGAACTACAATTGTGTGGGTAGTGATGTATCCCTAGAAACCTCATTAGTCCATAAAGCGTATAAGCTATAAACAAATATGTAGTAAAGTAGTAAAGTAGTAAGTAGTAAAGTAAAATCAATGAGTATAGGCATAAAGATATGTATAGCCAAGTAAGGCCTGGATCAAGGATGGTAGGGACATGGAGATGGTGGAAAACATAGGGTAGCAAGGGGATACTAGCCGGTGACAAGATAAGAAAAGAAAAAGGAGAAAGATGGACTTGTGTGGAAAAATCAACAGTATTCAAAAAATAAATAAATAAATAAATAAATGAGAATAAGTGCTCATAAGATAAACAATGTGTAAGATATGCAAGTGTGCCTAAATAAAGTAAGTATCAAAAGGTGAATATATTAAGTACCTGAGTAAGGTGAATATCCTGAGTATAAAAGTAATGAGACACAGCAAGCAATCTCCACAGCTGCGTGTGTCCTCAGTGAAGAGTGAAATGAAATCCAAGCCATGCCTGACCTCCAATTTAACCCCGGAAGGCCCCAGGAGGCCCCGCCCCCAACACCATGTGTGGATGGCTGACATGTGAGTGCAGGGGGCACCCACTGTCATAGGAAGGCACGCAAATGCAAGCGTACCCCCATGCCATCTGATGATATAGTGCGTCCAGCTGTGCCGACGTCTGCAAAATCGCAGACGCCATGCTTCTGAAGCCTAAACATGGTGTATTTACATGTATAAACAATTGTTACACTTTGATACTATACTAGGTTACTCATCCTCCAACACAATTTTTATTCCAGTATTGTTATATACCCTGGCTCTGTGTGCGATTCCTCGGTTGGCGCTAGCGATTTTTGTCTCGCATTGGGAGCTGCGATGTGTATAAAGGGAGGCTTTTTCATGTCTCCTGCTGTCCCCATCTGCTTTTAGGCGGATGGGGACATCTACACATCGGCACCATGTTTAGGCTTCAGAAGCATGGCGTCTGCGATTTTGCAGACGTCGGCACAGCTGGACGCACTATATTATCAGATGGCATGGGGGTACACTTGCATTTGCGTGCCTTCCTATGACAGTGGGTGCCCCCTCCACTCACATGTCAGCCATCCACACATGGTGTTGGGGGCGGAGCCTCCTGGGGACTTCCAGGGTTAAATTGGAGGTCAGGCATGGCTTGGATTTCATTTCACTCTTCACTGAGGACATACACAGCTGTGGAGATTGCTTGCTGTGTCTCATTACTTTTATACTTAGGATATTCACCTTACTCAGGTACTTACTATATTCACCTTTTTGATACTTACTTTATTTAGGCACACTTGCATATCTTACACATTGTTTATCTTATGAGCACTTATTCTCATTTATTTATTTTTTGGATACTGTTGATTTTTCCACACAAGTCCATCTTTCTCCTTTTTCTTTTCTTATCTTGTCACCTGCTAGTATCCCCTTGCTACCCTATGTTTTCCACCATCTCCATGTCCCTACCATCCTTGATCCAGGCCTTACTTGGCTATACATATCTTTATGCCAATACTCATTGATTTTACTTTACTACTTTAGATGCCTGATAAACAGCTATATATAGCTTATATGCTTTATGGACTAATGAGGTTTCTAGGGATACATCACTACCCACACAATTGTAGTTCACCTCTTTCCCCCCTTTCTTTGTCCACTTTGTCACCTGGTAGTACCCCTCTGTTGTCCTAGGTTTCTAACCATCTTCATGGCCCTACAACCTTTGGCTCAGGCCTTTCATTCATGCATACATGCATACATATCTTTATACCAATATCTATTGATTTTACTTTACTACTTTAGATGCCCGACAAACATACTTAAGTTCACAGCCTATACTTTTTATCGACCAATGAGGACCCTAGGGATACATCACTACACCTTTGCCATGCCTGCTCTCCGTTTGGCCCTGGATGGGGTCCCATTTGATTCTGCCCCCTCAGCTCCCTGGGGAGGCATCTGCTGCTGCCGTCTTGAGGCCACACACCTGGAGCCATGGCCAAGCTCAGTGGTAAGTACGGGGGGGCCTACAACCCCTCCTACCCTGTGCCTTTATAACTAATACTGTGCTCTATTGCCAAACATATATATTTTTGTTCATCCTAGGTACATTGTTACACACATCCACCCCTGAAGAGCGAGCTGGATCTCACAAAACTAGTCGGGTAGTATGATGCCCGTGTACCATGTACTACTTCTACATTTATGTACCAATATTCCTTGTTTATATATTTTTTAATTGGCAACCGTTGGTGTTATTTATCCATGTAAACAATTGTACTTGAATAAACCATATACTATATTTACTACTGTTATGTTTACTGGTGGAAACAGTACCCACTTCATTTAAAGTCCCAGGGCGAATCCTTTGTTGTTTTGTTATATGTTACAGGGATGGAAGTGTGTCACTGGGGAGACCAGACCCTTTCCTTTATCTCTAAATATCCAATCCTGGACTGTTACACTATATTACCAAAAGTATTTGGATGCCTGCCTTTACACACACATGAATTTTAATGACATCCCAGTCTTAGGCCGTAGGGTTCAATACTGCGTTGGCCCACCCTTTGCAGCTATAACAGCTTCAACTCTTCTGGGAAGGCTGTTCACAAGGTTTAGGAGTGTGTCTATGGGAATTTTTGACCATTCTTGCAGAAGCATAATTGTGAGGACAGGCTCTGTTGTTGGATGAGAAGGCCAGGCTTGCAATGTCTGCGCTAATTCATCCCAAAGGTTTTCTTTTGGGTTGAGGTCAGGACTCTGCAGGCTAGTCAAGTTCCTCCACCCCAAACTCCCTCTGCCATGTTTTTATAGATCTTGCTTTGTGTAGTGGTGCACAGTCATGTTGGAACAGTATGGGGCCATCCCCAAACTGTTCCCACAAAGCTGGAAGCATGAAATTGTCCAAATTGTCTTAGTATGCTGATGCCTTAAGAATTCCCTTCACTGGAACAATGGGGGCCAAGCCCAACCCCTGAAAAACAACTCTAATTTATAATTCCCCATCCACTGAATGGTTTGGACCAGTGCACAAAGCAAGGTCCATAAAGACATGGATGAGCAAGTTTAGGGTGGAGGAAATTGACTGGTCTGCACAGAGTCCTGACCTAAACCCAATAGAACACTGTTGGGGTGAATTTTAGCGGAGACTGCAAGCCAGGCCTTCTCATCCAACATCGGTGCCATATCTCACAAATGCGCTACTGGAAGAATGGACAAACATTCCAATAGACACACTCCTAAATGAGTGGATGGCCTTCCCAGAAGAGTTGAAGCTGTTATAGCTGCAAAGGGTAGGCCGACTTAATATTGAACCCTACAGACTAAAGGCCCATACACAAGGTTACGAAAATCAAAAGTAAAATTTCGTCCCAATTAACAATCTGCCAATTTTTGGATTGTTTGTATGGTGCTTTCGACTGCCCATTCAGATCTTTTGTCTGACAAAAGCTGGATGTGCAAACTATAGAAATTTATCTTGGGGGGGGGGGGGGCATGGCCGGAAGCCGAAGACGACGGACGTGTCTGGGGAGAGCTCCGCCGAGGCCTAGCTCCATCTAACCCCATCCTCGTCCACTGTAGCCTTTTTCTACCCGCCGGCCTCTTCATCCCGCCGGTGGGCCATCAGAGCTCCGGACGGAGCTGATATTTGTGCCGGATCCGCCGCCGTTTTTACTCCGGCGGCGGGCGGCGAGACAGGCCAGACGCCGCCATCTTGCGACCTACACCGCTCCACGAAGCCTCCAGACGGCGCATCCTGGATCCAGTCCCGGCCGGGACTGCGGGAGACTCACAGCGCGGACCCCCCAGGACAGCCTCTCCTGCACCGGACCCCCGCTGGTCGCCGCTCGGATGCCTGCAGGGAAGCCCAGACTTCAGCTGACCTCCTGAGCACTCCTATCCTGACCTCCTGCTGCAGTCGGACGGCACTCCGACTTACTGCCCCTTGACGATGTCTAAAGTATTTGGTGCTTTCTACAAAAAATTATATAACTGCCTAACTTCAGACCCTAACCATGTGTTCTCCCAAGACAGCTTTGATGATTTCTGCGCTTCCTTCAAATTGCCATTGTTGTCTTCCCCACAAGTAGACACCCTGAATGCTCCCGTTACACCGGAAGAACTGGCTGCGGTTGTAAAAGACCTTCCGTCCCATAAGTCCCCGGGCCCCGACGGGCTTCCTTATGTTTATTATAAAACTTTTCTCCCGACGCTGAGCCCTCATCTGCTTAATCTCTTTACCTCCCTACAGAAGGGCATTATACCGCATTCTCAATTTCTCCATGCACACATCACAGTTATCCCGAAACCGGGTAAATCCCCTACCCTACCAGATAATTACAGACCCATAGCCTTACTCAACTCTGACTATAAAATTTTCACCAAAATCTTGGCTAATAGGCTTTCCTTATTGATCCCCGCCCTGGTTCACAATGACCAGGTGGGATTTGTACTGGGCAGACGGGCTGGGGACAACACCAGGCGTACCATTGACCTCATAGATTTACTCGATAAAACGTCTCGCCCGGCCATCGTTTTGAGTTTAGACGCACAAAAAGCCTTTGACAGGCTGGGATGGCCTTACATGTTTGCTACGCTCCAGCGTTTTGGCTTTTCTGGTTCTTTCCTGTCAGCCCTGCAAGCCCTATACTCATTTCCCACATCCCAAGTCCAATTGGCATCTTACAGATCCCCACTCTTCACACATAGTAATGGTACCAGACAGGGATGCCCCCTATCCCCCTTGTTGTTTATACTATGCTTAGAACCCTTGGCCGCAGCTATACGGGAGGATTCGGACATATGTGGAATTTCCCTCAGACTGAAAGAATACAAGCTGTCTCTCTTTGCAGATGACATACTCCTCACCCTGACGAAACCTCTAACCTCCCTTCCCAAACTTCACACTCTTTTAGACTCTCGGGTTATAGGGTTAATACGACTAAAACCGAAGCGCTCCCTATTCATATTCCCCCCACGCTTCAAGCTTCCTTGGAATCCACATACCCCTATCGTTGGTGCCCCGTTTCCCTTAAATACCTCGGCATTAACCTGACCGCCAAGTATAGCTCCCTCTATGAAGCTAACTATATATCTTTAATAGCGGAAACGCACAGACTGCTCAGAAGTTGGTCGTCGTGTCCCCTATCTCTCCTGGGCAGGATTAACGTACTGAAAATGGCCATACTCCCTAAGTTTTTATATCTTTTTGAAACATTACCAGTTGCTATCTCTATGCCTCAGCTTAGGAATATTCAGCGAGCCTTTGCTAAATTTATATGGGGGAATAAGTTGCATAGGATAGCCCAAACAGTGGTTTTTGCTCCACGGTCTCATGGAGGACTGGGAGCCCCCGATATAGTGAAGTACTACTATGCAACACACCTTCTGGCGGCTGTCTCCTGGTCATCGTATTTTGCTACCAGTAGATGGTCAGAGCTAGAAATGAGTGTGGTCACCCCTGTCCATCCCTGCTCCATGCTGTGGTCTGATCTGACCTCCTCTATGGCTCAGCTTAGGCGCATATGCCTTGGACCGATGCTTTTTACTCTCTACATATGGAAACAGTGTCACAAACGGTTCTCTCTCTCTTCTCCATGCTCACCCATGTTGAATGTCATTTTTAATCCAGATATGCCTGACAGCCTCTCGGTGATGAATATGTTTCCTTGGTATAGGTCTGGCATCTTCCAACTTCGCCATCTGGTGCATCCGGTATCTAGCAAACTCCTATCCTTTCCTGAGCTTCAGGATAAATATGACATTCCAGATCGACTTTTTTTCATACATTCATTTTAAACATTATTTCCACTCCAGATCCCCTGACCTGACTTTGGCCAACCCTAACACCTTTGAAACTTTGTGCTCCCAAGGTCCATGCCAGAAAGGACTTATATCCTCTCTATATAGTGTCCTCCACAATTCATCCTCGCCCACCACGGAAACACATCTCTACATGAGAAGATGGGCTACAATTTTACCGTCCCCCTTAACCATTTCTCAATGGCAGGACATTTGGACTTCTACTTCTAAAGTCTCCAGATGTGTGGAGCAGAGAGAGACGGCCTATAAGATACTAATGTTTTGGTACAAGACCCCTGAAATGTTACATAAATATGATCATTCCATATCTAAGCTGTGTTGGAGATGCCTAAGAGATCATATTTTCTGGAGCTGCCCTTTGATTATACCTTTTTGGTCTATGGTGCAATCTCTACTACAATCTGTTTTAGAGGTAGATATCCCGTTAGACCCTAAACACTACTTGTTAGGCCTACCTATCGCGGCGTTATCTAAGCACGCCAAGAAACTGACAGCCTATATTCTCCTAGCTGCCAAGAGAGTGATCCCTGCTCTTTGGTTGTCCCCCTCCCCTCCGTCCCAGCCGCAGCTAATTTCTGCAATTGCATACATACGCAGGATGGAACGTATGACTGCGCTGGTACAAGACTCTCTACCTAAGTTTTCTAAAGTATGGGACAGGTGGGACAATTCCACGTTTAACCCGGAGACGACACCTTAATTTATGGCTCTTTACTCTCGGGAATGTTTTTCTCAGGTTTGATCTTGGGATTCATACTCCACGACCCCTCCCGCAAAAACAAATACATCTCTTGGTCTATTTACATATCCTTATTGGCAGATTCGTGGTGTGTCCTTTTCCCCTTACCTTTTGATATGCTGTATTAAACTGTTAACGTTTTATATCCCGCCTGCGGCGGTTTTCTTTGTTGCTGTTACATTGTCAATTTTGATTATTTGTATTGGAATGTACAAATTCATCTGTTGTAAAGAAACCTTTTTCTCAATAAATATACATAAAAAAATAAATAAAAAAAATGTATCTTGTGTTAACTCCGCTTCGGATTTTAATTTAATTAGTATGGTTTTTGCCGGAAAAAAAAAAATCAGAGCAAGACTACGCATGCTCAGAAATGAAAGAATACAAACAAAACTATTCAACACATTATATCACTTTGTTGTATTCTGTCAGATGAGAATTTTTGTAGGGTGAGTAACCTCTTCACTTTTGATATGAGACTAGCATGCAACAAAAAATGGATGAACGGTCATCAGAAAATTTGATCGTGTGTACGAGGCTTAAGACTGGGATGTCATTAAAGTTCATGTGCTTGTAAAGGCAGGTGTCACAAAACGTTTGGTAATATAGTGTAGCACTTACCTCCTAAGGAGCTGCTGATAATTGATTGGGCCTGCACTCTGCCTATCAACCCAGAAAATGACTCGATCCCCCTTGGCACAACTGTATAGCAATGTTAGTGTAAGACACAATGACAAAGACACAATAATAACACACTTTAATGGATATTTACTCGTCCTTCACCATCTGTAGTAGAAGATCTCAAACACACACGTTGTAAGATTAACCACATAAACAGATGAAAAAACTTGTTTAACACAATAGACACAGTGGTAGTTCCAACATAAAGAGTGAAAGTAAATAACGTATCCATGTGTATGTAAAATCAACACTCAATGGTTACCTGAGGAGCCCTGATATCAAGAACCTTCCCACTCCAACCTCAGAGCACACACCAAACCTGCAGAAAAAAATATTAAGCACCATGCAGCAGTGAAATACAATGCATTTGTCCATACAATATACTCACGGGCTCCCCCTAGATTACAGTACACTGTTCAGCTCTGTGAACCCGAAGTTATTATGCTGTATAGAAAATGACAAAGTCAGGCGCATGCGCGGAGTCTAGCAGGACAGACATGTTCAGCTAGAGCTCCGCTAAGTTAGGAGATTAACCGCTGAATAGAGATAACCCAGCTGACATTCAATTAGTGAAAATATCATCCCATATACCGGAGAAGTGAGAGGAACATTTTAATATAAGAATGGTGCTTGGGGGAGCCCGTATTAAAACAAAAAATAAGTTAGGAGGTACACCAGTGCGGTATCACCTAAAATGGTGCAAATTACCTCAAAAGCAGCCTCAAACACCTCAGCACGCTGTACTAAACAATTGAAATGAAATCTAATACAGCCTGTTTCCTCAGGAGATACAGATAATTCATTGTCTGAATCTCATTCAGCCCTGCAAGATTCTATTTTACCTCAAAACATTTTGAAGCAAATTGAATTTTTTTTACATAAAGTGCTAAAACAAACTTCAGAGCAAATCACTGAAAATCGTACAAAGGAGATTAGGGAATTGGGACATTGCACAGCAGCACTTTAAATTAAAGTGGAAGATATTGAACATACAACGAATGAATTCATGACAGAAATTGATATGCTTAAAGAAGAAAATATTGTATTACAAAACAAACGTGAGGATTTTGAGAACAGAGCTAGAAGGTCAAATCTGCGTATCAGAGGGATACCAGAATCTGTTATATATATATATATATATATATATATATATATGTGCAATCCTCAGTAACAGCATTGTGTCAAGAATTATTACCAGGTATACCAATTGAAAGATTGAAGATGGACAGAATGCACCGGGTTCTTATGCCCAAAAAAAACAGATGGCCCCCAAGGGACATAATAGCTAAATTCCAGTTTTTCAGAACAAAGGAACAATTATTAATTGCTGCTAGAGAAAAGACTAACTTAGTCTTTCAGGGACATAACTATCAATTATTTGCGGACCTATCCCAACCAACTATCTCCAAAAGGCGTGCAATGAAGCCACAATTAATGTAATTGCAACGAAACAAGATTACTTACCAATGGGGGTTTCCGTTTTCCTTAAGATTTACTTACCAAGGTATCAATCACACATGCAGAACATCTGAAGAACTCCAACAAGTGCTACAAGATCTAAAATTGAATCTCCACAAACTACATCTACGTCAAGAAGAACAGCATCTACTTCCTCACAAAGAAATTCTTCTCAATATGTGGAGAAAAATGGAAATCAACACCAACACAAAAGAAATATAATGTATCCCCACCTCCAGAAAAAGAAGATGTTATGGAATGAAAAACTCAAAGAGGGAAGTTGCAAATATAATCCTTTAATGGAAAAGAATTCATGAAGAATTCCATTATCATTGGTAGAGAAAACTCCTCCCAATAACTAATGGACTGCATATTATCTAATTATTCCAGAACTTGGTCACAATATGTAGGGATGAGCTGGGTGGTCGTCCGTTCGGCGAAGCCAGAACTTTGTGAGCCGTTCGCGCCATGTTCGCATGGCGCTCACGGCCCACGATGCACTGCGTCATCGCAGTGCATTGCTGGCTGATGATTGGCCAAGCATGCACTGTGACATGCATGCTTGGCCAATCACAGCGCTGGCAGTGAGGAGAGCAATAATTGGCCACAGGCAGGATGCTCAGGGGATTTAGTACACGCCCCACACTATATAAGGCTGCCTGCGTGGCGGCCTTGTGTAGTGTGTTGCAGCATTCATAGAGAGAAGGATAGGCAGGGACAGTGTCTACATTTCTTGTGATTGAACCTAGCGCAGTTACAGTGGGTGTATTGTGCCCCCTGCGCAGTATACACCTGAAGCTACCCCCAATTACAGGTGTTATTCAGTTCCTATACCACAGGCAGCTGCAGCAGTTACAGTTGGTGTAGTGTGGCACCTGCACAGTATACACCTGAAGCTACCCCCAATTGCTGGTGTTGTTCTGTTTCTATACCACAGGCATCTGCAGCAGTTACAGTCGGTGTAGTGTGCCACCTGCACAGTATACACCTGAAGCTACCCCAATTGCTTGTGTTCTTCAGATCCTATACCGCAGGCAGCTGCAGTAATTACAGTCGGTGTACTGTGTCATCTGCTCAGTGTGCACCTAAAGCTACCCCAATTGCTGGTGTTTTCATCTCTGTGTAGGCCATTAGTATGTCTGGAAGGCCAACAAGGAGAGGCAGACAGTCACGAGCCAATAAAAGAGGGCAAGCAGGCTCTGTGTCTAGAGGCAACAGTGCATCGTCATCAGCACGTGGCCATGGGGCACGCTTGTCCTTATTTTCGGCAGCTGGACGCGTTGAGCCGCAACATGCCAAAGACTTGGTAGAGTGGATGACCAAGCCTTCCTCATCCTCCTCATCCTCTCTCACCCAGGCACAGGGTACTGGCAAAGCAGCTGCCAACGCGTCCTCAATGGCATCAGTCACTCCTTCCCTAGACCCACCATGTCCTCCTGAGGAGTCCCTGTCGAACTGTTTGAGCACAGTGTTGGGTACATGCTCCAGGAGGATGCCCAGCGTTTTGAAGGCTCTGATGATAATACCCAGCTAAAGGAGGCAGTAGCGTGAGCCCAGAGAGAGGGAATGCTCAAGAAGGACAGCAATCTGGCAGTCATGTTCCACCAGCTGCAGCATACTGCCAGGTTTGCTCCAGTGATGAAGAGGGAGGGGATGATGAGGTCACTGACTCCACGTGGGTACCTGATATGAGAAAGGAGGAGGAGGCACATCTCCAATGAGGCAGGATGCCCTCCAGGGGGCAACTTAAGGGCAGTACACCGACTGAAGCACACCACAGAGCTCCGCCTGTGCAGGGCGCTGCATCTGCGCATTATTCCAAAAGTTCTTTGGTGTGGGCTTTTTAGAGACGAGTGCATCAGATTGCACCGCTGCTATTTACAACATATGTCTCAAGCGTATCTCGCGTGGCCAAAACATCAGCCGCTTGGGCACCACATGCTTGACCAGACATATGTTAACCTGCAAAAAAAAGCAAAGGAAGAGGCGCCTCTGGGTGTAGAGATAACATACACTTTAATTATAAAAACGTATTAAATACAGGCAACTCACATTTTGGATGTGATCTATGAGTATTCAGTCACTTTAAAAGCTGAGCATGGATGTGGTCATCTGATAGTCCATCAAGCTGAGGCAGGAAGTGGCACAGACGCCGGCCATGGAGTGCAGTTCAAAGCAGAGCGAGGTCTGGAGCACCGGCGGAGAGAGATGACATCATGAGGTGGGTGCGACCGGTTTCGTGAGCGTACAGGCTGAGGTTGTTTGACAGCCGCGCTCCTTCATTAAGCAAGTGGGACAACAACAAAGACTGATATATATATAGGCCATGCACAGGAGGAGGGGAGGAGGCACTTAAAATGCAGGTGCAGAGGATTACAAATGGGTGACTCTTCTGGCAGCTGGGAAGGATGCAGGACAAGGTGTTGGAGGTTGTTCCGCCACCACACCTCCAAAATGCTACTACTGGTTATGACACACCTCTCTCCTCAACCCCCTCATCTTCTTCTTGCTCCATGGCTTCTTCCTGTGCTTTGTCCTTGGAACCAGCAGTGCTCCATTGGCAATCAAGGGGCTACACAAGTACGCAGGCAAAAGGATGCCATGCCATGCTTGCGCTGGTGTGCTTGGGGGACAGGAGCCACACTGGGGCAGATATTCTGTCAGCTCTGCAGGGGCAGGCTGAGAGGTGGTTGATGCCACACCAGCTTAAGCCAGGAATGGTGGTTTGCGACAATGGCACCAACCTCCTCTCTGCCCTCCGACAGGGACAACTGACCCAACAGCCAGGAATACTCAAACGGGAACGCATTAATTTGGCAAGGAAACTAGAAACTGAAGTGAATTCCTCTTTTATAGATTTTCAAAACAATCCGACTCCGACAACAAAAATTAAACTAGAAAAGGCAAGATTGGAATTCGATTTATTCCTTGCAAATTGTGAAGATAAATCATTGTACCATACTAAACATGTGTTTTATGTTAAGTCAAATAAATCTGGCACGTACTTAGCTTGTGCACTAAAATCCATTAATAAATTATTTAAACCAATCAGACTTAAATGGGCTAGAAACACTTACACCAGTAATCCGCTCAAAATAGTGCAGAAATTTGGATCTAGTTTATCGTCCCTATACTCTGAAACAAGAGTTTAACCTTACAGAAGCTGAATCCTTTTTCTCACATATAAGATTCCTCAAATATCTTCCTCTCATAAGAATCTTTTAGACAAACATATAACTACAGAAAATGTAATGGCTGCCATTAAAGATTTAAAAATAAATAAAAGACTGGGCCCTGATGGATATACAGCACTCTATTATCGCACTTTTGCTGACATCATTTCCCCTATGTTGGCTGATGCATTTAATAATATCTTAGAGGATAAATCCTTTAGACCAGAATCCTTAATGGCAATCATTTGCATTATTCCAAAACCTAATTCGGATGAAACATCCTGCTCTAATTACTGTCCTATTTCAATGTTAAACACTGATATCAAAATTCTGGCCAAAATTCTGGCCAAAATTCTAGCATCTCGTCTAAATAAAATCATTGGATCTCTAATACATGAAGACCAGGTCAGATTTATGCCCAAACATCAAGCGGGAGACAATGTGCGTAGAGCAACACTGCTAGCACACATTGCAAAAACATGTTGTATACCCGCATGTTTTCTTTTGCTAGACATTAAAAAAGCCTTCAATTCTATTTCTTGGTTGTATATGAACTACATCCTCCAAAAATGGGGCTTTGGTCCTAACTACATAAATTGGATAATGGCATTATATAACAAACCACAAGCTTACATAAAATATGCAGGTTACAAGTCTTTACTGTTTAACATTGAAAGATGTACAAGACAGGGATGTCCACATTCCCCTGTATTGTTTGCGCCTTTAATTGAGTCACTTGCCCAGTCAGTAAGATCAAATCATACTATAACAGGCATTGAAGTGGGTGGTTACCAACACAAAATCTGTCTTTTTGCTGATGATATATTACTATTTCTTTCTTCTCCACAGGTCTCAGGGCCCAATCTTATTCCAATTCCTAATGAATTTGCTGCTTTTTCTGGCCTATCAATCCACCCCAAAAAATGCTTAGCTTTGAACATATCCCTTTCAGAATTGGAACTAAACTCTGCAAAACAGGGACTCCCATTTAATTGGAATGAAAAATCAATCCCATATTTAGGGATCAATCTTACTGCATCATTGTCAGATCTTTTACCATTAAATTATCCTCCAATCCTAAAATCAAACCTAATGAAATCCTGGTCTCACATCCCACTATCATGGTTTGGAAGAATAAATGCAATTAAAATGACAATACTTCCCAAAATACTATACTTATTCAGAGTGTTACCAATTCCGGTGCCTGCCTATTTTTTGAGAATTCTACAGAATAGAACATTGACATATATATGGGGTTCCTCTAAACCGCAACTACAAAAATACACGTTATTTCTCCCTAAATTAAATGGGGGTTTGGGATGTCCTAACTTTGCGAAAGTACTATAAGGCAGCACATTTGGCTAGTGTCACCAAATATCAAGCAAATTATGAGATTCCTCTATGGGTACACATAGAAGCTGCAGAATGTGACCCATTGACGATTTCCAACCTACTTTGGATTTCCCCGAAAGTCTGTAAAGAATTGCGTAATCCTATTACTAAGCATTTTCTTTCTCTATGGGATACAACTAAAATTGGGAGCAACCTACAATCAATGCATAATCCTCCCCGCTCATTCTACAAAGATCCAGCTTTCTATCCTGCATGGTTTCTCCCAAATCATTTGGAGAATGGGTATCCCTTAACCTCTTGACGATGCATAAATTCGTAAACTCCTCATCCTTTTCCGTCTCTATGTGAATCTTATGGTTTACCCCAATCTGAATTATTTTGATACCTCCAAATTAAAAATTTCTTCACACCCTACCTAAACTCTGATACTCCACTTGATCAACTCACTAGTTTTGAAAATATTTGTAAGAATGATCCTCATACTAGGTGTATAATATCACTATTATACTACCAGATTTTAACACATCCTGAATTGGAAAAACCTTCCTATAAACAAAAATGGGAGTTGGATCTGGAACGAACATTAGAAAATGTTGAATGTAACCAAATTTGGTCAGTAACAAAGGCAATCTCCCCTAATGTATTGGCGGTTGAGGCAAACTACAAAGTGATAACCAGATGGTACCTTGTACCAGTTAGAACTGATAAATATGCACAGAATTACTCAGCACAATGTTTCCGTGGTTCAGCTTTGGGCACATATTTCCACACCTGGTGGGTATGCCCTAAAGCACTAACTTTTTGGACGGTAATATTTAATATGGCATCTAAATTATTTAAGAAGGAAATCCCTATTGATCCTCTAATGGCTCTCCTTAATTTAAAACCGGATTACTTAACACATTACCAATTTAATCTGCTGGTTCAACTTTTCACAGCAGCCAAACACTGGCAAAAGCCTGGAGAACTCCGGACTTGGTGACTAACGAAGCTGTGAGTCCAACACGATTCCTAAATTTGAAAAAATATGGCAGCCATGAATCAATAACTTTTTATCTCGATCATTTGACTTGAAAGTGCTTTTGCCATGGTAGTTGATTGAGAAGATATTATCTGCCCAATTCCACGGATTCCTTTCCTTCCCCTCTTTCTTTTCTTCTTTTCCTATTTTCTCTTTATATCTTTTAATTTCTCTCTCGTCTTCTTTTCTTTTACTATACTCATACTCACATATCATTATAAAAATATGCATACAAGTTGTTTTTATCTTAAGACAGTCCCGAAGATTGCATCTAATTTTGCAAGATCCTTTATTTACAAATTATTGATATTATTGTTTATTAGTTAAGGATTTATTAATAATTTACCATGTATGTCTTTAAACCAATTCAGATAATGATAATAATACTTTTGGATCTGTGTGAGTAAACTTCATTACCTTGATTGTATAATCATTATTGTATCTAATATGTATGTCATTTTGTACATGCAATAAAATCTTTTAACGACGAGAAAATTACAACGTCTTTTCTTCTTCCTCTTCAGCTAGCTTAATTAGATTATACTACAGTGTTTGTAAATCCAGGTAAGGAAACATGTAGGCAGTAGATCAATAATAGAACTAATGTGCTGGTAACTGAAAGTTTGCACATATAATACACTTGTAGAGCTTCTTCTTTAATAAAGGTTGTAACTCAACACTAACTTTGCAGTACAGAGAAAACAACCTTGAAGTTGTACCGTGCACAGTCTATGTCTGAATGAACTCACTCCTGTCGGACTACAGATCCCAGCAACCATTTGGAACCAGCTTATGTAGTAACGGTATACTGTATTTATCTAGGCAAGTGCCCACTCACCAACACAGGTACAGATGCTTGCAAACTCTCCTCTTGCATGTCTCAGTCCATTCTGAGCTGGCGCCATTACACCGCGATGCTCCCACTGATGGCTGATGTAACTGTATTGCAGGAAATCTTTAGAAATCTTGAATCCTCTGGTCCATCCACACTTCGATCCTGCTGACTGTGCTCTGGAGCTCCTCAGAGGCCAAATGATTCCGCTCCGTGCCTTCCAGGCCACAGTCTGTCAGTCACACACAGAATTTCCTGCAGGCCAGCTTTGAATGGCGTCCCAAGAGGCCGGAAACATGCCACGCCTGTCCCTTTGGCCTACACAGCAGCCTGTTCTTTGACTTGGTATTGTGGGTAGGTGAACCGGGCATCATGGGTAAGTAGTTCCAGAGAGAGTTAAACACATAAGTCACTTGAACATTGGACTACATTTCCCTCAATGCCCTGCAGCGCTGTTTCCTCAAGAATTATAAGAAAAGTTCTAACAGCATTGGCATTATAAGGACACTAGAGGGAGCCAACACCTTACTTAAGAAACAACATATCGGCATAATAGCTTTTGTGAAAAACCCCTGCGCTACATAGTGTATGTCTAAACTACTACATTTCGTCTCCTAATTGTCTCTATATATCACCAATATGAGACAGTTCTCTAAAGCTTGATATAAAAATGTAAAAAAATAAATATCTGCACTGAAAAACATGAACAATTTTGTGAAAATCTATTGAATGAAAACCAGCCACCAGCAGGAGGTCTGATATAGAAGTACAAATAGTATAATATAATTCTATGTATAGAGCCTTACACTTAGTGACAAAATGTGTGATGAGACAAATGAGAAATCTGCAACCTACAATGTGTCTGAATACCAACACTTCTAATGTAGATGCGATAACTCCACCAATAGTGATCAATAATAAAAATTAAATTCACTACAAAAATGCACTTTCATACACCTGAAGAAGAGCAGATCTACCTTTGCTCAAATGTATGAAAGTGTATTTTTGTAGTGAATGTAACTTTTACATTTGATCCCTATTGGTGGATTTAGCACAGTATAACCACATGCCAACAAGGCCATAGCTAAAAGATGGCTACAGCGTAGTTGGCTTATTCTGGGAGGGTGTCCATGGATGTCCTCACAGAATGTTGCTCTCGCGCGCTCCTGCAAACATCCTTGACCGCCGGGTCCTCCGGATCATGATTCACTGTAAACGGGCACTTGTAGCAGCCGCTTGCCATGTGATTGCTCCGTCAAATGATGGAGCGATCACTTGTAAACAAACCAACATCCATGTCATGATGCCGGGTACTCCCTCCCCTCTCTGTACCGATCTGTACAGTGCGAGGGGAGAGGGAAGTAATCATTTTTAGCAGCGCTGTGGGCTGGATCTGTAGTGCTCACAGAGCTGCTCAGTGTCAATACTACTGTGCAATACTCTGCAATAATGTGCAATACTCTGCAATAATGTGCAATACTCTGCAGTAATGTGCAATACCCTGCAATACTCTGCAGTAATGTGCAATACTCTGCTAATACTCTGCCAACACCCTGCCATACCCTGCCAAAGCCCTGCCAATACTCTGCAATACCCTGCAGTACTCTGCCAATACTCGCCAATACGCAATACATTTTAACAGAAACAACGTTTTTTTTTTTTTTTCACCGAATTTTCAGTCTTTTTTGATTTATAGCACAAAAAATAAAAAAAAGTGGTGATTAAATACCACTCAAAAGAAAGCTCTATTTGTATGAAAAAAAGGATACACATTTCAAATGGGTACAGTGTTGCATGACAGAGTAATTGTCATTCAAAGTGTGAGAGCAGCAAAAGCTGAAAATTGGTCTGGTTAGGAAGAGGGTTTAAGTGCCCATTGGTCAAGTAGATAAGTGCAGCACTAGTATATGACATTCAAACAATGTAAATGTGAAAATATTACAATAAAAGTGAGACTCCTCAACACAAAACGCTCTATAAGTGTATATATAACAATGGTATGGAGACTATTTCACTGATTACCAATGAAGATAATTTATAAACCGCATATATAAAATTAGTGCAGCAATATTAGTACAAATTTTCAAAAAAGGTCCAAATAAAGAACGGTAATAATAAAATCTTCTCCCCATAATATCAAAATATCCACCATGATGTTCAAAGGAAATCTCAAAGTACAATGGTATCACTTTTAGTCAATGAAGTTTCCACAACATGAGCAAGACTTTTGTGACCATCAAAGTGAATCTTCACAAATGAATGCAAGACCTAGTGACTTTGGAGGTGAAAGCCTAGAGGTCAGCGTGAGTGTCTATGGTCCAATCCCCATACAGGAATAATGAATGGATCACATCACCTCATCCACTTCTCATGTCACATTTAGTAATTGTGGTCCACAAAAAGAGAAAACCTAAAATAATGTAGATCAATGGTATTTTCTAAAGTGATCTAATAAAAATGATTTTAATAAAGAGAAATGAGTTCCATTCATGTAGAGAATAGTTACATTCATTCCTGGGGGAGAAATTTATTTTCTTCTGGTAACATTCTTCTCTTCTTCTACAGATTGTATAAGAATCACCTGACAGACAGTTCCTGCCCCCACCTGGCATCTGGAATACGAAATAACCAGACACTGAGGACACTGAACCTGTATGGGAACAATCTGGAGGGTCCTCATTTCAGGGATCTGATGGAAGCTCTGACAACAAGCCGGATAGAGGAATTACAGTGAGTATAACAGGACTGACTGAGACAATAATATTCTGGGACAGTGTTATATCTAAACCAAATAAATATAGAAATATGATAATACCATCAAAATCCATCTTTAGACTCCATAAGGCTCCATGCAGAAAAAGACATTCATATAGGGAGTTTATTGTACAAAGTTTAGACAAGTTCAGGAGAGTTTTGCATTTTTTCTGCCAGAAAGCTCTAATCAGAAACGCGAACCAGAACAGTTTTTTTCTGCCTCTAAATGTTGAGCTCAAAATATGCCTGTAATTGCCCCAATGTGTATGGAGACATAGCAAAACATTGAGCCGATTCTAGAAGCAGAATACAAAACTTTAAAACCAGTGTGCGTGGAGCCTAAATATCCAGACCTGGACTTTTACACTATATTACCAAAAGTATTGGGACACCATTATATGGGGAAGGCACTTTTATGAGCAAAGAAACAATGCTGCAAGCCCCAAATTGTGTCAAAAAGGGTAGTGTCCCCCGGGATTGGGGTTTGCTAGGCAGCAATGATTATAACAATATCTCATATAGAGTAAAATGTAATGGCTTTTATTAACATAAATCATATGAAATTGACAGTAGGTTAAAATATGAGCTCTGGTATCGGGAATGGAAAGCAATACAATTGATTCAGACACAGTAATACACAACATTGATTATTGCAAATGCTGAGCGTATGAATTCTGACACATTTCAACCAAATAGGGTCTTCTTCAGAGGTTTAATCTGCTAGGGGAAAAGGTTTTTGTTAAACATTTATTCATTGTACTTCATGGCTAAAAAACTAAATAGCATTAGCAGCATATCTTTAATATATAGTTACCGATAGCAATGTATTGTGGAATTTCTCCCAACCAGAGATCCTCTAAAACTCTTTTCACTTGATCCCATAGAATTGCTCAGTCCCTTGACGCTCCATAAAGGGGCTCACGTCACTGGTATCCCTTACAGGGAGTCGCATTAAATTTCCCACCCTAGGGCAAGACATTAAATTTGAAAGATTTAATAAAAAATATCTGAATTTAGAAAGAAGCGTCATTGCGTTTGGCCAAGCCCCATATGTGAAATATGGATGAAAATTATAATATAATGAGCATAAAATGCTATGAAATAGGATAATTAACTAACATTAATTAAGATGTTAGTATTCAAAACATCTTTTTGAGCTGTGAACTATCCAGTATTAGGCAAAGTGTCTACTTTCTCATTATATCGCAATCACTGTTTGTACAGTATAAACAGGGAATCAGTGCAGGACATTGCTGGGAATTACTAAGCTTTACTCATCCACTGGGTTTTTCACCTCTTCATTTCTTATTTCTTTCATTTCCACTTTTTTCACTTACACCTGTAAATTTCCTTAAAACCATTTCACTTTTATTGTGCCACTATTTTCTCACTCTTTTCACCTTTCCTCTTTCTTTTTCTCCCATTTTTTCCCCTTTCACATCAGTCTTATCGGTATCACTTAACCATTCATTGTCATTTACTATTACTCTTTCACCTTTATTGCTGTGTCAATTCTCACATAACATCTATTATCGTCTGTTACTCTTTATCATTTATTCTTATCTCTCACGCATCTTCACATTCACTTTTCAACCACACAACAGTTTCACTCATTTCTTCTTATTTATTTTTTGTTCTTTTAGAAAATGTTAAAATAATTCAATTTGGTTGATTTACATACATTTCAAATGGTGCTTAGATAGGTTAATTATCCTATTTCATAGCATTCTATGCTCATTATATTATAATTTTCATCCATATTCCACAAATGGGCGGCACAGTGGTGTGGGCAGCACAGTGGTGTAGTGGGTAGCACTCTCGCCTAGCAGTAAGAAGGGTCGCGGGTTCAAATCCCAACCACGACACTACCTGCCTGGAGTTTGCATGCTCTCCCTGTGCCTGCGTGGGTTTCCTCTGGGTACCCCAAGGGAGGATCGACACAAACCTTTACTCGGCCAATTGCAGAGTTAGTACTCCTTTTGCCAGGTGAGTGACTTACACAAGGACTAGCCATGCTGTTGGCACAGTGGGCAGTACATTGCTGTGATCTACTGGTTCTACTCTGAACTTTGGAATTCTTTGAAGACATCATACGTTGGACTACGCGTTCTTCAATCCTGTTGGACTTATTTTTATGCTTGCTTGTTGCATGTTTTTCATTACAGGTTCCAGGGCATTTAACAGTATTGAACTTATTGATTATATATATTGGTTTATGGTTATGAAATATAAAGATTTCAGACAGGGAGTGTTGTGTTGTGAATTATTATGCTCTGTGTCTTTAAGATTTGTTTACTCTGTCTATCTGAACTCTCTCTCCCACCATAGTTCTGTATATTCTCCTCCCCTTCCTCTCTCTGATTCATTGTGCACAGTATACCTCATTGCTCTAACATCTTTACATGTGGTTTACAACTTCAAAGTTTTTCTACCTATGAATATCCATCATTAAACAGAACATTCGAGAGGATTCATCGACTGTCTTTCCATACAGTGAGTTTATTCATTGAATTAAGCTGTCTAAATTGATGCAAGGGATAAATAGATCACCAGGTTGTATAAGCCCTATATGAAGCTGAAGATAAAGTTCTTACCTTGTAATTGAGTCAGAACGGATGCTGCTGGGAGAATATAAACAAGCGTGTCTGGGCCTTGCTTGTGGGGACAAACATGTTGGTAAGTGACCTGTTTGCTCACTGGTGTGGGGGAGGTTGGTTGCAGTTGCTGCATAGAGGTGGCAGTTGATCAGCATTGATTTAAACCATCTGGATGAATCTTTGGGACTTATTATTACTGTTACTGCACAAGTCACTATATGGTTATTAGAGATGGAAATAGTGGTGAATGGGTTGTAGGAAATAAGCTTTTTCTTAACATGTATACATTTTTTCTCAATGTTTTCAATTGAATAAGATAACTTTGTTGCTCTTCATGTTTATGTATTTTTGCACATTATATGTTATATATATTGAAGTGTGAATAGGTTGCAGGAGATCTCCCCTTGCTCACATCTATGAAAGTGTATTTTTGTAGTGAATGGAATTGTTATATCTGATCACTATTGGTGGATTTAGCACATCTAATATAATATGGAAGACTGCAGCACTAATGTATAACATTCAAACAATATAAATGTGAAAATATAACAATAAAAGTGAGACTCCTCAACACAAAACTCCCCATAAGTGTATATATAACAATGGTATGGAGACTATTTCATGGATAACTAATGAAGAGAATTTATAATCTGCATATATAAAATTAGTGCAGCAGTATTAGTACACATTTTCAAAAAAGGTCCAAATAAAGAATGTAATAATAAAATCTTCTCCATACCACAACATCAAATCCTCCACCATGATATTCAAAGGAAATCCCAAAGTACAATGGTGTCACTTTTAGTTTAGGTTTGAGGTCGGTGTGAGTATGTATGGTCCAAGCCCCATACAGGAATAATGAATGGATCATACCACCTCCATCCACTTCTCATGTCACATTTATTAATTGGGATCCACAAAAAGATAAATCCTCCAATAGTGTAGATGATTGATCGTCTTATATAAAGTCATCTAATATTAATGATTCCAATAAAGAGAAAAGAAGTCCCATTCATGTAGAGAATAGTTACATTCATTCCTGGGGGAGAAATTCGTTTTCTTCTGGTAACATTCTTCTCTTCTTCTACAGATTGGATAGAAATCACCTGACAGACAGTTCCTGCCCCCACCTGGCATCTGTAATAAGAAATAACCAGACACTGAGGACACTGAACCTGTCTAGGAACAATATGAAGGGTCCTCATTTCAGGGATCTGATGGAAGCTCTGACAACAAGCCGGATAGAGAAATTACAGTGAGTATAACAGGACTGACTGAGACAATAATATTCTGGGACAGTTTTATATATAAACCACATACATAATATAGCAATATGAGAATGTAATCAAAATCCATCTTTAGGCTTCATACACACTGGGCTTAAAAAAATGTCAGTTCCCTTGGCAGAAAAAAAAAACCTTTCATATAGAGAGTTTATTTTACAAAGTTTAGATGAGTTTAGGAGAGTTCGGGAGAGCTTTGCATTTTTTTCTGACAGAAAGTTCCAATCAGAAACGTGATAACACGCGCAGAGCGTGAAATGCATAGAAGAGAGGCTTGACACACAAAGTGACAGGAGCCCTCCATTTCTGCTGGGTAGTTGGAACACAAGCCACATGCCGTTAGTCACATAGCAGTGCGGAATCGAGTGCTAACCCCTACACCACTGTGCCTCCATCAACCACTACACCACTGTGCCTCCATCAACCACTACACCACTGTGCAACCACAGTGTAAAACTTTATTACACTATACCTGCCTTCTGTGGTTCTTTGTGGTGGAGCCAATTCCACAGAGTCTTGTAATGGGAGAAGGAGACAGATGAATATTGTGGAGGATATATGATACTGGGGAGATTTTTTTACATATCTCTGCTTATTCGATTGTGATCGTATTTATCCATGTATGGAGGAGAGAGATAGATGTGGATTCTGATGAAGACTGACCTATGAATTGAGCAGTTTCTCACATGTCACACTTTTTCATGCTTTATAGTCACTTGCTGGCCGGGGAAATCTGGTGAGCACATTCTATAGTCACTCCGGGTGAAGCACTATTGGTTTGGAGTATTGGAGCACATATTTCAGGAGCACGATGTTGGAGCACATATTGAGGAGTCATTTATCATAGAAATGTATGGACGTTTATATATATTGATGAATTGTGCACTTTTTGATTACACACATTTTATTTACGTTATTGATTTACTTATACAGCTTTTATTAATTCACTATAATATCTACATTTTCCTTTGTCCAAATAGCGCCCTTTATACACACTTTTTCAGAAACACAAACCAGAAGGTTTTTTTTTCCTGCCTCTAAACGTTGAGCTCAAAACATGCCTTTAATCATCCCAGTGTGTATGGAGACATAGGAGAACATGGAGCTGCTTCTACAGGCAGAACACAAAACTCCTGTAGTAGCAGCAATTTTTAAGCCAGTGTGCATGGAGCCTAAATATCCAATCCTGAACTATTACACTATATTACCAAAAGTATTGGGACGCCTGCCTTTACACACACACACACATGCACTTTAATGGCATCCCAGTCTTAGTCCGTAGAGTCCAATATTGATTTGGCCCACCCTTTGCAGCTATAACAGCTTCATCTCTTCTGGGAAGGCTGTCCACAATGTATTGGAGTGTATTTATGGGAATTTTTGACCATTCTTCCAGAAGCACAATTGTTAGGTTAGGCACTGATGTTGGATGAGAAGGCCTGGCTCACAGTCTCCACTCTAATTCATCCCAAAAATGTTCTATTGGGTTGAGGTCCAGACACTGCAGGCCAGTCAAATTCTTCCACCCCAAACTCGCTCATCCATGTCTTTATGGACCTTGCTTTGTGCACTGGTGTGCAGTCATGTTGGAACAGGAAGGGGCCATCCCCAAACTGTTCCCACAAAGTTGGGAGCATGAAATTGTCCAAAATGTCTTGGTATGCTGACACCTTAAGTGTTCCCTTCACTGGAACTATGAGGCCAAACATAACCCCTGAAAGACAACCCCACACCACAATCCCCCTCCTCCAAATGATTAGGGGCAGTGCACAAAGCAAGGTCCATTAAAGACATGAATGAGAAACTTGACTGGCCTGGACAGTCTTGACCTCAACCCAATAGAACTCCTTTGGGATGAATTAGAGTGGAGGCTGCGAGTCAGGCCTTCTCATCCAACATCAGTGCCTGACCTAACAATTGTTCTGGACTACACCACTGTGCCGCCCTCCATTATTATTATTATTTTATTTATATAATTTAGATATACACTATAATACCAAAAGTATTGGGATGCCTACCTTTACAAGCACGTGAACTTTAATGGCATCCCAGTCTTAAAAGTAAGGGGGTTGTAGGTCGCGCTATGGATAGTGGTTTGGGTAAGAGCAGCCCCTATTTAAATTCCTACCCAGTAAGGGAGGGAATAAAATGAAATAGGGAGGGGGGGGGGAAATAGGATTGGCGCTATACCCTTTAAAGGTTGGAGACTAAGGTATACAATTAGCAAGAAATTTCCAGCAGGCTGGATAATAAAATAAAATAAAGTAAAATAGATGTTTGTGTCAATAAGTGTCAACAATTATTGTGTCCTTTAGAGACCATAAGTGTCATAACATATCCTAAATGCATAAATCATTAAACAATTGTAACAGCATAAAATTATATAAAGTGCAAGGTGCTAGTGAATAAATTCTGGTAATTGTGACAAACCTATATAAATGAAAAGTAAAGCTTAGTATATAGAAAAAATATGTATACCAAATATATATATATAAATATAAAAATAAAAAATATATAAAAAATCGATTTATCTGTTAGGCCGCGTACACACGCGCGGACTGTTCGCCCAACCTTGTTCGGCAAACAGTTTCGGCAAACAGTCCGCTCAAAATTTGCATGAGCGGACTTGCCCACACACGAGCGGACTGTTTCAGCGAACTGTTTGCCAAACAGTTGGCTCAACTTTTGAAATGAACGGACTCGCCCACGTAAGGAGGAGGCAAATCCGCCCATTTCGAGCGCGTGTACAGGTAGGCGGGGCCCGCGAAGGAGACGTCGCGGGCTCCGCCGCCTGGAATGGGCTTAAAGGGGAACCCCAACGCCGAAAAAAATCGGCGTGGGGGTTCCCCCAAAGTCCACACCAGACCCTTGTCCGAGCACGCTACCCGGCCGGCCAGGAAAGGGGGGCGAGCGAGCGCGCCCCCCCTCCTGAGCCGTACCAGGCCGCGTGCCCTCAACATGGGGGGTGCCTTGGGGAAGGGGGGGCCGCGCGGCCCCCCCACCCCAAAGCACCTTGTCCCCATGTTGATGAGGACAAGGGCCTCTTCCCGACAACCCTGGCCGTTGGTTGTCGGGGTCTGCGGGCGGGGGGCTTATCGGAATCCGGGAGCCCCCTTTAAGAAGGGGGCCCCCGGATACCGGCCCCCCACCCTATGTGAATGAGTATGGGGTACAATGTACCCCTACCCATTCACCTGTGAAATAAAGTACAAAAAAAAACACAACACATGGAAAAAGTATTTTATTGCACAGCTCCGGGGGTCTTCCGTCTTCGGGGGTCTTCTCGCCGGACTCCTCCGCTATGTGTGTGTAGCTCTTTTGCTAGCGGAGGAGTCCGGCTTTCTTCCTCCCCGCCGCCGGCCTCTTCTCCCGACTTCGGGGGTCTTGTCCCCCTCTTCGGTTCTTCTGCCGGGCCACCGCGCCTTCTTGTAGCTCTTTTACAGGCGGTGGCCCGGTCTTCTGTCGCCGCTGTCGTCGCCGCCGCCGCCGCCTTCCGTTCTTGTTCTTCTTCTTGTTCTTCTTCTTCTTCTCCTGGAGATGTTGACTCGACGAGCTCTCCGGCCGGAATGCCAGGGACACGCTCCGCTGCCACTTATATAGTGACAATGGGGCGGTGTCACATGGTATATGTCACATGGGTTGGTCACATGGTGACCCCGCCCCCTTACGATGTCATAGTCCCCATGTGACATCAACCCATGTGACCAACCCATGTGACATATACCATGTGACACCGCCCCATTGTCACTATATAAGTGGCAGCGGAGCGTGTCCCTGGCATTCCGGCCGGAGAGCTCGTCGAGTCAACATCTCCAGGAGAAGAAGAAGAAGAACAAGAAGAAGAACAAGAACGGAAGGCGGCGGCGGCGGCGACGACAGCGGCGACAGAAGACCGGGCCACCGCCTGTAAAAGAGCTACAAGAAGGCGCGGTGGCCCGGCAGAAGAACCGAAGAGGGGGACAAGACCCCCGAAGTCGGGAGAAGAGGCCGGCGGCGGGGAGGAAGAAAGCCGGACTCCTCCGCTAGCAAAAGAGCTACACACACATAGTGGAGGAGTCCGGCGAGAAGACCCCCGAAGACGGAAGACCCCCGGAGCTGTGCAATAAAATACTTTTTCCATGTGTTGTGTTTTTTTTTGTACTTTATTTCACAGGTGAATGGGTAGGGGTACATTGTACCCCATACTCATTCACATAGGGTGGGGGGCCGGTATCCGGGGGCCCCCTTCTTAAAGGGGGCTCCCGGATTCCGATAAGCCCCCCGCCCGCAGACCCCGACAACCAACGGCCAGGGTTGTCGGGAAGAGGCCCTTGTCCTCATCAACATGGGGACAAGGTGCTTTGGGGTGGGGGGGCCGCGCGGCCCCCCCTTCCCCAAGGCACCCCCCATGTTGAGGGCACGCGGCCTGGTACGGCTCGGGAGGGGGGGCGCGCTCGCTCGCCCCCTTTCCTGGCCGGCCGGGTAGCGTGCTCGGACAAGGGTCTGGTGTGGACTTTGGGGGAACCCCCACGCCGATTTTTTTCGGCGTTGGGGTTCCCCTTTAAGCCCATTCCAGGCGGCGGAGCCCGCGACGTCTCCCTCGCGGGCCCCGCCTACCTGTACACGCGCTCGAAATGGGCGGACTTTCCGAGCGGGAACAGTCCGCTCATTTCGAAAGTACAGCGGACAGGCCCACACACGGGCGGACTGTTCGCTCAAACACAGTTTCAGCGGACAGTTTTTCGGAATTTCCGAAAGACTTTGTCCGTCCAACTGTCCGCTGAAACTGTCCGCTGAAAGCCCACACACGAGCGGACTGTCCGTCCAAACACTGTTCAGCGGACAGGGTTGGGCGAACAGTCCGCCCGTGTGTACGCGGCCTTACACGTATCAAGTCCTCACGTAGTGTAACTGTGATGAAAGGTACATATTACATAAGTGAAAAGATACAAAAAGGTGAAAAAATGTGGTAAAATTTTGCAGTAAAAAAAGCAAAAATGGAAATAAGAATGATAATTAAAAATAATAAAAAGTTAAAAAGTAGTAAAGAGTGTCCCTCAAAAAGGTGATTATAAATTAGTGGGGTGTCCACTGCGAGTGAAAGTGAAGTGAAGGGTGGAGGAAATTTCAGTTGTTGTTCCCGGTGCTCTGTGGCTATTTTTATGCAGTTGCTCTCACCAGAGTTAAGGCCCCTTCCGGGGTGGATCAACCTTCACAGTATCAGCCACTGTGTAGCTCTCTGGCTGGCCTCTGTTGCAGTTCCGGGAAACCTTCGTTCCTCCGTTCTTATGCCGTGTTTAGGTTATATGTAATGAATAAGAGGCATATCCATGGTGCAGTACGTCTTATGAAACTTCATATTTATTGTATAGGCAAAAATATTACTCACAAACATCCGTTCATATGCTATATTGAAAAGGAAAGATTCCGTTCGGCTAGCACGCTTTCTGAGTTAGCAGTGTATGCTTCGTGGCCTATACAATAAATACGAAGTTTCATAAGACGTACTGCACCATGGATATGCCTCTTATTCATTACATATAACCTAAACACGGCATAAGAACGGAGGAACGAAGGTTTCCCGGAACTGCAACAGAGGCCAGCCAGAGAGCTACACAGTGGCTGATACTGTGAAGGTTGATCCACCCCGGAAGGGGCCTTAACTCTGGTGAGAGCAACTGCATAAAAATAGCCACAGAGCACCGGGAACAACAACTGAAATTTCCTCCACCCTTCACTTCACTTTCACTCGCAGTGGACACCCCACTAATTTATAATCACCTTTTTGAGGGACACTCTTTACTACTTTTTAACTTTTTATTATTTTTAATTATCATTCTTATTTCCATTTTTGCTTTTTTTACTGCAAAATTTTACCACATTTTTTCACCTTTTTGTATCTTTTCACTTATGTAATATGTACCTTTCATCACAGTTACACTACGTGAGGACTTGATACGTGTAACAGATAAATCGATTTTTTTATATATTTTTTATTTTTATATTTATATATATATATATATATTTGGTATACATATTTTTTCTATATACTAAGCTTTACTTTTCATTTATATAGGTTTGTCACAATTACCAGAATTTATTCACTAGCACCTTGCACTTTATATAATTTTATGCTGTTACAATTGTTTAATGATTTATGCATTTAGGATATGTTATGACACTTATGGTCTCTAAAGGACACAATAATTGTTGACACTTATTGACACAAACATCTATTTTACTTTATTTTATTTTATTATCCAGCCTGCTGGAAATTTCTTGCTAATTGTATACCTTAGTCTCCAACCTTTAAAGGGTATAGCGCCAATCCTATTTCCCCCCCCCCCCTCCCTATCCCAGTCTTAAGCCTCATACACACGATCACATTTTTGGATGACATTGTAGGTTTCAGATTTCTCATTTGTCTCATCACACATTTTGTCACTAAGTGTAAGGCTCTATACATAGAATTATATTATACTATTTGTACTTCTATATCAGACTTCCTGCTGGCAACTGGTTTTTGTTCATTAGATTTTCACAAAGTTGTTCATGTTGTTTTTTTTTTTTTTTTTTAGTGCAGATATTTAATTTTTAAATTTTTTATATCCAGCTTTAGAGAACTGTCTGATATTGGTGATATATAGAGCCAACTAGGAGATGAGTAAGGTTGAATAAAGACACCAGTCCAGCCAGTGTAATCTGAGTGAGTGCAGGTGCATGTCTACAATTATCCTTATTTATTTAAGGTACTCATAAAGCACCGTCAATTTATGTAGCACTCCACATACATATTACACACTCACATCGGTCCCTACCCTCAAGGAGCCCACAATCCAAGGCACACAACTCACATTCATATACTATGGCCAATTTTGGACAGAAGCCAATTAACCTACCAGCATGTCTTTGGAGTGTAGGAGGAAACTGGTGTCACCCAGAGGAAACCCATGCAGGCTCAGGGAGAACATGTAAACTCCAGGCAGGTAGTGTTGTGCCTGGGATTCGAACCAGCGACCCACTACTTCTATGTGAGAGTGATACCTCTTTCACACTGAGGCAGTTTTCTGGCATTTTAGCACTAGAAATGGTGCCCGAAAACTGCCTCCCATTCATTTGCATGAGTGCGTTTACATTGCGGCGGTGCTCCTTGTGGGATGTTAGAAAAAGTCCTGAAAGCTGCATTTTTGGGGCATTATTAGCATTATAAATAGCGCTCCCAAAATGCCCCTACCCATTGAAATGAATGGGCAGCACTTCCAAGGTGCTTTGAAAGCGTCGCAAAACGGGTCTTTTTTCTTTTTTTAAGGTCCCATTGTCACCGGCCCACTAGCGCATGAAATTCCCTGCTAAAGCACCGCAAAAACTACCCAAACTTTAGCACTGTTTTAGAGGTGCTGCAGTGTGAAAGGGGTCTTACTGCACAAGTCCCTGTATGGTGATTGGAGATGGAAGTAGTGGTGAATGGGTTGTAGGAAATTTGCTTTTTCATATTTATGAACGATCTCTTGATGTTTGTAATTTTATAAGATGACTTTGTTGCTCTTCATGTTTATGTAATTGTTGCACGTCATGTGGTATATAGATTGAAGTAGCTGTAAATAGGTTGGAGCAGATTTGCCCTTCCTCACATGTATGAAAGTGTATTTTTGTAGTGAATGTAATTGTTATATCTGATCACTGATTTAGCACATTTAGCAAAATATGGAAGACTGCAGCACTAGTATATGACATTCATACAATATAAATGTGAAAATATAACAAAGGTGAGACTCCTCAACACAAAACTCCCTATAAGTGTATATATAACAATGGTATGGAGACTATTTTAAAGATAACTCTTGAAGAAAATTTTATAATCAGCGTATATAAAATTTGAGTGGCAATACTGGTACAAATTTTCAATAAAGGTCCAAATAAAGAACGATAATAAAATCTTCTCCATGCCATAAGATCAAATCCTCCACCATAATGTTCAAAGGAAATCCCAAAGTACAGTGGTGTCACTTTTAGTCAATGAAATTTCCACAACATGAGTGAAACTTCTGTGACCATCAAAGTGAATCTCCACAACTGAATACAAGATTTAGCAGAAGGTTGTAGGTGAAAGCCTAGAGGTCAGTGTGAGTGTGTATGGTCCAATCCCCATACAGGAATAATGAATGGATCACACCACCTCATCCACTTCTCATGTCACATTTAGTAATTGGGGTTTAAAAAAAGAGAAATCCTCTAATAGTGTAGATAATTGATTGTCTTATCTAAAGTGATCTAATATTAATGATTCCAATAAAGAGAAATTGGTTCCATTCATGTAGAGAATAGTTACATTCATTCCTGGGGGAGAAATCCATTTTCTTCTGGTAACATTCTTCTCTTCTTCTACAGATTGGATAATAATCACCTGACAGACAGTTCCTGCCCCCACCTGGCATCTGGAATAAGAAATAACCAGACACTGAGGACACTGGAACTGTCTGGGAACAATCTGGAGGGTCCTCATTTCAGGGATCTGATGGAAGCTCTGACAACAAGCCAGATAGAGGAATTACAGTAAGTATAACAGGACTGACCGAGACAATAATATTCTGGGACAGTTTTCTAAACCACATAAATAATATAGAAATATGATAATGTCATCAAAATCCATCTTTAGGCTTCATGCACACTGGGCTATGTTGGATCACAGTCTCCTCTTTAATTCATCCCAAAGGTGTTCTATTGGGTTGAGGTCAGGACTCTGTGCAGGCCAGTCAAGTTCCTCCACCCCAAACTCGCTCATCCATGTCTTTATGGACCTTGCTTTGTGCACTGGTGTGCAGTCATGTTGGAACAGGAAGGGGTCATTCCCAATCTGTCCCCACAAAATTGGGAGCATGAAATTGTCAAAAAAGTGTATGCCAACACTATAAGTGTTCCCTTCACTGGAACTAAAAGACCAAGTCCAACCACTGAAAAACCCAACACGATAATCCCCCTTCATCAAATGATTTGGGGCAGTGCACAAAGCAAGGTCTATGAGAGAGTTTGGGGTGGAGGAACTTGAATGGTCTGCATAGAGTATTGAGCTCAACCTGACAGAACACCTTTTGGGATTAATTAAAGAGGAGACTGTGAATCAGCCCTTTTCATCCAACATCAGTGACTGACCTCACAAATATGCTTCTAAAAGAATGGTCAAACATTCCCATAAAAACACTCCTAAAACTTGTGGACAGCCTTCCCAAAAGATTTGAAGCTGTTATAGCTGCAAAGTGTTGGCCAACTCAATATTGAACCCTACAGACTAAAGGCCCATACACACGATACAAAAATCAGACGTAATTTTTTTTCCGAACAAACGATATGCTGATTTTTAGATCGTTAGTATGGTGCTTTCTATAGCCAATTTCTGTTTTTCGTCTGACAAAAGCTGGATGTGCAGACTATAACATTTTTATAGTATGTAAACTTGACATTTGATTTTCATTTAATAAGCATGGTTTTCGTCCGAAATAAATCAGCAAGACTATGCATGCTCAGAAATGAAAGAATACATACAAAACTATTCAATACATTACGTCACTTCTGAAGTTGTATTCTGTCGGATAAGAATTTTCATATGCTGAGTAACCTTTTCACTTTTGATATGAGACTAGCATGCCACAAAAAAATGGAAGAACGGTCATCAGAAAATCTGATCTTGTGTACAAGGCTTAAGACTGGGATGCCATTAAAGTTCATGTGCTTGTAAATACAGGTGTCCCAATACTTTTGGTAATATAGTGTAGTCTAAAATATATAAATCAAATAATAATAATAATGGAGATATATTTCATCTCCTAGTTGTCTCTATTTATCATCAATATCAGACAGTTCTCTAAAGCTGAATACATTTTTTTTATAAAATGAAATATTTGCACTAAAAAACATGAACAACTTTGTGAAAATCGAATGAATGAAAAACAGCCGCCAGCAGGAAGTCTGATATAGAAGTACAAACAGTATAATATAATTCTATGTATAGAGCCCTACACTTATTGACAAAATGTGTGATGAGACCGATGAGAAATCTGCAACCTACAATGTGGACGAATACCAACACTTCTAATGTAGATGTGAAAAGGCCTTCATGTCACTGCCTGGACTCCATCATACACAGCTGCAGTCCAGAGTGGTGTGTGTGCTCTGAGTTCTGTGTATATGATGGAAGTGTACAATCTGTGATTCAATATATATTTAAAGAGGAGCTGCACCTTAAAAAAAAAATTAAGTCAGCAGCTACAAATACTGCAGCTGCTGACTTTTAATAAAAGGACACTTACCTGTTCCAGGGTCCAGCGATGTCAGCAGCAAATGAAGCACAATGCCCCCGCCGCAATCCTCTGTCAGGGAATAGGGAAGTGAAGAGATGCGGCTCCACTGCCCGGTTCCCTACTGCGCATGCACGAGTCGCGCTGCATGTCTCCACTGGTCCCCGCTTTCTCCTGGGAACTGTGTGTTTCCCAGAACACAATGGGGGCGGGGCATCTGCGGCTAGCTGCGACTAGCTAGTCCTGCAAGTGGGTGCAGATACCTGGATTATACAGGTATCTGCACCCCCCTCCCCCCTGAAAGGTGCCAATTGTGGCACCGGAGGGGGGAGGGTTATGATGAGCGGACCTTCCACTTTAGTTAGTTTACTTTTTTGTGGAGGTCTGCTTTAAGGATTTTGCACTATGGAGGCTTTTTCTTTTCTATGTAATTTGATTGTGTAATATGTATGGTAATAATAACGATATTTCAATAATTCATATTGATGAGGAAACTCTCAAGAAAATCCATTCAGTTCTTGTGTAAAAACGCAAAAATGTATTTAATAAGAAAAATAGCAAAATATTACAAGAACAATATCAAAGTATAGAATGTCATTAATTATGTATAATATTCTTAAGATGAAGATTGAATCAGATGTGTGTCTGTGTGTAGATGTAGCTGTCCTCGTGCTGTTTGTCTGAAGCCAAATCTGAAACAGTTTCCCTCCCACCTTGCCTGCCTTGCTCGCAAAGGTGGGGGTTATTCAGTCACGAAACTTTGACATTCCTGAAGTGTGGGAAAAAAATTGTGTAAACCTATTTTAACATATACAATATAAGTTTCCTTTAACTTCTAAATCAAATACTACATATATCAGTATATATATATGTGTATGTGTGTATTATATATATATATATATATATATATATATATATATATATATATATATATATATATATATATATATATATATATATATTATATTCATTTAAAACTCAATGTTCTTATTAATATCTTAATCAGGAAATATTGTTATATAAAGGACTTATCTCTTAACTAACACATTGACCATTTACATCTCAAAGTATGTGAATTCTTCCTTCTCACAGATGGGGGATGGAAAACCAACTAATTATTGCCATATGTGAGCTCTCCCAAGAAATGCTTATGAGCTTATATATTTTCACAAGCTTAAAAATCTTTTATAATTTCACTTTGTCCATACATAGAAGAGATACAAATTATATTATGATATATATATATATATATATATATATATATATATATATATATATATATATATATATATATATATGTATATATATATATATATATAAATATAAATTAATTTATATATTACAGCTCAAATATTCTGTAAGATCTAATCCATTCATTAATATTCTGACATTTCCTTCTCAAAGTGATTGATTAAACAATCTTAATTTTCTTATCGAAATCCATTTATACCTCAGATGCATCACATTCGTATCCATACATGCTTTTAGAGCTTAAGATAAGGTGGCTATAGCCGCTGTCTGTATCACGGGAGAGCGCCCGCAAGCTAACCCCCTTGGGAAAGTGCTTCCCAGAGGGGTTTAGATGTTGCAGGGAGGAGCTGAGACAGCTGACAAGGGACCCCAGAATATGAGGATTGTGGTCACTCTGTGCAAAATGAACTGCACAGTGGAGGTATGTATGATGTGTGTTATTTTTTTATTTTTTTTTAAAGGAACCTTTACAACCACTTTAACAATTGCTTCGTGTGTCAAAAGTTGTTTCCATATTTGTCAAACCTCTGGAGAAAAGACTATTATTTTCTGATCACCTTCTTTTAATTGAGACAAAGTTATTGAGAAGGAATTTTCAGATACATCAGTATGCAAAACAGGCATTGACACACCAATTTTGATTATATTCAATGAAGGGGCTTTGGGTTTAACCCCATTGATCAAACACAACATCTTTTTGTTTCAAGAAATCAAATAATGGCTTAACTTTATCATCATATTTCTGTAAAAAAAAATTCTTTGCAACAATTTACTTCATTCAAAAATTGATATAATGCCTTGTAAGAAGTTGGAATTGGAATAGCAGAAATGTTTCTAACTTTTTCATGTGATAACTGTCTCTGTCCATGACTAATTTGCATATGAAAGAATGTTATCTGACTTTCCATTAACTGAACGGATGCTGTGTTCAATTTCAGCCAGGCTGTTTGTAACAGAGTAAATAACTCAGACAAGAGTGTCATGTTCCTCCTATACTTTGTGTAGACAGCAAAAACTTGGCCACGTGCTGGAAAATACATTCTGGTCTAGAGAATTTTGATAATACTTTCTCCAAACACTCGTATAAAAAACCATCACTAATAACCAATCCTGGAATTATTCTTGTGAATGCATAAGTTTCTTTATTAAAGCTGAAGGCAAGTTTTTCTTGACAGTTTTTAGTTAATCGTACTGAAAAATTACTATTGGTAATTTAAATTTAAATTAGGAACAATAGGTTTGTTATTTGTAATGCATTTATTCAGTGATCTTAAGATCAACTGATAAAGAATATGAATCATCAGCATTCTTGATAGGCCAAATACAATTTACCACTGATTGTGCCTTCTTTAACTGCTTGCCGTCCAGCTCATGCCAATATACATCAGCAGAAGGGCAGGTACAGGCATATTAACGTACCTGTACATTGCCCTTTAAGAAGCAGTTTGCGGGGCGCACTCGCCGCGAGCTCCATGAGTGTGATTGTGGGTCCCGCGGATTCCATGTCTGCGGGGATACCTGTGATCATCTCATGGAGAGGAGAAACAGGGAAATTCTGATGTAAACAAGCATTTCAACATTCTAGCTAGTGACAGTACACTGATCACAGTGCCCTGATCAGTTTTTTGTCACACATAGCCCCTCTTCCCACAGTTAGAATCACTCCCCAGGACACACTTAACCCCTACAGTGGTTAACCCCTTCACTGCCAGTCACATTTACACAGTAATCAATGCATTTTTAATTGCACTGATGTATAAATGTGACTGGTTCCAAAAGTGTCCGACCTTTTCACCCGTAATGTCGCAATCATGATAAAAATCGCTGATCATCACCATTACTATTAAAAAAAAAAGAAATTATAAAAATGCCATACAACTATCCCCTATTTTGTAGATGCTTAACTTTTGCACAAACCAATCAAACACTTATTGCAATTTTTTTTACCAAAAATATGTAGACTATGTATTGGCCTAAACTGAGGGAAAAAAGTTTTTTTTTATATATTTTTCCAATTGTTCCAATACGAGATTGGTTCCTGTATGTGGCCAATTATAATCTGAAGACATGTCAGCGACTGTACAAAAATTTCCAACATTACTGTACATTGCGGGTTCTAGTAACATAGACTTGGGCCAAGATGAATCTTTCCCTATAGCAGAATTATTTAAATCAATAATCCAATCTAATTTACTAATCACATCCATGCCTAAAATATTATCTGTATTTTGGCAATACCAGATGTCTATATTAATTTTCAAAAGTCCTGGAAATTCACATCAGAAACTTTAGTTGCAACTGTATTTTCTTTTCCACTGAAATTGATTAAATTACATATTGGAGAATTCATATTCATAGGTAATTTGTGTTTAGTTAAACTGAGTTCAGCTCTTAAATCTATTAACCCTATAGTTTTCCTACCATTTAATAAACAATGTACCCATGGCCTTTGACCTTCGTCTATTAAAATTGAAGCAACACAATTTAATGTTGGAGAGGTCTCAGAAATGTTTTTCTTAAATCGCGATGGCGATGGAAGTAATCCATCTCTCTCATTGTCATCACTGTTTGTCATATTGATTGAACTGTCATTAACGAGTCAGTGTACTGATCTGTTTGACTTCTGAGGCATATGGCAAATCAATTAACCTATTCTTAGGAGAATGATGAATAAATTGCTCAGAAATTTCCTCATTTTCGAAATTCCAAAGTTTTTCTTTGTGAATCTAATTTATATTTTAAACATTCTTTCTGTACATGGCCACATTTCTTACAATGTAAGCTAGTAACATTTCCTATCTGCTCTTTAGTTCCGCCTGTGACATGTATCTCACCATCTCTGGGTGATATTTTCAGGCTCAGTTCTTTGAGCTGTCGGTGTCTCCCCAGTGTTAAAGAAGTCCAGTAATTGGAGCTGTCAAAAAAAAAAAAGCAATGTTTATTGCTCTGCCCTGAAACACTAAAATAGAAAGAAACATTGTTTCTTTTTTTATATTTCTGTTTCTTCATCTGCAGATCAAAGGGGTGAACAAATGTTCCTCTGTTTAACCCCTTAATAACCCTTAATTTACTCTAATCGGCCTTAATTATCTCCCTATTCTTCTCCATTTAATTATTATTTTCCTGCTTTTTCTTCTTTTGTTCGCATCTATTTTATAAACGATAAACAACTACAACTTTTCTGTTTTGTTAGTGAAGATTTTTACACATATATATTAGCATATAATAGGAAAAATGTAAACCGCGCTAGGAAAAATAATGTGAAATTAACAAACTAACAAAATAGGCTGCAGCAATAAATGTGATATGGCACCCAACAGTAATAAAGTATATACAAAGCCGCGCCAACCCTCCACTACATATAATATAGAATTAAGATTAAACAAATAAATAAAATAAAATATGAAAATAAGTACTGATACAATTATGCAAAAAGACCTCAAATAATGTGTAGATGACCAAAAAAGTCAAACATGGCATTAAAGTGAAAAAAGTCCAATTAAAGAAAAGTTCATAAGTGAATCCAAATGACGGACGTAAGTGTTCTTAAATGACAGCACCACAGTGGTTCAACACTTTCCAAGGCGCGTGAGATACCCGTCACCATATGTTGAATGCAATTACCAGAAAATATATGGAATGAAGCATATACAAATGATAAGTGGATGACATCCAGGTTAACCTTCCTCAGCTGGGTCAGCACTCCATCTCTTAGCGGTGTTTCCAAGATAATAGTCTGTTCAGTGGTCTCGATATGAAGCACTCAGAGACCCCCAGAAAAGAAAGGGACTTTGGCCCACTTCTGCTCCGTAGACATTATCAGACAACACGTTTGCCTGTCAGCGCCTTGGAAAGTGTTGAACCACTGTGGTGCTGTCATTTAAGAACACTTACGTCCGTCATTTGGATTCACTTATGAACTTTTCTTTAATTGGACTTTTTTCACTTTAATGCCATGTTTGACTTTTTTGGTCATCTACACATTATTTGAGGTCTTTTTGCATAATTGTATCAGTACTTATTTTCATATTTTATTTTATTAATTTGTTTAATCTTAATTCTATATTATATGTAGTGGAGGGTTGGCGCGGCTTTGTATATACTATATATTAGCATATATTTACACATTTCACATTGAAAAAGTGCTAAATTAAAAAAAAATCCTATTTATTTAATTTTTAAATAACTTTTCAATGCTTTGTACCATTGCTGACAGCTAAATTAAAACAAAACAGTTGTGGTAGGTATCGGTAATTGGTATCGGCGAGTACTATAAAAAAGTATCGGTACTCGTACTCATTGTAAAAAAAAAAAATGGTATCGGTGCATCCCTATTTACCAAGTTAGAAATGGACTTCCTTCATGTAACACGCAGGAAATTACCTCATCAAGAAATAAAGTTTTCTTGCACGTGCACAAACGTCTCACCAATTCTGATGATTCTATGATTCCAAGTTAATTCAATGATGCCGATGGTTCATTTGCTGTTTCTGTTTCTCCTGGAAGATTGATTGAATAGCCAATGTTTGTGTTTGTATTCCCTCTCGGCAAGCGGAAGGAGAAATAATTAAAAAATGTTCAATATTCGGACAAAATGAAGCTGGCAAAGGCTCGCCACTGTAAGATTAAAATTTTTACAGTAATAACAATATTTCAATAATTCATATTGATGAGGAAAGTTCCAAGAAAGTCTGTTCAGTTCTCGTGGTTAAAACTCAAAAATTGATTTAATAATAAAAATAGCAAAATATTACAAGAACAATATCAGTTTACAATGTCATTAATAATGTATAATATTCTTAAGATGGAGATTGAATCAGATATGTGTCGATGTAGCTGTCCTCGTGGTGTGTGTCTGTGGCCAAATCTGCTTTTCTCACCCCTGTTAGTCCTAAAATCAGCCCCCACTTTCTCCTAAAATCTGCTCCTCCTTCCTAAAAGGGTTTGTTTGTCTTATAGTTCAACAGAAAACTGCGGACTTTTAAGGAAACCGTTTCCCTCCACCTCACTCGCAAGGGTGGGGTTATTCAGTCACTAAACACTGACATTCCTGAAGTGTGGGCAAAAACAGTGTGTAAACCTATTTTAAAGTGGGAGTTCCGCCGTTTTTTTTTTTTAAAAGCCAGCAGCTACAAATACTGCAGCTGCTGACTTTTAAAATAAGGACACTTACCCGCCCAGCGTGCCTGCGATGTCGGCACCCGAATTCGATCTCTCGATCGTCTCTCGGGTGCTGCCGCCGCCATCTTGGGTGTGGGAATCAGGAAGTGGAGCCTTGCCGCTTCATTTCCCGGTTCCCTACTGTGCATGCGCGAGCCGCGCTGCTCAATAAGGATGGTCCTCGCTGTCTCTGGGATCTGTGTGTTTCCCAGCAGACAGCGGGGGACCCGCAGGAAGTGGCGTAAATATCCGCAGATTCTGCGGATATCTATGCCGGAAGTGGGTGCAGATACCTGTACGGTACAGGTATCTGCACCCCCCCTCCCCCCTGAAAGGTGCCAATTGTGGCGCCAGAGGGGGGGAGGGTTCCAATGAGCGGAAGTTCCACTTTAGGGTGTAGCTCCGCTTTAACATATACAATATAAGTTTACTACAAATACTACATATATCTGTGTGTGTGTGTGTGTGTGTGTGTGTGTGTGTATATATGTATATATTCATTTAAAACCAAATGTTCTTATTAATATCTTAATCAAGAAATATTGTAATATAAAGGACTTATCTCCCAACTAACACATTGAACTTTTTCATCTTAAAGTATGTGAGTCCTTCCTTCTCACAGATGGGGGAAAGTGAAGGGAAAACAATTATTGCCATATGTGCGCTCTCCCAAGAAATGGTTATGAGCTTATAACAGAATATATATTTTCACAAGTCTGAAAATCTTATATAATTTCACTTGTTCCATACATAGAGTGTATATGTGTGTGTGTGTGTGTGTGTGTGTATATGTATGTATATATATGTGTGTGTGTGTATGTATATGTGTGTATATATATATATATATATATATATATATATATATATATATATATATATATATATATATATATATATATATATATATATATATATATATATATATATATATATATATATATATATATATATATATATATATATATATATATATATATATATATTACAACTCAAGTATTCTGTAAGATCTAATCCATTCATTACTATGTAATGTGATTGTGGCCATTGTCTGGATACCTCGGGTGATATTGGAGATACTACCTAGAGGTCTGACATTCTGTGGCACAGTCTCTTCTCATCAGAAGCCAGCTTGAGCAGAGTGGCACTGCTGGAAGGATATAAACAAGAGTGTCTGGACCTTGCCTATGGGGACAAACCTTTTGGTAAGTGACCTGTTTGCTCACTGGTATGGTGAAGGTTGATTGAAGTTGCTGCAAAAAGGTTGCAGCTGATCAGCATTGATTTAAACCATCTGCATGAATCTCTGGGACTTCTTATTTCTGTTACTGCATGGTGATTGGAGATGGGAATAGTGGTGAATGGGTTGTAGGAAATCAGCTTTTTTTTAACATGTATAAACTCTTGTTTTCAATTTTATCAGATGACTTTGTTGCTCTTCATGTTTATGTATTTTTGCACATTTTATGTTATATAGTTTGAAGTATCTGTGAATAGGTTGCAGGAGATCTGCCCTTGCTCACATGTATGAAAGTGTATTTTTGTAGTAAATATAATTTTTATATCTGATCACTAGGGATGAGCCAAACACCCCCCCGGTTCGGTTCGCACCAGAACTTTCGAACGGACCCCGCGTTCGTTACGAACGTTAGAACCCCATTGAAGTCTATGGGACTCGAACGTTCGAAATGGAAAGTGCTAATTTTAACGGCTAATATGCAAGATATTGTCCTAAAAAGGGTTTGGGGACCTGACTCCTGCCTCAGGGGACATGGGTCAATGCAAAACAAAGTTTTAAAAACGTCCGTTTTGGCGGGAGCACTGATTTTAATGACAATTAAAGTGAAAAAAAAAGTGAAATATTCCTTTAAATATGGTGCCTGGGGGGTGTCTGTAGTATGCCTGTGAAGTGCCACGTGTTTCCCGTGTTTAGAACAGTCCCTGCACAAAATGACATTAAACGGAAATAACACCATTTAAAACTGCTTGCGGTTTTAATGTTATATCTGGTTCCTGCAATATGGTTGAAAATCATTCAGAAAAATGGCATGGGTAGCCCTCCCTGCCCATTACCAGCCTATTTGGGTCTTGTACGCATATTAAGGGGAACCCTGTACCCATATTAAAAAAAGGAAATGCGTGTGGCCCCCAGGCCCTATATACTCAGAACAGCAGTATACAGGCGGTGCAAACAAGACAGGGACTGTGTAGGTTTGTTGTGTTAAGTTGAATCTGTTTGTAATTTTCAACTGGTACATTTTTAAAGTGTAGCTCCAGTCAAAAAAACTATTTTTAAGCTTTTTGGAAAACATAGGGAAGGGTTATCACCCCTGTATAATTAGTTTTGTCGTCCATCTTTTTTCATCTCACTTTCTGCTGTCTCCTTGCGTTTGCAAGTAGGAGATGTTTGTAAGTTGGATGTTTGAAAGTAGGGGCTATATGCTCTGCAGAAATGGCGGAACAAGGTGTTGGTTTTGCCACAACATTGTAAGCCCTCAAAGTGACTCTTGGTGGGCGCTGGAGCGCCCTGCTGTGAACGATTATATCAAGAATTGTAATTACATGCCATTGTTGAACAGTGGTAGAAAAATTGACCTTTGGTGGTTGTGGTGCTGGTGCCACAACACTATAAGTCCTCACCGTTACTCTGGGTGGGCACAGGAAGGGGCCCTCCTGTGAAATATTATATCAAGAATTGTAATTACATGTCCCTGTTAAACAGGGGCAGAAAAATTGGGCCTTAGGCACTGGTGCTGGTGCCATCACACTGCAACCTCTGCCATATACTCTAGTTTTATTGCAGGAATTAGCCCTGCTGCAAAGCATTGCATCAAAAATTGTACTTAAATGCCCCTGTTAAACAGGGGCAAAAAAAATTGGGCCTTAGGCACTGGTGCTGGTGCCATCACACTGCAACCTCTGCCATATACTCTAGTTTTATTGCAGGAATTAGCCCTGCTGCAAAGCATTGCATCAAAAATTGTACTTAAACGCCCCTGTTAAACAGGGGCAGAAAAATTGGGCCTTAGGCACTGGTGCTGGTGCCATCACACTGCAACCTCTGCCATATACTCTAGTTTTATTGCAGGAATTAGCCCTGCTGCAAAGCATTGCATCAAAAATTGTACTTAAACGCCCCTGTTAAAAAAGGGGCAGAAAAATTGGGCTGCTGGCATCACCCAGAACCAAAAATGTTCTTCCAACATATCAGCGGAGGAGGAAGAGGATAGACAATCAACATAACAGGACAGTCACTCAGCATCAGCATAGGCAGTCTTGAAGGGATGTGATATTTCAAAAAAAATTATTCGGTTACATCAGCTTCAGGTGCTTGGTAGCTGTGGGTGATCCAAGACTGATTCATCTTGATGAAGGTCAGTCGATCAACTGATTCGGTGGACAGGCGCACCCTGTGATCGGTAACAAAGCCACCAGCAGCACTGAAGGTGCCTTCCGAAAGAACGCTGGATGCAGGACAGGCCAGTAGCTCAATTGCATACTGTGCAAGCTCTGGCCAGTGATCCATCCTCAAGACCCAGTAAGCCAGAGGATTTTCGGTGGGAAAGGTGTCCAAGTCTGACCTTGCCCCTAGGTATTCCTGCACCATGTAAATTAGACGCTGGCGATGGGTGCTGGAACCAATCATACCTTGGGGCTGCGGACTAAAAAATTGTCTGAAAGCATCAGTCAGACGGCCACCTTCTCCACCGCTCCTTCTGACTGATGCCTCAGCAACACGTTGTCCAGGACCAGGAGTTTGTGACCTCCCAGTCTCTGGGAACGCGTTGCACAGAGCTTTCTGCAAGGCCTCCCGGAGATGTCTCATCCTCTGCTCCCTCTGCGATGGCAAGATAAGGTCGGCAACCTTACCCTTGTACCGTGGATCAAGGAGAGTGGCCAGCCAGTAATGGTCCCTCTCCTTGATCCGAAGAATACGAGGATCCTTCCGCAGGCTTTGCAGGATCAGGGAGGCCATGCAGCGTAGGTTAGCTGAGGCATTCGGTCCGGAGTCCTCTGGGTCACTAAGGACAACATGATCCGCAGCTACCTCCTCCCAGCCACGTATTTCACGTGTTTCTTGGGACTGTAAATCATCCCTATAAGACTGCTGCTGCTGATGCTGAGTGCCAGCCTCCACCTCCATGCTGACACAATCATCCTCCTCCTCCTCTTCCTCCTCCTCACCCTCTTCCTGTGTGATGGGTGGCACAGCAGGAACACTGTCTGGATAAAGGGGGCCTTGAGAGGCAAGGAAGTCTGCCTCTTCCTGCCTCTGTTCTGCCTCAAGTGCCCTGTCCATTATTCCACGCAGCGTATGCTCCAAGAGGTGGACAAGAGGTACAGTGTCACTGATGCATGCACTGTCACTGTTCACCATCCTTGTGGCCTCCTCAAACGGTGACAGGACAGTGCATGCATCCCTGATCATGCCCCACTGGCGTGGTGAGAAAAAACCAAGCTCCCCTGACCCTGTCCTGGTGCCGTAGTCGCACAGGTACTCATTGATGGCCCTCTGCTGTGTGTGCAGCCGCTGCAGCATGGCCAATGTTGAGTTTCATCTGGTCAGCATGTCATATATAAGGCGGTTCTTGGGCAGGTTCAACTCCTTTTGGAGCTCAGCCAGCCGAGCACAGGCATTAAATGATCGGCGGAAATGCACACAGACTTTCCTGGCCTGCTTCAGGACATCATGTAAGCCGGGGTACCTGCCCAAGAACCGCTGCACCACCAGGTTAAGGACGTGAGCTACACAGGGCACATGGGTCAGTTGTCCCTGTCGGAGGGCGGAGAGGAGGTTGGTGCCATTGTCGCAAACCACCATTCCTGGCTTAAGCTGGCGTGGCGTCAACCACCTCTCGGCCTGCCCCTGCAGAGCTGACAAAACATCCGCCCCAGTGTGGCTCCTGTCCCCCAAACAAACCAGCGCAAGCACGGCATGGCATCGTTTTGCCTGCGTACTTGCGTAGCCCCTGCAACGCCTACGGAGCACCGCTGGTTCTGAGGACAGAGCACTGGAAGAGGCCATGGAGGAAGAAGAAGAGGAGGGGGTGGAGGAGAGAGGTGTGTCACAACCAATAGTAGCATTTTGGAGGCGTGGTGGCGGAACAACCTCCAACACTACTGCACCTTGTCCTGCATCCTTCCCAGCAGCCAGAAGAGTGACCCAATGGGCCGTGAAAGACAGGTAACGTCCCTGTCCATGCCTGCTGGACCATGAGTCAGCGGTAATATGCACCTTACCGCTGACCGCCCTGTCCAGCGAGGCAAGGACATTGCCTTCCACATGCCGGTAGAGAGCCGGAATCGCCTTCCGTGAGAAAAAGTGGTGTTTGGGGACCTGCCACTGAGGAACCGCACATTGTACAAACTCACGGAAGGGGGCCGAGTCTACCAACTGAAAAGGCAGCAGTTGAAGTGCTAGCAATTTAGCCAAGCTAGCATTCAACCGCTGGGCATGTGGATGGCTGGGAGTAAACTTCTTCCGCCGGTCCAGCAGCTGGGGCAGGGACATTTGCCTGCTATAATCGGATGTGGATGTACCACTAGCAGAGTTCCCGGAAGCACTTGGCTGTGACACACCTAATTCTACACCTTCATTCCTCTCAGAGCAGGTTTCGGAGAGGACTGAAGGTCATGTGGGGTTGGAGATGCCAGCTGATGAGGGGCAAGGAGAGGTCCGCTTTGTTCTTTGGTGTGGGTCTTTGAGGTACGCTTGCCAACGAGCTGCATGGCAGGTCAACATATGTCTGGTCAAGCATGTGGTGCCCATGCGGCTGATGTTTTGGCCACGTGAGATACGCTTGAGACATATGTTGCAAATAGCAGCGGTGCGATCTGATGCACTCGTCTCAAAAAAGGCCCACACCAAAGAACTTTTAGAATAACGCGCAGAGGAAGCGCTCTGCGCAGGTGGAGCTCTGCGGTGTGATTCAGTCGGTGTGCTGCCCCTAAGCTGTCCCCCGGAGGGCATCCTGCCTCGTTGGACATGTGCCTCCTCCTCCTCCTCCTCCTCCTCCTCCTCCTCCCTCCTTCCAGGCACCCACGTGGAGTCAGTGCCCTCATCATCCCCTCCCTCTTCATCGCTGTAGCAAACCTGGCAGTATGCTGCAGCTTGTGGAACATGACTGCCAGATTGCTGTCCTTCTTGAGCATCCCCTCTCTCTGCGCTCACGCTACTGCCTTGCTCTAGCTGAGTGTCATCATCAGAGCCCACCAAACACTGGGCATCCTCCTGGAGCATGTACCCAACACTGTGCTCAAAGAGTTCAGGAGACTCCTCAGGAGGACGTGGTGGGTCTAGGGAAGGAGTCACTGATGATGACATTGAGAGGAGGGAAGACGATGTGTTGGCAGCTGCTTTGCTACTACCCTGAGACTGGGTGAGAGAGGATGAGGAGGATGAAGAGGGCTTGGTCATCCACTCTACCAAGTCGTTGGCATGTTGCGGTTCAACATGTCCAGCTGCAGAAAAGAAGGACAAGCATGTCCCATGGCCACGTGCTGATGACAATGCACCGCATCCACGACCAGCACTGTTGTCTCTAGACACAGAGCCTGCTTGCCCTCTTTTATCGGCTCGCGCCTGTCTGCCTCTCCTTGCTGGCCTTCCAGACATGGTAATGGCCTGAAGGGAGTTGGGTAAAACAGTAGTTGGGTAGTTTATATTGTGCTGGAGGCACACAACACCCACTAACTCCTGCAGATGCCTTTTTTATAGAACAGCAGAGATAAACGGGTATATACAGATGTATACTGTGCTGTGCTGGAAGCACACACAACTTCCAATAACTCCTGCAGATGGCAATTGGGCCCAAATAGAGAACAGCTATGTAGGTGGATTATAGCGGTATGTACTGGGTACAGAGCACGCAGACAGCACGCACTATCTCCTAACACTACTGACTGCAAGCTCTATTATTAAAGATAGATCACTAGCTATATAGGTGAGGTGAATATAGTGGTGTATACTGCGGTCAGGGCACAGACAATAACCACTACACAACAGCAAGATAGGAAATCAGCCAATAACGATTGGTGTGTAACTGTGTTGAAGGTACACAGAACACTCACTGCTTCAGATGCCAACACACTACACGAGGCCGCCTCAAAAGCGGCCTTATATAGTGTGGGGCGTGCACTACACAGCCTGAGCTATGATTGGCCACAGGCAGGATGCCTGTGGCCAATCATGGCTCTCCTCGCTGCTGGCGCTGCGATTGGCCAAGCATGCGGGGTCACAGTGCATGCTTGGCCAATCATGAGCCAGCAATGCACTGCGCCATCGCAGTGCATTGTGGTCCGCGCGCGCCATACGAATTTTGATGCGAACGGACCAAGAGTTCGGATTTCGCCGAACGCCCGAACAGCCAATGTTCGAGTCGAACGTACGTTCGACTCGAACACGAAGCTCATCCCTACTGATCACTATTGGTGGAATTAGCACATCTAGTATAATATGGAAGGCTGCAGCACTAGTATATAACATTCACACAATATAAATGTGAAAATATAACAATTAAAAGTGAGACTCCTCAACACAAAAATCCCTATAAGTGTATATATAACAATGGTATGGAGACTATTTCACTGATAACTAATAGAGAGACTTTATAATCAGCATATATAAAATGAATGCAGCAATATTAGTGACACACCGCTCCACCGATCTCGGTAAAGAGCCTCTGGCAGAAGCTCTTTACCACGTGATCAGTTGTGTCCAATCACGGCTGATCATGATGTAAACAGGAAAAGACGGTGATCGTCTTTTCCTCACTCGCGTCTGCCAGACGCGAGTAGAGGAGAGCCAATCGGCAGCTCTCCTGACAGGGGGGGTCTGCGCTGATTATTTATCCTCCCCCTCTGATGCCCACACTAGACCACCAGGGAAGTGGGTAACATGTGGATGGCCAGGTATGTACCCCATGGCCATCCACATGTGCAAATGATGCTCAATCTGTGCCAGTCAGTGCCCACAAATGGGCGCTGACTGGCACCATCATGTACAAAAATAAAAACAGTGATGCCCAGCAATACCGAACATCAGCAAACCAGCAGTGCCTACCTATCAGTGCCCATCCATGACGCCCATCAGTGACACCTATGAGTGACCATCAGTGCTGCATATCAGTGCCACTTCATCAGTACCACCTCATTGGTGCCACCTCATTGGTGCCCATCAGTGCCACCTTATCAATGCCCATCAGTGCAGCCATATCAGTGCCCATCATTGAAGAAGAAAACTTACTTGCGTCATTGGTGCCACCTCATTGGTGCCCATCAGTGCCACCTTATCAATGCCCATCAGTGCAGCCATATCAGTGCCCATCATTGAAGAAAAAAACTTACTTATTTACAAAAATGTTTAACAAAAACAAAGAAAAACTTGTTTTTTTTCAAAAATGTTGGTCTTTTTTTATTTGTTGCGCAAAACATAAAAATCACAGAAGTGATCAAATACCACCAAAAGAAAGCTCTATTTGTGGGAAAAAAATGATAACAAATGTGTTTGGGTACAGTGTTGTATGACCATGCAATTGTCATTCAAATTGCTACAGTGCTGAAAATTGGCTTGGGCAGGAAGGTGTCTAAGTGCCTGGTATAGAAGTGGTTAACTTCCTTTTTCTAGTCCCGTCATACATGTACGTCACTGCGTTCTAAACGATTGGACTTTGGTGTGATCGTGTGTACGCAAGTCTGTTTCAGCGGAACTCCGTCAGAAAAAATGTGAGTTTATTCTGGTGTAAAAACTGATTGTGTATATGCAGCATGAGACTTCTGTGACCATCAAAGTGAATCCCCACAACTGAATCCAAGACTTAGCAGAAGGTTGGAGGTGAATGCCTAGAGGTCAGTGTGAGTATGTATGGTCTAATCCCCATACAGGAATAATGAATGGATCACACCACCTCATCCACTTCTCATGTCATATTTAGTAATTGGGATCCACAAAAAGAGAAAACCTCAAATAGAGTAGATGATCAATTGTGTTTTATAAAGTGATCTAATATAAATTATTCCAATAAAGAGAAATGAGTTCCACTCATGTAGAGAATAGTTACATTTATTCCTTTATTCTTCTCATCTACAGATTGGATAATAATCACCTGACAGACAGTTCCTGTCCACACCTGGCATCTGGAATAAGAAATAACCAGACACTGAGGACGCTGATCCTGTATCATAACAATCTGGAGGGTCCTCATTTCAGGGATCTGATGGAAGCTCTGACAACAAGCCAGATAGAGGAATTACAGTGAGTATAACAGGACTGACTGAGACAATAATATTCTGGGACAGTTTTATATTCCAAAGACATGCTGGTAGGTTAAGTGGATCCTGTCTAAATTGTCCCTAGTATGTATGAAAGTGAGTTAGGGACCTAGATTGTAAGTTCCTTGAGGGTAGGGACTGATGTGAATGTACAATGTATATGTAAAGCGCTGCGTAAATTGACAGCGCTATATAAGTACCTAAAAATAAATAAAAAATAAATAAATATCTAAACCACATAAATAATTTAGAAATATGAGAATGTCATCAAACTCCATCTTTAGGCTCCATGCACACTGGGCTTAAAAAATGCCAGTTCCCTTGGCAGTAAAAAAAACGTTCATATATAGAGTTTATTGTACAAAGTTTAGATGAGTTTAGCATTTTTTTTCGGCCAGAAAGCTCCAATCAGAAACCCGAAACATGCCCCTAAATGTTGAACTCAATTTGTCTGTAATCATTCCAATGTGTAAGACACATAGGAGAACATGGAGCTGCTTCTACAGGCAGAACACAGACAGAAACTCCTATAGTAGCAGCATTTTTTTAAGCTCATGTGCATGGAGCCTAAATATCCAATCCTGGACTGTTACACTATATCACCAAAAGTATTGGGATGCTTGCCTTTACACACACAAGAACTTTAATGGCATCCCAGTCTTGGTCCGTAGGGTTCAATATTGAGTTGGCCCACCCTTTGCAGCTATAGCAGGTTCAACTCTTCTGGGATGGCTGTCCACGAGGTTTAGGAGTGTGTCTATTGGAATGTTTGACCATTCTTCCAGCAGCACAATTGTTATGTCAGGCACTGATTTTGGATGAGAAGGCCTGGCTTGAGTCTCCACTCTAATTCATCCCAAAGGTGTTCTATCGAGTTGAGATTAGGGCTCTGTGCAGGCTAGTCAATTTCCTCCACCCCAAACTCGCTCATCCGTGTTTTTATGGACCTTTCTTTGTGCACTGGTTTGCAGTCATGTTGGAACAGGAAGGGGCCATCCCCAAACTGTTCCCACAAAATTGGTAGCATGAAATTGTCCAAATTGTCTTGGTATACACCTGGTAGACGCCTTAAGGGTTCCATTCACTGGAACTAAGAGGCCAAGCCCAACCCCAGAAAAACAACCCCCACACCATAATCCCCCTTCCTCTTCAACAAATGATTTGGGGCAGTGCACAAAGCAAGGTCTATAAAGACATAGATGAGTGAGTTTGGGGTGGAGGAAATCGACTGGTCTGCACAGAGTCCTGAACTTAATCCGGTATAGAACACCTTTGGGATGAATTTGAGTGGAGACTGCAAGCCAGGCCTTCTCATCCAACATCAGTGCTCAACCTCACAAATGCGCTTCTGGAAGAATGGTCAAACATTCCCATAAATACATCCCTAAACCTTGTGGACAGTCTTTCCAGAAGAAATGAAACTGTTATAGCTGCAATGGGTGGGCCAACTCAATATTGAACCCTACAGACTAAAGGCCCATACACACAACGAAAATAAGAGGTAAAATTTGTCTGTACGAACTATCTGCTGATTCTTGGATCGTTAGTATGGTGCAACCGATTCCGATTTTTCGTCCGACAAAAGCTGGATGTGCAGGCTATAAAATTTTTACAGTACGTGAACTTAACATCTAAGTACGTTTTTTGTCCGAAAAAAATTGTAAGAGCAAGACTACGCATGCTCATTAATCAAAGAATACATACAAAACTATTCAACACAATATATCACTTCTGAAGTTGTATTCTGTTAGATGAGAATTTTCATATGGTGAGTAACCTTTTCACTTTCGATATGAGACTAGCATGCCACAAAAACCGGACAAACAATCATCAGAAAATCTGATCGTGTGTACGAGGCTTAAGACCAGGATGCCATTAAAGTTTATGTGCTTGTAAAGGCAGGTGTCCCAATACTTTTGGTAATATAGTGTATGTCTAAACTACATAAATCAAATAATAATAATGGTGATATATTTCATCTACTGGTTGTCTCCATATATCACCAATATCAAACAGTTCTCTAAAGCTAGATTAAAAAAATGTAATATCTGGGGGAGAGAGGGGGAGAGAGGGGGAGAGAGGGGGAGAGAAGGGGGGAGAGGGAGGGGGAGGGGGGGAGAGGGAGGGGGAGGGGGAGGGGGATATGCAGTTATACAGTTATGATCGATAGATAAACACAGATCGATGGATAGTAGACATGTGCATTCGTTTTCGTCCGAATGCATTTTCGTCCGAATTTCAGCTATTTTCGTTTTCGTTTTGACAAACGATAACGAAAGCACAAAATCCGAAAAACGAAAGATCCGACATAAATAAATGCTTTATTTTCGTTTTCATTGTTACAACAGTTCGATATAGAATAGGAGATTCGACATGACTCTGACGATAACAATCTGTCTATAGAACCTGTGGTCGAATGTGCTTAACCTTACCTCTATTAGTCCAAGATTATATAGAGAAAATATTCGACAGAGAAAAAAGATTTGACAGAGAAAAAAGATTCTGCAAGTTACTGTCCTAAAAAGTGTTTGGGGACCCGGGTCCTGCCCCAGGGGACATGTATCAATGCAAAAAAAAGTTTTAAAAACGGCCGTTTTTTCGGGAGCAGTGATTTTAATAATGATTAAAGTGAAACAATAAAAGTGTAATATTCCTTTAAATTTCGTAGGGGGGGGGTTGTCTATAGTATGCCTGTGAAGGGGCGCATGTTTCCCGTGCTTAGAATTGTCCCTGCACAAAGTGTCATTTATGCAGGAAAAAAAGTCCTTTAAAATCACTCGCAGCTATTATAAATTGTCGGCTCCCGTAATACAGAGAACACTCATTGAAAGTCATTGATAAAAAAATAAATAAATAAATAAATAAAAAAGCGTGGGGGTCCCCCAAATTCAATTTCCAGGCCCTTCAGGTCTGGTATGGATATTAAGGGGAACCCTGCCTCAAATTTAAGAAAAAATTTGACGTGGGGTTCCCCCTAAATATCCATAACCAGACCCTTCAGGTCTGGTATGGATATTAAGGGGAACCCCGCATCAAATTTAAAAAAAATTTGACATGGGGTTCCCCCTAAAAATCCATACCAGACCCTTTATCCGAGCACGCAACCTGGCAGGCCGCAGGAAAAGAGGGGGGGACGAGAGAGCGGCCCCCCCTCCCTCCTGAACCGTACCAGGCCACATGCCCTCAACATTGGGAGGATGCTTTGGGGGTCCGTGACCCCTCAAAGCACCTTGTCCCCATGTTGATGAGGACAAGGGCCTCATCCCCACAACCCTGGCCGGTGGTTGTGGAGGTCTGCGGGCGGGGGGCTTATCAGAATCTGGAAGCCCCCTTTAACAAGGGGACCCCCAGATCCCGGCCCCCCCCTGTTTGAAATGGTAAGGGGGTACAAAAGTACCCCTACCATTTCACAAAGAAAGTGTAAAAAATGGTTAAATAAAACAAACACACTTTTGAAAAATTCCTTTATTAAAAATAAAAAAAAGATTCCAGCGGCGGTAATCCACTCTTGCTATCCAGCGACGGACGGTCAGCTCTCCATCGATGTCTAATGTCATCCAGCGCAGCGCAGCATCCTTCTTCTGTCTCCGTGGAGGAGACACTACAGACATTCCGGCGGCTTGACGTTTCTTATATAGGGTGGGCGGGGCCACCCGTCACCTGACCCCGCCCCCCTCTGACGCAAGGGGAAACCCGGGGTTCCCTGTGACGTAGGGGTGACCCGCACCCCTCTGATGTAACACAGGCAGGTTTCCGTTACATCAGAGGGGGGCGGGGTCACCCATACGTCACGGGGAACCCCGGGTTTCCCCTTGCGTCAGAGGGGGGCGGGGTCAGGTGACGGGTGGCCCCGCCCTCCGTATATAAGAAACGTCAGCGCCGGAATGCCTCCAGTGTCTCCGTGGAGGAGACAGAAGAAGGATGCTGCGCTGCGCTGGATGACATTAGACATCGATGGAGAGCTGACCGTCCGTCGCTGGATAGCAAGAGTGGATTACCGCCGCTGGAATCTTTTTTTATTTTTAATAAAGGAATTTTTAAAAAGTGTGTTTGTTTTATTTAAACATTTTTTACACTTTCTTTGTGAAATGGTAGGGGTACTTTTGTACCCCCTTACCATTTCAAACAGGGGGGGGGCCGGGATCTGGGGGTCCCCTTGTTAAAGGGGGCTTCCAGATTCTGATAAGCCCCCCGCCCGCAGACCTCCACAACCACCGGCCAGGGTTGTGGGGATGAGGCCCTTGTCCTCATCAACATGGGGACAAGGTGCTTTGAGGGGTCACGGACCCCCAAAGCATCCTCCCAATGTTGAGGGCATGTGGCCTGGTACGGTTCAGGAGGGAGGGGGGGCCGCTTTCTCGTCCCCCCCTCTTTTCCTGCGGCCTGCCAGGTTGCGTGCTCGGATAAAGGGTCTGGTATGGATTTTTAGGGGGAACCCCACGTCAATTTTTTTTTTAATTTGACGCGGGGTTCCCCTTAATATCCATACCAGACCTGAAGGGTCTGGTTATGGATATTTAGGGGGAACCCCACGTCAAATTTTTTCTTAAATTTGAGGCAGGGTTCTCCTTAATATCCATACCAGACCTGAAGGGCCTGGTAATTGAATTTGGGGGACCCCCACGTTTTTTTTTTTATTTATTTATTTATTTATTTTTTTATCAATGACTTTCAATGAGTGTTCTCTGTATTACGGGAGCCGACAATTCATTATAGCTGCGAGTGATTTTAAAGGACTTTTTTTCCTGCATAAATGACACTTTGTGCAGGGACAATTCTAAGCACGGGAAACATGCGCCCCTTCACAGGCATACTATAGACAACCCCCCCCTACGAAATTTAAAGGAATATTACACTTTTATTGTTTCACTTTAATCATTATTAAAATCACTGCTCCCGAAAAAACGGCCGTTTTTAAAACTTTTTTTTGCATTGATACATGTCCCCTGGGGCAGGACCCGGGTCCCCAAACACTTTTTAGGACAGTAACTTGCAAATTAGCCTTTAAAATTAGCACTTTAGATTTTGAACGTTGGAGTCCCATAGACTTTAATAGGGTTCTAAAGTATGCTATATAGTGAGCTCCGTCGAATCTTCTTTATACATTCGACAGACACCATAAGCCTTCCAAGACAGATTCGACCGTAATTCATGTGGATTTTCGGACGAATGCAATTTTTGAACGAAAAACGAAATAAATAAAAACGAATTTCGGGAGTAACTAAATAAATTAAGTTTTCAGACGAAAACGAAATTCCGAAACGAAATATTTTACTCTGCACATGTCTAATGGATAGAGAGGTAGATAGATATGCTGTTATACAGATAGATAAAAATACAGGTAGATATACAGGTAGATATACAGATAGATAGATATACACAATTAGATAGAGAGATTGAGGAATAGAGAGATGGAGAGAGAGATATACGGATGGATAGATTGACATTCGTATGGATAGATATACAGATAGATAGATATACACAGATATACAGAGAGATAGATAGATACAGTTGCAATAAAAAGTATGTGAACTCTTTTTGGAATGATATGGATTTCTGCACAAATTGGTCATAAAATGTGATCTGATCTTCATCTAAGTCACAACAATAGACAATCACAGTCTACTTAAACTAATAACACACAAATAATTAAATGTTACTATGTTTTTATTGAACATACCATATAAACATTCAGCGTGCAGGTGGAAAAATTATGTGCACCCTTGGATTTAATAACTGGTTGAACCTCCTTTGGCACCAATAACTTCAACCAAACGTTTCCTGTAGTTGCAGATCAGACGTGCACAATGGTCAGGAGTAATTCTTGACCATTCCTTTTTACAGAACTGATTCAGTTCATCAATATTCTTGGGATGTCTGGTGTGAATCGCTTTCTTGAGGTCATGCGACAGCATCTCATTCGGGTTGAGGTCTCTGAGGACTCTGACTGGGCCACTCCAGAAGGCATATTTTCTTTGTATAAACCATTCTGTTGTTGATTTACTTCTGTGCTTTGGGTTGTTGTCCTGTTGCAACACCCATCTTCTGTTGAGCTTCAGCTGTGGGACGGATGGCCTTAAGTTCTCCTGTAAAATGTATTGATAAACTTGGGAATTCATTTTTCCTTTGATGATAGCAATCCGTCCAGGCCCTGACGCAGCAAAGCAGCCCCAAACCATGATGCCCCCACCACCATACTTCACAGTTGGGATGAGGTTTTGATTTTGGTGTGCTGTGCCTCTCTTTCTCCACATAGTGTTGTGTGTTTCTTCTAAACAACTTAATTTTGATTTCATCTGTCCACAAAATATTTTGCCAGTACTGCTGTGGAACATCCAGGTGCTCTTGCTCAAACTGTAAACGTGCAGCAATGTTTTTTTTGGACAGCAGTGGCTTCCTCTGTGGTATCCTCCCATGAATTCCATTCTTGTTCAGTGTTTTTTTTTTTTTTTTTTACATATCGTAGATTCGCTAACAGGGATGTTAGCATATGCCAGAGACTTTTGTAAGTCTTTAACTGACGCTCTAGGATTCTTCTTCACCTCATTGAGCAGCCTGAGCTGTGCTCTTGCAGTCATCTTTACAGGACACCCACTCCTAGGGAGAGTAGCAGCAGTGCTGAACTTTCTCCATTTATAGACAATTTGTTTTACCGTGGACTGATGAACAGCAAGGCTTTTGGAAATACTTTTATAACCCTTTCCAGCTTTATGCAACAATTCTTTTTTTTCAAATATAATTTTATTCAGCTCCAAACAGGGGAAGACGGTCCCCACATTACATACAATGAAACAGAATGCATCATAAACATTTCACTTTACAGGCATTTTATCCGCCACAGTTATATTTCTGAACCTCATGACTGTACGATGCACCCTAAAGGGTCTAAGGATTTAAATCCTCGGATCTAACCGAGGAGGCCCATCCAAACTATAACGATTGTAGTCCGTCCTTCCCACCTTTTCCCTTTTCTTTAGATGGGGAGAGTATAGAGAAGAAATAGAGAGGAAAGGGGAGGGGGCAAAGGGGATGGGTGGGGATGGGGAGTAGACACGGTGGTAGCTGGAGCCCGAAGGCCCACAAATGCAAAGTGTGGGGCACTATGATGCTAAGAGGTGGCGTCCCTCAGCAGAAAACACAGACATTCCACTGGTCCCAAGTTTGTTTAAAACTTTCCTGTTTATTCTGTGCCGTAAGGATCAGATCTTCCATCTGTTTTATCTCTTCTAGTTTCCTAATCCAGTGTGCAATGGACGGGGTATTGCTTTGTTTCCAATACCGGGGGATACAAGATTTCGATGCATTCAGTAGATGTCTGAGGAGGGATTTTTTTAATTTTTTTAATGGGGATCCGAGAATGGTGCAGTAGAAAGAATGCTGCCTCATCCGGGATAGGGAATTCTGGGAATTTTTGTGATATCCGTCGGACTTCTTTCCAGAAAATTGTCAGTTTTGGGGAAGGACCAAAACGTGAATCAGCGTGCCTTCCTCCTCTCCACATCTCCAGCATCTGTCGGAGGAGGAGGGAAAGCATCTAGACGGCGTCAGGTACCAGCGGGTGAGGAGTTTAAAATTTGTCTCTTGTATTCTGGTGCAAAGAGATGTCTTGAGGGATAGGACAATGATGCATTGTCTCTGTGTCGGGGAAAAGGAGCAACCCAGGTCCCTCTCCCAACTGGACAAACAGGACAAATGTGGGTGGTCTATTGGCATGTTTAACAGGTAATATGTTTGGGAGAGGATATGGGCCAGAGGACCCTCCCCCACGCAGAGGTTTTCAAATTCTGTCTTCTGTTTAGAGAAAGAATGAGGGTCAGGTATAGAGTGGAAGAAGTGATGGAGTTGTGCCACTCTCCAGAAGGGCAGTTGAAAGGCTCCTAATGGGTCGATTAGTGTCCGCAGAGAGAGCCATTTCCCTTCAATGATGAATTTAGCTGTGTGGTCCATTTTGGAAAGTCTGAGGGGGTTATAATCTGCAGAGTATATCCCTGGTTCGAACTTCGGGTGACCGAGGATAGGGAATAGGGGCGAGGGTGAAAAGGTCAGTGCTAGTTGATTAACAGTCTTATGGCTAAGTCTTAGGGAGGTCCCTATGGCAGGGTGCGACTTCAATGTTGGGGGTAGGACTGTATAGCACCACAGGGCACTTTTCACAGGAATGTTGGTTTGGGATTGTTCAATTCGGACCTAGAGTTTGGAGGCATTATTGCGATTCCAGTCTAAAATGCAGCCGAGGCAGGAGGCTAGGTAGTATCAACCCCCCCCCCCCCCCCCTGTTTAAAGAGTGTTAGTTGTGACCATTTAAGTCTGGGTTTTTTGTGCATCCAAACAAAGTGGATAAGTGCTAACTGAGCTTGTTTAAAGAATGGGGCTGGGATCTTAATTGGAAGGGCTTGGAATAGATAGGTAAACTTAAGTAGTAAATTCATTTTAACAAGATTACATCTCCCGAAACAGGAGTGGAAACCTGAGTGCCACTTGGAAAGTAGTTGGCGTGCCTTAATTAGTAGGGGGGGAAGTTCAGCACAAATGTGCGTGAGATCTCTGGGGGAATATAGGTGCCCAAGTATTTAAGGGCTGTGTCAGTCCATTTAAACCGAAAGTTGGATTGTAAATCCAGCAGGGTTCGCGTGGGGACCGCTACCATAGCCTCCGACTTGGAAACGTTTATTTTCAAGTGTGAGAGCATTCCGTATGTTTTAAACTCTCGGACAAGATTCGGTAACGAAATTCTGGGGTTCGTCAAAGAGAACATCATATCATCTGCGTAGACAGATATTTTTCAGTCGATGTTGCCTATTTAGAGACCCGAGATATCTGAGTTTCATCTGATTGTGGCGAGGAAGGGTTCCAAGGACAGCGCAAATAAGAGAGGGGAGAGGGGGCAACCCTGCCTGGTTCCATTACCAATAGCGAAGGGAGGGGAAAGCACTCCATTTGCCTTAACCTGGGCTGAAGGGTGGGAATAAATGTTGCCTATCCAGCGCATCATTTTTTTCCCCTACGCCAATATGGCAAAGGACCGAAAACATGAAACTCCAGTTTACTCGGTAGAAGGCTTTTTCAGCATCCAAACTCACAAAGATACAAGGGGTCTTAGAGGATTTTGCTTTGTGCACCAGATTCAGAACCTTAATGGTGTTGTCTCACGTTTCTTTGTTGGGGATAAAGCCCACTTGGTCTAGCTGTATAAGGGATTGGAGAAGTTGTACTAATCTTGTGGCCAGGATTTTAGAGAATAGTTTTAAGTCTAAATTTAGGAGGGAGACGGGCCTATAACTCCCACATAAGCTTGGGTCCTTACCCTCCTTGGGTATCAGCGAGATGTGGGCTCTAAGGGTGTCTTTGGGAAACTCCCCAAAAGTGCCCAGGGCATTGAACAGTGTCACTAAATGGGCCCAAGTATGGGGAGGAAGGTCTGGTAGTATTGGGCTGTGTATCCATCCAGGCCTGGGGCTTTACCATGTCTTAGTGAATTTATGGTCGTCTGAACTTATTCTTAGGTAATCGGAACATCCAAGCACTCTCGAATCTCAGACGTGAGGAACGGGAGGCCTGAATCCCTGATATGTGTCGATGTCTTCCTGGTTACAGTTAGTGTTGGTTAGGTTGAAAGGTCGGAGTAAAAGTCACCAAATCTCTTGGCTATCAGGGTTGGTGTTGAAGCCTTTTGACCATTTGAGTCCACTACATGCGGTATATAGGCGTTAGATTTCAACTCTTTCACCAATCTGGCTAAAGTTTCCCCGCACTTGTCGCCCGATTCATAGGATACCCTACGGCAGAATTGCAAAGCTGCCTTGGCTCTATAATGAAGTAGGTCTGTTATCTGTGCACGTAAGGACCCCAGTTCGGACTCCAAGGACTGTGTAGGGGCATGTTTGTGTTTCGCTTCCATCTAAGCCAGGTCCTTAAGACCCACTAGTTGTTCATTTTGTGTGCTTAATGAGGACCCCACGAAGCACGGACTTGTGCGCCCCCCACACTACCCTGTGTACTGTTTTCTTGGAAGTATAATTCCAACTCCCTGGTCACATCTGCCAGAACCTCTGGGATCTGAAGAAAGCTCTCATTCAGTCGTCAGAACAGAGACCTGGGTGAGGGGTGTTTAGAGAGAGTATATGTAAGGGCTATAGGAGCGTAGTCCGACCAAGTAATGTAGTCAATGGAGGAGGAACTCACTAAATGTAGTTGGTCATGTGAGATCAAGAAGTCAATTCTAGAGTATACTTTGTGCGGGGAGGAGTAGAAGGTGTAGTCCCTTTCTCCGGAATTCTGGAGGCGCCAAATGTCCACTAACTGAGTCTTTAAAAGGGATTTCGCTACTCGCCACCTAACTGCCGTCGGGATTGAGGAATTACCCGAAGAAGTGTCCGAAGAGAGCGATAGCAGGATGTTGAAGTCTCCCCCTAATATTAACTGACCCTCTCTATATTCCATCAGTTTTTCAAGTGCAGTCAGAATGAATCTATCTTGGTGTTAGGTGCATAGATCGTCGCAAATGTGAAGAGGATATCTCCAACACGGCCCTTCAAAAAAAGATAGCACCCCTCGGGGTCCACCTGAGAATCTACATGAAGTCACGGGAGTTTGCTAGAGATCAGTATGGATACTCCCTTGGTCCTAGATGAAGGGTTAGTGGAATGGTAGACCTGGGAGAAGAATCTGGATTGGAGAAAAGAGAGTTTAGTTGTTTTAAAATGTGTTTCTTGTATGAAGGCTACATCAGTGCCTGTTTTTTTAAATCCTTTAAAAGGATCCTTATTTTTTCAGGGGAATTCAGGCCCTTGGCGTTTATAGTGGTCACCTTAATCGAGACCACCATCATGTCTCAGGAGGAGAGGGAGGGGGGGCAAAGAGAGAATAAAGGGTAGAGGGGTCAGGGAAGGTGAAGGGAACTGCCTAAGGGGGGCAGGAAGGGAAGGGGGAAGAGAGAGGGGGTGTGAGGGGGAAAGAGGGAGAGCTAGACCTAACGGACTCATTAGGGAAAAAAAGAAAAGAGCAGACAAAGAAGAGAAAAGAAAAAGAGAGAAAATTTGAAATGAAATTGTGGCAAAAAGTGTGGCAAAAGGGGACTATAGTAGCAAGAGATTGCCAAAGCGCTCACCAGTAGGTCACTGGACTTATGGCAAGGTCCCTGGGGGTTAGTAGGCAGACAGGTCGGAGAATGAGCTCCCGAACCCCCTCCCCACCCCCGGGCAAATATAAGTAATGTTTTCTAAATCGGTAAACAATTATAGAAGAGCATTTAACCAGACCAAAAACTCAATCATTTAAAAGCGTGTAACCTGAAATGATCCCGTGTAGTAGAACGCCTCGCACAGTTACAAACCCAGCTCTAGGCAGAGAGACTCCAATATCCAGAGAAAAAGATCAGTCCACGAGCCAAGTCTGAAAGTGCTCCCCCATAACTCAGTCACCCACCCGCCAACCCACACCACACACAAGTTCATGTTCTCAACCCCTCGGGCAGATGTGCCAGAGCAGTATCTCCCCTCCGGCACAGGGCAGCCCCCCAAAAAAAAAATTAAAGGAGTATGACTCAGAATCATACGGGCGGCACAGTGGTGTAGTGGTTAGCACTCTCACCTAGCAGTAAGAAGGGTCACTGGTTCGAATCCCAACCATGACACTACCTGCCTGGAGTTTGCATGTTCTCCCTGTGCCTGTGTGGGTTTTCTCCGGGTACTCCGGTTTCCTCCCACAATCCAAAGACATGCAGGTAGGTTAATTGGCTTCTGTCTGGGATTGGCCCTGGTGTGTGAATGGGGACCTTGGATTGTGGGCTCATTGAGGGTGGGGACCAATGTGAGTGTGCAATGTACAGGGATGGGGACAGTTGTAGATGCTCGCTCAGGATGAACTGATGTCTTTATTCAACCTTACTAACTATGAAACTATGAAACCAGGCAGGAGAGGGCACACAGAGAGTCGACCCCGGTATGTCAAGAACCACCTGCGCCAGAGGGGGCTCACCCTCAAAGATGGAGACCACCCCTCCTGTCTGTTCAAGCCCTCCAGCTTGACCATGCAGATACACATTGGACAATAGTAATAAATGACAGTTCCCTCAATAGGCTTAAAAAAAAAAAAGGCGAAGGAACCCCCCTCTCCCCAAAAGAGGTGGCAAACTCAGTTGTCCCAGGGTAGTCTGCTGCAATAACCATCCCCTTTCCCAGATCTCAGGTCCCAAGAGAGTCCTCTTAGGAAGTCCTGCCAGGTGCAGTTGTTTAGCATATCAGTGCCTCCCCTCGTAGCCACGAGAGGCAATCTTCTGTGTGTCAATCTTAGCAGCTTGCCAAAAGAGGGCACATTGCGGTAACAGGCAGAGCTTAAACAGTGTGCACGGGGGAGGATGTGGTCAAGGTAGAGGGTTAGGGTTAAATCTCCTTAACATTATTGCGTCTCAGGAGTAGGGTTGAAGAGTAGTGATGGACGAACTTGCAACGGGACGTTTCACGAACGTGGCCAAAAGTTTGCGAACCGCAAGGTTCGCGGCGGACCCCATTGACTTTAATGGCAGGCGAACCTTAAAAACCTCCAGGTCATATTTTCAGCCACAAAATACTAACTAGCTGTGCACACATAGTCCCACAACATGGACACTGACATAAAAAAAGTATTAAGTGAATCTGGGATCGACAATGGCAAGCATTCTTTTTTTATCTGTGAAATTTTGACAATTCAAGAGCGCATGAAGGCCATGGAGGAGAGGCAAGGTCAGGCCAGGCTATGAAGGGGGTGCAGGAGATGATCAGTGCCACAGTCAGGGCAACACAGTCCTGTGCCAGTGTCCCAGTGTGCCAACCTGTGCTAGAGCCCCTCCCTCTGCCAGGCCCTTACCCCCACTTATGCAGGGCTCCACTGCAGTGGTCTGGAGGTGCCAGTCCAGTGCTGATCCTCAGCCATGGTGCTGGGACTGCCTGCTGATTGGCTTCTCCGCTGCTATCTCCCTCACTGTCTGAAACCAGCACCGTGATAGAGACTGAGCACTGACACCAGCACCGTGATAGAGAGCATTGACACCAGCACCGTGATAGAGAGCATTGACACCAGCACTGTGATAGAGAGCATTGACACCAGCACCGTGATAGAGAGCATTGACACCAGCACCGTGAAAGAGAGCACTGACACCAGCACCGTGATAGAGAGCACTGACACCAGCACCGAGATGGAGAGCACTGACACAACACCAGCGCCGAGATAGAGAGCACTGACACCAGCACCGAGATGGAGAGCACTGACACCAGCACCGAGATAAATATGAAGTTATACAAATGGATAAATAAATAGGCAGATAGATAGAGACAGACAGATAGAGATGAGAGAACACAGACCTGTACAGGATGACTGTAGGACGCAGTGCTGGGAGCCCTCGTGGTGTACACATACAGGAGATGTGTGATGAAGGCTCCAGCAGATTGTCGGTGAAGGGCTGGACAGAGGTTGATTCCAGGCAGGGCAGAGGTGAAGCATGATTCCCTCCACCCTACGATCACAGACTGAGAAAAATACATACAGCACAAGGTGAAGCTGTATATGTGCGGACAATTACAGGCTGTTTGTGTTAGTAACACATTACCTGGCTTCTCCATTCACACAGAGCCGAAACCGTAAGTGACATGCCGCCCATGGACAGCACTGCCCAGACATGAAGGAGAATGACCCAATCAGCGTGTAGAGGCACACTACACAGCGCCACAGGGCATCAAAAAACACAGCAAATGAAGCATCTTGCCTGCAATCACGGGATTGCATTGGCATGACGCTTCCATAGTGCAATGAGACCGGCGCCCAGCCCGAACACAGTGCACTTAAAGGAACTTTTTTTTTCTTAAAGGGACATTTTATTTATTTATTATTTATTTTTTGGTGACCGGCTTGGGGGGGGGGGGGGGGTACCCATGCACCCATGCACCCCCTATGGACCCAACAGTGTATGCATATTGCAATAAGAGTATGTAGATGCAGGTGATTTTCCTGTATTGTTTCATATAAATGGTATTCTAAGCAATTAGTGTGTATATCAGTGTATTTATACATTCCTTGTTTTATAAGTTTTTCTTATAATACCATTTAAAAAAAAATAGAGACTAAAAGGGCATAAATAAAGGACATTACAGAGTAAGAAAATGTTGGGCCAGTAAGTGTGCAAGTGCATATTAACCACTTGCCGACCGCCGCACGATGATGTACGTCGACAGAATGGCACGGGCAGGCATATGGGCGTACCTGTACGTCCCTGCCTTCCCGCGGGTGGGGGGCCCGATCGGGCCCCCCCCGGTGCCTGCGGCGGTCGGTATTCGTTCGGGAGCGATCCGGGATGAGGGGGCGGCCATTCATTCATGGCCACCCCCTCGCGATCGCTCCCGACGAATGGAAATCCTCCGTGACATCACTTCCTCTCCTGTAATGTAAACACAGGAGAGGAAGTGATGTAATCTCTCCTCCGTGTCAGTATTTTTCGTTCCGACCCCGAGGAGAGAGGATCGGTGAGTTGCACCAACACGACACTTCACAGTAGAACATGCCAGGCACACTCACACCCCCCCTTTACCCCCCGATCACCCCCCCAATTACCCCTGCCCCCCCAGTCACAGTGACACCAATGCATTTTTTCTTTTGCATTGGTGTCATTTGTGACTGTAATAACTGTTAGGGCAGTTAGGGTTAGCCCCCTTTAGTTCTAATGTACCCCCCTAACCCCCCCAATAAAGGTTTAACCCCGTGATCACCCCCCGTCGCCAGTGTCACTAAGGCTGGGTTCACATTGCAGCGGTTTATGAGAACGGATGTGATTCGCACTGCACTGCAGTGCAAATCACATCCGATCTCTGCGATTCGAGTTCAGCCATTCGCCGCACCCGCCGCAAATTCGCACGGGACCCTTTTTTTGGTCCGCAGCAGAATCGGATCGCATGGGTGTTCACACCATGCGATCCGAGTTTGCAGATCGCACTGCGATATGCAAACTGATCTGGGGGTGTCATTAACATTTCACTGACACTCCCAGCAGTTCGCATAGGGCAGTGTGAACTGCCGCCGGGAGGCATGCGATGCGGGAACCCGCCGCGGATTCGTGGCGTTCCCGCATCGCTCCAGTGTGAACCCAGCCTAATAAGCGATCGTTTTTCTGATCGCTGTATTAGTGTCACAGGTGACGCTAGTTAGGCAGGTAGGTATTTAGGTTCGCCGCAGCTTTTTATAGCGCCAGGGACCCCCATATACTACCGCATAAAGCCCCCTGATTGCCCCCTAGTTAACCCTTTCACCAGTGATCACCATATAACTGTTACAGGTGACGCTGGTTGGTTAGTTATTTTTTTATAGTTTCAGGGCACCTGCCATTTATTACCTAGTCTCACTAGTGTACCCCTAAATTTAGGGGTGTCTACTTTCCAAAATGGGGTCATTTGGGGGGGGTTGTGCCATCTTGGCATTTTATGGCCTTCAAAACTGTAACGCCCTTAGAAAGCCTGAAGGCGGTGCTTGGTTTTCGGGGCCCCGTACGCGGCTAGGCTCCCAAAAAGTCCCACATATGGGGTATGCCCGTACTCAGGAGAAGCAGCAGAATTTATTTTGGGGTGTCATTTCACATATGCCCATGGCATGCGTGAGCAATATATCATTTAGTGACAACTTTGTGAAAAAAAAAAAAAAAAAGTTTGTAATTTTCCCGCAACTTGTGGCAAAATATAAAATATTCCATAGACTCAACATGCCTCTCAGCAAATAGCTTGGGGTGTCTACTTTCTAAAATGGGGTCATTTGTGGGGATTTTGTGCCATCTTGGCATTTTATGGCCTTCAAAACTGTAATAGGTAGTGAGAAGTGAAATCAAAAATTTACGCCCTTAGAAAGCCTGAAGGCGGTGCTTGGTTTTCGGGGCCCCGTACGCGGCTAGGCTCCCAAAAAGTCCCACATATGTGGTATCCCCGTACTCAGGAGAAGCAGCAGAATTTATTTTGGGGTGTCATTTCACATATGCCCATAGCATGTGTGAGCAATATATCATTTAGTGACAACTTTGTGTAAAAAAAAAAAAAATTTTTTTTTTGTCATTATTCAATCGCTTGAGGCAAAAAAATAAAATATTCAATGGGCTCAACATGCCACTTATCAATTTCCTTAGGGGGTCTACTTTCCAAAATGGGGTCATTTGGGGGGGGTTTGTACTGCCCTGCCATTTTAGCACCTCAAGAAATGAGATAGGCAGTCGTAAACTAAAAGCTGCGTAAATTCCAGAAAACGTACCTTAGTTTGTAGATGTGACAACTTTTGCGCAAACCAATAAATATACAGTTATTGACTTTTTTTTACCAAAGACATGTGGCTGAATACATTTTGGCCTAAATGTATGACTAAAATTGAGTTTATTGGATTTTTCTAATAACAAAAAGTAGAAAATATCATTTTTTTTCAAAATTTGCGGTCTTTTTACGTTTATATCGCAAAAAATTAAAATCGCAGAGTCAGTCAAATACCTTTAAAAGAAAGCTCTATTTGTGGGAAGAAAAGGACGCAAATTTTGTTTGGGTACAACATTGCATGACCGCGCAATTACCAGTTAAAGCAGCGCAGTGCCAAAGTGTAAAAAGACCTCTGGTCATTTACCAGCAAAATGGTCCGGTCTGAAAGTGGTTAAGTGGAATAGAGTGGGATTAAAGGAAAAGGCAAACAAATGTGCTAAAATGTCAACTAAACATAAAAAAATGTACCTGGGCGTGATTTGGGACCACCTCCTCGTGGAAGTGCAGCCGGTGTGTGTAAACTCATGATGTGAGTGAGAAAAGCTGCCATGCCAGGCTTCACTGCCTGGACTCCATCATACACGGCTGCAGTCCGGAGCGGTGTGTGCTCTGAGTTCAGTGTATACTCATGTATATGATGGAAGTGTACAATCTATGATTCTATAAATACAGTGTGTAAGGATTATGCACTATGGAGGCTTTTTCTTTTCTATGTAATGTGATTGCGGCCATTGTCTGGATACCTCGGGTGATATTGGAGATACTACCTGGAGGTCTGACATTCTGTGGCACAGTCTGTTCTCATTGTAAGCCAGCTTGAGCGGAGTGGTGCTGCTGGAGGGATATACACAAGCATGTCTGGGCCTTGCTTGTGGGGACAAACCTTTTGGTAAAAGATCTGTTTGCTCACTGGTGTGGTTGAGGTTGATTGAAGTTGATGCAAAGAGGTGGAAGTTGATTAGAATTGATTTAAACCATCTGCATGAATCTCTGGGACTTCATATTTCTGTTAGGCTCGGTTCACACAGGGGGCGATGCGAGGCGACACGACTTGCCGTGCCGCGACCTGACAAGTCGCCCCCGTTCTGTACTACGGAACCGTTCTAAGAGGAGCGACTCGAGTCGCTCCGACTTAGAAAAAAGGTTCCTGTACTACTTTTGGGCGACCTCGGGCGACTTGCATTGACTTCTATACAGAAGTCATTTGCAAGTCGCCGCTGAGGTCGCGGCAGGTCGCAGCGCGGCAAGTCGTGTCGCCTCGCATCGCCCCCTGTGTGAACCGAGCCTTACTGTACAAGTCACTGTATGGTGATTGGAGTGGTGAATGGGTTGTAGAAAATCAGCTTTTTAACATGTATAAACTTTTGATGTTTTCAATTGTATAAGGTGACTTTGTTGCTCTTCATGCTTATGTATTTTTGCACATTATATGTTATTGTAAAAATATTTGAAAATGTATATATATCTCTAATATATATCTGGTGAGACCGATTGAGATTGTGAGACGAATTTCCTTAATTAGTTCTGAGTCAGTGTAAATCAAAAAGTGTGTTTTTATTGTACACACTTAGTAGAAAATAATACTTACAAAAATAGTACAATGATAATCATTAGTATCTTTCTTTCTTTTCAAATATATAATACTTCAAGCTTGACCATGTGTTCTAAAATGGCGGCATAACCCTTTGTATGCTGAATGTAGCTGAGATGTATGTTTGCTGAGAATCTGTTTAGTTGCGAGAGTAGGATCCAACAGGAAACCTTCCCACCTAACTTTTGCTTATATAAAACAGACTTTTAAATTTGCGCCAAAAGAATAAACCCTCCTTCACAAGGGTGTGGGCTAAAGAGTGGTTACTATAGTACAGCTACCATCTGTTAACATACTAATGAGAGGAAGTGGGGGGGGAGGGAAACCTTAAACAACATCTCAGTTACATAGAAATATATCCCTTAAAAGCATATATAAGATATACAATATTCATCAAAATCCTGACAAGTTTTAAATGTTTACTTTTTCAATTATCACACGTCATAACATAGGATTAACCGATTCAAAGTTTTTCTTTCACACAATGGAGAATTCATATTCTAAATAAAATATAATAAAGCCAATTAAAATTTAGATATTAAGAATATAACAGTTATATAGATTGAAGTATCTGTGAATAGGCTGCAGGAGATCTGCCCTTGCTCACATGTATGAAAGTGTATTTTTGTAGTGAATAAAATTGTTATATTCGATCACGATTGGTGGAATTAGCACATCTAGTATAATATGAAAGACTGCAGCACTAGTATATAACATTCAAACAATATAAATGTAAAAATATAACAATAAAAGTGAGACTCCTTAACACAAAACTCCCTATAAGTGTATATATAACAATGCTATGGAGACTATTTCACTGATAACTAATGAAGATAAATTATAATCAGCATATATCAAATTAGTGCAGCAATATTAGTACACATTTTCAAAAAAGGTCCAAATAAAGAACAGTAATAATGAAATCTCCACACCATGATGATCAAAGGAAATCCCAAAGTACAATGGTGTCACCTTTCGTAAATTAAGTTTCCACAACATGAGTGAGACTTGTGTGACGATCAAAGTGAATCTCCACAACTGATTCCAAGACTTGGCAGAAGGTTGGAGGTGAAAGTGCGAGTGTGTATGGTCCAATCCTCATACAGAAATAATGAATGGATCACACCACCTCATCCACTTCTCATGTCACATTTAGTAACTGGGATCCACAAAAAGAGAAATCATCCAATAGTGTAGATGGTCGATCGTGTTTTATAAAGCGATTTAATGTAAATGATTCCAATAAAGAGAAATTAGTTCCATTCATGTAGAGAATAGTTACATTCATTCCTGGGGAGAAATTCATTTTCTTCTGGTAACATTCTTCTCTTCTACAGATTGTCCTATAATGACCTGACAGACAGTTGCTGCCCCCACCTGGCATTTGGAATAAGAAATAACCAGACACTGAGGACACTGAACCTGTCCTGGAACAATCTGGAGGGTCCTCATTTCAGGGATCTGATGGAAGCTCTGAGAACCAGCCAGATAGAGGAATTACAGTGAGTATAACAGGACTGACTGAGACAACAATATTCTGGGACAGTTTTATACCTAAACCACATAATATAGAAATATGAAAATGTCATCAAAATCCATCTTTAGGCTCCATAAGGCTCCATGCACACTGGGCTTAAAAAATGCCAGTTCCCTTGGCAGAAAAAAATAATATAGAGAGTTTATTGTACAAAGTTTAGAGTTTTGCATTTTTCTACCAGAAAGCTCCAATCAGAAACACGAGCCAGAAGAGTTTTTTTTTCTGCCTCTAAATATCAAGTTCAAAATATGCCTGTAATCGTCCCAATGTGTATGGACACAAAGTGCCGACATATAATGATGACGGGCAGTCCATATGTGGTTAAAGAGGTTGTAAACCCTTATTTATTTATTTTTAAATAACAAACATGTTATACTTACCTCCACTGTGTAGTTAATTTTGCACAGAGTGGACCCAATTCACCTCTTCTAGGGGCCCCTGGTGGTGCTATCAGCTCCTCCCCACATCGGTAAACCCCCTAGGTAAATTTCTCTCCCTGGGGGTTACCATGAGGGTGCACTCCAGAGTCCATAGACATAGAATGCCAGACTCAGCCCCTCTCATTATTATTATTAACGATTTATATAGCGCCAACAGTTTACGCAGCGCTTTACAATGTATAGGGGAGACAACACAATTACAGTACAATACAAAAGGTACAGGAGGGCCCTGCTCGTAGAGCTTACATTCTAAAGGGAGGTGGTTTTGGTACAAAAGGTAATAGCTGCAGAGAATGCAACGCCCACATCATTGAATTTGATTGATAGCAGTGGGAGCTAATGGCTGTGATGCTATCAATCTATCCAATCAAGAGCCTAGACAATGGGCAGAGAGATAGCATGCGTCTCTGCTGTGGGAACGAATGGCTCAGGTGAGTAAAATGGGGTGCTGGGTGGCTGGTCAGTGTCAGAAGTTTTTTTTTTTCCCTTAATGCATAGGATGCATTAAGGTGAAAAACATCAGGATTTACAACCCCTTTAATAGCATCCCAGTCTTAGTCCATAGGGTTCAATATTTTATTGGCCCACCCTTTGCTGCTATAACAGCTTCATATCTTCTGGGAAGGCTGGCCACAAGTTTTAGGAGTGTGTCCATGGGAATGTTTGACCATTCTTCCAGAAAGGCATTTGTGAGGTCAGGCACTGATGTTGGATGAGAAGGCGTTCTATCGGGTTTTGGTCAGGACTCAATTTGTCTGTAATCATCCCAATGTGTAAGACACGTAGAAGAACATGGAGCTGCTTCTACAGGCAGAACACAGACAGAAACTCCTATAGTAGCAGCATTTTTAAGCCAGTGTGCATGGAGCCTAAATATCCAATCCTGGACTGTTACACTATATGCCTGTATGCCTGCCTTTACACGCACATGAACTTTAATGGCATCCCAGTCTTGGTCCGTAGGGTTCAATAAAGGGTGTTCTATAGGGTTGAGATTAAGACTCTGTAGGCCAGTCAATTTCCTCTTCCACAAACTTGCTCATCCATGTCTTTATGGACCTAGCTTTGTGGACTGGTGTGCAGTCATGTTGGAACAAGAATGGGTCCCCCCCCAAATTGCTCCCACAAAGTTGTGAGCATAAAATTGTCCAAATTGTCTTGGTATGCTGATGCCTTAAGATTTCCCTTCACTGGAACTAAGGGGCCAAGCCCAACAGCTGAAAGACAATCCCACACCATAATCCCCCCTCCATCAAATTATTTGGAAAACTGCACAAAGCAAGATCCATAAAAGACATGAATGAGGAACTTGACTGGCCAGCACAGAATCCTGACCTCAACCTGAAAGAGCACATTTGGGATAAATTGGAGTGGAGCCTGTGAGCCAGGCCTTCTCGTACAGCATCAGTGCCCAATCTCATAAATGTGCTTCTGTAAGACTAGGGATGGGCTTTATGTTCGGGTCCAACATGAGTTCAATGCGAACATTGGCTGTTCGCCCATTCGCCGAATAGCGAACAATTTGGGGTGTTTGTGGCAAATTCAAAAGCCACGGAACACCCTTTAAAAGTATCAGAATAATCAAAAATGCTAATTTTAAAGGTTAGTATGCAATTTATTGTCATAAAAAATGTTTGGGGACCTGGGTCCTGCCCCAGGGAACATGTATCAATGCAAAAAAAGTTTTAAAAACGTCAGTTTTTTTCGGGTACAGTGATTTTAATAATGCTTAAAGTGAAACAATAAAAGTGTAATATTCCTTTAAATTTCGTACCTGGGAGGTGTCTATAGCATGCCTGTAAAGTGGCACATGTTTCTTTCTGACAGCAAAATGGCATTTCCAAAGGAAAAAAGTAATTTAAAACTACTCGCGGCTATAATGAATTGGCGGTCTGGCAATACACATAAAAGTTCATCGATAAAAACGGCATGGGATTTCCCCACAGGGGAACCTCGAACCAAAATTAAAAAATTTTTATACCAGGCCCTTCAGGTCTGGTATGGATATTAAGTGGAACCCCACGCCAAAAAAAAAAAAAAAAAAGTTTGGGGTCCCCCAAAAATCCATACCAGACCCTTATCCGAGCGCACAACTTGGCAGGGCTCAGGAAAAGAGAGGGGACGAGAGCGCCCCCCTCCTGAATCGTACCAGGTCACATGCTCTCAACATTGGGAGGGTGCTTTGGGGTAGCCCCCTAAGCACCTTGTCCCCATGTTGATGGGGAGAAGGGCTTCATCCCCACAACCCTTGCCCAGTGGTTATGGGGTCTGCGGGCGCGGGGCTTATCAGAATCTGGAAGCCTCCTTTAACAAAGGGACCCCCAGATCCTGCCCCCCACTGTTCGAATTGGTAATGGGGTACAAATGTACCCCTACCATTTCTCAAAAAAAGTGTCAAAAATTGTAGACAACAGACGGTTTTTGATAATTTGTTTATTAATTTCTTCTTCTTTCCTCACTTCTTCTTCCATGTTATTTCTTCTTCTCTTCCTTCAGTGTTGTTCTTCTTCCTCCATCTTCTTCTTCCCCCACTTTTCCCTCTATTTTCCTCTGGTCTTCTCGTCCGGCATCTTCCTTCGGCTGCTGTCCGCATGATCTGCCTCAGTGGGAGTCTTCAGCTGTGTGAAGCTTCTGTTAAGCTGACACTTCTTATATAATGGAGGGTGGGGCCACCCAGTGACCCGACCCCCCCCTCTGATGCACGGGGACTTCCCTATGGCTTTCCCCATGTTGTCCGAGGGTGGCGGGGTTACCCGTTTATGCAACCGGGTCATTTTTTGGGGTTCAGAGTTTCCCTGTTGGGAAATCCCATGCCGTTTTTATCAATGAACTTTTATTTGTATTGTCGGACTGACAATTTATTATAGTCGTAAGTAGTTGCCGGCCCATCCCTATAGAACAATGGACCCACATTCCCATTGACACACTCCTAAACCTTGTGAGAACAAAAACACGGGAAGATTCCCAAAGGTACTCTTCAAAAAGGAAAAAAAAACGATTTATGACGAAATACCTTTATTGATTAACCACACATAAGAATATAAATTTAGAAAAATTTATTAAATACACCCAACTTGGCACATGTAATAGAAATTAAGACAAGTGAGTCTTAATAGAACACAGGTGGTCACCGCACCCAATTGTACAACACTCTCATACACCATAGACGATGAGATCTCCCGAAAAACTGATTCTAACAATCTTGGCACTCAGAAAAATTTGGTTCATAAATTCATTAAGAAAAAGTAAAATATAGTTATTCATGGGGTAGAAAAATAAATGAATTAGTCTGTATTGAAAAATTGTTTCATTGCTCCACTTAAATAAAGTGCATGTATATAAATATATATATAATATTGCCGATTGAATTCCAAAGGGAGACTAACTGATATTTCACTGTATTAGAATTTTCCTTATGACACAAAGATTCAGTCAACAAATGGAGTCTATAGATCATAGGCTGGTATATATGGAAATTGACGATGATCAAGAAAATAAACGGCTTTTATTCAAATCTGAGTAAACCATCCCCTTCTAACATATGGGGATAAGATAAAGCTCACCGTTTTGGCATCTTGATTCCAGTCCAAACTTCTTTGATTTACAGTCCATATACAGTACAGACCAAAAGTTTTGACACACCTTCTCATTCAAAGAGTTTTCTTTATTTTCATAACTATGAAAATTGTAGATTCACACTGAAGGCATCAAAACTATGAATTAACACATGTGGAATTATACACTTAACAAAAAAGTGTGAAACAATTGAAAATATGTCTTATATTCTAGGTTCTTCAAAGTAGCCACCTTTTGCTTTGATTACTGCTCCGCACACTCTTGGCATTCTGTTGATGAGCTTCAAGAGGTAGTCACCTGAAATGGCTTTCCAACAGTCTTGAAGGAGTTCCCAGAGATGCTTAGCACTTTTTGGCCCTTTTGCCTTCACTCTGCCGTCCAGCTCACCCCAAACCATCTCGATTGGGTTCAGGTCCGATGACTGTGGAGGCCAGGTCATCTGGCGCAGCACCCCATCACTCTCCTCCTTTGTCAAATAGCCCTTACACAGCCTGGAGGTGTGTTTGGGGTCATTGTCATGTTGAAAAATAAATGATGGTCCAACTAAACGCAAACCAGATGGAATAGCATGCCGCTGCAAGATACTGTGGTAGCCATGCTGGTTCAGTATGCCTTCAATTTTGAATAAATCCCCAACAGTGTCACCAGCAAAGCACCCCCACACCATCACACCTCCTCCTCCATGCTTCACGGTGGGAACCAGGCATGTAGAGTCCATCCGTTCTCCTCTTCTGCGTCGCACAAAGACACGGTGGTTGGAACCAAAGATCTCAAACTTGGACTCATCAGACTAAAGTACAGATTTCCACTGGTCTAATGTCCATTTCTTGTGTTCTTTAGCCCAAACAAGTCTCTTCTGCTTGTTGCCTGTCCTCAGCAGTGGTTTCCTAGCAGCTATTTTACCATGAAGGCCTGATTCACACAGTCTCCTCTTAACAGTTGTTCTAGAGATGTGTCTGCTGCTAGAACTCTGTGTGGCATTGACCTGTTCTCTAATCTGAGCTGATGTTAACCTGCGATTTCTGAGGCTGGTGACTCGGATTAACTTATCGTCCACAGCAGAGGTGTCTCTTGGTCTTCCTTTCCTGGGGCGGTCCTCATGTGAGCCAGTTTCTTTGTAGCGCTTGATGGTTTTTGCGACTGCGCTTGGGGACACTTTCAAAGTTTTCCCAATTGTTCGGACTGACTGACCTTCATTTCTTAAAGTAATGATGGCCACTCGTTTTTCTTTACTTAGCTGCTTTTTTCTTGCCATAATACACATTCTAACAGTCTATTCACAGCTGTGTACTGTATCCACCTCCTGCACAACACAACTGATGGTCCCAACCCCATTTATAAGGCTTGAAATCCCACTTATTAAACCTGACAGGGCACACCTGTGAAGTGAAAACCATTTCAGGTGACTACCTCTTGAAGCTCATCAACAGAATGCCAAGAGTGTGTGAAGCAGTAATCAAAGCAAAAAGTGGCTACTTTGAAGACCTTAGAATATAAGACATATTTTCAGTTGTTTCACACTTTTTTGTTAAGTATATAATTCCACGTGTGTTAATTCATAGTTTTGATGCCTTCAGTGTGAATCTACAATTTTCATAGTCATGAAAATAAAGAAAACTCTTTGAATGAGAAGGTGTCAAAACTTTTGGTCTGTACTGTATATGGAGCCCAATTGTCTTCAAGAGGGGACAGGGGCAAAGATGACTATGTAATATCACCTTACCAGTAATCTGTTGTGATCATCTAGACCAGTATGTTGTATAGTGATGTTTGTTCAGGCATCTCCCATACAGACAGGCATGTGCAGTAAGGTCTGTCCTGGTTATCCAACGGGTATTCAGGACTGACATGCGCAGTTTTAATCTTTCCAGAGATTTATGGTTTCAAAAAGTAGTGTCTGGTCTGTACACTTGGCACTATTGTCCAATCCAGTCTCCCAGGGAACATTCAGATACAGACACTTGGAGCATGAATATTAACGGGAGGTTCAGAATAGGTGGAGGTGGCTGGTGTAGTGGTTCAGCACGCCGGTGTCCCCATCCCTATAAGTATAAATATAAGCATCTTTTGGGAGAAGCATTTGCAGGGGGCACATTTGCAACTGGGGCTCTTTCTCAAAGTGGGTCTATTTTTATAAGTGGGAGACGCTGCACTTCAGCGAATGCACAAAGCAAATGAACACAAGAAAATTCCTTGAAAAACGCCGCACAGACATCAAGTGACCTTGTTTACCCCTTCAGCTCTTTCACCTTGTAACATGCACTCTACCACTCCATTTGACAGCTCTGTCCTTAAACTATCTCTCCTTCACCCCCCCCCCCCCCACAGCATATATATCACCCTCATTTATGTCCTCTCCTTATTCCTGCACTCACCAACTCCTGCTAATTCTAAATCCACAAACACAAAGAATCTCCAGGACCCTGGGACAGGTCCCTTCATATAAATCCCACTCCCATATTACCTCCCTCACTCTCCTGCTTCTCATAACCTCTGGAGATATATCCCCAAACCCCAGGCCTCCATCATTTAACTGTACCCCATGCACCCATAATCCTGCACCCTCTGGCAACAGATACAATCAACACAATTTAGTTCCCATTTCTATTCTTATCAAGACCTACTCCCTTTCTCTTGTGCTCTTTGGAATTCCTGCTCTGTCTGCAACAAACTCACCTCTCTCCATGACCTCTTTATCGCTAACTCATTTACTCTACTCACCATTATCGAAACCTGACTTCATGAATCCGACACTGCATCTTCTGCTGCCGTATCCCATGGTGATCTTCTCTGTACTCCCCCAGATCCAGTGGACGTAAGGGAGGAGGTGTCAGAATCCTTCTAGCTCCACATAGCACTTTTCAGGTACTTCAACCACCTCCCTCTCTGTCACTCTCCTCTTTCAAAGCATGCTGCATTCATCTTTTCACTCCAATTTCTCTAAGGATAGCTGTGATCTACAGGCTCCCTGGACCAGTATCAACCTTTCTTGATGACTTCTCTGCCTTGTTACCCAACTTTTTTTCTTCTGAAATCCCCACAATCATCCTGGGTGACTTCAACATCCCTATTAATACTAGCACAACATTCCTGCCACTTCCAAACTTCTCAGCCTAACCTCCTCCTTTGATCTGAAGCAGTGGATACATATTTCTACTCTGAAGGCAATACCCTTGACCTCTTTTTCTCTCACCATTGCACTCCATGCAACCTCTCTAACTATCCATTCACTCTCTCCCTCTCCTCCACCTCCTCTCCCTCCAACCACCTAAAAGTTACCCGCAGAAACCTATGTCATCTAAACCCTTCTCTTCTCTACTCTGCTACTGACAACCTCTATAACAAAATCTCAAACCTATCCTGCACAAACCTAGCCACTTCTGTCTACAATGCTTCACTTCTAGCCTCGCTGGACTCACTGGTCCCCCTCACTACACACAGAATCAGGCCCTGACCCTTTCTACCTTGGCAAACAGATGATACTAGAAGTCTGAAAAAAACATAGTCGTGCTCATGAGTGCCTATGGCGTAAGACTAAGTCTCAGAAAGATTTTAACCAATATAAATCTGAGCTCCAAAAATACGCTCCTCACTGCCAATCGGACTTATTTTATCACTCTCATTAGCAACTTATCATCAAGTTCCTGCCAACTCTTCTCTACCTTCAACTCTCTACTTTGTCCTCCACTGCCTCCACCCACCAACTCTCTCACTGCCCAGGAGATCGCCAATCACTTCAAACAGAAGATTGATACAATTAGTGAAGTGATCTCTACTGTTCAGATACCCTCCATGCATTACACTTCATGCCCACAGGTACAATCGTTGCTTCCCTCTTTCAACCCCACCACTATAGACGAGGTTGCTAAACTACTTGCTAAGGTCCACCTTACCATCTGCCCGCTAGATCCTGTTCCCTCGCAAATTCTCTACGTTCACCCTCTGGCTCTATGCTACACTCTCTAACCCAATATCCCCCTCTCTTCTGGCATCTTCCCCAACTCTCTAAAACATGCACTTGTCAGGCCCATACTTAAAAAGTCCTCCCTGGACCCAGCCGATCTTGATAACCTATGCCCCATCTCCTTGCTCCCCTTCTTATCCAAACTCCTTCAATGTCTGGTCTACAACCAACTGAGCGTCCACCTTGCTAATAATAGCCTTCTTGATCCCCTTCCTCCTCAACACTCCACAGAAACTGCTTTCCTAAAACTACTAACTGGCAAAACCAATTAACACTATTCTGTACTCCTACTTCTGGACCTCTCTGCTGCCTTTGATACTGTTGACCATCCCCTACTCCTCAAAAAAATCCACGCCTTTGGTCTCAGTGACTGTACTCTTTGCTGATTCTCCAACTTATCCAACCACACCTTTAGCATTTCTTACAACTCTGCTGCCTCCTCTCCTCTTGCTTTCTCTGTTGGGCTCCCCCAAGGTTCTGTTCTTGGACCTCTCCTATTTTCAATCAGATATATCAGTCTGGATGTCGCACCACTTCTTCAAACTTGATCTATCCAAAACCAAACTTAGAATTTTTCCATCCCCAAATGTCCTTTTTCCTTCCCCTGATCTCTCTTCCAAAATCGATGGCACAACTATAAACCCATCCTTGCATGCCAAGGTTCTAGTTGTTGTCCTGGACTCTGAACTCTCCTTTAAGCACCACATCCAATTGTTGTCCAAATCTTGCCGCCTCAACTTCCACAGCATCTCCAAAATGCGCCTCTTTCTAACCAATAACACAACAAAGCTCTTAATTCCCTGGTCATCTCTCGCCTTGACTACTGCAACTTCCTTCTCATTGGCTTACCTCTACATAGTCGATCACCTCTTCAATCCATCATGAATGCTGCTGCCAGACTCATCCAACTTACCAATCGCTCTGTGTCTGCAACCACTCTCTGTCAATCCCTCCACTGGCTTCCGCTCACCCAACAAATTAAATTCAAAATACTAACAACTACTTACAAAGCCATCCACAATTTAGCCCCCAGCTAAATGACTAGCCTAGTCTCTAAATACCAACCTACTCGTTCTCTTTGTTCATCTCAAGACCTTCTGCTCTCTAACTCCCTCATCCCGTCCTCCCATGCTCGCCTCCAGGACTTTTCCAAAGACTTTCCAATCCTATGGAATGCCCTACCCCAATCTGTCCATTTATCTCCTACTCTATTAGCTTTTAGACAATCCCTGAAAACCCTTCTCTTCAGGGAAGCCTAACCTACCCACACCTAACACCTGTATTTTAATTTTCTCCATAAGCTCACCCCCCACAGTTATTACCTTTAGTTCCAATTGATCCTCCCTTCTAGGTTGTAAGCTCTAATGAGCAGGGCCCCCTGATCTCTCCTGTATTGATTTGTATTGTAAGTGTACTGTCTACCCTCGTGTTGTAAAGCACTGAGCAAACTGTTGGTGCTTTATAAATCCTCTATAAATTATAATAATAACTCTTATCAAACATTTACACCTCATAGTTATAAGAGATCTAGCTGCACTTATGGGTGAGCCCCTCATAAAAGACTCCTGGACTGAAGAGTCTCAGTCTGGGAGCAGAGAGATTGAAGTTTCACCCAAGGAAGGAATACTCTGGCTTGAGCCGTGTCTAGGATTTGATCCAGATACTTCAAGTAATGGGTCATACTGCTGATTCCATGGAGTGGGCACACCACTTTTTAACACACTCTTTCTCAAATGGTTACAAGGATGGCAGATTGCTTGGGAGACACAATGAGCTTGTCAAGTTTTTACCATTCTCCATAAAGGAAGACTGCAATCAGAAAGGCCTTTGTGGTCTTAGGAGCCCCTAAGTAGCCTAGACTGGGGAGAGTACTGGTGGAGGGGACTGGCTGTTAGTGATGGCCGAACGGTTCGCCCGGCAGTCGTTTCGCGGCGAATTTGGGCTGTTCGCTGTCCGCCCGATCGGCGGACTTCCGTGTTTACTGTGTAAAAGAACTTTGACCTATGATGACACATCCATCATGGGGTACAGGACAGCCAATTGAGACATTACAACACTTGGACATTCCCCCTAACTTATAAATAGACCCGATCCGGTGGCCATTTTACATTCTTTCTTCTGTCACTATAGGGAGAGGTTGCTGTGTGGAGCAGGAAGAGATTGCAGTGACCCAAATCACTAGCTATTTGGTACACAAAAGTTCTTTTCAGGACTGGTATAGGTGTTAGGTGTAGTTCAGAATATAGGTTTGAGGCAGTGCTGTGCTAGTGATCGTTGCAGCAGCCTGAGTGTCTTTTGTCAGTGTAGAGAAAGGGACAGGACGCTGTGTGCTGCAGGGACAGTCAGTTTAATCAGTAGCTGTTACTATTAGGTCCACAAAGGTTCTTTTCAGGACTGGTATGGTAATAGGCTTGTACACGTATAATATTCTTTCTTTCAAATATAGAAAGAATATTATACTTGACTGCTGCCCTTCTGCTGCAGTCTGCTAATCATTCACAACCTACTTGTTCCACAAAGGTCTTTATAAGGAATGGTAACTTTGTCTAGGGTGCTACAGTACATAGGGTTGAGTGAGGTACAGTCTGCTATTCCATAAGGACTGGTAAAGGTCCACAATACATAGGGTTGAGGTGCACTACTGCTGACCGCTGCCCTATACTGCAGCAGTCCTTCATCAGTATAGGGACTGACGTACAGTCTGCTAATCATTCACAACCTACTTGTTCCACAAAGGTCCTTATAAGGAATGGTAACTTTGTCTAGGGTGCTACAGTACATAGGGTTGAGTGAGGTACAGTCTGCTATTCCTTAAGGACTGGTTTAGGTCCACAATACATAGGGTTGAGGTGCACTACTGCTGACCGCTGCCCTATACTGCAGCAGTCCTTTATCAGTATAGGGACTGAGAGTTTTGTCACAGGGTCATTTAAAAAATGACAGGCAGAGGAAGAGGCAGGCCCTTCCACAGGGGTGGTAGGGGTAGGGCAGGAGCAACAGGCTTGAGCCAAAGTGGGAAGTTGCAGAAGGTGCGTTCAATTCACACCAGACTTGGTTGAGTGGCTCACTCAGCCTTACTCTTCTGCACCCTCCTCATCCTCTCGATCTGCACCCTCTTCTTCACTCTCTGCTATGTGCACCCCCAAAGACACTACCACCAACAACACCACCACCACCACATACCTTCCGCTTGAGTCACATGAATTATTTTCTGATCCATATCAAGACATTTCTGATGCGCAGCCACTCTTGGTATTGGATCAGGAAGAGGAGGTAGCAACAACCGTTACTCAGCAGTCTGACGACAGTACCCAGATCAGCCCAAGGAGGAGGTTGGTCCCCGGTGTTGCTGCCTACTCCGAGATCTCTACTTATAGCGGTGGGGAAGGTGACGTCGATGATGACGTGTCTAGTGATGTCACGTGGGTGCCCACAAGAGAGGAAGAGGAGGGGAGTTCAGAGGGACATATGGACCAGCACATAGGGAGGAGAAGCAGGAATAACTTGCATTGCACAGGAGGGACAAAGCAGACTGCAAATGTATCAGGAGCGAGTCATCAACCATGTACGGTCACATCTGGCGCTCCCAGGACACCGGCACATGGCCCAGTGTGGGCTTTTTTTAACGTGTCTGCTGCTGACAATAGCGTTGCCATCTGCAATCTTTGCAGTCAGCGCATTAGTCGCGGTAAGCCCAACACTCACCTAGGGACGACGGCCTTAAGAAGGCACATGAGCAGCCATCACCGAGCCCAGTGGGAGCAACGGAACACACAAAGCCACACTCCAGGCTCTCACCGTCCAGCCTCGTCTTCTACTTCTCCTTCTCCTCTCTCCTCACAATTGTCCTCCACTCCACCTTCCATCACGCCAAGCTCACGTTTTTCTGCAAAAAGGCAGGCTTCCGTGGGCCTAATGTTTGAGCGTAAAAAAATGACGCCGGATAAGCCTCTTGCCCAACGGTTGACGGCTGGCTTGTCAGAACTCGTAGCCCGCCAACTACTGCCATATAAACTGGTGGACTTGGAGGCCTTTCGCAAATTTGTGGCCATTGGAACACCACAATGGAAGGTCCCAGGAAGGAAGTATTTCTCACAGAAGGGCATCCCAGAGGTATATGGCCATGTTCAGCGGCAAGTGAATGTATCTCTGGCACACAGTGTCGGTGCCACATCTGACCACAGACACGTGGTCTAGCAAACACGGGCAGGGAAGGTATATCACTTTTACTGCTCACTGGGTGAACCTTCTGACGGCCGTCAAGCATGTAACCCATGGCACCCGTGTAGATTTGGTTTTACTGCCACGGATTGCATGCAGGCCTGGCCCTTCTCCTCCTCCTCCTCCTCCTACTTCATCCTCCTCCCTCTCCTCCTCGGCTGACTCCTCCTTTTCCGCTGCTAGCGTCTCTTCCGCTGCGCCGCCCAAGCTCCCCAGAACCTATTCGACATGCCAGGTGAGACGTTGTCATGCCGTGCTGCGTCTGTTGTGCCTGGAAGCCAAGAGCCACACTGGCCCGGCACTCCTTTCAGCTTTGCGTTCACAGGCAGATCAGTGGCTAACACCTCTCAATTTGACAGTTGGTAAAGTGGTGTGTGACAACGGTGCCAATCTGCTTAGCGCATTGAAACAGGGCAAAATCACACATGTGCCATGCATGGCACACGTCTTAAACTTGGTCGTGCAGCGATTTGTTGTCAAATACCCTGGGGTCCAGGACATCTTGCGGCAGGCAAGGAAAATCTCGGCCCATTTCAGAAGATCTTACACGGGCATGGCTCGCCTTGCTGACATTCAGCGGTGACACAATCTGCTGGTCAGACGTCTTATTTGTGATTGCCCGACGCGATGGAACTCAACCTTCTATATGCTTGATAGGCCGCTCCAGCAGAAACGTGCAGTTAACGTCTACCTGTATGAACTCTGCGGCAGAACAGGTTCTGGGGAGCTGTTTTTTTTTTCACCGCGCCAGTGGCTGCTCATGCGCGACGCATGCAGACTTCTGAGGCCATTTGAGGAGATCACCAAACTGGTCAGTCGCAGCCATGGCGCCATCAGTGACATGGTACCTTATGCCTTCTTTATGGAGCGTGCACTGCGTTGTGTCATTGATCAAGCTGTGGAGGAGCAGGAGCGGGAAGATGAGGAAGTCGCAATGCTGGATGAATTCCCGGGGGGCTACTCTGAGACAAGTGAACAACAGGAGTCTGAAGAGGAGTCAGAGGAGGATGGTGTCGGGGCGGATGAGGAGGAGCAAGAAGAGCATGCTTTAAACCTTTCTGGGATCCCTGTTGTGCGTGGATTGGGAAAGGAGAATGAAGAGGACGGCATTATCCTGGATGATGAGCAGGAGCCAGGCCACCACACTGCTTCCAGTTAAGTGCAAATGGTGGCCTTAATGCTCCAGTGTTTTAATAGGGACCCCCGTATAAAAAGCATAAGGGTCAAGGACCAGTACTGGGTGGCAACGTACTTAGACCCCCACTACAAACACAAAATGGCGGAAATGTTACCACCGTCACAGATGGCTGGCAGAATGGAGCACTTCCAGGCCTTGCTTCGAGAAATGCTGCATTCTGCTTTTGCGTGCGCTGGCAGAGGAGCAATTACCACTCCCAGAGAAGGAGTTGCGGGTACCAATCCAACAGCTCCTGCAAGAAGAGGCCGGTTTGAAGATGTGTTGGTGACTTCGGATATGAGGTCATTCTTTCAGCCGACCCATTGACAGGTGTCATCCGGATCCAGCATCAGGGAACGCTTAGACCGCCAGGTGTCCGACTACATTGGGTTAACGGCCGATGTGGACGCTCTGAGGAGTGATGAACCCCTGGACTACTGGGTGGGCAGGCTTGACCTCTGGCCAGAGCTTGCCCAATTTGCAATCGAACTGTTGGCTTGCCCCTCGTCCAGTGTCCTGTCCGAAAGGACGTTCAGCGCAGCAGGGGGGATCGTGACCGATAAGCGTACTCGCCTAGCTCACGACAGTGTTAACTACCTCACATTTCTAAAAATGAATGAAGCATGGATCTCGGAGGAATTCAACACATGTGACCAGTAGACCATGTATATGTCTATAAACGATTTTTTTAATCGAGCACACAGACCTTCTTTCTTCATTTGGCTCACTTCCTTGTCCAAAAAAAGCACACCGTACTATATGCCCATACCCTCCTGTTTGAAGAGGTTGAGCGGTGTCATATTTCTACTGGAGCTGCTTATTATGAGGGGCTCCCACCATCCCTGTGCTGTGCTGACTTCCTCCTGGGGCTGCTTATTATGAGGGGCTCCCACCATCCCTGTGCTGTGCTGACTTCCTCCTGGGGCTGTACCTCTGCTGTGCATATTATGAAGGGCTCCCACCATCCCTGTGCTATGCTTATTATGAGGGGCTCCCACCATCCCTGTGCTGTGCTGACTTCCTCCTGGGGCTGCTTATTATGAGGGGCTCCCACCATCCCTGTGATATGCTGACATCCTCCTGGGGCTGCTTATTATGAGGGGAACCTACCATCCCTGTGCTGTGCTGACTTCCTCCTGGGGCTGTACCTCTGCTGTGCATATTATGAGGGGCTCCCACCATCCCTGTGCTATGCTCATTATGAGGGGCTCCCACCATCCCTGTGCTATGCTGACTTCCTCCTGGGGCTGCTTATGGTGCAGGTGTCAGTGCTGTATATCACGGTGCTGATGTCAGTACGCTCTATCATGGTGCTGCTGTCAGTGCTGTATATCACGGTGCTGGTGTTAGTGCTTTATGTTACGCTGCTGATGCCAGTGCTCTCTATCACGGTGCAGGTGTCATTGCTGTCTGTCACGCTGCTGATGTCAGTGCCCTCTATCACGGTGCTGCTGTCAGTGCTGTAAATCACGGTGCGGTGTTAGTGCTTTATGTCATGCTGCTGATGTCAGTGCTCTCTATCACGGTGCTGCTGTCAGTGCTGTATGTCACGCTGCTGATGTCAGTGCTCTCTATCATGGTGCTGGTGTCAGATGACTCTATCACGGTGCAGGTGTCATTGCTGTATGTCACACTGCTGGTGATCATCTCCTGCACCCTCTTCTTTGCCTACCCTGACCTTCCCTCTCCTCCATTGTCTTCATGCTCTCCACAGTCCTGAATTGTCACAACAATTTCCCATATAAAAAAAGAATGCTTGTAGTTGTCGATCCCAGATTCACCTCATACATGTGTTATGTCATTGGCCATGTGGTGGGACTATGTTTGCACAGCTATTAATTATTTTGTGGCTGCAAATTTGACCTGTAGGTTTGCAAAGTTCGCCTCCCATTGAAGTCAATGGGGCCCGCCGCGAACGTTAGCCATCACTACTGGCTGTTCTTCAAGGTTTAAAGTGGTGCTCACCACATCAATAAGGCTACTTTCACACTGAGAAGCTTTACAGATGCTATAGCACCTGTAAAGCGCCTCTCCTCTCACTCCAGTGCGAACGTTCGAGGGCTTTTACACTGGAGTGGTGCACTGGCAGGACACTCAAAGTCCTGCAAGCAGCATCTTTGAGGTGCTGTAGGAGTGGTGTATACTGAAAAGCAAAGCAAAAACTATGGTAAAGTGCCGCTAAAAATAGCAGTGCTTTACCACCGACGTGAAAGTGCCCTTAGCCCTTGTACACACGGTCGGAGAATCTGTCGGAATGAGTCTTATCGGACCGTGTCGTCAGATAATCCGACTGTGTGTGGTATGCATCGGACTGATTCCGTCCGAATCTCTGTCCGACCCAATTTTCCAACATGTTGGAAATATTTCCCGACCAACTGGGCCGGCCGGACCTAATCCGATCATGTGTAGAGCATTTTCATCGGGCCAAGTGCCACGCATGCTCAGATCAAATTCCTACATCAAAGCTATTGACTACTAGCCTGAATGTAGTCCCATTATAACGAAATTACGTCATCACGTTCTGAAAGATCGGATTTTTCGCCAACTTGGCCCGACCGTGTGTACGCAACAGTTTCGGACACAATCCGTCGGACTAAATCCGACGGGCAAAATCCGACGGATTTGGTTGGCAAAATCTCTGACCGTGAGTACGTGGGCTTAGAGTGTTTATGTTGGGAGTAATGGCAGAAGACTGATTCCTCAGGTACAGGTTTATCCTTCATGGGCTTTAGAGACTCGGCATACAAGAGTCTAGTCACACATGTCCAGTCTCATGGGGAGGATCCACTTATCTGCATTTACACATCAGATCAGCAATAATGTAACAACAATCTTTATTGAATGGAAGAAAAAAGCTGCAAGAAAGTTAAAGCTGTATTAAACCCAAAGCCAAAAATGTCATATCACAGCTTACCAATCATTAGATGTGGTGGCTGCATTCATGTTTGTTTTATTCCTTTGTTATCTCCTTGTGGTCTGGCCAGTAAGACATTTCCTGTATTAGTGAGACACAACTCCGGAGGAGCATTTTTAGTCGGCTGAAAAGTTGTGATAAATGTATTAGCAGATTTAGATACACTAACAAATTGAAGCCAAACTCCAGCTCACACTTTATAGTCAGTTACAGCAAACCATTTTGGGGGATAAAAATTTTGCATGAATAAATAAAAGCTGATCATATTAATCACCGACTGCCAGTGTTAAATGGTTTGTCTCATCCATGTAAACTGATACATTCTGCTGGAGATCTTGTGCTTTTGAAAATACCTGTTGACTGGTTCACCAAATAAAAATAGAAGAAAGCCAAAGAAAGGAAATCTTTTACAGCCATCACATCTAAGAATTGGTAAGCTGCAATATAATAAATGTTTGCTTTTGGGTTTAATAACGCTTTAAACTTTTCTCATCAGAGTAGAGAAAAGACATCCATCCTCCTAGGACACAAGCAAAACACTGAGGCATGCTGGGAGTAGGAGGGATTATCCTGGCCTGGCCAACAATTTTTTCATTTGTCAGTGTCAGAGGTTCCTGTAGGTGGCAGTATAACCCAAACTTATCTAAACTGCTCTGTCCCTCATTAGATGAGAAAGAAAGAGAAGTGTGACTGTGATTGGTGGGTTTCGTGCATCACAGAACATCTTACAGGACAAATGACCAATGAGGAGGAATATTTCCTGTTATATAATCTGATATCTCCCATCATCCTCCATTGTGCAGTGTCACTTCTTAGTTGGTAAAGTCCTACAAGAAGGTGACAGGATGGTGTAAGGTCCATCACACACAGTACAATCTGACCATACAATCTTTGTACAATCAGCTTTATATCTTCCAGAACCTCATAAGATGAGGACCTACCTAAACCATCATATCAGTCTCTATACAATCAGACAGATCCTCACTCTACATATGTGTTGGAAGATCGAACAGAGATTGTAAAATCAGATTTTAATGTGTGTGGAGAGCTTAATATATATCCTGGAGGATGCTGGGAAATAATGTGAGACAATTCTGCTGAGATCTGATGACTGTTTATATCCTCTCTTCTAGGATCAGAAAATACCGCTTGTCAGAGGAATCAAGAAGAGAACTAGAAAATCTGAAAAATCTCCGACCAGAAATGAAGATTTCTATGATGACCCCCGAGGAGGAGAATCAGCTACAGCTGTGAATGGAGGAGGGGGGAGGGGACATTGCCGTGAATGGAGGAGGGGGAGAGGACATTGCTGTGAATGGAGGAGGGGAGGGGACATTGTTCTCTGGATGAGGATGAGGATGAGATATAAATCTGAACAAACCTGACCCAAGAGGAGAATGGATCATCACAGATGAACTAATACACCAGGACACAATGGGGGATTCTGTTTTGTAATGAAGATAAAAACTGAACATTTCCTATATAACCCGACTCAGGGAACACAGCCGACATTTATCTGTCATGCCGGTATTTATCTTACACAGCCGGCTCCCCCTCCCCTCCCCCATGGTGGGGGGATCCTTGTTCTCTGAATGGAATCTCCCCCCAATGTGTCACTGCCGGCCTTTCCCCACGGACTCCGTGTCCCCCACATGGACTGATCTCTGCAGGAGATCTGAGAATTGGGTTTGTATGAAGCTGTGTGCTGGAGGAGGACAATACAGGAGGACTCATCAGAAGATCCATCAGCCTGGGAGCGGCTAATCAGGGGACAGAGTAGCCCTTGAAGAGTGCTGGGGGGACCCCAATGGGGGATGGGATGGAGGTGTACGAAAATCTTACTATATATCATCAGTCTATGTATTCATCATTACATACACAGCAGGGATTGGGATTCCATTCTCTATAATACTGAGTGATATTCTAGATTATAATGAATACAAAGAGTACAACTAGAGAAGAGAATTGGTGGTGATATTATTGGGTGACATTAATGGGGCGCAGACCATATACTGCACATCATATCACAGGACATTCCAGGGTTTTCGTGACATTTAATGCGGTTTTAAGTTGTAATAAATAAAATGTGTAATGAGTAGGACACATCACACTATTACTAGCACTTTTTTATCAGCAAAACACAGATAATCCTATTTTTGGCTTATCATTTTCAGCGGCTGATATAATGGTACATCCCTAATTTATATCCTGTTAAAATAAATTACCATCATAAAATGAATCTATGATTCCCATGAAATAATTTCTCACCAAAAAAAATTGCAAAATACATTTACTTAGGGGGCATTTTATAAATCATTTCTTCTCGGAATGTCAGAAGTATTTGTGAACGCCAAACAAAATGCGCTGTCATTTTTCTAAAAGATTCATTTCTGTGTTGTCAGCTCTATCTAGTGGGCAAAATGCAGAATAGTTTTCTGAAAGATCTAATTTGGCAATGTATACTACATTTTGACTTCTAGATGGTGCTCATGATACAGGAATTAATCTGCATTATATTACTAAAAGTATTGGGACACCTCCCTTTACATAAACTTTAATGGCATCCCAGTCTTAGTCTATAGGGTTCAATATTGAGTTGGCCCACCCTTTTACAGCTATAACAGCTTCAACTCTTCTGGGAAGGCCGTCCACAAGGTTTATGAGAGTGTCTATGGGAATGTTTGACCATTCTTCCAGGAGTGCATTTGTGAGGTCAGGCACTGATGTTGGATGAGAAGGCCTGGCTTACAATCTCTGTTCGAATTCATCCCAAATGTGTTCTATCGGTGTTCTATCTGTGCAAGCCAGTCAAGTCCCTCCACCCCAAACACACTCATTCATGTCTTTATGGACATTGCTTTTTGCACTGGTCCAAATCATTTGGTGGAGGGGAGATTATGGGGTGGGGTTGTTTTTCAGGGGTTGGGTTGGCCCCTTAATTCCAGTGAAGGGAACTCTTAAGGCATCAGCATAATAAGACATTTTGGACAATTTCAACTTTGGGGCGGCCCCTTCCTGTCCCAGCATGACTGTGCACCAGAGCACAAAGCAAGGTCCATAAAGACATGTATAAATGAGTCCTGTGCCATAATCACCAGGAGTGACATCATGGCGGCTTCGCCCACTCACACAACATGAAGTCTGAACCCGGACAGAAGAGGGTTAAGATGGAAGCCCTGTCAGTGGTGAAAGTGCGCCACTGGAGGGCTTTGTTGTAAGGTGAGTCTCACATAATGTAATAGTATGTACTGCATACTAGCACATTATGCCATTGCCTTGCAGGTTTTAAAAAAGATAGTGGTTTATTACCACTTTAAATACTGACCACACTAAGCAGGAGAGCACACCATGGTCAGTTCTCGAGCTATGCTGGGAACTCAGTGTGCTCTCCTCCAATGATCAGACTTGTCCTGACACCCCCCGTCCCCCACACAGTCATTCACTGGGAAGAACAGTGTGCTGCTGCTTCTGCCCCCCCAGTTCTTATGCAGCTGAGAATAGAGGGAATGTGATCACTTATAAAAAGGAAAAAAATATATTTATGTTTTTTGTTTTATTTATACAAAAATGTTTTGCATTTCATTTCTATTTTAATTTGAATGAATTTTTTTACAATCACTTTAAGCCATGGTTCACATTGATGCCACTTTTTATATTGTGCGACTTGAAGTCGCATGATTTCATAGTAGCAGGTCACCAGGTGCTACTTGGCTTACATCTGTGATACTTCATGCACAGATGTCTATGGAAATCGCACCTGAAATCGGCAAAAATAGTGCAGGAACCTTTTTTTTTTTTTTTTTTTTTTTTTTTTTTATCAAATCAGTGCATAGAGCAAAGTCGGAGTCACACAGATTCAAATGGTTCCATTGCTGACAATAGGATGCAACTTGTCATGTGATTTGGAACTGTCTAATTGCATGACAAGTCGCACTGGTGTGAATGGGGGCTTAGGCTCCGCTCATATCTATACATGTTGATTTTGAGCGTTTCTGCAGTGATTTCTGCTTTTTTTTTTTTTAACAGCAATTTGCATTTTAGTTGTTTATTTATTTATTTTTAAATTTGTTGTTGGGCAGATTTAAAAATGGAAATTGTGCCAAAAGGCGGTAAAAACGCACTACCTGCTTTTCTGCAGCTTCTCCATTGAAGTCTATTGAACCAAAAACTGCAAAAAATCAGTTTTGCATTTAAAAAGGTCCCTGAGGTCGGTTCACACTGGACGTGGTGCGAATTTACAGCAAATTTCCTGCAAATCCACCCCCCATCTAAGCCGGGGGTCATACTGAATGCAGGTTTTTCATCTGAACTCGCAACATTTCAAACCGGCATTTCAGTGCAACTTCGGGGGGAGATTTGAGAGACATCTTTGCGGCTTCATACACAGATGTCTATTGAAATCGCCCCTGAATTTGCCAAAAGTAGTGCAGGAGCCACTTTTGGGATTCGGATGGTGCCATTGCTGGCAATAGGCTGCTATATGGCATGCGATTTGACATGTCAAACTGGCCCAATGTGAATGGGGGCTAAATTGCAAACCTGCTCATGTCAACCGATTGCGGAGTGTATGTTCATTTAATGAAACTCCGCAATCGATTTGCAAAATGCAGCGTGATTTGCAGAATCGGATCGCATGGGTGTGAACACACAATGTGATCCGATTCTGGTGCTGACAAAAAAAAGGGTTCTGCATGAGTTTGGTGGGAATGTGATGAGAACGGTATCATTAGCAGTAATCAGCATGGATTCATGAAGAATTGTTCTTACCAAATCAATCTACCAACCTTCTATGAGGAGGTGAGTTGCCATCTAGACAAAGGGAGGCCCGCAGACGTGGTGGATCTGAATTCTGCAAAAGCATTTGACACAGTTCCCCATAAACATTTACTGTACAAAATAAGGTCCGTTGGCATGGACCATAGGGTGAGTACATGGATTGAAAACTGTCTACAAGGGCAAGTTCAGAGGGTGGTGATAAATAGGGAGTACTCGGAATGGTCAGGGGTGGATAGTGGGGTCCCCCGGGCTTCCCTGCTGGGACCAATCCTATTTAATTTGTTCATAAACTACATGGAGGATGGGGGAAACAGCTCAATCTCTGTATTTGCGGACGATACTAAGCTAAGCAGGGAAATAACTTCTCTGCAGGATGTGGAAACCTTGCAAAAAGATCTGCACAGATGATTGGGGTGCCAACTACGTGGCAAATGAGGTTTAATGTAGAAAAATGTAAAATAATGCATTTGGGTGGCAAAAATAGGAATGCAATCTATACACTGGGGGGAGAACCTCTGGGGGAATCTGATGGAAAAGGACCTGGGGGTCCTAGTAGATGATAGACTCACCAATGGCATGCAATGCCAAGCTGCTGCTAACAAAGAAAACTGAATATTGGCATGCATTAAAAAGAGGATCAACTCCAGAGATAAAACGATAATTCTCCCGCTCTACAAGACTCTGGTCCAGCCGCACCTAGAGTATGCTGTCCAGTTCTGGGCACCAGTCCTCAGGAAGGATGTACTGGAAATGGAGTGAATACAAAGAAGGGCAACAAAGCTAATAAAGGGTCTGGAGGATAAAAATTATGAGTAGGGATGAGCTTTGAGTTTGAGTCAAACTCATGTTCGACTTGAACATTGCCTGTTTGCCGAATGGCAACCAATTTGGAGTGTTTGCGGCAAATTCGAAAAGCCGTGGAACACCCTGTAAAAGTCTATGGGAGAAATGTAAAGTGCTAATTTTAAAGGCTTATATGCAAGTTATTGTCATAAAAAGTGTTTGGGGACCCGGGTCCTGCCCCAGGGGACATGTATCGATGCAAAAAAAAGTTTTAAAAACGGCTGTTTTTTCTGGGAGCAGTGATTTTAATATTGCTTAAAGTGGAACAATAAAAGTGTAATATTCCTTTAAATTTCATACCTTGGGGGTGTGTATAGTATGTCTGTAAAGGGGCGCATGCTTCCCGTGCTTAGAACTGTCCCTGCACAAAGTGTAATTTCTGCAGGAAAAAAGTAATTTAAAAGCACTCGCGGCTATAATGAATTGTCAGCTCCCCGTTTTACAGAGAACAGTCATTGAAAGTCATTGATAAAAAAAAAAATTCAGGTCTGGTATGGATATTAAAAGGAACCCCACATCAAATTTACAAAATAAAATGATGTGGGGTTCCCCCCAAATATCCATACCAGACCCCCCCAGGTTTGGTATGGATTTTAAGGGGAACTCCACGGCAAATTTAAAAAAATGGCATGGAGCTCCCCCCAAAAATCCATACCAGACCCTTTATCCGAGCACACAACCTGGCAGGCCAAAGGAAAAGAGGGGGGCGAGAGAGCCCCCCCCCTCCTGAACTGTACCAGGTCACATGCCCTCAACATTGGGAGGATGCTTTGGGGGTCTGTGACCCCCTCAAAGCCCAATGTCCCCATGTTGATGGGGACAAGGGCCTCATCCCCACAACCCTGGCCGGTGGTTGTGGGGGTCTGCGGGTGGGGGGCTTATCAGAATCTGGAAGCCCCCTTTAACAAGGGGACCCCCAGATCCCACCCACCATTTGAAATGATAATGGGTACATTGTACCCCACCATTTCACAAAGAAAGTGTAAAAATGTGTTAAAAAAACACACAGACACCGTTGGGATAAGTCCTTTATTAAAAAAAAAAAAAAAAAAAAGATTCCAGCGGTGGTAATCCACTCTTGGTATCCAGCGATGGGTGATCTCTTCTCCGAGGTCCAGTGATGGGTGATCTCTCCCGATGACGTCCAGCGCAGCGCATCCTGTCTCCACCAGAGACACTGCGGGAATCCCAGCAGCCTGACGGGTCTTAGCTGAGGAGGACGGGGCTACCCGTCACCTGACCCCGCCCTCCTACGACGCAAGAAGAAATCGGGGCTTCCCCAGTGACGTGTGAGTGACCCCGCCCCCTCTGATGTAACGGAGCTAAGTAGTATCTAAGAACTGTCAGGCTGCCGGGATTCCAGTGGTGTCTCTGGTGGAGACAGGATGCACTGCGCTTGATGTCATAGGGAGAGATGATCAGTCATCACAGGATACCAAGAGTGGATTACCACCGCTGGAATCTGTTTTTTATTTTTTTAATAAAGGACTTATCCCAATGGTGTCTGTGTGTTTTTTTTTAACAATTCTTTACACTTTCTTTGTGAAATGGTAGGGGTATAATGTACCATTTCAAACAGGGGGTGGCGGGATCTGGGGGTCCCCTTGTTAAAGGGGGCTTCCAGATTCTGATAAGTCCCCCGCCCGCAGACCCCTACAACCACCGGCCAGGGTTGTGGAGTTGAGGCCCTTGTCCCCATCAACATGGGCACATGGTGCTTTGAGGGGTCACAGACCCCCAAAGCATCCTCCCAATGTTGAGGGCATGTGGCCTGGTACGGTTCAGGAGAGGGGCGCCTTCTGCCTGCCAGTTCACATGCTCGGATAAAGGGTCTGGTATGAATTTTTGGGGGGAACTCCGCCATTTTTTTTATTTGGCGTGGAGTTCCCCTTAAAATCCATACCAGACCTTGTATGGATATTTGGGGGAACCCCACGTCATTTTTAAATTTGATGCGGGGTTCCCCTTAACCCCTTCCCACCGTGCGTACGCAGATGTGCGTACTCGGCTTCCGGGGGGTATACCGGGATGATGCCCACACCTGCAGGCATCATCCTGGTACCGTTTTTTCCAGAGGGCGATTGGCTATCCAGCCATAACAACCGAAGCGGGTAAAAGCCGCTCGGCTGTTATGCCAGAGGAGCGGGAGGGGATCTCCCCCCTCCTGCCTCCTCCCGCTGCTGTTACCGGTGCTCTCGCTTGATCGGGAGCACTGATTCAAGATCCGGCTCCTCCGGCTGCTGGGGAGGAACTGGAACGAAGCCGTAATTGTTCCAGTATCCTAATCGTAAACACGGAAGCGACGTCATGACGTCACTTCCCGTTTACTCGGCTGCCAATGGCGCTGGTTTTAAAAAAAAATATACGGTATTCAGAATCGCCGTTTTCAGCGATCTGAATACATTAAAGTGTAAAGGTGGGGTAGGGGGTCTTTTAGACCCCCCCCCATCCCTCCATAAAGAGTACCTGTCACCACCTATTACTGTCACAAGGGATGTTTACATTCCTTGTGACAGCAATAAAAGTGATCAAATTTTTATTTTTTATTTTTTTAAACAATTTAGTCATTTTATTATAAATAAAAAAAAAAAAAAATTTTTTTAAAGCGCCCGTCGTCCCCACGAGCTGGTGAAGCAAAGAAAGCGCATACGGAAGTCGAGCCCGCATATGTAAACGTGTTCAAATCACACTTGTGAGGTATCGCCGCGATCGTCAGAGCGAGAGCAATAATTCTAGCACTAGACCTCCTCTGCAACGCTAACCTGGTAACCGTAAAAAAAAATTTAAGCGTCGCCTATTGAGATTTTTAGATACCGTACTTTGTTGTCAATCCACGAGTGCGTGCAATTATAAAGTGTGACATGTTTGGTATCTATTTACTCGGCGTAACATTATCTTTCACATTATGCAAAAAAATTGGGCTAATTTTACTGTTTCGTTTTTTTTTTTATTAATGAAAGTGGCCCTTTTCCCAAAAAGTTGCGTTTAAAACACCGCTGCGCAAATACCGTGTGACATAAAATATTGCAACAATCGCCGTTTTATTCTCAAGAGTCTCTGCTAAAAAAATATATATAATGTTTGGGGGTTCCAATTAATTTTCTAGCAAAAAATATGGATTTTAACTTGTAAACACCAAATGCCAAAAATAGGCTTAGTCATGAAAGGGTTTATATCCATACCTGAAGGGCCTGGTAATTGAATTTGGGGGAGGCCCACGCATTTTTTTTATTAATGACTTTCAATGACTGTTCTCTGTATTACAAGGAGACGACAAGTGTTTTTAAATTACTTTTTTTCCTGCAGAAATGACACTTTGTGCAGGGACAGTTCTAAGCATGGGAAACATGCACCCCTTTACAGGTATACTATACGTACCACCCAGGTACGAAATTTAAAGGGATATTACATTTTTATTAAATGATAGTGTTTTATTCCTGCGCTACCACTGGTGATCTATCAAATGTCAGGGGCTGCTGCTACTACCGGAATGGATCACACCGTATCCACTTAATATGAAACTAAAGATATGTTGGTATTGCGCTGTCCCTATATTAAATAACCCTCCGAGGGTGATAAGTATAATGCCTAATTACATAAATCAATAGTGTAATATAAAAATATATATATATCTATAAATGTCTACTGAATAGTATCAAAAAGTGCAAAGTGCTACATTAAATAAAATAAAATAAACACACCACAAAGGTGATAGAATCCAAATAAATGAAAATCAAGTGAACAAAGGTAAGTAACTAAAAACAGTCTCTTAGAAAATTACTATTTTGATAAAGTGCAGAAAAAATGCAAAAAAATGTAAAAAAAGTAAACGCACTACAGAGTCAATTGAAAACCTCCACAGAAACACAACTGCTTCAATTGAGCGCAAAGCCAAAAAACAGTGAATTGATCATAAAGTGCCAAGTACGTCTTATAAATGTGCAAATAAGTAAACACACTCCAGAGGTGATATAAGTGAACCACCCTAATAATAAACAAATGATATACAAGAAAATAAGAGAGTATACCTAGACCAAAAAGAGGGTACCCTCTCCTGATCACATGGGAATAAACTTTAGAATAAACAAAAAAAAAAATGTATATATATATATATATATATATATATATATATATATATATATATAAAATAGTAAACACACTACAGAGCCGGCTGCAACATATGTTATATCAGAATGAATCCGGCCTCTATAGATTAAATATACATATTGAAATCCATCAAAAATAAAAAGATATAAATTTTTTCATCAGGGGAACGTGATGTGATGTCACGCGTAGGGACGGGAAGGAAGCTGAATGTGGATGCACTTGCTGCTGATTGCTAGAAAAAGGCTTTTTTCTATCTATTAATGTGTGAGTACCCTGTGTATGTACATTTTTAATAAATGCTATTTGTGAGATACTACACTATGGTATTCCCTCTCTATTAATCTATTGGGTCCTCTGGAGCAATAAGAATAAAATTCAAAGGAGAAGGTGACCGAATTTACCAGGAGAGAAGACATATAAAGAAATCTATATACCTCTATGCGAATCCCTCCTTGCTATAGGTAAGGGGCCACTGCCCACTAAAGTGTGATCACAGCGGGATTAAGCACTGGGAGATCCACACCTCAGTTGAATTTGCACAAGTTTGCACAAAGCACTTGCACTTAAGGCTGGGTTCACACCACAGCGATGCGGGAACGCCACGAATCCGCTGCGTTTTCCCGCATCGCATGACTCCCGCCGGCAGTTCACACTGCCCTATGCGAACGGCTGGGAGTGTCAATGAAATGTTAATGACACCCCCAGATCCGTCCGCATATTGCAGTGTGAACACCCATGCGATCCGATTCTGCTGCGGACCAAAAAAAGGGTCCCGTGCGAGTTTGCTGCGGGAGCGATGCGAATTCAGCCATACTATCTGTATGGCTGAACTCACATCGCTACGGAGATCGGATGTGATTTGAACTGCAGTGCGGTGCGAATCACATCCGGATCTCCCCCCGCAGCAGTGTGAACCCGGCCTAAAGGAGACTGTTGTTTATTTATGGACTTGAATATTTATATCTTTTTATTTTTGATGGATTTCAATATGTATATTTAATCTATAGAGGCCGGATTCATTCTGATATAACATATGTTGCAGCCGGCTCTGTAGTGCGTTTACTATTATATATATATATATATATATATATATATATATATATATATATATATATATATATATATATATATATTTTTTTTTTTTTTGTTTATTCTAAAGTTTATTCCCATGTGATCAGGAGAGGGTACCCTCTTTTTGGTCTAGGTATACTCTCTTATTTTCTTGTATATCATTTGTTTATTATTAGGGTGGTTCACTTATATCACCTCTGGAGAGTGTTTACTTATTTGCACATTTATATGACGCACTTGGCACTTTATGATCAATTCACTGTTTTTTGGCTTTGCACTCAATTGAAGCAGTTGTGTTTCTGTGGAGGTTTTCAATTGACTCTGTAGTGCGTTTACTTTTTTTTTTTTTTGCATTTTTTCTGCACTTTATCAAAATAGTAATTTTCTAAGAGACTGTTTTTAGTTTTTTTAGGGCAAAAACTTGCATATTAACCTTTAAAATTAGCACTTGATTTGATTTCAAATGTTTGAGTCCCATAGACTTTAAAGAGGAAGTAAACCCTGATGGGTTTACTTCCTCTTTTTTTCCCTGCAAAGGTAAAGCATAATGGACTACTATGCATCGCATAGTAGCTCATTATGTGTCACTTACCTGACACAGGAGCCAGCGAAGTCGCCGCTGATCCCTGTAGTCCGCCGCATCCATGTTGCTTGTGGGGTCTCGCAGCTCCGACGAATCACAGCGGCGCAACCGCGATGACGTCACTCCCGCGCATGCGCACGGGAGTCGCGCCTCGCAGCTCCGCCGCTGTCATACGGCGAAGCCGCGATGACGTCACTCCCGCGCATGCGCACGGGAGTCGACAAATTTGGCAAATCCATTCTTGGATTTGCCGCATTTAGTGCGCATGCGCGCCGCTGTCTACGGCGCATGCGCCGTAGACAGCGGTGCCCATTTTCGGGCAAATATCTCCTAAACCATATAGGTTTAGGAGATATTGCTTGGACCTACAGGTAAGCCTTAATCTAGGCTTACCTATAGGTCCAAGTTGTTTGGAAGGGTTTACTTCCTCTTTAATAGGGTTCTAAAGTTCACGCAAATTTTAGGTCTGTTCGCAGGTTCTGGTGCGAACCGAACCGGGGGGGGTGTTCGGCTTATCCCTAGTTATGAGGAAAGATTGCGAGCACTGAACTTATTCTCTCTGGAGAAGAGATGTTTGAGTGGGGATATGATTTCAATTTACAAGTACCATATAATAAGGAGAAAACTTTTTTGCGGAAGGGAGTTTAACAAGACATGTGGCCACTCATTAAAATTAGAAGAAAAGAGGTTTAACCTTAAAGAGGGTTCTTTACTGTAAGAGCGGCAAGGATGTGGAAATCCCTTCCACAGATGGTGGTCTCAGCGGGAGCATCGATAGTTTCAAGAAACTGTTAGATAAGCACCTGAACGACCGCAACATACAGGGATATACAATGCAATACTGACATTAAGACCCCATTCACACCTGAGCGTTTTGTAGCCCTCCGCCTGAAGCTACAAAACGCTGGAGGGGAAAAAATACATTATTCTCAATGGAGATGGTTCACATCTCCACTCCAAGTCGCCTGAAGCCCTACGCCTGAAGCTCAAACAAGTTCCGGACCCTTTTTTGTCGCGCGAATCGGGCTGATTTGGCCGTTTTCATTCCCATAGAAACTAATGGAAACGCTCGATTCGAGCATTTAGCGCGACAACGAGCGTTTCTATGGGCGTTTTGACGCTGTATCTGCTCAATGCTTAACATTGGTGACCTTTTGCCCTGCACAAATTCGCGACAAAACGCGGCAAAAAACGTCGCGAATCGCGGTAAAAAACGCCGCGAATCGCGGTAAAAACCGCCGCAAATCGCGGTAAAAAACGCCGCAAAAAACGCTTGAAAAAGCTACGCTCAGGTGTGAATGCAGCCTTAGGCCGGGTTCACACCGCTGCGATGCGGGAACGCCGCGAATCCGCTGCGTTTTCCCGCATCGCATTACTCCCGCCGGCAGTTCACACTGCCCTATGCGGACGGCTGGGAGTGTCAATGATATGTTAATGACACCCCCAGATCCGTCCGCATATCGCAGTGCGATCTGCCGACTCGCACAGGAATCGGATCGCATGGTGTGAACCCCCATGCGATCCGATTCTGTTGCGGACCAAAAAAAGGGTCCCGTGCGAGTTTGCTGCGGGAACGATACGAATTCAGCCATACTATCTGTATGGCTGAACTCGCATCGCTACGGAGATCGGATGTGATTTGCGGTGCGAATCACATCCGGATCTCCCCCCGCAGCAATGTGAACCCAGCCTAAATCACACACATAGGTTGGACTTTTTTCAACCTCACTCCCCAGGGCTTGTCCAAGGGCCATCCTACCGAATGCGCACACTGGCCACCCCCACCTGTACTCACTCAGCCCCCCTCAATCCTGTATGTCAGCCACCCTCACACCTGTATGTATGTCAGTGCCCCCACACACCTGTATATATGTCAGCCCCCCACACATCTCATCTGTATATATGTCCGCCCCCCACACACCTGTATATATATCAGCCCCCCACACACCTTTATATATATCAGCCCCCCACACACACCTGTATATATGTCAGCCCCCCACACCTGTATATATGTCAGCCCCCCCCCCCCCACGCCAGTGTTGGCTGGTGCTCAAAATTTTTGGGGGCGCAAACAAACTGAAAAATTCGGAAAAGTACTGAAACAAAAACATATATTGCAGCCAATGAGCCCATCATATGCAGCCACTCTGCCCATCATATGCAGACTTTGTGCCCAGCAAAAGCAGCCATCTGTGCCCATATTATACAGCCAACTGTGCCTATAATATAAAAGAAGAAGAATGTGGCACTTACTCTGTGCTAATAAACAATGCTAACTATAATAGGCAAGTCTAATTTAACCCTTTCATGACTAAGCCTATTTTTGACATTTGGTGTTTACAAGTTAAAATCCATATTTTTTGCTAGAAAATTACTTGGAACCCCCAAACATTACATATATATATATTTTTTTAGCAGAGACTCTAGAGAATAAATTGGCGATTGTTGCAATATTTTATGTCACACGGTATTTGCGCAGCGGTGTTTTAAACGCAACTTTTTGGGAAAAGGGACACTTTCATGAATAAAAAAAAAAAACGAAACAGTAAAATTAGCCCAATTTTTTTGCATAATGTGAAAGATAATGTTACGCCGAGTAAATAGATACCAAACATGTCACACTTTATAATTGCACGCACTCGTGGATTGATGACAAAGTACGGTACCTAAAAATCTCAATAGGCGACACTTTAAAAAAATGTTTACGTTTACCAAGTTAGCGTTGCAGAGGAGGTCTAGTGCTAGAATTATTGCTCTCGCTCTGACGATCGCGGCGATACCTCACAAGTGTGATTTGAACACCTTTTAAGTATGCGGGCGCGACTTCCATATGCGCTTTCTTTGCTTCGCGAGCTCGCGGGGACGGCGGGCGCTTTAAAAATGTTTTATTTTTTTTATTTTTTTGAATTGTTTTAAAAAAATAAATAAAAATTTGATCACTTTTATTGCTGTCACAAGGAATGTAATCATCCCTTGTGACAGTAATAGGTGGTGACAGGTACTCTTTATGGAGGGATCGGGAGTCTAAAAGACCCCCCATCCCTCCTTTACACTTCAATGTATTCAGATCACTGTAAACAGCGATTCTGAATGCCGTATATTTTTTTTAAACCGGCGCATTGGCAGCCGAGTAAACGGGAAGTGACGTCATGACGTCGCTTCCGTGTTTACTATTAGGATACTAGAATGAAGCCGATTACGGCTTAGTTCCAGTTCCTCCCCAGCAGCCGGAGGCATCGCAGCGTGAATCGGTGCTCCTGATCGAGTGGGAGCACCGGTAACAGCGGCGGGAGGGGGGGATGTCCCCTCCCGCTCCTCCGGCATAAGAGCCGAGCGGCTTTTAACCACTTCGGTTGTTATGGCTGGAAAGCCAATCACCCGCTGAAAAAAAACGGTACTGGGATGATGCCTGCAGGTGCGGCATCATCCCCGGTATACCCCCCGGAAGCCGAGTACGCACATCTGCGTACACTCGGCGGGAAAGGGATAAAGTGCAATATTCAAGAAAGAAAATCTTCATAAACAAGTGTGCAAATATGCAATAACATCAGAGTATAAAAAACTTTCATCAAAATGTGCAAACATTCTTCAAAAATAAAGTGCAAAATGCGCCAAAGTGTTAATTAGTGCAAAAATCACATCCAGTCATAAAATTCGGATAAACCGTTCATGTGCAAAAATCAAAGAGATCCAATTCATCCAAGTATTTCCACCATTCACTGTGCGCTAATCGTTTGCCCCATCCTCTCATCTCATACAGAGACTCTTACAGATCAAGTCAAGCCTCCATGTGTATGAAATACTGATTCCACAATGATCGATTCATTTCCAGAGGAATCCAAGACAAGACGACACCAGTCTAAGGATCAGTTTCCAGGCTCCTCAAATGCAGATAACATGCAATAAAAGAGGGATAGCTCAATGCTGTAGTAATCCAGTGCAATTTATTAAAAAGACAAGATAGAATAATTTGTCGCCAGGATCGCCTCAACCGAATAGTTTGCTGTCTCCCTGGTGCTAGGGTTCGGCATGTGGTGGACCGGGTGGATAAATTACTGGGAGGGGCTGGGTATGACCCAGCAGTCTTGGTCCACGTTGGAACCAATGACCGTATACATGGAAGGTGGAGGCTCCTCAAGAATCAATTTAGAGAACTAGGCTGCAAGTTGAAGGGAAGGACCTCCAAGGTGATATTCTCTGAAATATTGCCTGTGTCATGCGCAACACAGGAAAGGCAGGGGGTGATTAGAGAGCTGAATGCATGGCTAAAGACCTGGTGTAGGGAGGAGGGATTTGGGTTTCTAGAGCACTGGGCTGACTTTTCATTGGGGTGCAACCTATATGCTAATGATGGTTTGCACTTGAATGGAAGGGGGTCTGCTGTGCTGGGGAAGAGGTTTATGGGAAGGCTGGAGGAGTATTTAAACTGGGTTTGAGGGGGGAGGGTGAACCAGAAGTACATTGGGCAGACAGGTCAGTTAGGGGTCAGACATTAATGGAGGGTGGAATGGGGATAGATGGGGGGTGGGATATGGCAGGTGTCAAGAAATTTCCCATGTTGCAAACAGCCATTGAAAACTATAGTGCAATTTGTACTACTAAAAATAATATGAAAAACACCAGAGCAAAATGTAATAATGCATTAAAGTGTTTATTCACCAATGCCAGAAGTCTGCCAAGCAAAATAGGTGAGTTGGAAGCTGTGGTGCATCAGGAGAGCTATGATGTAATCGGTATTGCTGAAACTTGGCTTCAATCCTCACATGACTGGGCTATTAATATTCCTGGCTATGCACTCTTTCGGAGAGACAGGGTAAAAAGGAAAGGTGGCGGGGTCTGTCTCTATGTGAGAAGTGATCTCAAAGCAAGTGTGAAAGAGGACCTGGTGGATGGAGAGTGTGATGAGTCCGAAGCATTATGGGTGGAACTGCATTTAGATGGGGGTAGTTCAAAGTTAATCGTTGGAGTTTGTTATAGACCACCCAATGTGAATGAGGAGGTGGAGACTCAGCTCCTTGCACAGATGGAAAGGGCTGCAAGGGCTGGGACAGTGATAATAATGGGGGATTTTAACTACCCAGAAATTGACTGGAGTAATGGCACTGCTGGGACAGTTAAAGGGCAAAAAATGATAAACCTATTACAGGACAATTTTATGGTCCAGTTTATTGAGGCCCCAACTAGGAATGAAGCTCTGTTGGACCTGGTAATCTCAAACCATGCAGAGCTTATTACTAATGTCCAGATAAAGGAACACCTGGGTAGCAGTGATCATAACATGATTTCCTTTGATGTTAGCGCTAAACAAGAAATACATACGGGTAAGATAAAAACACTTAACTTCAAGAGAGCTAATTTTCCAAGGATGAGGGCTACTCTCCAGGACTTAGACTGGGAGAGAATATTCGCTTCAATGGGCACAGAACAGAAATGGGAATTCTTCAAAAAGACTGTTGGGGACCTCACTGCAAAGTATATTCCCATGGGCAATAAGTTTAAAAGGCTAAAAACAAAACCTATGTGGCTCACGGCCAAAGTTAAAAAAGCTATAAACTGTAAGAGAAGAGCTTTTAAAAAATATAAAAATGAAGGATCACTAGTGTCATTTAAATGTTACAAAGAAATTAACAGTATATGTAAAAAGGAAATCAAGGATGCAAAAATTCTAAACGAACGACAGATTGCAAAAGATAGTAGGACAAACCCCAAAAAATTCTTCAAATATATTAATAGTAAAAAGGTCAAGTCTGAGCATGTAGGCCCTTTACAAAACAATCTAGAGTTGGTGACTGGGGACAAAGAGAAGGCTAATTTATTAAACACTTTCTTCAGCTCTGTGTACACAAAAGAGCATGGGGGAGCTCATGTCCATAATGGGGGTGGTAGTGACACAGCCCCAAATGATCCACAATGGCTCAAAAGGGATATGGTCCAGAAATACTTAGACAGAATAAAGGTGGATAAAGCACCTGGACCTGATGGCATCCACCCACGGATCCTAAAAGAATTGAGCTCTGTAATTTCAGAGCCATTGTATCTAATTTTTAGGGACTCATTAATGATGGGAATAGTCCCACTGGATTGGCGCAGGGCGAACGTGGTGCCTATATTTAAAAAGGGATCAAAGTCTTTACCAAGTAACTATAGACCTGTTAGCTTAACTTCTATAGCTGGGAAGATACTGGAGCGTTTAATAAAAGACCACATCAACGAGTTCTTGCTGAACAATAACACTTTAAGCAACAGACAGCATGGATTCATGAAAGACAGAAGTTGTCAGACAAATCTGATTTCTTTTTATGAGGAGGTAAGTAAAACCTTGGACAGAGGGGTGGCGGTGGACGTGGTATACTTGGATTTTGCAAAAGCATTCGATACAGTTCCGCACACACGGCTCATGTGTAAGGTAAAGTCTACAGGTTTGGAAATATCAGTTTGTAAATGGATAGAAAATTGGCTAGAAGACAGAATTCAAAGAGTCGTGGTTAATGACTCTTACTCTGAATGGTCTAAGGTTATCAGTGGTGTACCCCAAGGTTCAGTGTTGGGACCCTTACTTTTTAACATCTTTATAAATGATATTGGGTCTGGCATCAAAAGTAATATTTCTGTCTTTGCAGATGACACCAAGATATGCAGTGGAATAACGTCTTTACAGGATGTCTCCAATTTACAAGCCGACCTCAATACACTGTCTAATTGGGCGACTATGTGGCAGATGAGGTTTAATGTTGATAAATGTAAAGTTATGCACTTGGGGCCTAAGAATATGCATGCATCATACATGCTAGGGGGAGTACAACTGGGGGAATCCATAGTGGAGAAGGATCTGGGGGTTTTGGTAGACCATAAGCTCAATAACAACATGCAATGCCAAGCTGCTGTTTGCAAAGCGAGCAAAGTCCTTTCTTGTATTAAGAGAGGTATGGACTCCAGAGAAAGAGATATCATTTTGCCCCTGTTCAAATCATTAGTAAGACCTCACCTGGAATATGCCGTTCAGTTTTGGGCACCAGTTCTCAAAAAGAATATCGGGGAACTGGAGAAAGTGCAGAGAAGGGCAACCAAACTGATAAGAGGCATGGAGGAACTCAGCTATGAGGAGAGATTAGAGGAACTAAATTTATTCACTCTTGAGAAGAGGAGATTAAGGGGGGATATGATTAACATGTTCAAATATATTAGGGGTCCATATAGTGAACTTGGTGTTGAGTTGTTCTCTGTACGGTCAACCCAGAGGACACGGGGGCACTCTTTACGTCTAGAGGAAAAGAGATTTCAGCTTCAAGTACGGAAAGGTTTCTTCACAGTTAGAGCAGTGAAAATGTGGAATAGACTCCCACCAGAGGTGGTTCTGGCCAGTTCAGTAGATTGCTTTAAGAAAGGCTTGGATACTTTCCTGATGGTACATAATATAACTAGGTACTAACATAGGTAAAGTTGATCCAGGGAAAATCCGATCGCCTATTGGGGGATCAGGAAGGAATTTATTTCCCCTGCTGTAGTAAATTGGAGCATGCTCTGCTGGGTTTTTTTTTTTTCGCCTTCCTCTGGATCAATTGTGGGCATAAAATTGGGTATCTGGATTGTACGATTATTTTTTATTTTATTTATTTGTTTTTAAGGTTGAACTGGATGGACTTGTGTCTTTTTTCAACCTGGCTAACTATGTAACTATGTAACTATGTAACTATGTAAGTAGTAACTTACAGTTAAAATAGCTCAATACAGCTTCATGAACGAAGGGACTTCCGATCTCAGCCGCGACCTGAAATAACGACACCCGGCTCCTCCTTGACGCGTTGCGTCACTGAAGAGGTGACTTCATCAAAGGGTATGAAGTCGGGTGTATAATGTCGTTTTTAATAGCAAAAGTTCGCTCTCATTGGTAACAAAAAATAATCTACAGGGCTCCTATTCCTCTCTGATCTCTCAGTCTAAACAGAGAAAGATACATATATAATACAAGTACTCCGATACATTTCATATAAAAAAGTAAAAAATATGAAGCAGAGACAATTCATATAGACGTAATAACATTCTTATATGTAAATCTATTCTAGTATAAAACACTGCCATCTGGTGACTAGACATGATAACAACACCCATCTAAAAACAGAAAATCTATGGTGACATCTAATGCCCCATACACACGATCAGACTATCCGGCGGACAATCCGTCCGTGTGTGGGCTCCAGCAAACTTTTTTCCCCCAAAAGTCCGGCGGACTTAGAAAGAACTTTTGACTCAAAATTGTCCGCCGGACTCGGCAGTCCGGCGGACAATCCGGCCGTCTGTGTGCTAGTCCGCCGGACTTTTGAAAGGAACGGATTTGCCCACCCATGGAGAAAAGTCAGTTCATTTTGAACGTGGCTTCAGGTAGCCGGGACTAGCGCAGGAGGTTAATGTTGCCGTCTCCATTGGAGACATTGACACGTCGCTGGCCCCGTCACCTGGTATGGACTTAAAGGGGAAAGCCCTACGCCGAAAAAACAGCATGGGGGTCCCCCCAAAGTCCATATCAGACTCTTATCCAAGCACGCAGCCCAGACGGTCAGGAAAGGGGGTGGGGACAAGCGAGTGCCCCCCCCCCCTGAGCCATACCAGGCAGCGTGCCCTCAACATGGGGGGTGCTTTGGGGAAGGGGGGCCCTGCGGCCCCCCACCCCAAAGCACCTTGTCCCCATGTTGATGAGGACAAGGGCCTCTTCCTGACAACCCTGGCAATTGGTTGTCGGGGTCTGCGGGCGGGGGGCTTATCAGAATCCGGGAGTCCCCTTTAATAAGGGGGCCCCCAGATACCGGCCCCCCACCCTATGTGAATGAGTATGGGGTACAATGTACCCCTACCCATTCACCTGGTGAAAAAGAGTAAATAAAACACAACACAAGGTTTTAAAATAATTTATTGCACAGCTCTGGTGGCCTTCCGTATTGGGGGGTCTTCTCATCTGACTTCTCCACTATCTTCTGCTAGCTCTTTTACTAGCAGAGGAGCCCGATTTTCTTCTTCTTCGTCGCCGCCACCACCCGGGGGTCTTCTTCTGACTTTTGGGGTCTTGTCCCCCTCTTCGGTTCTTCTTGCCGGGCCTCCACTTTCTTCTCCCAGCTCTTTTACTAGCGGTGGCCCGGTCCTCTGTCATCGCCGCCTCTTCTCCCGACTTCGGGGGTCTTGCCCCCTGCTTCGGTTCTTTTTGCCGGGCCTCCTCTTTCTTCCTATAGCTCTTTTACTAGCGGTGGCCCGGTCTTCTGTCACCGCCACCGCCGCCGCTTTCTCCTCTTCTCTTCTTCCTTGAGATGTTGACTCAACGCTGTCTCTGGCCTCAATGACAGGGACACGTTGTGCGGCGACTTATATAGGGACAATGGGCAGGGTTACCGGACAATGTCACATTCCCCCCCACCTTATGATGTGACAGTCCCAGCATCCTCCGGGACTTGTTGGCGTGGATGGAAAGAGAGAGTCTGATTTAAATTGAGCAGGCAGGCAGATCATTCATTTAGCTGCAGAGTATTTAATATATATATACAAGAATATATATAAGAAACGTCAGCCGCCGGAATGCCTGCAGTGTCTCCGTGGAGGAGACAGAAGAAGGATGGAGGATCGCTGCGCTGGATGAGATGAGACATCGCTGGAGAGATGATCGTCCGTCGCTGGATAGCAAGAGTGGATTACCACCGCTGGAATCTTTTTTTTATTTTTTTATTTTTAATAAAGGAATTTTTCAAAAGTATGTTTGTTTTATTTAACCATTTTTTACACTTTCTTTGTGAAATGGTAGGGGTACTTTTGTACCCCCTTACCATTTCAAACAGGGGGGCTGGGATCTGGGGGTCCCCTTGTTAAAGGGGGCTTCCAGATTCTGATAAGCCCCCCGCCCGCAGACCTCCACAACCACCGGCCAGGGTTGTGGGGATGAGGCCCTTGTCCTCATCAACATGGGGACAAGGTGCTTTGAGGGGTCACGGACCCCCAAAGCATCCTCCCAATGTTGAGGGCATGTGGCCTGGTACGGTTCAGGAGGGAGGGGGGGCCGCTCTCTCGTCCCCCCCCTCTTTTCCTGCGGCCTGCCAGGTTGCGTGCTCGGATAAAGGGTCTGGTATGGATTTTTAGGGGGAACCCCACGTCAATTTTTTTTAAAATTTGATGCGGGGTTCCCCTTAATATCCATACCAGACCTGAAGGGTCTGGTTATGGATATTTAGGGGGAACCCCACGTCAAATTTTTTCTTAAATTTGAGGCAGGGTTCCCCTTAATATCCATACCAGACCTGAAGGGCCTGGTAATTGAATTTGGGGGACCCCCACGCTTTTTTTTTTATTTATTTTTTTATTTTTTTAATCAATGACTATCAATGAGTGTTCTCTGTATTACGGAGCCGACAATTCATAATAGCTGCGAGTGATTTTAAAGGACTTTTTTTCCTGCATAAATGACACTTTGTGCAGGGACAATTCTAAGCACGGGAAACATGCGCCCCTTCACAGGCATACTATAGACAACCCCCCCCCCCCTACGAAATTTAAAGGAATATTAGAATATTACACTTTTATTGTTTCACTTTAATCATTATTAAAATCACTGCTCCCGAAAAAACGGCCGTTTTTAAAACTTTTTTTTGCATTGATACATGTCCCCTGGGGCAGGACCCGGGTCCCCAAACACTTTTTAGGACAGTAACTTGCAGAATCTTTTCTCTCTGTCAAATCTTTTTTCTCTGTCGAATATTTTCTCTATATAATCTTGGACTAATAGAGGTAAGTTTCGACCACAGGTTCTATAGACACAGATTGTTGTCAGAGTCATGTCGAATCTCCTATTCTATATCGAACTGTTGTAACAATGAAAACGAAAATAAAGCATTTATTTATGTCGGATCTTTCGTTTTTCGGATTTTGTGCTTTCGTTATCGTTTGTCAAAACGAAAACGAAAATAGCTGAAATTCGGACGAAAATGCATTCGGACGAAAACGAATGCACATGTCTAATATCCACTGCATACAGTTTAGCTATATCTCACTGCAGGCCATTCCCAGTGTACTGTTTCTAATATACTTCTGTCAGGCAGGGGATTCAGTTAGCTGCAGTGTATTTAATATATATTAAATACACTTTACCCAATACGGTGCACCCATAGTTGTTATTAAACTTCTGTTGGTGTACACAGTACCGTGCACCCCTAGTGCAGTTGCTACTACTTTCCTGGCGGAGTACACAATACATACAGTGTACCCATAGTTGTTAAAAAATAGTAAATTATAGGCTGTGCTTTAGAATATTACACAATAAATGCGTGCTAAAGATTAAACAAACACGTATCTTCATAAGGGGAATTCCCCCTTATGAAGATACGATTACTCTGTATCGAGCATGTGTAGGGGAGGGGCCAGGATGGTACGACAGGCAATCTATCTGCCTAGGAGGAAACATACACCATTCCAAAAACCAGCTGCTGTAATATTTCATGTCATACACAGAGTGGTGCACTGATGGACCTCACCTGGTACATGTGAGTACCCCATTGGGGGATTGTTCTTATTTGTTTAATAAAACATTTTAAGCAATATCACACTATCAATGCTTTTTATTTCCCATTATTTCTGAGATACTGCGTGGGAAGTCCAGGATCCTGTTACCGTTATAGCACCCAGGGGTGGTTCACAAGTGTGTACTGACTGAGCGTAATCGCTAAGTTACACACTACAAGGTGACTATTTAATACCTAGGGGGTCACTGGAATAAGAGCACCAATGCATGATCTGCAACACCTGTCAATCATCTTTAGACGCAAGGATTTATAAGCATGTCAGCAGTGCTATTACTGGATACCACACATATGCACTTTTTTCAACAGGACTGTCACAGTATTGTTTTATAAAAATACTTGTTTTTGCACAATAGCACTTTTTTGCTATTTAAAGAGGGACTAGTTTTGTATCTGGCAATGAATCTTCTCACTGAGCCATCTGAGATGCTAGACTGTGCCTCTTCAGATCCTTTAGACAACCCTGCCTTGTACCTTGATTTCAGCTGAACCTTGAACTCTTTGCTCCTCCCATGAACTTCCTGATATAAGCCATGTCTCTGCACTTCCTCCTTGCCAGAATATTGTGCTATCTCCAGCCTGTATCTCGCTCCTGTCTTCCCTGCTGTCGTTTTATATTTGCTACTGCTCGTTATCGACCCTTGGCTTATTCCACGACTACACTTCTGCCTGATCCCAACCTGCAACAACTCATTAGCAACCTTTTGGCTTGCTTACTGACCATGCTTCTGTTTGATCCTTACCTGCTCATCCACTACTGAACCCGGCTTGCTCACCTCCTGGTGGGGCGATCCTGAGGACCGCAACCTGGTACTAACACGCAGCTAAATCCATCTCCACCATCAGGAGCTCTGGTGAAAACTGGTTAGTACTTAGACTCCGCACCTCAGGTGAGCCTGTGTCATCTGCCAGGGTGACTGCCTGTGTACCTATCCTGCTGGTTAGTGGTAGTCCTGCAACTGCTATAGCAATTGGTCTTTGAGCATGACCCCTGATCGTGACAGAATATTGTGGCCCAAAACATGAAGGCCTCTATAGCAAATGCTGTGGCTCCATTCAGGCAGCAAATTGCAGAGCTGCATGAGTTTGGTGTCACTTACCGAGAAAAATTCTCCGTTCTGGAAGGTGTGGTGAAGGAGCAGCATGAAGAGATCCGTGCTCTGACAAAACATTGCTGGATCTACGTTCCCGAGATGATACTAACACACATATGCCTCACCCACCCAAGTTTAATGGTGACCGCCACTATTACAGAGGTTTTTTTAACCAGTGTTGCATCTATTTCCAAATGCGACCCACTGCATTCATTTCTGAAAGACAGAAGGTAATGTTTGTTATCAACCTCCTGACTGAGGAAGCTCTAGTCTGGGCCTCCCCCTATATCGAACAAGACAGTATGGATGCATTGAATCAAGTTTTTGATGATCCCAACCACTGCGTTATGGCTGAAGCAAAGTTGCATAGTTTACGGCAGGGTAAACGCTCTGTACACAGCTGTATTCAGACGTTGGATGGCAGATACCACTTGGAACCCAGCAGCACAAAAAAGTCAGTTCCACCAAGGGCTTTCTGAACAGGTAAAAGATGAGCTTGCCAGAGTAGAGACTCCTAATGATCTTGAAGCCTTCATCCAACTATGTACCCGAGTTGATCAGAGGCTTACAGAAAGGAGGAAGGAGAGGCTGGGAATGTTTGGAAGTAATGGTGGCATGCGTTTCTCTGCTAGTCAATTTGTTCAGAAGGATCCAAGAGTTTCTCCAGATTCTGACACAGCTGAACCTATGCAGGTTGATGCAATTACGAGATCCATTTCTTTTCAGGAGAAAGAAAGAAAGAAAGAAAGAAAGAAAGAAAGAAAGAAAAGATGTTCGGAGAACCTCTGTCTATATTGTGGAGACTCTGGGCATTACGCAGTTAACTGTCCTAAATAGGTTAGAAAAACAATTGCTGCGACTGATGTGATCCTGCCTGAACAAATCAACTCTATTACCCAGTCTATCTCTCCATTGATTCTCGAAGAAAATAAAGTAAATTCTCCACTGTCTCATTTTGTCATCCCTATTAAGCTTATTTCTGAGGGCCGTGAAATCCCCTGCTCTGCTATGGTGGACTCTGGGGCTGGAGGAAACTTTATGGACATAGAGTTTTCCCACTGCAATAACATTCAAGCCAGAAATACATCTGCTCCTATTGAGATGGAGACGGTTGATGGTTCACTCTTATCCTCAGGACCTGTTACCCATAAAACAGTTCCTCTGGTAACCCAGTTTGAGGCTGACCATCTTGAGACCATCAGCTTTCAGTTGATCACATCACCCAAATTTCCCATAATTTTTGGCATTCATTGGTTCTCCACTCATAATCCCTCTATCAACTGGGGAACACGTACCATAGATTTCACTTATTCCCACTGCAAGGAACACTGTAGGGAATCTTACCAAACAAGTTCTCCGCTGGTCAAGGAATTGCAAGTTGGTGTGGTAACTACCCAGTCATATCACAACTTGCCTCCACAATACCATGCGTTCCGGGATGTCTGTGATAAGAAAAATGCAGATCAAATACCTCCTCACCGCCCATACGATTGCCCCATTTAGCTGCTCCCAGGGGCTGAAATACCTTTTCGGCTGCCTTTTTATTTCTGTCAGAACCTGAATTAAAAGTGCTCAGGGAGTGGCTTGATGAAAATTTAGGGAAGGGTTTTATTAGACACTCAACATCTCCTGCAGGAGCAGCCCTATTCTTTGTTGAAAAGAAAGACTCTTCCTTGCGTCCGTGCATTGATTACAGGCACATAAATAAGGTCACTATTAAAAACCGTTATCCACTCCCCTTGATCTCAGAAATGTTGGAAAGACTTCGTTCTGCCAAAGTGTTTACAAAACTTGACCTACGGGGGGCATATAACCTGGTCCGTATTCGTCCTGGAGACGAATGGAAAACCGTCTTTAGAATCAGATATGGACATTTTGAGTCCTTGGTCATGCCTTTTGGTCTCTGCAATGCACCTGCGACCTTTCAACACTTCATAAACGATGTTTTTCGAGATCTGTTGGACCAATTTGTCATTGTTTATCTGAATGACATCCTTATCATTTCCAATAACCTGGAAGAGCACCGCAAGCATGTTTGCACTGTCTTTGAAAGATTAAGGCAGAATCGACTTTACATCAAACTGGAGAAGTGTGAGTTTGAACAAGCCCAGATCCAGTTCTTAGGGTATATTATTTCTCCAGATGGAGTGAGCATGGATCCCGAGAAGATTAAAGCAGTGGTAGATTGGCCTACCCCTGGAAACGTTAAGGAAATCCAACGATTTGTCAGGTTTGCCAACTTTTACAGAAAATTCATATGGAACTTCTCTAAGGTGATAGCTCCAATTACCCAACTAACAAAGAAAGGGGTGCCCTTTGTGTGGTCATCTGAGGCACAGGCTGCTTTTGGAAAGTTAAAAACTCTTGGTACATCCCAATCCTGAATTACCTTTTTATAGTGGAAGTGGATGCTTCGGACTCTGCCGTGGGAGCTATCCTCTCTCAATTACGTGGTGAAAAGATGCAGCTTCATCCTTGCGCTTTCTTCTCTCATTTAATGTCTTCAACCGAAAGAAATTATGATATTGGGAATAAGGAGTTACTGGCAATTAAGGAAGAATTTTCTGCATGGATGCATTTGCTGGAAGGCGCTAAGCATCCTGTGACCGTTCTCACAGATCATAAGAATCTGGAATTAATTAGTTCTGCCAAGAGATTGTCTTCTAGACAAGCACGTTGGTCATTGTTCTTTTCCTGGTTCAATTTTATTATCTCATATCAACCTGGGTCAAGGAATGGTAAGGCTGATGCCTTATCATGAATGTTGTCTGGACCTCTCCAGGAAAACAACTCTAAATACACAGTCCTGCCTCAAAAAACCTTTCTAGGTGCCACAAGTTCTAAAGCACTCTTAAGTCTCCTCAAGGAAGGGTATGAGAATGACCCACTCCTCAAAAATCCTCCTATGGACATCCTCCTTGAGTACAAAAATGGCTTCTGGACTCAAGCACATCGCCTCTATGTACCTGAAGTTGCTCGGGTTGAAGACCTCAAGTTGGTTCATGACTCCAAACTTGCTGGACATTTTGGAGTTTCTAAGACAGAGGAACTTTTATCCCATTCCTTTTGGTGGCCTGGGTACAAAAGAGATGTAGCCTTGTGCCTGGTCTGTGCTTGCAATAAGACACCCTGAGCTTCTCCTTTAGGGTTGCTCCAGCCACTCCCTGTCCCATCAAGACCATGGGGATTAATTTCTATGGACTTTCTAGTCGATTTACCCCCCTCTAAAGAAATTACCACTATCTTGGTTGTTATTGACCGCTTCACGAAGATGGCTCACTTTATACCGGTCAAGGGGGTACCCTCTGCAGAACAAACTGCGGAGTTGATGGTTCGAGAAATCTTTGAAGGTTGAAGGTTTGAGAAATCTAGACTACATGGAATTCCAGAAGATGTAGTTTCTGACAGAGGAGTATAGTTCACTTCAAAATTTTGGAAAAGCTTTTGCTCAGCTCTCGGAGTAACAATTAATCTATCTTCTGCTTTTCATCATCCTCAGTCTAATGGTCAGACCGAGAGGACCAATCAAACGTTAGAGCAGTACCTTCGATGTTTTGTTAATTATCTTCAGGATGACTGGGTGGACTATCTTCCTACCGCAGAGTTTGCTTATAACAATTCTAAACATAGCTCCACCTCTCAGACCCCTTTTTTCCTAAATACCGGACATCATCCAGCTTTTATCCCTGATCTCCCTATCTCAACTCCGATTCCTGCTGTTACCAACAGATTAACTGCTTTACAGGAGATCCAGGATAGATTGATCGAGACTTTGAGGGAAGCTCAGAAAAGTTACAAGAAGGCTGCAGATAGACATCGCAGAACACTTTCTACCTTTCATGTGGTGATCAAGTTTGGTTATCTACTAAAAATCTGAAGGTTCATGTTCCATCTGCAAAGTTGGGACAAAAGTTTGTGGGACCTTTCCAGATCTAGGCCCAGATCAACCCAATCGCCTTTCACCTAAAACTTCCAGCCAGTATGAAGATTCACCGTGTTTCACATATCGCTACTCAAACCTTTCACGAAAATACTTTTTCGGGATGAATTCTTCTACCCCTCCACCTGTTAAGGTACAGGGTGAAGAAGAATATGTGGTGGAGAAAATTATTGATTCCAGGATCTATAGGAACAAATTGCAATATCTGGTTCAATGGGTAGGATATGGGCCCCGCAAATAAATTCTTGGGAGCCTGAGCAGAACGTTCATGCTCCTAGATTAACAAGAGAATTCCACCAGAGGTTCCCTCACAAACCGGGCCCTAAGACGCCCAGTGGACGTCCAGGGAGGAGGGGAGTACTGTCAGGACCTGGACTTGGGACCTCAGCTGTGTCAGGCAATGAATCTTTTCACTGAGCTATCTGAGATGCTGGACAGTGTCTTGTCAGATCCTTTAGACAACCCTGCCTTGTATCTTGATTTCAGCTGAACCTTGAACTCTTTTCTCCTCCCATGAACTTCCTGATATAAGCCATGTCTCTGCACTTGCTCCTTGCCATAATATTGTGCTATCTCCAGCCTGTATCTCGCTCTTGTCTTCCCTGCTGCCGTTTATTATATATTTGCTACTGCTCGTTATCAACCCCTGGCTTGTTCCACGACTACGCTTCTGCCTGATCCCAACCTGCAACAACACGTTACCGACCTTTTGGCTTGCTTACTGATCACGCTTCTGTTTGATCCTTACCTGCTCATCTGCTACTGAACCCCGGCTTGCTCACCTCCTGGTAGGGCGATCCTGAGGACCGAGACCTGGTACTAACATGCAGCTAAATCCATCTCCACCATCAGGAGCTCTGGTGAAAACCGGTTAGTACTTAGACGCCGCACCTCAGGTGAGCTTGTGTCATCTGCCAGAGTGAATGAATGAATGAATGAAATACTTATATAGCGCACAATGCGAACTGAATCGCCTGTTTACCTATCCTGCTGGTTAGTGGTAGTCCTGCAACTGTTATAGCAATTGGTCTTCGAGCCTGACCCCTGATCGTCATGCAAGCACAGCTAGGGAATTTATGAAGTGAGTTAAGGCCATGTAGAGAATCTGTAGATGCTTGGATTGGGGATCATATTGTAATACAGGAACAAGGGTGGTTGGCAAGGGGAAGTGGGAGGGGAGTGGGAGGATGAGGGAAGTGGGGGAGGGGGAAGTGGGGAAATGCAAAAATAAAAAGGAAAAAAGGGGGGAGAGAGTCGAAAAGAAGGAGAGATGGACAAAAGAGTAGAGAAGGGGAATGGAGAGGGGAGTCCGTTGATGACCACCCCCTCTGGTGTTCAAGAGAGGGAGGGGTGTCTATTTATAATTCAAAGTGTCTTGGAGGAGACGACTAGGGGTAGCTTGACTGGGGGTATCAGATAAATTGTACATTGGGTTGTTCATGTTTTGTCATGGAGCCTTTTTCACTTGAGGGAGAATGTTTGGGTTTTATCATGGTAATCATTGTCACTTTATACCATTGAGTTAATTGCGTTTGAGTATGCTGGTATTGACTGAAAGTGTATCCAGCATGCCCATTTTTTGAATAATTTTGATGGAGTATACCGTGCTATATGAATCAGCTCTTCCATTTCAGCTGTGTGCTGCCTCAACGGGCATAAAATTTATATATATTGTTTCCCTGAACCATTTTTCTATGGACGTATAAATTTAGTTCACATGCTGCCTTCTAGTGACCTTTTGTGGTAATGCACCAGTTTCTCAAGTTTATTTTTCCTTTGTTATGACACACTTCCTTTGTATGTAATGCTCCACCCTTCTTCCTGTTTTTGTACTTCCTGTATCATCAATGCAACTATCAAGCCTCATGTAGCAGGGCACATGTATTCTGCATTGTAAGCTACAGACAATATCATCTTTTGACGGCACAAATACTACAACCTATTCATCTGTTTGTATCCTGTCATCTGCAGTAACCTGATGTTCAGAATAAAAGCACCTCTGTGGATGGAATCAGTATTTGGTGAGTTTAAGCTATCTGATGAGGATTATCCTCTGTGATTATATCTTATACAGGCCAGGCATAGAGGTCTCACAAGAGATAGTCGCTTCACAACAATTGGAGTCAGCATAAGCGGTTTTATGTATTCTGTAAAACCATTCTAATCATGGGGAGCTTTGCAAATAAATGTTAATGTCATAGATCAGTTTCTCAAAATGATTATGCATGGCTTTTCTTGCTTTTTAGAAGTTAAATTGCTATTGGCTGTCCCTGCCATTCAACTAACACCTTGGTTCTGGGGTGAACTGATTCTAGAAAGTACGGTATTGTGCTTTTTTGCTTGTTAGTATTGTCCAGAAAATGGGAAATATACATGTTTCAACGCAAGACACTAAAATATTATTGACGGTGCCCTATTATAGAATGTGTATGTAATCAAGACTAATAACCATTTTTCAAATGAAATATTTTTGATTTAATCAATTGTGTGTATGACAGCATATGTGTGTATGACAGCCCTGAACCTGTGTATGGTTGGCAGACTAGATCCGACGGAACTAATCCGTCGAACAATTCGATCATGTGTGGGCTTCATCTGACCTTTTGCTGTCGAAAAATCAGACGGACTTTAGATTTAGAACATGTTCCAAATTTTTCAGACAGACTCGAATCCGGACGAAAACCAACGCTAGGACAGCTATTGGCTACTGGCTATGAACTTCCTTATTCTAGTCCAGTCATATGTCATCATGGTCGAATCCGTCGGACTTTGGTGTGATTGTGTGTGGCCAAGTCCGTTTGTTCAGAAAGACAGTCGAAAGTCAGTCGGGAAGACCGTCGGACCTAGTCTGCTGGAAAGTTGTGTGTACGTGGCATAATTTGTCCTCCAGAGGATTTCATAGCTAATGGGGGTTTGATGCCGGTGAAAAAGGTTTATATCTCTGGTTCTTGCATCTCTGAAAGTGACAGAGATTTGCTTTTAGGGATGATCTAGCATAGGTTTAACGGCACACCGGGTGTAGAAGCACATTACAACTGAGGTTGGATTTTAGGAGGTTTATTGGAGAACTTAGTTAACAGGTTAAAGAAAGTCAATGTGTTTTGGGAGAGTTATCTCCCTCTTCATCAGGGTTAGTGTACAGAAAAAAATTGAGGACAGCTGATAAATATCACATGATTCAGGTGTACAAAACAAGTGTAGCGCCAGCTCCTGAAGAGAAATGTTTTTTGAAAGTTAAGGTTACACCTGAACTACAGTTTGGTTCAGGTACAATTGTTTTAATTTGGACCTCAGCATCAGTCTGACTGGACTATAGGATGTTCAGCCTGGCCACAAGGGGCACTGTCTCTTCTGGCAGGCATAGAACCACAGTCTAGTTGAGTGCTTTATATTTACTCTCTTTCGGAGCCCGTCCAGTGGGAGTGTCACTCTTGCTGTGCTTTCTGGGAGAGGGTACTTAAGATGTGAATGTCATGTGGTTCGGGGTCTCGGTCCAGAAGGATATTCTGACTCCATGGTCCTGGTCCTCCTGACCAGCCCCCAGGAAGGCTATGGCCTGGGGTGTGGATCCACCTGACCTGTTGTCTCAGGCCTGGCTAGCCCAAGGCAAGGAAACTAAAGCAGGATTCTGTGGTGGTCCGGTGCCGTCTCCGGTAGTTGGAGAGGCCCAGTAACTTCATAGCTATCCAGGGGAGGACTCTTCAGAAGAAGGCCACGTACGGGTTGGCTTCTTAGCAAGAGCCTGGAGGGGCTGAAGTACCTAAGTGAATCCAGTCTCATGGGTATCGCCAAGCTGGCTGAAAGATCCAGGTATCACACCAGTGTTCCATAAGTGTTAGTTTCCTGAAGTATACAACACCGTCTGTGGCAGAGACATATTCCTGTAAGTTCTACAACAATGTCTGTGGCAGAGACTTGTTCCTGAGTGAAGCACCTTGTTGGCTGCTAGGCCTTGGGAGAGAGGGACTGTCCAACTTGAGTGAACATCCAGTTGTGAATGGCTATTCTCTGGATTTAGACAAAGTAAGCAAGTCCTTCATTATTGACTTTGACACTAAAAGTACCTGAACTTCCTTCCTAACCCTCTGATCCTATTCTAGGAGACTGTTAGTTGTCTACGTTTTGCAAATAAAAATCCCTTTATGTGGATCTGTTTACTGGGCCATCTACCACGGGAACCCCTAGACACAGATCGAGGAGGAGAAGGTAATGGTAAGCCCAATCAAACCAGTAGCTCCTTCGGGGGTCAGTGCTACACAAGATTAGAACATTGCTCTTTAGTACCTATAAACACGTTAGGCAAGTGAATGCAGGAAAAAAAAGAGTAAGCATAAGAGTAAAGATGTAGAGTTAAAAGGATTCCTTTTATACAAAAATTAATAAAACAATATATAAAAAGCATATATAAATTAATGGGTAAATTATTTTATACAAAGAATATAAAAAGTATGTATATGATTATTTATCAGTATACTGTAATTGTATAATGATGCAACAGCTGTAGAAAGTGAGCCCGCAGCAAAAGACAAAAAGAATAGGCGCAGGGCGGGCATGACTGGGTTAACAGTGGAAGAATGGAAAAACAAGAGGAGGGGCTTAGGTGCCGAGGGGGACGGGCTGGGGCAGAGCTAATTTATACTCCCGGTGCATCATGGGAGTTTAACAGAAGGTCAGGGGAAAAAGTTCATCCAGCATGGTGTCGGTGGAGCTGCTCATGGCGCGGCTGAGGGAACAGGCGGCGGAGCGGCGGGATGGATGGCTGCAGGACACCTTAGAGGGTTTATTGCGGATGCCTGCAGAGGAGCTCGGCAGGGAGGTGAGGAGCGGCACTAGGGCACGCCGCTCGCGGCCGCCCGAACGGTTTTCTCCGGCCCGTTAGGGGGGCAGGGCGGGTGGCGGGCGGCGGTTCTGCGGCACGGGCGACAGCGCCCCCGGCCAAGGGGCAAGCAGCGGACTTTAACGGCTCCCCTATCACTGATCCCAGGATGGCTGGGGTGGCCACGCGGGGGAGGCGAGGTGCAGAGGCAATGGCGGCCATACACAGAAGGAGGGGTGAGTCGCAGAGCGCAGGCCCCGCCCCCCGGACGGATTCCAGAGCGATGGTGGAGGGTGTCAGCAGGGAGAGAGCTGGGGTCCCTGGGCTTGTTGCTGCAGCGGCAGGGGATGCTCCACGGATGGCCAGAGGACGGATGGGACCAGCAGAGACCAGAGCGGAGGCAGCCAGGTCCGTGGCACCATGTGCCAGATCTGGCAAAGCTGTCCACAGGTCGTGGGGGGCACGCAGCGCGCAGGAGGAGTCGCATGACCACGGCTGCAGCGGCATCCAGGTCCGAGCTACCTGGAGGGCCGTCGTCTTCAGAGGATGAGGAGTTGGAGCTGCGGGACGAGGGTGACTCGGCGGGGATGGACGAGCCAGCCCCCACTTCCAGGAGGAGATCGGTGCTGGAGAACAGACATTCGGCTGATGGGGCGTCACCTGTGCAGCCTGGTAAGTCCCCTATACATGTATCTGTTGCGTGTGATTCGGGTGCTACAGGGGGTGGGGGACGTGTGTGTGGGGAGGCTGGGGGTGATGGTACAGCGGGGCTTGGGGGTTACTCTGCGGGTTTGCTGGTGTTTTTGGCAGGGATTAAGGATTTGGTAACAAGGTTTGAGCAGGGTGCGAGGGCTGTGGCTGGGCCGGCGGCTGCGTGGGTTCCGGAGTCTGTGGGGGCGGTCGGGACAGGCGCTATGGTGGCCCCGCCAGTTGTGGAACCTTTGCCTGGTGGGAGCGCGGCGACTGGGGTGGTGGGGGCGGCGACGGCGCCCCCTGTTGGAGAGAAGGTTGCGATTGCCGCCGTCAAACCCAGACGGCGGGACATTACGAGGTTGGCGGACGCGGCCAGTTGTGAGGTCTACGTTTGTTTTGAGGGGCCGTTAGGGGCTCATCTGAAACAGGAGGTGCGGGAGAAGTTGTGGAAGGGTGAGTATGTGGAGATATTCTCCCTTCTGTCGCTGGAGAAGTTCAACCTGGATAGGGTGAAGCCGGACGACTCCAAGAAGGAGGATGAAGAAAAGCGTAGGTATAGGTTGATACCGCAAACGTTTTCCAATTGGCTACAGGCGTTCGCTATCATGGCGAGCGTCATAGGCGAAATGCACCCCGAACATTGTTCGGCGCTTTTCTGTTATCAGGATGCCTACCGGGTCTATGGTGGAACGGCTTGGCTTCGTTATGACGAACAGTTCAGGCAGCGGCGAGCCGTGTGACCGGCGCTTCGGTGGGACCACAAGGACATCAGCTTGTGGATGCGATTGATGACGACGGCGAGGGCCCCGGGGCAGTTTTTTCAGGGGGGGGGGGGGGGCGGCGGACCTTCGTCCCCAGGACAGTCGGCCGGAAATAAAAAAGGGGTGTGTTGGCAATATAAATTCAGGGGTGTGTAAGTTTGGGAGCGGCTGCAGGTTCAAACACGAGTGTTCCGGCTGCGGCGGACCACACCCGGCATCCAGATGCTTTAAACAAGGAAAAGGCCGCCCTGGAGAAGCTAACAGCAAGAGGGAGGACGCCGGTGATGGTGGAAAGGATGCGGCCATTTCTCGGTAGGTATCCCGATAGGGCGGCGGCTCAGATTTTGGAATTGGGTTTTGCGCAAGGTTTTCGGATTCCATGTTCGCTGGCAGTAGTTCCCCCGTTGGCACCCAATCTAAAGTCAGCGCTGCAACATCCGGAGGTGGTTTCTGAGAAACTGCGGAAGGAAGTTGCATTGGGTAGGATGAGTGGCCCCTTTTCAACCCCTCCTTGGCCAGACTTGGTGGTGTCTCCGCTGGGTGTGGTGCCCAAGAAAGAGCCTAATAAGTTTAGGCTCATACATCACCTATCCTTTCCTAAGGGTGGGTCGGTTAACGATGCGATCGACCAAGAGGCGTGCTCGGTGTCATATACGTCGTTTGATGTGGCGGTGCGCTGGGTGTGAAAGTACGGAAAGGGGGCGCTGATGGCCAAGGCAGATGTGGAATCGGCCTTTCGATTATTGCCGGTTCATCCAGACAGTTTCCGTTTGTTGGGGTGCCATTGGGCTAACGGTTTCTACGTTGACCAATGCTTGCCGATGGGTTGTTCGATTTTGTGCGTGTTGTTCGAACAATTCAGTTCCTTCGTGGAGTGGGTGGTGCGGGATGTGTCCGGGGTGAATTCAATCATTCACTACCTGGACGATTTTTTGTGTATAGGGCCGGCGGGTTCTAAGCTATGCGCGATTTTGTTGGCAACATTACAACATGTGGCGGGCAGGTTTGGCATTCCGCTGGCCCCGGACAAGACGGAGGGACCTCGCTCGGTCATCACGTTCTTGGGCATTGTCCTTGATTCCGAGGTCATGGAATGCCGGTTGCTGGAAGGTAAGCTGGTGGACTTGCGAAGGGAGATCGCTGGGTTGTTGGGTGCGAAAAAAGTTCAGTTGTGGGTTTTGCAATCAGTGCTGGGCAAGCTCAATTTTGCTTGCCGTATTCTGCCGATGGGGCGAGTTTTTAGCCGTAGGTTGGCGGCTAGTACTGCGGGTTTTCGGTCTCCTACGCATTTTGTGTGTTTGGTGCGGTCGCACAAGGAAGACTTGAAGGTGTGGAACACCTTCCTAGAGTCTTTCAATGGTAGAGCAATGTGGATGTCAGGTCCAGTCAGCAATTTTGACCTGGAGATTTTCACAGATGCTGCAGGTGCTTCGGGTTTTGGTGCCTTTTTTCAGGGACGCTGGAGTGCTGGCCCGTGGCCTCCTTCTTGGGTATCTGCAGGATACACCAAAAATTTGGTCTTACTGGAACTGTTCCCGGTGGTTCTGGCGGTGGAGCTGTGGGGTGCAACGTTTAAGGACCTGAAGGTACGTTTTCACGTAGACAACATGGGGGTGGTGCAGGTTCTCAACAGGAACTCGGCATCGTCACCGCCGGTTGTGCGGTTGTTGCGACATTTGGTGTTGCGTTGTCTTCAAATGAATATTTTCCTTCATGCAGTGCACCTCCCGGGCGTGGAGAATGTGGTGGCGGATGCTCTTTCACGGTTCCAGTGGGAGAGATTTCGGAAGTTAGCGCCAGCTGCAGATCTGCATGGCACGCCGTGTCCCGCAGGGTTGTGGGAGATAGCTGTGGTTGAGTCTCTGGAGGGGAGTTGAACGTTTTTTTAGGGTTGGTGGCTGCAGGTGTGCTGACCGGGGAAAATTTCCCCTTCCTAGGGGGGTGGTATGTGGGAGTGACGAAGGTATGTCGTTCATCAAAATGCAAAAAAATAAAAAAAATAAATGAAAAAATAAAACATAAAAAACTAAAATACAAAATAAAAATGGGATGTGATAAGGGGGACTTGGGGGGTGGTTTTCTCGTTCTGAGCTTTGTTTTCAGTTGGCGTTTGTTTTCGGGCATTGGAGGCAATAGTTGGGGAGTTTCGTTCTCTGCTACTGGGTGCTGTTTGTGTTAGCGTATGGTAAACTTTTGGGTTGGGTTAAGTTGTCATGGCCAGCGGGGTGGTCTCGGGGAGTTTGGTGGATGGTTGCGGTGCTGGTACACACCGCAGGGTGCATAATTATGCAACATGGTGTGTTATGGTGTGTTTTTGTGTTTGGGGATTGTAAGGGGTTTAAGGCTAAATGGTTTGGGATTTGGAGTGGTTTGTCATGCATGGTTTCTGTGTTTTCTTCTATTTTCAGATTCAGCGAAGGGTTTGGTCTGGATAATGGGCCATTCCTATGTTTGCTGGGGGGCACGGAGGGGTGATGCCAGGAGGGGGGGCAGACAGCTGGGATTTGCACGGCGGGAGGTCTGCGTCAAATGGTTCGGCTTTCCTGGTGTGTTATGGGGGAGGTTGGTTTCGGAGGTTCACCGTTTTGCACTCAGGGATAGGCCCCCAGATGTTTTAGTCATTCATGCCGGGGGTAATGACCTAGGGTCGC